>NC_088709.1:65800102-67132602 GCF_963576615.1 Watersipora subatra
CATATAATTTTATCAGTTGTTATCTATTGCTTGCAAATAATCCGCGATGATATTGTAGCCTTTTACTTGCTTGCAATTTGTTAGAGCTTTTAATTTTTTACTTCATTCTAAACTTGTAAGAACTGTTTTTATTTCTAGATTTAACAATGTTGAATAAAATATATTGCGCTCATTAATATGTTTGCTACAGCTTGCAGCCAAAACTGACTTTTTATGTGCAATAGAAAAGGAGTTATGATCGTCGATCCATTGTGAGCCGTGTTAAGATAACCACAAAGATGCTAAATAATAACGTGCTATTAACCTGCAATTTTATGAGTTTCATAATGATACTCAGTCAAATGCTAAAAATACATATATTCATAAACAAGTGACCTAAATGAACCTTGCGTATATGTCATGCAGAAACAAAAATTTACTTATTTAAAACAAAAATATTTGAACGGTTTGCTTGGATAGCTGCGTTTTGATTGTTGCTTTCGATGAAACACTATCTGGTGGCGCAGTACTTTCTACGATGTCTTCTGACTTCAACTCTTCTTCTACACTGCTGAGTTAGTTGCTATTAGCAACCAAACTAATTTTGTCAGAGCAAAACTTTTACCCGTTGCATCCAGCACAAATGCAACACATAAAGGTTTTGCTGGCTAATTGTAACCATTGTACCATTGTAAATGTAAACCGTTTTTATATATATGCTCTTTGAAATATCAAAACTGCAGTGAACAAGAAACCACTATTAGCCTGAGGCAGTTACTAATTGTTTCTAGAGGTGTTGCTTTCAAAGTTTTAACAAAAATAAAATGATATACTTTAGAAAAGGACACAGAGAGAACTACTGGTTATTGATGTAAACGATTCATTATTAATACGATTTTGTGGACACTTTTTACTGATCAGTTGATACATGTATTATGTATGGGCTTGTAAAAAGAACAAATTTTAAAAAGTGTGGTCAAATGGAGGTGGCATTCAATTAGAGAGTGGCGCTTTATTTTTCAGCTCTTTTCTCATTGTGGCAGTCAATTAGAGGTGGTAGTCAATTAAAGGTTTTACAGTACCTTGAAGAAACAATGTTTTTAGTTTTCAGTTGCAGTCAGTTTTGAGGACAACTTCTGATTTCTCATCAAGCTGTACTTTATATAAAAATGCAACACATATAATCCTTCATATACACTGTAATTAGTATCAGCACAATATAATATGCGATCTAACCCTGTTTTTAAACAATGCATTTTAAAAAACCGCTAAACAATTTTTTGCATAAAAGGTGCTATAAATAATATCAGTTTAATCTTAGACTAGACACAGCTTAAAAAATAAAATTTCTGTTAAAAACATATAAAATAAACTACAGACGAATACATGCACATAGGTAAAAAAATCTGTTCATCTATCTTCACTATATTTATGGAAGTGATGCAATACCAATGAACTGTAATGATAGCTTAGAAATTGTTTTTATCCATAGCGTTTCCCAATTATTTTTTGCAAGCTAAACACAATTTTTTGATTCTACAATGTTATTGGCATTAGGAATAATTACCAAGACAACAATAAAATATTGTACTTCTTATTACAAGTCTATGTCTGTTTTTCCATGTGAACAATGATTCCTGAAAGCAGTCTATTATTGGTTTTCAACTCTGGGTTGAAAATTTTGTCTGTTTGACTAAGTATAAAATGATCCATGGCACGAGAATAATATTTTCTTTTTGAACACTTGGCTAATTTCCTTTTTACTAAGATTGCAATGAAGCATTGGCACTTATTTCCTTGTTGTATTTGTTCTAATCTGCCATATAAATAGCAAAGCTGATCAGAAATTGTTCTCTTTCGAGCGCTTTAACCAAAAATTGATCTTGGTTAAAACACTCAAAAGAAAAATATGTCGTTTTTTTAGCGTTTTAACCGCGATCAATTTTTGGCCAATTTTAATCTGAAAACGTTTTGGCAATCACATTGCCTAAAACAACACACAAATCTCAAGTGATAGAAAAATATATATATTATACTTTCTGATAAAAAATTTTAAAACTACTGATAAGAGGCCATTTAACTTGCAACAAGCCATCATCTATGCTTTGGATTTATATGTAGTTTGTATATGTAAATGTATCTACTGATAAATACACGCACCGGTGACAATGCTCTGATAACTTTAACGCTCTGATAACACAAACACTTTTGCTCGGTCTCGTGAAGTTTGAGTTATCCATGTTTGACTGTATATAGATTAGGATCACTTCAACTGTTTCCCAATATTCTCGAGTTTGAAAGTCAGCAGCAGAATAATTTCTAACAAGACTAATTTGTCAAAACTAATGTTATTGACTCTGCAAACAGACTTCATATTGTAAGTATGAGGCATTAGCATATCACAGTGGTGAAAAGTGGAAATATCTTAGAGAAGGATAAAGCCCACTAGAGTTAAAATGGCAGTAGGCTCATAATGCTAATGCTATTTTTGCTTTTGCAACAAACAATTTCAAAGCCCATCGGATGGGCCTAAGACATAAAAAAATTTATATTTATGATGGAGCCTGTAACATAAATAGCATATATTTACCCAGTGTTATTAAAAATCTAAACTTGGTACTGTTTGCATTCAGAATAACGCTGTGCTATTTGAGATCAGACAAGTTGTATCAAAAGTCAAACTAAATTTATTTGGTGTAACTTGGCTTATAGTATTCTTGCTACAAATTAAGTAGCCTATTTTAATGTTCCAACAGGCTGAAACATCAAAAACATTTTCAATTATCTGCTAGGAACTGCCATGCCATCCACAAGTTTATGTTTGTCTAAACTTTATTTTTTATCCAGTATCCAGTTGAGGCTGATGTCTACCGAGTTTTAATATGAATGTGAAAAAGGCCAAGTGCAAAGCAGTTTTAATTCAGCACATTTATTTGTTTTACTAGCTGCTTTGCATCATTGTTGATTTCTCAGAGGGAGAGCGCATAAAATTTTGTATTTTGCAAGATCTTGGATAACTCTCTTTTTTTGTGTTACATACAAGTAATTGCAGAATTCAGTCTAACCTTCGAGAAGCAGAAAATTCCACCAAAACACTGATGAGCAAGTAATAAGGTTCAGTGTCAGGGAGTTAACTGAATGAGCTACATCGTGTGCCAGTAATCTGAAATTTAAAGTGTTTATGCACTGCATACATAATGCTACATGATCTGCTGTCAATATCTCTGCAACTGATCCTCTGGTGGCCACAACAAATGGAAGTACTGTAGATGTTTACAGAATCATATATATATATATATATATATATATATATATATATATATATATATATATATATATATATATATATATTTATATATATATATATATATATATATATATATATAGCCAGCAAAGAAAAAGAAAAGGTAGAGAAATATCTCCCTCTTGGAGAAGAAATTGAAAAATGCTGGAATGTAAGAACAACTGTAATCCCAGTAGTCATTGGGGCACTGGGCGCAATAACACCGGCGCATAAAATGTGGCTTGCCCAAATACCAACAACAACAATCAATTCAGGTGAGTTGCAGAAAAGTGCGCTATTGGGAACAGCTAAGATCTTGAGGCGAGTGCTCAAACTCCCAGGTCTCTGGTAGGAGACCCGAGTTAGAGCAGAATTTACCACCCACACGGGGTATCCGGGGTGAGGAAACAATTTTTATATATATATAGTACTTTATTGGCAATAATTTCATTTCACCAATAGAAATGTTTTTTAAATTAGGCCATACAACAATAGTAAAACAAAAAAGGGAAAAAAGCAACAGTTAGCCATTAAAATTAAAAATTGAATAAATAGTCTGACAAATAGTGTTTAAAATGCCTTTCTCTGCTAAGAGAACAAATATTTGGTGGAAGATTGTTGAAGCAGCTGGCAATGACATTTTCAAAATGATTGTTAGTGATTGTATGCAATTTGTTCATATCACGTAAGTTAAAATGACTTAAGAACCTGTAATTGTCATGTAAAAAACGAGGACACAAACCATGAAAAATCTTGAAACATTGAATTGAAGTAAAATAAATATTTAGCATAGGCAGAGTAAGAAAACGCAGAGATTTGTAAAAATCATTTGTTGGAATAATATATGCAGGCATATGATGTAAATTTGCAATGAGTCGAAATGCTCTTTTTTGCAACAAAAATAAATCCTTAGTGACATATCTTGGAGCTAGATTATAATAAATGTGGATACCATAAATAATATGGCAAAATATAAACTGATAATAAAATCATCATAGTTACACTGTTAGTTCAAGGTACTTGATGCATATTTTTTATGTTTTAGGAAAGTTTTAGGTTTAGTAGAACACAGCTAGTACTGTTGAAAACATTTCAGGTATAATTTGTCACGCAAAAATGGCAAAATTACTACTTTTTTACTATTCCCCAGATACACAGTATTTCTAACCAATGTTGGTACCTAATAACAGTCTGAATTGCACTAAATATATGTGATTTAAAACAGTTCATATCGATACTTTGGTAAAAAGGCAAGATTTAAGTCACTATCAAAAATCAAACATTAGTTATATATAATAACTAGTTGGATACCCATCATTGCTCTAGTAATAAAATAATTGCCTAATGGATTTGAGTGACTTACCTAGAAAATTAGATCTTTACTAAAATCTTTACTAAAGCACTACTTGTGTTTCGGGCAACCTTAACAATTGTTACACGTAATGATCAACAGTGCTAGTTATTAACCTCAAGCAAGCACTGTAAGCACAAGTAACTTAACCAATATAATGACTACTTGCTAAATGAGTATATTGTATATCACGTAGTTAATGGTAAGTTTTGCCACCTGTAAATCTGAAGGTCTCGAAATCAGTGCCATGCAGATTTTTTATTACTAGATTATATTTGCTTTACTTGGAAACAGGGTTGAATAAAAATACAAAAAGACTGAGATTTACATAGATAGTAGATAACACATGAGATTCTCAATGTCTAGAAGAAAGATGGCTAAACAAATACAACTTATATTAGACAGTTTGGTTTTGGATCCAACCAATTTAGAAGCACGCATATGAAGTAGTATGCTTAGACTGACAACATAAAAGTTAATTTAGAAAACAAGTTCTCTTATCTTGAGTAAAAATAAGTCCAGCGTAATACTATGTGTAATCCTTTCGCTTTCAGTCTAAACTGGTTTTGGTAAAGCTTTCATTATCGGGTTTTTATGTTTCAAATGTATTTGAAGTTACTTTCACTCTGAATGATAGAAACGGTAAAAATCAAATGAATTTGTCTCAATTTCATTTTGCTAAAAAAATGTGCGAAGGAATTATACTCGATGTCACAGAAACGCTATTTCAAAGGAATTCCAATTAAGATAACTTGACTTTATTCAACAACAAAATTTTGAACTCCTGAACATCATGGCTAGTCATTCACATGTAGCAGTCATTTAGAAAAACTTCTTTTGAGCTATTCGCTAAGTGCAAGTCAAACTTTGTTTGATTAACTAACATTTTAATTTATTAAATAGGCTATTCCAAATGGCTGGTTAAATATAATAATTAACCCAAAGTTCAATTATAAAATTTCTAAAATAACACTTGTTAGAACTTGGAACATGTTATTTTAGCCACGAATTTGGCTCTTCAGGTTTCTTTGTTCAACTAAACTCCTTACCTATAGTACCAAATGCTAGTGCTATTTTTATTGTTAAAACTTGTGACTGCATCTAATTTTAGTTGATTTTAACAAAAAGTATTGATTTTTCTATCATTTAATAGGTTGTTTGTTGTTCTAGGCAATCTCATTGCTAAGATATTTGACGAATAAAATCGACAAAAATTGAAGGCGGTAAAAGCGCTCGGATAGAAAGAGGTGCTCAGGGTTGCCCAAATTGATGTATATATAGTGAAACAGTCTGTCTATATGCTTTGTATTCACATCGGCTATTGCGATATCCTACGCGGCTCGATTGGCATATATTTTTTCTTGTATTTGCTCATAACTGCTAGGATAAAAATTTAAATCTACCTACAGATACATTATTATAAACGTCTCAAACACCCTAAATAAAGAAAGGTAATAATTTGTCATATTACCTCCTTCAAAACACTGTGTAAACATTTGAGTACCGGTTACAATTCTGCCGATGTACGGTAATTAGATTGGCCAGTTAACTTATTTCTTTGCGGATCTGGGTATCAGCAATGTTTTCAATTGCTACCCACAACGAAAACCCGCTACTAAATAGAATAAGTAAGCCGCATCATTAAAAAGAATATGTTAGAATGTATGGCGAAACTAACTGCATCCCTTAAAAGAGTCATGTGTTGTCAACGTTATCTAGTCATTATCAGTACAAGTTTGGAGAAAAGAACTTACTGGTCAAATATGATTAATCGATTACAATACTGAACGAATGGTTATATGAGTTTGTTCAAGGAACAAATAGTTTTTGATCAAAATAGTGAACCCAAAATATCAATTTATTGGAAATCAATTAACCCACCGATACTGGCCAAGGGTTACTAAAACCATTTTTGCCCTTGGTGGGCAGTTTGAAAACTCACCTGTTCTCATTTACCAGCTTGGAGCATAAAATTGTTTAACCTTTTATTATTTGGTAAGTTGGAATTGCGTCGAGCTACCCAAAAATACCTGTCAATACAGCTCTGAGTACACTTCATAAATCCATTTATCAGACCAGATTTCAGCACAGGTGGAAATGGGGCTTGATGTATTAGATACATGTATGTTCGGAAAATGATGTTGTGCATTATGTTCAACCATATTATTTTAAATAATTTTTACAATCCAAAAAATCTTCATTTCGTCATAAAGTTTTTTATTAAAAGCATCTATCCAAGTCTTAGCCACTCACATAGTTTGTGCTCATATAATAGGACAAATCAATCTATAACAGCAAACTCAAACAAAACATATCATGGTTTGTACAGCACACATTTGTGTCTCTCTTTCCCAGTTATAGCAGTTTCCAGACTGACATGGCCGCTCTGATGGTGGCACCACATAATCCTCCTGTAATCAAAAATATTATTGTCATAAAATTATGTCATTCATAGATATGTTTTCCTAACACGTATCTAGTGAAAGCTTTCAATTTGGGAGTTAGATAGATTGCGAGTGTAATTTTAAAAGTGAATAAATGTTTAACAAAATCATAAATAAATACACGAAGCCAACAATTCAAAACTTCATTTTTGGGAGTTAAAGATAAGCATTGATCGATCGAGTTTCCTCACTCTTTACAAGTGAGAAGTGAACATAAATTCTAATCATAAATCTAATTTACTAGGTAAAACTGCTAAAAATTTTGAAGCAAATGTTATAGTTAGATGAAACATTAAAAAATATGAAACGATGAATAATGTATTAATGAGTACTAAAAATGTTTACCTTTAGTATATATTCAACATTTGCTCATCAATCTAAGCAATTATATTGGTAGATGCTGTGGATTAATTAAGAAGCCATTGAGTTAACAATCAGCATCGTTTATTTTGTAGCAAAAAATTTACACCCAGCAGTACCATGCTTGCGTGCACAAAAAGTTACATTTTAGTCTCAAACAGGAAAATATAATCTGAATGCGAACAAAACAGTATAAATGCTAGCGACTCAGAGTAAAAGATAAATTTACCTACATTCTCTTATCTTTCTCTGCAGCATAATGTCGCTGACCCCAGTCGGCTTTAGTCATTGGCTGTCTGCCCCAAAACTTTAACCAGCTGATGCACAGAAAATTCTGAGTCACTTTCGCAGGAACTGAAATCATTGTGACAATTCTGATGTTTGTCAACAAAACATTTTGGTGCAGTAATTCAGTAAATTAACAATGCCAACTAATTAAGTAAATATCAATATCAATGCAGGATCTGTTAATTGAGTAAAATCCTTAACTTCGAGATCACAGACAACAAGTTTTACGAGCGGTAACAAGTATTATGACCAATATAAAATTTTGTGCTGATGATTGGCTAAGGAAGAGATCTTATATTTATTGCTTGTGAACTCTTTTTACATGCAGCACTATACAAATCACAAATGAAGCGCCCGATCTAATCTGAACGTTTCAAAAAATTAACTCGTTTAACAGTTTATATCTTTAGACAGGGTGAGCCTACAAAGACAAAATTTACATCAAGTTGCAGCTGATGTCATTTTAATATCATTTAATCAACTTTTGGAAGCAATCACATATTAAGGAGCTTAATAAAAATACAATATTGCATTTTATTGTTCTATATTTAATTATTTTAGCTACCATACCCTTTAGTCAAGATGCTAATGCATATGTGACTGTTACAAGTGACTCATTAATGTTTTCTTGTTGTCATTAATATCCTGTCATAAATGTTGTCAGATGAAGAAAGGAGAAAGGGATAGGCATATTTTATGTTACCGCATTGAGCCTTCGGTAATCCACACAGAACCGCCATTTTCCATCCTACTTCTTTATTAACACAATAGGCAAGCTCCACGCTCCTCCAGCCGGCTCAATCAACTCTCTGGCCAACAGGTCATGTACCTGTTTCTCAGCCTTTGCTTCCTTTTTATGCCCTAAGCAGTGAGGGGGTTGACGAATACGTCGGGTTCCGTCTTTCACAGGTATAGAGTGCTCCAAGTGCGACGTTCTACCCATACCGTCATCTCCAGTGCTAAACACTGACCCATACTTGGTCAGTAGGGTAGCCAGCTTTCTGGCCTGCTCTGTATTCTGGCATGAGGGTGTGGCAGCCTGGTACAGTTCCTGGAGATGCTGGGAGATCTGTGGCTCAGCCTCGACTCGGGTTATCGGCACAGCAGGGCCTCCCTTGAGGGGAGGGGTGCCGGAGATGGGAGGAGGTGCTTCCACACTAGTGTAAGTGCCTATGGTGGTTTCCAAACAGATGGTCAGGATTGGGGTTCAGATTGAGACACCTAACTAACACCTTTCCATCTGCTCCGGGCTCATTCAGGCTTTTAGCTAGAGGTGGGCCTTCAGGGTACCTTTCTATTATCCCGAGTGGACAGATATTTCATGTGGTCAACCTACACCTGACCACAACCTCTGCTCCAGCTGGCACAACCAAGTCCCTAATTACCTGGACTTTGTTCTAGATGAGCTTCCCCGCTCAGTCGGTACAAGCCAATGGCTCCCCATCCACCTTCACCACGAGTCGTGCGAATTTCATCGACAATCGGTGTGCCATAAAGAAGGACATGCCAAGAATTTCGTCTTCACTAATTTGACTGACTATGAAGACTTCTTTGGTCTTCACTTTGCAGAGCCTTACACGGAGCGGGATTACATCATAAAAAGTTATCCTGGTCCCATCAGCAAGCAGGCCATGGGTGTCACTCTCCATTCATTCTCTTATACCACGAGGAAGTCAGTCGCACACCTGTGTTCTTAGCAGATTAGTGGTGCATCCGGTATCCAACAGAAAGTGCACTGCTCGACCTTCGATTTTACCCGGGAGCAAGTAACTGGTAGAGTGTGGACACCCCAGCAGACGCGCTTGCACAAATTCTCTGTACTCCAAGGAGGTTGCTTGAAGCTGCTCCATTCATGTAGGTAGAGAACATGCCTGGGCAAGTCTCTTTGGATGGCGGAGGGTTGTCCTCTGCGAGACAGGGCGCCAAGGTACCTGAGAGAAAGGCATAGTGCTTACTTCTGGAGGACTCATGCCTGACTCTTCTAGGTGTAGTGTTTGGAACGTCTTCTGAGTAGCTGTTGGGGTGGCTTGGGGTGAAGATCTGGGTCGGCCTGACTTGTTTCGGATAGGTCCATCCAAGTGAGGCCTTGGCTGAATCGATACTTCGTTTTTTCCTGGTTTCCGCAGGGGCCTTATTGCAGCTAGTAGTGGGTGCTACTAATGCGGCCTTCTTCCGTTTCTCGACTCCTTTTTCCTTTGACTGGAGCACTCCTTTTAGAGATGTCCGTGCCTCCACATCCTCAACAAATGGCAGGCTTACTTTCTGGAGACTCTGTTGGCTTGTTTTGCCGCTGTTTGACCTGTTCCGCCAGCTGCTTTACTGGGGATAGCAGTACATTCAAGGTGTCTTGTTTGACACTGCGTACCGCCCCATGTCTTGTATTGGCCTCCAGGTTTTTTACAGCCTAGAAGGCTCTCCCCAGACTCGATTCCCTAGATTTTATCTAGAGAAATTTTCATCCAGCCCGTACTTCATCCACAAGAGTCTTCGTGGGTACCGCTAGGAGGTACGCTGTATGGTGGAATGGTTTAGGGAGTTTGAGAAGTACTCATTTGCTATGTTGCTTCTGAACAGTTCAAGCAATTCATCTTGGGCTATTTGGACTAGCCTTTCAAATTCCGTGGCGTGTTTCTGCAAGAAGGTTTGGGTTTTTTTTTCAAACTGCTCAACTCTGATCTGGATTGTTGGGGAGATAGTCCAAATCGGACTCGGATTGCTTCAAAGACGGCTGCCACCCCGACTGCCCTTCCAAAGGACTCTACCTCATCCTTCAAATCTTCTCTGAGGTGCAGTAAACTGGCCTCCTCGGCTAACCTATTTTCAGCTGTGATTTCTCTGAAGCTGGTAATGAAATATTCTGGGTCTCTGACGCCATTATACTCTGGCGTTTTGAACTGGGAGGCCGGTTCTGGATTCCGACCAAATTTGACAAGTTGCCCAATGGCATCAGCTAGTCGGTCCTTGTCCTATTGTACACTCCTTGCCCTCCTTTGAGGCATGACTTGAGCTTCTCTCCTAGTGAGGGGGAAAAGTTATAAATTATCGTGGCATGACTTGAAGTGCTTAAGCCTTATTTTGGCAGTATCGAGCCCCTTACAGAGTGGGAGTGGTTGGCGTAGTGCCAGTCATCAACCCTTCTTTGGAGTGCTGAATAACTTGCTTATTCTAAAACACCAGGTTACTCTAAGAATGTGGGAGATAGCCGTACAGCTATCTTGGCCAGATTCGGAACCTCCGGTGTTTGCCGTATTACTCTGGTTTCCCTCTACGGAGGCTGATTTTGCAAGCAGGATAGGAGGTCTGCCGAGTTTGATTTCTAAATTTCTAGATGAGGCCTGCTGGGTTTGGTGCAATCCCACTGCTGTCACCAGTGTAAAGGAATTTGCCGGCCTTTACTTGGCACAATCTAGACTATTTCATACAGAAACAAATTGCGTGTGGTTTCATTCAACTTTTTATTAGAGAAGGAAATCCACTAGCCGAGGAGCGTATGACCATGTGCTCTGCTCAACTAAGTAAGCGTCTCCTTTATATATAATAACATCACCCGTTCCGGCTAATGGCAAACGGTAAGAATACCGGCTAACTTGTGAATAAACAAGGTGAATAAACAGGATCACTAGTGCGTTGGTATGAAAACAATTTAAGTGACGATAAGTGATAGCATAACGAGTAAAACAACAATATAACAAAAAGGACATACA
Organism: Watersipora subatra; assembly: GCF_963576615.1. Taxonomy (NCBI): domain Eukaryota; kingdom Metazoa; phylum Bryozoa; class Gymnolaemata; order Cheilostomatida; family Watersiporidae; genus Watersipora; species Watersipora subatra. Next base: position 65,811,512 of record NC_088709.1, read on the forward strand.
ATAAAATAAAACAAAAACATGAGTTACAACAAGTGACAGAACAACGAGTAAAACAATGATAAATTAAAAAGACAACACATACAATAAAATCAGAAATATAACGTCATGGCCCCAGCGTCCACTACAATCCAAAACTTTCACAAGAGTTTGATTTTGCATTGAAGTTTAAGTAAAATTATGCTCTCCATCTCATTCTTTTTATTAACTTCTCATTCATTTCAATCAGTCTAGTCAAGAATTCGATATTATTGGCAATTATAATGTTTTAGTTGAGTAAAGGAAGTTTAAACTATCTATGATTCAGTCTAGTAAAAAAGTGCTCTACATGTACATGCGAGTGAAATTAAATAAATAAAAATACTTATATGGAGCTATAAGTACTGGAATGTATCATACTTAAAATTAGAATAAGAGAGCTCAACATAGGATGGAGCAGTATAAATTAGAAAATTAAATAGTTTACTGATCTTTTTTTCAGCTACTGGTAGTTTCTTCCTAGTGCAATTCTTAGGCTGAACACTTCAACTGGAACAAGATGGTGACTTTTCAAACATCCTACTCTTTCACATGATTGGTCGATTTTGTCGCGCTCTGATTGACTTGTTACTAAAATTGCAGAGAAGATAACTCTTAGAGTGAGAACAGGAGGAGGCGGTGTCTGTTTTTTTATTAAGTGTTGACATGTCCGGTTTTTTAATAATGTAATATTGTTTTAGAAATACATAAATTGCACCTTTTACTTAAGTTACCGTAAGATTTAGCATGTTTGAGTATAGTCCAGTTAAGTTTGAAGGTAATGTCTCAGGCAAAAAATGCAACTGTAGAACGAAATCAGACTGTTCGATCAACCAAAACTGCCTTCAGAAGAGTGTATTGTACAAAGCAAAAGTGACAAGACTAGACGGCAACATTTCTGAGACCTCTGTCGGCCTTTGTGAAACCGATTTTAAAACTAGATACCATAGCCATAAAAGCAGTATAAATAGTAGCTCAAAAAGAAATGCTACAGAACTTAGTAGACATATATGGGCACTAAAAACCGAGACATTAACTTCAAACTTGACTGGAATATACTAAAACATGCTAAATCCTGCAGTAACTCAAATAAAAGGTGCAATTTATGTATTTCTGAAGAATACTACATTATTATAAATGTCAATATGTAATTCAATTGTAATGTAATTTAAATGTCAACACTTGATAAAAGAACAGAAATTGCCTCATCCTGTCCTCACTCTGAGAGTTATCTTCTTTGCAATTTTAGTAACAAGTCAATCAAAGCCCGGCAAAATCCGCCAATCGCGTGACAGATTGGGATGTTTGAAAAGTCAACATCTTGTTCCAGTTGTAGTCTACAGCCTGAGGATTACACTAGCATGAAACTGATAGTAGCTAAAAAAAGAAAAGTAAACCATTGATTTTAGTTTTCTAATTCATATATATATATATATCTATATATATATCTATATATATATATATATATATATATATATATATATATATATATATATATATATATATATATATATATATATATATATATGTATATTTATATATATATATATATATATATATATATATATATATATATATATATATATGTATATATATATTCATACATAGTATATATGTATATATATAGATATACTGATGAAGAAGAAGGTTGCAGTTCACTAGAAATATCGTTAAGCTACTCGATGTGTTTTTGCATACAGTCATATGAGCTTCAGATGGAGCGACACCAGTGCCTCCTATATATATATATATATATATATATATATATATATATATATATATATATATATATATATATATAGATATATATGTATATATATATATGTATATATATATATTTATACTACAGACTTTCCAGAGAAAAGTTGCTGATAGAAGACCTGCACCAGTTGAAGGTCAGGCTGAGTTTGATAGGTCTGAACCTAAGACAACTCGCAGCTTTGTTTCATGAGCTCGTCTCTATTAGGAAGAGCGTGGTAAAGACAGAAGAGACGGAAAATGAGGTCGAAGAGTTCTTACTATCCCAACCAGAACTCTTCTGGATAGTTGGGTCGGTAAAACTAGTATAGGAGATGTTGATGGCCAGGATGGCAATGTTGGTAGTGGCAGTGGTCACGGTTGAAGTATTGGTAGTAGCCAAGGTCAGAGTGATGGAAGAGCAATGTGCACTGGCAACGGTGATGAGAGTAATGAAGGGAGTATTGCTAGCAGTTGCAAATGGTCTTACCAGGGCATGAACATGTCTAAACCATGTCTGGGCCATAAGCATAAACCATGGAGACTACCTTAACGGAGTCAGGTAACAAGCATCACAAATGATATGGGTTACTTCGTGGGCTCATTAGCAGCTATGTTGAAAGCTAAAAAAAAGAAAGGGCATGTATTATGGACTTCGTTGGGCTCACACTATATTGGCGTTTGAGCTCAAAGCAGTCTTGGTTGGTCACAGAAATTACGCTGAGTGAATAAAGCCGGTAGATAAAGCTAGTAAATAAAGCTAGTAAATAAAGCTAGTAGATTGGGTAGTATTAAGCACTATCATGTAGTACATAAGAAAGCTGAACGAAAGACGGATCTTTCGTCTTTGCAATAAAGTCATGTGAGCACATTTATTTATACAACAAAAAGTTTTGCTGTATGCTGATTTTCGCTTTTCTTTACAGATTAACTAGAGATTACAATTTTGTGTACATGAGGTACACAATAATATTAGAGACAAAGAGAAGACTTAATAAATCATTTAATGGTTCAGCATCAAGCTGACACAGATCTCGGGCTCCATTAACTCATTGATTACAGAAACACATGGCAGACTGCGTTTGTTGTACGAGTTGATGATGTATTGTCCACAGTTGACCATGCTAATTCAGTAATCACATTGAATGATAAAAAAATCCAGAAATGTTTGCTTTTGTTTTGCTGCTGAAGTTTGAACTGTATCATTCTTTAGATCCAGTTTTTTTACACTGTGAGATTTTGACCAAGTAGTTAAAATCTCATCATTTTATTATTCATGTGATCCTTCTGCTACCATTTTTCGGAGTCAAATTTACATCATCAGTGCTTTAGTTTGTTTTCAGCAAGTATATGGCTCAATAGAAACTATTTGATTTCATCAGACTCTAAAATAACTTCTGAGTTTCATGGGTTTTACCTTGAATACAACTAGTCCTTTTCTTTTGAGATTAACTTGCTTTCTGTTTTTTCATAATGACTGTATGACATAAAGAATTATAACCTTGCACTGAGCTTTAGGGGTTCACTAGTACAGGTAATTTATTCAAATAAGAAATGCATACTTGTAATGCAAACTGCCGGTTCCCTTTACTGCTCCACAAGTTTAAATACACTGAGTACAAGCAATAAAACATGAATATATATATATTTCATGAATATGTAAAAATACACATAATCATTGTGTGTGCGTGAGTGCGTGCGTGTGTATGTGGGTGTGTGTGGTGGGTGTGTGTGTGGGTATGCGTGTGCGTGTGTGTGTGCGTGTGTGTGTGTGTGCGTGTGTAACAGAACAACATGCAAGAGTCTGCTAGCTATCTCTGTCTTTTGCACTCTTCTCATCTCCTTTCATAGGCACACTCTTTTGTTAGGCTTCGTCTCACGATTTTATTTGTACATTGATCTCATCGTCTGGTCCCCTCAGTCTGTTTTACTGTTCCTCTCGATTGTCTAAGTTGACCCACCTACGGATGAGGTCCTGCAGTGCAATGATTTGCCCCAGCTATAGTGTCGGTCTCTGGGTAGGCTATATATAGCCTACCCAAAGCCACTTTTTCTCTGGGTATGCTATATATAGCCTACCCAGAGACCGACACAATAGCTGAGGCAAATTAGGCAGTCTATTCTGATCTCTGCGCTTTGCCACTATACACTGAGCATTGTTGGATTAAAAGTTTAGTGCTGCATAAAAAAATTTATAACATTCCAAACCTCATGTCATTTATCTATTTTGCTTTTAAATATTGTGCCTATTCATGGCTAAGCATGCCAAAGAAAATGGAACATGCCTATTTATATTTTTTCTATCATGAAGCTGCAGAATATTGACAGTTATGATTATCATTACCCTAAAATTTCTTATTATGGAAAACAATGGGAATCCTTAAATGGTCTAGGCAAAGTTAGATTTGATTTGTTAATAAGTCAGTTACAGTGTCATCCGTGTTATAAATGAATCTCAAAAGTCTGTCATTCGGTGTATCCAGATATCGCTATTAAAACTAGAAATGAAAAATTTGGTTCATGTTGAATTTGATCTCAGAAGTTCCCAACAACCAGGTGATATCCTTACCAATTGAGCTACATGAAATGCAATTAATAATTAGGCAATATGATTCATTATGTCAGCTAAAGTACGCATAGCGCTCTGGATTACGCAATGATTTAAGCTTGCTCTCACCACTCTTATTAGTAAGTTTTGTAATAGTGATACAAGCTTACTCAAATTAGCTGTTGGCAATGTGCTAGGGTAATGGCAAGTGGTAGGCAATTACGCTACCGGCTACTTTTTATAAGCTGTTTTAGTACCTATGTAACACCAGGCATTTGGCTAGTCCAGTAGAACCTCTGAAGTTGTTTCAGTAACAGCAATATACAAGATAGTAAACCAGATGTGAAGACTGCCAATCTGTTTAATCACAAAGAATGCTTTGCAATAAAACAAAATTTTTCTTTGGAAATTTAGTGCCTTACTTCAATGTTTACTGCTTACAAAACAAAACTAGAACACTACTACCGATCAAAAGGTACTAAAGTGAATGCATTATTTTAGATGGTCGCCCTAAACTAGATAGCAAGCTTTGACTTTTTAAAGTTTTTTAATCTCAAACACAATTAGATCGCACCAGCATGTTTAGAAATTTTGTCTCCAGAATGTTCTTTGTTTTTCACCCATTGTGGATAATTTGTAGTTAAGTTTACCATTTAGTAAGTAATTTTATGAAAATGGATACCTGTCAAATAGGTTCCTACAGATTTCAAGAAGTAGCTAAATTAAAAAAAACTACAAGTAAATTAAAACTAAAGAGTTACTTGTTGCAATGAATACGAGCTAAAACTGTTATCAGTACTTGGTTTGCAAATAAATTGTTTTGTTTAGCTTTATTACGATCGTTCATTAGATGCAATAACAGTGCAATTTTTACAACGATACAAAACTCAGAAAGAGATCTAAATTTGCTCAGAGACCATTCTTTCTAGAGAAACAACGTCTAACAATATGCGGTTCAGAGGAGCCCAAATGAGCCAAACGCAATGTCATTTATTTCCAAGGGTTATGGTCAGTGTCGTTACCCTCTTTGAAAGCCATGCACTTCAAACTCATAGATATTTAGGTATTCGTGTGCAAACTGCTGCAGCTGCACAAACCTAGCTCTCATTGGCTCAACACAGTGGATAGTAGTGAAGTACTGGTTAAGAATTCCTTCATACTCTCCACAGAGGGACTCCGGGTTGACATCGAAGAAAAGCATTTCTTCGGTCTTGGAAGCCGTGATGATCACGTCTTTTAATCGATGATAGACAAATGCAAGAGGCGCATCTAAAAAGTACGAAAGAGATACAAAAAATAATTATCATTTATTCTTATGATAAATAAGTTACTATGATAAATGTGGTCAATAGCTGTCAATAGCTGAGTTGAGTCAAAAATATTCAAGCACACACTAGACAAATTGCAACAGTTTTTAAACTCAGGGGGTCAACAATGTAAACACATAGCCTTGGAGAGCCAAAAAATAAAATAATTTAGACAGATCAAATTATTATTTTGAAATTTAGCACCAACGTTTCAATACAAAGCTCATGCCATATGAAAAATAGAGAGGGCATTTTTACTATGGATGTGCAAAACAATGTTTCAGGCTTATTTGGTTCTACAGACATTTAAGTATTTATTCCAAGTGTTTTAGAATTTACAATAATTATAATGATGATATTACATCTGCGCACAGAAAATTTTTTGATTCAAGTTTATTGGCATGTCTTATGATATGTCTTATATTATCAGTATGTTTTTGATATAGGTAAAACCATCATGATACAAATGAAAAAGCATGCTACTTTTAATTATATCTTTCAGCCAACAAGCTCAAAAATCTCTCTTTTAGTAATGCTTATTCTATACACATTTGAGTATTCTTTATAATACAAAAAAACTAATATTATATCTGAATTAGGCCTGGCATCATTTCATGAACTGTGAAATATTCCCAACATCATTTGCTGAACCTAAGTGAACAAAGATAGATATCTGAAAACCATAAATATCAGCATTTATTTTATAGCTTATATGTTGGAAATAAAAAAATAGGTATATACTTTTATATATTGTGAAAAGGCATATGTAATTTTAAGTGTCTGAAGGAAGAAGCAATAAGTGACACATTTTTAGATTGTGACCAGGAAACATCGGCATATAAAATGGCATATAAACGGTAGCTTTTCCTGTCGGCATCTTCCCACTTATTACGTTCAATGTTTACCTTTGTCTAGAAAGCGAATGACAAAGGTAAACAAACAAGCAAATAACATTTCTAGTTTTAATTTGTTTTTGTTCTTTTTTCTATTCATGTTTGCTTTTTTCTATATATTATTTGGTAATATAATTTGAACAAGTATTTGTTACGGGTTTTAACCTTTTAAAATGTTTATAGTTCATTCAAATGGTATATCCACGTTTTGGGATTTGCTTGGAATGAATTAAGTCATTTATATGATGAAATCGCTCTTTTCTCGCAAAAATTTTTGCTTACAAAATGGCTTCCGCAACCAATTTATTTTGTAAGTAGGGGTTTGACCGTATGTAAAAAGTTTTGTCAAAAAGCTTTCCTTACTTTTTTGCATTTGGCAGTGTGCCAGCAACATTCAGCTAGTTTTCCTTGTCATAATTTTAATGAACTGCCAATAATGGTGACACAGATATATAGAGCCTTGAATTCTATTTGTTTTTAGCAATTTTTTATTTGTCAATAGGCTGCTGCAAATAGAAAACCTTTTTACTTAATCAGCTTAGTCAATAACAGAGAGTTAATTGCCACACAAAAATCTTTGAAACATGTTTTCAGGTCACTGCAGGAGCGATAAATAATTTTTTTTAATATAAGATTTGGCTATATAACTAATTTTGTACATGTAGATATACAGACTTTATGGGTTGACAGTACATGAGTTTATTGCAGATAGAAATGCATCTATCCAAACCGTTACTCAAATTTTTCACAAGTAATTTAATATGTATGAATTACAATAAACATTTTCTGACATTATAACAAACTCGCTCAGTTTAGTTTAAAGTTGTTTATTGGACACATTCATTGATCAGACATAGAATAAGAACTCTGTAGATACAATATTACTGTTAGCAGCATATAGATGATTAACTTTGGTTCATCAATTTCTTAATGGCTAAATGAACTGATGCAAACACTACTCTTTAATAGATTTTTTAAACTTCCTGTCTTCCATTTTTCTTTAAGAGATGGAACAAGTTTATAAACTAAATTGAAAACGTCATAAGATTTGTAAACTCATATGCTAAAGTGACGATTAGATAAGTCATACTTTGAAAAAAAATCCATAAATGCTTTGATGGTTGAATGAAATAATTACCAAATGAATTTAAGTAACTCGCCTGGTAAGGTAGTCAAACACTTTACTATAGTAAGAGCCACATCAGAAGCTAGCTTAATAAACATTACATTACACGTAATGATCAACTGTGCTAGTTAATAGCACCAAGCATTTTAAGAGTTATTATTTTAACAGATGTAATGAATGTCATTGCAATCATCCATTGCTATGGTTAGTTGGACATTGTTGTGTAGTATATTAGCTCGCTAGTTTGCAGACCTTAAGGTTTGGATCTGAAATCCTCTGCGAAGGGATTTTTCATTCGTAAAACTTAATCGCCATAACAGGACAGACGAATGGCAAACACTGCGAATTATACTTGTAAATGTAGTTTCCTCTCGGGTATGTTTCCCATTGGTGCAGCAAGGTCTCACTATTAACCTTTAGTATATTTGTCTTGGGTGTTTGAATCTAAGTTTTATATTTTTTTAAACTGATGCATGTATGCAGACACATTAGATTTTATATCCTTAATTTTATTCTAATATTTTGCGTGAAAATCTTATTGGAAATATTTTAATCTATTAAAATTATTTAGAAAAAATTACAACAAATTTAAATGCAAAATTAAATGCATATACATGTATGTTCTTCGTCTTCTTAAAAAGTTCACATTGTTAACTTACCAGATATAATCATAAGCGAGCACAACAAAACAAGCTTTGTGGCATATGAGCTTTATTAATAACTCTTCCATATTGGACTACCTTGTTCAGAGTGTATTTAGCTATGATAATTTTTAAGAATATTACCTCCGCGGTTGAGAATCCTAACAGCCCAAATACAATGAACCTTCTGCAAATCAACTCTTAGCCAAGGGTTCGTCTCTATGGTAGTGTGAGCCATTGAAAAAAGTTCATTATCTCCTGGTGGTCGGTAGATTCCATCAACAGCAAACGAGCCAAGGAAAGGAGATGGAAGCCCTTTTCTGTGTTGGGTAGAAGACATTGTAACATTTTTTCCTAAAAATAATTAGGATAAATCAAAGGTTTTGATGATTATACCAACTTTTGTCTGTAACCAACCTTACGTACAAGGTAAGCACTGTATGAACTACATGTACTTTAGTTTTCTTCGTCCAGTCTCATTGATCCACATACACTAACCAAAATTTGTTTTCATAATTCTGTTAAAGCATTATACAGAGCTGAAAAAATTTAAACAGAAACAAAAAATAATATATTTTCTCACAATTAGCCTAGTATTTTATATTTTATTTTATTATATTATATAAATATATTATATAATACATATATATTATATAAATGTTTATTACATGATATATATATATAATATATATATCATATATATATATATATATGTATATCATATGTCATATATGTATATCATACGTATATATGTGTATCAATATATATATATGTATATATATAATATATATATACATATAGATATTAAAATATTTGTGGTGGAATTCATTCATATCGGTTGATAAACTTGCCTCTGGCAAGGAGATGATTAATAGCTACTGCATCCACATGATGGTCTTCCTTCTTCATGGACTCAGCCTCTGCCTCAGGGTTGAAACAAGATAGCAGGTGGCATGTTTTCTGAGTGCAATTGTAGTAAATGCCAACACAATCAGTGTCAGCAAGGCAGTAAGCAGCACACTGTATCTTGGTGGTTGCTACAGCGGTTTGAGAGTTGGCTACTGTTTGGTCAACAGAGAAAGTCGTTTTATAGAAGGAGAGTGTATCGTAACTTTCTCCATCAGTTAGCAGTGCAAAGTAGACAGCTCCTATAAAACCAAAATAAGCTAGATATAGTCAATGTTATATATTTTTTAAATTTATAAGTTTCATAAACATGGTTCTTTTATTTTTATGGTACGGCTGTTTAGTATGATAGTGAAGTGCTGGAATTGAAGTCAAATAGAGCACCTAGGAGTTAGAGTTTGTACGGTTCTTGTTTCAAAAGTACCAATTGGGGGAAAATAAAAGCTGAACTTACTTATTGTACTGTTGCATACAACAAATATTTTCACTTAAGGAATGTTTATACTTATATGTACAAATTTTAAAATGAATAATTTGTTCTCACTGTAATTTTGATAGTCAAAATGTTCAGATCTAACAACAATGATTAACAATCTTGTGACTGTCACTGTACAGATAAGTTAAATGATCAAGCATCAAGTCATGTTTTTGAGTTTCTAACAATATGATGCAAAACTATTATTTCAATTTAGCTTTCCTACTTTTGTGATAAGGTTGCTAGACAGAATGTATTCCATCCAACGATTATTGTGCTAAATACATCTGTAAAAGTTGCATTTTTAAACATTATCAATTGTGGAGTGTAAAATGGTAAACATATAAAACATATAAAGAATTGTAGTCCTTTAATGTGAAATCCTGGTAAAACTGAAACATTTTGCACAGACCATTAACTATTTGGATGTGAAATATGACTGAATTTGTCTGCTTTCAGTATACTCATTTCTTTGCTTGATTATTATAAATAAATATAAAATAATGTAAAATGAAAGAGTTTTTTTTAAATACATACAAAGATTAATAAGTTGAAAACTTATCTGCAAGCCCAAACTAACTAAAACAACTTTTGAAACTAGATACTGGGTCAAAAGGCCACAAGAAAATGTTTAAATGGGTTAACATTTTTGTTAAACATTTTGCTAAGGAGTTGTAAAAAACAGAAACATCACTAAGGGAATTGCAAATATATTGATGATACAGCGTTAGATCAACTATTTTTGGTCCTACTGTAAGTGTGCATGGAGTGTAAAGTTTATTGATTCAGTTTCTTTATCTTACTTGTACCTACTTTGAATATTGAGTAAAGAGTAGAGAGCGAGCGAAAGTAGGCTTGAAAGACAAAACAGCAAAAAATAGAAAGTATGAAAAAAAACATGGAAGCTGACTAGGGGAAACATGCTGAAAGAAATATAAAGTGGAAAAAAGGAAAATCTTTAACTAATTCAAGCTAATGAAGCAGCTGCATGTGGAACACCGCTATCTCCTAAAAACAAACTATAAATTAAAGTCTTTTGAACATGAGGGATACGATACTATTAGAGATAAATAAAAAAGATTAGTAAATCAATGGTATGAAGAATTAGCATTAGGCTGCGACAGAGCTTGGGATGCATCAAACTGTTGATCACCGAAACATGTAGCAGGCTCTGCTTGCCATAACATGTTTGATGACATGATGATGGCGTATTATGATGGTGGTGTATTGTCTAATGTTGACCAAGCTGATTCACTGGTCGCCTTGACGGTATACAAGATCTGAAAAGTTTGTATTCTTAACTAGCTGCTAGAGTTTTAACTGCATCCTTCTTTGGATTCAGTCCTTTTTTGTTGAGAGATTTTTAACGAGTAGTTAGGAGCTGATCCTCCTACTTTCTCTGCAATTTTTCTGTTATTGTTTTTTAGAGCCAAATTTGCATCATGTTAGCGTAGTTTATCCTCGCCATTAATATCACTCCATGGAAACCATTTTATTTCACTAGACTATAGAATAATTTCTGAGTTTTGTGGGTTCTTGTGTGAATACTACTAATTTTTCTCCTTTGAGATGAACTTATTTTCTTTTTTAATCATAATGTCTCAATTCTTTCTAATGTGACTTTTAGCACCTCTTGAACATGATCATATCACTTCATGAGGTTGTCTATAGATAGCTTGCCTGTTCAAATTTGCTTAGGCAACTGCAACCCCTCTCTGCAGTGACACTAACCACTAAGAAAACTCTTTAAACTATGAATTTTTAAATTCAAAGTCCAGAATTTCTCAAGTGGCAGATTTCGTCATCCTAAAGGGCTCATAGTTAATGATGTCAGCACCAACTGGTTTCCTTATGAAAACTTGCGCAAATGGTGTTAGCTGTTGAGTGCCACGGTAAGAATGTTTTCGGATACTATAATTGTTCATAACATCACATTGCATAAGTTTATTGTTACTCCTAGTCAAGGCTTGACCCTAGCATGGCGATCTGTCATGTTCGAGAGAGGTTGATGGCTCAGCAAGACTTGGCTGACGTGCATGGTTGTAAGTTTTCTTTTGGCTTGAAAAAAGAAGAGGCATTGCCTGAGCTCTGTCAGCTAAATGAGACTCAGCAGCCATTTATGTTTTGCACTACCCTTATAACCTTTTATTCGCAATCATACAATAGGCAAACATTACCTTGGATAATTATTTGACTTAATAAATTATAAGAAAAGGATTCAAGCAGGTTGTTTATAAAGCAATGGGACTCCATTTACCCTATTTCCTCAAGCTAATTTAAAATTAGTCTAGTATCGTTTGTTACCTGTGCTAGATTTATTTTTTAAAGTTTTTATTTTATTTTGTACCTCATAAAAAGAACAGAGCAAACAACCAGTAGTTGACAAAAAATGGCTATCACCAATTACCTTTTGCTAAAGTGACACCAGTTAATTTTCGTCAGGAAACACGTAAAAGATCTATCAACACAGTTTGTGCAATATTTTTGTAGTCGTGTCTAAAAACTCGACTACAAAAATGGTAACGTTTAAACAATGGTACAAAGTGTATTGGATTATCATCGAAATTGCAAGCAGCTGGTTTTTAGTTTTTGGTAATTTTGTATTCTTGATTGATGGTTAATAATAACTTAGTTGTAACTTAAACTGTAATTTATTTGCATGAGTTTTTAATTAATTTCAAAATGTGCATTATCCGGATGAAAACAAAATGATGGTGCTTATTTTTGGTACAACTCAATAAAATTCAGATTAAGTAATATTAGTAAACTATTCGAGTGATAAATACATCTAAAAAATCCAAGTCAGTGTATATAGGTTGTTTCAGAAACTTTTCATAACAGAATGAAACAATAAGAAAAAGGTTCATTTGTGCACAGCAAGCAGCTAGGCAGTTAAGCTTGTAGGTCTTCTGGTAGAATAAAATTGATAAGTAAGTATTAGCTCTAGAACATCACTGCCCTAACAACCATTACCTCGAAGCATACTATGAAAGAGATATAATGGTTATTGATATTTGGTTCCTTACATGTTGGTTCTTTTTAATTATGACATGTAGACATGTCTAGTTACAACAATATCATTAAATGTTGTTTTATTTACCAACTCTTTAACCCCACAAAACCCAGGTGGTTGAGGCCATGATAAAAAAAAAAGTTTTCTTTTGTAATCTAGGTTGTTTCAGCTTTCTTTTTGCAAGGGTAAAAAGAAAAAAATTCATCATGACTTTTTTTAATGTTTTTTGCTTTGTGACGAATAGGTCACATTGGGCATTACAGTGTAAATTAAGAGCAAGAGTTGAATATTGAATGTTTTATTATAATTATAAAATTGTATGTGCCAGTATCACTGAAATGACATAAATGATAGGAAAATAAGATTGTGAACTGTTACAGTTGAGCAGGACCTTTTTGAATCATGTACATGACAACTCTTACGCATGGAAGTCCACGGAACAATTACGTCCGTCCACAAAGCACAACCGCCCACCACATTTACTGCACATTGTGTTAGTGTTATTTATTTCACACAGCCTACACTTTCCTCTCTTGTCATTCTTTGCTGGTCAATGGACCACTTGATCTTTTCTCACATCAGCACATGGAATTTTCACAACCTTTTGCTTGGTTATCAGCTGGTTAGAAGATGTGTGTCGGCCACGCTTCTTGTCGCTATTAACTGATACCGGGCACTGAGCTACTATTGCCTAAAACTTGCGCTGCGGGAGCATTTGTGTGTCTGGAAACTGCAACAAGCGGCATTCTCACCTGTACATTAGCCAACTATTGACCAAAGCCATGGAGAGAAATGCCAAAAGAGGTAGATGTACCATCTCCTAGGCCGTATTCTAAATCGGTACTTTGCCAGAAAGGAGTCGAGTATGTCAATACCACCCATGTGGTTGTTGTAATCTGCCACAATTGCAGGCATGGAAACATCAATCTTTCTCTTTGCCTTTTTTCCCATCTTCCAGCCATGCACAATGGCTCTACACAGGTATGGGTCGAGAGCAATGTCACTGCTCGGTTGTCAAACCATCTAACAGCCGAAATGTTGTGAGTGTCTTCGACCCGAAAGTCAAATGGCCCTCTGCTTTCCTTCTTGAGCTCTTTTTCACCTTTGATGTTACAGTTTGGAAGCCGATTCTGTCTGACAGCGCCAGTGTTCTGTAATTACCACCCTAAAAGTTTCTCCAGGAGTGGAACGCTGGTAAATAAACTGTCTGCATAGATCTTATAGTTTGAATTCTTTTCTAGTGTAGAGACTAGCTTCATCACTACATCTCCACCTTGGCCAAGATGGCTTCGGGTGCCATCGCCACCTTGATAAATGTCAAAGTCAAAGAGCATTCCACTGGTACCAGCTCTACCCCATACCTTGAATGCCCAGTGAAGTGGTTTGCTTTTTATATACTGCCTGATTGGGCTGGTTGTTCCTCGATACTGTACCATCATTTCATCAATTGAGTTGCGCTCTTCTCCTGTTACTTTTAGGCACTGATCCCTCAGACTGTCTAACCATGGTCAAATTTTCCAAAGCTTGCCTTTCTTCTGCTCATCTAATATGCTGCTATTGTTGACAAAGTGCAGTTGGGTAGTAAGCTGTTGGAACCTATTCCGTGGCATTACACTACTTACTGGTACATAGTTGGTACCTTGTTACCAGTATTGTCTCACGCTGCTCATTCGTACAAGGCCCATATGAAAATACATTCCCATCATCTGCTCTACTTCTTTCTTCGTGGTGTTGATGCTTTTTCCCATTTTTTGTGTGCTGTAGAGGTTGGTATTGTCAACCATGCCATCAATCATATCAGCAGTCACAAATTTTTGGAAGTACTGATACATGTATGTTTTTTTTATATTCTGGTTAGCTGGAGCCTCCAGTTTGGCACCGGCGAATGCCAAAATTGGTGGTTAAAAGACCTTTTTCCTCCAGCGGTATGAGGGCCGGACTCTTTTTGGTACATTGCCGGCTGTAGGTGCAGTTGCCTGCACTGTGTTACATAAAGGTTCTTCATCACTTGGCTCGCAATCATTACCACCAATAGTCTACAGTAGATCAAGAAACAATGTTATAGATGTTAATTTTGTTGTCGAAGGACAGGTTTAGCACCCTAAAGCAACAATTATATCGAAACCAGCTGTGCTTACGCCTACATATAAAGCATTCACAACTAAATACCTGCAAGTCTGCATGCCAATCTTCATCTGAGTCACTCTTCTCATAATCTTCAATTTCACTGTCGTTGCCATCAAAAATTTCTAGTATATTCTCTACTTTCACGCGAGATCAAGAAGCCATGTTGGTTACCAACAAAATTCACAAATTCAATTACACTGGACTACTATTTCACAGAACTCACGATGCTCAACTACAGAATGTGACTAGGCTCTTCTCAAGTTCTCCTCAACTTATATACCATTGTCAAAACAACTCACTTGGTGCAAAAAATATCCACCTTTACCTTACTTGGTAATTCATTTGTAATGGTGACGACCCTCAATTTAAACACAGAAAAAAATACATAATTAGACGGCATTTCTACTTCACCAGTGCATATTATTGTTACCACATATTAGCCAATGCAGATTAGTTTTACAATGCATGTTTGTCAGCCATAATTCAACTATACGCTAGGAAGTGCAGGAAATGAGAACAAAGGCCCACTGTTACACCGGTGTAACATGAATTAATTTTGCTTATGAAAAAAACCAAGACATCAAAGGATTTATTACATAATTATTTTGAGTAAAGTACAGATCCTGTTAAACAATATTAAGGATGATTTTTGCAGTGGAAATGCACTTCGGACTTGAGATTATTTGAAGATTCTAGCCATTTCGTGTCAGTGGCTGGCAATGTGGCACCTGCTCTTTTTCAGGATGGGCTATGAATGCACAACCCAATATACTAGGGAAAAATTGTCTATGTATGTAAAATATAGGACAGTTTATGTACTCTAAATAAATTGAATAAGAAAATGAAAATTTTACAAGGCACCACAGCTGCTCAAATGTTGTTACGTATGCGTCACAGGGGGCTCTGTGGGGTTAATCTATCTCTCTTTTGTCTCACCCAAACTAATCAATATATATTACAGCAATATTTAACAGTAGAAGAACACATTTTAATTACTCTAGTTTTTGGCATGAGCTGGTGCCACAGAATCATCAGATAAGCTCTCTATAGTTACTTCCGCAGGTATAAATGTGTGTTTTGTGTCAGTCAACAGCAAGTGTTAAACATGGTGATGTAGAATATCAGATTCTATTAATCAGGGTGCACATATTGATTAGACTTTTTCTTGCTTATGACAGAGTCACCAAACTATCAAATAATTTTTACTGCTGCATTATTGTGTAAACTTTCCTGAAATTGTTTCTAATAATTAGTAATAAACTTGACCAGTCACATAATTTGCATCACCATTTTATCAGCCTAAATCTAACACATTCTGTTTTAATATAACACTTACATTGTATTGGTTATTTTTGAAGGCAAGTTTTCGTACCCCAAATCTAGAGCTAAACCTTGTGTTAGGTTACCAACAATAGTTCTTGAGGATTATTTGTTGATCTTGATTTCCTAAAACCCTGCAAGAACTTAAAACCAGAAAGGCGCGTAAACATTTTGATTTTAGTTGGAAGTTTTTATAATCAGTTCGCGAATGTGATGTAGAAAGAATAAAAGTTAATATTGAACTTGTAATTGTATTGATAGGTTTTTTTAGCAACTAGTTGGCTGAAATGCTTATACCAAAAAATAAATGTTTCATATTAAAGTGCTAAATAAATCTTTAAAACGTGAAGTTTTGGTACGGGTTGTTTCAGCAACTTACCAAAGCAGAATGAAAGAATACACAAAAGCTTCATTTTTTTGCAGATGAGACAGTTGAGCTTGTAGGTCTTTGCCCGGTGGATGCAGAATGACAAGTAATTGGTAGCTCTAGATCAGTTCTACCCTGACAACCATTACATCTAAGTATATTGATGAAAGAGACATAATGGCTATTGATATTTGGTTAATGACATGCTGGTTTTCTTTTAATTATTACACGTAGACATGTCTAAATACAAAAATATCAATAAATGTTGTTTTATCTACAAACTTTTTAATCTATTTCTCTTTTGTCTCACCCAAACTAATCAATATATGTTACAGAAAAGTTTAACAGTAGAAGAGCACATTTTAATTATTCTAGTTCTTTGCTTGAGCTGTTTCTACAGAGTCGCCAGATAAGCTTTCTATAATTACTTCTGTGGAAATAAATGGGTGCTGTGTCATTCAACAGTGTGTGTGAGTGAGATGGTGTAGGATATCAGATTTTTAGTAACCAGGGTGCATATATTGATTCGATTTATTCTTGCTTTCGTCAGAGTAACAAAACTTTCAAATAATACTTATTGTTGTATTATTGTGTAGACTCTAGCGAGACTGTTTCTGTTCTAGCTTTCTTTGTACTTGGTAACAAACTTGACCAGTCGCATCTATTGCTTCGCTATTTTACCAGTTTTAATCTAACTTATTCTGCTTTAATATGATATTGTAGCAAAAAAGGTGTGTAAAAGTTTTGATTTTAATTGGAAGTTTTTATAATCAGTTTTCGAATGGGATTTAGAAATAGAAAAAAGTATATATTGAACTTGTAATTGTATTGATCGGTTTGTTTTAGCAACTATTTGTGTGAAATCGGTATCCAAAATATAAATGTGTTATATTCAAATAAATCTTTAAAATTCAAAGTCTTAGTACGCGTTGTTTCAGCAACTTACCAAAGCAGAATGAAAGAATACACAAAAGCTTCATTTTTGCAGAGGAAGCAGTTGAGCTTGTAGGTCTTCTCCTGGTGAATACAGAATGACAAGTAGTTGGTAGCTCTAGAACAGTGCTACCCTGACAACCATTACCTCTAAGTATATCGGTGAAAGAGACATAATGTATATTGATGTTTGGTTCATTACATGCTGGTTCTCTTTTATTATTACACGTAGACATGATTAAATACAAAAATATGAATAAATGTTGTTTTATCTACAAACTTTTTAATCTATCTCTCTTTTATCTCACCCAAACTAATCAATATATATTACAGAAAAGTTTAACAGTAGAAGAGCACATTTTAATTACTTTAGTTCTTTACTTGAGCTGTTTCTACAGAGTCGTCAGATAAGCTTTCTATAATTACTTCTGCAGTTATAAATGTGTGCTGTGTCATTCAACAGTGTGTGTGAGTGAGATGGTGTAGGATATCAGATTTTTAGTAACCGGAGTGCATATATATTGATTCGATTTTTTCTTGCTTTCGTCAGAGTAACAAAACTTTCAAATAATACTCATTGTTGTATTATTGTGTAGACTCTAGAGAGACTGTTTCTGTTCTAGCTTTCTTTGTACTCGGTAATAAACTTGACCAATCACATCTATTGCTTCGCTGTTTTACCAGTTTTAATCTAACTTATTCTGCTTTAATATGAGATCGTAGCTAGTACAAAGAGAGACTGAAAACGTAAAAGAATTGTTGCTGTAATTTCTAAGAGGATGTTATCTTTATTTGACTGTTTCGTAGCTTACATTGCCTAAGTTTGTGATGACAAAAAAACTCAACTCAACAAAGGAGTTTAATTCTGATTTAGTTAACTGACCTGAATGGTTTGGCAAATAAAATAGATACAGTTCCATATCAATGTTAAAGGAATAATACAATGGACAAAAGATGACAGTTTCCTGTACTGCCTAGGTAGCAGAATTGAGAGTATTTTTAATTGACCTAAACTTTCTTGTGATGGTCTTAAAGAATACAGTAAGCTAGTTGATCCATTTAACAGTCATCAAAAGTAAATTATACACGAGAGAGCAAACATTTTTAGACCTGACCAAGCCACTAGTGAAACCGTAAAGCAATACATGCAGGCCTTGGATGATATCATGAACAACTGTGATTTTTCAAAATAGCCTGAGCAAATACGTGATCGTATAGCGGTTGGTGTTACGAACATAGCCTGTCGCCAAAAAATGCAGAAGATGGATGACCAAGATCTTAATGCTGACGTAGCCAAAAAATGGCTAGACAGTCTGAGCAGGTGGACAAAAACATTAATAGCTTGCCGAGGGTGTTAAGATGACTAAAAAAACTATTGCAAGTGTATCTAGAAACTTGAATAAAAAACATTTTACTGCATATTTGGAACAAAATTAAGCTAGTACTAATTTAAAGGCCAAACCTTGTAACAAATATAGACTGTTGCAGCAAAATAGTGGCACATATCCAGCCAAAACTGTGAAATGTAGAAAATGCAAAAGGATAGGTTACTAGGGAAAAATGAAAAATGTGCCAGAGTAAAGGTGACACACGCATACATCAAGTAGAAGAACATGTTTTTCTTGACCACATTGAAACAAATTGACCAAGAAACAACTGGATAATATCTGGACCAAAGCCGTTTCTGTAAGTAACCTGGGATCACCTGTACAATTTAAATTAGATATAGGAGCAGATTTTTCCATAATACCAAGCACACTCTGCAGATATATTTAACTTGAACCAGCTGATAAGACTCTATTTAGACCTGGTAACGCGAAAATTAGAGTAAAAGGCTGGTTTACTGCAGAATGGATTGTAAACGACCAAGCTATTTTTGAAAAATTCATGTAGTAGAGCAAAATGTGGCATGGTTGTGTAGAAATGCATGTGTTAGGCTAGTATTCATTATTGTAAACTGTGAAGTGAATACCGATGATAAAACTGTTGATTGTAAGTTCCAAAAAGAATTTCTTAACCTTTTTTCAGGCTTTGGTAAGATGAGGCAGGAGGCCGAGGTGTTGCTGAAAGAAAACTCCCTGAAAGAAAAATATTCAGTAAATTAAATGCAAATTGTGGTTTTTATCAGATGTGTACCACTACCTGCCAAAGCTAAGTTGCTAAAACCATATCTAACCCCTTATGAGAGGTTTGCCTTTAATCATCTTCCATTCAGTCTCATATCCAGTTCAGATATGTTTCAAAGGTAGTTTCGCAAGTTCTAAAAAGTCTAGAGAAATTATCATTCATATGGATGATGTATTCATCTGAAGCTCCTAGGTCTGTGAGCATGATGGTGTGCATGCAGTGCTACAACAATTATTAGGTGCTGCTGTGACTTCAAACAGTCCAAAGTGTGAATTCCAGTGCAGTTTGTCACCTTTTTAGGCCATGATAGATCACCGTCAGGTATAAAACCAAATCTGGCAGCAATACAGGGTGTTCAGGATTTTGCTACTCCCACTAGCATTAGTAATATGCGTGGCTTTTAGGGTATGCCAAACCAGTTGAGCAAAGTTACTTTTCGCTTGGCAGAGTTACACAAGCCTCTTCGTTGGTCGTTGTGTTCAAATTTTCTGTAGTTTCGGAAGTTTGCCCAAGAGTGAGCTTTCCATAATATCAAACTAGAGCAGTGCCAGGTTATTAAACTAGCACCTTATAACCCTAAGTTATAACTCGATCATACAAACTGAATCTTGCAGTGATGGAATTGGAGAAGCCACATGCAGGCTGAAAGTATAGTACAAGTGGTGGCCACGGCGTCTAGGTCTCTTATTGATCCAGAAAAGCGATACGCAATTATTAAACAGGAGGCTTTTGGTGTCACATGGGCTTGTGAATAGTTAAAGGACTATATAGTTGGCCTGACTGTAAGCATTCAAACAGACCACAAACCCCTTAGCCTTCTTCTTAGTGAAGAAGAACTGCCCAAGTTCACTGCTCACATTCAAAAGTTTAGAATGAGCTTGAGGAAATTTACTTATCTTATAGGAAATGTCCCTAGAAAGCATAGTGTACTGACTGACTTTCTTTTAGTCTCAGTCAGATCCCAAGTCTTCATATATTGTTTTTGCTAAATAAATTAAACGATTTGCTCGACAGGCGTTTAACTCTGCTGCTTCTGCAGGTAAATTGGCTCCGTTAAGAAAGCTGTAAAGAGAAGATGCAGCTCTCTCTGTATGGTTAAATATATTTAAATTTCTTGGCAATCTTACTTGTTTTCAGAGGATGTTCTCTTTAAGCCTTACTTTGAAAATACGCAGGCTTTATCAGTTGTGGAAAATTTGCTGGTCTTTGATAGTCATATCATTATTCCGCAAAATGAGAGGGTAAATGATCTCAAAATTTTTCCTCAGGGACATCTAGGGATAACAAAGTGAAAAGATTGTGCCAGACCAGTTGGCTGGTGGTCCGGTATGTCTCAGCAAATCGCTGAGATGGTACGTCAATGCCATCAGTGTAGAGTGCATGCCGATGCAGTCCAGCAGCCCTTCCTCAGATCAGTGTTCCCTAGTAGGCCAAGGGAAAAAGTAGGTAGTGAACAGTTCGACTACTCTAGTAGTTTGTACCAGTTGCTATTTGACTACTACTCATCTTATGTTGAAGTTGCTCTGTTGAAGGAGTTGACTAGCGCTGAGGTCATTGTTCAAATGCGCAGGGAATTCAGAACATCCCTATTAAAGGAAAGTCAGCAAATGCCTATGAACTGAAAGTCAGCACACCTCCATCCGAGGAAAGCAGGCAAACCTCTATCCAAAAGAAGTCAGCAAAGCCCAATTCAAGGAAAGTCAGCACATCGCTATGCCAGAGGAGTCAGCACACCAAAATTCAAAAGAAGTCACCACACACACATCCCGGAGAAGTCAGCATACCAAAACCCGAAATAAGATGAGTCAGCAAACCTTTATCCACTGGAAGTCAGCATGTCTTCAAGGAAAGTCAGCATGCTCCTCCTTATGAAAAGTTAGCACACCCTTGTTCAAGAAAGGTTGGTGCACCTCCATCCAAGAAAAGTCAGCACACCCCTATCAAGGGGAAGTCAGCCCATTTCTCCTAAAGCCAAGTCAGCACACTTCTCCATGCGGTGAGCACAAAGTAAACTTGCAGATTTGAACTACATGCAGGTTTTGGGCAGTTAGAAAGTTTAAGAAAGAACATGCCTAGCAAGCACAGCTGCAAGCCAGCTGAAGAATGTCATCTTTTTTATGCTACCTTGATATGTTAATAACTGTCTCATCCACAAGCAGAATAGTGATTCCTTTCGTAAAGTTAATGTCACAACCAGATTCATATTTAATGAGAAATGTGGCGCAGCTCAGACTTTTTCAAATGAAATTAAGGTTTCGAAATAATAGATATATGACATTTTAAAATAATTCAAAATCCAAGATCTTTCCAAACTCATATCTTTGGCCATACAAAAAGAAAAAACTAGACCAGAAGTACCAGAGTACCAAAAAAGTAAAACAGTACCAGAGTGATGTATAGGTAGCGTGCTTGACTGTGATCTGAATGCCCTGGGTTTGATCCCATGCGAGGTAATCTTTTTACTACATGTAAATGCTCTCTGTGTGGCTTCGGACTGACGGACGAACGCTACCGTTATTATAGTGAATATTGCACTGAATCGGTAAAAATAGGGAAATTATTCTTTCTATTAAATTCAGTTTGTAAAAAAGTTATAAAGCCTAGAATTATAAATGGAGTTAGAACTTGAACTCATTTCCAAATTGAAGGAAGTGGTTAAGATGAGTATTATGTTATAAATAGTGTAAATTTTTCTAATGAAATTCTATAGAAGTACAGTTACAAATTCGGTTGGCCGAATACTTCAGCAGTATACTTACAGTTTAACACGCTGTTTTGGCGCTAAATGCAAATCAACCAATAGGCAAACTGATGCATTCCACTGTCAGAAATTGCCGTTCAAAGAAGCAGGTAAAGGCAACAGTTTGACCTAAACTTTATTCGCATAGGAACAAAAGCTTCAGCATAATGAACTGGATCATACAATATTTATGTTTCCTTGACGATGCGTTGAATAAAAATGAATTGCTCAGATATGTGAGAAGGAATAGCAGAAACGTTGTTACTTTCACAACCAAATTAGCGGATGTTAATACTATTTGAGCTATATGGATTTCACCAACCACTGTAAAAAACCTTTGGTAAAATTTGAGTGACCACTCATGCAAGCTTCGATTTCTTGAAGCAATTTACCAAATAGAGCGGCTCTAATGGAACAAAAGTTGTTGTTTATACATGACACAAAGCGTTTATTTGCCTGTACCTCGACATATTTGAACCATCTCACATCATA
Source organism: Watersipora subatra (assembly GCF_963576615.1). Lineage (NCBI taxonomy): Eukaryota > Metazoa > Bryozoa > Gymnolaemata > Cheilostomatida > Watersiporidae > Watersipora > Watersipora subatra. The sequence goes on from NC_088709.1 coordinate 65,834,279, forward strand.
TCATAAAATTAAAAATGTTGGCTATAAAAAATTATATTTGGTTCATTCCGAGTGAAAATTTTAGAGTTTTGTGTTAGTGAATGCTTAGGCAAGGTTTTGTTCTAGTTTGTACAATTTCACCAATACCAACAACTTATACTTGCAGGCTGTAACTCTACAATGATTAGTCTTGGTGAAAACATACTAAAGAACAAAAGGGTAAAAAAACACCAGAAAAAATTAGCAAAATGATAGCATTTCTTTTCATAAAATGAAAAGATGATACAAAATCTAACACATAAATGGCAGCTGTGAGTTGTCACTCCTTGCACGCATTCTATCTCTTGTCCTATACATCTCATAAGCGATATATCAGCGTGTCAACAAATGTCAATAACTATTGGAACTTTTAGCTGCTGTCATATAGCCAGAGATGCAAGAAGTGGTTTTAAAAGGAACGCCGTTACCGGAACCACCCGATGTATTCTTCTCTGAAGCCACCATCCCTTTACCTACACTTCATGTGTTTGAGAGTCTCAGAATGAGATGCTGTTTGGCACACCAAAGCTTACATCAAACTTAAAAAGTGACATCACCTGTAACATATGACATCACTGTTATATTATACAAGGATGGTAACTCCGTGTAGTTTCTAGTGTACACAAGAATCCTACATATCATGATGAGAATATAAAGGATGACTGGGGCGTGAGATAACTGTAATATCTAATATACAGCAGGGATATGAGGAAGTGTATCCTAGTGTTTGTCATTGACACTGCATCAGTTTTATTATTCAATACGTTGAGTATAAGTACACCCTTCACATATTTAATATCCTCCTATGACTGTACAACAGCTAACATTATTAAAAATAATTGAAACTGGTTAGTGTAAATAGCCTCTACGACAGAATCTTACTTGTGGCTATTCAGCTAGAACAGGTACTAATCAATTGTAAATGCTAGATATAAACTACCAAGAATAAAAAGTCTTCATTCTTCATCATGCTGCTTGATTTTTTTTATTTCTTAACACAGAGTGCAATATAAACACTTCCTATTGATAAGTTATAGGAAAGAGAAACTCTTGAACATTATCTCAATAGACATACCATTATAAACAACCATATACATACCATTATATGTACTTATGCCTTTTTATCTCAATACAAATGCTTCGAAAAAAAGCTCCCTAACAGTAATAACATTTATAGAATAGGAAGTGTGTTGCGAAAATCTACAATTTTTATACAATAATAAAATTCCTATATTTGAATTACTTATACCCTAATTTTAAATTTTCCTCTCTCAGTTTGCTACCTAAGCAAAGGTATGCTTAAATACAGCCAACCAAACTTTTTACTACTTCCTGAGCAATACCTTGCAATATGCAAGAAATAATCAGGTGTAAGGCGAGTTTTAGGGAAAATTTTCGAGGTTAAATTGTTTAAGTCGACATATACTTGAGTGATGTCTGTATGTGTTGCTGCCAAACCGAATAGAGTGTGAACACGAAAAGGAAACTCTGCTATTATACACACTGTGATACGAAGCCTTAGCAAAAACCTCTAATACTGGTGCTTCATCATATAAAGGTTAAAGTTACTTAACAGAATTAGCGGTATCAAATATCGGTGAGCTAATGGTATACGGTATGTTATAAAATCATCACATCTTGTGCCTATTTGTGTGACCAATACTGCTAAAGTCATAATCCTGTACAGCTAGTCTATTGTCCTGAATAATTGTGCATAGCTATGGTCTATTATCCTGTCATTACTCTGCATAGCTGTTACTATTTTATGTTCAGTTGTTGTTTAGTCAGTCAAAAATACACATGTACACATCCTTAACTTTCACCGGTATCATGTATTACAATGACTAATACAATACAAACTACAAGCAACGTAACGATAGCCTACATGTATTTCACGTAAACTATACATATATATATATCGTTTATAAAAATATATAAATTCCTATATTTACAAATTATAACTATTATAATTCCTAAACAATAATATATATTGTTTAATATTGAATAGTGGTGTATATTTCTTGACGGCACTTTTAATCATAACAAAGCAGCCGCCACTGTTGTGCTGCCACCGACTGATTATATAATGTAAATTTAGCAAGTACCCTACAGGATGAATTTATTCGCGCAAACTGACTTTTTCATGCATATACGCGGACTAATTTATTCGCGGGTGAACACAATCACTGTCTATGAAGAGTTAATTCTATTGCGGCTAGCAATAGAGTTAACCCTTCGCATGGGCACACCGTGTGTTTCGGTTTCTATTTAGCTATGAGTCGATCATGGTAAGCTATAATTTCTTGCTGCATTCAGAGGTTTTCACTAATATTCATCGATTTGGAGGCCTTTGATGAACCAAAAACTTGTGGTAAGTAATGAATTTTATTCAAAACCATTTACTAAATTAATAATTGAATTTTACTTTGTTTTTTCAGTAAAACGCAAATATTTATTTTTTTCCATCCCTATGGTTTCGTTATTTGTTTTAGTGAGAGAGAAAAGTTGTTATATTTTATTGCAGATCATAACCACTTAATAGGTATTTGCCACCTTGTGAGCGTAGGTACAATGTTGCAGCAATTAAAAAACACGGTTTTTTATTGTAATATCCTGTTTTTAGGCTGTTTTTTTACACTAAGGCTTGCTGTTTTGTCACTTTTGACAATGACCTGCATCTTAGCGATACATGCTTGGGTCGAACAGATTAATTTGTACTTAGTTATTTCATTTTGTATACAGACTATCCCCACATTGGAAGAATATAACGTAAAACCTCTAATTGAACGCAACCTCGAACAACAAGAAGGGTTGAAAATAGAGTGTCACCTTTTAATTGAATGCCACCTCCATTTGACTGCCACCTTGACATTCTTTGATCTTTATGAACCATAATAGCAAGTGGTCAGTAGAAAAGTGTCCACAAAATCGTACTAATAATGACTCGGTTACATCAATAACAAATCTCTTGTTACCCAACTTCATGGATTTGCAGTTTTTTCTCGTTAAAACTTTAAAAGCAACACTATAGAAGCAATTACTAACTGTATCAGGGTATAGTATTTATTTGTTTAACGCACAAGTGCACACTTATTGTGCACTTGTGCGTTGTTAAGCGTTCTTATTGTTAATACAATAAGTGCGCACAAGTGCACACTTATTGTGCGCTGTAATGTGAAAACGTGTAAAACCATTGTCATATAAAATGAAAACAGCATGATCATGAAAAATCATGGTAATTACAAGCCAAGTTTAATGACTGAACATACACAAAGGACAGCACTAATTATGAACATTAGTATGAAATTTGGTGTTTCAAATGAACCTGCTAACTAAAAAAATACAAAATTAAATTAAGGTTATTTATATTTTAAGGCTCTAATTTTCAAACTCAGCATAAGCTAAAACTTTAAAAAATGCAACATGTTCAAGCTGAAGCCTAAAGACTTTATACAAGACTCATAAAGAATTCAACTCATAAAGAATTCAACATGAGATGATCATTTGAGGATAAACAGAAGGATAGCCTGCAAAAGATCTGAATGCATCGCCAAAGAAAAAGCAGAGGAACTAAAGAAGAATCTGAAATTTCACAGAAAGATCCTACTCGTGCTTCCCATTTTGAAGTTGCTGTGGAATCAGAAAGCTCAATAATCTAAAATTTGTTATGCTGCAAGTCCTATGAAAAACTAACTAACCCTTACCCTGGGGAAACGGCATAATGTCGTTTACCGGTTTCGTGAGTAAACAAATTACCGCCGCTTTCGGTAGAAGTTTATAAAGCTGCTGCCTAGTAACAATAAAAAGGAAATGAATTTGTTAAGGCCAAAATATTGTCAAAATATTCATCAATGAATTTTGATATGAAACGCTTATCTGAAGGATATTTCTATTTGATACAAGCCAAACAATTATGAAATTGCAATTCCATGGAGGAAATGTGAAATGGAGGAATCAGTCAGCGAGCAATTTGGTTTTCCGAATAAAGGAATAAAACTTTTATTTGACCCTAAAGTGTTCAGTGATCTTTAATAGTAATAATTACCATAGTAGTAGCAATGTCAACTCGAAAGTATTCGAATTAATAGAGAAAAATCATGGTTATGGTAGCTCGGACGATGATAATACTATATCCTCTTGTGCTGTTCGTTTGAATACTAAAGGATCGTATCATAATAGCAACTTCAATACAAGCAATAACCGCGCTACTAGCTCTAATACATCTGTTACTACTACTAAAGGATCAGAAGATGAAGCATATGTAATCACACAGGCTTTTAATGGTTGGAAAAATGTTACTAATTCAGATGGTGACAAGCCTTCATCGCTCTACTAATTTCCTTTCACTCGGGGCCCAACTTCAGACCACCTGCTGATACTCTACTGTTAGAGTATTTTGATTATTTTTTGCTTCCTGTTGAGCAAAATGAAAGTAATTTGTAGGAGCTTCTAGTGGCAGAATCTAACCAATATTACCAGTATACGTGTGTAAAGATTGGAGTTCTCCAACCATAGTCTAAGCTGCAATTATGGAAAAGTGCTACACTGGAGCGGTGAAGGGCAAATATTGGACTGTGTATGAACAGGGGTTTGTGAAAAGCTCCAAACAAGGTAACTTACTTTAATAAAAAGCGTTACATCCAAAACAATCCAGTTAACTTCAGTTCAAGTCATGTATGTTCAAAGAATACCATTTTTATTGAATTTTCAACAAAAAACGATGTTCGGTCAATTTTTAGACTTTTACCACGCAAAAGGGTTAAAGGTTGACTTGCAATAAAATTCACATTACAGTTATTTGGTATCAAAAGATTCACCATGTCTTACTCTGTTGTGTTGTAAGTGCCAAATATGTGGAAATGTGATTACAAGCTCAAAAATGAACAGTTAATCGCAGCCACACGAGACCGCCATAGTTTGGATTCTCTTTCAAAAACGGCTCAAATGTGACGGTAGTAATGAGAGATGGTTCTGTTTACGCTTTCATGCAACCTTATTCGTCGAGATATTTTCACAAATATACTTCACGCATTCAATAAAACCATTTCTATTGTTCTTACGGGTCTGTTTTATCGTCAATGTAATGATGTCACTTTTAGCACTGATATCTTATAACTTACCGTAAAAATTCATTTAATTTGTTAACCTTACCTCGAAGGAGTACATATCATTGTCTGATAATCAGTACGAGCCTGTTGGTCACCTGTGATAATCGAAAAGTGTTGCAAAATCTATTTGCGAAGTATTGGGTCACATGATCAGATTACGACTTGCCGATTAGACCAAACCGAAACAAAACTGTAAAGTAGCGAGTATCTATATTTGATACGGGGTCTTCGGTAAAACCCGAAGTGTTTGTCATAAACTATTGTTACGATAAGTTTATATTGAGCTTTTTATTGGCCTTTCAATTCACGTGAGAACATACGTGACAAGACAATAACCAAATTTCATGGCTACGTCATCGAAATAAAGAGATTCCAATCAACGGCGGCTTTTCATTTTTGAGCTTTTAAGAGCTTGTAATCACATTTCACATATTTGGCACCTACAACACAGCAGAGTAAGACATGGTGAATCTTTTGATACCAAATAACTGTAATGTGAATTTTATTACAAGTCAACCTTTAAGATAACACACTATAAGAAAGACTAATTTATCCATAAATATAAACTCCTCAATTTTTAAAAGCAATTGTTTCCTTCAGTTGAAGCACCAAACTTACCTCCTGCACATGTTCACTTCCTTTTGTGATACCAAGCTGACATCCGTCATGGTAGTTGTTATCTCTTGCCATCTTTTCACCATCTTTCAGACCCTCTTTATATCGGCTACAAAACCAAAACTGTTCAAATGTGTTTATATGACAGTATATATAGGCATATGGAGGTATATGTAGGTATATGACAGTATATGTACATATATGACAGTATATGCAGGCATATGACAGTATATGCAGGCATATGACAGTATATGTAGGCATATGGAGGTATATGTAGGTATATGACAGTATATGTACGTATATGACAGTATATGCAGGCATATGACAGTATATGCAGGCATATGACAGTATATGTAGGCATATGAAAGTATATGTAGGCATATGATAGTATATGGTAGGCATATGATAGTATATGGTATGCATATGACAGTATATGTAGGCATATGAAAGTATACGTAGGCATACGACAGTATATGTAGGCATATGACAGTATATGTAAGCGTATGAAATTATATGTAGGCCTATGACAGTATACGTAGGTTTATGACAGTATATTTTTGAGTATAATAGAGATGTGGGCGTATGACAGTACTGTTTGAGTAAAATAGAGATGTGGGCGTATGACATTACATGTAGGTGTATGACAGTATCTGCAGGCGTATGACAGTATATATAGGCATATGACAGTATATGTAGGCATATGAAAGTATATGTAGGCATACGGCAGTATATGTAGGCATATGACAGTATATGTAAGCGTATGAAATTATATGTAGGCCTATGACAGTATACGTAGGTTTATGACAGTATATTTTTGAGTATAATAGAGATGTGGGCGTATGACAGTACTCTTCGAGTAAAATAGAGATGTGGGCGTATGACATTACATGTAGGCATATGACAGTATCTGCAGGCGTATGACAGTATATATAGGCATATGATAGTATATGTAGGCAAATGACAGTATATGTAAGCAGATGACAGTATCTGCAGGCGTATGACAGTATATGTAGGCATATGATAGTATATGTAGGCATATGACAGTATATGTAGGCATATGACCGTATGTGTAGGCATATTTTGACAGCGGTCATACGAGACCGATGTCAAAGCACACTTCCCTATACAATAAAAAAGATTAAAAAGGAAAACAAGAGAATGTGTGCCTAGACAAAAAAGAAATGCTAGGGAAGAAAGGCCTGAGTAGAAGTACAGACGATGACGACATTTCAGAACGCTTAATTTCTAATTTAGGAAAACGGTTGCAAGGTGGAACAACAAAAAAACTCGCTTGCCTGCTCTGTTGCTGTAGATGAAAGTTCTCACCTGATTGATACTGCAGAACTACCCATTTCTACTTTTAGAGTGGACTTCAAAGTGTATATTAAGAGCATTTTATTTATGAATGGAGTAACAGGTGGAAACGAAATTTTTGACAGCATGTCAAAGTAGAGCTGGCATAAAACTGCCCTAGAAAAAACATGGACTTACAACTGATGAAGCACCGGCTATGCGCAGTGAGAAAATCGACTGATAGAAGAATGCAAGTGAAGATGTAGTCAATATTAGGGATGGAATTTGTTGTTTGAAAAGGTGCTATCGACTATCGTTGGAGTTGTCCCACCGATAGCGATAGTATCGAATTATCAATGAGCAGACAGAGTTCGCCGATAGTTATCGAGTGACTTGGCAGCTGGTAAAACTATCGTATTATCGTGCCTGAAAATATCGAGGATTCTGGGAAAGGATAGGAAAAGGTGTTCGTGTTATCAGAGCGTTCAAGTTATCAGAGCACTGTCACAAGTCCATGTATTTATTAGTAGATAAATGTACATATGCAAACTATATATAAATCAAATGCATAGATGGCTTGTTGCAAATTAAAAGGCTTCTTGTGTAAAGTTTAAAAAAAATTTCATCAGAAAGTAGACTTTTCTATCACATGAGATTGGTTTGTCGTTTTAAGTGATGTGATTGCCAGGACGTTTTCAGATTAAAATTGGCAAAACTCGATCGCCGTTGAAATGCTCAGAAGAAAAGATATCTTTTTCTTTTTACGTTTTAACCCAGATCAAGTTTGCCGATTTTCGAAGTATTCGAAGGTTAGCTCACTTTTCCTAGCTTTCGGAGGGCCATCGCTAAGCGGATGGTTGGCAAAATTTGATTTTTGCAAACCTTTAGAAAAGTCGTTAACGAAAATGTTTTGCCGTTGATGGTAACAACAACGCCTGATAACTACTAAAAGCTGAGGTTTATCTCTATGGCTTGAAATAAAGTACTATTCTAAAGCGATAACAACCGTCGCAGTAGCCGTTGGTCAAAAAACTGTTCGAGTTAACCATGTGTTGGAGCTATCCGAGGGCGATAACTATCGGGTTATATTAATTTTTATTATTCGATAACGATATATTAGTTTCGGATGTTTCGATAGGCTAAAAATAGGCAGCCATATTCATATCGAAAAGACAACTATCGACTATCGCAATCGACTATCGAGCTATCGTGCAACCCTAGTTAATACCGTACCCCTGCGTCATATATCAGAAAGCATAATGTAAAACAGTAGTTGTAATTAGGGTCTATTGAGAGGACAACCCCATACTTGTATACATTGTTCTGTATACATGATTACGTGTGTTACCTGTCGATATCACCACTAATTAGATATCATTCTGATTCATATATATATATATATATTGAAATGTATCCTACTTAGAACTAAAATTAGAGTGCTCAACATAAGATGGAGCAGTATAAATTGGAAAATTAAATAGTTCAACTTTAGATTAACTTTTTACTAAAATTGCAGAGAAGATAACTCTTAGAATGAGGACAAGATGAGGCAATTTCTGTTCTTTTATTGAGCGTTGACCTGTCAGGTTTTTTAATAATGTAATATTTTTCAGAAATACATGAATTACACTTTTCCCTTAAGTTACTGTAGGATTTAGCGTGTTTTAGTATAGTCCAGTCAAGTTTGCAGTTGATGTCTCGGTCTTTTAGTGCCCATATGTGTTTGCTCAGTTCTGTAGCATTTCTTTTTGAGCTATTATTTATACTGCTTTTATGGTTACGGTATCTAGTTTTAAAGTCGGTTTCACAAAGTTCTACGTAGGTCTCAGCAGCGTTGCTTTCTAGTCTTGTCACTTGTGCTTGGTACACTATGCTTTTCTGAAGGCAGTTTTGGTTAAGCGGACACTCTGATTTTGTTCTGCAGTTGCATGTTTTGGTTTCGGTAGTTGGCGGATTTGAAAGTAGCTTTTTGTTATGGTATTTTATTTTGTTTTTAATGTTAGGCATAGTAGAGTAGCTCAATTTCAGGGTATTTTTGTTCAATATTTTATGTAGAGGATTTGTCTTTCGGAAGCACTTGTTGATCAAAGTCAGGAATCTTTTTCCTACTTGCCCCACTTAACTTTTAAGTGTAGTACTATGATAAATGTGCATTTCGTTTTATAATTTTAAACTGTCACTGCCTCCATTTCACTAACCCACTAATACTGTTCGCTAAGTTAACGTTTAATTATAAAATCCTATTAATAAAAAAATTTGATCACTTTAGATGATGAAAAACTATCGGCGAAAAATTGACCAGGGATCTACACCAGAAACACTAGTTTCAAAGTTTGTTGATGATGTTGGTAGCATTAAAGAACAGACAGCTACACATGACAAAAAATGTAGAGTGTTGCAGAGGTACCAGGTTAAGGACATTATCCATATGGGCCATAATGTTGGTTACCAAAACTGTTCACTGGCAAAAATGTTGGTGCCCCCTGAGATGGAAAAGGAACTTAGCGATAACCTTAAAAGTTGACTTGCAACAAAATTCACATTACAGTTATTTGGTATCAAAGGATTCACCATGTCTTACTCTGTTGTGTTGTAAGTGCCAAATATGTGAAAATGTGATTACAAGCTCTTAAAAGCTCAAAAATGAAAAGCAGCCGTAGATTGGAATCTCTCTATTTCGATGACGTAACCACGAAATTTGGTTATCGTCTTGTCACGTATGTTCTCACGTAAATTGAAAGGCAAAAACAAAGCGCAATATAAAACTTATCGTAGTACTAGTTTATGACAAACACTTTGGGTTTTACCGAAGACCCCGTATCAAATATAGATGCTCGCTACTTTACAGTTTTGTTTCGGCATTATTCAATCGTCAAGTCGTTCTCTGATCATGTGACCCAATACTTCGCAAATAACTTTTGCAGCACTTTTCGATTACCACAGGTGACCAACAGGCTCGTCATGATTATCAGACAATGATATGTACTTCTTTGAGCTAAGGTTAAAAAGTTTAACGAATTTTTACGGTAAGTTATAAAATATCAGTGCTAAAAGTGACAGCATTGCAACGACGGTAAAACAGACACGTAAGAACAATAGACATAGTTTTATTGAATGCGTGAAGTATATTTGTGAAAATATTTCGACGAATAAGGTTGCAAGAAAGTGTAAACAGAAACCATCTCTCACAACTACATCACATTTGAGCCGTTTGGGAAAGGGAATCCAAACTACGGCGGTCTCGTGTGGCTGCGATTTTCTGTTTGTTTTTGTTCAAATATTATTATATCATAGTAGTTTAGATAATGTTGGATTATGTTTTAGAGTTGTCTGCTCGTCTTTATTATTATTCAACTTATATTTTACCCATAATTCTTTTTCTCCTTCCCTTGCTTGATTGTATCCTGATAATGGTGACTGTATAATAAAAGGACTCAACTATAAATCCCTTATAATCACGTATAAAACAATAGGTTATGGGCCCAGGAAGACTCTAATATCAAGCAAGCACCATGGATGATAAACTGTCTGTGGATAAACTTACTACCTCCAACTATTCTACATGGAGATTCAAACTGAAACATTTGCTCATTGCAAAGGAACTTTATGAACATTGTGATGGTAGTATTGCAGAGCCAACAGAAGGTGCAGATGCTAAGAACGCTTATATAAAACTATCACAGAGAGCTCTTAGTCATATTGTATTGGCGATCAGTGATGAATTCATATATTTGATCACTGAGTGTGAGACACCGAAAGCAGCGTGGGAGAAGCTACAGTCTCACTTCGAAAGAGACTCACTAGCAAATTGGATATATGTAAAGAAACAATATTTCAGAGCTATCATGCGTGATGGTACATCTATAGAAAATCATCTAAAATATATGAAGGATATTGTAAACAAGCTCACGGCTATCAAAGCCTCGGTGAGCAAGGAAGATCAGGTAGTAACACTGTTGGGCAGTATGCCGAGTAGCTATGCAACTGTCGTGACAGCCTTAGAAGCGCAAAAGCCTGAAACCCTAACATTAGAATTTGTTCAAAACGCGTTACTCGATGAAGAGCAGAAACATGGCGTAAAAGCTGCCAAAATGGATTCTGGTGAAAGCGGCAAGTATGGAAAAACGACTTCAAATTCTGACACTGCCTTATATACCGTCGGAGATAACAGGTATGAGAGAAGATGCTATAACTGCAATTCACCATATCACTTGGTCAGAGATTGCACAGCGCAACAGAATAGTCGAGGTAACTACAATCGTGCTAACTACAGTTGTGGAAACTATAGTCGCGGAAACTACAGTCGTGGTCAGGGCCGTGGTCATGGTCAGGGCCGTGGTCAGGCGAATCAGCATGGAGCTAAATTTGTGACTGAATCCCAAGCAACTGAAATTCAAAGTGAGGAGAATGCTTTTCTAGTAGGAGAAAATATAGCGGCAGCGAAAGAATGGCTCATTGACAGCGGGGCAACTCGTCACATGACTCCTGAAAACGGTGGTTTCAGTACATACACAAAGTTTGACCAGCCTGAGAAAGTTGCTATAGCGGACGGCAGAGTATTGGATGCCATAGGCTGAGGTAACATTATGATATCAGTGTCCGTTAGCCGGAAAGTGAAAAGAAAAGCCACTTTCCACGATGTACTTCATGTACCAGATTTGAAACAAAATCTATTTTCTGTACAGTCGGCCGCTAGTAAGGGTATGATAGTACAATTTGGCCACAGTAGATGTTGGGTTAAGAACAAACTCCACCAAATACATGCTATGGGAACTCTCGTTGGGAAACTTTACTATTTAGATTTGGAGTCGTCTGATCATAAAGCTAATCTAGCGTCGTCGTGTAACGATATATGGCATAAGAGACTCGCTCATATCAATCCTACCAGCATCGGACTTATGAACCGTGAACAGCTTGTTACAGGTGCCGATCTGTCTAACGTAAGTGTAGGTACCATATGTGACCCTTGTGTGAAAGGTAAAATGGCTCGAAAACCGTTTATAGCTAGAGATGGTATTAAATCTACTAGAGTGCTAGAACTAGTTCATAGCGATGTATGTGGTCCAATGCAGAATAAATCAATTGGTGGCAGTAAATATTTTGTGAGTTTTATTGGTGATTTTAGTAGATTTTCGTATGCGTATTTTATCAATGAGAAATCGGATGTATTTTCTGTATTTAAAGTTCGAAGCCTTAGTGACCAACCAAACCGGCCAGCCAATCGAACCCTTCGAACTGACGGTGGAGGGGAATACGTATCAAGCGAATTTGAAGAATACCTGCGCTCTCAATGTATTCAGCATCAACTAGCTGTTAGATATTTACAACAGCAAAACGGTGTAGCAGAACAGTATAAACGCACTGTATGTGAATTAGCCCGCGCGTTAGTAATCGACGCCGCATTACCGAAACATTTCTGGGCTGAGGCCATTTTAACAGCTGTTTATGTTAGGAATCGTGCCTCCACTACTGCTCACCATGAGCCCACAACTCCATACCAGCAATGGTACAACTGTAAACCAGATATTAGTAATCTAAGGGTGTTTGGTTCTTTAGCCCATGCTCATGTACCAAGTGAGCTCCGTCAGAAACTGGATGATAAAGCAGAGACAATGATGTTTGTTGGCTATAGCCTTAGATCGAAAGGCTATCGTTTATATAATCCTTCTAATAAGAAAGTCGTAGTACGCCGAGATGTCGTGATAGATGAAAATAGGTTAGGGTTACCAGAGTCCGAGACTAACCAATGTGAGGATGAAGACAACTCCGAAAAGCTGACAGTTGAATTACCAGAACCTGAAAATCACTCAGCAGTTACACGAAAATCACAGCGTAACCCCAATCCTATTGTAAGATTCGGGGTTGATGAGTATGTCAATCATGTGGCTTGCCTCACCAGCAATATAACCAAACCGCTAACAATGTCAGAGGCTATGTCTAGTCCCCAATCGAAGCAATGGATGAACGCTGCCTCCGAAGAATACACCGCATTAATCGATAATCAAACCTGGACATTAGTAAAACTACCGGCTGGTCGTAGAGCCATTGGTAGTAAGTGGGTGTTCAAAACCAAGTGCAAACCCGATGGAAGCGTGGACAGATTCAAAGCTAGATTAGTAGCCAAAAGGTATAGTCAAAAACAAGGAATAGATTACGATGAAACATTTGCACCAGTAGTGCATCGGTCATCACTTCGAGCGCTTCTATCATATGGCACGGATAGAGGCATGTTGATACATCAAATGGACGTAGTAACAGCTTTTCTCAATGGTAAAGTTTCTGAGGAATTATTTATGACACAACCTGATGGATTTGTATCGCCTGGAAATGAAGAGTTGGTATGCAAATAGAATCGCTCTCTGTATGGACTAAAGCAATCATCACGATGTTGGAATCTAGTCCTCGATGAGTATCTGCAGCAGCTTGGCTTTTCTCCTTCGAGCGTTGAACAATGTGTCTATGTACGTAACGACCATGGCAATCAAATGATATTCGCGGTCTATGTAGATGAGATCGTAATCCTAAGTGACACTGATCAATCGATGAAAATAATCAAAGAATCGTTAAGTTCAAAGTTTCAGACGAAAGACCTAGGGCAACTGCAATTTTGTCTAGGTATAAACGCGGAATTCACAGACACCTCAGTGAAGCTGCACCAGAAACATTATATTCAGCAGATTCTTGAGAAGTATGATATGTCCGACTGCAAAAGTGTAGCAACCCCGTTCGCTACAGATATACAACTAGTGAAGGATGACGGCAGTAAATCTGTGGATCACACTCTATATCAATCGATTGTAGGCAGCCTTCTCTACGCATCTACAGCTACACGACCAGACATCGCACATTCTGTGGGAGTGTTGTCGAAATTCAATTCCATGCCGACCCAAACGCACCTCACTGCCGCAAAGCGCGTTCTCAGATACTTAAAAGGCACTATGGGATTACATTCAACCAAAACTGACACACAACCCGTTGGTTATTCAGATGCTAACTGGGCTGAGAACGACGAATCTAGACACTTGATATCCGGAAATGTTTTTATGTCTAGCAGTGGGCCAATCAGCTGGTTCAGTAAACGCCACTCGACAATCGCTCTGTCTTCAACAGAAGCCGAGTATATCGCAGCTTTCGAAGCTGCAAAAGAGGCAGCCTGGCTACGGCAATTATTCGTTGACATTACTCGAGAGACATTATCACCAATAGTACTCCGCATAGACAACCAATCGGCCATCAGCATAGCAAACAACACTAACGTTAGTAAGCGCAGCAAGCATATGGATATAAAATATCATTATATTCGACAAGAAGTCCAAAACCACAATATAGTCACAGAATATTGTCCAACTGATGATATGATAGCCGATATCTTCACCAAACCCCTACCTAAAAATCGTTTCGAGAAACTTTGTGTTATGTTAAATGTGGGATAGACGCCTGGCTGGCCGGTAACTAGGAACATTATTATTACAGGGTGTACGCTTCGTATTTGCATACATTATTTTGTTGTGAAATTATCAAAACTATGTGGGAGTGTTCAAATATTATTATATCATAGTAGTTTAGATAATGTTGGATTATGTTTTAGAGTTGTCTGCTCCTCTTTATTATTATTTAACTTATATTTTACCCACAATTCTTTTTCTCCTTCCCTTGCTTGATTGCATGCTGATAATGGTGGCTGTATAATAAAAGGACTCAACTATAAATCCCTTATAATCACGTATAAAACAATAGTTTTTGAGCTTTTAAGAGCTTGTAATCACCTTTCCACATATTTTGCACCTACAACACAACAGAGTAAGATTTGGGGAATATTTTGATATCAAATAACGGTAATGTGAATTTTGTTGCAAGTCTGCTTGCAACCTTTGAAGATCTACATGATCGCTTCCCTGTCCCACAGAGTGCAAAGAGCTGGCCTTTGAGTGGCTTATGTCCCACAAAGTGCAAGGAGCTGGCCTTTAGGTATATGATAAGTGAGAATTTCGGGCTAAGGATACCTGCATGCTGGAAAACCAACAAGATGGCTGGTAAGTATGCTACTAGCTTAGTAGCTACTACATATCATATTAAAATATTGTAATTGTATGTCAACATTGGAGCCTAACTTATGAGCATATACCGTCAATTATTTAAATGTATGAACGCCTAAAGAAAAAACATTGTATCTTGTTAAAATGATCATAATATCTAATCAATTCATTAAAATGTGCGATATTGTCTAAATTGCTTTTTATTATAGGGAAGGATTGGCTAGTAAAGTTTATGGCTAGAAACAAGCTGTCCATCAGAACACGAGAGGCCACATCTCTGGCTCAGCAGTCAGCTTTCAATAAGCCAACAGTAACAAAGTTTTACGCTAAACTCAGAGATGTACATGATAGGTAAATAAATTTAGTAAAACTTCGTTTTGGTGCTACATGGATTAGTTTCATTTTTTTATGCATATTTTAGTGGTATTTTCACAGCTAAAATAAACTTTGGATGTGATGTTACAGAGCTTTGCTTCCACTAAGTGTAATTTTTTGCATATGGTCTTAACTTTTCATATACATTGAGGTAAGGATTTGAGCCAAATGATGCGTACAATATAGATGGGATTGGTATTACAACTACACAGAATCTTCGAAAAGTCATTAGTACACTAGGACAGAAACAAGTGGGTGCTACAAGTTTCAAACAGAGAGAACTGACAACATTATGTGCAATAAACACTATTGATAACTCTCTAACTCCATAGTATATCTTTCCACATGTAAACCTGAAAACTCATTTTTAATGGTGCACCAGCAGAAGCGATGAGTGTTGCTACAGAAACAGGCTACATGAATGCTGAGCTAGTTGTGCCGTCGTAGTTACCCTTATTTGCCAAGCAGACACGTTGCAGATCAGACTACAAGTTATTGCTTATCCTTGACAATAACAATTCACACATCACCCTTGAAGTCGTAGAGCACTGCCGCTCAGCTGGGATAGTCTTACTGACTTTACTGCTTCACATTTCCCACAAGATGTAACCATTGCGTAGAACTGTGTATGAACCATCCACCGCTTACTACCACTGTCCATTAGACTGTGGCAGCGAACCCACACTTGTAGGACTGTCACCATATATGACATAGCAAAGTTGGCAAATAGTGCTTTCACTCAGGCAATGACAAACCCTAATATAACTAGTGATTTTACGTAAACTGGTATTTCTCCCTACAACCCTGATGTATCTACCGAGCAAGATTTTGTTATGGCAGATGTGACAGACATGCCTACACCTGCAGTCATTTGAGGTCAATGTTACCAACAACGACAACCAAAAATGTGCAATGCAGCCATCATGTGATGAAGAGCAATGCATACCAACTAGATCCGCTCAAGCTGCATCTGCTAGTCGGGCAACACCAAAATACATTCTTCCATTGCCCAAGGCTACTGCACAGAAAAAAATCAAAAAGGCCAGCAGTAATGGCTGGTATCCTAACCGATACACCAGAAAAAAGACTTTTGTTAAAAATCAAGTTAAACAAGGAAAACTCAGCTACCAAAGCCTAAAGCTAGAAAAAATTGAAGAATATCCACACTCAGAAACAGATAGTGAGCAAGAAGAGTTGTCTGTTCCGCTCACAGACAGTGAGTCATCTGATAGTGATAGCGGCGTTGAAATGCCAGACGACACAGAACTAGCTGTAGGAAAACAAGTTCTTGTTAGGTACATGACCAAAAATCGCAGTGTACAGCACTATGTTGGTGTGGTTGAAAACGTTGAGGGGGATGATGCTACCGTAAACTTCATGAAACGTACATCAAAAGATTTATTTTACTTTGCTTTTCGAGAGAAGCCTGATGTAGATGCTGTGAGCCAAAGAATTGTCTTCCCTAAAGTGATAGCATGCCGCCATATTGCTATGTCGCCATGGAAGTGTGGCAGCCATCTTGTTTTTTGTGCTTCAGGACAAAATACTTAATACAAATATATATGCAATGATCTCTTTATATGAATGTCACTAAATTGTCAAGTGAAAGCTTTGTTGAAAATGAAGTCCTCTGAAGCAATATAGGCGTAGGCCTTCTATTAGTTAGCACATGTATCAACGGGAGTGACCTATGAGCCAAACACTGCCCATGTACAATAGTGAAAACTCATTCCTTACAAACAACTGCCACTTAATTTGAATACTTGGCAATAACCAGTTCAGACAGTCATTACTACAAAGTTAATTCATACATTACAACTATATTTCCATTCTATATTTTTACTACTTCTACAGTTGCTTTATTTACTCTAGGACTGCGATCATCTTCTAGGATGTTCCAATACCACAGCCTGTCTTAATGTAGCTCTGATAAAGTAATTATGTCACCATACCCATGAGTGTCATACATTACTGAAGTTCAGTCGTTGTCTTGCTATCTAACTAAGCAAACATACTTTACACAAACACTGTCTTCTCTCTCTACACATTCAATATAGCTAACAGCATAACATGGTGTCAGGATGGTAGAACGACTACTTAGCAGCTGGGATTAGCCTTCGAGTACGGGCGCATTATCAGCCATGTCAGAAGGTGCCTCGCTCAGACCACCAGCTAATTTTTTAGCAAGTTTTTCAGCCCAGAATCCAAGTGAGGCTAGCAGGAATTGGGCAGCATGGCTAGAGCAGTACGATTTCTACATGTCGGCAACCGAGAAGAATGCCAAAGACGAAAGCATACAGGTAGCCACTTTTCTAACAGTACTTGGATCGGAAGGGCAAAAGCTGTTCCGAACATTCGACTTGTCGGAGACAAACAGGAAAAAAATTGAGTCTGTCAAGGATGCATTCACGAATTACTTTGCTCCCAAGGTAAAGGAGGAGTTCGAACGCTACAAGTTTTACAGTCGAGTGCAACAGCCGGGTGAATCGTTTGACAAATTTCTGTCGGCGCTTAAAAGCCTCGTGTCAACCTGCAACTTTCATGAGTCAGAAAGGGACAAGGCACTAAGGGACAGAATCGTATTTGGTATCATCTCTGAATCGGTACGTGGGGAGCTTTTCAACGCGCCAAAAACTCTTACATTATCCAAATGCATCGAGGTTTGTCAATGTTTAGAAGCAACAAAGCAATATTTGAATGACTTTAAGACGTCAAATTCAGGACCAGCTGCTTCTGTACACGCTCAAAACACGCAAGACAAACACAATTTGGCACGGCAAAATGCCAAGCTTCCACATGACATGCAACAAAAGAAAACGGTAACTAACTGCAGATATTGCGGAGGTTCGCATATAGTTAGACAATGTCCGGCATACGATAAGCTTTGTAAAAACTGCCATTAAAGGGGACATTATCAAAAGGTCTGCCGATCACCGCCTTCCGCCAAAAAGAACACAACATCAACTGCCTCCAGAGTACACGAGCTTGCTTCAGAAGAGTCAGACGCGCTACAGGAAGTTAACGGTCAGTCTAAGCAGTGCAAAAATGAGTGGTATGTAACAGTTAACTGTGACAGCAAAAGCTTAGGGCTCAAGGTAGACACTGGTGCCTCTTGCAATGTTATACCAAAGTTGGTTTATGACAGCTTGGGCCTTGCCAATACTAGAATAGAGAAACACAGCCAGCTACTGACTTCATTTAGCGGGCATCCTATTAAAGTAATAGGAAAAGTATCACTCATGCTTGAGCATAAACTGACTTTTTCTATACATGATTTCATAGTAGTTGAGCAGGGTGAGACAAGGCTTTTAGGCCTTCCTAGTTGCATTGCTATGAATTTGGTATAAACTGCATGTGCTGTAAATAATAACTCTGTTGCATCTGAGTTTACTGATGTTTTTGAGGGATTGGGAAAATTGCCTAGTATGCATACCTTGAGGCTCAATGAGGGTAGCAAACCAGTAATACAGAGCCCTAGAAGGGTTCCCTTTAGATTGCGAGATGCTTTAAGACGCACTCTTAACTTGATGGAATCCAAAGGAACCATAGTCAAAGTTAAAACTCCTACAGATTGGGTCCACCCCATTGTGAATGTACTGAAGCCTGATGGATCGTTGCTTGTTTGCCTGGACCCTACTGAGCTAAATAAGTGCATTAAGCGGGAGCATTTTGCTTTGCCGACAGCGACCGAGATATTTTCAAAATTGTCACAGTCGAGGGTTTTTTCCTCATTAGATGTGACGCAGGGGTTTTTGCAGCTTGAACTAGACCAAGAGAGCAGTTTTCTGACAACATTTGCTACTCCTTTTGGGAGATACCGGTTTTTGAGATTGCCATTTGGAATAAGCTCTGCGCCTGAGGTTTTTCACAGAACAATCAGTGAAATATTTTCTGACATTGACAGGGTAGAGACATTTGTAGATGACTTGTTAATTCATGCGCCTACAAAAGCTGAACATGACGCCATACTTAGGAAAGTGCTAGCTAAGTGCTGAGAAGCCAATCTTAAACTCAATTTGGCCAAGTGTAAATTTGAGCAACCTGAGCTTAAATATTTAGGGCATATAATAGGACAGGGTTTCATAAGACCTGACCCAGCCAAAATCCAAGCAATAATGGACATGCCAATTCCACAGTGTGCTGAAGAGCTGCGTAGGTTGTTAGGAAGGGTGACTTACTTGAGCAAGTTTTGTTCCAACTTGGCAGTGGTTACAGCTCCGCTTAGAAATCTAACAAGAAAGGGTGTACAGTGGGTTTGGACAACTGAGCATGAAAAATCACTCACGCAGCTAAAGTTAATCATTAGCAGTGGTCAGTTACTCAAAATGTTTGATCCTAAGCAGCCAGTCACCCTCAGTGTTGATAGCTCGCAGAATGGCATTGGAGCAACCATATTACAGAATGGGCAGCCTGTAGAATTTGCTAGCTGTAGTCTGTCTAGCGCTCAGAAGGCTTACACGCAAATTGAAAAGGAGTTTTTAGCCATACAGTATGGTCTGAATAGATTTCACCAGTACGTTTATGGACAGAAAATTGCTGTTGAAACAGACCATTTGCCATTGCTGGGTATCAAAAACAAAGGGCTGAATGACCTCACACCGCAGTTACAAAGAATGAGACTTAGGACACAGCTTTATGACTATGACTTGATTCATAAACCTGGGAGCCTAATGTTTATTGCAGATACATTAAGTAGGGCTCACCTCAGTGACCAGTATCCAGACAGCGCAAGCTTAGTCAGCAAAGATCATGAGCAAATACATGCCGTAACCACTGGTATTTTGTCAAGCAATACACATCGTGAGAAATTTATCAAAGCCACAATTGATGATCCTACACTTGATACACTGAAGTCATACATACTAAATGGTTGGCCAGGAAGCCGACGAGCATGTTTAGAACCTGTAAAGCCATTCTGGAATGTAAAGTAAGATTTGAGTGTACACAAAGAGCTTGTGCTCAAAGGAGGTCAGATAGTGGTGCCAATATCACTTATGAAAAACATTATCAATGACATACACAAAGCACATCTTGGAGTTTCCAAGTGCATTGAACGAGCCAAAAATTCAGTTTATTGGCCAGGCTACATTGGAAACATCACAGATTTGTTTGATGCTTGTGAGATGTGCAAAGAAACTTCTAGGGCGAACAACAAAACAGCGCTTGAACCTTATGAAATTCCCGACTACCCTATGCAGACGGTTAGCATGGACATATTCCAATTAGGTAGTACTGAATATTTAGTCACTGTTGATAGATATTCGAAATGGTCAACTTGTCATGCATTAAAAACTTCAATGTCTAAACAGATCATAGAGTTGCTGAAGCAGCAATTTCTTGATTTTGGTCGGCCGGAAACTTTAGTTTCTGAGAATGCATCATACTTTACCTCGCTAGAATTCAAATCTTTCACTAAGGCCTATGACGTGGATCATATAACTGTCAGCCCTCATTTTTCTAGATCAAATGGATTGGCTGAACGTATGATACAGACTGTGAAAGCCAGTTTAACCAAAGTTCGTCAATCTGACCAAACACTCAGTGATGTCATTAGTGTTCTCAGATCTACACCATTGCGAGATGGCCTTCCGTCCCCTTCAGTGCTACTTCAAAATAGAAACCTCAAATCTACCTTGCACACGCTACCTAAGCAGCTACATTCACAACATTTCGACCAAGACAAAATTCGAGAAATATTCAGAAAGCGGCAAGCACAATCTCAGTTTTGCAATAGTGCGAATAGTATGCCTCACAATTTTATAGCAGGAACAGACGTGTGGGTAAAAATGGGTCATAGAAATTGGGTTAGCGGGGTGGTTCTAAAACACGCTGACACTCCTTACAGTTTTCTAGTACAATTAGCTGATGGCAGGGTTTTTAGAAGAAACCAATTATTCCTAAAAGTTAGGAAAATTGCTCTCACAGCAGAAAAATTGAGTCACGAGCAGCCCAGTGGTTCTTTGATTCGTAATCTTCCTTCGACCAGCGTGCCACCCTCAATTGGCATTCTACCCTTTGAGCTGTCAAATGAACAAACAGCAGCTCCTTGCGCAGCACGTGGGGCAGCAGTTAGAGGTCCAGTGGAAAATGATAGTCTCTCCGGCTTCAGCACAGTCACCAGGGGTGGTAGGGTTTCAAAACCACCAAAAAGATATGGCGCAAATATTTATGATAAAAACTAACCATGACTAGGGAACCTTTGAAAAGTTTTTGCCCAGTTGCTTGCTTTTATATAAACCCTTTTAACCTTGTCTTACTTATACAGCATGTTTTATATTATTGTTATATCATTTTATGCCTTGCATTTTTATATCATTGCAACTACACTTTACTCATCTATGTGGGTAAGCAGTTTTGGCAAGCAGCATGCATTTCATTGTCTTTTGGTGGAAGAAAACGATATGTTAGGATTTTCCCATACCACAGCCTGTCTTAATGTAGCTCTGGTAAAGTAATTATGTCTCCATACCCATGAGTGTCATACATTACTGAAGTTCAGTCGTTGTCTTGCTATCTAACTATACACACATACTTTACACAAACACTGTCTTCTCTCTCTCTACACATTCAATATAGCTAACAGCATAACATCATCACATTAACAGTATGCCAAATGGTAGTTTTTGTGCAGCCTTTGGCTGCTCCAATTCTAGTTGCAAGACACCAGGCGGAAAATTCCATGGGTGAGTTGTTGTAGTTTAGTTTTTTTAAGTTATTCATCCATTTCTTCTGGTATATTTTTTATTCAATCAAACATATCAGTAGTTAAAATTAAAAAGGCTTGATTTAGCTGCATCAACAACTGAAATGAATGATCAGAGGTGTACCTAAAGAGATGATTGAGTTGAATCATGTCTCTTGTTTCATCAATCATTATTATGGTGCAGTAAGAAAGCAAGTAAGTCACTTACTTTTAGTTGGATTCTGAACACCACCACCCTTTATCTGTGTCCTTCCACTACTAGCTACTGAAATTGATTACTGTTAGTTAGTGTTATCTATGACCTAATGTGACTGACCCTCCTTCATTTGTCACTCGTTTACTATTCAGTTGATTTTTATAATTTATACAGATTCCCGCTGAAGAATGGGGAGTTGGCAAACAGATGGGTTTTTGCAACCAAGAGAGTGAATTTAAAACCTACTCCGTCAACCAAACTGTGCTCAAATCATTTCACAGATGCTGACTACTTATGAACATTCGAGTTACGAACAACGGTACATACCAACGTATGTACCGTTGTTCGTAACTCGAATAACTTTTGAGTTATTTGTTTGAACTTTGTTTGAACTTTACATACGTATTGTAAAGGGATTTGCCGGCCTTTACTTGGCACGATCTCTACTAATAAAGAAAGAGAAGAGAGTGCCTGTAGTTTCATTTAGCGTTTAATTAGCGAAGGAAATTTCACTAGCCGAGGAGCGTACGGCTATCTGCTCTGCTCAACTAAATGAGTGCACTCATTTATATACAATAATATCAACAGTTCCGGCTAACGGCAAACGGTAAGAACACCGGCTAACAAGGTGAATAAATAGGACCGCTAGCACGTTGGTATGACGACAATATAAGTGACAATGAGTGATAGTGTTATGACAGTATATCAGATATAACAATAGCATAACAAGAGAAACAACGATATAATAAACGGACAACACATACAAAAATAAGACAACGATAAGTGATAGCATAACGATTAAAACAACAATATAATAAATAGGACAAGACATACAATAAATAAGAAATGCAGTGTCATGGCCCAGCGTCCACCAAAGTATTATCTCCATTTTATTAATTTTTTTTCAGTACAAACCAATACAGGTTACTTATAAAAGCCTTAAACATGCTTATATAAACCTTCAATATACTTATGTAGACCTTAAACATAAATTATAATACAAAATATAGCACTGAAGCAACTTACGAACAAATTCATCTTACGAACAATCGTTCGGAACGTAACTCGTTCGTAGGTTGGGAACCGTCTGTAAATGCTTTTATGTATACACTCAGTTTGGCTTGGACATTCGGTATTTCTGTTGTGTATCCATACCAGGTGGGGACCAATGAATTATCAGTGAACTATCAACATCATCTTCAATATTGATCACCCAAGACGTCAACTACATAGTATCAGTTTAATAGAATGTTTATGTCCTTAGCCAAAGAAATCTCAACCAAGGAAGAAGAGACCACTCTCGAGCTTCAAGTGATGAGACAGTAGAAGACTTCGCAACAACTAGCTTTATAGACCAATCCCCTTCTGTAGCATCAGAACATAACTGCTTTGCTGATAAAGGTTTGCAAAATTATTATTGAAGTAGTCATCATACCACGAACAATTCGGCGCATGACAAAAGTACTAATTTATGTTACTTGTCTGAGTCATCCTGCCCAACAAATATTGCTTAGAAGGAATATAAACCATCATCATGAAAGTTTTGTGGCAGTAAATCTATTTTCTATAAAAGCTATTATTATTATTATTATGCGAGTCTGTGTGGATACAACTGACTGTGATTTCAGATTAATCTCTTCTGAAGCTGAAGATGTCCAAAGAAAAACTTACTAAAAATGTTAAGACACTTTCCAACAAAATCAAAAGGTGAAGCCAAACAATCACAAAGCTTAAAGACTTGATGTCGAAGCTAAAAAAAAGAATCTGATTGAAATGGAGCAAGCATCAGTCATTGAGAATGCATTTGATAGGAGATATTTTAGATCTGGTGAAGAGTGAGCTCAACAACACCGGTAAAGCTCCAAAGGGAAGGTGGTATTTACAGCAAGTAAAACAATTTGCTATTACTCTTCACTACTATTATAGTCCTCAGGCATATGAGTATTGCCGCTCTATCCCATCCTAACCCCATTCTTCACCCTTGCGCAACTGGCTCAGTAACATTGATTGTGGGCCAGTTTTGCTTGCAAATGTTGTTGAAGTTTGTTCTCAGTCAACCTTCAAGGATTTCTCGCTTGTAGTAGACAGCATGTTCTTTATGAAGGGCACCTCATACTCGAATGGAAAGTCCACAGGTTATTGTGATTATGGTGGGCTGGTAGGTGAAGACAGTGTCATTCTTGCCACAGAAGCACTTGCTTATTTGCTGGTTCCATTGCACTTAAGTCGGATGCAGTATCATGCTGGCTAATTTTTAGTTGATACGGTTAATGCTCAAGTTCAACTTGAATTTGTAAACACTTTGCTCAGTATAACAGCAGAGAAAGGCATCAAAATTCGAAACATTACATGTGATGGTGCTGAAGCTAATCAGTCTATGCTTGCCAAGCTTAGTGCCAATCTAGATCCTCTTAACCCTACTTTATGCACCCTATATTAAACTACAACATATATTGTACATGAGATATATGTCACATGTTGAAGATTGCCAGGAATGCTCTAGCTGACGCAGGATCTTATGAGTGTGGTGATGAGAAGATTTGTTGGAGCTACTACGCCAGCCTGTCAGAGCTTCAGGATAACATAGGCCTCCACCTAGGAAACAACTCAGCTCTCGCCATGTATCTTGGAGGAAACAGAAGATGAAGGTCAAGCTTGCGGTCCAAACATTCAGTCAGTCAGTGGCTGATGCTCTACAGTATCTACAGGATAGCAAGACTGAAGGATTTCTGGATTGTGGTCCAACTATCAAGGTAACCAAACAGGTCAGAAGCCTATTTTTCTTTGTACCAACTCACAATCTGCTTTATGCTTACAAAACTGTAAATATAACTGACTTTCCCCTCTCAAAGTGTTAATCCACTCACTGATCCTAGCTATGAGCCTAAATATCTATCCATCTTTGTTTTTAACCTGACTCACTATCCTCCCTCTAACTTTCAATCTACCCAGCTATAACCTACCCAGGTATAACCTACACAGCTATAATCTTTCCAGCTATAACCTACCCAGCTATTTACCTACCCAACTACAACATACCCAGCTATAATCTACCAAGATATTTACACACCCAACTATTTACCTACCATAAAATTGGCCTACCTAGCTGTAAACCTAACCAGCTGCAAACCTAATATGCAAACGATCAAGCTGTCTATCTGGCCATCTACATGCACACTTCTAGACAAATACACCCTACCCAAAAAATTGCCATATTTTTAATATCGATATCATATTAGTGTGTTGTTATCATTGTTTTCAACATGTTTATGTATAACTTTGTTGTTTACTTGTTACAGATTTCTCTTTGATACCATCTTCATGTTGTAGTATTTTATTTACGTCAAAGGCTATTTTTATTTAAGAAAATGAGATCTGAAATGGTTAAGTTGTCAAGCTTGTTTTCACAGCTGTCCTTGGTAAGTAAGTTTTTGTTACTTACTCTCTCTGTAGCATGAACTTTAATGCATTTCCTGATATATTGCATGAGCTGCTTGTTGCCATAAAACACACTAAGCGTGTTAGTCATATCTTGAGAAAAAAACTGCACCTGTTTCCCGAATTGCTCGGCTCATCCAAGCTCAATAAAGTTTTTTTCATATATTTTGTTCACCATTGATTCACCCCTGACATATTTTTTGTAGATTGATCAGGCATTTGACTGTGCACTGAAAGTGTTTATGGAAATTGGACCAAGAAACCTCTCACACCATCTAATCTGGAGTCCAAGAAGCAGTTCTAAGATAGATTCAAGAATTACTTGCTGGATCTGAAAACAATCGAAGGGCAGCCACTCTACACTTCAAGAAGGAAGACCTTTGTTGTTGGTTTCATTTGTACATTCAAGGCAGTGTTAATGTTGGCGGAAAAATGTCTTTCGAAGTTCTAGGTTATTTTCCTATTTTTAGGATCAGTTAAGATTTTATTGAAACCCTATTCAGCAAGGTTAGGAGAATGGGTGGTTATAATTCCAATCCTTCAGCTCAACACTTCAAGGCTGCAGTGCGCAAGCTGTTGTGCAATCAATCTATCAAAGCCTCAAAGGCAGCCAATGCTGTTGATTGTGGATCTACATCTGGGTTTTTTTTCCGTTGAATGGAGCAAACGGTCTGCTCCCCTACCAAACCAAGATTGCCAGCTTTCTCAAGATTAACTTGACCGACTCAACACTCTTGTTTCCCAGTCAAACCCTCACAGGGAAAACATTATTGTATACATAGGGGGCTATATTGTAAGATCACTGAGTGGTAGAGTCAAATGTGATACCTGTGATTCTGCTCTAACCTATCTCAAACCACCCACGTATTGTGATGATGGATTTTTGCCATCAATGATAGCCATTATCACCTTATCAAGACAAAAGATAGGGGATCTTATCATTCCTTCACAGCCAGTAACAACCATTCAGCAGCGATGTGAGCAGGTCATTCTCACATTCCTGGACTGTATGTTTCTGACTCAAAAGTGTGTAGCCACTAAGCTAGAAGCATTGATGTTCAAAAGCCTGATGGAGGATCAACCAGCCAGGCTTTTCACACACCAATGTAAGTTGATTGAGATAGAGTTGGAACATTGGCTCCAGCTTGTGAAAATGATAGCCAGCAAATATCTTGACATCAGGATAAAGCCCTACATCACCAAACACGACAGGCTGATTGTGGAGAGGGGAAGGGGAGGGAAAGATCAGTTCTATCAAGCTTGATAATTTATAAACACCAGTATTATTTATATATATATATATTCCAATGTAGTGTGTTAAAGCTGCCAATAAACAGTAGAGCACTCTCCGCTTAAAGACGCCAACATGGATTGTATAAACCTTGGATACTCAGTCAAGAACATCCGCATACCATCACAACAAGAGTATACCAAACGACTTGTAGAAAAAGTAGAACACCTTATAAAGAGAATGCGATGGAAAGCATTTTTCCACCTGAACCCGCACATCACATCTGAAAGCAAAGAAACATTCGGATTTAACTCACGCAAATCACCACCGCAAATACACGAACTAAAGAAATTTGAACGAGAAATGGCTAATATGATACGCAACGTAAGATTCAGGCAACAGCAGCCGTGCACTTTCCAACAGAAACTATCCAAAGACATGGCGAACATCACTAACAACCCCCAGTCAATGGTAGTCCCAGCTGACAAGATGTCAAACTTCTACAAAATAGGCACTGCCGAATACAACCGACTACTCCAAAACAGCATAACCAACTCATACAAAAAGATCGATGCTGACGTAAGAGACAGTATTAACAGAGAAGCCAAAAAGATCGCTACAACTCTCGACCTAGACGACAGAATTAATGGCATGACCCAACGAGATGCATTTATCACATTGAAAGACCACAAAACCAACTTCAAAGAGAACCCTGCATGTAGATTAATAAACCCTGCTAAATCAAACATCGGATGCATAAGCAAAGCAATTCTCGACCGCATAAACTGTAACATCAGCAAGAGTCTAAACATCAACCAGTGGAAAAACACCGCAGAAGTCATTACCTGGTTCAAGAATATCCAGAACAGAGATAGAGCTATCTTTATAGAGTTTGACGTAGTCAATTTCTACCCCTCTATCACAGCCGAACTCCTCCAATCAGCATTGAAATTTGCATCAAACTACGATAACATTACACCTGAGGACACAGACATCATCATGCACACCAAACAATCAGTGTTATTCAACGGAAATACAACGTGGGGCATAAAAGGGAGAAAACTCCCATTTTGACGTGACAATGGGGAGTTACGACGGAGCAGAAACGTGTGAATTAATTGGCTCATTCTTACTACACGAGATCAGTAAAAAGCACAGCATCAACCTAGGACTGTATAGAGATGATGGTTTAGCAGTAACAGGATCTACACCCCGCCAAGCCGAAAAACTAAAAAAAGACCTCTGCCTTATATTCAAGAAGCACGGACTAAACATCACAGCCGAAACCAACAAAAAAGTGACACACTTCCTAGACGTCACCTTCGACCTAGCAACTGGGAAATACTCACCGTACAGCAAACCCAATAACATCCCGTCATACATCCACACTCAATCTAACCACCCACCCTGCATTATAAAGCAGCTACCTCAAGCAATCAATCACCGACTATCAGCAATCTCATCCGATGCTAATGAGTTCAACCGAGCAGCACCACCGTACCAGCAGGCATTGACAACAAGTGGATATACACACCAGCTGAAATTCACACCCCATGAGACCACTACACCAACTAAACAACACAGGCGACGAAGAAAAATCACATGGTTCAACCCACCATATAGCAGAAACGTGGCAAATAACATCGGTCAGACATTCATCAAAATATTAAATAAATCTTTTCCGAGCAATCACCCTCTAAGAAAGCTATTTAATAGAAACAACACAAAGATTGGCTACAGCTGCATGCCTAACATCAAACAAACCATCAACAATCACAATAAGAAGCTTTTGAACAACGCCTCGACGCACCCAGCAAACAACAAAACATGCAACTGTCGCGCACCAAATGAATGCCCTCTCGAAGGAAACTGTCTTAGCAAGTCGCTCATTTACCAAGCTGTAGTCACCGCAGACGACGGTAGCAAACCTACAGAAGGTTATATTGGCCTCACAGAAAATACCTTTAAGACACGATTCAGCGGCCACATATCATCTTTCAGGCACCAGGACAAGCAATCTGCCACAGAGCTTTGTAACTACATCTGGCAGCTAAAAGGCCTGAACACACCGTATAAAATTAAATGGAAAATCGTTCAACACGCAAGGCCATACGACCCAGCCACCAAGCGTTGTAACCTGTGCATATCAGAAAAGTACATC
The DNA here is from genome assembly GCF_963576615.1 of Watersipora subatra. NCBI lineage: Eukaryota > Metazoa > Bryozoa > Gymnolaemata > Cheilostomatida > Watersiporidae > Watersipora > Watersipora subatra. The sequence continues at coordinate 65,863,453 of NC_088709.1, forward strand.
ATCCTCACAAAACCAGAAATGAGCTCACTCAACAAGCGTAACGAGCTAGCTTCCACATGCCGACATTCTGCTAAATACACACTACGAAATGCAATTACATAGCTATCAGTCATTATAGTAATTACACCTCTCTTACATATATAACTCAGTCGGACCAAAACAATTTTATCTGATGATTGTCTGCATAACAGACATGAAACTAATAGTAATGAAGTTGTTTTTTATCTAAGGTTTTACATGAATAAATTTTATACATATATATATATGTGTGTGTGTGTATTGGGATGCAGTATAAACTGTTTTAAATTGCAATACGTTACAATACCTTTTTAAACGATACTGAGATAGAAGAGTAAGAGCTTTGCTAATACCATTGTCAATAATAATAATGACTCATCTGTCAAAGTCCCTGATTGTTCGGTGTGGTCTGTTTATGATAATCATTCTGTTATGATAACCTGGCCGAATGGCGGAGAAAATGATTTGACCAGACCTTTGGGTTTCCCCAAGTTCCTTTCTCATAGAAGTTTATGAACACCCCGACTGAATGGCAGAGAATGGTCGGACCAGGCCTTTGAGTTTTCTTAAGTTCATGTCACAAAGAAGTTGGTAAACCCTGGCTGAATGGCAGAGAATGGTCTGACCAGGCCTTAGGTTTCACCTAGTTCCCGTCACAAAGAAGTTCAGCAACACCATGACTGAGTGGTTTGTCTTCGGAGAGCACAGAGGTAGATATCTCTTTCATGTGGGTGACAGAAAGTTAATGGTGTATATAACAAGGTTGAGCAGTTATGCTTACATCAAGCAAGGATGTCTACTAATTAGTGGACATTCTTGCTTCAAGCTAGTCTATGTATTTGATTAATAGGTATTGAAATCTAATATTACATGCAAGGGCTGTTTGTGGACTGTGGTGTCAATGAATCACTAGATATCACCATAAAATGTCAATACTGTCAGTTGATGGCAGTAGATTAGCTTCCCATCACACTAATGTAATACAACCCCAGTACGACTACCTATTTAATCTATGAGTAACTGATTGCATTAACTCACTTAACAGTATCTATTCAGTGACTTTGCAAGTCATGTAGGTATTGAATTGCTTTAAATAATAAGCATATATTAGAGTAATAAACTATAATTATCATTTCTTTAATATGAGCAATAATTACTATCTTAATTGTGGAAATTCATGATCATTGTTTAACCACTATAATGGCTGATGTTATTGATCTAGTCAATCACTACAATTGACTAGCACAAAAAGGGGCGTGGCCTAAATGCTAATTGTTGCCACCGAAATCGCTCGTGTTGTTGAAGGCACTGTTATCTCTCTAGGGGAAGATAACTCTATGCTGTGAGCATAGAAGATATCGCAATCATCTTGAGGTCATCTATAAATGTTGGGGGGCACAAGCCGCTCAATTAGTTCTGTTTAGTTTGAAGCAAAATTGGACTCTTATTCGGTATAGTAAGTTTATGTCAGCATTTTATGTCTTAGAATTAGTTATAATATCGTAATTTGACACTTTACATTACATAGCTACCATAAATTCATATAAGTACATGTGTTTGTAATATGCTATGGGTATTTTCTTTATAGAGGATCATTTTCAATTTATTAGGTATTCAGGAACTATACGCAAACCTACCCCAGGCAATGTGCAGCGTGCTTACTCATGGGGCAAGTTGACATATGAAACAGGCTTTGCAAAATACAAAATTACAAAAAATAAATTACTTGTCAAACATTTAAAGACTATACAATTATCAGAAACATGTGTATTGAATGTGACAAGTGACTATATGTGTGATCTACTAGTAGAGGCACAGATAACAGTAACATAAAAAGTATGCCAACCTACCTCGCCTTCCCCTATACATATTTTAGAAGCAAGTGTTGCAGATGCTCCGACTGACACCAAAGAGTATGCTCAAGAATCATGATTTTTCCGGGCACTCATTTTATTTGATCTCCTTAGTCTAGTTTCATAGCAACAGTAAGTCTCTAGTACTATTTTGTAATAAGAACTTTATGGAAGCTACCATGTCGGTGCACAATTTGTCAGGAATTCTTCATAAGATGAGGCATGCATGATTGTGATATGTTATGTGCTTTGTAGCAAAAAATACAAGGCAAAGTGGTCATTGGCAACTTGCGTCGAATCTCAAAATTTTGGCACATAAGTTCAAGGACAAGGAAACAATCATGTTTCACTTGTATAGACAGACACAGTCACAAAAAGCTATTAAAATGCATAGGTTGTACAATGAAAATTGTCATGAGTCAACAAAACTTTCTTTGACCGACCAAAATTTAGCAGAAAGATTAGAGAATATGTAGAAACCCAACTGGCACCGTTTACAGCCAGATGAATCTCATGAAAAGATTTGTCAGTTTGCAAAGCCAAAAGAAAGCCTATGGTAAATGGAGTGTTAAAAACAGCACTATTTGGCATAGGCTAAGAAGCACCTGGATAGGACAACTCGATATTGGTAAGCATCGTTCAATGATAAAAACAGTTTAATATTAAAAACCATAATGGCCCAAACCATGTGAGGTGAAGAGTTCTATCTAATAAGCATCACTCTCTGAAGCACCTGTACTTCTGTAGGCTTTCCTGCACTTCTGTAAGGGTTTGGAGCGCTTTGAAGCAAGTGGTGTGGGCAGACTCAATATTATTGAACGCATGATGAACTCTATTAAATTATGCAACGTTTTAAAAGAGGTAATGCTTCCATCTGCAAGAAAACTGTTCCACAGACCATGGTTGTACCAGCAGGACAATACACCCTTCCATACCATGAAGCCAACAAAAGGATATTCATGCAAGCTATACATGTGAAATTACTTAACTCGCCTTTTAGTATCCATATCTTAACCCATTGACAATTTATGGTATAAAATTGGTCAACTGTTCGCCAAAGACAAACCAACAACAAAGAAAAAGCTGGGAAAGCTCTTTGTATAGTGCTTGTTTTTTGCGGGATAGCCAGAGTTGCTTTTCAGTGTTGTTGCCAATATGCTGTAAATCTGTGGTTGACAATAAGGGTAGATCAACTAAGTATTAAGATGCTCCAAAATATAGGCCACCACCAATTCATTTTCTCATAGTTACATGTATGTGTAACTTGAAAAAACTATGTAAAATTTTACCAATTCTGCCAAAAAATAAAAGCCTAACTTTAATTGATTTTTGTTGAAAATATGCAGGTTTGCTGGAAATCCCAATAACTGGGTTTGATAACCATGCAGTGCAAGTCTTTTCCCAAAGCTCTTGGTATGACTTTGGACCGATGGTTACAGCTCTTATTATAATGAAGACTTGAATTCTTTTCTATAACAATTGAAGCTAATTGTACAATTGAGCTTGATATCTCTGTTATAGAGCGATCATGAATACACAGCCAGAGCGTCATCGAAACCAACACAAAAGTAGAGTTGCAAACTCGAAGTTGCAGAACAAAAAAAAAGTAAGAGGCAGAAAAGGAAGCCATCTAAATAATGAGAATCGGGATACAACTATACAGCACAAAGATCACTAGGAAGCAAGGTGACAGCCGGCACCATGCCAATACCAATTAAAACATCAATATTGCCATACATCTATATATATTTCTCAATGTTTGTTGTCTGTCGTCTGTTAGTATATCTGTTGGTTTGTCCGGCTATATGTAGATATTAAAGCCTTGGAAGCAAAATTTCGCATTCCGTTGGACTCGAACTCATGAAGATTACAACTGCAAGTTTTAAATTTGAGCCACCCAAATCTTATTGCTCAAAACACTATCATATAGCGTATAGCATATGCAAACACTAAATGACCTATTATGTCAGCATTGCTTATGAATTTTTTACCTCAGATAGCTTAGGAAGCACAGACTCCAGTTAAAGCCACTAAAAATGTGACGCGTGGGACAAACTATTCTTCCCTCGTCTGAATGGTAAGGAAAAACTGTATTTGCTATGAAAAACCACTTGGGCTAAAAAACTACTCTTGTATTGATTATAAAAGTAAAGCAAAAATCATTTCAGAATGAATAGCAAAGTTTGAGAGTCGAACCTATTGTCCTCCGCCCCACGCACCATACCAGAAAAATCGACTTGCATGCCCCATGTCATCATGAGTATAACATTATTAGTAACCATGGAAATGTGATGCATGCATCTCACGAGATCACGAACATTGTGAGACTAGCGACATGTGTAACGACTGAAAATATTAATAAAACTTCAGTCTCCCCTTATAACAATTGCCAACCCTGACCAGCCAGCCCTAACCACTGTGTTCAACTGTCAACAATAATGACATTAGGAGCCAACAATACTATACCAGGTAATAATAACATATGGCGGCGGTGGTAAATGCGGGCAGTTGAGAAAACTTAAGTTGCGGGTTGTCATTTGGAATTGTATCTTCTTCTGATAAGTAAAGCTGGGCATTGGTCTAGCTTATTGGTGTGTCAATATCTAGAGCTGTTTGAGTTTACATAGAGGGTTTGAAACCTCCAGGAGAGTTCTCTTTTGAGAAGAATGTCGCTGAAAACTGGAGAGAGTGGTGCCATCACGGGCTACTAATTCAGTACAGTCACCCGTTGCTGACCCAAAGAACCCTCCTGCTGGTATTGCAACTATATTGGCCAGGCAGTTGGCTAAATTATTACAAACTGCTGGTGAGCAAGCTAACGAAATTTACTCACAATTCGAATATGAAAATGGTCACAATGAAACCACACTTGCTGATGTTATTGCAGTTTGAAAATTACTGCAATCCTAAATGCAACATTCTATACTTTGTTTGTTTATTTCATCAGTAAGAAAACAGAACAAAAAATTTGAATAATAAACACATCACATGGTTGTCAAAATAAGAGTGTATAATTAATTTCTAAAAATGATCAATAAATATAACAACACAAAGGAGGCGATGATTAGGCCTATATGCAACGGCAAACCGGCCAAGGCAAGGCCGAGTTAAATGATAGCAGAAAAAAATACTCTCACTCCCACTCCAGAAGATGAACTCTTAGACCATTTTTAAATACGGGAATGGTCCTATGTTTTTAACATATATAGGTAGTTGGTTCCATAGCCCCGATTCTTGGTGTTGTTGTTCGATGACTGGCAGCGTAGCTAGATGGTGGAATGAGTAAATTTATAAAACTTTGTCTCGTATTTTTTACAGGCAGTGTTTTGAAGATAATCTTGGAATGTTAGAAAAGCATGAAGCAAAGTACGGTATTTATATAACGGAAAAATATCAAGTTTTAAGGGTTGAAAAAGCTCTATGGCATATGAATGGTATGTTGTTGGAATCTGTCACAGAGTATGGGTGAAATTGGAGACTCTTTTGTTAAACGCTTGAAAACGCAAATGGCAAAATGCGAGTTTGGCGATTTGCAAGAAAGAATGCTGCTTTGCAGACTAATACAGTCAAACATGGATAACTCGAACTTCACGGGACCGAGCAAAAGTGTTCGAATTATCAGAGCGTTCAAGTTATCAGAGCACTGTCACAAGTCCATGTATTTACTTATTTATTAGTAGATACATGTACATATGCAAACTATAATATAAATCAAAAGCACCAATGGCTTGTTTCAAATTAAATGCTTCTAATGTAAAGTTTAAAATGTTTTTATCAAAAAGTATAGAGATTTTTCTATCACTTGAGATTGGTTTGTTGTTTGAGGTGATGTTATTGCCAGGACGTTTTTTTAGATTGACATTGGCAAAAGTTGATCGTTGTTGAAATGCTCACAAGAAAAGACATTTTTTTCTTTTGAGCGTTTTACCCACGATCAATTTTGCCGATTTTTCTTGAAGTTTATGCAACTTCAAGAAAAAGTTACCAAAGAAAAATTCCTTACTTTACCTGAGATTCGTTAAGAGCAACACTCCGAGGCAGTTCAATTAAAAGTTTTACGAGGTTTAACGGTACATTGTATATCACTCACGCTTTTTGAATGGATACTTATTGAATGTACACACGTATTCTGTGTTTAGGTCAAACGATGAATAGTTTTTTAGCTAAGACAACGTATACGTTTAATAAAAACAATTTTAAGACGTGTTAAACATTCAACGTTCTGACGTTGATTCAACACGGAATCAACGTCGGAAGACTATTCGTCACGGGCTAGCCGGGTCACGCACTCAAGGATTTTCGCCACGCACATACAAAACAACATGCTGTTTTTGTTTTGTATGTGCGTGGCGAAAATCCTTGCGCGCGTGACCCGGCAAGCCCGTGCTATTAATCGTATAGCAGTATAAATAAAATTTGACCAAACCTTTAGAAAAGTCGTTGACAAAATTATTTTGCCGATGGTGGTAATAACAACGCTTATGAATTACGAAAATATGAGGTTTACCTCTATGGCTTTGAATAAAGTGATTTTCTAAAGCGATAACAACCGTTTCGGTAGCCGTTGGGCAAAAAAACAGTTCGAATTAACAGTGTTGAGTTCGAGTTATCTATAGCAATTTATCATTACGTGGGAACGGACTAAAGAAACCGTTCGAATTAACCATGTTTTCGAGCTATCCGTGGCCGAGTTATCCATGTTTGACTGTATTTGGTTTATCTTTTGATAAGCCCAAAAAAATAATGAGAGACCCTGATATGACAATTGCTCAATTTGTAGAAGACGTTAGGGCTAGAGAGGTAACCAAGCCACAACTAAGCAAATTAGCTGATGAAGACAAGCTAACTAGCTCAGTAGATAGAGTGGAAACTAAATCAATGAACCATAGACTAAATAAAATGAAAACTCTAAATACAATTGCAGATATTGTGGATACCAACATGTCAAGGATGAGTGTCCACCTGATGGCCAGCAGTCCAAGAAATGTGAAGAGCGTAACCACTTTGCTAGAGTGTATGTCAAAAAATTTGAAAGTGGTTGAGAAGGATATCATACCTACGGATAAAATGAACACCTTATTTATTGGAGCTATGGGATTTCTAACAAATGGAAAATCATGAAACATGCCACTTCAGCTAAGCAACAATAGATCTGGAACAACAGTAAATTTCAAATTAGAATTGGGTGCTTAAGTCAATGCCATTGACAAATCAGTAGTTGAACAGCTAGTCTGTCAAACTTAACAATCATGAACAACCTTACTGGGTTATAGCAAGACAGTGATTCCACATGCTGGTAAAAGGTAGGTTACTGTGAGTACAGGTAAACACTGGCAAGCTCTAACATTTGAGGTTGTGCATAGAAACTACCCACCTATTCTTAGCTTGCAAGCATGTGTGGATCTTGATCTAGTAAAATGTGTGGATAGCTTGCCAAGTATTTTAGAAGAATTACCATAGGTTTTTGAAGGAATTGGCCGTCTAAAAGATGAGCATAATATACAAAAGGATGAGACAGTAACACCAGTTGTGCATGCCGCTTGGCGAGTATCATTAAGCATACTGGAGAAAGTAAAAAAGGAACTAGATTTGATGGAGTAGTCAAAATCATATTGGAAGCAGAACATCCTAGTAAATGGGTAAGCAGCATGGTAGTTTATAGAGAATAAAAATGGGGATGCTTGAATAATTAGGTCTATGTGGATAGATGGCATAGGTGGAGGGAGGTCCCTGGTGTCTAAGCATATTATGCTTAAACACCGGGGATCACAACAAAGCTATAGTTTGTGAGCACCACCACATACCCACTCTGGATGACATCGCTTTTAAGATCAGTGGTGTTAAGCACTTCTCCATTTTAGAATAAAACACGGTTATTGGCACATACCCTTGAGTGAACAAAGCAGTTTGTTGACCAGTTTTAACAATCTGTTTGGATGTTATCATTTTTAAAGGCTGCCCATTGGCTGGCATTCATCAGCAGAGGTCTTTGAGAAGAGGGTAAAGCTCAGTTTTTTTGGAGATTTAAACTCAGCTATATATTTTGATGATATTGTCGTGGCTGGATGTACTCAAGAGGAACATGATGATAACCTAAGACGTCTACTGAAGAGGGCCAAAGAGGTTAATGTCAGGTTCAACAAAGAAAAGCTAAACAAATCTGAAGTAGTGTATTTAGGAGATTGGTCCAGTGAAGGGCTTTTTCCAGGTCTCAACAAGATCAGAGCTATTGAACAGATGCCCTCTCCGACAGATAACACTGGAATACAGAGGCTTTTTGGCACTTTATATTTCTTAGCACCATACCCGCTCAACATGTCTAGTCTCACACAGCCATTAAGGGATTTTCTCAAAAAAGATGTCGTTTGGTCTTTGGAACCTGAACACACAGCAGCGCTACAACAAATCAAGAAGTTTTTACCAAATGCCCATGTTAGAATATTTTGATGTGGAAGCCAAAGCACAGTTACAGGTCGATGCTTCTGAACGTGGTTTAGGGGCTTAGCTCTTACAAAAGGGTCACCCAGTTGCCTTTGCTTCACGTTCACTCACTGCTGGAGAGGTAAACTACCCACAGATTGACAAAAAACTAGCTATTGTGTTTGGCTGTGAGCAGTTCAACCGCTAAATTTATGGTCGCCCTATAAAAGTACAGTCAGACCATAGTCTGCTGCTCTCTATACTAAAGACATCTATCCGTCAAGCAACACCTAGACTTCAAAGACTTCTAATCTGGTTGCAGCGATATCAAGTGGATAAAGTAAAGCATGTACCTGGCAAAAACTTATACTTGCTGATACTCTGCCAAAAAACTTTTCTCAAGGATGAGCTTAATCAACAAAAGGACTTGGAAAGTGAGCAGGCTGTAATGATTCATGGTTTGGAAGCTACCAAACAATATCTCAGCTGAGCCAAGCATATACTGCTGATCCCATAATGAAAGTGCTGCTATTCACCTTACGAGAATGGTGTAACTGGAGCTGCACGAGCCAAGCTCCCTCTATTATACAGCCCTACTAGCAAGTTAGAGTAGATTTGTATGAATGTGATAGCTTCATTTATTTGGGAGAGAAGCTGTCAATACCTGATCCAGAGTGCAAGACAATGCTGAAGCAACTACACAGTGGCCACCAAAAATTCAAATGTGCAGAGAAAGACAACGTAAAATGGTGTATTGGCCCAGACTCAATAATGGTATTCGGCTAACTGTGTCTAGTTGCAGCAGATGTGCTAGAATTGCACATCAACAGCAAAATGAGCTTTCTTTACCCCATGAAATCGCAAGTCTCCTTTGAAGCAAGGTAGCTATGGATATCACGGACTTCAGATCCAACAGCTATCTAATAGTTGTTGACTGCTATTCACATTTCTCGGAGCTCAGACAGATTCGCAACAAAGCAGCCAGTGATGTCATTACGGCACTGAAGTCTATATTCTTAGTGCATGAAGTGCCCTTGAACATCATGGCGGACAACATGCTATTCAACAGTGTGCGAATGAGAAGGTTTGGTGACGAATGAAGATTTGCCATAACTACTTTCAGCCGCCATTACCCGAAGTTTAATGGCATGACAGAACGCTAGGTCCAAACTAGCAAACATTTTATGAAAAAGAATGAGGAAACAGTTAAAGATATCTATCCACTCTTTCTGGATTACCGACAAACACCGGTTACAGGATGTGCATACAGCCCATCTGAAATGCTGTTTAACCTAAGAATAAGGAGCAGTTTGTCTATTACCAGTAAAGCCCTGACACCAGAAGTGGTACAACCCAGGGCACAAATGAAAAACCATCAGCAGCAAACCTAACTGCACTATGATAAGACAGTCAAAGAGCTTCTACCGATGGAGTTGAGAGAACAAGTGCTGCTAAAGACTTCTGAGGACAGACATTCGTGACCAGCCACTGCAATTGATCATCACTCCTCACCTCGATCCTATATTGTAGATAATGGCAAAACTCTCGACGTAATAGAATGCACTTGAGACCCAATCTCCCTAAGGCACAACCTTAGCCAGCTACTGAAGATAAACTTGAAAAATAACACTAACTTCGAGACAGCTGATCAACAAGAAAGTGATGGAGAAGTTACGCTCAGGCCAGGACCCAAAACTGTATCGACATCACGCAGGAGTGTGAGAGCTAACATGGGGGCTCTATGAGCGCAGATATTATTGGTTGTTGGCTACCAAACTTTAAATAACTAGGTTCATGTCTAGCGGCTGCAATATATATCATTTATTGATTCTGAAAGCTATATACTTATCAACATTAAAATAAATCAAAAAACAAGCTCAACTACGAAGACTATATAGGATGACGCAGGCTAAACATATATTTACTATAATCATGGCTTGAAGACTGCTCATAATTTGGAAAGGAAGGATGTAACATTGTTAGTAACCATAAAAATGTGATCCATGCATCTCACGAGATCACGAACACTGTGAGACTAGCGACATGTGTGAAGATTGAAAATATTAACAAAAGTTCAGCCCCCTCCCTTATAACAACTCCTAACCCTGCCAGCCCTAACTCCTGTGTGCAACTGTTAACAATAACGACTTTCGGAGCCAACAATACTATACCAGGTGATAAGACTATACTGAGCAAAGATTTCATGATAAAAATTTTTAGGTTTTTGTATGTCTGAACATGTTTACTCACTAATTGATGGAAAATATAATCACAAAAGTAGAAAAAAATTTGCCTGTTTTCAACAATATGCTCGGCTTTGCCCTATAGAGGAGACCAGGGTAGGTTGGCCCGATAGGGCAGGTTTGACTATGTCAATTTTGGAAAATGTGTTTAGAGTTTTCTTCCCATTTGAAATACAGGTCCGTGTGATTATATCACTTCCTGTCAATGTCTGAATCTCACATGTGCAATGGCAAGTGAAAAAGTGTCAAATCTATAATTTTAGCTCAAAATGTAACTTTATGAAATATCACTTGTGGTCAGTATATTCTTGATTATGTTGGTTCTACTTCTCTCATACTCTTAGTGAGAGATGTCTTGCATCTATTCAACCAAATGCAGATTAGGTTGGGAAGCAAGCAATAATAAAATTTTTCATGGTTGAAAATATGTCCACCAACTTCAGATGGGGTAGGTTGGCCTTTTGAAAAAGGGGTCAAGATTGTTAAATGGGAGTAACGATTATGGCTTGTTTGAATCGGAATTATTCAATGGAATAAAGATCCAAACAGACAGCAGCATACAATAGGCTATGGGCACATCTGTTGTAAAAACTCTATACTAGAATTTGACAAGCAGTTAATCATGGTTTAAAACTACAAGTGTGAAACAGAACGAGAGGCATCCAAGGAGAACATCACAGCTCTACTTCAGTTTTGGAATGAAGGTGCCTCGCTAGACCAGACAGTAAAAACATCTAAAATTTCTGCTACAACCCTTGAAAGACAGAAAAAACACGGGTGAGAACTATACTCACCGTACAACTGTAAAAATGGTTTCAGCGATGCAATGGAGCTGAACTTGGCTGATCATCTTAAAGAGCTAGACATTTTGATTCTACGGTTTGACACCAGTTAAGTGTTGTGAATTGGCCTATGATATGCCAAGAGCAACAGAAGGAAAGTTACCATGCCCGATAGTTGGGAAACAAACAAGTCACCTGGTAAAGATTGGCTTGCTGGATTCGTGAAGCGACATAAGCTGTCTATAAGAACTCTGCAGGCCACCTCACTTGCTAGACAGTCAGGATTCAAACAGTCAGCAGTTAGCTTGTTCTTCAAAAACCTTAAAGAAGTGACAGATAGGTAAGCAAATCTGATCAAAGTGAAAGGAAATGGTGCTAATATTACTAACTGACCAAAAGAGCCGGAGTAAATTGTATGCCTATTCCAATTGTACAATGTTTAACCATGGACATTAATACAGACTCATGTTTTTAACTTTATTAAACCATCGACTTATTTATGTAAGGTCTATGGCTACTGTAACTATTTTAATTTTGGATTGCTATGTTATATTGTTTTAAAACGCAAATATCGCCTCAAAATATACACGATCTTGATGAAACTGGAATTACCACCGTGCAAAACGGTGAACCTGGAACGGTGGTGTGCGTACTGGGACAAAATTAAGTGGCAGCGACCGGTATACCTGGTATACCGGAGGTAGTACACTCTGATGGTGGGCCACAGTTTAAGTCAGATATGTTTGCCAAATTTGCACGTGACTGGTGGTTTCAGCACACCATATCTTCACTGTATCATGCACAGTCGAACGGGAAGGCAGAGTCGGCTGTTAAAATAGCGAAAAACATGCTGGACAAGGCTGACAACATATATGCAGCACTACTGGAGTGGCAGAATACTCCTTCGTACATTACAGAGAGCAGTCCTGTACAGAAATTGTTCAGCAGGCGCACTAGGGCCATGGTTCCACAACCAATACAGTCTCTAATACCCCAGATCCTAAGTAGGACACACGTAGTGGATAGAAAGAAGTGGGGTAATTTCAAAGCACAGCTGAACTATAATGTGGGAGCCAAAGACTTACCCATCCTTCATGTAGGACAACCAGTATAGGTTCAAGATTTGAGAAGGTATACCAAGGGAAACTGGAATGGCGGTAAAGTGATAGGCATATGCTCTGACCGTTCATCCATAGTCGAAACTGGAGGCAAAATGCTAAGACGAAATCGACGTTATTTGAGGTCTGCAGCCAGCAAAGAGGGCCCTAGTTGTGTGAGGGGTGAATGAGGTGATCAGTTATCTGCTGCAGAACCCCCGACTCAAGTTCACATACCTGTCAATCGTCAAAATTGTGTGAGGAATGAGAGAGCAGATGAGGGGATATCTGTTGCTGAACTCCCGACTCAAACAAGGGTTTGTGAGAGAAGCGAGAGAGCAGATGTGGGGATATCTGTTGCTGACCTTCCGGACCCTTCTCAGTCAGCTTCAACAAACAACGTACCAACTAAGACTCGTAGTGGAAGAGTTAGCAGAATGCCACGACACTTAAGCAATTATGAGTAGACGGCCAGGATATCAATACACGGACAATCATAAGTTGGACACTTGAACAGTGGATTACACATACTCTACTTCCATAACAATACTCGGTATATATATATATATATATTTATATAGTTTTATATAGTTAACGCTAATTTGTTTGATTTTGCTTGTCATTGCTTATTTGGTAGTACGCATAATAGTTTGACTAAGCTTCATATACTTGTGGGGGTCCGAGGGGGAGGTTACAATACCACTTGTAAGTAGGCAGTCGGGTCAAGGACACAGGGCACTTCCTGTTGTGCGTGGCATGGTTGGGCTGATACAATATACTTACAATATACTTACAATACACTTGCAAGTTAGCCGTATCTAAACACCAGCCATCAAGGCATAACTAGAACTCAACAGCGGGCTGGAACTGCTGTCTTTTGGCCGGGTATGTGGAATAGAATCGTGGACAAGTAGCGTCATGCAGCATTTGTAAGCAACACGACAACGCTCAATGCAACGCCCCGTTGATTCCTGCCGAGATTCCCGAGTATCCATGGCAAACTATAGGCAGTGAACCTTTTCCAGCTAGGTGATAGTCTTTATTTACTCAATGTAGATTACTATTCTAAGTGGGTTTCAGTCGCTAAACTAGACGATTTAACAAGCAAAGGTATCATAGCTGAGATTATGAAACAGTTCGCAGATTATGGTCAGGTTAGAACCATAAGATCTGATAATGGTCCGCAATATAGCTCTAGAGATTTTAGGGAATTTGCGGCTCAGTATGGCATTAGTCACATCCCTTCTTCACCTGGTTATGCAAGGTCTAATGGTCAGGTGGAGAGGGCTATTCAAACGGTCAAGCAACTCATGACTAAAGCAGTCGAAGATGGTCAGTGTTTTTGGAACGCATTGCAGATGCTGCGAAACACTCCTTTAGCCAATAATTTGCCTTCTCCAGCTCAGCTATTACAGGGTAGGACTCTATTTGACGGCATTCCCACACAAGCCAAGTGTCTATTCCCTCGGGCTTACAATAGAGAAGAGGTAAGAGCTAATTTTGAAGCAAGACAGCGTAGTATGAAAGCCAACCATTATTTGAAGAAGACGCCAAAGAGAATAGTGCTTTCTGAGGGCCAGCCAGTGCGTTTTCGATCGCAAAAAGGTATGTGGGAGCCTGCAATCATAAAAAAACATCACACTCAGGCTAGATCTTACTCATTAGAAAACAAAGCCACTGGAATTATTATCCGTAGAAATAGAGTGCACTTAAAGCCAGATCAGTCACAATTTACGGGTGCATCTGAGATTGTTAAGGATCCTGGACTGTTCATTGATCCTGGTTCCGAATCTAAATCAAGTCAGCCCTGCCCAAGTTCTGGTAGTGTTGTTGATCACAAAATGGTTTCGAGTGCTAAATCACCCGTTGGCAGAGGGGATCAGGCTCGGGTTGTGGGGTCACCTGCTGTCTGGCGAACGGGGTGCAGCTGGCCGGTTATGAAACCTCTGAAATTTCGAGATGAGATATGAAAATTTGAATCGTGGTAGCATTTATTTTGCATTTGTTGTTTTATCGTTATTTCGTTATTAAACCTGGTCGGTTTTGTAAAATGTTTTAGTTTAGATAATAGCTTGAGCACCATCCATATATTAGAAAGAGAAATGTTATATTAATCATCCTATTATAAATTTAGGAGTTGTGTCTCCTTGCCTAGGTTTTAGTTCAATGACGTGAGGATCATGTGACGACGTTATGTCATCAGTTTCCATCTTGAAAATAAAACAATAAGCTTTGTTTTAATCAATCACGCTCTAATAAATACAATATTAATGAGAATCATATGACACAGCATAACATAACAATCAGCAGCTGATAAGAAACACAGAAACAATAACAAAAATTCTGAAACGGGGGACCAACCTGCCCCACTCTTTCCTAACTGAAATTAATGAGGCCGTTCAGGATGGCCATCTAATTGGTAATGAATTCAGTATAATATCAGAAACATTACGTAAGTGAAATATAAATTACACTCACGTTATGTAAGCCATTTTCATGGTGGACAAATAGTGAGACCATTAAACTGTTTCCATGGCTTACTTGCGTTCACTTATTTCAACTCCGAAAAACGGTAGACTTTCTATGCATGATTTACAACTTCTTAAACTTCTAAAGCCATCCAAAATAAATCTCACCACCAAATTGTCTTTATTTCTTTCAAGCTTAAAGCAAATTAAGTACAATTAAAAATACTTTTGTATATAACTTACTAGCTGTACGCGTAGTGTACATTGCGTAAAACGTTATGTACTACAATTTAATTAGGATGGTTATTCTATACCTATCTTCAGCCACAAATAGCGCGTCAAAAGTAATGTTCACATCATTGTCGCTTCCTTTGGCCATTGAATAGCCAGTTTGCGTAAACGTAATGCCGAACAATGATTTTACAAGAGCCCATGAGAACACTAAGAAATGGAAAAACTCTGTCCGCGAGCGCAGCCTTATTAAACGGGTTAAATGGCAGACGTGCCGTCATATTTCGTGAGCTACCCATTGAACTCAAAACCCCTGGAATGGCAGAGGTCATTCGCGAGTATGGCAATCTGGCTGACGCCATTTTCAGTTACTGTTTGGTTAATTTCATTGTGTTCAATGTGAGAAAGAAATCTAATTTCAGATTCAACAGCTATGAAAAATCACGAATACACCGCTAAATCAAAGGAACAGACTACTGAGATTACTACTAATAATTTATGTAAGAGAGAGAAGCAGACCTGCCAACCCAAGAGTGGGGCAATGCGTGAGATTTGGTTTTGGGGCAATTGATGTATCAATGATAGTATATATAAAATTGTGGAAATTGGGGTAAAAATCTCACGCATTTCTCACGCATTTTCATTTTTTCTTTGGGGTGATTGCGTGAGTCTCACGCCCAAAGCGTGAGAGTTGGCAGGTGTGGAGAGAAGGGTGTAGGTGCACAGTGCTATTGCTATTCCATGAACTGCAAAAACCGCAAGAATGGACATTCAAAGGAAAGGGCGTGACATTTCACAAGTGAGTCACTTCTACTACTAGTTCTATTACTATTGCTAAAGTGTACAACTACTACTAGCTGTGCTACTACTAGTTAGTACTGCCACTAGTTAGTTCTACTACACTAGTCACTGGGTGAGTGAGAGTCGATCAGTGTCACTACTGAGTGTACGAGTTTGACTGTATTTTGTCGGTGATTAGATAAATTTATAAGCTAGTGAGTGAAATTTTCTACCTTCAGAACGAAGATTTTTTATTATTTAAACTTGGAATTTTTTTATATTAATATTTTGGAACTACAAATCATTAGGTTATTTCTAAATATTCATATTTGAAAAAAATGTTTGTAGGGCCTATAATATTATTTATTGTTGTACCTGGATATAGCTAGCAGTAAGGAGATAAGAGTAATAATACTATTGTTATTACTACTTAAGGCTACTATTACTAGTTTAAGGCTACCTTTCGCAAAAAAAAATGTGGTGCAAAATCAGATGGTGGTAAGACAGGTAATGTTACTGCTCAGCACGAGATTCTCATCATACAGGCTACTCCAGAAGTTGATCAGTTTGTGGAACTCAATGATTTCAGATGTCAAATTTCTGTTATAGGTAACAGTATAGTCTATATAGCTGGCTACATTGTGCGAAAGCTAACTAAAGTGCTGTCGTGGCATTGGCCGTCAGTCACTGGTTACCACTAAGTCAAGTATCCAGTACCGACATCTCTATACTTGACTCGAGCTACAAAACAATGGAGGATTGGTGCGTCCATCAGACGGTGTCATCAGGATCCTGCTAGTTGCAGATCAATACTTTCGTATTAATACAAAGCCAGATCCACTCCATTGTGGGGTGTATTTTATCAGTAGTGTAAGATTTAGTGATGTGTTATGCCTTGGGAAACACCTTACGGATACGGCAGATGGCATATCCAACCACTGCATTGATGAAAAACCTTATTCAGTCGTTTTATGATCTCCGACAGCATCATTATGCTAAAATCCTACACTCAAACTGCAAGGTGCACCTTTGTGGCATACAATACTAAAGTAGTACTTTTTAAAGGCCAGTAACAATGTTATCACTGTAATATTCATCTGCAGCTGTTCTTGTACTGTTACTTCTAATCTGATTTAGTTCTAAGAAACTCCGATGCACCTTGGCTCAATATCCAGTGCTATACAAATCTCCTTTTACACAGTTTCTGTAACGTGTATATATAAATTTAATCATCTGATTACATTAATTCCTGCATTTCCTTGTTTGCATTATTTTGATTATCCTCTATTACAACTGCTTTTAACTTCTGTTTAGTTGTTGCAGTAGTTCATTCCATCTTTTTCAGATACTGCATTATACATATCATACATTCATACGCTATTATCACTTAAATCTTGAAAACAGTTCCTGTTTAGGCAGCATACCTATGTGTTGTTTTTATCGAAATACTTCATGTGCGAAGTTTTTCCATATGCATTTATGCATATGTAATATAAATTTTAATATAATGGAACAGTTGTTATTTGCCTGAATATATCATTTGCTGGGTTTATGCATCTGTAATACAACAGTTTGTATGAATAACATGGTCCAAGAAAATCTATTTCACATCTACTTATCATTTGATATATCTCACTCCATATGTTATAAATAGGTTTTCTTCTATCAGGGCACTCTAAACGTTGTGTAGGAGGAGTTTTCATTAACACCCAGCTGGAAAATAACCATTCATCATTTACATTTCTGTCATTTTTCACCATTTGTTTACAAACGGAAGTAGCATTCGATTAGCTGTCCAATATGGTGCATACGTTACGTATCACTATCAACGTAAAAGTCACGGGATTACCATTCCAGGGGGTTTAAGTTCAATGGAGCTACCATTCGGATTTACCAACGTATCGTTACTTCGATTGAAGGTTATGGGGTGGACAACTCCGACAAATGTGAGAACGTTTTTTAATAAGAGCTGTTATCGACAGTGCTAAACGCTTGGCTATATAGAGATCTTTAAAATGCTTTGAATTATTTTTTAAATTTTTGATCTACAAGGGTTGAAACAGACTGGTTTGTGGGTAAAGGTGCCCTTTACAAAAAGCAAAGTTCAAAACAAAAAACTTAAATCCGATATTGTAACATATGTACCTATTGTTTCATGGTATTGACCATAAAATAGGGAAAATATTTTTACGCTATTGAGGAAACAAAAATTTTCATCACAATTCTAATATCTGCAGAAGAAATGCTGAGTTGCTGAGTATTTGCAATGCATTACCAAATGAGAAGTTAATGTTGCAAATTACCGTAGTACTGCAAGCTAGGCATTCATTTCGAATATTTATTGTAAAACACTCTACTCAACCATACATAGTTATCCACAAACCCGCTATTTTAAACATCTATGAAAATATTTTGCCACATTCACATACAATCGGCAGATGGCTCCTGAAGATCTTCCAAATCCACAAATTCCAATATTATGAAAAATCTGATAAAGTTCAGAATTGTCTACACAATGATCTCTGTATCCCCAAGTTCCTCGTCTTGCGGAAGATGTGAAAGCATTTTCTCCGGTGGTACAAGATTTGGGACAATCAGGGGCAATCCGTGCTGCTCTCTTCGGGCAAGCTCAAGATATGCTTCTCTTTGTCTCCAGCTCGCCAGCCTGTGTATGAACCCAAAATCAGTTGTACAATCACATTCATTTTACAGTATTGTCAGAGATACTAGTTTTATAATATTATTCTAAGCTCTAGCTAAGTTAAAAACACCATGCTGCAAATTGAGGAAAATGCTTCTGTAGAGTCATGCAGCGAAACTAGCCAGTTTCTAACCAGCCCAAACAAATAAAAAAATGCTCCGAGTCATGTAAAAATCTGCCACTTATCTCTCATACTGTACCCAACATAGCATCAAAAGGTTGGTAGTTTGGGTACCAAACCTGAAACAGCTACGCAATTTTTCAACACATGTGTGTAAACTGTTAAGCTGCATCTCATTATTTCGTTACACATTGTGCATAATTGCTTTGCTTGCCAATTTCAATCCTACTTATCAGAGATGCTTTCAGGTATTTCAACATAAATCTATGGTTTTGTTATCATGTATATATAAGAAGTTTTTATGTAGAAAGTAGAGGTAATTCCTACTTGAGAATGTCCATGTACAAATTTTTTAATTTTACAACTTCTAGTGATCGCCCTTTGCAATAACTAGAAATTGAAAATAGAAATTGCGCCATTACCGTTGCACTGCAATGGCACATTTGAAATTGAAATGGCACAATTAGAAATAACAAAGCAAAATAAATACTTCGAAATAAGAATTTCGAAAAAGGTTTAAAAACAATTCAAAAGAACAAACGCAAAAGGTAATATCAATTCATAATAAAATGCACATATTTAGCTTTAATCGAGATAAGGGTACCATAGCTGTGGTAAATCAGATAACAATGGAGTAGCCTTGTGGTTAAGTGCATGCGTTTGCATACTTGCAATTGCAACCGTTAGGAGTTCAATTACAGGATGGTGGGGATTTTTTGTTGCTAAATTTTGATTGCTATAGCTAAACACAAGAATGACAAGAAACAAAAGACAAAGACAAACATTGATATCGATATTTATATCTAAAAGTTTAATATTACAAAGATCTGATATATAAAATGTTTGCAGAAAAGGTTGATGTGACAGTTAATCAACTTGCTCAAGTTTGTAACCCTCTAAACAAAAAGAACAAATTAGATAGTTTGATTTGATTTCCAATATTAAACCTTGCTGTTTTTAAGGTCATACTGTCTACACCCTCAGCTTAAGACAATTTAACTGATCACAGACGTTATGGGGATAACTTAATTACGAGAATACAGGCGGCTCTACACATTTTCAGTAAACACTCTGTCAATGCTACACAAACACATGCTCTAGTTAGCTTGGAGTCATTGTCTTTTGAGGAGTTCGTGTGATTTTAGCTAGTTTTTCTCTCACTGAGCTACTAAACTTCAAGATGTAGTAAAACTACTTTTCACCCAAACATCAGCATTTTTCTTGTTTATTCATAGAGCAAGTCAACTCTGGTATGAACCAGGTGGCTGTTGAGCAGATGGTGTCATCTGGAAACCTTCAATGTAAAAGCACCACACTTACTTGGGATCAGGCTGGTAAGCAAAAATGAATGCTCCTCCTACGAAGCAAAGAGAGACAAATGTAAACATTGTGTGGTGATGCCATAAAGTGCCTTCTTCTCTATTGAAAGAATCGTATCCATGCCAATAGTAGTTCTACAATACCATAAAACTATCAATGCCTTGGTTTCTGTCTACAGTATCATTGAAAAGGAACTAAAGCAACGTTCACCCAAACTGCACTCTCATTGGTAAGGTACTAGCCAATGAGCATATAGCTTTGCTCTACAAGATGACACGCATGACAGACCAGTTAAAATCATATCTACCAATGATTAGCTTTATTGCATCGCCAGGACAGTTGTATTTAGGGGTTAAAATAACTAAAAAATTCAAGTAGCTACAGGTTTGAGTTTAAAACACGAATTTGTAAAATTGCTGAGCATCGGGAACATTATCATAGATACAATGTATTTAATCATCTATAGATAATTATAAAAGTTTTTGTGTCTGTGTACGTCCAGCTATAACTATTAAGATCTTTGAATTAAAATTCCACATTCTTATGAATTTGAACTCACGAAGATTACGACTTCAAGTTTTAAATCCACACACTACACCACTGAGCTATACAAGGCACATCGATCAAATACACAATATCATATACCATATAGCGTATGAACTTGCTAAATGACGTCTTATATAAAACTATAAATTCTACCAAATGTAAGAAGTACAATGTTTTTTCGCGTTTTCTTGAACGTCTAATTCGGTTTTTCGTAAGGTTCAATTAGTAAATTGCAGTCAAGGCAAAATCTTTCTACATACACAGTTGCACTATCTCTGTAGAAAGAGCCTCTACATTCCCTCTCCGTTCGGTTCAACAAAGACAGTATGATATCCCATTTTACGCTTGTACCAGTATCAAGAGGAACTAGTATCTTTGTTTTCAAAGTTTTGATGGATAGCTTTTGCCGGAACAATAACCTTTTTTCATACACACACACACACACTTAATTGTTATTATTAATTAAACTTATTCAGGGTTTTAATTTTGTTTTCTCAGTTCGTATTAATTGTATCATTACCATACCATCCTCTATTGTAATCATAGTAAAACAGACATCATTTAGCTATTATTGCTAATTATTTCACATTCACATCTAAACACTTTTAAAGTTTTCTTTAGTTTTGTTAATTTATTTGACCTGCACAAAACATTCTCAGAATTTGAAAAACTTAACAGTTGTTTTTAATTTCTTTCTTAATTTATTTCAACTGAATCAACACAAATAATTGAAAGTAGAGTCGAGCCTGTGTTCGATTGCCAAGGCATGCAATATTTTCAACAGTCGACATAAAACCCTAACAGTTATTTGTTTCAACACCTAAATAACTACCAATATAAGGCATTCAAGGTTGTTCAAAGCAAGGTGATTTTGCGATCGAAAGAGAAACTAAACTTAAAACCTACAACGAAAATACAAAAATAAACTA
This sequence comes from Watersipora subatra, assembly GCF_963576615.1. Lineage (NCBI taxonomy): Eukaryota > Metazoa > Bryozoa > Gymnolaemata > Cheilostomatida > Watersiporidae > Watersipora > Watersipora subatra. Next base: position 65,884,962 of record NC_088709.1, read on the forward strand.
GAAACAGAAAAATGTGCTATATAAACCATGTTATTCTAAAATTTCTCTAGTCTATGTTAAGGTGAATTACGCTGAAGTATCTCTGTAACCAGCTATACTTCTACATCATCGCACTGCGGAAGATCCACATTCGTGCACGATTATCTAACATAAATTGGTAATAAAAGTTTTTGATAATTGTTTCTTTATTATTCTATGTCCTACATTAACGTGTGTCATTCTCACAAGTCGATTTTTTGATTTTAGAAATAAAAAAATATGATTGCAGGCTCTTGCGCAGTGAAACCAATTAAAGGAGGAACAAGTTAGTCTTGCAGATATATGGTATCCAGCACACGATTGTTTTGTTTATAAAATTCAAAGCAGACCCTGAGATGAATCTAATGTGTATGCAGAAGTTTAACAATAATGTAGAACTTTGTCATTGATGAAGTGCTTAGAAAAAGCTACTTTTTATTTACAGATTATGGCAGAAAAACAGAATGTAGCAACTATTCAATCAAGATTGCAGATGCCTAACCTTGAAAACTGGAGTTTTAGCAGGAATTTTCACAATAAAATGTGCTCAAAATTTTTAATAATTATAGCCATTTTGAATATTTTAAAAAGCCTGTTCATATGAATATACAGCTTGAATTCCTTATGCTAGTTAAACTGGTCTTTTTTTATTAACTCAAGCTTTGCTAGGTCTTATAGGGTCACAATACTCTGTATTGTGACCCTATAAGTTACAATATGCTTATTAATAAATTTAACTGTATCAGTAAAACATTAAACAGTAACTTTAAACCCCATTCTTTACCCTCATTCACAAACCAATGATATGAAACACAAACATGCAGCTGTTTGTTTTTACTCCTTCTATTTAGCATTACTGACAAAAAAGCATATAAATGTTATTGGATGCATAGTTGAACAAACATATAAGAAAAGTTGTTTATAGAATCAGCTAATAACATCATATAGTTCTCGGATGTGTTTTCATTTTATTCTACAGCTTTAAGTTGACAGCTTCAACAACTGCTGCAATGTATTTCACCAAATCATTGGTGGTGTACTTTAGTTCATTGATTATTTGGAAAAACCTTTCTTATATAAAAATCTCAGTTTATGACACTGTATTAGACACTAACTCAAATCGCAAGCTTCCTTCACATCCAACCCCCTGTTGATGTAGTGCTGATGATAAGTTGGCATGCCAATGAGATAATAACAATAAAAATGTTCAGCTTGATAAAACCTTCTTCTGAGAGTGATGAACACGTTTGATTTTTGAGCGAAATTAATTGTATTTCTTAATCTAAAATGAATTCGAAACAATGAAAATTGTTTAAAATATATTCCAAGGCAAACCAGTACTTCAATAGTTTAAAAATTAAATGAGGTGTAATCAAATATTAATTGTAGTTATTTTGATTACATAATGAAAATGGATCAATTTGAGACTGCCAGTGCATTCACTACTAGGTGATAGCATTCAATATTCAACTTGTATGAGCAATGTGGCGGCGGCAAAAACCAAGAGAAAAGACAACTACCAGCTGTTCAGTCTTAGCTTATAAATCAACCATTCGCAAAACCAAATCAAGGATAGTAATATCGCACCTAGGAATTTACACCAAAGACATACCATGTCGTTGTTTACACCATTATATCATTAACAAAGGTTGTTATCACAAACCCAGGGAGGGATGAGGGTTATATTAGCTAAAATAATCACTAGTTTTTTTAGACTATAGTTTCTTTGAGTTCTTTTTTATTTTTTGTTGTGCACTGCTTTTTAGTTAGTTTATTTGCTGTGGTACCTTGTGGAAAACATATTGTAAAATATGACTATTGATTACCACAATAAAGATTGCTCAAATATGTGGTTGGAAATTGATTCAATTTTCATTATGTATTCAAAATAATTACAATTATATTTTCAACACATCTCATTTTATTTTTACATTATTTCTCCACATAATTACAAAGCTATCAATTTGAAATTTCAGCACCGCAGTGACATTTTTAGTACCATATTTGACAAATTATCAAAATTTTACCATCTGGAGAAATTTGATTATTTTATTTTCTTTGTATCAACATATATACAAAAATGTACATATGAATAGTTAATTGAGCCAAAATAGCTCTATCCAAACCAGAATACTCCCTCAAGGAAAGATCATAGTGTTTTCTAAACATAAAATCACTGAACCAGCCTCGCCCTTTTTAAACAGTATCAACAGAAATAGCATTTGAATGCGTTTTGATGTGTCAGCACCTCTAACACCGTGTACAGTAAAAACTGAATCAGTTAATAACCAGATTTTCTCAGCTCTTTTGTCCAGGATAAAAAAGCAAGCATTAACAATATAATACACAGACTAGGCCTAAATTTAAACTGTGTGAACACCAATGGCAACTGGTGAAATTGAGGTTTAGATTGCTCAAATAAGGATGTCACAAAACTTGTCATAGATACGCCATCGATATGGATATTACTGATGAGAACTTTATAAATAGTAGCTAATTTTTGTCTAGATAACAACAACAACAGCATTAACAGTTTACGGCTCATGACCAGCAAACCATTTGCTGAAAATCCCTATCTAAAGAATCAAGCACAATATTAAGGCTCCACCTATTAGAATACTTAGGAACTGAGGGTCTGGAATGAAACACCCCCTTCATAAATCTAGTGACCAAATGATAAGAGCCCAAACCCTCGGTATCAGAGAAAACGTCATGAACAGAAAAGATGGCTGATCTAGCGGTATTTAGCACACTATAACTAGGTTCTTCTTATATAGCATAGACCAAAACTCCCCCGCGTCAATGGATTTAGCTTTCCAAATAGACTTACGGCTGAATGATGAAAACATTCGCAAGTAACCTTCCTACTGATTCATTGTTGACAATCTGAGTTATCCAAGAATCAAATCAACACTGTCATCATCTAGATGGTACACATCTAGTCTGCCTTTCCATCCTTATATCAGCCCATACACAAAGTTAAGCTATCTTCCCAAAGGATTTGTTTGAATCAGTGGCTGTTGTGGCAGTTTGAAGGGTCCCTCCAGCAACATGCTCCTCAATAGCCGCTACCAGACTTGAGCGGATCTGGGTAGACAGTGATCATTTTGCCTCTGGCTTGCTTATTTACCTTGTTGAGTACTTTTATTGAGACACTAAAAAGGGAAAGGGCTTACATGAAGCCAAGTCTGTTCCAATTAGAAATATAACAATCGACAGACACATATTTGCCATCTGGTTTCCAACTTATACATGTATATGCTGAAGTTTTAGCATTCTCAACAAGTTTCAGATATTTGATAATCATTCCAAAACATTCGTCTGCCAATGAGAGTTATTTGTTTTGATCCAACCTACTCATGAAATCAGCTTCATAATTAAATTTTCCAGTAATCTGAGAAACAAAGATATAAACTTGTGTACATAGGTAAGCTCCACTGCTAAATTTTCTTAGCTGATGAATTGGAATATTGAGATCTTTGGCCTCCCATGTTATTGGTATAACTCAAAGCTATGGAATTTTCCCATCTCACTAATACACGTTTCCTGCTAAACTCTGACTCAAAAACTTTGAAGCCTTGCAGAATTGCCCTCCTTTCCAATGCATTTATGTTATTGTCAAACATAGTCAACTCCTGATCTGACCACTCTCACCATGTACCTTATCACCATGAACAAACCCAAAGCCAACTAGGTTTGCATCAGATTGGACAGTAAAGTCAAAACTGACTGAATCACTAATAGGCACCCCAACACCAACCTTGGAATCAAATTTTCAAAACCTCAAATCCAACTTGGCTGCTTCTGTTAAGCTGCATTTCCTGTCGAAGTTTCTTTTGTTTAGTGAAGGTGAATTGATTTTACATGCCTCTAAACCATGATGATGTAGCCTACAATGATGATAGACAAGAAGAACTGATATTATATAGCCAATAACTTGTGCAAGTTTTCCAATAATAACACTTCAACAATTTAGCATGTCAGAGGCTAGTCGTGTGATCTTTTCAATTTTATCTTTGGGCAGAGTCAAGATATAATTACAAGTGCTAAACTTAAAGCCAAAGAACTAATTTGTCTGAACAAGTTGCAAGACTGACTTATCCCAGTATAAATCTAAGATTTAGTCTAATCCCAGAAACAATGGTATAAGCCCATTGGCTGCATGAAATCACGGCACACAACCATAGTAAGGTAGGATTACAAGCATCTACCTGCAATCACATGGATTGCCTGGGTAAAATCTTCATGCAGATTTATAAACTAAAGCTTGATTTCCACTTAACCAAAAACAAAACCATCACAATTTTCAGTTCTAAATCCATACATTTAGTTCAGATTATATTAGCTAGTTAAATGTGATCTAATCAATTTTATTTTTTACAGCCACATACAAAAAGAATAAATGAAACATACCTTATAGATAGCAAACAGGTTCAATGTTCAGCTCAGTAACCAGCCACCTCCCAGCACGAAGTAAACAACACAATTGAATGCTATCTTCTAGTAGTGGATGCACTCGCAGTCTCAAATTGATAGCTTTGTAATTATGTTGAGAAGCAATTCATATTCCAAACCATTACTATAAAAATGTAGAGTGCGACGTTTTTCATGAATTCAAATGACTATTCTACTGTACATGGTTTTGTTGCTTTTAGTAAAGATTTGTCTAGAATTTGTCACGTTTTCATTAGTTTGGCTGTACGAATAAGTCATTATTGAAGCTTGCCGAAAGAGCGTGCAAATTTGGCTATGAGCGTATTGCTTTTAAGTGTTTTGTAACAACAAAATCTGGTTGAAATGTGTGCTTGCATCAACACTGTTTTAATGTCATTTGCTCTACATTTTTAACAGGATTCATGTAAATAAAATGTGTTGTTGCTGTAGGGCAGTTCAGGCTGAAAATCAATAAAGAAAACTAAGTGCCTTTAAAGATGTAGTTGCGTCAAAATTTACGTTGATCTTAAAAGAAAGCATTTTTTTTTCTCTATCAGTTGATATGTTGTTTGTTGTGTTACGCGAACGCATTGCCAAGATATTTGAAGATTAAAACCGAAAAAATCTGATCACCGTAAAAACGCTCAGGCCACAAAAACGTGCCCAGCCTCGCCAAAAATGATGTAACGCGTTTGGCAACCTCTCTCTATCTCTCGTATTCACATCGGCTATTTGCGATAAAAGTCTAGTCTTACGCGGCTCTATTGGCATATATCTTATTTTGTATTTGCTCGTGTTGGCTAGAATAAAATTTTAAATCCTGCTACAGATGCATTTTTATGAATGTTTAAAAGGCCTCAAATAACGAAAATTGAAAGTTTGTTCTACTCACTTTCTCCAAATGTTGTGTAAACATTTGGGTACCGACTACCAATTCTACCGGTCTACGGTAATTCTGTCTAGTCACTTTATGTAGAACGCGGTCTTTGTATCAGCACAGTTCTGCAGCTACCCATATAAACGATATACAGCCTCCCATAAGCCCCGCCCACATTATGTCGCCTTTTACCTATTGCCTACGTACTAGTTTCTTACAGTGTCGTATAGTTTCACAGAGTCCCGTGACCAAAAGCCGGAAACAAAAACGTCCGATTCCAAACAAACCCGATCGACATACTGATCTCTAATGGAATATTCTTACCTCGCTCTCAACATCTCACTCTTTTGCATTTACTTTATTTTATTACAAAAAATCATTGGTCGTTTCTTGTAGAGAATTTTGTCCTTTTTCAAATGGTGTATAATACAATAATCAATTTTAAAAGGACTGCCAATGGGAGTAATTTTGTTGGTTAGTGTTGCGGCATCTCCATTATAACTTATATAAAACAATAGTGGGCGCGGTTTGTTTGCTTGGAGCCGTGCGAGATTCGATATGCGCATCCGTTAGCAGCAAAACTCTGTGAAGTTATACAGCTTTTTACTGTCAGAGTGATATAACTTTAAAAAGTCTCGCGACCAAAACCGGAAACAAAAACGTCCGATTCCAAACAAACCCGATCGACATACTGATCTATAATGAAATATTCATACCTCGCTCTCAATACCACTCTTTTTTGCATTTACTTTACGTTTTTACAAAAACGTTATTAACACCTTTTTGTAAGAAATTTTGTTTTCTTTCAAATGGTTTGTGATACAACAATCAATTTCAAAGTGACTGCTAATGGGAGTAGTTTTTGTTGATTAATGTTGCGGCCTCTCCATTATAACTTATATAAAAATGGTAGGCGTGGCCTGTTTGTTTGGAATCGAGCGAGCTCCCGTATACGCTTCTGTTGGTCGCGGGACTCTGTGAAACTATACGGCTCTGGTTTCTTACTACTAGCAAGCCACCTCTTTGAAAAGAATATAGACAGGGATAGAGTTTTAAGGATGAGAAGTCTGCTGCAAACTGGATTTGAACTCACATTCTCCAGTTCTGCGGACACCCATATACCATATCCAATTCACTACAATATTCTGCAAATCATGTTTTGCATTATCTTCAACAATATTATTTTATTATATAATTTTTACAAGCAAAAATATTTTCATCTCGGCATAAAGCTTTTATTAAAAATATTCATCAAGTCGTGGCCACTCACATAGTATTAGCTGATACAATAAGACAAATTCATCTACTGCAACAAACTCAAACAAAACATCATCCAGCATGCATTCAAGTCTTGCTTTCTCCTTTATAGCAGTTTCCACACTGACAAAGCTTCTTCGGCTGGTGGGACGACATAAACATTCTGTAATCAGTAAAACAAGTAAATGTAAACAAAGTAGATGCAATAAATATGTCATTCATAGATATGTCATTCTAAAGCGTATCTATTGACAGCTTCCAAATTGGGAGTTAAATAGATTGCGAGTGTAATTTTAAAAACGAATAAACATTTAATAAAGGCACAAGTACGCCAAGCCAACGATTCGAAGCTTTGGTTCTGGAAATTAAAGATTTGCAATGATCAATCGATTTTATCCACTTCCTACGTGTGAAAATAATTTGTAATCATGACTCTAATTTACCAAAGAAAATTCGAAAAAAATAGTATAGCTAGGTAAAACGGCAGATAAGCTATGAAACGATGATTGGAGATAGCAAAGAATTATCATTTTATTAATTAGTATATGTATTTATGACTATAAAAAATATTACATTTACTAAAGTATAGAAGACTCTATGTTAATTTACCTCCATTCTGTCTTCTTCTGCAGCAAAACGCTGCTGACGCCTGTCAGCTTTGGCCATAGGCTGTCTACTCTAATCTTTTACTAAACGTTGCTCAGATAACTCTGAGTAGCGGTCGCTCGAACTTGAAGCCATTTTAAAACTATGTATAACTTAGTAATTGTTGAAACGCGTTGAATCAGTAACGATGAGCATGAATTCTCTAGCGATGAGAATCTTCGAGATCACAGACAACGCGTTTTACGAGTGATAACATTTATTACGGTCTATATAAAAATTTCGCGATCGTGATTGGCTAACGAAGCGACCTCATATTTATCGCTCGTGGTTTCGTTTCAGAAAACAAGCTAGTTACGTCACGAAATTGGCACCCGCTGGAACGTGAGCTTTTTAAAAGAGGGCCTCATTCAAACGCATATATCTCTGGACAGGGTTGGTCTACAAAGACAAAAATAGCATCAAATTGTAGCTGATGTTTTAGCCTTTTATGGGTCCTAATTTCATTTTTGACGCAACTACATCTTTAAGAGGCTGGCAAACTTTGATATGCTGTCTTCCAAAGCATGTGCAATCACAAATGGAAGAAAGCAAAACTTTAAACATGCTAAGAAGAGCCGCAATCAACCATGTAAAAGTCGATAGAAGATGATTATTGCTTTCTTATAGCATATTATAGAAGATAAATATTGCATATCTCATAGCATAATTGGATTCTAATTTAGGTCGTGGGCAGCCTTTAAGTGATTTTTATAAAATCTGCACTTTATAGTAAGTCAGTTTTTCTACTTGTGAATAACATTTTAGAGTTTTGCTATTTGCCATAATGCGAAAAATAGTAAACTGTAAAACATTTTAAATTAATGAAGAAGTTTTATGAAATTCATAAAACCGGTAAATAAGGCCACAACTAATATAAACATAAAGATATGTTCATGGTGTGTTTGTAGTCAAAATCTGTAAAACATTTAAGAGAGCCTTTTGACCAGTTTCTGATCCGTTATGTAAGCAGATCCATATTGGCAATTCTTGTCTGTACCATGGTGTTTTCTGTACCACCTAAACCATGCTACATTTAGTCTATTCATCTAGTTTTAGTTACAACATTAAAACGGGATTTGTTTTTTGCCACCAACACAAATCACACAATCTATTTAAATTAGTTGTAGCAAAGAAAGGTATGGTCTTCTCATCCATTACCTTTTATACTCTTCCCTCTATGATAGCACTGCTGTCACTGACTTTTTGTTTGATTTCTGGTAACTACCTGTAACTGTCATGACTTCAGACATTAGTGTAGCCTGGGGCCCACTAGCCCCATTATACAACAACATTTAGGATGACAATTGAGCAGTTGGCTGAGGTCCAGAAGAAAGTCGCTGATAGTAGATATGCACCAGGTTAGGTTCAGGCTGAGCTTGATAGATTTTGACATATGACAACTCCCAGCACAGTGGAGTAACCTCTGCACAGTCAGTTATGACCCGCATAGAGCTCTTCCACAGGATGTAGGTCTATCTCGTCTCAATTGGGAAAAGCGCGGCTATGATGGAAGAAATGGAAAATGAGGTTGAGGAGTCATTACTGACCTAACCAATATTCTTCGGGCTAATCGGGGTTGGTGGAAGTAGTGTTGGAGATGATTGTGGTGACAGTAGCAGTGTTGGTAGTGTAGCAGCTATTTTGATCATTTTTAGATTGACAAGTGCAAAGTTTCTTTGAGTACGTTTGTTTGACTGTGTGAATTTGTTATTACTTATTTTGGCAAGTATTGATGTGATAAATAATATATTGTTGTTGTATCGGTCTGCACACGGTCTTGTATTTGTGCACAGCTCGGTCTACTGTTACGCTGTTACCCAGGCAAATGGCAAAACATGCTAAAAAAAATTGAATATGCTTATGCAGATTTTTTTCTATCACCAAGTTGCTGAATATTGACAGTTACAATTACCATTACTGAAATATCTCTTCTTATGGAAGATGATGGAATCTTTAAATTGTTTGTAGAAAAATAAAATTGATTTGTAGATAAGTCTGTTACAGTGGTGTGTTCAGATATTGCTATTAAAACTAGGAATAAAAGATTCGGTTCAGGTTAGATTTGATCTCAGAAATTCCTGATAACTGGGCAATATCTTTGGCAGGTAACGTAGTTGCCAGTTGCAGGCAGCTACGTACATTACCTGCCGATGTTTATAAGCTATTTTAGTACCCGTGCAACGCCGGCCATTTTGCTAGTCCTGTAGAAAGCAGTTTACCTCTCAGTAACAGTTGTTTCAGTAACAGTGATATACAAGGTAGTAAACTAGATGTGATGACTGTTAGGGGGTTTATTCGCATAGATGCTTTGCAATAGAACAAACGTGGTGTTTAGAAATTTAGTGCTTGAAGTCCTTACTTCGAGGTTTACTACTAACAAAACAGAACTAAAATACTATTACCGGCACAGAAGCAATAAAGTTAATGCATTATTTTAAATGGTTGCCTAAACTAGATAGCAAGCTATAACCTATTTTAATTATTTTAATCCTAAACAAACTTGGTTCGCAACAGCATGTCCTAGAAAATTTGTCTCCAAAATGTTCTTAATTTGTCACTATTTTAGATAATTTTTAGTTGAGTTAACCATTTGTTAAGTAATTTTATGGGCTCAAACAAATTTCAAGAACAAGTAACTAAATTTCAGAAAACCTAAAGTTAATTAAAACTAAAAAATTACCTGGTGCAATGAAAATAGGCTGAAACTCTCATCACAACTTGGTTTGCAAATAAGTTGTTCAGTATAGGTTTACATGTATTAGGATCACTCTTCAGATGCAATAACAGTGTCAATTTTACAACAGGCAAAACTCAGAAAAGGAACTACATGTACTTAGAGATTGCTCTTTCTAGAGAAACAACATTTAACAATATGCGGTTTAGAGGAGCCGAAATGAGCCAATGTCATTTATTTCCAAGGGTTATTGTCAGTGCCGTTACCCTCTTTTAAAGCCATGCACTTCAAATTCATAGATGTTCAGAGGTTCTTCTCCCAACTGCTGCAGCTGCACAAACCTAGCTCTCATTGGCTTAACACAGGGGATGGTAGTAAAGTACTGGTTAAGAATTCCATCATACTCTCCACAGAGGGAGTCAGGGTTGACATCAAAGAAAAGCTTTTCTTTGGTCGTGGAAGCCGTGATGATCACGTCCCTTAATCGATCATGTACATTTGGGGAAGGAGAATCTAAAAAGTATGAATGAGGTATAAAAACATAAATATCATTGATTCTTAACTATGACGATTGTGGTCAATATCTGAGCTGACTCCCAAAGATTTGTGTGCAAATTTTACAAATTACATCAAATATTAAACTAGTAGGGTCAACAGTGTAAACACACCGCTTTGAAAAGCTAAAAAAATAAAACAACACGCGACTTGGAACAGCCAAAAAAAATAAAATATTACACAGATCAAATTATTATTTCAAAATTTAACATCAATTTTATAACGTGAAGCTCATGCAAATATATATGAAATAAAGAGGGAAATTTTAACTATGTAGGTGTGTGCAAACCAATGCATCAGACTTGACAAGCGCCAGAGGCATTTACTAAAAAAAGTATAATGATGGTCTTAAGTCTGCAAATAGAAAATAATTTGACTTAAATGCATTGGCATGTCTTATTTAGTATATCATCAGTATGTTTTGAATATAGGTATAGCCATTCTGAAACAGAGACAACTTCTGACAATCTTCAGGCTGCTACTGAATATTGACAGAAGGAAATAATTGAAAATAGTTGTACTTACCTTTGCAGCTACTGGCAGTTTCATTACTTCTCTGTCAATCATCAGGTCGCAGCTTGACGATTGACAGGAGACGCCATAAAACTGCCAGTAGCCGTATAGATAGTGCAACTTATTTCAATAGAGAGTACTATTTGCTCCATATCCTTGTAGAGCATTTTTTAGTATTACTTTACTGGTTTACTTTATAATATAGTAGAACCATATTTGTATTCCCACGACCAAACACGAGCGAAGCGATTGGTTGGGAGATTTATGATAAATGAATATGTGCACACAACTCCCGAAAAATTATCCGTTAACGGCCATCACCAAACATTTGTACCGAAATTTCTTCAAAAAATTTAACCACTTTTCTGTAGAGTCGTTTAAGTATATTAATTATACAAAACACATATAAACCTATTTAAATATGTTACCAAGTCTTTGAAAGGTTACCGCAACATCCCAAAACTAACCCATCTGATCGGATTATACATAAATAGACAGATTAATTTGGCCAAAAATCGCGATAAAAACTTTCCAAGCTCTTTCTAATCAAAATTAAGACCAGCCAATGAAACGCCAATAAGGCCGTGCGACAAATAGTAGAACTATCAAGTCGTGCGCAATTTACGAAAAAAAAATGTGCGCATTTCACCAGTCTATAGCATTGTCTAATTGCCGAAGGTTTCTGTAATTACCGTAAATGTACTGAAAAGTTGTAATTTTTTTTTTGCCGATTCTACAGGACTCTGACATTTTGAACACTTATAACGAGTACTTTGGGAATCCAACTGATGTCCAAAGCAATGAAAGTAAAAGAAATGATGATGATATTTTTCCAACAATTCTTACAATATTACCTATAAAATTATTACAATATTTAATTGTAAGAATAATTATTCGATTTTATAAGATTTATTTATAAAAATAATCATTTGAATTTACAAGATCGAGGTATATATTGACCGATGGTGTGCAATATGTTATACTGTTATTACTTTTTAAAGATTTTGTTCATGGTATTAAGGCTGTGCTCCTTATTGCGGTACTGCCAAGCCATTTTTAATAGCTGCAAAATTAAGTAATAGGCCTACATTTCCTTATAGATATACATCTATTTCTATGACAACCAGCTAAAAATGTTTAGATTTTTAAATGCAGCATAATTCTTTAAATATAACTACAGAAACCTAGATAAATATCACAACTTTTTGATAGTGGTCGCTATGACCAATGATACACAGCCATCCAGCTATATATATAAATATATGTCTATATATATACTGTCCTATATATATATACTGTCCTATATATATATATATATCTACTGTCCTATATATATATAGGACAGTATATCTATACTGTCCTATATATATATATATATATATATATATATATATATATATATATATATATATATATATACATCTTGGGCAACTTGCGCAAGAAAGTTAGTAGGCGCAGTGAAAAGTCTAACTACAGTTTGGAACGTCCAAAAAGGGAAGCCACAATAGAAGCTCTAGAATCTGCCAAACAGCAGCTAGTAGCACTCTCGGCACGACTGAAGCGGTACACCAAAGAGCGGGATAACAAGAGAATGAACAAACTGTTCATCAATAATCTATCTAAAGTGTATTCTCAGTTCAAAGGTGAACTGCGAAGGCCAATGTCAGATCCTCCTCGATCCAGTACCTCAAAGTTCTGGGAGAAAGAGACTACTCATAACACTACTGCAAATTGGCTGAAGAGGCTTAAAGAGAGCCGCCAACACACTGTGGCTCAGCAAAGACTCACCATCAGCGAAGTGGACATCAAGTGCAGAGTGCAGCGTATGAAGAACTGGGCAGCACCTGGCCATGACATGATTCAAGCCTTTTGGTTGAAGAAATTAACATCACTTCACACTGGAATGGCTAAGCAGATGGAATGCCTAATAGAAGAAGGCGACCATCAGGAATGGCTGACCAAAAGACGAACTGTACTTCTGATAAAAGATCCAAAGCAGGGGCCGCTTCCCATGAACTATCGACCAATGGAAACTGCTCTCAGGAATAGTTGCAGACAAACTGGAAGAGCACATGAGTCACTATATGACCAGGGTTCAGAAAGGAATTGGGCGCAACACCCGAAGAGCCAAACATCAGTTACTGGTGGATCGGACGGTCTGTCAAGACAGCAGGAGAAGGCATACCAATCTTGACATGGCTTGCATCGACTACCAAAAAGGCCTATGACTCAATTTCCCATAGTTAGATACTTGAGTGTCTCAGTATGTACAATGTTCACCCTGCTCTTGTGGCATTCATCAAGATGTCAATGACCAAATGGAAGACGGAACTGGAGGCTAATGGCAAAAGGCTAGCGAGTGTAAAAATTAAGTGAGTCATCTATCAAGGTGACTCCTTATCACTGCTGCTCTTCTGCATATACCTAAACCCTCTAAGCAATATGCTGGAGAAGACTCACTATGGGTACCAGTTTAAAAGTGGCACCAAGATAAGCCACCTTTTCTACATGGATGACATCAAGCTGTACGCTAACAAAGAAAGGGACATTGATTCGCTAATACACCTCACTCAGGTATACAGCAAGGACATCGGAATGACCTTCGGTATTGAGAAATGTGGAAGGCTAATTATTAAGAAAAACCATTCTATGCTCACAGATGGCCTAAGAATGCCAAATGGTACCATCAAAGATATAGAAGAAGGGTACAAGTACTTGGGGATTATGCAAAGCAACATCAACCACGAAGCCGAGGTACGTCACAAAGCCATTACTGAATACAAAAAACGCCTTTGGCAGGTCCTACGGAGCCAGCTCAATGCCAAGAACCAAGTCATGGCAATAAATACTTACGCACTGCCAGTAACAAGATATCCAGCAGGCATAATAAAGTGGACTGAGGAAGCCATCAAGGAAACAGATATAGCAACTCGTAAACTGCTGACAATGCATGGAGCACTCTACCCAAAATCTGATACTAATAAATTGTATCTCGATAGGAAAGATTGTGGTAGGGGACTCAAAAGTGTACAGCAGGCAGTGAAGGAGGAAGAGCAAAACATCAAAGCCTATGCAGCCTCTATGGCCACTTCAGATAAGTTGCTAGCTGAATTTCAATCGGCTGCTCTTACAATGGACCTTTGCCCTGATGATGAGGAAATTGACTGGCACACGAAACCTCTTCATGGTGCTTACCACCGACAAATATCTAAGGTTGGCGACCTTCACCAGACATATATGTGGCTGAACAAAGGAAACCTAACAGCCAATACAGAGTCGCTAGTCATGGCAGCCCAGGAGCAAGTGCTCCCAAAAAGGCAACTCCAAACAAAAATCTATCACACTAGAGACGATCCTAGATGCAGACTGTGCAAAGATGCTCTACAGACCATCCGACACATCATCAGTGGATGCAAGCAGCTAGCAGGAAATGCATACACTGAGCGGCATAATCATGTCACAGGTGTTGTGTATAGAAGTCTATGTGACGAGTATGGCCTTAATAAACCACAACACTGTTGGGAAACTCCTGGTAAGGTCAATGAAAATGATCGCGCTAAGATCTTCTGGGACTTCTACATCCGGACTGACAAGCATGTCCTAGCAAACTAACCAGATATAGTGGTGGTGGACAAGGAGAACAAGAGAGCTACTATAATAGATATAGCAGTACCCAATGACTACAATATAGGCAGCAAAGAAAAAGAAAAGGTAAAGAAATATCTCCCTCTTGGAGAAGAGATTGAAAAATGCTGGGAGGTAAGAACAACTGTAATCCCAGTAGTCATTGGGGCACTGGGCGCAATAACACCGGCGCATAAAATGTGGCTTGTCCAAATACCAACAGCAATCAACTCAGGTGAGTTGCAGAAAAGTGCGCTAGTGGGAACAGCTAAGATCTTGAGGCGAGTGCTCAAACTCCCAAGTCTCTGGTAGGAGACCCGAGTTAGAGCAGAAACTACCACCCATACGGGTTAACCGGGGTGAGGAATCAATTTTATGTATGTAGGACAATATTGCGCAGTTGGTAAGGTATCGGGACAGTGATCGTTAGGTCTTAGGTTCAAACCCCAACAACTGCACCCTTCTGGTGGTCCTTAGACAAGACCCTTGCCTATATAATGTCTACAACCTCTATGACAGTTGTTTTCAACCTGGGGGAATTCCCCCAGGAGGGAATTTGACATTTTAAAGGAGGGAATTTTATTTCTTATAAATTTGCGGTTGCCGAACGCACTTTTAAGCCTTAACAAAATCCTAGAGGTGTTTTCTGTTCTCTTTCCTCTTCTATTACATGTTTATTCTGGTTAGGGTAGACCAAGTGATTTTTACTGCACATTCATTGAAATACAGTCTGCATGTACTGCGCATGTAATAATCTTTGCCAACAATTTGGAAAAATTCCAATAAGCTAGCTTGACCTTAATTAATGACCCTATTAACAAAGGTCAAACTAAGGCTTAGTTTGACATTGTGCTGCTCACAGTGCACATGTATTAGACACAAGGACACACTCACTTATCATCTAATGCACTATGTGTGAAAGAAAAAAAATCTGGTAAGATTATTTGTACAAGTATGATTACATACGGTATATGCCTACATTATTGTTTTCTATTATCACTCATACTATGTCTTACTTGCTTTTCTGCAAAGAAGTCACATAATCATGCATCTATTAATAGTAGTAGATCACATACAAAATTATAATACAGTCACAGATTATTATTATTGTGCAGACATATACTAGGTCGCTTATAATATTTTTCATTCGCCGCTTTATTTTAAAACTATCAATTAGTGCAGGATGTCAAAGGCAAAGAAACGAACCTACAATGAGAGTTACTTGGAGTATGGGTTTTCGTATCTCATGAAAAACGGTCTCCAGCTTCCGCAATGTGTGATATGCCTGAAAACTTTCTCAAACGAGTCCATGAACCCATTTCAATTAAAACAACACTTGCAAAAAATCCACCCCACACTAGCTGAGAATGACCAGGATTAGTTTCAGTCCAAAGAGCGGCAAGTAAAGCGAAGTAGACTTGATGAAGTGGAGATCTTTATGTTCATAGTAATGCACTTATTACAGCTTCATACGCTGTTTTCTACCGTATTGCTCAGTGTAAAAATCCACATACAATAGGAGAGACCCTGATCAAGCCATGTATGTTAGACTGCGCATCAATGGTGCTTGGAAAATCAGCTGAGCAAAAGTTTCAAGACCTCCCACTATCCAACAACACTGTGAAGCGAGGCATTGATGATATTGCAGCAGATATTGAGGAGAAAGTAGTTGCTAAGATTAAAGCTTCCCCAATTTGGGCCATACAACTTGATGAGTCAACTGATGTTGCCAGTCTTTCTCAGCTATTGGTGTATGGTAGATACGTGCATGACACATTCATTGAAGAAGAGTTTCTGTTTTTTCAGCCCTTGCTTAGAACAACTACGACAAAAGATGTGTTGAAAGTAGTTGAAAATTTCCTTGAAAAGGCCAAGTTAGGTTGGGAGAAGCTAATAAGTGTATGCACTGATGGAGCACTTGCTATGTTAGGATGTAGATCAGGCTTTGTAAAACAGATCAAGCAGAAGAACCCTGATATAGAAGCATTGCTTCATTCACCGTGAAGCATTGGCATCAAAAACTCTCCCACAAGCGTTGAAATCGAACTTGGATGTGAACATAAAAGTTGTGAATTACATCAAAGCATTAGGACTAAATACCAGATTGTTCTTAGCACTATGCTCTGAAAGTGATGTCATGCTTACATCTTTGTTATTTCATACTGAAGTGAGGTGGTTGTCCAAGGGAAACATGTTAGGCAGGCTCTCTGAGCTACGATCTGAGGGTATGAAATTTCTTGAAAGTAAAGGCCAGCATGAACTTTTAGCAGCCATGAAAGCTGATAACTATGCATTTGAGACTGCGTACCTGGTTGATATATTGGTGGCTAAACAAGTTGAACTTGAAGTTGCAAGGGAGCAATTATCATGTCCTTGCCTTTCATGACAGCATTGATGCTTTCAAAGCAAAGCTGGTACTGTGGCATACACAAACTTGCACTGGGAACACGGTATCCTTTCCCACACTCACTGAATTTTTGGAAGACAAACCTGCTCCTGGTAGTCTAGTGGCAACCATTACTGAACACCTGCCTGATCTCATAACAGAATTTGGACACCACTTCCCTGAGTTACCTTCAGGTAAAAAGATGCTCAACATCACACGAAATCCATTTCAACGCACTGTTGAATAAATTCCAGAGGAGCTACAAGAGGAGTTTATTGAGTTGGTTAACAATTCTGCACTAAAAGATGATTTCAGATCAATGTCTATTGACCAGTTTTGGCTTTCAGCCAGAAACCTTTCTCCACTCATTGATGAAAAGGCAATAAAGACTCTGATGCCATTTAGCTCTACTTACCTATGCAAAGTAGGATTTTCATCAATGCTGCATCTTAAAACTGAGAAAAGAAATCATCTTGACTTTGATAGCGACTTGAGATGTGCATTATTAGAAAAAAAAGCCCGATTTGTGTAAACTTGCACAGAGGCATCAGCAGCAGCCATCTCATTAAAATTCATAATCTCATCCCACAACTGTTGAGTGTACCGAAATAACAATAATGTTGACATGATTTATTACTATATATGCTACTCTCAGTTATTTAACAAATAAATGCATGTATATGCTGCTGACCTACATATATGTACCTGTGCAGCCCTTTCAGTGAATACAATATGGTAAAAGGTTCACACTCCACATTTTTCAGGGGAAATTTGTATTTTAAAATTTTGCAAAGGGGTGAAAGCAAATAAAAGGTTGGGAACCACTGCTCTATGATGAATGCAATAACCAAAGCCATGCCGGCTCGGATGTCGCCCGGTCAAACAAGGTCCGCGCTGCCTGTAGCTGAACCAGGACAAGGCAGTGAAAAATGGGCTACTGGTTCAAAACGAATGAAATGGACTCGGACTGATAACACAGAGCTCATGCAGTGTTACTTTATGAGTGAACCTCAAAAGTAGGGCTATATGGGAAGGATGCATCAACTGTGGATAAACATGCGCCCTGAATTGCCACTAACCGCTAAGCAAATGCAGGTCAGAGGAGTAACATAATCAAGCAGCACCTCATATCAGAACTTGAGGTAGATGAAATTAGGGAACAGTTCACCCAAGTAACCTCGACCAACGAGTAGTGCATATCAACACAAACAGTCACACATACATGATCTTGTGTTGACTCACGAGTTGAAGTAGACATGCACTTTGACCTTGACCCAAGGGTGAAGGAGCTTGCGGAAAATATCATCAACAAGATGCCAGCTGCTAATGATTATGGAAGCAGGGTGCCACTACGAAGAGTTAGCAAGACCATACCCAAGAAGCTGTTAGAAGACATTAACTTGGCACTGGAGTCGATCTCAACTGGATTGATCAGTGAGACTAATGCCCTAATCTACAGGACGGCAACCTTCGTCTTGGAGGGGCTGGGTATTAAGCCACTGTCAACAAGGCTTCAAGTCATTCCATCTTGGCAGCTGAGGCTACAAAATAAGATCAAGAACTTGCGCAAGAAAGTTAGTAGGATCTGTGAGAGATCTAACCACAATTAGGAGCGTCCAAAAAGGGAAGCCACAATAGAAGCTTTAGAATCTGCCAAACAGCAGCTAGTAGCACTCTCAGCACGACTGAAGCGGTACACCAAAGAGCGGGATAACAAGAGAATGAACAAACTGTTCAGCAATAATCCATCTAAAGCGTATTCTCAGTTCAAAGGTGAACTGCGGAGGCCAATGTCAGATCCTCCCCGATCAAGTGCTTCAAAGTTCTGGTAGGACATCTGGGAGAAAGAGACTACTCATAACATCACTGCAAATTGGCTGAAGAGGCTTAAAAAGAGCCACCAACACACTGTGGCTCAGCAAGGACTCACCATCAGCGAAGTGGACATCAAGTGCAGAGTGCAGCGTATAAAGAACTGGGCAGCACCTGGCCATGACATGATTCAAGTCTTTTGGTTGAAGAAATTAACATCACATCACACTAAAATGGCTAAGCAGATGGAATGCCTAATAGGCGAAGGAAACCATCCGGAATGACTGACCAAAAGACGAACTGTACTTCTGATAAAAGATCCAAAGCAGGGGCCAATTCCCAAAAACTATCGGCCGATAACATGCTTGCCCACCACCTGGAAACTGCTCTCGGGAACAGTTGCAGACAAACTGGAAGAGCACATGAATCACTATATGACCAGTGCTCAGAAAGAAATTGGGCACAGCACCCGAGGAGCCAAACATCAGTTACTGGTGGATCGGAGGGTCTGTCAAGACAGCAGGAGAAAGCATACCAATCTTGACATGGCTGCGACCGACTACAAAAAGACCTATGACTCAATTCCCCATAGTTGGATACTTGAGTGCCTCAGTATGTACAATGTTCACCCTGCTCTTGTGGCATACATCAGGATGTTAATGACCAACTGGAAGACAGAACTGGAGGCTAATGGCAAAAAGCTGGCGAGTGTAAAAATTAAGCGAGGCATCTATCATGGTGACCAACCAGATTTTGTGGTGGTGGACAAGGAGAGCAAGAGGGCTACTATAATAGATATAGCAGTACCTAATGACTACAATATAGCCAGCAAAGAAAAAGAAAAGGTAGAGAAATATCTCCCTCTTGGAGAAGAGATTGAAAAATGCTGGGATGAAAGAACAACGGTAATCCCAGTAGTCATTTGGGCACTGGGCGCAATAACACTGGCGCATAAAATGTGGCTTGCCCAAATACCGACAGCAATCAACTCAGGTGAGTTGCAGAAAAGTGTGCTATTGGGAACAGCTAAGATCTTGAAGCAAATGATCAAACTCCCAGGTCTCTAGTAGGAGGCCCGAGTTAGAGCAGAAATTACCACCCATACGGGTTAACCGGCGTGAGGAAACAATTATATATATGTATATATATATATGTATATATACAGTATATATATATATATATATATATATATATATATATATTACTCAGCAGCTTGCCATTTTACTTCTAATATTGCATTTCTCCTATTGCAAGGAGAAATGTAAACATATAATATTTTCCTTTCATTATTTCTGTTTGTGGTACATAATAACACCCAGTACATTACAGCTACCTTTGCAGCTACCATTGCATTTCTCCTACTGCACTGCAGTGCCATTTGACTGCTAATATTGCATTTTTCAACCAGCGGTACCCTTTCTTTTCCCATTATTACTTTGGTCGTGGGTTGTATGACAGGGCAATTTCTAGTCATATATATGGTAGTCAAAATCTTCACTACAGTAACAGCCGCGTCAGAAGCTAGTTTAATAAACATTACATTACGCCTAATGATCAACTGTGCTACTTAATAGCCCCAAGCGCTTAAAGTGTGATTATTTCAACCGATGTCGGGAATGTCATCGCAATCATCAATTGCTATGGTTAGTTGAATGATGTAGTGTAGTATACTAGCTTGTTAGTTGGCAGCCCTGAAGGTTTTAAGCTTAAATCCTCTGAAAAAAGGAATTTTTCGTTTGTAAAGCTTTATTGCTATAACTGGACTGATGAATGACAAACACTGAAATTCATATAAATAGATGTAGTTTCTTCTCGAGTATGTTTCCCATTGGTGCAGCAAGTCTCACTGTTAACATTTGATATATTTGTTATTGGTGTTTAAATCTAAGTCTTATGTTTTTTGAAACGTGTATGTAGACTAACTATATTCTATATTATAACTTTTATTTTAATATTTTGCTGCAAAAATTTTATTGAAGGTACTTTAATCTATTAAAACTATTTAGAAAAGAAAACAATAAATTTAAATGAAAAATTAAATGCATGTATGTTCTTTTTCTTAAGAAGTTTGCAGTTTTGACTTACTAAATTTAGTTATAAGCCAGTACAATAAAACAACAAAGCAAGCGCTGAAGCACTCGCTTGATTAATACATTTTTTCCATATCGAACTGCTTTGTTCATTCCTATAGCGATTATAAATGCTTGAGAATATTACCTCCGCGGTTGAGAATCCTGACAGCCCAAAGACAGTGAACTGTCTGCAGATCAACTCTTAGCCAAGGATTCAGTTCTTTAGTAGTGTGAGCAATTGAAAGCCTCTCATTATCTGCTGGTGGTCGGTAGATTCCATCAACAGCGAAGGAGCCATAGAAGGGAGTTGGGTGCCCTTCTTTGTGCAGAATAGAAGACAACGTAACATTTTTTCCTGAAAAATATACCCTACAGGATGAATTTATTCGCGAAGGTAAGTTTTGCAAAAATTGCCATTTCATGCATATTCGCAGATTAATTTATTCGCGGCTGAAAACTGCCACTCTCTATGAAGAGTTAACTCTATTACGTCTAGCAATAGAGTTAACCCTACGCATGCGCACATTGCGAGTTTCGTTTACTATTTAGCTTACAACTACGGGTCGATCGTGCTAAGCTATACATTTTTTGCTGCGTTCAGAGGTTGTCACAAATATTCATAGATTTGGAGGCCTTTGATGAACCAACAATTTGTGGTAAGTAATGAGTTTTTTCAAAACCATTTACTAAATTAATTGAATTTTACTTTGGTTCTTCGGTAAAACGCAATATTTATTTTTTCCATCCCTACAGCTTTGTTATTTGTTTTAGTGTGTGAGAGAGATCTTTCATCATACACGGAAGCACAATAACTGCAAGGGTGGTAGATGTCATTCTTAGAAGATCACCAATCATTCAGGGAGATCTTGAAGTTAAGGTAGAAGTGACCGCAGCTGCTAACGAGGAGAATATATCTGTTTTAAAAAAGAACAAAAACGTCTTCGCGAGCACAAATCTTTGGCCAACCGGCAGAACTTTGCAATAGTTAGCCACGAGGAGAGTTCTGATGATAATTTCCTTACCAGTCACGTAGTAGCGAGAGAATCGCCTTTAACATCTACCCAAGACAGTGACAGAGCTGCTATTACCAAAATAACTAGTCAGAGAGCACCATTACACGCTAGTATTCACATGTCAAGATTACGAGTTTAATTTTATTGCTAGACAACCGCCATATGGATGGACTAAACTGTTTATATTTACTTCATTCATCATTGGTAAAATTTTATTTGTATTTGAAATATTTTATTTGTACACTCAAGTTTGTAATAAATTATAATATATTTATACATGCAATAAAATATATAATTTAATGTTTAATGTTTAATGTTTGATGCATCGATATCAAGGAGTAGTTGTCGATGAAGGGGTCTAGGTTGACTGGTTGCTTCTCTGCCAATATTCCTGCCTTGATGAACATTACTACTTGTCTCTAGTCTTCGTAATCGGAGTAGGTTGTTTCATTCTCAATCTGCAGTAAACACAAAAAAGAAAAATATTAATAAGTGTTAAGGAAGTACAAAAACAATAGCTGAAGTATTTAATGAAAGCGATCAGTTTTTAAAGAAAAGAATTAACTAATGCAGTTAATTATGGAACAATGTATCTGCACTGCAAATCAAATACATACCATAATGTCCAGATCAGAATCATGATCGTCCTCAACTTTGGTATTACAGATTGATGGAGTTGATTTCAATGTAAAAAGACTAGGAGAGATTTTTTTGCGACGACGAAAACCTGCTGAATAACTTGTGAAAACCTTGAACAATTTTGTAAAGTTTGATGCAATGGCAATAAAACTCGAAGCCCGGCGATGATTTTAAAGAAGTTTTGGAACTTGGCTATGTTTAGTACTTTTGCCTAACGGCTATTTTTGCGATGATGACATTCTGCATATCTTGTGACAACCTTGAATAATTTTGTAAAGAAATGTGATGCATTGGCAATGGTGTTAGCTCAAAGCCCAGGCAATGATTTTAAAAAAATTTTGGAACTCTGCTACGTTTAGTTTTTATATTAAAGACTAGCCTAGCGGCTAGTTCTTAATTTGATGCAGTAGTTATTCTCCCTTGGGATTAAAAATAGAACTAATTACTGACGGATTTTAGTAACTCGCCGAATTGACTGTTCGCAAAATCGCGAATCTTTATAACCAACGAATATTTTCATCTTGTAGGGTATTGGAATAAATCAAAGTATTTTCTAATTATACCAATGTCTGTCTGTAACCAACCTTACACACAAGGTAAGCACATTTAAATGCTCCATTTTTATTCTCTTCATCCAATCTCATTGCTCCCCTACAGATTGACTACACACCCTAACAAACTTTGTTTTAAGATTTTTTGAAAGCATTACGCAAAGCTAACAAAGTTAAAATAGAAATAAAACAATAATATAATTGTTCACAACCAGCCTATTACTTTGTGGATAACTTAGAAAGTATCACAAAAATTACAATATTTCGTTTTGATCTTCCTACCAGGACTTTTTTTCTGTTTGACCTTGATTGACTAGAAAGCCGAGTTACAATTGCTTGCTTTTTTAAGACTGCTGAATGCCCTGAATGGTATCATTCTCGGATAATAGAACTTATGGCTAAGATTTTACTGAAAAGTGCATAACGGTTTTAACAAAATCTCAGCTTTGCTAGCACCATGCTTCCCCTTTATGGTCAACAGGTCTAGCTCTAATAAGGCAAAGACCAACAAAGCATTGCATTTCATAGAGTTAACAGAATTCATAAAGTTTCAATTAGCTTGTCATTTAGCATAGAGTTATTCATAAATTAATGCGTTATTGTCAGTGTATGGCTAGAGAAAAGTCTTCATAGCAGCGAAAATAATTTTGAAGCGCAGTTAAATGTAGATATGAAATAAGTATCGAGTATGTAAACTAAGAAACAAATAAGTTTGTAATGATACAATTGATACAAACTAGGAAACCCCAACAAAAATCGTTATTTTGTCGTAATCAGTACATCAATCGCCAAATTTTAATTTTTGGAGATTATATTGTTGATATCGTTTTTGCTTAAAAAATTAGCCATAATATGGCGAAGACGAAAAAGTATTGAGCTTCATAGAGCTAAAAGAGTTCCTAAAGTTTTAATTAAAACATCATTTTAGGTGTGAAAACGAAAAAGGGTGTATACGCTATGTAGCAAAAGTGATCAGTTGGCAGAGCCTTCACATTCTTGGGTTTAGAGGCCTGATTTATAAAACTTCAGCTGCAATCTTTGTGAGATCAAGTCTAGCTAAATGTCAATTTTTAATAGCTATAAATGGACATTCCAAAGGACTACAGAAAACAGACAACAGGCGACAAACTTTGAGAAACATATATAGTCTCGAAGTACGTAGATATGTGTGTATGTGTGTCCCTCCAACTATAGCTAATAAAATCTTGAAAATGAAATTTCACATTTTGACGGATTTGAACTCACAACAAATACCACAAATGCATCAACATGTTTCTTATCTAGACGTTCTTCCACTGAGCTAAAACGGCATAGCAGGTTTTGTAATACAGGCAGAGTATACACAACGTGGGCACTAATGTTTTTAGCCTTGCATCCACAAGTTATGATGCCTTCGTTTAGACAAACTTTTAGACCCAAGTATATGCAACGCGATGCTTCTTCGGTGTTTTTTGGGCTAATCTATTCCGCCCTGCGATATCAACAATAATTTATCTCAAACTTAAAAATTGTCGATTTGCGTACTGATTATATACGGTAAAAAATCGCTTTTTAAACGCTTCGGTTCTTGACCAACTCAGTTTTCGACCAAAGATTTTGAGATTTGTTCACTCGAATCTCGAACATAAATTTGGTTCTCAACCAAGCCGGAGCATGCGCATTGGAATTGGAACATCTCTGGAAACAGCGTGAAAAAATTTGTTAACAAACCGAAAAGCAGTTTACGCTTCATAATTTCTTTACAACAAGGGAAGAACTATCTGGGATGACATCTCCTCTACCGAAAAGATTTGCAAGGGATATAACCCCCTCCAGTCGAGTTACCCTAAATTGTTTTGGAGAAAGATTATCCTTTAAAGATGTGAAGTAAACATGCCAATGCTGTTTATATTTACATGTTCATACAATTTTGGATGCAACTGATCTGTTGTATTTTTTTTGCTGTTACCTTATCAATTTCTGAAATTTTTGTTATTGTATCTTAACTTTTAAAGGTTTTATGGTTTTAAAATCAAGATAAAAAATGTTTACTTCTGTTTTTTCCATCATCTTAAATAAAAAACCTTTTATTAAAATTAAACTCACTCTATATCTGCCTGTTTTATCTATAGTACCGCACTATTCAGTACAGTTTATTGTTTAAATTGTAAAATAATTTACCAAAGTTGTTTCCTCGTCTTGGAATGGATCAAAATTTACATACATTTACTCTAATAAAGAAATTGTTTCGTATCTCGAAGAACAAAAAAGCTGAAAGTTATGAAATTTCAAATTTAAAGTGGTTTGAAAACTTTTACAGTTCTTTTATTGACTTTTAATTTAGTTGTCCTGCACAAACCTTTTGCTCATAAGGTAAGGTTTAAAAGTTGGAGTTGTTTAACAAAGTTTCCAAACCTGTATAGTTGTTTTAATTTTCTTTTTTAATTTATTTCAACTACACAAAATTTTTTATGGTATGTAGTTTGAAAGTTAGAACAGCAAATGCTGTTATATGTTAACTACAAATCAAGTTTTCTGTTCAAACACTTTTTTATCACCCGGACAATGCTGCGTAGCACAGCTAGTATATACATAAACTTTAACGGAATGCTTCTAAGTAAGCTTTCATTTAAACATTCAAGGTAAAATCTATTCATATCGGTTGATAAACTTGCCTCTGGCGAGAAGATGATCAATAGCTACTGCATCCACATGACGGTCTTCCTCCTTCATGGACTCAACATCTGTTTCAGGGTTGAAACAAGATAGCAGGTGGCATGTTTTCTGAGTGCAATCGTAGTGAATGCCAACACAATCAGTGTCAGCAAGGCAGTAAGAAGCACACTGTATCTTGGTGGTTGTTACAGCGGTTTGAGAGTTGGCTACTGTTTGGTCAACGGATAAAGTCGTTTTATAGAAGGAGAGTGTATCGTAACTTTCTCCATCAGTTAGTAGTGCAAAGTAGACAGCTCCTATAAAACCAAAATATGCTAAATATAGTCAATGTTATATATTTTTTTAATATACAAGTATCAGAGACATTCATTTTCTATTTTGAGAGTAACACTACTTAGTGTGGCAGTGAAGTGTTGGATGTTAAGTCAAAGCTTGAGCAGCTCTAAGTTAGCATCTTCCTTGTTTCAAAAGTTACAAATGGATGAAAATCAAATCACAAAAATCAAAGCTGACGCTAATTTTAGCACTAAAGCATACAACAAACAATTTCATGTTAAGAAATTGCTATAATTGAATGGACAAGTGGTAAAATGACTAATTAATTTTCAGTGTAATTTTACGGGTCGACATACTGACATCTAATGATATTGATTAACAATCTTGTGACTGTCACCTCGTCACTGTAGAGATAGACTGAAATATCGAGCATTATGTCTTGTTTTAGGCTCTGAAAGAATGTTATACAAAATTTGGTATTTGATTTTCACTTTTCTTACTCTGTGGTAAAGCTGATATAAAAAATTTATTCAATCAAACCAGTATTATGCTAAGTACATCTAAAAAAAAAACTTGAAAAAATATGCAATGGTGGACATATAAAACCTAATAAGAGAACATAGAAACGTAGCCATTTTGTGTGATATTCTGATAATACTAAGGAACTTTGTGCGTACTATCAGCATACTTCAAACATACTCATTTTTTCGCTTAATAATTATAAATAAATATAGGAGAATGTAAAATGAATGAGTTTCTTTATTCACACTAAAAGATTAGAAAGTCAAAAACTTACCTACAAGCAAATTAACTAAAACAACTTTAAAAACTAGATACAGTGGAACTCGGTTCTCGAAATTTATCTGTTTCAGAAGGTTGTTCTAAAACCAAGTTGTTTGAGAACCAAAACAGTTTTTTCCATTAGACTTAAGGTACGTCGCTTTTAATCCATTTCAAGTCAAGAAAACATTTTTGGGAAAAAGATTTTAACAGTTTATACCATAAACTGTACTGTATATTGCATACTATAAATAAAATAGGTAGATACAGTATCGTGTTTAATTTTAATAAAAGACTTTATATCTATGCTGATATAAAAATGAAATCAAAAGTAAACATTTCATGTTTTGCTCTTAAAACATTGAAACATTAAAGGTTGAGATACAATACCAAAAACTGTGAAATTAATAATGAAAAAGCAAAAAATGCAACGGATCAGCTACATAAAAAAAAATGTAAAGAACAACATATAAACAGCAATGACACGTTTACTTTGTTTACAGCAACAGTTTACTTCACATATTTAAAGGAGAATCCTCATTCAAAACAATTCAGGGTAACTCGACTAGAGGACTTGTCTCCCTAGCAAATATCTTCGGTAGTGTATAGGTCATCCCAGATGGTTCCTTTATTTTTTTAAAGAATTGATGAAGCGTAAATTGCTTCTTCCTGTGTTAACAAATGTTTCCATGTTATTTGCGAAGCTGTACCAATAGTTCAGTTCCAATGCGCAAGCTCCAGTTTAGTTGAGAACAAAATTTATGGTCGAGATCTGAGATGAACGAATCTCAAATTCTTTGTTCAAAAATCGACATGATCATGAACCGAGGCATTCAAAAGCCAAGATTCTACTGTACTGGATCAAAAGACCAAATAAAATTGTTTACATAAGGTACAATTTTTTGTTAAACAGATTGCTGAGAAGTTGTAAAAACAGAAATATTAAGGTAAAGGCAAAATGAAAATGTTTAAATCAGGTAAAATGTTTGTTAAACAGTTTGCTAAGGAGTTTTAAAAAACAGAAACATCACTAAAGGAATTGCAAATATATTGATGATACAGCGTTAGATCAACTATTGTTGGTACTACTGTAAGTGCGCATGGAGTGTAAAGTTTATTGATTCAGTTGCTTTATCTTACTTGTACCTACTTCACCTTACTTGTACCACTCACAGTAGTACCAAACACTTTTGGTACTACTGTGAGTGCGCATAAGGTGGAAAGTTTATTAATTCAGTTACTTCACCTTAATATCCCTTACTCTGAATTATGGGTGAAGAGTAAAGAGCAAGTGAGTGAGAGTATGCTTGAAAGAAAAAACATATAAAAGTAAAAATTAATAAAACAAAACTAAAACATGAAAGTTAAGAAGAGGAAACTAGATGAAAAGAAAATAAAATGAAAAAATGGAAAATATATAACTAATTTAAGTTAATGATGCAGCTGCATGTAGATCATGTAAGAAATAAACTACAAATTGTGTGAGGGAGACGATACTATTAGAAATAAATTTAAAGAAACTAGCAAATCAATTGTATAAAGATTTAGAATAAGGCTGAGACAGAGCTCGGCTTCATCAAATTGTTGATCACAGAAACATGTAGCAGACTCCGCTTGCTGAAAAATGTTCAATGACATGATGATGGCGTATTATCCACTGTTGACCAGTCTAATTCACTGGTCAAGTAGATGGTATACAAAATCCGAAAAGATTGTATTTTTAATTAGCTGCTAAAACCTAAACTGCATTCTTCTTTTGGTTCAGTCTTTTTGACGTTGAGAAATTTTTACCAAGGTGTTGAAATCAGATCATTCCATTTTCTCTGCAATCTGTTAATGCTTTTCACAGTCAAATTTACATCATTATTAGCATAGTTTATCTTCGCCAATAATATGACTCAATGAAAACTATTTTGTTTCAACAGACTTTCAAATAATTTCTGACCTTTGTGGGTTCTTGTATGAATACAAGTAGTTTTTCTCTTTTGAGAAAAATTTGCTTTATTTTTGTTCATAATTACTGTAGAACATAAATACGACAATGTGAAAAGTAAGGAAGAGAAAAAAAGTGTAATTATAGGTTCTGATAAATACACTTTTTTTCTCTTCCTTTTTTTCTCATTGTCGTATTTATGTTCTACAGTAATTATGAACAAAAAATCAAACTCACCTCAAAAGAAAAAAAAACTAGTTGTATTCATACAAGAACCCACAAAAGTTAGAAATTATTTGAAAGTCTGTTGAAACAAAATAGTTTTCATTGAGTCATATTATTGGCAAAGATAAACTATGCTAATAACAATGTAAATTTGATTTGAAAAGCAGTAACAGATCACAAAGAGATTAGAAGGATATGATTATAGAGAACAAAAAGTCAAAAGAAACGTATAAGCATAGATTAAAGAGAAGAAAATTATAAAAACCAAATATAGTTAGATAATTATGAAACAAAAAATTAAAGGATATTCAGAAAAAGAGATAACAGTGAAAAGTTTGAGACAGACAAAAGGAATTTAATGAGTTGAGAAAAATTAGGAGAGTGTGATGAAACCCGGTTGCTGAGAGCCAGTTAAAAATGTAAAAGGGCACTGAAAAAGTAGAAAGCCATAAAAATGTAAATAGGACTCTCAGAGCTAGAACCAAGATGGCAAGAAAAAATGGCATGATAGAAAAGGGAAATGAAGATTGGTAAGCGCCAAAAAATAAAAAGGTTATTACAGCAGAGTGGATCTTTTGACATTTGTTTTATTTTTGATTTTTTATTCAGTTCAGTGATGCCATAACAGATGTAAGCTTGTAACTGTTAAACTTCTTACCTAATTGTCAAAACTGGAAATGACGAGTAAATGGGATTGTGTCACCAGTTAAAATTCTGAGTGATGAAATGTTACAAAGCCAAGCGTGCAACATATAAACAAAAGACACAGACATGAGTCTGTGGAAATAAACCTTTCACATTTTGGTATGACAAGGACAATCTAGTCTTGAATGGTGAGAGAAGCCATACCATCAAAAATATAAAGGACAGATCGGTCTATACTCAAGGACACAAAAAAAGCAGAAAATGAATGACAAACATACATGGTAATATGAACAACTGATTACTAAATAACTTGCATAAAATTTGAAAAAAAATTATGGTTATCGAATAATGCTGATGTTTGGTGTAGTAGCTATGTAAAGGTTTCGAAAGAATACTTTTTACTGGCGACAGCAGTAAAATCTCTCAGATGCATGTTTTACAACAGGCCAGCGGATTTCTGATCAAACTTCCTATTGCTGCCTTAAACTTTGCAGTTGGAAAAAACCCAGAAAGACCGAGTATTTCTGTCTGAAAAGTGCCACCAGCTTTAAAAATGTGATACTTTACAGATGTTTAGCACTGCCCTGCCTTAAAAATGACAGCCTGTTCTGTAACCCTATAGGAAAGAAGGCTTTCCTAGGCGTAGGAAACGTTCAACTGAATGGCGAACCAATGTGTCAAAGGGGCCGCCAAAAGGTACAGACTGACTGAAAAAGGCTAGTAAAAATGCCGCAGTCTAAGAGACTAACCAAAAAAATCAAGGCTTCACAATATCCCTGACAAAAGATTTGAAGATCAGCCAGTTCCAAGAGGTCACAGAAAAAGTGCTTTTTTGCTGCATGCACACAAAGTCAAAAAGGAGGAACTGAGACTTATGACTGAGCAGACCAAATGAGTTTGTCTTTCATATGCTGAGGACCAGATTTGGCCTCTAACTTGGACACGCTCAAACCTTGATGAGTGTTTAGTAACAAAATCGCAAGGCATCAGCTCAGATACACCTAAGTCAGCATGGAGTAGACAGTCCATGTCACATACAAAAATCTTCCTGACCCCCATTGGACTGATATGGCTAGTGAAGTATTTTGAAATACCTGAAACAAGCCCTTTTCCCTTTACCATGTCACCTATAGGCTGTATTTACACCCATGTTGGCTGATGCAGTGCACGCTGTGCGTGAAAGCTTGAAAATTGATGTAGGAGAACTTCCGCAAACACCTGTGAAGTTTATAGCGGATATGCAGCTGCACTCTCCTAAGGGAAATACTACCAGTCACCTAACATTCAAAGTCCAACAATTTGTCAAACAAGTCAAGCTACTCTAAGACAGCCTAGCAGCCACAAAGGACAAGAGACCATCTTCTGCTGAATATTTAGAACAAAGGGGCCCATCAGGCAAAAGTTATCGGCCAAAAAACAACCGAACCTGATAAATGGCCAGTTGAAATGTGCTCCTATTCATTTTGACTCTAGCCTAAGCCAGTTGCCGGAAGTTGATAGAGAGTGTTCTCCACAGCCTTTAATGGCCAATACCCTCACTGTACCTTGAGCGACATAACTTTTTTTGCCCCTCACTTTGAGGGACTCTTACATTATTTGCAAGAAGTCTTTTAGCAATTTAGCACAGAATTAAACAAAACCTGACACCTTCCAAATATAATAAATCTTAAATATGATACTGATACACAGTTAGTGAGGATGAATTAGCCACCAAATCAAAAAACGTGCAAGTAATACGAAATTTGTTTTTGATCTCACTAATTGGTGATCTTTGGTAAGATGAAAGAATCACAAGGTCTTTTGGGTACGGTGGGATATTATAGTATGTATATCCCTAATTTTGCTACCATTACCAGATCGCTGCACAAACGTACCAACTTACCAACAAGTGAGAACCTTGGGAGAACATTGGTGAGAACCTACTTAACCTAGACCAAAGAAAAACAAGCTGCTATTTAGTATCTCACGGCTAACATCACCAAGGTAGCTGTCATTGAGTATCCAAATCTAGCAAAAATTAATATTTTAGATGCAGATGTCAGTAAACACAATGTGCTGACAGTGCTTTCACAGCTACTCGGTAAAAAAGATGGTCATTAAACACCACAGTGAGACTCTCGCATCACTCGAGCCAAACTACTGAGTAATACCAAAAGAGTTATTTGCCACAGTAAAAACGGTGAAGCACTCCAGGTCATACTCAAATGGCCAAATTTTCTGCTTTGCACTGATCATGCATTTTTGCCAGGGCTATGCAGATGAAAGATACCATTCTATCAAGGGGCCAGTTGGGAAAAAACACTTGCAAAGTAGGTGCTGGAACACCAGGTCAAATGCAAAGATGATAGTGGCAATAAATAATGCTGCTAAACCTGCAATGACTGTAGTCTAGCAGGTAGGCTCATAAAATGGTGAGACAACAGATCTATTAGGTAAAAACTGACCATTATGAATGGAGATCTAGCATAAATAATGACAGCAATTCCAAAACTTTTGATACAAGTTGTAAAGATGTCAGGGGATAGCCATATGCCCCACTCCTTAGGAATACTAGAGCACAGCATTTAACCTTGTTTCAAAAGTGGCGAGCAAAGAAGCTGAGTTTAACCTAGCATCATTGGTTCTCAACACCACACAGATGACAACTATAATTATTTACAATGAGTTGACACCCGCAAACATTAAAATCTAGAACTCCAACAAAGCATACCTTAAGCTAGCTTTCATGTCATCATGTTATATGGGCTGATCATTTATGGGTGAGATGGCGAACCTGGTCAACAGATATCATAATTCGACTGAGCCACCACAATTGGAACTTTTTGAAGATGCTAGTTGATTGAAAAATGAGGACAGATCAGGCAATTAGACTCAGACTCAGTAAGATTAGCCGCAAGTCGCAACTACAGGGCAGTTGAAAGAAAGGGAAGAACCTTGGCCAGGCCAGCTTTCAGCTCACACAACTTGAAAGTGCCAGAGAGCTCAGACTATGGCCTCAAAGGTTGCTGAATCTTGGAATAATCCTGATTAGCTAAGACCAGTAGCACTCTCTTCTCCAACCCCTTAACTGAGAAGTGACAGGCAAAGCTAACACAAAAATGGGAATTATGGAGAGGCTGCATACCAAGAAGGATACTCTTTCTGTTGGTTTTGGCCTTTCAGTAAAAACAGATGAGAGAAGGCAAAACCACCTTTTCATGTTTAGGAGCCTTCAGTCAAGTCTGCAGTTAGAACTTAAAAATGTGTCGGCCAAGTCGATAAGGAGGAGCAAAAGAACCTTTTTAGACCAACAAGTACCCTTAAAGGTACTTGTTGGTCTGAAAAATGGACTGTTTTTTTGGCCTAGAGAAACTGCAGAAAAAATTGTGTCCTTGTCAGATATCACTGGCATCTCTATATCCTGCACCACTTTGGAGTTTGTATGTGGCACTCTTCCTGACAGCATGTGTTCAAGGATGAGGTGACACAGCCTCATAGAGGTTACCGATCAGCGATAGACAATCTTGATGATGTTGGGTACCAGATAGACTGAAACCCTTAGAAATAGTTCTTGGCAACCCAGATCTGATACCTCAAGCTTATAATAATTTTGTGCAACTCTTTTTAGCCTATAAAAACTAAGCTATAAAATATTTAGCAGGAAATGTTTGCTAAATAAAATGCCACAGCACAGTACCTACCATTTGCAATAGTACACAAGCTAGATGGAACCAAAAAAAAACATTCATGCTAAAACTGCTGATTATTGCACAGCTAATCTTGAAACAAATATGATGTCGATACTAACATATGCTGGTGTTTTAGGTATAGTTGAGTAAATGGTTAGCTTGAATTCTCTTACACCAACCCAGTGGAATACTGTATAAATTTTCAATCGCTTTCCTAAAATGGGCAGGTAAGAAGAAACTAAAAAAGAGCAAGTATGTCTGTCAAAAGCATGTCAGCGCTAAAAGTACGATTATCTGCAAACGACCGAGAACTGTTCTGCCATAAAAGTGACAGCTTAGTCCTTAGACACTTTGGAAGCGTAAGGCTTACTAGCGTACAAAAACCCACTGAATGGCCAAACGACATGCCAAAGAGGCTGATCAAAATATGGACCTGCTTGTTGATGTGTTTGAGAGGCTAATGTTGATTCCACAGCATAAATGACCAATCTAAGGCTTCTAATGTCGAAAAAGGAAGTGAGGAGCATCCCGCCTGTTGGTTCCAAGAGGTTGCAGAGACGAACAAATAGACAACGAATGATTTTTTGCTGTATTTTTGTAAAGTCGTGAAAGAGGAGGCTGAGAATCGTGGCTAAGCTCACCCGGGGTAGAAGGTGTCTTTGACACCCTACTAGCCTGGTACTCTCTACGTAAGCTCAAAATAACTTAATGTCTTGCAAAAAAACAGTCAGACATCACTTCAGAAGCACATCTGCAAAATGGAGCAGCTAGCCCAAACTGCATCGAAGAGATCTACCTGACCTATTGTAGAAAAATATGCCTAGAATGGTATTTTGTTGTACATTGAACCACACCCTGTCTGCAATAGCACCGATTGGCTGTACCAAATCCCCTGTTGTCTGATGCAGTGCGCACTGACAGAAAAATTTTACCACTGAGTCGAAGAAAATGCCAGCAAACTTCGATCAGGGTCAGAGAAGCAATTCAGCCAAACCAGTCACATAGCTGAACATACTAAAATGGAAAAGTAAATATAATCAAGTCACTGATTAAATTTGTGACTGCTAAATGTTACGTGGCCAAGCGCACAAAATATACCAATCCAACAACAACAAATGATTCCAATTGTGGCAAAAGACATTGCAAACTATGACAACATTTATTATGCATGCATGTACATGCAAGCTAAATTAACGAAAGAAACAGATTACTACAATGTGCATGTACCCATATATTCATTTCTCAAACCAGTTCTCGAACATCTGCTTGATTTAACGAGTGCTTTCGCATTGTTTTCACCCTTTATATTGTGCAGGACGCCAATTGAGCTGAGAATGAAGAGGACTGGAAATTGATCAGCTCAGTAAGACAAGAATCGCCCAACCGTAGAGAATTGGAGGAGTCAAACTCCAAAAGATTATGAAAGGTAGATACGCTTTTACTCAGGTACACAAAGAGAAAATAAATAGAAGGCAGAAGACGAACTTTCATTCTATTATAAACCATTGACTACTGTATAAAATATGGTAGAACAGATGTATTACTGATATGTGGTTAATAAAAATTCGACCTAAATCTTGCCCAATCCAGCCATTTAATGTAAACCTTTCTGAGCCAGCAATCCGAACCCAACTACTACAGTTCGTTTGAAAACATTGAGTCCAATGCAGGCCCTGCATCAGCAATTTATTAGCACACATGCAGTCTTGCATCTCCATATTAGGTATGGTCATCTGTACTATTGTATTTCACTACAATAGTCTTAATTGCAACAAGTTGTGCTTAAATATCAGAAGCATAAACTCAAGACTCTGTGCTATATAAAACGCTGAGTAATAAATTCCACAACAAGTTCAACTCATTTCAAGCGCTACTCAAATGAGTGATTGCATAAAAATTGGTATACTATAAGCATTTTGATCTTTTTGCAACTTGCTTTATATGTTGGTAAGTATTATTGAATTTTTTCATAATATTTCAAGTCTTTCTAATGTAACTTTTAGTACTTTTGAACATCATCATAAAAAGTCACGTGGTTGTCTATAGATTGCTTGTCGGTTTAAATTTGTTTAAGCAACTGAAACCTCTCTTTGCAGTTTCACTCACTACTAACAGAACTTTTTAAACTATCAACTTTGAAACCAAAAGCTTAGCGTTTCTCAAATGGCTGATTTCATGCTCCTAGAGGGCTCAAAATTAACGATGTCAGCTCAGATTGGTTACTTATGAAAATGTGCGCAAACAGTCTTTTTTGTTGGGTGCCACGGTAACAATGTTTTTGTAGATACAAAAATGATTTACAAGATCACTTGCATAAACTTGTTGTCACTTTAGTAAATGCTTCACCCTAGCATGGTGATCTGTCATGTTGGAGAGAAGTTGATGGCTCAGCAAGACTTGGCTGATATACTTGGTTTTAGGTGTTCTTTTGGCTTTACAAAAATAAGAGGTATTGCCCGAATTCTGTCAACTAAAAGAAACTCAGTAGCTGTCTACGTTTTGCACTACCCTTATAACTTTATATTCACAATGAATAAACATTCCTTAGATAATTATTAAGGTTAGTAAACTATGAGTAAAAGATTATAAAATTTTGTGTATAGAGTAATATGGCTCTATTTACCCTACTCTTTCAGGTTAATTTAAAGATTGTCTAATATCATTTGTTACATTTGCTAGATTTATTTTCAAAGAAGTTTTTTTAATTTGATACCTCAAAACAAGATTGGAATTAACAGCCAGTAGCTGACAAAAAAGGACCATCAGCAATTACCTTTTGTTTGTGGCACCAGACAAATTTTGTAAAAAAAAACACAGAA
Source organism: Watersipora subatra (assembly GCF_963576615.1). Taxonomy (NCBI): domain Eukaryota; kingdom Metazoa; phylum Bryozoa; class Gymnolaemata; order Cheilostomatida; family Watersiporidae; genus Watersipora; species Watersipora subatra. The sequence goes on from NC_088709.1 coordinate 65,921,033, forward strand.
ACAGTCTTTCATCAAAGCGTGTGTGATACTATTGAGTTGTGTCTAAAAACTCCATTGATTAAACACTCGTACAAATTGTCCTGGACTATCATTGAAGTTGCAAGAAGGTAATTTCTATTGTTTTTGGTAATTTCTGTTATTCCCGATTGACAATTAATAGTACATCTAACTTATTTGTAAAACATGTAACGCTTTCTGATCTTTTATTAGAAATAATAAATAGTTTAATATTTTAAACTGCAAACTGTTCGCATGAATTTTTTCATTAGTTTTGAAAAGAGCATTATCCAGATGAGAACAAAAAAGTAGTTTTTATTTCTTGTACAATGCAAAGCAATTCAGTTTAGGAAATATGGACAAACTTGTTAAAATCGAGTAATAAATACATCTTTAAAATCCAAGTCACAATATAGGTTGTTTCAGTAACTTATTATAACAGCAGGAAACAAAAAGAAAAATTAACGGTAATTTTGACGAGGATGCAGTTGAGTTTGTAGGTTTTTTCCTGGTGGATGCAGAATAATAAGTAATTGATGGCTCTAGAACATCGCTGCCTTGACAACCATTACTAAAAAGCAAATTATGAAAGGCATATAATGGTTATTGATAGTTGATAAATGACATGCTTGTCCTCATTAATTATTACATCTAGACATGATTAAATACAAAAAATATCAATAAATGTTGTTTTATCTACAAACTCTTTAATGTATCTCTCTTTTGTCTCACCCAAACTAATCAATATATATTAGAGAAATATTTAATGTTAGAACTGCAGATTTTAATTACTCTAGTTCTTGGCTTGAGCTGGTGCCACAGAATCATCAGATAACCACTTTATAACTACTTCTGCAAATATAAATCTGTGCTTGCGACACTCAAGAGCAAGTGTTAGACATGGTGATGCAGAATATCAGGTCTTTACTAATTAGGTGCATGTATTAATTAGGTTTATTTTTTGTTCATGTCAGACTCAAAAAAAATTTAAATAATACTTACTGTTGTATTATTGTGTAAACTCTCGCGAAACTGTTTCCGTTCTCGCTCTCTTTCACTCAGTAATAAACTGGATCACTCGCTTTTACTGCTGCGTTTTTTATCAGCATTAATCTAACATATTCAGTCTCAATGGTAGTGGCTAGTACAAAAAGCAACTAAAAATTTTAGAAATTTGTTGCAGTAATTTTTAAGACCCACATTTGCCTGTTTCGTAGTTCACATTGGTCAAGTTTGTAATGATAAAAAAATCCAACCCGCCTAAGCAGTTAAGTTCGATTTTGACACAGCCAACTGGCCTGAGTGATTTGGTGAGTGGAATAGATGCAGGTACAAATCAATGTTAAAAAAAGAAAGCGATTGACTACAGATCAACAGTTTTTTAACTAACTTAAAGATGAGCATTATCCCGATGAAAAAACGTAATGGTACTTATTTTTTGTACAAGCCATACAAGTCAGTTTAAGAAAAATGGGTATATTTGTTTTATACAAGTGATGAATATATGTTAAAAGCCAAGTCAGTGTACAGGTAGTTTCAGCAACTCACCACAATATAATGAAACAATGAGAAGAATGTTCATCTTTGCATATGAGACAGTTGAGATTGTAGGTCTTCTCTTGGTAAATGCAAAATGACAAGTAATTAATAGCTCTAGAACATGATACCCTGACAACCATTATACCTCTAAGTATATCGATGAAAGATACATTAATGTTATTGATAATTAGGTAATGACATGCTGGTTCTCTTTAATTATTACATCTAGACATGATTAAACACGAAAAGATCAGTAAATTTGGTTTTATCTATAAACACTTTAATCTATCTTTCTTTTGTCTCTTCTAAAGTAATAAATATATATTACAGAAATATTTAACAATAGAAGAGCATTTTAATTACTCTAGTTGTTTGCTTGAGCTGGTGTCACAGAATCATTAGATAAGCTCTCTATAATTACTTCTGCAAATATAAATGTGTGCTTATGTCATTCACCAGCAAGTGCTAAACATGATGGTGTAGGATATCAGATTTTAATCATCATAGTGCATATGTTGATAATGTTTTTTTTTCGTTCTGTCAGATTCATAAAACCATCAAATAATACTTACTGCTGTATTATTTTGTAGACTCTCACAAGACTGTTGACGTTTTAGCTATTTTTGTACTCAGTAATATACTTGCGTTATTGCTTTGCTATTTCACCAGTTTTAATCTAACGTCTTCTGCTTCAATATACAATGTAGCTAATACAACAGCAACTGAAATTTTCAGAAACTTGTTGCTGTAAATTCTAAGACAGTTTTATCCTTTCTTTGACTGTTTTGTAGCTTCAAATTAGTCACTGGCAATGTGCTAGACTAATAGCAAGTGGCAGGCAACTATACTACCTGCCACTGTTTATAAGCTGTTTTTAGTACCCGTGCAACGCCGGGAATTCGGCTAGTCCTGTAGAAAGCATTTTACCTCTGAAGTTGTTTCAGTAACAGTGATATACAATGTAGTAAGTCAGATGTAATGACTGTTAGGGGATTTAATTGCTAAGATTGCGGTGAACCAAAATTTATATATAGAGTTTTTAGAGTTATATAGAATTATATACAAGAGTTTTTTGTGGATTATTTGTTGATTTTCATTTCATAAAAGCCTGTGAGAACTTGAAGCAAGAAAGGTGTGTAAAAGTTCTGATTTTAATTGGAAATTTTTATACTCAGTTTTCGAATGTGATTTAGAAATAGAAAAAAGTATATATTGAACTTGTAACTGTATTGATCGGTTTGTTTTAGCAACTATTTGTGTGAAATCGGTATCCAAAATATAAATGTGTTATATTCAAATAAATCTTTAAAATTTAAAGTCTTAGTACACGTTGTTTCAGCAACTTACCAAAGCAGAATGAAAGAATACACAAAAGCTTCATTTTTGCAGAGGAAGCAGTTAAGCTTGGAGGTCTTCTCCTGATAAATACAGAATGACAAGTAATTGGTAGCTCTAGAACAGCGCTACCCTGACAACCATGACTTCTAAGTATATTGATGAAAGATGCATAATGGTTGTTAATAGTTAGTCAATGACATTCTGGTTCTCTTTAATTATCACAGATAGACACTTCTAAATACAAAAAGATCATTGGATGTTGTTTTATCTACAAAACTTTTTAATCTATCTCTCTTTTGTCTCACCTAAACTAATCAATATATATTACGGAAATATTTAACAGTAGAAGAGCACATTTTAATTACTCTAGTTCTTTGCTTGAGCTGATGTCACAGTCATCAGATAACTCCTCTATAATAACTTCTGCAGATATAAATGTGTGTTTGTGTCATTCAAGAGCACATTGTGTGAAATGTGCTGATGCAAAATATCAATTTTAGTAACCAGGGTGCCCATATTGATTAGATTTTTTTTAGTGAAACTGTTTCTGTTCTTGCTTTCTTTGTACTTGGTAACGAGATTGACCAGTCGCATCTATTGCTTCGCTATTTTACCAGTTTTAATCTAACTTAGTCTGCCCTAATATAAGATTGTAGCTAGAACACAGAGAGACTGAAAACTTTAGAAACTGGTTGCTTTAATTTCTAAAAGGATTTTTTCTTTATTTGACTGTTTTGTAGCTTATATTGCCTAAGTTTGTAATGACAAAAAAAATAAAACTTACCAAAGGAGTTCAATTCCTATCCAGTTAGCTGTCCTGAGTGATTTGGCAAATAAAATAGGTACAGTTTCACATGTATGCTAAAGGAAGAATGCGATGGACTACAGATGACAGTTTTCTGTACTGTATAAGTGGTAGAAGTAAGAGTATTTTTAATAAACTTGGATTTTATAGTGACAATCTAAAAATACAATAAGCTAGTAGACATATCTAAAAGCCATTTTTCACGACGAAAGTACGTTATATACAAGAGAGCCAAACTTTTTACGCGTGGCTGAGCCACTAGTAAAACAGTAAAGTAATACATAAAGGCCTTAAATAATATCGCGGACAAATGAGGTTATTCAAACAAGCCTGAGCAAATACATGTATGTGATCGTACCTTGGTCGGTACATGTATTACAAAGCCTGTCACCAAGAAACGCAGAAGACGGATGTCCAACATCTTACTGCTGAAGTTGCCATAAGAATGTTTAGACAGTCCGAGTAAGTAGAAAAAAAGCATTAAGAGCTCACTGAAGATGTTAAGATGGCTAAAAAAAACATTGACAGTGTATTCAGAAGCTACAATGAAAATGTTTTACTGCATATTTGTAATGAAATCAAGCTGTCTAGTTTAAAAACCAAACCTTGTAACAAATATGGATTGTTGCAGCAAAATAGTGGCACATACCCAGCCAAAGTTGTGACATGTAGAAAATACAATAAAATGGAAAACTATGAGACAATTTGCCGTAATAAAGGTCACATACATAAAGTAGACGGAAAAAGTTTTTCTTCACTTTTAAACAAACGAACTGGATTATATATTAACCAAGACTGTTTCTGTAGATAAACTGGGATGACCAGTAGTTTAAATTAGATTGTAGAGCAAATATTTTCATCATACCAAGCACATTCTGAAAATATGTCTGCCTTGAACCAGCTGCTACGACTCTATCTGAACATGGTAACGCTAAAATTAGAGTAAAAGGCTGTTTTACTGATGAATGACCAGAATTGTAAGGACCAATTTTACATTTGTTAGGCTACGACTCATTACTGTAAACTGTGAAGTGAACAATGATGATGACACTGTTAATTGTTGCAAGTTCTAAAAGTAATTTCCTGAACCTTTTTCTGGCTGAGGTAAGATGAGGCAGACTGAAGCTGAGGTGGTATTTAAAGAAAATTCCAAGCATTTTTCTATCAATACACCTAAGACTGTTTTTTATCTTTCACCAAATATAGTAAAAACTGAACTCAGTAATATGTCTGACCGTAGTGTTATTTTCCTCACTGATGTTATGAAAGATATGGTGGTCATCTCTAAGTCAAATGGTGGTGTGCGAATTCTCGTTCATTCCTATTGGTTAAATAAAGTAGTTAAGCGGGAGGTATTACCCATGGCTCATGTTCATGCGTACCCCGCAAAGTTAGGTTGAGAAAAAAAATTAGTAACTTGGATCAAAATTCTGGTTTTTATCAGATATCACTATCTTCCGAAGCTAAGTTGACAGCATTTCTATCCCATTTTGGGAGGTTTATCTTTACTAGTCTACCATTCAGTTTCTCTTCCAGTCTAGACATTTATTTGAAGGTAGTTTCCCAGGGTCTGGAAAGTATAGGAGTTATCATTCATATAGATGATGTACGCATCTGGAGCTCTAATGTCTGTGATCATGATAACCATGTGCGGACAGTGCTACCACAAATGTTGGGTGCTGGTAAGACCTCAACAGTGCAAAGCGTGAATTCCAGTGCAGTTCCGTCACCATTTTAAGCCATGTTATATCATCGTCAGGTACAAAACCAAACCCTCCAGCATTACAGCGTATTAAGGATTTTGCCACCCCACCAGCATTAGTAATATACATGGCTTTTTGGGTATGACAAACTAGATGAGCAAACTTTCTTTTAACTTGGCAGAGTTACACAAGCCTCTTCGTTGGTTGTTGTGTTCAAATTTTCATTGATTTTAGGAGCCTGATCAAAACCGAGCTTTTCAAGATATCAAATTAGAGCTGTGCCAGGTTATTGAATTAGCATCTTATAACTTTACTTATGATCCGAATATACAGAATCTTGTTGTGGTAGAATTGGGGCAGCCAAATGCAGGCTGAAGGTATTGTACAAGTTGTGGCTACGGCGTTTAGGTCTCTTACTGATATAGTAAGAGACCTAGTTAGACAATTACTAAACAGGAGGCGCTTGGTGTCACATGGGCTTGTGAATAATTCAATGACTATATAGTTGGCCTGACTATAAAAATTCAAACAGACCACAAACCTCTTAGCCCTCTTCATAGTGATGAACAACTGCTCAAGTTCACTGCTCACATTCAAAGGTTTAGTATGAGCTTGAGGAAATTTACTTATCTTATAGAAAATGTCCCTGGAAAGCATAATGTACTGTCTTACCCTATTTTTGTCTCAGTCCGATCCCAAGTTTTCATATATTGTTTATGCTGAAAAAAGTTGTAGCATTTGCTTGACAGACGTTGAACTATGCTGCTTCTGCGGGTAAAATGGCTCCATTAAGAAAGTTGCAAAAAGAAGATGCAGATCTCTCTGTATGATTAAAATGCTTAAAGTTCCTGGCCATCTTACTTGTTTTCAGAGGATGTTCTCCTTAAGCCCTACTTTGAGAATAGGCAGGCTTTATTAGGTGTGAAAATTTGTTAGTCTTAGATAGTCATATCATTATTTCGCAAGTTGAGAAAGCAAATGTTCTCATAACTTTTCATCAGGGACATCTAGAATAACAAAGTGCAGAAATCGTGCCAGAGAAGTGGTCTGGTGGTCCGGTATTTCTCAGCAAATCGCTGAGATGGTACGTCAATACTATCAGTGCAGAGTGCATGCCAATACAGTTTAGCAACCCTTACTCAGATCAAAGTTCCCTAGTAGGCCATGGAAAAAAGTAAGTAGTGAATAGTTCAATTACGCTAGTAGTACGTACCAGTTGCTGTTTGACTACTACTCGTCTTATGTTGAAGTTGCTCCGTTGAAGGAGTTAACTAGCTAACTAGTTTACTAGTGAACTAGGAGTTAACTAGGAGTCAAATGCGCAGAGAATTCAGAACACCCCTATTAAAGGGAAGTCAGCACACCCCTATTTACTGAAAATCAGCACACCTCCATCCGAGGAAAGCTGGCAAACCTCAATCCGAAAGGCAATTTAAGGAAAGTCAGCACATCACTATCCCAGAGGAATCAGCACACCAAAATCCATCAAAAGTCAGCGCACACATATCCCATAGAAGTCAGCATAGCAAAACCCAGGAGAAGTCAGCAAACCCTCATCCACGAGAAGTCAGCATGCTTCCATCCAAGGGAAGTCAGCATGCCCCTACGAATTAGAAGTTAGCACACCTTTGTCCAAAAAAAGTTGGCGCACTTCCATCCAAGAAAAATCCACACACCCCTATCAAAGGGAAGTCAGCCCATTTCCCATAAAGCTAAGTAAGCACACCTCTCCATATGATCAACACAAAATAAATTTGCAGATTTGAACTACATGCAGGTTTTGGGTCAGTTAGAAAGTTTCAGAAAGGACATGACTAGCAAGCACAGCTGCAAGCCAGCTGGAGAATGTCATATTTTGTATGCTACCTTGATATGTTAATAACTGTCTCATCCACAAGCAGAATAGTGAATCCTTTCGTAAAGTTATTGTCACAACCAGATTCATATTTAATGAGGAATGCGGCATAGCTCAAACTTTTTCAAACAAAAATAAGGTTTGGAAATGATAGATATATGACATTTTACATAATGCTTCAGTTCTTCCATCGGTCTGCTACTGTTAGCGCTAAGTAATTGTAACCCTTGACTACGTGAAGGTTTTTTAAACAACTTGTTTGCCGCCATTACAGCTGGATTATGTTACTGAAGGCCAAGATCATCAGCTATGTAACTACTGTGATTACAGTTTTAACAATGAATATGTCATATTGAAATAAATTAGGTAAAAGCAAATATTGTATGAAACCGTAAGAGTGTCGACAACAAGTTTGTACTGGATGTGACAATATACCGAGTCTCATTCTGTTAACTAAATAAAATGTTCACATCTTTCAAACATTTTTTTACATTATGTGGAATTTATGTTACAGGAGGTATACTTTCTCTGGAGAGTCTCCAGTACAGTGAAAAGGGTTCCAGGAAACTTATAGCTAAAAGTTACGCCATGTTTCAAAGTTGACTAGTACGCTTACCAGTCCAATCCAGTGAAAAATCATGAGTTATCAGTATATCGCAGTATATGTATATAACCAACAGTAATAATTAAACTTGGGGGGCCCAACGTACGAGAAACTTGGGATACGAGCCAGCTTTTAAGCAAGTTTTAGCACTAACATACGAACCATGTTTGAGATACCAGCACGCCAGTCAGTAGCCAAGTATGTCGGAGGTGTTTTATGAGAACAACATCATTCTGTATTTATCAACTGCTCAAGTTATACTTTTGTACCGTGTTTTTTGTGCGCGGTTTTCAGTGCAGAATTATGTGAATTAAAAGTACTCAGCATAGACTGAAAGTTTGCCAGCAAAATGAAAGATAATGCAAAGAAAAAGCGAATGATAACAATTGATATTAAACAGAAAATTATTGAAAAATATGCCAAATGTGTATGCGTGATTGAGCTAGCTCAGCAATATGACAGAAATACATCCACAATTGTCAATCAGAAGGATTATATTCAAGACATTTAGTTTGCAAAAGGACTAACCATAGTTTCTAAACGGCACAGCAATTTTCACGACCGCTGATGGAGGGACTGCTCAGGCTTTGGATATAAGGCAAACAATTGGACGGTGACAGTGTAACGGAAACAATGCTATGTGAAAAGGCTGGTGCTATCTATCAAGACTATAAAAAATAGACACTCGGACAAGGTGGCTAGGGGTCGTGCATTAACCCTTTGTGACGACACCTATGTTTGTCCTAATCGCAACATGTTGAAAAAGCGACAAAGTCAAACGTCCTTAGATAGGTTTCTCTTAAATTGGCCGCCTGGTCGTGAGAGCGAAACAAAAAAGAAATTAGCTAACCACCAAGAAACTTAAAACTATGAACGCCAAAGAAAGTTTAATTACGTTAAGTTAAAAATGAAACTTTGCTTTTAATTTTGATTCTAAGTTTGTCTTTTAAGACTTAGATAAAATCCAAATTTATCAAATTCAACTGTTGTAATGAAGGATAACTTATATCTCCCTCCCTGGCAAATGCTAACATTAGCTGCTATTGTATGTATTTAACTTTACATTTTAATTAATCACATTTCCTTGCATTATTTTTTATTTGTTGTTTTTAGAAAACAAGTGGTAAGTTAGGACAGTAAGCAACATGTTCTTTCTGTTACAATATCTTCTTTTGATTGTTTATTTGCATTTTTAAAGTATGGAAACCAATAAATATATATTTAATTGTTCTATATATAAATAAATTGCACCAACATGCGATTAAAATGACATACGAGCTCAGTCTCACAACGCATTAAGCTCGTAAGTCGAAGTATGACTGTACTGGAATACATTTATATATGTGTATATATATATATATATATTTGGATATATATATAATACTTGTTCATATATTTATATACATATAAACGCTAAAGAATTACTTCGGACAGATGGACAGACACTGATCTTATTATAGTAAAGATTGCACTGAATCGGTTACACCTCAGGAGAATATTCTTATTAATAATTGCAGATTGTGAAAGATTTATAAAGCCTAAGTTTATAAACGGAGTTAGAATTTAAACCAAATTCTAAATTGAAAGAAGTTCTTAAACTGGGTATCAAGTGATGAATAGTGTAATATTTTTCTACTGAAACTCTATAAAAGTACTCTTACAAATTGGGATGGCTGACAACTCTGGCAATATACTTAGAGTAACAAACTGTTTTGGCGCTAAACGCAAGTCACCCATTAACCAAACTAATTCCTTCATCATCAGAAGTTGCAGTTTAAAGAGGCAGGTAAAGGCAACAGTTTAACCAAAACTTTATTTGTATAAAAACAACTAAAGCTTCAGCATAATGAACTTGATCATATAATATTTATCTTTTCCTTGATGGTGAGTTCAATGAAACTGAATTATGCAGATATAAGAAAAGAAATAGCAGGAACAATATTACTCTCTCAACCAAATTAGTGGACGTTGATACTTATTTGAGCTATGTGGATTTCACTATCCACTGTGAATGACCTATATATATAAGGGATATATCAATGCGCCACTCAATGTCAATTATAATTGGAACATTTAGCTGATGTCATATAGTCAAAGACGCAATAAGCTGGTGTAAAAGGAATGCCGTTACCGGAACCAACCGATGTATTTTCCTCTGAAGCCAGTATATCTTTACTTGCACTTCATGTGTTTGAGAGCCTCAGAATGAGATACTGTTTGGCACACCAAAGCTTACATCAAACTTAAGAAGTGACATCACCTGTAACATATGACATCATTGTTATACTATACAAGGGTAGAACCTCAATGTAGTTCCTAGTGTACACAAGAATCCTACATGTCATGCTTAGAATATAAAAGATGACTGGGGAGTGAGATAACTGAAATATCCAACAAACAGCAGCGATATGAGGAAGTGTATCCTAGTGTTTGTCCTTGACACTGCATCAGTTTCATTATTCAATACGTTGAGTATAAGTACACCCTTCACATATTTAATATCTTCCTATGACAGTACAACAGCTAACATTATTAAAAACGATTGAAATTGGTCAGTGAAAATGGTCTTTACCACAGAATCTTACTTGTGGCTATTCAGCTAGTACAGGTACTAATCAATAGTAAATATTAGATATAAACGACCAGGAATCGAATATCTTCAATCTTCACCATGCTGCTTAATTTTTTTTATTTCTGAACACAGGGGTCATATAGACAATTCAAATAGATAAGTTATAAGATAGAGCAACTCTTGAACATTATCTCAATAGACATACTTTACTAGCGGCAGCCAACGGATATACTTATGCCATTTTATCCCAACGCAAATGCTTTGATAAAAGAGCTCCCTAATATTAATGATAGTTGTAGAATAGGTGTGGTGCGAAAATCTACAACTTTTATACAACAATAAATTTCACAAATTTTGATTTTCTTATACACTAATTTTAAATTTCCCTCTCTCAGTTTGCCTCTTTAGCAAATGTATGCTTAAATACAGCCAACCATATTTTTTACTACCTCCTGAGCAATACTTCGCAATATACAAGACGATTTCAAGGTTACATTGTTTGAGTTGGCTTATACTTGAGTAATGTCTATGGACCTATTGCTGACAAACATAATAGAATACGAAAAGAAAACTGATGTAATGTTTTTTATCTACCGTCAAACAATTTAGGAGTTGTGCATATTAAATCAATGTAAGACTTTGCTAGTGCTGATGGAAAATACTGAGGCAGAGTGTGAAACTCAAGCACAAAGCTTTGAATCAACTGCCATGTTTCAATTAAAGTGAAGTGTCACATATATCAGTCAATATCGGTGGAAGCTTGGCTGTAAGGTACAGAGACATAGACTGTCTACAGTGTGAAGACTGCAAAGAGATGTGATAAAACTTTCATGATTGACAATGAGTTCGTCTTATATGGAAGTTATCACTAATAGTGAGATATGTATAGAACAAGGGAGGAATTCCATCACTCGAAGGCATCCCTATCTGAATAAATTATTATTCCTTTGACATTTTAATAGAATGTCCCAAACAACGCCGTACTCCCAGTTAAAGAATGAAAGTTATATCAGAAGAACTCTAGATTGACATTCACAGACACTGCCAGGAAGAAAATGAAAAAATAAATACGCACCAAAATAAATCACAAAATTTGGCATTGCTGACACGCGGAGACAAGTTGGCCATCAAAACATTGTGTTTCCACGTTGTGTAGGTACCCTTTAGTCATTGAGTAATCGATCAACGAGAAACTTCATATCTATGAGGAGGCTTCAAGAATGAAGAACTGTACGAAAAGTCACATGTGGTTGTCATGGCTTTCACCCCAAAGGGTAAGCTCTTGTTAGGCGTGTGACAATCAGCTGGGTTGTTGTGTGCAGTCAAACTAAATGCAATCCCTTCGCAGCTATGAGTAATCATGATTTCAAAGCATCTGTTCATGGTTCACCAAGTTACATAAAGGCTAACAAACGCTTATAAGAATGTCACATGCCAACTCCTTTCGACTAACTGAATAGCAAATACTATAGATGCTTTACCTTAAGACTTTATGAAAATACGTATTCTGGTGTAATGCAAACTTATTTTATGTTGAAAGAAAAGTTGAAGATTGCCTATAAACAGAACTTCTGTGTAACTGATAAATGAATTGAATTTTAATTTATCTACAAAAGAACATTTCCACATTAACCAAGTTAAATTTTTTTAATGCAATCATAGAGTTACGCCTCCAATTCATATTTCAAGGGTGCAGCTAATCTACCAGCCAAAACAGCTGTTAAATTTTGCAACTATTATAAATTGTAGCATACAGGTTGACCATTTTTCACTCTTCTGTTATTGGCTGTCAATATTGTGTGCTGGCAGCAAGAGCTGTGCAGCAACGGGCTAGCAACAACCTAGCGAACAAAGACCATATGAGCTTATATAATGGTCGTTATAGGGACAAGTACGCATTATTTTAAAGAGAGTACGCGAGAGCATACTCAATTTTCAAAAAGTTTTGTTGTGCATGACACAATTGTAATTCGCTGCGCTACTGTTCTTCCATGTTTGAGCTAGTTTTAAAAGGCGCATAAAACCAAATACATTCATAAGCTGCATTCACACCACCCTACTGGCCGAAAATCGCCAAGCATAAAAAGAGCAAACGGGCCCAAAACTGATTTTGCACAGAAAGAAGTTTTATCAGGTTATGACAGACTACTGTACGGTTCTAGATCGATTTTCACTTAGAGTAGCCAATTTCACAGCCAATCACACATTGTCATTTAAAGTGAACGCCATTTTTGTTTTTATATTTGTGCACATCTCTTGTCATGGCTACAAATGGGAGAAATTCTGTTGATAACACTCTAGAAGAGTGCTATCAACAGAGTCGTTGCTTCTGTTCAACTATTATAGCAGAGTATGCAATGAAGCAGCCGATATTATCTGGTATAATAATATTATCTAATACTATTAGTAGTCAGTACTATCTTCACAGCCAATGGAACAGTCAAGGTTCAATGGTTAGTGCGCCGGAATATAATCAGTAGGTCAGTAGTTCGAACCCAACTACAGGAGGACATCAAACTACAATTGCTCCTGCGCTATATCACAGATGGTGCAAATGGCCGCAGTATAATCAATTCCAAGACAAATCCGGTTTGGAATAATGTGCGACACACGCAGCAAAGAGGGAATAAATCCTGATGATTAAAATTAAACTGATTGCCATATTTTTGTCTTTGCATTGCTGATTGTGTTTTTACGATACCAACCAGTTATTGGTGTCTCCACGCTTTTCGCCTATTCCTTGTACTGTTTCTGATTACCAAGGACATCGTTGCTATGGTGATTAGATAAATACTGTTAACAAAAGATCGTCCCCCCTCTAGTTGTCCATTATTAGTGATGAACTTGGCAGTGCAAATTAATTAGTAAACAAACTAAATGCGCCACAAGAAATTTTGTAGGAAACAAAATGAGAAGCATGACTTGCTAAAAATTGATCAGCTATTTGCACTGGAAATAAAAACTGACAAAATCGCCCACTCTCAGTCCAAACCTGTCCGATATGCAAACAGAAAAACCTGACCGATGAAATCGTTCAGAAATCGGCCACAAAAGCTATAGTAACAGTGGTGCTTAGCATTCTGACGATTGATTTTTTTCTGCACACTTGTCTCTAAAACCATGGCAAAAACAACAAAATAATTCATCGATATATATATGTAATCTAGCCATTGTTACTCATCGTATCGATTTGTGGATAATTTTTTGCTGACCACTTTTCCTTATTAGTTTTACGAATATTAAAAACACCATATTTGTGTTATGTCACAATAGTGAAGGTGAAACATATCAATCTTTTTTTTAAAACTAATTCTCCTGTAGAGTGGGGACTCAGAAAAAATTTTAGGCAAAGGAGTTCAGTAGCTGATTGGAAAACTTATAAAAGTATATACATATAGATGACTCATAAACAGCCTTCATCCAAATTACAGTTCCAAATACAAGTAGTTACAATAAAAAAATCAAGTTAGCAATGGCTAACAAAAGTTTTACTAACCAGGTCCTAGCGCCACGAATAGCTGTGCTACTGCGCCCACGGGTCATCATTGCACTTTTTTTTTGTATTCCTGTTATATACCATTTTTTGGAATAAGACAAACTAAGCCTATAAACAATTTAGCTGTGTTCAAGCCACTCGTATTATATGAAAAGTTGATTCAATCAGCCAATCAGACAGAGAAACTAATTCGAGTAGCCAATGAGCAAATAATTAGTTAACCAACTAGTTTGGGTAGCCTATTAAGTCTCGACTAACCTGTTGAAATTTTCCTCTGACCTTGTCCAAGTCATCAGTTAAATTGCTCTGAGATGGATCTAAAATGGAACTTCCTAGAGAAGTATCTTTGAGTAATTTGTCGAGAGCTGCCAGAACTGTCATTGCTCTATGAGATAATCAATAAATAGTGCATGAGTATATGATATTGACCAGTAAAAGCAGGTTGGAGTAAATAAGGTGTGCTAAAGATGAGTTTACACAACATTTCAGTTAATTTATCAGAAAGTATCGGTACATTTTCATCATTTGTCATGGTTTTTTTATGTTTGAGGTGGTCTGACTGCCAGGATGTTTTTAGATCAAAGTGGACAAAGCTTCATCGCTGTTAAAATGCTCAGATCTAGCAAGGGCGCAGTTATGGGGTCTATAGTTGCAAAGAAATTGACAGAAAAGAGATGCATAATGCGGCAACTTGAACACAAAAGCTGATATCAACTATCGTAGAGATAGCAACTTGTGACGTCATTTTGCACATGTTTTCCTTTTGAGAGTTTTAACCGCGATCAAGTTTTGTAAATTTTAATCTTGAAATGCCCAGGCAGTCAGATCACCTCACACATCAAAAACAATTGCAAGTGCTTCGAATAGGTGATAAGATTGTTGTCCAAAAAGCACGATGATTAAAACATGTCCATAAAACATTGATCTAAAAAAATCCGTACAAACTGCATGCACCTCTATAAAATCATTCACGATAAGTGCAGAAACTTCTGCTTCATATTCAAAGACCGATAGGCTGTGTGACTGAAGGATGTTATACTAAAAAAACTCTTGGTAATTACCAGTTCTGCTGTTACACAGTTTTATTACATCATGTCCAATTCTTAAGTTATCCATCGATCCAAAGATATAAAATCAGCTGATTTGTCTGTGACTACAGCCTATCAAAACTTTACCAGGCTCACTCTCATAAAGCTATAAACTCATAATTTCACCATACAACGCTAGTTTCCAGCATAAGACAGAGACTCATTCCGAGCATAAAACAATCGAGTTTTAGAAGGAAGGAATCATGGTCTCACCTTATAATAAGAACTGATCTAGAGAACCGAATGATTACTCTGTAAGTATATAATGATAAGTCAGACGACAATCAATACTAAATTATAATAAGGGGAACTTAATCTAAGGTAGTACTAGCTCTTTATAACTAATATCTATGAACAGACCTTCTTCCAGAAGAAG
This sequence comes from Watersipora subatra, assembly GCF_963576615.1. Lineage (NCBI taxonomy): Eukaryota > Metazoa > Bryozoa > Gymnolaemata > Cheilostomatida > Watersiporidae > Watersipora > Watersipora subatra. Next base: position 65,936,406 of record NC_088709.1, read on the forward strand.
TTTGAGATAGCTCTGTTTTCTTCTCATCATCCATCCAATTGAGGAGAGTTTCCACAAAACCTTCGTAAAAAGCGACCTATAAAAAGATCTCAGAGACTATCATGCAATTTTACACAACAAAAAAGTTGGGAGGAATAACTTTTGATAGATTAAATAGATTACTGAAGTGCCTCAATTTTAATTAATCAAGTCAAACATTGACACATGAGTGCCCAACGTATAAGACAATCGAGAGGCGAATAAAATTTTGAGCAAGTCTCTGTTTTAAGATACAAGAAGCCTTTGAGATAACAGCTGGTTCTTGATGGCTGTGAAATGGCCAATATGCGACAGGCCACTTTCAAGATCAGCATCCCTCAGGCTTTCTAGTCGAATCAGTTTGAAAAAGTTTTAAAAAGGTCGGTTTACAGTTATACTATGAACAAGACAAAAAGCATCCAGCTAAAAACAGATAATCAAAATTAGGACAAAAACAAAATTTACGTTAGGTTTAGTAAAAGTTTAAAACTTATGTAGCTTTAAGTGTGTGTTTAGCTAAATTCATATAAGTTAAATTCAACATTTATGTTATGTTATGTAGCGTCACAAGAGTCGTGTGCACAGTAAACATAAGAATAGTCTGAAAAACCTGAATGCACCTTTTGTATGAACTTTTGTATTTTGAAAGAGTCTGCTCACTAAATACAAAAACAAATTTTGAGGTTACAATATCAAATTTGGCGGTTTTCCAAAGCTGTTTCGACTCAATATAGCTAAAATTTTGAAACATATTTAAATCACCTAAAAAGGAAACATATTCAAGCTGAAAGCTCAGAATTTACCCAAAAATAAACTCGCAAAAGTTCAACTCATAAAGAATTCAGCCCAAAAAGAATTCAACATGAGATGATGCATTGAGAATAACGATAGCCGAAAAGACCTGGATGCACCGATGAAAAAGATGAGAAGTTAAAGAAGAATCGGGCATTTCGATAGAAAATTCTTCTCATGCTTAAAGAATAGAGAAAGCATAATATTATTTTGCTTTATTATTTATCTTGAGGTGTTGACTGATGTTCGAAAAAAAGAATCAAGGAGATTGACCAACCAGAAGCTGAGATATAGACAGCCAAACACAGGTCTACCAAAAAACAAAAGTGTTTTGGTAATCATCAATATATGACGTATGAAATCGACTTGTGTGCCATTGGTCAATTAAGCCAACTAATGCGCTCCCCTATAACAATCACGGCATTTTATTTGGTTTAATCCCTGGAAGTATAGAACAATCCAATTGGGCCTAACAATCATTGCTCTGATAATTCCGAACCAGTCCCTTTGACGTGTAGATTAGTTTTAGCATGAAATAATTACACGCGTCTATTATGTTGCAACCTTTCGCTATATCTTGCTAGTTCAGCCCAGTTTTGTTGTTCTCCCACTTAGCTTCCCTATTCAGACTCATCATTAGTGCTGTTCAGATTTTTTTATCTATAGCTAATAAATGGAATCAATTAAATCAATCATCAATCTCGGTTATTATTTATAATTTTCTATAAATTATACTAGTTACATCATATATTCTATACACAGTTATATTATTATTTTGTATAATATGCATTATGATTATTATATTAATCATAAAAATAATAATAGATAAGATAATAGATAAATAGAAAAAATCAAATCAAAAGTTATCGTTTTCTTTTCTTACAGCAAGAGCAGCACGGTCAAGTTATTCTTTTTAAAATTATGGCTGTAGTGAACTTACAGTCTGTTAATAGTGACGATAATCATGAAAATCAACTGAATGCTGCAGTAGGTACACAGTAGAAAAATGACGAATGAACAAAAATTCACATTCCCATTTCTTATTCTAAACAAACTGCACATGCGGATGTCGCATATAGACTATACACGCGCCATTCGTTGAACAGAGGCTCTTCGGAGCATATCCGTCGAGATCGAGTTAAAATTTGAAGCACAATAGTCAAAATCTGCTCTTCTGTTTTGAAAAATCATGGCCAGGGGTTGTGGGCAGATGCCTTTACCACACAATGTTTGTTTGATTTTCTTGAGAAACCAGAGCTACTCTGTAAATTCTTTACTATCGCGAAAAGCGTTTCACATCTCGTAGCTTAAAACCATCATTATACGTAACGGCGGAAAGGGTGCGCAACTCCGGCACATGACCAATAAGTCGATTTCATACGTCAAAATTCTCGGGATTTTCGAAGGGTTTTCCTCTGATTCGTTATTAGGTAGACCTGTGTTTGGCTGGCTATATCTCAGCTTCTAGTGGGTCAATCTCCTTGATTCTTTTTTAGAACATCGGTCAACACCTCAAGATAACTAATAAAGCATAATTATATTATGCTTTCTCTATTATTTAACACTGTGAAGTTGCTGTGAAATCAGAAAGCTCAATAATCTAATATGTGCTGTTAGGCTGTATGTCCCATGAACAACCAAATAACACATTCTGCTGGGAAAACGAGATAGACATCATTTTCAGTAGAAGTTTATAAAGCTGCTGCCTAGTAACAATAAAAAAGGATACGAACGTTGTCAAGGCCAAAATATTGTCGCCAAGATATTCATCAATTAATTACGATATGAAACAATTATCTGAAAGGCATTTATTTTTGCTACAAGCTAAACAAATACATAATCGCAATTCCATCAAAAAAAGTAAAATGCAAAAACCAGTTGGCAAGCGGTTCCCCTTTCCAAGCCAAGGAATAAAACTTTATTTGATATCGCGGTTATCAATGATCTTTTGACTGGTCAATACAATAATAATTAACGTGATAGTAGTGATGTCAACTTTAAAAAACTCGAATATATGGACAAAAGTTATGGTTATGATAGCTTGGACAATATATTGTGATGTTGGGAATATTTAAAAAATGCCTTATAATAGCATATACAATACAGGCAATATCCGTGCTACTACCTCTAATACACCAGTTACTATTACTGAGAGATCAGAATACAGAACATATGTAATCACACAGGCTTTTAACGGTTCAAAAAATACTACTGATTTAGATGGTGACAAGCCTTCTTCGCTCTAAATTTTTCCCTCTCACTCTGGACCCAACTTCACATCACCTGCTGATACTCTACCGTTAGAGTATTTTGATTGCTTCCTACTGAGCAAAGTGAAAGTAATTTGTAGGAACTTCTAGTAGCAAAATCCAACAAGTATTACGAGTATACCTGTGCAAAGATGAGAGTTCTACAACCACAGTCTAAACTGCAATTATGGGAAAGAGCTACAGTGGAGCGGTGAAGGGCAGTTATTAGACTTCGTCTTAACAGGTTTGTGAAAAGCTCCAAACATAATAACTTAAACTGATAAAAAGCATCACATTCAAAACTATTCAGTAAATTTCAGTTCAAGTCATGTGTGTTCAAATAATACCACTTTTATTGAATTTTTAGCAAAAAATGATTTTCAGTAATTTTTGAGAGACTTTTACAAGGCGAAAGGGTTAAGATAACACTATATGAAAGACCAATTTATCTGTAAATATAAACCCCTCAATTGTTTCCTTCAGTCGAAGTACCAAACTTACCTCTTGCACATGTTCGCTTCCTTTTGTGATACCAAGCTGACATCCGTCATGGTAGTTGTTGTCTCTGGCCATCTTTTCACCATCTTTCAGACCCTCTTTATATCGGCTACAAAACCAAAACTGTTGAAATGTGTTCATATGACAGTATATGGTAGGCATATGACAGTAGATGTAGGCATATGACAGTATATGTAGGCATATTACAGTATATGTAGGCATATGACAGTATAAGTAGGCATATAACAGTATATGTAGGCATATGTAAGTATATGCAGTCATATGACAATATATGTAGGCATATGGCAATTTATGTAGGCATATGACAGTGCATGTAGGCATATGATAGTATATGTAGCCGTATGACAGCATATGTGGCATATGACATTATATGTAGGCATATGACAGTAAATGTAGACATATGGCAGTATAAGCATATGACAGTATATGTAGGCATATGACAGTACATGTAGGCATATGACAGTATATGTAAGCATTTGACAGTATATGTAGGCAAAAGACAGTATATGTAGGCAAAAGACAGTATATATATAGGCATATGACAGTATATATAGGCATATGACAGTATATGTAGGCATATGACATTATATGCAGGCATATGACAGTATATGTATGCATATGGAAGTATATGCAGGCATATGACAATATATGTAGGCATATGGCAATTTATGTAGGCATATGACAGTGCATGTAGGCATATGATAATATATGTAGGCATCTGACAGCATATGTAAGCATATGACAGTATATGTAGGCATTTGACAGTATATGTAGGTATATGACAGTATATATAGGCATATGACAGTATATGTAGGCATATGACAGTATATGTAGGCATATGATAGTATATGTATGTATATGACAGTATATGTAGGCACATGGCAGCATATGTAGGCATATGACAGTATATGTAGGCATTTGACAGTATATGTAGGTATATGACAGTATATATAGTGTAGGCATATGACAGTATATGTAGGCATATGACAGAATATGTAGGCAAATGACAGTATATGTAGGTATATGACAGTATATATAGTATAGGCATATGGCAGTATATGTAGGCATATGACAGTATATGTAGGCATATGACAGTATATGTATGTATATGACAGTATATGTAGGCATATGACAGTATATGTAGGCATATGACAGTATATGTATGTATATGACAGTATATGTAGGCACATGACAGCATATGTAGGCATATGACAGTATATGTAGGCATTTGACAGTATATGTAGGTATATGACAGTATATATAGTGTAGGCATATGACAGTATATGTAGGCATATGACAGTATATGTAGGCATATGACAGTATATGTAGGTATATGACAGTATATGTATTGTAGGCATATGGCAGTATATGTAGGCATATGACAGTATATGTAGGCATATGACAGTATATGTAGGCATATGACAGTATATGTAGGCATATGACAGTATATGTAGGCATATGACAGTATACATTGTATGTAGGCATATTTTTATAGACCATTGTTGAAGCACGCTTTCCTACTTGATAGCCTTGGATATTTAGAAATGAAAAGAAGGGTGACCGATTTAATCACATTTTAACCTCCTTTATTGTCACTCTAATGCAGCGGACACGCTAAATATATAAGTGTACATGTTGTTCATGAAAGTTCTGATGCAATGCTTAATTAAACTAGCAACAGTCTTGAAGTCCGATTAAAATACTTCAACAAAACTGTTTTAACTAAGACTATTACGCGTTTAAGGATTGCGTGTAAACTTTCAACAACATGTACATCTACACATATATTTAGCATGTCTGGTGCCTTAATGTATTGTAGATTCTACAAGATATGACAATTTATATATCTTGACAGTATCAGCTATCATGCTATTGCTGGTTGTGCTTTTGATTTAAAAAGAAAACAAGATGTGTGTCTCAGAAAAAAATACCAGCAAATAAAGGCCAAAGTAGGAGTACAGACAGTGATGAAATTTCAGAATGCCGATGGTCTAATTTAAGAAAACAGTCGCAGCGTGAAACAAACAAAGATTTGGTTGCCTGCTCTGTTGCTGTAGATGAAAGTACTTACATGATTGATACTGCATAACTAGCCATTTCTACTTTTAGAGTAGACTTCGAAGCGCAGTAAGAGCTTGGAAGACTTGAGAGCATTATATTTATGAATGGATTAACAACTGGAAACAAAATTTTTGAAAACATGTCAAAGTACAGCTAGCATAAAACTGCTTTAGAACAAACTGGGAGTTACAACTGATGAAGCACGAGTTATGAACAGGGAAAAAGTCGACTGGTAGGAACAATGCAAGTGAAGATGTAGTTACTACCATATCAGCAGACCATAGATCAAAAAGTATAATAGAAAACAGTAGTTGGAATTTGGGACCACCTAGTAATTTGTATGTTCAGTGTCATTCATGTCAGGAACCCACTTTCTTCAAAACATAGATACTAGAGAAAGGCGGGCTAGGTTGGCAATGGGGGTAAGTTGGCACTCGACACTTTTCAAAAAACTTTCCAAGCTTAGGAGCTACCGTAATTGAACACCAGGGAGCTCCATTTTCTAACCCTTCCTATATGGTGCAGGTCAATTGGAGGTAGCGTTCAAATAGCAGCGGGCGTTGTATTTTCAAATGGCTCGTCAGAATTTCAGCAAGATAAATTTAGCCCTTTCACGGGCGAAGAGAATGTCGCCTATATTTGGCCCTCTTCTTTTGGTGAGCTATATTAAACCCTTTGGATGCAGACCAGTTTTTGGTTTATCCTCTGATAAGCTCAAAGAAAGAACGTTGAGTGATATGGATATGACGCTTACTCGATCTGTAGGAGACATTAAGGGCTGCAGAGGTAACAAAGCTACAACTAAGCAAATTAGCTGATGGAGACAAGGTAAATGATATATTGCCATAATAAAAAAGGTTAGGTTAGGCTAATTTTGCGCTATATATCTAATACAATTTATGCTTTTGTTGTTATTTATTAAATAGCCATAGCTAATGGTTAAATAAACTAGGTTTATAAGGCAACAGTTCATTACATACTATGAGAGTGAATAAACCACACTTGTTATAGCTTGTGTTATGATTCATACAGGTAACTATTTTTACTGTTATACTTTAATTGTTGTATCTACATGTTAACTGATTACACACTATAAGAGTGAATAAACCCCATTTGTTATAGCTTGCGTTGTTATTCATACAGAAACATAACATAAGTTATTGGTGATGAGGACAGGATATTCTTGAGCAGTACCACAGAGAAAATTACAAGAAAATAACCCAAAAACCTATGCAACATCCTCAGTATATACAAGCATGTCTTCGGAAGTGGATAAGCTAACTGAAGCATTTATGGTTCAAAACAAAAATATGGAAAAGCAACAAAAATCCCATCTGGAAGAAAATAAGAAACTTATGGAACTACTGGTGAAAGGTCAAACTGAGGGAGCAGCTAAGCTAGCGCCATCAGCAGCTTTACCCAAGTTTTCAACATCCAGCCACAGAACTATTCACTGATTACATGAATTGATAATACACTTTTGTAGCAACTCCCTCGATACCTAAGGAGAGCAAAATTAATGTGTTCTTAATTAATCAGTCACCTGTTATCTACAATGAAATCAGCAACATGGCTGGCCAACTGGAGACTACAAAACTTATAAATTACGTTACCATGGAAGAAATAGATAATTTCCTAAAAGAACGATATGATCTTACACAATTTATAGTACGTGCGCGTTATAAATTCTAGAGTACTATTAAAAGAACACATGGAGAAACTATTCATTAAATAACGAATAGAATTACACAGGAAGAGACCACACATGAATTTTCTAATATCAATGATCCATTAGATGAAGCTATGAGAGCGCAGTTTGTCTGCTCAGTAAAAAATGAGGCAGATCTCAAAGCACTGTTCAGAGTAAAAGAAAATGAGCAATCCTTTAAAAGAGCTATTGAAATCGCAACTGAAACAGAGGATGCAGCCAAGGTAGCTGTATATGGAGAGCAACAAAGTGTCAACCAGGTACAACTAGATCATAGAACTAAGACGCCAACAGGAACTTCAAACTACAAAAAAAAACAAGACAAAGAACTTTAAATTGCTACAGATGCAATAAACTACACATACTGCTAAGGAATGTCCTTACAGATCTGCTACATGTAATTTTCTGCAGAATTTGGGTCATCTAGGAGTTGCCTGCCGAAAAAGAAAAGTAACTACTAATAAAAAGCCTATAGCAAAGAAATCTACAACAAAACAACAGCTTGAAACTATTCGAAGAATACATATGGAACAACTTCAAAAGAATAATGAGATGGTAAAAAAGATAGTAGAGATGGAGTTAGATACAGGAGCTAGTGACAACTTCATTACCGAAAAAGTCTGGTGTAAATTTGAAAAACCTGTACCTTTTACAACTGCAAACTACGAATCTGTTTCAAAACATCCTATTGAAGTAATTTGACAGTGCCAGCTGAATACTAAAACAGAAAACAATATTGCCTTGAACTTTGTAGTTGGCGGCGTTCCAAATCTCAATCTGATAGGAAGAGAAGCAATCAAACTATTAGGGATATCAATAAACAACCTGCTCAACCAACAAACTACTCAACTTGTAATATTCCTGAAACTCTAACGACTCGTGTGTATAGATCAAAGATACCACACACAATAGTATACTTATCATATTATGGGTGGATGACATAATCATCGCTGCTAAGAATCTCGAAACAATCACATCTGTAAAAGATATGTTACACGCCAAGTTTCACATGGATGATCGAGGCCCTTTAAAATGGTTTCTTGGTATAGACTTTGAACGCACAGAAAATGGGTGTTATAAGATGAGTCAACAACGCTATGTTGATGCCATTCTAAAACGCTTCAATATTACTGATGCCAGGACTGCCAACAGCCCGGCTGACATGATTATACAACTCCAGAAAGCCACAGATGATGAACACAATGCTTTTCTCATCAATAAGTTCCCATATTGCCAAGCCATAGGTAGTCTTATTTACTTGATGACATGTACACGCCCTGAAATCTGTTGGTCAGTATCAAAGTTATCACAATACTTAGACAAGCCAAGCTTAACACACGCCACTGCTCTTAAACGAGTATTAAGGTACATAAAGGGGACTAAAGCGTACTATCTGTTTATACAACTGCAGACAACCTGCTAACCGCACATACTGATTCCGACTGGGCAGGTAGTATCGATGACCATTGATCGACTACTGGGTACCAATGTACACCAGGCAGCTCGCCTGTAAGCTGGAAAACCCGCAAACAACCTACTGTAGCACTTTCTAGTTGTGAAGCCAAATACACGGCCCTAACTGAGAAAACAAAAGAAATGCTTTATCTTCGCAGCTTCTGTAACCGTATTAAAATACCTACCCCTTTGCCATTATACAGTGACAACCAGGGAGCGATATCTATTGTTACTAACAATGGTAAACATCATAGTCACACTAAGCATATTAACTTGCGATATCATTTCGTGAAAGAACAGATCGGCATCGCATACGAACATGTATCATCCTATGACAATCTGGCCGATATCCTCACTAAGCCACTCGGTACAACGCAACACCGTCTAGCTGTTAATAAGCTTGGGCTTGACGGGGGGGGGTGTGTTGAGAGGACAACCCCATACTTGTTTACATTGCTCTGTATACCTGATTACGTGTGTTACCTGACGATATCACTACTAATTAGATATCATTGTGATTCATTAATATATATATATATATATATATATATATATATATATATATATACAGTGAAACATGGATAACTCAAACTTCACGGGGCCGAGCGAAAGTGTTTGAGTTATCAGAGCGTTCAAGTTATCAGAGCACGGTCACAAGTGAATGTATTTATCAGTAGATACATATACAAACTACATGTATATATAAAACTAAAGTATAAGTTGTTTGTTGTAAGTCAAAGGGCATCTGATGTAGAATTTTAAAGTATTTATCAGAAAGTATAGATACTTTTATACACTTGAGATTTGTGTGTTGTTTTAGGTGATGTGACTGCTAGAACTTTTTCAGATTAAAATTGGCAAAACCTTATCGCGGTTAAAACGCTCGGAAGACTTTTTTTTTCTGAGTGTTTTACTCGAGATCAATTTTGCCAATTTTAATCTTAAAACGTCTTGTCAGTCCCATCACCTAAAACTGCAAACAAATCTCAGCCCAATATAAAAAATATCTATTCTTTCTGATAATTTTTAAAACTGGACATAAGTAAACATTTATGACCAATGCAAAAAAGCATGCTTTACATCTGATCAGTTGTTTCATTTAAAAAACTTATCGAGTGTATTATGTGACAAGGCACTTTTTGGACAAAGATCAACAGTGTGACTTATTGTAGAAATAGATTTTAAACAGTTATTATAGTCCTTGCACTCTCTCGTATCTATAAAACGTCTGAGGACATCTAAAGCGTTGTTTGCATCAGCCAAGGTAGGTGGATCAGGTTCAACAATCCCAGCCTCATCCTCTCTATCGGACTCACCGAGAGTACCACAATATGTCACGGACTGCACAATCTCTGCATCACTCAAATGCTCAGCAACAGTAATGTCTGCATCAACCACTAAAAGCTCATCTGCAAAACCAAACTTGAATTTAAGCTAAAGTAACACTATTTTTAAAACATTTGTTAGGCACCTTAGACAGTCATAAATTTAGCCCTTTATCGGGTCGAGTTCATAATAATGTAACAGCATTGGCTATTTCAAGATTACTTACTTGCTGTCACATTTGATGTAGAATCTATGGTGTGTATTAGAAGATTTAGATTTCTCACAGTGTCACCTTCTTCATTATCATCAGCAGTTGAAGTTGCATCTGTTTGATCAAGGTTGGTATGACCAAACCCGTGGTGAAAACAGTTGGCAATCGTTTCTTTTGTGACACGGCTCCATGCTCTGTCCACCCAGCGTATTGCTTGCAAAACATTGATAGAAGCATCTGGCTTCTTTCCATGAGTGTCAATGTAATCAACAGCGAATTGCAAAACTTGCTGACGATAGTAAGATTTAAAAGTTCGAATGATTCCTTGGTCCATAGGTTGCAGCACGCTTGTGGTATAGGGTGGTGTAAATAGAAGCCTGATTGACATAAGCCCATTCATAGTTGGGTGTGCTGGACAGTTGTCAATGATGAGAAGCACTTTTCTGTTTTTTCTGGTCATCCGGCGATCAAAATCTCTTACCTATGTTTGAAGGATGCCACTCACCATCCAAGCCTTCTTATTGTGGTAATACTGACATGGAAGGTTAGTAACATTTTTAAAACAGCGGGGATTTTTGAACTTTCCTATTACAATAGGAACTTCCTTCTCGGTGCCCGACATATTAGCACAAAGTGCCACAGTCAGTCTTTCTTTTGACAACTTCCCTCCACTACACTTCTCCCCTTTAAAGTGCAACGTTTTGTCGACCATGAGCTTGTAAAACAACCCGGTTTTGTCCATATTGAATATGTCATCATAAGTGTACGTTTGAAGTAATGGAGTAAGCACCTCTTCTTTCCACTTTTCCACTTCTCCAACATTAACTGCAGCTGACTCTCCAACAACTATCTGACTGCCAATAGAATGCCTTTTCTTCGACCTGTCGATCCAACCGCGAAAAACAGTAGTATCCTTTCCTAAATCCTGTAAAAACATGTTAGCCTTTCCTAACAAAATTGGCCCATCGATAGGTACGCCTTCACTATGCACTTGTCTAAACCATGTCAATAATACACCATCCAAATCATCGTGCGACGTTGAACGATCTCTTAGCCTTGATGAATTTTGGTCACATAACGATCTTATTCTTTCTTTTTGTTTAATCCATGTTGACACTGTACTTTTTGGAAGATTTTCTCTTTTTGATAATGCTGATAGCTTTTGTCCTGCTTCGATTTCCTCAAGTATTTTAAGTTTGTCAGAAGGTTTCCACGCTTTTCTTTGCTTGCATGATGCCATCGTAAAGCGGATGTCTGTTGTAGCGGAGGCCAAGCCACGAGCCTATTTGTGACATTTTTTCTTCATGTATCCACATATAATCACTGTTACTATATGTATTTTGCATGCTGTGTCTATTTTTATTAAATTTTTATTGCTAATACCTTCTAACGTTTATAGCTTGGCCGTAACTAAGCGAACGTCTTAGCGACACTATTAATCATTTTTACACGATTTCTTTTTCGGTTCCATTATACGGTACCGGGGAAATTATATGTACACTATACGCGTATAAAAAGCGCTTTCGTTAAGAAAACAGAGTAGTCTCAGCTCCGCGACTAGTGGAAACTCCTTCGAAATAAATTGAACGAAAACCACGTTTGTGAATTCAGCAAAAAACTGTTCGAGTTAACGGTGCTGAGGTCGAGTTATATAAAGCCATTTATCATTGCGTGGGAACAGACCAAGCAAATCCATTCGAGTTAACCATGTGTTCGATATATCCGAGGGCGAGTTATCCATGTTTCACTGTATATATAGACAGAGAAACTGTACATTATATTTAGACCCGAGCAGGCAACTTTAAATAAACGATCAGAACTCATGTCATCATGTAGACACAGAAACCAATATTTACTTGAGAACATATAATGGCCAATTATACCTCTAATTCCAACTTTGAGTTTCAAGCTTTTAGCTTTTTAATTCTTTTAATCCTAACATTTAGTGATGAAAATAACTGCTCTATACACATTCACACTACCTGACGATTGCAGCTGGCTCGCTGGCTGTATGAAACCAATGGTTGTAGTAATAAATTGAATAAACTTTACACTAATACTTTTGTATTTTAGCTCCATTTTATATTGAGCACTCTTAGTGTACATATATGAAACAAAGTATACATGCGTATATTGCTCCTATCGTCGAGCACTCTGAATATATTGACACTATGGAAAAAGTTAACTTCAACTATTCCACAAAGAATATTCCTATGCAACCAAGGAACACATACAAAAAAGCTATCATCAACAAAACTGAACAACTCATCAGACTGAATGAGAAAGGTTTACGATGTTATTAGCAAACCTTGTTTGCTTATAGACAAACTACAAAGAAACAAGTAAACCTTGTTTGCTAATAGGCAAACAAGGTTTACTTGTTTGATTATTAGCTTAGTTTCCAATTGATTGCTTAAGACATGCATATATGGTTAAATGTAACAATCTCTTTTTAAAATAGTTTATCAAATTGAAGTGTTATTTAGAATTGCATGGCTATCTTTTTGCAATCACTTATTATAGTTATTTGCATGTTTGCTGCCAAACTGATCATGGTCATTAGGCAGCAATTGCTCTTGAGAACTTTAGCAGGGTACTTGTTAATGAAATTTGAATTTATTTGCTTTCCACCTTTTTCTATCTTTTCTCACTGCTAAACAACAGCTGTTGTTAGGTTTTTTTGTTGAAGTTAAAGCTTGACTTAAATCTTTGACAAATCATAGTCACGGTATGATAGTTGATTTTGCCCATTATTTTATGGCTATTAATAATATGTTTATTAGCTAGTTGGAGGAATTGAAGACCTACAATTTTTTCTGAATGCAGCCGAGAGCTTTTTTATTGATTTCATATCTGATAAAGTTAGCTATGTATAAAAAATGATTGGTTTGCAAATACCAGTCATTTGCATATTTTCAATTATGAATCCAATTTGAAGCGAGTCTAACAAAAAGCAAGCATGCCGTTAATTGAACATACAATTGTAATAAACTTTAAACAAAAAATGGTTACATGAAACATATGGCGTGAGGGACCATTTATTTCAATATATATGTTCTGTTGAGCACAAAAGAGAACGAGAGAGCCAAGTTTTCCTTTGATTTTCCCAAACATATGGTAGGCCTAAGGGACTGAACCACATCTGTAGATTTTTTCATTCCCTTTTTTCTTATTGTAGACTCAGAGTTAACTTCTGTTGCTGAAGCTCCCGTTTCGCAAAGTGATGTTGAACAATTAGCTGAACCAGCTTTAGCAGTGTATGTTATGTTTACAGGCGTTGGCCAGGTTTTGGCTAGTAGGATAAAATTTAATGATGCTCAGCGACTTCATCTCTTTGAAAACCACTTTTAACCTGCATTTTCATATGAGCTTCCTTCCAAATTTTTTGCTAGAGGTAGAAGATTCAAGTTGGATCAGTTGACAAAAGGACCATGACTCAGATATTCACCTAGTCAGGATGGAAGCTTTTGTATTTACCGCTCCCTCTTTGTCAGAAACTCAAATGCTAAAATATTTGTCACAACTGTGTTTCGTGATTTTCAAAAGTGTAGGGAAGCTTTAACCAGGCACAGGAAAGATGAGTCACATATGCGCGTCATGGAAGGTGCTAAGAATTTTGCTAAAACAACAAAGAATGCTAGTCTGAAAATTAATAATCAACCGAGTGTGACATCAGAAAATATTGGTAAAGAAACCCTGCACATTTTATGCACAGTGATTAGCATGCTTCATTATCTTGCACGGCAAAAACTAGGAACTCGTGGACACCGAGACGATAGCACTAGTGACACTGCAAATCGTGGGAATTTTATTGAGCATTTCACAATTGTGCTGATAATGATTTTTTGTTGGCAAAGCATGTAGAGAGTTGTGAGAAAAATCAGAGGGACACTAGTAAGACTATCCAAAATGGATTGCTGGAAATCATGGGTTAGTTTCATGGGTCAGAGAAGACATTGTGAGACGAGTAGAGAAGGCTGAAATCTTCAGCACTTTAGCAGATGAGGTGACCGATGCTGCTAACTAAGAACAGTTGTGTGTGTGTCTTTGGTTTGTTGACATTATAAAAGGGACCCACACAGTGTGTGATGTGTTTGTAGATTTTATAGAGGTTGAGAGAAAAACGGGTGAGGAGTTAGCTACCAACAAAATTTCATTGATCGAAAAGCTAGACTTAGAACTGATGCAAGTGAGACGACAAGGATATGATGGGGCAGCAAACATGTCTTGAATGAGAAAAGGAGTATCAGGAAGATTATTAGCTCAAAAAGACCTTGGTATCTATCCCCACTGTAATTCACACAAACTGAACTTGGCTATTATAGCAAGTGGTTGTATCATTCCAACAATCAGAGATGTGAGTGCAGTGATGGGTAAAATTTATTGTTTCTTTAAGAATTCTCCAAGAAATTCAAAAAATATTTGAACACCATCTTCACAGAAAATGCCCTGGAAAGAAAGCAGAGAAAACTGAAAGACGTGTGCAGCACACGCTGGGTTCAGAAGCATAAAGCCTTTGATGAAACAAGCTTTGCTGATTGGTATTCTGAGGCTGAGAAATTGGCTGAAAGTTTTAATGACATACTGGCCAAACCAAGGACTAATGCAAGAGTGGTTCCCTGAGGAAACCATCATTGTGACACTGCTGAAGACTACTTTCGGGTGACAATCTTCACCCTTTTTCTAGACCATATTCGGAGTGAGATGGAAAGCAGGTTCACAAAGAGCAGAGTTATGGTGAATTTGTTGTGCAAGCTTTGTCATGATGGTACTAACTCACCACTAAGTTCTGAAGAACTGGAAAAACTGAAGCTCTTTGACTATACTGATCTTCCTTCACCATCGCAAATGAATATAGAGTATTCTAGATGGATTAAAGGATACCTCCAAGAAAATAAACTTCCTGACACCATTAGTGACTTTGTCGCAAAGTGTGATGTGGATATTTACCCTAATGTTCACAAGCTGCTGAAAATTTTGTTGACAAGGCCTGTGACTACATGTGAAGTGGATTGAGGAAATTGTGAGCTAAAACTGCTCAAAACATGTCTGAGGACCACTACATCTGAAAACTGGCTCTCAAGCTTAGCACTACTATTTGTTCACTCCAATTTTTCTATGGATTACAAGGGAGTTGCAGCTAGATTTGCTAACGCTAAGCCAAGAAGATTGACAATAGAGATGTCCTTGTGGTGATGGAATTTGTTTAATCTATTTGCTGTTGTATAGTTTTGCAGACAGTTTGGCTAGTCACCTAAACAACATGCAGTATATCTTTGATTAAAGACAAACACTATTCAGTAATTATTCTGCATTTGTATCAGTTTATAGCTATAGATGTACATGTACATAATAGACGCTAGCATTGCTTGCGAGTTTGGAAACTTGATTTTATTTTATTGCTCAACTGTTTGTTAACTTTTTGTTTACATGTAATCTTGATATATATAGTATATTAAGCATTATAGAACACCAATTTAATTAATCATATCTAATGTAAATTTTTACCTCTAAACGTGTTGTTTGCTGCAAACAATCGATTACACATTTTTGGGCTCAAACACACCTTTCCTTTATTCTAAGATGCTTATATTACAAAAAGTTCTGCTAGTGCAGGGCCAGCCAAAAAAGGGGCTGCCCTGACCCCACCCCCAGACCCTTCACACTCTAAATCTATTACACATATTTTGCAACGCACACTTTTTTCCTAGATCCGCCCCTGAAGACCTATTATGCATGCTTTTAAAACATTGATTGACAAACAAAGGAAATATGGTAAGATTCAAAGAGGCACAAGCTATCATATTTGCGTCAAAAAAGTTTCTCCAAACTCTCAATGGCAGAAAATGCACCATTATTACTGACCACAGAGCATTGATATCAATTTTTGCACCTAACAAAAGA
Source organism: Watersipora subatra (assembly GCF_963576615.1). Lineage (NCBI taxonomy): Eukaryota > Metazoa > Bryozoa > Gymnolaemata > Cheilostomatida > Watersiporidae > Watersipora > Watersipora subatra. The sequence continues at coordinate 65,952,649 of NC_088709.1, forward strand.
AATACTGCACTTGCTGCTAAACGATTAACAATATGGGCTCTCTTACTCAGGCAATATGAATATGAAATTGAATATAGAAATACTAACAAACATGAGAATGCAGATACTCTTAGTCAACTACCTGTTGAACCAGATGTTGAGTTTGACAGAGAGGAAGTCGACGCTGACATAAACATCAATTGCACCATTAAAACTATTGGGGCTCAACTAAACCCTACAGATCCATGAGCAATAGTCAAACAACCTTCTAAAGACAATGTAATTTCTACAGTAATAACATATACAACAGCAAGATGGCCACACAGAGAGGAAACAACCCCAGCTACTTCTGAAATCAAAGAATTTAAGAAGTTAGAAAACTCACTATCTGTGTGTAATGGTTGTCTACTTTATGGAAACAGTAGCAATTCCTCCCAGTCTACAAAAAATAAGTACTGAAGATGTTGCATCTGGGACACTTTGGGCTACAAAGGATGGAGCAGCTAGCACGCACAGCAGTATACTAGCCTAGAATGAATGCTGCTATTGCTGAGACAAGCTAGTTGTGAACATCGTGTGCTGAAACTCAGAGACTACCTTCAAAGTATCTTGTACTTCCCTGGATGCTACCGGAGAAACCATGGAGTCGTCTACACTTAGATCATGCTATCAACTTTATGGGAAGTAACTGGCTAGTTTTCACAGATGCTTACACAAAATATCCAGGACCAGTTTGTCACATTCAGCATTCACAGGACCAGTTTACCTTGATCAAATCAACTACTGATCTCTTAGAACAAGAATTTTTACACTTTGGCTATCCACACACGTTAGTTACTGATAATGCTACTAGCTTTAAATCAGAAGAGTTTCAACATTGATGCAAAGAAAGAGGAATTACACATTTATAAGGAGCTCCCTATCACCCTGCAAGAAATAGAGGTGCTGAGAGAATGGTGCAGTCATATAAACAAGCTTTGAGGAAGTCTAGCTTACCCCCTAATGCAGCATTATTAGAATTTCTGATGCATTATAGAAGAACACCTTTAGAGACCGAATATTCACCAAGACAACTGCTACACGGAAGAAAAATCTGATGCAAAATGACACAATTATTCCATCATCAGCCTAATCGGCTGAAGGGAGAGAATCTAGGAGTGAACATTTTCTGAATGACACAGTAAATATGATTCACAGCTATCAAGTTGGAGATTCATGCTATGCGTTATACTGTGGCCCTAGAAGATCTAATCAGCCTCGATGGGTTTCAGCATTAGTGACTAAAGTCTATGGCCAGCGAAGTGTTAATGTTAGAATATGGCCCAGTGGACCTACATGGAGAAGACATGTAGAACTACAACCTAGATTTAGCACAGAAGAAGACCTAGACCCTGGAGATATATTTCAAACATCAGATAAAGATACTGACAGACTACCTATTCCTGTACCTCCTGAAGAACCAGTGCGTCAACCAGAGGCAAAATTTCAACAACTAGACATCTCTACATAGTGATTATGGACCAGATAACCTACATAGATCATCCAGGAGACAGCAAACAAAATTTTAAACGTAACATTTCATCTGCTCATTTTAACTCCAGACTAGTGAAGAGGTGATATATTGCCATAATAAAAAAGTGTGAGGGTGTGTTGACCTCACACTTATGGGTTCAGCGTGAAACAAGACGTTCACTCAAGATGTTACGCGAGATATTGTATTTGAGTCAGATACACTGTGTACATAGCAATCACATGTAAAGAACTGATGATATATAGCTAAAATGGTTCTTTTATACAAAAAAACTGTGGCAGCATGATTGATGTCAAAGGGTCAACTTTGCCAAACACAACTTGGTATATGTGACGCACAACATTGGCCAAAATATACATTTTATGCTTTAGACACCGATGGCACGACCAAGGTTCACAAAAAATATATCATTGAGTATGATGAAATGTATCAAGAATAAACTTTGAAGGCAGAGACAGGATGAGATTGTTGGCCTTAGACATTGTTCATAGTAATTAATGTCAGCAATGACTGTCGATATAAATAAAACAGTAAACATTGCATAGCTTGTGTAAATTATTGTAGTTCTTGAAATGTTACAGCGATGTTATTATAAGGAGACAATGGTTGTTGTATAAGGCTGACATATTTAGGTCAACTCCAGCGGTCTTCTTCATTGAGATAATATAATATCTTACAGAAGCTTAGGTCAAGCTAACTTTGCGCTATATATAATACAATTTATGCTTTTGCTTAGCTATTTATTAAATAGCCATAGCTAATGGTTATATAAACTAGGTTTTAAAGGCAACAGTTCATGACATACTATGAGAGTGAATAAACCACATTTGTAATAGCTTGTGTTATTATTCATACAGAAACATAACAGGTAACTGGCTCAGTGGATAGAGTGGAAACTAAATCAAACGAATCTGAGACTAAATCAAATGAAAATTCTAGATAAAACTGTAGATCTTGCGGATACCATCATGTCAAGGGCAAATGTCCACCTTATGGCCAGCTGTGCAAGAAATGTGGAGGGCGCAATCACCTTGAAAAGAAATGTATGTCAAAGAGTGTGAAAGTGTTTGAGACGGATGATAGCACACACCTACTGATAGAATGAACACCTTATTCATTGGAGCTGTAGATACTCTAACAAATGGAGTCATGGAGCATGCTACCTCAGCTAAGCAACAATAGATCTGAAACAACAGTAAATTTCAAATTAGACACGGGTGCTGAAGCCAATGCCATGAACAAATCGGTAAGGGAACAGCTAGGCTGTCAAACTTAGCAATCACCAATGACCTTACTGGGTTATGGCAAAACAGTGATTCCCAATGCTGGTAAAACGGAGATTACTGGAAGTACAGACAAACATAGGCAAGCTCTAACATTCGAGGTTGTGTATAGAAACTACACACCTATTCTCGGCTTCAGGCATGTGTGGATCTTGATCCAGTAGATCATGTAAATAGTTTGCCAAGTATTTTGGAAGAAATCCCATAAGTTTATGAAGGAATTGGCTGTCTAAAAGATGAGTATAATATACAAAAGGACCAAAAGGAACAGTTGTGCATGCTGCTCGACGACTATCATTAAGCATACTGGGGAGAGTAAAAAAGGAACTAGATTCTATGGAGAAGTAAAAATCATATTTAAAGCAGAACATCCCAGTAAATGGGTAAGCAGCATGGTAGTTTATAGAAAAGAAAAATGGGGATGTCCGATTATGCTTAGACCCCAGGATCACACAAAGCTATAGTTTGTGAGCACCACCACATACCCACTCTGGATGACACTGCTTTCAAGTTCAGTAGTATAAAACACTTCTCCATCTTAGAATGAAACACGGTTATTGGCACATGCCCTTGAGTGAACGAAGCCGTATGTTGACAACTTTTAACAATTTGTTTGGACGCTATCGTTTTCAAAGGCTGCCCATTGGCTTGCATTCATCAGCAGAGGTCTTTGAGAAGAGGGTGGAGCAGTTTTTTTGGAGATTTAAACTCAGCTATATATTTTGATGATATTGTCGTGGCTGGATGTACTCAAGAGGAACATGATGATAACCTAAGACATCTACTGAAGAGGGCCAAAGAGGTTAATGTCAAGTTCAACAAAAAGAAAATAAAGTTGAGCAAATCTGAAGTAGTGTATTTTGGACAATTAGTGTCCAGTGAAGAACTTCGTCCAGATCCCAGCAAGATCAGAGCCATTGAACAAATACCCTCGCCCACAGAAGAAAATGGAGTACAGAGGCTTCTTGGTACTGCAAATTTCTTAGCACCATACCCGCCCAACGTGTCTAGAGTCTCACGCAGCGATTAGGGCTCTTCTCAAATAGGATGTTGTTTGGTCCTGGGAACCTGAGCACGCAGCAGCACTACAACAAATCAAGAAGCTTCTTACCAGAGAGCCTGTGTTAAAGTATTTTGACATGGAAGCTGAAGCACAAATGCAGGTTGATGCTTTTCAACATGGTTTAGGGTATGTGCTCCTACAAAATGGTCATCCGGTTGCCTTTGCTCCAAACTCACTTACTGCTGTAGAAGTAAACTACCCACATATTGACAAAAAAACTCCTAACTATTGTGTTTGGCTGGAACAGTTCAACCCCTATGTTTATGGTCACCCTATAAATGTACAGACATACTATAAAAGTACAGCAAAGTCCACTGCTCTCTATGCTAAAAAAAGTCTATTCATCAAGCATCACCAAGACTTCTAACCCGGTTGCAGCGTTATCATGTGGATGAAGTAAAACACATATTTAGCCAGCACTTATACTTGGCTGATACCCTATCCAGAGCTTTTCTCAAGGATGAGCTTAATCAACAAAGGGACTTGGAAAGTGATCAGGCTGTAATGATTCATGGTTTGGAGGTTACGAATGACCTGATATCTCAGCAGAACCAAGCATATACTGCTGACCCTGCAATGAAAGTGCTGCCATCCGTCGTACAAGGGTGGTATAGAAGCTGCAAGAGCCAAGCTCCCTTTATTATACAGCCCGACTGGCAAGTTAGAGCGGGTTTGTATGAATGTGATAGCTTCATTTATTTGGAAGAGAAGCGGCTAATACGTGAGCCGGAGCGCAAGAAAATGCTAAAGCAATTACACAGTGATTACCTAAGATATCAAAAGTGCAGAGAAAGAGCCCGTAAGATGGTGTATTGGCCCGGACTCAATAATGGTATTCAGCTAATTGTGCCTAGTTGCAGTACATATGCTAGATCTGCACATCAACAGCGAAATGAGCCTTTCTTACTACATGAAATCCCTAGTCTTCCTTGGAGCAAGGTAGCTATGGATATAATGAACTTCACATCCAACAGCTATCTAGTAGTTGTTGATTGCTACTCACATTTCCTGGAGCTCAGACAAATTTGCAACAAAGCAGCTAGTGATGTCATATTGGCATTAAAGTCTATATTCTCAGTGCATGGAGCGCTCTTAAACATTATGGCAGACAACATGCCGTTCAACAGTGTGTGTATGTGATTTCCTGACGAATGGAGATTTGACATAACTACTTCTAGACCTCATTACCTGAAGTCTAATGGCATGGCAGAGCGCTATGTACAAACAATCAAACATTTAATAAAAAAAGAGTGAGGATACTGTTGAAGATATCTATCTATCCCTTCTGGCTTACCGACAAACACCGGTTACAGGATGTGCATACCACCCATCTGAAATGCTGATCAACCAAAATATCAGGAGCAATTTGCCTATTACCAGTGAAGCACTGACCCCGGCAGTGGTACATCCCACTGCACAAATGAAGAAACATCAGCAGCAACCCGAACTGTACTATGATAAGACAGTCAAACAGCTTCCACCATTGGAGTTGGAAGAACAAGTGCTGGTAAGGACTTCTGAAGACAGAAGTTGGTGGCCAGCCAGTGTAATTGATCGTCACTCTTCATACCGATCATATATTGTAGATAATGGCAAAACTCTAGTTCGATGTAAGAGAGTGCACTTGAGACCCAATCTCTCTGAGGCACAACCTGAGCCGACTACTGAGGATTCAAACTTAGAGAACAACACTAGCTTCGAGACAGCTGATCAACAAGAAAGTGATGGAGTTACACTAAAGCCAGGACCCGCACCTGTATCAACACCACAATAGATATAGTAAACCCTAGATTGGCGAATAGCTATCATTACAATGGAGCAAAAGTGAGGCATATAATTGGCTATAGTTTTTTCGATGTTATGTCACAGTGATGTGCATCACGGCAAAAGAGCCTTCAGTTGAGCAAAGAGTTTAGTAGTTTAGTTTAATGAGTTTAGTCATAAACATAACAATTAGACCAAAATCTTGGTGAAATTTCATCAGAGGAGACTGAAACACCCCAGCTATATCTTGAATTGTCATGACCCATATGGCAGATAAAGAGCCTATAACAAGACAGAACTTCAACTCAAAACAAGGAGTTCTCAACAATATCATAAGCTATCTGTGCCAATTAAAGACACCAAGCGGAAAGCTGCTAGTGAAAAATAATAAGAAAACCTTCATCATTGGTTTGGGTCAGCAGCCAAATCTGTACATAGCATTGCTTAATATCTTTTCGGCAACTACCCTTACATCAAGCACTTCCCAACTTTAAAGATCAACCAGGATCCCGTCGAGACACCGTTTTCCAAGATACGATCTAAGGGTGGCTATAACAATTACCCGGATGTAAAAACTGGTTCATGTTGATTTGGAGAATAACTGGCTTATATCATTATATATCTTTCAATTTATTGAGTCCAAGACGAAAAAACTAAAAAATGTATAAACAATGAATAGTACGTTATAATAATACATGGAGAGCAGTGAGAGAGGTCACAGATAATAATAAGACCAAGCCTCGTGGCAGTTAATAAAACATATAGTTCAGCGTTGTTGTAAGCAGCTCTTTGATAGGGAACAATTATGACAAAAACAAAGCTTCACCTGCTGCCAAAAATCTCATGGTTTTGATTTATAATGTATCGATATTGAATAGTCAATGACATAATACAAGAGCATAAAAATTGTATAATAGTATAAACTCAGCTTGTAGTCTCTCTTTAGAACCAGCTTTTATATAACCAAAGAAAGATGACTTTAAAGCATCTACATGTACATGTATATTTCTAAGCGTCTATAATATAATGACGCGTCCAATACTATTGTGATACACTGATTTCGTTATAACTGTTCTATAGAACTCAGTTCTACCGTATGAAGTTGATGCTGCCGGTGCTCTAATTTCTTTTTGCTAATCATGTAAACAGATTAATCACAAAACAACAAACTAGAAAGTTAAAATTTTGAAACCATTTTAAAACTATTGCAATGCTATAGCTATGAGGGGCTTGTTGAATCAAATATTTACTATTTTAAGAAACTTTTATGACAACAGGACCCTGTGCAGCAGATTGAAAAGGCAATGCAATGGATCACACCACACAAAGCAAGGCTGGGCTCAAACAATCACCCTAAGCCAATGCATGGGCCCACGCTGCCGCAATAACCCACCAAAACACAAACAACAACACGCTGTCACAATATCTGGTAATTCAACTCATGCAAGGCAATGGCTTAGTGGCTATAAACAATTATCACGTTTTCACACTAGATGTGCAGTGTTTTAGATATGTACATTGAGCACTGCTCATAAAAGCAGATATCACACAAGTCCTAATACTAACTGTATTGATCTGGATGTGAGCAGGGCTAAAAACTGGCCAACTCCTACTACATTCTCTGTCATAAAGAAGAAGGAAGACACAAAAGCTGCGAAAGGTGAAGATGAGGAGTTTGGTGATGAGGAACTCTTTATAACTCAAATGTAATGACTGTATCAAGTTCTTGACCGATGTAGAAGTAGTGGGAAGTAGAAGTAGGGATGACAACCCTAATCCCAGTTAAAAACAAATGAGGATTGGTGACGCCAAACCCATCGATAGGTCGAATATTTATTGTTGCAGAAAAGTGCTTGCGTTCACGCATGGAGAGCTATGGTATCATACAGAGAGCGATTAAACACGTAACATTACAGACACTAACATATGTCTTATTACATAACCTCAATCATGGGTTCACATGCACAGTGCATGCCACCAATCTACTCAAAACTATAGTAAAGTGCTATATTAAAGTCAGAATAGGCTACACTATGCCGCTTGAAATGCGGCATGCCGCATGAATCTAGTTCAACCAACCTTAAACAAAAACTATTTCATCTAGTTATTTTAGTCATGTCTAATGGGTGTTTAATACAGTGGTCCAGCTTAACTGCTTCTAAATCTCATTTGATTCATTAGTTTGTTATTAGTTTAATTTCTATTTGGTCACTCTTTGTATTATCAATGATATAGAAGCTTCTAAATCATTGGTGTTATCTATTACCATGTGTGTAAGATTCTTGCCTTTCTCATCCAAAGTCAGTTTTATTTATTTCCAATAAAATATGCAGTCTCAGATGCACAAACTATGGAAAAATTGCGCAGTTTTTAGTGTAAATTAAATAGGTAGTAATAGATCGGCTGATTCACTCTACACATCACCATGATGTTGCGTCAAGCAATTTATACGCCTCACTTGTTTTGATTATTCGCATATCTGAAGTTTATTATATCTATGGAAACCATGCAGGAGTGTGGGAACTAACAAGGGCATTCTACCCTCACGCTTCCAGGACTTTGCCATGCAGTAAGTGAAGCCGACTCACAACACTTTTGCTTACTCACTTATTATCGCTTTAGTCTCTTATATTATCAATTTAGTTTTACTCTATATCGCTGACTACAGTAACTGATATTATTGTTTGTTGGCTACAAACTTTAAATAACTGGTTTCAAGCCTACTGCATGCAATATACATCATTCATTGCTTCTGAAAGCTATATACTTATCAACAATAAAATAAATCAAAAAACAAGTTCAACTACGAAGACTATTAATGACTAGTAACTAACTTAATTAATTAACTACTAGACTTGAGAATGAAATAATGGAATTCTCTGACTAATACTTAATCGGCTACAGATACTTTCATCTAGTTCTTTTAAGGCTGGCCAGCCATTAGGGTCGACACTATATAGTATGCACCACCCATATACAGGTAAATATCATAATACAACAGTAACATTGTTAGTAACTATGAAAACGTGATCCACCCATGTCACAAACACTGAGACTAGCGACATGCGTGAAGATTCAAAACACTAATAAAAATTCTGTCTCCCCATTATATCAATTCCTAACCCTGGCCAGCCAGCCCTAACCCCTGTGTGCAACGGTTAACAATATTGACTTTCAGAGCAAACAATACTATACCAGGCAATAATACTATAATGAGAAAAAAGATTTCATGATAAAATTGTTTAGGATTCTATATGTCCGAACATGTTTACTCACTAATTGACAGAAAAATATGATTAAAATAGGTAGAAAAAAATCTGTCAAAGATTTCAACACTATGCTTAGCCTTGCCATTTTAGTCTGGGAGCAGAGTAACTCAAATGTGAGTTGTCATTCCCTTACTCAACTTTTGAACACTGATGCACGCAAGGAATTCCTCCACATTTATACAATATCTGTTTGCACATTGCAGTCTGTAACGTCATTTCTTACATACTTTCACGCTTAAATGATGTCTCATCGAAGGGCGGAGGCGAAATAAACAAGTCTACCGCTGTTGCCATTGTGACAAGGAATTTCACAAACTGTGATTGGACCATTGCAACAAAACGTCATAACCCGCCAGATTGCTTAGTAATGGCAGCCCAAGCTGGCAGCATAGGCTGACTGCACTGCGTGCCTAAGCTACTAACTTCAAGTAATTTAGCAGGTTTATCACCTCAACAAATGAAGACAGTAACTGAACGTGTTAACTATTATAAGGTCAACCATTTGGAACTATTTACAACTATTGCTAGGTAAGCAGAACTAATTGTTTTTATGATCAAACGGAAGACCTCATTCATTTTTTTATGATAGCCATTAATTCATTGTCATTGAATAGCAATAATGGTGTCCGTATTAATATGATGATTCAATCACTATTGACTGACAATACATTCTAAGTAACTAACGAATGTCATCAGACCAGATTTCACATGTTATGAGGTTAATGTTCATTGGAATTAAAAATCGGTTCGTTTGAATTTGATGATTATGATGATCTATCTATCAACCAAGGCCAATCAACATGATTTGAACTGAAGACCTAAGATGAGAAAACGCTCGTACTCAACAAGTTATTACTTTTTCTTTACTGCTTTCTTGGCATGTGATCTGCCAACTAAATACCAGTAGATTATTAATTGAATCAGATTTGATGTTATGTTGTTATTGACACCAACCATAAATGGCCATATCTCCAACTCTGACTCTAGTTTGTGTCCAGGATAGCTAAAACAAGGTTGGCTCTACAACTGAAAGGTTTTGTATAACACAGATTTGTCATGCACATCCCCCCTGTTCATCAAATCTATGACGTCCCCATAAAGGAAACTTATAGAGGGCACATTCTGAACAACAAGTAAGTTTAATGACTTATGTGAGATGCAACGTCATAGCTTCCCAACTGCCTGTCCCCACCAACTTTCTCACCGAAAACTATCAGAGTTTAAAAACTGAAGTATTGAATATGATGACACTGGAGTTCATCCTGCAGCCATATTACCAACTGCTGTTGCATTTTGATGACCTCCCTAGTATGCTCTCAAACTACAAGCTGCATTATTTTTTCATACGTTTGTTAATGTTTTCCTAGCTAAACAGGCTGAAAGAAAGTTGGATTTAGAGACTCTGATTAGGGAATCATAGACTATAAGCTCATTCGTAAATTTATATGAGGAATAATTTATGATAATTTATGTTTTATTTTTATAGCCAAGTGCATCCACACTTCTGAGTATTGAGGCACCAGATGCCTGTCAAAACTCATACGAGACTCGTCCCAAAAACAAGCTCTAGTCAAATATTAAATCCATTATGTGTCATATGTGGCGGTGACGCTAAGCCAAAGAGGGCTACTCAAAGAAAAACGCATATATGACAAACTGTGTAAGGCACAGACCATTAATGCTGGTATAAAAAAATTATCTCTCTGCATCAAATAGTAAAACTTTTGATGTTTTAGTGCTCAAAAAGCAGCCAAATTAAAAAAATTTTTGCTGCCCTTTCTCTTCTCCTGACCCTTCCTGCCAGAATATGTGTCAAGAATAGATCCTAAGCACACCAATGACTTCAGGGACCATCAAATAATCACAGCTTAGCAGTCGGCAATGCGACATGCTAATATGTCAAAAGACATATTTCATGTTCGCAGGCACTAAATACATTATAATGTGGGAAGTTTTTGAATGTATACGTGTTGAAAGGAACAATTTATTATTGGTGTATTTCAGTTGCAGTTTTGGACTATGTTACAAACTTTAATCCAAAACCCCAAACACAGTAAAATGGGAACTGAAACATTATAAATTGGTTATATTTGCTCCAAGTTGTAAAACCTTATTTGATGTTATTTTAGACTGTGTTCTGCCGATGCAAGACTTCAAGTGTTGGAAAGTACTCTTGCCAGAAGGAAGGATTACCTTGCACTGACCTCTGCGCCTTATCTATGGATAGTTGTTCAGACCGGAATGTAGAAGATGATTGTGTCTTAGACGCTGAAGGTTAGTGTGGCAGATTATACAGTAAGCATCATAATAGTGGTAAAGAATAGCATAGCCAGGTGTGCATGCATAAGTTTTGTGTGTGGTGTCCCCTTTCAGGCAAAATGATATGTATTTCCTATACTGTATGTTGCAACAAAGCTAACCTGAGTGTATCCATAATATGCTTAATCAGGCATTGGGAAAGACTCCTCCAATGCCCCAAACACTAGCTTTTTGTGTGTCGTGACACCCGTAACTCATCACTGTTGTTGATATTTAGAAGGTTTGCTATCCTCAAAACATTAACTGTCAGCAAAATGAAATTGTTATCAGGAGGGATGGTGCTATATGTATATTATTTCATTTGCAGATGCAGCCGATTGATGATGAAGAATCAACCGAGTGAAAGTGTATTTTTTGATTGGGGTTATCTCAGGAGATGTAAAGCAACTATAATTATTTATTAAAACATAATCAGATGCTTTAACCAAGTTCATTTGTTACAACACATGTTAGTAAGTGTTCTTTGAACATTTCTTGCCCCTGAACCCTCTCCCTGAATTAGTTTTGGTTTTTTTAGCATGCAAGCTCAATGGCAAAAAGGTACCACAACTCCGAAAAAGTAACACAACTACGAATAAACTTTCAAGTGCTGCCGACAGCAGTAGAATGGTTGTACAGGATGCAAGGCCAAATCTTATTACCATTAGGTCTAAAACTACTAATTCAATTCAAAAAACTGCATAAGTTGTGAAAGGGAATAGAAATTATTTTTTATGACAGATAGGGTTGTTCTGCTCTCTGTCTATATAGACTAACTGAAATTAATGAGACCGTCCAGGATGGCCATCCAATTGGTAATGAATTCAGTATGATATCAGAAACATTACGTACAAGAAATATAAATTAAGTTCACGCTATGTAAGCTATTTTCATGTTGGACAAAATAATGAGACTGGTAACCCGTTTCCATGGCTTGCTTGTGTTCACTTATTTCATCTCCGGACAACAGTAGACTTTCTAGACATTGTTATATTAGTTAGTCTTGTTTATGTATCTATTATTGGTTTCCCAGGCTAGGTTTCCGCCAGGGAGTCGCCATCTTGATATTAATTTTTAAGTCACTTATCTGATGCCAATAAAGCTGGACTTACATGCATCTTATTACATAAATGATTTAACATGGTGTCAGGACTTTGAACCACGCATTTGCCGTTTTTGTTATCTGCACTGTGAATTGACTTTATTTCGACGGGAATATTAAAGAAGATTGTGGCTAGTATCATATCGGAATGACGGAGGCCGATGCTGCACGCCCCCGCCGTTGAGGATAAAAGTTGACACTCCTGGACATTTGGATTTTGTTAATGCCTCCACGCAGTGGACAGAGTGGTTAAAAAGGTTTCAGCGGTTTAGGAACATTGGTGGCTTAGCAGAACAGTCTAATGCAGTGCAGATCGATTCTTTGCTCTATATAATGGGTCTGGAAAGTGAGGATGTATATGCATAGCTGCAATTTACGGGAGATGAAGCGGACAGAACATTTAAAGCAGTAGTGGATGCCTTCACTGCTTACTTTCAGCCACGCAGAAATGTTCTCAATTACAGGACGCAGTTTTACAACCGTAAGCAGAGTGCTGATGAGTCGGCTGAAGAGTACATTCGCAGCGTTCACACTTTGGCAGTTAAGTGTCGATTTGATGCAGGATTGACACAAAATGATATGGTCAAGGACCGACTACTCTCTGGTATGTCTGATACTTCGCTTAGTTCCGAGCTACAGCTTGATGAAGACGTAACACTAGATGCTGTTATATCTAAGATGCGCGCTAAGGAGGCAATAGTGAAACAAATGCAACTCGAAACGAAAGTGGCTGCAGTTAAATTAACCGGTACTGCTAAGAGTAATCAGAAACAAACACGCATGATATGGGACTGCAAATATTGTGGAGGTTCTCATCCGCCACGTTCATGTCCAGCTTTTGGAAAGAAGTGCAACAAATGCTCCAAAGCTAATCACTTCGAACGTGTGTGTAAGCAGAGCAGAGCTCAGGCTGCCGAGGTAACCGCGAATGGTACAGCTAAAAGTGAAGACTCGGATTTCTTCATTCATACACCAAACTTACATGCCGATGCTGTTAGCAATGACACTAAAACCATTTATGTTGATAGGTTTGATTCTGCTATTATTACTCATGCTTTTAGTATCACTAATGAATGGTTGGAAGATCTTGTTGTGAATGGTCAGGTGTTAAAAGCAAAAATAGACACTGGTGCTCAGGCAAATGTTATCACATCTAATGAACTTCAACGGGTTGCCCCAAATTCTTTGATTAATCCTAGTCGCACGAGGTTGACTGCCTACTCGGGACATGTTCTGCCTGTTGTAGGTGTGAGTGAGATGGAGGTATCATACAAGGGACAAAAGCATTCTCTTAGCTTTCACATACTGAAAGGGGAACGAACAGCACATACTTTGATTGGATTGCCGTCCATAAAACGACTGGGCCTTCTCAGTGTCTCTGTGGTAGGTTCAGTAAATTCTGATACTGTAGGTAGTAAAGGTAAGTGTAGGATAGCCAGTCAGTTCCCAGATGTCTTTGAAGGTTTTGGATAGTTGAACATTACACATAGTATTATACTCAAACAAAATGCAGAGCCATATTCTTGCCCACCAAGGTCGGTACCGCATGCACTCAAAGCCAAACTGAAATCTGAGTTAGAGCGATTGGTGTCATTGGGAATCATTGCTGAATGTAAAGAACCAAGTGAATGGGTCAATCAAATAGTGCCAGTCCTAAAACCTGATGGATCACTCCGCATATGTCTTGACCCACAACAACTCAATGCAGTGACTATCAGAGACCGATATGTTTTACCAACTATCAGTGACATATACGCAAGGTTATCTGGCTCCATAATTTATACTACTTTGGACGCACAATCAGGATTTCACCAAATACCAATTGATGAACAGTCCCCCAAACTAACAACATTCATGACACCTTTTGGTCGCTTTCGGTACCTATGTTTGCCATTTGGTCTCACATCCGCACCGGAGTTCTTTCATAGGACTATGGTGGACATAGTAGGGGATATACCAGGGGTGGAAGTATACATTGATGATGTATTGATACATGGCACTACAGAAAAAGAGCATGATGAGAGACTTAAAGAAGTTCTCACTCGATTCCGAGCAGCTGGTTTGAAATTAAATGCAAAGAAATGTCAGTTTAGGGCTCAAAGTGTGAAATTCTTGGGTAATATTTTGTCCAAAGATGGTATCCGGCCATCTCCAGACAAAGTTCGAGCAATACAGAACGCTAAGACGCCCAGCAATAAGTCAGAAATTCGTTCATTTCTTGGTTTGGTGACGTACCTGGCTAAGTTTTGTCCAAATTTGTCACAGTGCACAAATCCCTTACGACAATTGGTTAAAGATGGGGTGGATTTTTGTTGGGAGTCTGCTCAGGAGCAAGCATTTCAAAAGGTGAAAAGTTTGGTCACAAACGCACCAGTATTGGCACTCTATGATCCTAAAGTTGATGTAACTGTGAATGTAGATGCAAGCTCGCATAGTTTAGGTGCAGTACTCATGCAAAAGGGACAGCCAATAGAATTTGCAGCACAATCGCTAACTTCGACACAATGTTTGTATGCTCAAGTGGAAAAAGAAATGCTAGCCATTCAGTTCGGGCTTACACGTTTCCATCAGTATGTATATGGGCGAGAAGTGATTGTCGAATCTGATCATCAGCCTTTAGTTAAAATTAGCAAGAAACCCCTCAGTGACTTAACACCCAGACTTCAACGAATGTGCATGCAAATTCAGCACTACCAATACCATGTAGTACATGTACCAGGCAAGCAAATGTTTGTATCAGATTACCTCTCAAGGTCTTGCAAGGCAAAAACGCATGAAGTAGACTTGAATTTAGATGATCCTATGCCTCAAATCTGTGCGCTCAGAGTTCGTGATGCAACTGCTGTTGATGCTTACAAAGAAGCTACTGCTAGTGATGATACATTGAAAATAGTAATGCACTATACCAAGTCAGGCTGGCCAAACCAGAAGCAATTGTGTCATGCATTGGCTAAACCTTACTGGAAATTTCAGAGTGAAATCAGTGAGTGCAATGGTTTGCTGTTTTATGGTAGCCGGCTTGTGGTCCCTTATGAAAAGCAACAGGAGGTACTTGATCAGCTGCATGCTAGTCATTTGGGTATTACAAAAACGCAGCAGCGTGCAAGAGTAGCTGTGTTTTGGCCTGGCATGAACCAAAGAATAGAAGACAAGATCATTTCATGTAGCGTATGCAAAGCTCATGAGAAGTCCCAGGTTAGTGCACCTCTCATACCCAGTGAAATTCCAGATTACCCTTGGCAAATCATAGGCAGTGATCTTTTCCAGTTTGATGGTGGCCACTACTTGCTGAATGTGGATTACTACTCCAAATGGGTAAATGTCACAAAATTGCGTGAGTTGTCAAGTAAAGCGCTAATAGAAGAATTCAAAAAACAGTTTGCAGATTACGGAAGGCCAAACATCATCCGATCAGATAATGGACCGCAGTACAGTTCATGTGAATTCCAACAATTTGTCAAGCGATATGCGATAGATCATGTAACTTCCTCACCTGGATATCCTAGATCAAACGGACAGGTCGAACGGTCAGTTCAGACTGTTAAACAGTTGATGATTAAAGCAAAGGAAGATGGAAAATGTTTTTGGAATTCCCTACAGCTTTGGCGCAATACCCCTCTAGCAGGAGACCTGCCATCACCTGCACAATTGTTGCAGGGTAGGTCATTGTTTGATGGCATTCCAGTACAAAAGCACTGCCTATTTCCTAGGGCCTATGATAGAAATCAGGTTAGAGCAAAGTTAGTGCAGAGACAATGTGCAATGAAAAACTATCATGATGTGAAAACAGTGCCGGAACGTGAGATACTAACAGAAGGGCAGCAGGTAAGATTTAAGTCTTTAAAGGGTAGCTGGGAGAAGGCAGTGGTGATAGGACACCATGACAGCAACAGGTCATACTCCATAAAGAATCCAGCAACAGGTATGGTCATAAGACGTAATAGAGAACAGTTAAAGCCTGATAATTCAATGCCTAGCTCTGTTACTTTAGTTCAGCCAAATTCATTAGAACCTAGTCAGGTAGGTAATCAGACCACAGAGACTAGCCCAAAAGTGATACCAACTCAAAACATTTCACCAAATCCTGTTCCCCTTCCAGTTGCTGGAGGGCCCAGTCCTGGTGATGCTACCTCTCCCACACCGCAACAGACCACTACCAGTGTGCGGACTCCAGTGCGACGCACCAGATTAGGCAGAACAATAAGGCTTCCTGTTAGGTATAGAGATGAGTGACATAAAAAAAACATGGATTGTGTTTTATTTGCCAGAATTTCATGGCATTTTCCTAGATTGTTTCATAGTTTTTTTATAGATCGCTTTATCACTCATGTTACAGCATTTCCTTTTCAATTGTAATGCGTTATTATCTTCTCTTGCTTGCTCTCATAATACTCATTACTACATATACTATGCGACTACTCACAATCAACATTACTTGTAGCTGTTTGTGAACCTGAGCACCTGTGCTTTTATTGGTAACATTTTGGTTTAATTTATGTTCACGAAAGGGAGATGTTATATTAGTTAGTCTTGTTTATGTATCTATTATTGGTTTCCCAGGCTAGGTTTCCGCCAGGGAGTCGCCATCTTGATATTATTTTTCAGTCACTTATCTGATGCCAATAAAGCTGGACTTACATGCGTCTTATTACATAAATGATTTAACAGACATGATTTACAATTTCTTAAACTTCTAAAGACATCCAAAACAAATCTTACAACAAAAGTTTCTTCAATTCTTTTAAGCTTGAAGCGAATTAACTACAATTATAAAATAATTTCTATTATATAAGCCATCAACGAGTCATAACTTACAAGCTGTACGTGTACTGTACATCGCGTAACATGTTATGTACTACAATTTAATTAACAAAGTTTATTATATACCTATCTTCAGCAACAAATAGCGCATCAAAAGCAATGTTCACATCATTGTCGCTTCCTTTGGCCATTGAATAACCACTTTGTCTAAACGTTATGCTCAACAATGTTTTTTTTACGAAAAACCTGTGAGAACACTACGAAATGGGAAAACTCGGCTCGCGAGCGCAGCCTTATGAAAGGGGTTAGATGATGGACGGGCCGTCATATTAGGTGAGCTCCCATTTTTGTTTACTAACGCTTTAGTGTAGTTACGTCTATTGAAAGTTATTGCGCAGATAACTCCGACAAATGCCCGCATAATTTATCGACAGTGACTAAACACTTGGTTATACGTTTCGTATTTGGCTATGGTTGAAAACGTTTTGAATTATTTAAAATCTTTAATCAACAAGGTTTAAAACAGGCTGGTTAATGGAGAAAGCTACCAAAACGTGCCCTACACATAAGGCAACTTTCAAATCCTATATCGTAACATATGTACCTATTGTTTCATGGTTTGACCAATGATATACAGCTTCTCATGGAGATGTTTGGGGCTGTATATTATTGTTTTGACATTAAATCAGGGAAATGTTTATGCGCTATTGAGGAAACACAATTCTTCATCATAATTTAAACATCTGTATAAGAAATGCTGAGTTGATGTGTATTTGCAATGCAAAACCAAATGAGAAGTCAAGTTGCAAGTTAATATAGCCCTACAAGCTAGGCATTCATCTCACACATTTATTGCCAAACACTCTATTCAACCATACATAGTAATCCACAAAGCAGCTATCTTAAACATCCATGAAAATATTTTGCCACATTCACATACAATCAGCAGATGGCTCCTGCAGATCTTCCTAATCCACCAACATCAATATTATAAAAAATCTGATATAGTTCAGAATTGTCTACACAATGATCTCTGTATCCCCAAGTTCCTCGTCTTGCGGAAGATGTGCAAGCATTTTTTCAGGTGGTACAAGATTTGGGTCAATCAGGGGCAATCCGTGCTGCTCTCTTCGGGCAAGCTCAAGGTAGGCTTCTCTTTGTCTCCAGCTTGCCAGCCTGTGTATGAACCAAAAAGCAGTTGTACAATCACATTCGTTTTACAATATTGTCAGAGATACTAGTTTTATAATATTATTCTGAACCCTAGCTAAGTTAAAAACACCATGCTGCAAATTGAGGAAAATGATTATGTAAAGTCATGCAGCAAAACTAGCCAGTTCCTAACCAGCCCAGACAAATAAAAATATGCTCCGAGTCATGTAAAAATCTGCCACTTATCTCACATACTGTATCCAACCTACTCTACCAAACCTGAAACCGCTACTTAACTTTCAAACACATGCGTGTTAACCGCATGCGTGTTAACCGCATACGTGTTAACCGCATGCGTGTTAACCGCATGCGTGTTAACCGCATGCGTGTTAACCGCATGCGTGTTAAGCGCATGCGTGTTAAGCTGCACGCGTGTTAAGCTGCACGCGTGTTAAGCTGCACGCGTGTTAAGCTGCATCTCAATATTTCTTTACACATTGTGCATAATTGCATTGCTTGCCAATTTCAATCCTACTTATCAGAGATGCTTTCAGGTATTTCAATATATCTATCTATGATTTTATTATCATCTATATATAATATGTTTTTATGTAGAAAGTAGAGGTATTTCCTACTTGAGAATGTCCATGTACAGATTTTTTAATTTTACAACTTCTAGTGATCGTCCTTTGCAATAACTAGAAATTGAAAATAGAAATTGTACCATTACCGTTGCACTGCAATGGCACATTTGAAATTGAAACGGCACAATTAGAAATAACAAAGCAAAATAAATACTGAATTTCGAAAAAAGGTTTGAAAACAATTCAAAAGAACAAACGCAAAAGGTAATATCAATTCATAATAAACTGTAAATATTTAGCTTTAACCACAGTAAGGGTACCATAGCTGAGCTAAATGAGATAAAAAAGGATTAGCCTTGTGGTTAGGTGCATGTGTTTGCATACATGCATTTGCACCCGTTGGGAGTGCAATTAAAGAATAGTGGGGATTTTTCGTTCCTAGATTTTGATTGCTATAGCTAAACACAGGAATAACAAGAAACAAAAGACAAACAGTGAGATTTATATCTATATATCAAAAGGTCTCAGAAAATATCTACTATAACATCTAGCTTTTGACTAAAGACTTCATTTGACGTGACAGATAAATCTTCTTGTTCAAGCTTGTAACCCACTAAACAGAAAGAAAAAATTGAAAAGCTTGATTTGATTTCTAATATTAAACCTTGCTGTTTTTAAGGCCATACAGTCTACACCATCAGCTTGAAACAATTTAACTAATCACAGACGTTATGGGGATAACTTACGAGAGTACAGGCGGCTCTACATATTTTCAGCAAACATGCTGCCAATGCTACACAAACACATCCTCTAAATAGCTTAGAGTCATAAAGATTTTTTGAGGACTTCATGTAATTTCAGCTAGTTGCTCTCTCACTGAGCTACTAAACCTCCAGCAGTATTAAAACCACTTTTGACCCAAACATCAGCACTTTGCTTTTTTATTCATAGAGCAAGTCAACTCTGGTATAAACCAGGTGGCTGCTGAGCAGATGGTGGCATCTGGAAACCTTCAATGTAAAGGGACCACACTTACTTGGGATCAGGCTGGTAAGCAAATATGAATGCTCCTCCTACGAAGCAAAGAGAGACAAAAGTAAACATTGTGTGGTGATGCCATAAAGTGTCTTCTTCTCTATTGAAAGGATCGTATCCATGCCAATGGTAGTTCTACAATATCATAAAACTATCATAGCCTTGGTTTATATGTAGCATTGAAAGGGCACTAAAGCAAACGTTCACCCAAACTGCACTCTCATTGGTAAGTTACTGGCCAATGAGCGTAGAGCTTTGCTACACAAAATGGCGTGCATGACGGTCCAATTCACATCATATCCACCGATGATTAGCTATAGGTTGGCATGCTTATTCTCCATAATACATCGCCCCCAGCACAGTCGTATTTAGGGAGTTAAAATATGTACTAGTAACTACAAAATGCAAGTGGCTACAGGTATGAGTTGAAAACATGAATTGGTAGAATTGCTGAGCATCGGGGACACTATCATATATACAATGTCTCTAATCATCTATATATATATATATATATATATATATATATATATATATATTTGCAAGTTTGTGTGTCTGTGCCTGTGTATGTCCAGCTTAACTACTAAAATCTTTGAATTAAAATTCCACATTCTTTTGGATTTGAACTCACGGAGATTACAACTTCAAGTTTTAAATCTACCCGCTCCACCACTGAGCTATACGAGGCACATTGATCCAAGATAATATTACATACCATATAGCATATGCACTCGCTAAATGACATATGAATTCTATTAACTGTAAGAAACACAATGCTTTTTCATGTTTTTTTAACTTCTAATTTGGTTTTTCGTAAGGTTCAATTAGTAAATTGCGGTCAAGGCAAAATCTTTTCACATAGACAATTGCACTATCTCCGTAGAAAGAGTCTCTACAATCTCGCTCTGTTCGGTCAGACAAAGACAGTATGTGATATCCCATTTTTCCATTTATACCAGTATCGAGAGGAACCAGTATTTTTGTATTCAAAGTTTTGATTGATAGCTTTTGCTGGAACAATAACCTTTTTTTACACACACACACTTCTATGCACGAATTGTTATTATTAACTCAATAGATTTAGGATTTGTATTTTGTTTTCTCAGTTGGTATAAATTGTATCATTACCAAATTATATCTTATTGTAATCATAGTAAAATAGACTTCATTTAGCAATTACTTGCTAATTATTTCACGTTCACATTTAAGCACTTTTATAGTTTTTTTTAATTTTTCAATCTGTTTGACCTGCACAAAAAATTGAAGTTTGAAAATTACAGTTGTTTGAGTTTGAAAAACTTTACAATTGTTTCTATTTTCTATCCTAACTTATTTCGACTAAATCAACATAAATAATTGAAAGTAGAGCCAAGCCTGTGTTCGATTGCCAAGGCATACAATATTTTCAACAGTCGACATAAACCCCTAACATTTATTTGTTTCTACACCTAAGTAACTTCCAACATATGGCGTTCAAGGTTGTTCAAAGCAAGGTAGTTTTGTGATCAAAAACACCTATGCAAGTCTAATGTCATAGTATAATCCGTCATTCTGAAATTACTCTAAACTGCAGGACACAGGAATTGGCATAAAGCAAAAGCCTTTTACAAAATTATAATTGGATTTTAATTGCAGCAAAAATACTATTACACCAGTATTACTGTAAAAATCAGCTTGATAAATGATATGAAACTCTGTGTAGCATTCAGCCAATTTTAGTAGAATTCATTATGCAAGTGAAACTGGTCTTCTTTCATAAACTCAAACTTTGCTAGGTCTTATAGGCTATGTACTCACACTTGTTAATAAACTAAACAGTAACTTTAATCCACATTGATTACCCTCTTCCCCAAACCAATGATATAGAACATAAACACACAACTGCTTGTTTGTTCTCATTCTAGTTATTATAACTGAAAAAAATCATATATATACATGTAGTATTTGTTGTGTATATACAGTACATAACTAACTACTGTAAGCCATGCGCAGCTGTACAAATATGTAGAAAAGTTGTTTATAGAGTTAGCTAATAATACTGCATAATTCTTAGATGTTTTTTCGTTTTATTCTATAGGTTCGAGTTGCCATCAGCAACTGCTACAATGTTTTACGCCCAATCAGTGGTGTTGGACTTTGGTTTGTTGATTATTTGGACAAGCCTTTCTCATAGCAAAATCTCTCTTATGACACTGTATTAGAGACTAACTCAAATCGCTAGCTTCTTTCACATTGAACCCCTGTTGATGTAGTGCTGATGAGAAATTGACATGTCGAAGATATGATACAAATGAGAATGTTCGGCTTGATCAAACTTCCCCTGAGACTGATGAACATGTTAGTTTTTTTAGCAGAGTTAATAATAATTTCAAATCTAAAAATGAATTCGAAACAATTGAAATTGTTTAAAGGCAAACCAGTACTTCAATAATTCAAATTCCAAACCAATACTTCAACAATGTAGAGCGACATAGTTTTCATAAATTCAAATGACTATGCCACTGTACATAGTATTTGTTGCTTTTAGTAAATACGCGTCTAGAATTTGTCAGGTTTTCCAATAGTTGGGCTGTACATAAGTCTTGAACATGATTGAAGCTTGCAGTAAGTGTGTGCAAATGTGGCTATGGCTTATTGCTTTCAAGTGATTTTGTATCAACAAAATCTGGATGGAATGTGTGTTTGCATGAACACTGTTCTAATGTTATTTGCCCATACTTTAACATAATTCACGCAAAAACATTTGTTGGTGCTGTAGGACAATTAAGGCTGAAAACCAATAAAGAAAATAGAGTGCCTTTATGAGGCTAGCAAATTTTGATACGCCGTCTTCCAGCCTTCAAGTGATTTGTATGAAAACTGCACTTTATAGTTAGTCAGTTGTTTTTCTACATGTTAATAAGATTTTAGATTTTTGCTATTTGTCATCATGCGACAAATCGTAAACTGTTAAACATTTTAAGTTAATGAAAATGTTTTATGACATCTCTAAAACCGGCAAACAAGGCCCCAACCAATATATACATAAAAGTATGTTCATGGTTTACTTGTAGCCAAAATTTGTACGAATCTAAGTGACCCAACTGACCTGTTCCTGGTCAGTTAGACAAGCAGATCCATGTTGACCATTTTTTCGTTTTCCCTGTGCCACCCAAACCATGCTACGTTTAGTCTAGTCAGCAAGTTGTAGTTGAATTTTCTAGTCAGCTAGATTAGTGTTCAGCTATTGTCAATCGGTGCAATGAGTATCCTGGTTAATCGTACTAGTTCAGTGCAATCAGTAAGGCTCGCCATTAATCCCAGCTAATAGGGTGTACCATGAGCAAGAGCCTCATAGCACCATGGTGCAAAGTTTAGGCACGGTCAGAAAGCTAAATGAATTCTGACAGATGTTTTCTGTGTGAACTGTCGTAGTTCAACCAAGGTTAAAAAAGTAGCACCTAGGTAAGAATATTGCTTGCATATTGGTATAACATTTGCCGAGTAATTAAGCTGCAGCCGGCAAGCAAGTTCAACATGAAATATATCAATTTTTTGCAAATACACCACATTCATCTGCGGGTTCTCTGCATAATTACTCAAGATTTGTATACAAGCAAAACAAAATCAACTTCACCTCATCTTTGTCAGATATGTCTTCGAAGCGTTTTATTTCCTTCTCATAATCTGGATGTTTAGTTGGATCTGTCAAATTTAACGAAGATGAATTTTGCAATTGACCGGAAGAATATAAACGAAAACCACGAACTTTGCTTGATTTACAACAAATCCTCGTTAAAAGAGGAGATAGACGGTAGAATCGAGTCGGACCGATTCCTGCCATCTTTGAACTATGGAGAGTCTAAGTTACAAGATAAATATAAAAAAAAAGTCTCTAGCAAATAATTACCAGCCAGTTTGGTTGCTTAAAAAGAAGGTTCCCAATCTACTTCTATCGATTCAACTCAATTCTTTTTAATATCCGGCAAACGCTATTGGTCAGGTATAATTGCAGTGGCTCAAAACCTGGTCAGTTTCTGGGTCGTTTTGTAGAGGTGGAGCTTAATCCGGAAATGCAAATGTTTTGTCGGCACTAAGCGACGAGGTTTTAAGCAAGTGCCAATGTTTAGTCGGTTAGAAATTGAGTCTGTAATCTTTTTATTTTTTGTAACAAAATAAAGCATAAACATCGTTTTAGGCAAATCTTTAATCAAAACTGTGGTGCCAGAGATCTGGTTGATTACGAGCACAAAACTCTACGTTTTGTCGTGTTAAGACGAAATAGTAACATGCTCACGAAACGGAAAAAAGTCTTCTCAAAAATACATCATTAATTATTCTGTATTCGTTTATACAGTGTGTATGAAAAATATCTTACATACGTTGTAATATGATTGCACTTACATGTATGTAACGCGGTATTACATAAGTTATTGAATATTTCTGATTATGTTCTAACCAAATAAAATGCACATTGAAACAATTGTCTACTTTGCTGCCATTCTGAGAGCTAAAGAAGATTCTATTTCATTTTAGTGTAACTATTTATGTTAGCGTATCGTAAGACAAAGATTGTGAAAAGGCAACAGAAGGCATTAGTCTATCGTATCTTTACTGCAAACACCGACTTCTCCAACAACTAATTTTATTTAGATTTTGAACATGACAGCACTTTGTAGGTATTCATTTGTCACTTTGCTTATATATTTATTATTTATGTACAGCATTGTGTAACCAAAAAATTTTTCTTGATTTGTTGGGCAAAAAATATTTTCTTACTGTTGGCAAGATGATGTATTTTCTTGCTCCAATATAAATAATGCATGTGGCAATTGTTGTGCATCATTGTTAGCAGCTTTCCCGTTACCTCCACAAGCACAATGTAGCCAATTCTGGAAAATCAGAGGGCAGCACACAAAACCTTTAGCGTGATGTATATCTATTGGCATTGCTGACATTATACAGCATACATTGTTTGAAAAGTCGATGCGCAATGACAAAATGTCTGGTGATGGACCACTGGAACAATCATAGGAAGTAGGTTGTTTCAGTTATCGGACGAATCTATTATGATAAATTGTTAAGTTTAATAATTTTACTTTATTTGATATAAAAAGAAAATGTTGCACATAACTTAATTACTACCACATCAGCACCAAAGCCATAAAAGGCCTTCAACAAGCACAAATGAGAACAGAGTAACACAGTAGAAAAGGGCCACATATACTAGATGTAGATATGTGAAAATAAGTGAATATAAGTCTGGGTTATTTAAAAAAAAATCAGTGATGAAAGTCTTGAATGTTGTATGTATGCAGGTATGTTTTAATTTGATCAATATATTCACTCAAAATTGAGCACCGTATCTAGCTGAAACAGTTCAAGTTTTTGCATATAAAAGTATTCCTATCTAGAACAAGTTTGTTTTCTATGGCTGCAGATGAACTGGCAATGAGGTGGAGGGCACGCCAGATGCCCTCTGGCGTGCCCTCCCTTCATTGCCAGTTCACCAACAGCTATAGGGAACAAACTTGTTCTATGCCTATCTAGATATTGCATGTATTATAAAGCCGCAGGACTCAAGAAGCATTTTTGCTCTGTCATTTCTTACTCCTTGCAAACTCCGCTTGGAGATCCTTGATCTAAAATAAAAACAATCATAGCATGTGTATTTACATCTCCTTGAACTTGTAAAGTACTGTGAATGCAGTATTTAAGTGGCATTGTTTTGAGGCGATTTTTGACTTTGACAGGAATGTTATTTGTTAATTTAATGAAGTAGATTGGAAATTTACATTGGACATTGTGATTAGCTGGAAGTTAATTTGGCGAGCTCAAAGAACCGGGCAAATCTGCTTTTGCTAGTTCCTGACTTTATTACTGTTTTTACAATAGTTTTATTTCACAATTATTTCCTTGCTTTATATATCTTCTCCGATCCTACACTGCTCAACCGACTTAGCCCATAGAGTTGATTTGTAGAAGACAACAACGACATTAGTCCAAGTACTCGGTCAACGAATCGGATGGTGTTGTGGCACCTTGTTATCAACTTCTCAAAGAGTTGATAACAACTCCAGAGATGCTCCCAAATCCCGATTAGAGATTTGCAAATCACATCAAATCACCAATCATGAGATTGGCATCAAAGCACCATGAAAATGGATTGCCCAGCTTGTAAATTAAATCAAATAAAGCCATCAATTACATAGTGGATGATGGTTTTAATTTCATTTTTTTTCAAAGCTGAGTCGTCACCCTTCTAAGTGATTTGATTTGGAGCAAAACGCATGCCAGCGATTTGATATGCTTTACAAATCTGGAATCAGAGATTTGGGAGCATTGTTGCACAACTCTCTCCACTTCAGACACTGAGCACTTACACTAAAGTGACACGAAAGCATCATGCAACAGGGTTCTAATTTTAAAACTGAGTTACTGAATATTACTCACCGGACTGTTAGGTATGAAAGTAACATCAGGTGTCTCAGTTACATCTATAATGCT
Source organism: Watersipora subatra (assembly GCF_963576615.1). Classification (NCBI taxonomy): domain Eukaryota; kingdom Metazoa; phylum Bryozoa; class Gymnolaemata; order Cheilostomatida; family Watersiporidae; genus Watersipora; species Watersipora subatra. Next base: position 65,978,953 of record NC_088709.1, read on the forward strand.
GTCGCTTGTGGCGTTTTGTAGATGCTCCCCACATCTATGGAAGCTCGCGTAGCCTCTGCTCTTACTCCTACCCGTCCTGAGCAAGCACTGCGTTTCCTCCTTATCTTGAGCTATAAATCAGAATGCTCGAGGCATTGAACGTTTGGCTGGGTGTGAACAGGCAACTTAACAAATATCGCAGTTGGCAACAAATAATTTGTTTCTAAAACCTAATCCTGCCTACACAAGGAGTTCTTCTGCATTATCCTACTATAACTTCATGTTTTTCTAGCTACTAACCTAGGGTTATAAAGGGCTTGAAGATCCGCCTACCAATGAAATTCCACATTTAACCATAATTAATATTGCACAATTTGCCTAAAATTTTATTGCTGGTTATGTGAGTGAGTACCTTCGCGTTACTATCAGATGTATTGTCTTGAGGATGCGGTCTCTTTGTTGGATTCTGTGACTGAAAATATAAACAATACGTAAATTACGTATATCGACACCATGTGACAACATATATGAATTTATGAACATGTATAGCATATTTATATGGCGCCTTACAGTGCCTCGCGTCGCGTGTTCGCAACTCGAGTTGTACAACTCGAGTTGCCGTGTTGTACAACTCGGCCTGGGTTTTTGATGAACTTGAGTTGTGTTACACAAAACTAACACGGGTTCGTAAAGAAAACAAAGTGAGTAATTGGGGTGTCTCATTTACAGAAATTTAATAATAATAATTTAAATATATATACACATTTAAATTATATATATAGGCGATATTTGCGCATATTTGTTTCTATAAATATAACGAGACAAAAACAATTGTAGAATGTAAGAAGCAAACTAAAACACAATCTATGTGGGAGCTGGGCCACTTCTTTTTCAAATGAAAAAAGAGTTATCTCTCTAGTACCTGACAGGAAACTGAATGAGCACCGAAAATAAACAAACATAGAAATTATGTCAACGACGTTTACTGATGCACCAAAAAAATTCCATATAAAAATATACCGTAGCTAGAGAAAATGAAATGGTGAGATGTTCTCAAGCCGAATTGTTGATGAAAAAACTCGGCTTGGGTTTTGATGAACTCGAGTTGTGCAACTCGAGTTGTGAACGCGCAACGCGAGGCACTGTAAGGCGCCATAATATTTATATTTGTGGGCACAATCTAACCAAATTCAAATTGGCAAAAGAGTCCAAACAAAGGCTTTGTTGCCAGGGCTCTAAAATAAGCATTCATTTCATCTTGCTTTTAATGATTGTTTTTGTAAATTTTAGGTGTGAAATATTAAATGTAAAATAAAATATTACGTCCAAGTTTAACCAAAGGTGTGAACTGCGATATAATACTATCTGGCGCATGTGTGAGGCCTCGGGATGAGAAATTCTCAAGAAAAATGAGACAGATTGCCGTAAACTTCACTGGCTATTGGGTTAAGGATATGGTATCTGAGCATTCCAATCAAGTCCTTGTTTCTTTGCAATTCTACCAAATTTTTATGAGAGTGTAGATGAATTAAAATAAGAAAAAGTGTTTTTGAACTTTGATATACCGTGAGATCGAAAGCAAAGTATCGAATACAGCTTAGACATGTCCAACCCTCACAGTAGTGTAGACTTAGATTTACAGCATTCTCTGATTTCAGGCTTACAATAACATAAATGTGCACGCGTGCTTTTGTTACAAGATAGCTATTTCAGAAATAAGACAAATTAAAATCCATAAAAGTAATAAATATTATTTATCATCTCTATGTGAAATCCATACTATACTATCTGTGCATTTGCAAAGACATGAAATGATAGCCTTGTTTAAATATGTTGGACATACAATGACCGAGTTTTGCTGTCCAAAATATCTCTTATAATAGCCTGAGTAAAATATTCTTGGTGTACCGGTAACTTACCCTCCGCTGTTCTTTGTACTTTTCCTTCTGGGTTTGATGTCATTCAAGGCCATACATGCAGCCATACTCTTTTTCTTTGCCATACATACATAAATAGCCTTGACTGTCATGAATGACCTTCTTTCCTCTCCAAATACCTTCACCTTGCTAAATTAGAGCAGATAAAATTTTAAAATTAAGAAACTTGGTACATAATTTTTAGATTTATTGGCTGAAGACGTTATAGGTTTTTAGCCTTACTTAATTGCTAACACTCAATTGAGAACTAACTGCTGCATGTATATGATGCTTTATACATTTATTGCTTGCTTGAATGTAGTTATTAATATACAATGATTTTTAATGTAATTTCAATTGCATGCCAATGCTTGTACATTGAAGCCCATGTATATCTTCGAATCAAGGCTGCTCTATAAGCTTGATTGTAATCCACTGCATGTCTGTATATACATGTACATGAATATCCACTTCGTTAAATTAAGCTTAAGAGTTGAGTGTCCATAGCGAGTAATCCTTTATTGCTGAGAGGTAGATTGTGTGTATCCAGTGTGAGTTGATAGTGAACTGATGAAAATTGTATCAACTCTGCTTCAAGTAGGGCCTGTGACGTCATAGATCACATGGTACAAAAACAAACCAAAAAGGGCCTCATAAAACTGCAGCATAAAAACATATAAGCTACTATTGACATGTACTTCTATTGCACAACAACCTCAAGGTTACACTAAAATATCCGAGGTGTAAAATGTTCATTGTCAACACAAGATCACAAATTAGGCAGTGGAGAAAAAGTGCTTTAAGGATATGAGATTTCCTTCAAAAAGTCTTTCATGCTTGTTTAATATGCCGTCCTCATGGTATGTGTAAAACTTGTTGCTATATTCGATTTCACGGGCTTTGATGGCTTGCTCAGCCTCTTCTAACAATGAGACAAGAACGAGTGGCATAATGCGTAAATGCACTGCAAAAAATATATTTGGTAGGCCCTCAGGCTCCTCGTAGAAGTTGACTGACATCAGCAATCATGTCATTCAGCTATCGAGCCTTCAATAACCTACCGACACGATTGCCGACTACAGGCACGGGAGGCCTGTAGGTAGGCCTATATAAAAGATGAAATGACAAATACAAAAAGTCAGTTATGAATACATGATGACCCACTGAGGTCTTCTTTTAAGGTTGAAGCAATATGAATATGTAGTGCATTTCAATTAATTTTTTAAGACAAATTGCAAGCAGTAACCGACTCTGATTACTGAGGACTACTGATCACAGGCAGGCTCTCAAGTCCGAAAATATAATTGCCCTGCATTGCAGGAGACTACAAAAATTTGCTTTACCTTGCCCTTGCCTCCTCTCCTACACTTCTTGTGAACCAAACAGATGAGATACAGCCTAGGCCTGGCAGTGCTACTGACAACGCACCATTGTAGTAACAAGTTCAAATAAAATTTGAAATACACAATTAAATGGTTGTTCCTTAGGTAGCTACATACTGTCGTTGTTTCAAAAGGTGCTACAGTTGAGACTTAGTAGTAATACAACGTTAGTTGTTAAAAAAGTGTGTGCTTGCAGCGGGAAACAGTCCCAACATCGACAAGTCCGAACCTAGACAAGTCCCAATCTCGACAGAGGTTGGTCCGAATCTAGACAAAGGTTGGTCCGAACATCGACAAAGGCTAATGCGGTTTTACAATAATTTAATCTTCAACAAATAATAAATGTCTTTTTGCAGTTCTATCCTCACTTCAAAAAATAAAAACCAAAGCTACTCACTGAAGTTTAGTCTTCAAATAAAACATTTTGCTAGCATAACAGTCAACCATATTTATGATTGTTACTTGTTTTAGCATTCGTTCTATATTTAGGTTGGGCAAAATATTGTTAGGCCTACATAAGCTGGGGAGTGCTGCATCAAATGGATAACAATATATTTTTGTGCAAATAAATCTTTTACATATAAATCGCTCATTTACTATGAAAATAGTAGATGATAAAATAGTAAAACTGCTGTCGAGATTGGACCAACCGTTGTCGATATACAAACTCGTCGAGTTTCAAACCAGTCGAGGTTCGGACTATAAACCCTTGCAGCAAATACAGTAAAGATAAGAAACTGATGTCTTCTGTTGTCTTCATTTCTACAATCAATGCCTAACAAGATGCTAATATTAATATTTACAATGAAATTAAATAGAATCATTTTAGGCTCTCAGAATGGTAACAAAGTGGACAACCGTTTTAATGTGCATTTTATTTGTTCAGAACATAATCGTAACTTTTCAATATTTTATGTAATACTGCTTTACAAAAGTGTATTCATATTAAAAAATATAAAACTATTTTTCAAATATAAACGAATACAGAATAATTAATGGTGTATTTTTGAGAAGACTTTTTCTGTTTCGTGAGCGTGTTACCATCTCTTCTTAACAAGAAAAAACAACGATAAACAGCTATGCAAATACTTTATGTTATTTTGCTAAAAGAACTCATATTTGTAATTAAAAATTTGCTTGGAAAAGATGCTTACGTGATATTTTGTTAAACAAAAAGATAACTACTCGATTTCTCAACAACTAAACGTTTGCAGTGGTTCGACTAACTTTAAAGCTTTTGTATTTCCGGATTAAGCTCCACCCCTACAAAACGACCCAGAAACTGACCAGGTTTTGAGCCACTGCAATTATACCTGACCAACGCTATTCCTTAGTAAACTGGCTCGTTTTGTGTTGAAGTCGCCGAAACCAGAATTTGTTTCGGCGCAAACGTTTTGGCCGGGACTGACTGGGGCGACACTGTTGAGGTAAATAGAATCTTAGCTTTGGCAAGTAGGGTAGCTTCGCTATGCTCACCTGAAAAAAGACATTTGGCACATTTTGTATAGGTTAATAATGTGTTAACTGGATTTGCCCATAAGTCATCCATGGAATAACTACATATAAGTTACATGTTGAGCAAAGCAGCATGTGGATAATAACTCCAAGTTTATAAATCTGTGCAAGACTAAATGAAAGCTTATTGCACACCTAAATGAATAAATGATAATAATAAGCATTATTCGGTATTTTGACATGTTGACGCATACCCTTTTTAGGTGATAGAAAGCACTTCATTATTGAAAGACTAGTTCCCACAATATTTTTCATTGCAATATAATCACGATAATTTGCAAATTGCTAAAAGCTACAACTGGAAAACTCGTCCATACTGGTATACAATCCTATAAAAATTATCAGTGTAAAGTAGTAAATAATATTACTACTATGTAATACTATATACTCCATGGTGATTTGGTCTCTCAGCAGGCATCGAGCACCGATAAAGTGAAACATTAAATAAAATTCTTGAAAAGGTTATTTTCTAATCAACTGAATATTGTTTAACTACAAACACTGATACTCGTACCGCTAGGATATATTGGTATTCAAATAGAGTGCACGGAAAGACATTTTTTGCTTGGATGTTATATTTATTATTTCCTTATTAAAAGTGAGAGATTCTTGAGTCTACAATCCAGGTTGTTGTAATTACTAACTGCAATAAGGAAGTAGGAAACACAAACCCAAAGCCTTAAATGGCATATCATAGTTGATACACAGCTGTTGTCGGCTAGCTTCTCATGAAATTGAATATTCCTTGAGCTCATCCGTTATATATTTTGCAATATTGAAATATTAGCAAAATTTGTAATCTTTGCAATAATCTAAGAGCTGTTATTGCAAAGTCTCATGACTCACGTTAAAAAAAATATTACTTTGCACGAGAATATTTGGATTTTGCAGTCGAACACGATACCGACTGCACTACCGGACCACCTTGTAGCATTAAGAAATAATTTTGCACATAATGGTTTCACATGATTGAGACCTCTCGCACCGCATTGACTGCTTGGGTACTAATATCTCTTAAATGTGTTGATTCTGACATATACACATTGGCTAGAAACATAGATTTGTATGAATTGATTTCTCATCATTGGTAGGATGAATCGCTGGCCCAGAGGGTGCAGAGATTTGACTGACTTTGATAACAAATTATATTACATTTAAATAAATAGGTTAATTAAACTGGGGTTTCAATTTAATGGCTTCAACAGAAGCATTCAAGGGTAACTTTGCATTAGACTCTATTAAAATTTTAAATTCCAATTATTATTGCACGGGAAGCTTGATCATGTTAAATCATGAGAAACAGTACAATTTATCTATGGTGTTTTATGGTTTTCATCTTCATAGGCTGGGCTACGCCAGTGAGCTTGAACACGGTCATGCTTCACTGATCAACTACTTTCTGCAATGAGGCCAATGTGATTCAAGAGGCGTGTGGCGCGATTAGCTCTAGCAGTTTCGTTTCTCGGCTGAGCTACGTAGCGGAATTCCCAAGATGATGACGTAATAGTCACATGACCACGCAACGCCTAAAGACTAAAGAGACGTTAGCTGCTGTAATAATGAGCTAGACATAAGGCGTTCGTCCAAATTGACAAGAGAAAACTAGGTAAGTCTACAATTACCTAACTACCCTATTTGTCTAGACATTAGCTTGATAAAACTTTTATTATTCTTTTGTTGCATTTGCAGAGGTTTATTTATGCTATACGTAATGTGATTGCGGTAATAACCGGGTAACAACCTTGCAAGTTGACGTCAGCTATCTTTATATATATGAGAATGTTTCTACTCGATGAGTTATTGTGTATAAACTATTATTTGGTCCAATGAAATATGTAATCAACCAATATGTATGAAATCAAACTACTAGTTAGAGCACTTGTTAGAAGATTTTGGTTTACATTCCCGAAGTATCCATGTAGGTAGTGCTAGGAAAACATTTTATAGACATTGTTGTGGGGCAAGTGTTCCTCGTCTGGAGTGGAGAAAAGTTGCTATCTAAGTAATTAGTGTTCTTTCCAGATCGGTAGCAGAAACCAATAATATTATCCTTGTACACAGATGTCACATTAGATATAGGCTATAGAGAGGGGACATTGAATAACAGTAGCCTATTACTCTGGCAATACATGCAAATAATCCATCCAAATATATTCTTAGAAGCAGCAAACAGTTGTATAACTCATCTTCGTTAGTTGCTTAGCAGAAAATTAACAAGCGTTTAGAATGGATACCTTTGGTTAGCACCGGCAGTTTTATTTTTTACTGGTGTGAAGCTTGGAATTTCCCAATGTAATATGTTGGAGTTTCCATGATGACAATACTGCTTCAATGTAACTTCTTTACTGTGCAATTAGCTTAGTATAAATAAATGTGTAAGCATCGTGACTATGCTGGAATTATTCATATTGGTAAATTGATATGCTTTGGTTAGTACCGGTAGTTTCATTTCTTATTTGCGCTAAGCTTTGAATTTTTATAATAAAGATATAGCTTTAATATTATTTCTTTGCCTTGCAATGAACCTACATACTATGAATATATGTGTAGGCATTAGAGTTATGCTCAGACTTTTCATGTTGAAACAATTTTATTAACTAGGTGGCTATTTTTCACTTACAACTCAGTCAGATTTGCAGTTTTATCTAAAAGTAAGAGTTGCAGTTGTTATTTGATATTCCACCATCCACTCTTGATTTTTCAAATACAATCTTTATGACAACTATTTCTACTAGGTTTGTGGTGCAAAATTAGCTAATTGATTTGAACTATGATCCTCTTTTAGTAGCTCTAAAGAAAAAGCTAAAGACTTTCTTAACATAGAGTTGACCATAAGCATACACTAAGGCTATGTTTTTGTATCACTCTTTAATACCTACTGAGAATAAATAAAGAAATAAAAAAGCAACTGTTATGCATGAAAGTAAATAACTCTTGAGTAACGATGATGTAATGTAACTAGTAATGTTACAGATATATATTTTTTATCGACCTGTGTTGCTTTTCATAAAGCTTGTTATTCATAGCCCTGGTGTGTGAGCAATCCATCAAATATTGTGTATCGTGTCTGATTAGTTCGCTTTAGGCATAAGCGGCTTGTGTCTTTAAAAGCTTTGTTGCGCAAATAAGGGCTCTGTAATTTTGACTGAACATGCCTGAGTTAAGCTTCAAAAAAGTCTCGACCGCTTGAGACATGCTCAGTTGCACTATGTCATTCCAAGTCACTCCAGTAGCCTATTTGAGATTTGAACTGAAACCTGCTGTTTGCATGTCAGGTTTTCTATACATGGCAGAGTGGCCACATCACCTGTAAAGCCTCTAGCCTTGCGCAGCCTTCTTTCATAGCACTGGTACAACTTCGTTGAAAGAGGTCATTGGATATATAATTCTAGTCACCTGCTGTTACCTTATATGATCAGCTTATCTTGCCATTTTACACATTGGGCAAATTTTAATAATTCTAGTATTATGCACTTGAATTTTTATACATGAAAAAATTATTATTGGGCTATTACCTTGCCATGCTAATTGTTATAATTGGGTGAAAGTGCTTTAAAGTGAGACAAATATCCTATTCGATATTAAACCTAAAGCGGCAACATAGAGGTTTAATGACATTTGAATTCAAAAATTTTATTAATTCATTAAATTCATTAATGACATTCAGAAAAAACTAGCAGCGGTTTCTCTCTCACCAGCAAATACAATGATAGTCCACGACCAAACACGAGCGAAGCGATTGGTTTGGGAGATTTATGATAAATGCATATGTGCACACAACTCCCGAAAAATTATTCGTCAACGGCGTTACCAAACCCTTGTACCGAAATTTTTTCAACAAATTTAACCATTTTTGTGTAGAGTCGTTCAAGTATAGTAATAATACAAAACACATATAAACCTATTTAAATATGTTACCAAGTCTTTGAAAGGTTACCGCAAAATTCTAAAACTAACCCATCTGAACGGATGATACATAAATAGACAGATTAATTCGGCCTAAAATTGAAATAGAACTTTGAGACACCTTCTTTAATCAAAATTAAGACTGGCCAACAAAACGCCAATAAGGCCGTGCGACAGATAGTATAACTATTAAGTCGTCCAAATTTCACGCGAAAAACGTGCACATTTCACCAGTCTATGGAATTGTTCAAGTGCCAAAGGTTTCTGTAATTAACTTAGAACTACTGAAAAGTGATTGTTTGTTTTTTGCTGAATTTATTATTTGAATTAATTATTTGATTTTATAAAAAAGTTATTATAATATTTAATTATAAGAATAATCAATAGAATTTACAACATCGAAGTATATAATGATTGCATTGTCTAATTCACGAAGGTTTCTTTAATTAACGTAGACCGTTTGAGGCATAGACCGATTTACAGGTACGAAAATGTGGTACACAGTTTATCAGCCTATGTTTTTTGTCCAATTACCAAGGGTTTCATTAAATTATCTAGAGTATTAGCCAGATTTCTTTACATCTTATTTACAAGCTAGGGCCGAACTACAATGCCCCTTTGTGACAAGAATATTTCTTTATTTTACTACAATTTGCAGAAAACTTCTAGACGCGTTAATGCTAATGCTTGCTTTCTGTTACATATTGCTGTAAAAACCATTTTACATTCAACACAACCAACTTTTAACTTTCCAACGCATTTTTCAAACTGTGTATATTACATGGCAGCTTGCCATTTTACTTTTAATATTGCATTTCATAGATATTATAAACATATTTCATTATTGTTGTTGTTAGTTAAATTACGTAGGCCTACAGTAGGTTAGGCCTACAGCTTGAATTAATATTTATTTTATTGTTGTAAAACATAGGTTTGAGATAGTAGTAGATTCGGTCTGATTTTTATACAACCTTTTGTTTTGCATAATTGACCTTTTGAATTTCACTTCAAAACAACTTGACAGCTACCATGGACATACAACCTCCCAGAACACCATGTCGTCGCACTGGCCGTCCATGTGTCTCCCAATTATTACGGAGGAGGAGAAGTAGAAGGTCCTCACAGCAACCATCAACATCAAATGCTAATGTTCAACAACACGCTACTCAAAATAATAACAACAACTCATCTGATTCATAGAATTCTATAGTAGATGTTGTAGTTGAAGCTAACAACATCTAACTAAAGAATTCTACTTTTGTAGAATTCTGACCTTTTGTCACTACATTTTCAACAACCAGCAGTACCCATTATTTTTTCCATTATCACTTTGGTCGTGGGCTGTATGACAGGGGAATTTCTTGTCATATATATATATGAAAAACATATTATTTTCTCCATATGTAGATGTAAATTTAGACTTAACTCAACACAATTAATATGTATCCTTGCGTACCCAATCATAGGAAATACTACAGAATTTCTTCTAAAATTACAATCAGTTTGTGTTCAGAATACAAAGACTTTACATGGAGCTACTTGCGTATTCTCTACCCTTATAAAGTATCTGAAAGCACGTAAAATGACTAACAGCTTTACTCCCCCAGCCGTTTTAAAGTTTACAAATTACAAGCTATATTGTTGTGATAAAATTTTTATTGCTTGCTATATAGTATTTGCTATTACTTATTTTTCTCCACACTCTGGTAGGAATGGCAGAAGCAGGTCAAGAACTGAGGGTAGAATGTGTGTTTTGTTGGTCTAAAAAGGACCTTATGGTAGACCCTCTGGTCTTACCATGTACTCACACCGCCTGCAAAGGATGCCTGATGGGCCAGCTAGATGCCCAGAAAGTAGTTTGGTGTAAGGACTGCAAGTAAGTCAACACAGTTGTTCATATTCAACTTAAGTTGCATTTTTCACCAACTGTGATAGTTGATAATCAACATAACTTTGGTGATGTGCATTAACCTCCACCCGCTGTTGTGACAACATGACATCACCTCTAGTATATGTTGTACGCATTAAAACATTTAAATAATACTAGTATTATTTACTTGAGTTCTGGCACAAGAACAATGTATTAATGAGCTATTATATTTCCATGCTAATCAGCAGAGTGAAAAGTACATTAATATAGCAAAGGTTACATGGCGAGTTCATAGTCACAACAAGCAATGCAAGGAAGATAACTTCCAACATGGTGTATGCATATCACATTAATATTTGAGTCGACACTGACATTCTGCTAGCACTTTAGTCATAAGACTGAGTGATGATTGTCTATTATGAAACAGTTCACCCAGAGAACTAGTTTTCACCAGACTTTGTAGTATCTCGTACTTTATCTAGTGACCCCTGAATAAGTAGATGTTCATCAAGCTGTGGATAAACGCTTATGAAAACTAGAAAGTTGCAAAAAGACTGGATAAATTAGCAAACCATCATGCATGATATCTCAGACTTATGCATGACCCAGTATTAACAGACTGTTCCAAATGAATGTGGATTCCTAGCACGGCTAACTACAACATAATCTAAAATTTAGGAGCTTTAGGCATTTAATAACCTATTAAGTTAAAGGTTTTTTTTCAAGATTTTAGTATAAGTGGCCAGGTTACAAAGTGTCAAAATGGTAAATAATTCAAGTGGTTTAATACTTACTGCTTATATGTTAAAGGCTCTGTTATGGCTTAAGCTGTTAATAGATCATTTCACATGATGTTAATCTGACAAGAGAGTAAGTGTTTAGAACTTTTTGTTTCTTCAACAGCTCTAGTTTAAAATTTTTGTAAAAAGTTTAACGCTTTAAAAACTATTAGCAGAATACTTCGTAACTTGTGTGAGCCTGTGTAGATTCGATTTATAGTGGTTGAAACAACAGTATCAGCTTCAGAAGTAAATTTGTCCCAACACTCTGATCATTGCTTTTGGTGTCACTATTGTGCATAAACGTACTGGTAGCAGTGAATGGTATATCATCAGCTCTCTATGAATGCATGTGGTACATTATAATATGATGTTGTAATTATATATTTGCCTTTAGTAAAATTCAAGTATCGTAAATATTATGGTAGTTTATTGCGAAACAAGCATGTTCTTTGCTAACATATTATTAACAGGTACATAATAATTGAGTTCATTCGCACATTCCTTATTGCTTCCATTTTAGTAAAGTGTTTGACGTTCTGATCAACAACCTACCTGCTTATACTCCTGGCCAACTTGAGAATGGCTGTGATGTATGTGCTAAAAAAGGAAAAAAGGTGCAACCAGCTACTATGTATTGCAGCACCTGCTCTAAGAAGTACTGCGAAGGCCATCAAGAGGTGCTTATTTATACACTTCAAAACTTATGTTAGTGGAAACCCTGCATATCCACCGCTGGTGGCAGATAGTGACAGGTGGCAGATAGTGACAGGTTATTTCATGCTGCTGCTGTTAATTTCATTGAGATGCAATTTGATATGAAGTTAACTGTGGTGCACTTGGCACTCTAAATATTCCTTAGTGCTGAGAGTAGTCATCAAAGTGTCTTCTGTAATGCCATGTGTGCTCTTTGTGCTTTCACATTTCCTATAGTCAGGGGGCTATCTGTTATGGGTATGGGCGAAGTCTTTGAAATCTCATTGCATTATATCCTAAAATGTTGCTAGAAACATTATAGCTTTGTCTAGATTAGGTACACAACGCTATGTCATGACGATGTAGAAAGAGATCTGTGGATGGCAATTAAGCAAATATGTATTTAAACCGTCATTAAAACTTGTCGCCCTGGAGTTTTATTGATAGTTTCATGTTTGTATACTTTGTGTCTACTATATATGGTATAAATAGTAATTACTTATATGTAGTAGTCAGAAAAAGGATGCATCTTTCTTTGTACTTATACACTGCGTATTCTGTATGTAATCAACCTATCAAAATCTGGATGACCACCTGCAACTGGCACTTGGGTTAAAAAAACGCTACCATACACCATACCCCTTTTTGGTCATCACCAAAACTATTAAAGCAAGCCATTGCAGGCGATGACTCACATTACTCATGATGTCTATTAGCTGACTCTATTAGGTTTGTTTCTATAAACAGTTCCTCGGGTCTATTCAATCCTTTGCTACTACATCCAGGACTACTTTTATATTTTATGCAATCACCATTATCAGCACAGTTTTCTGCCACATTAAATACTGTCATCATGACCACAGTCAATATCAATGGTGCCACCACGAGTTAGTAACCTAGAATCTGTTGGTTGTGTTAATAATAACTTGTCTTAACCTTCTCATGGGGTATGAATTGAACCTCCTCATCCTTCCTCCTGTTTGTTTTTTCACTCGCTGACCCATCAGCTTGGACCTTTTAAAAAGGCAGTTTTTAACTGCATGTTCACACTTGCCACCCCAATAACAAATCGGTATCCTGCAGTCTTTCTTCTAGTGTCTGACTTCGCCAAATCGCCTCCAAGTATTAACGGAAAAATTTAGTGCTAAATAGTCTCTTCCGGGTTTGTGAACCTTGCACCACAGCTCACTTCCCTTTTTACAACACATGCTTGTTAGCCTCACTACCTTCATCACAACATTTTCTCATACTGTCTTTAGCCATTATTTTACATGAAACATCTCTCAGTCTGTCCTCACTGACTGTCATTTCTCTTTTTCTCCTTTGGCTATAATCAGCTCTCATTCCTCTTGAACTGCTCGGCGTGTGGTCCAGTTGTTGTAAGGTTTATCAGCTTTGAAAACTTTATAAGTAGTTACTTTTTTTGAACAATCGATGTCACAAAAACACAAATCACGCCATTTAATTGACTACTTGTTGTGTAAATTAGCATTAATAAATGTTATTGTCCATTCTCGGTCTATAAATTGGGCCACTTTGAATGACTGCACCTACAATTTAAGACCCGTCTGAGTTTTTTGACTCCACTCAGTCAAGCTATCACCCGTTTAAGTTTTGTGACTCCACTCAGTCAAGCTATCACCGTATAAGCCACCTCTAGTTCTGCCTGTTGATGATCACTTAACTACATTGTTTAAACACCCAGTTCTTTTCAGGTGTTCCCCATCAACTAAGCTAGTACTCACACCATAATTGGCGTGAAATGCCTCAATGTATTCAAGCAACTCATGAAAATTGTCAAAGGTGGTATATTTGGGTTACAGAAAATCGGCTCATACGAGAGCCAGCTTATTAGAAGACATGGAAGGAAGGCAAATCAGGTGATACATGCTAAGGGCAACATGTTACTTGACCTCCAGCTAGAGGGCAAAACTTAGTAAGCCGGCAGCAATAGAAAGAAACAAGATTTACTTGTAATAGCAGGCAGAAGATATTACACTTTTTTGTACATTATGTGTTTCCTTCAGCCTAATTTCATGTAAACATATTCATCAAACTTTAGCAATGAGTTATCATATTGCACTATAGTGATGATGAAGTAAATTTTGAAGCTGATGTTTTCTACTGGGGCCACTCACAGCTATTACCATTCCTTGGAGCAACCCAAACCCAATCTAGCATCAAAAATGGACTGACTAGAGGCTCCAGAGCCTGATTACAAAATAACAAACTGGATTAAAAAGTAAAAAAAAAAGATTATAAGCTTTTTCTTGGCTTACCAAAAGACGGAGAAAATGAAGAAACCAGAAAGCGCTGGTCTTTAGTTAAGCCGAGTCAGGTCAACCTAACCAAGACAAACCATGGCTGAAAAATGTGGCTTGACTACCTGCCTTAAAAATGTCCAAACTTGCTCAAACTCGCTCAGGAACCATTGACAATTAGGCCAGTTGAGTTTCTGTTGTAAGGTCGACAGGAATGGTCTAGGAAAGCTACACTGGTCAGCAAAGGTTGAGTACCTCTTATGAACTAACCATGCCTTACCTGTATGGTATGGTCAGTCCATAAGAGAAACTGTATGCCATTTCTGTGTTGACAAAAGTTCATATTATGGACTGACCACAATCGTATTTGCTGGCCTGCAGGAAAAGGAAACTTTACCACCAAGTAGCAAAATGGCTGGAATTACGCAATAAGCAACTGCCCCGGCGGTGTTCAATGTACTTGACGAGGGAGTGATCTGTTATCTAGGGTTAACCAAACAGATGCACATGGCAAGACGGTTTAGCTTGAAAGCTACACGTAGTTGATGGCTAAATAAACGTTGTCAGCTTTGGCAAAATGACATATTACACACCACTCCCTATCTCACCCAAGCCGACCGGATCATGGAGAGAAAGAACTAAGGGCTAGGCAACCTACTCAGGGCCTTGTTGCTGACAAGAGGCCAGGACAAGTAAGATTTGTTTTTTTTCCAGTCAATGTGAGGATACAGTAGCATGACACACTCCAAAGATGGAGGGACAGCTGACACACTGATGTTGGACTTAGAAATAAGATTGGTGGATGGACTGGAAAATACACCCACATACTGAGCTTTTCCCAATGCAGGAAACACTTAATAAAAATTCAGAAAAGATTGAAAATAATAACCAATGTACTAAGGCAAGTTCGAATAATTTGGGAGATGCATTTGCTTGTAAGGCGACTGATTGTGACTGTCACACAAACGGCAAAAAAGGAGAGACTATTCTAGCCATTTTTATTGGACCAAATGATAAAAAGCTGGCCCAACTATACATAGAAGTACATAGTAAAAAAGCAAAGTCAGTTTTCCATTTGGAGCATACACCGGCTCAGACCCTAATATGTTTGTCAGATAGACTTGAGTCAAGCCTAGTTACTTCGGAACACAAAAACCTGCATTAAGAGCTGAAGGAATTCTAGGAAAAAGGCAAAGTTAAAGGTGTGACAGCCCTCCTCCTATTAGAGGCTAAGAACACAGCCGGCTTTAAAGAGACTCGACCGACCTAACATGTCACTATTCGAGCCTACCCAGGCATGTATCCAGTTTAATTCACTATTTACCAGAGCCACAAATGAGCCAAAGTGGTACGAGGTATGATAATGTCGTGAGGTTGCACAAATATCCCAACAGTGAAGTGATAAAATCGATACTTGGGATAGGTTCAACTAATGGCTAAAAGATGCTATTCACACAAACCTTCAACCGCTCAGGACACTATTTTATGGCTCGATTTGATTAGGGAAAATATGGTGACATGAGTATTAGATAAGTTTCTGCAAAGGTGACGTACCCATCTACAGTCTCTCACCGACACAAAGCCACTTTTACCCTACTAAGCAAACAAAGGCACTAAGGTTTGGATCTAGTACGACCGCTAACATTGCCTTAAAAGTGGCATTAGGCTCAGCACACTTTAGGTCGACCCACATTGTGGGGTAAAAAAAGCAGTGGTATGACCAAGTCATCTCTAATAAAGTCAGCCATCTTGCAGAGTCGCCACATCTGGATCTGCTTGATGATGTAGACTAGATGAAAGAATAAGACTACGCCGAAGAGGGACAAGCAAATCAGCAGAACTGCTTACCTTAATATTAGCTGGTGACTCCTTATTTAACTTTTTACTCCCTCCCTGTTAACTCCAGGGAACCGTGCCCCTCCTTAAAAGTGGTGACGCCAGCGGAGGAAAAGATAGGAACCGGCTCACTCCCTCAGTTGCCTTGTGCAAATGCTATGAGGCTGACGTTTAAAAAGGTGTTGACCACACTGGCTTGCCCCGACCTGCAAAGATACGTGGTACATACTATCAGATACATGTGGCACCATACACTTGATGAGGTGACATCCGCACTCAAAGAGTGTAAAACTAGAGCAGCGTCTGTCAATGTACCACTACTAACAGATCAAGCCTCCATTATGTGTTACAGTGTTACATATCAACAAGTTCAACGTTCTTTCCAGTGCAAGTATCTCGCTGCTGATAACTTTCTTAGACTTAAGTAGCATTAGATCCTTCTCGAGGTGATGTTTCCCTGCCCTATAAATGATTTGGGCATAAATGTGCCTCAAAATTGGCACTGGGCTCTTACGTCACTTATTATTTTCTGATGTCAGATGTGACACTTTTCTAGATACACTTTTTTCATTGATTGGTATATATACCCAATCTCAAAAGACTAGCATCCCATCACGTTCAGTCAACCATTATTTTGAACTATAAAGCTTTGCAAGCTTACTGCCAAATCTTGCTACTCTTCATCAAACATTGCATAACATATACCAAACACTGTACAGCTCAGTCATGTTTAAGCATCTCGTAATTTACCTCTATCATTAGGTTGTCTGTGAAGGTGTCAATAGTTATACAGCCAACCACAAAAATATCTACCTCGTCTAACCTGTCTACATTTTTTACCTGTCTACAGCAGAAATGTAGATAGGTTCCGACATAATCTAACTCATTGACTAACTCATTAATCCAACCTGATGAAAATTTTTACTAAAAGGGCGGATTAATGAGTTAGCCATTTACATTCTTTTTGTGCATATAAACACATTTTTATTCATACCTCAACAATGTTATCTTAAAGGTTGACTTGCAACAAAATTCAGATTACAGCTATTTGGTATCAGAAGATTCACCATGTCTTACTCGGTTGTGTTGTAAGTGCCAAATATGTGGAAATGTGATTACAAGCTCTTAAAAGCTAAAAAACGAAAAGCCGCCATAGATTGGAATATCTTTA
The DNA here is from genome assembly GCF_963576615.1 of Watersipora subatra. NCBI lineage: Eukaryota > Metazoa > Bryozoa > Gymnolaemata > Cheilostomatida > Watersiporidae > Watersipora > Watersipora subatra. Next base: position 65,996,264 of record NC_088709.1, read on the forward strand.
CTTTGATGACGTAACCACGAAATTTGGTTATCGTCTTGTCACGTATGTTCTCACGTGAATTGAAAGGCCAATAAAAAGCTCAATATAAAACTTATCGTAGCACTAGTTTATGACAAACACTTCGGGTTTTACAGAAGACCCCATATCAAATATAGATGCTCGCTACTTTACAGTCTTCTTTCGGCATTATTCAATCGTCAAATCGTAATCTGATCATGTGACCCAATACTTCGCAAATAATTTTTGCGGCACTTTTCGATTATCACAGGTGACCAACAGGCTCGTCATGATTATCAGACAATGATATGTACTCCTTCGAGCTAAGGTTAAAAAGTTTAACGATTTTTACGATAAGTTATAAGATATCAGTGCTAAAAGTGACAGAATTACAATGACGATAAAACAGACGTGTAAGAACAATAGACATATTTTTATTGAATGCATGAAGTATATTTGTGAAAATATTTTGACGAATAAGGTTGCAAGAAAGTGTAAACAGAAACCATCTCTCACAACTACATCACATTTGAGCCGTTTTGGAAAGGGATTCCAAACTATGGCGGTCTCGTGTAGCTGCGATTTTCTGTTCGTTTTTGAGCTTTTAAGAGCTTGTAATCACCTTTCCACATATTTCGTACCTACAACACAACAGAGTAAGACATGGTGAATCTTTTCATATCAGATCACGGTAATGTGAATTTTGTTGCCAGTCAACCTTCAAACGCCTGACTGGCAATCCTGACAAAGCTTTTTTCCAGTAATTGAAATCAAAGCCTTATGGTTCGTCCTGATTGCACGCTGTGCCTACTAAATAGTAGGATTTCTAATGTCTCCTCCTTTATCAGAGCATATTTTTCTTTGGTATCAGTCATTTTTTCAAGATGCGTACACAACAGGGGGCCACATGCTAGCATCATTCAACTGCAGCCACACTGTTTCAATTGCATTTTTACTTGCATCTACAGATACCCTATGCCGTTTGCTTTAATTAAAAGAAAATAAAACTGGCACATTATAAAAAACTAACTTTTTCTTTTTAGTATAACTTTTTGTGATCCGAGCCTTTATATCACTCAGATCTATTTTTTGACAGCTTTTACATTGATTAGCATGACTCTGCTAGCTCCCTACTAAACTTGATCAAATACCCTATTTTGCTAACAAGCAGTTTTAAGCCTAAAACTGCTTCAATTGAGCTGGTATCTAGTTTGATGCAAGCTGCCCTAAAAAACTAGTTTGGCTTCAAGCTCATGCCTGAGCTACTATTTTTTTCACTATCCCTTTTAATTTTGAACAATGCTTATCAGCATCTATTTCATATGCTAATATATCATTCATCAGACATACTACTCATTTCTTAATACCTATATATCTCTTTTGCAATAAATTTCTAAAAATTGAAGAGCTGGGGAAGCACCAAATGGCATCCGATCAGACCTAAATTTACCGTAGAGGTATACAATTTCACTTAATTAACTTAAATTAAGCTCCAACCTAATGTCACACAAACTTAGCATAGTGCATAAAATCTTTAGCAACTATTTTGTACTGCCCGATCGAGTCAAACTCATTGTTTCATTGACAATAGTTAACAGATATACAGTAGTTGTAGCTGACTGTTGTTTGTCTCAACTCATTTACATTCAACAGTTACCTTTCGATTTTTTTAACCCATAAAACTCAGTCAATAAATTTTTATCTATTTTCTATATGAATTTCAGCTTCACCAATTATCTGTGTCTTACCTGTCTGTTCTAGCCAAAATATTTTATAGAGCCTCTAACCATAGGTCTAACTTACTGCCTGTTCTTCGATTATTGTCAAAAACTCAAGTCAGAGAGCAAATTTAACCTTCACCTATTCTCCCTTGACTTTCAAGCACTGTACAATTCTCTTTCGTGGTCATACTATACTTATTCCTGCTTAGGACCTTATAAGTCACGAACAGATATAAAACCATACTTATTCCTAGAGTCTAAACATTCTATGCTTCTGCCCTTGCTATTATGCGCTCAATCATTACAGGTTCTAGAAATTGAACTTCTTCTACTACTACAACAGTCACTATACCTTTCCTCACATCTACTCTTGTCTCACTTCTATACTACTCCTTTTCCTCACTAATAGGACTACTCCTACTTTACCTGTTCATATTGTACTCCTTAGACATACTCCATTTATCTCTTACAGGGCTAGGCGGCGTCCGCCCCTATTTCGCTTCATACTGTCATTTCACACTCTACTCAACCCTTCCCTACTGCCTTCTCAACTGCTATACGTCTTATGGCTGCTATTGCAGTTACCCACTGTGTATTGCTGCAACCATGTCTTCTATCATAACCTACATCTTTACCTTATCCCTGCAGTCTCAAAATAAATGACTTCTCTTTCCACACAAAAAAACACTTAATTGCTGAGCAACTCTTCATTTAGTGGCCGCTATGCTCTCATTTGAAGCAAACTATCCCTACTATGTTCTGTACTTTCTATTCTATATCTAAAGGCATTTTTATCTGCGCTATTATCTTCATACCTCCTACTTCATACTGCTTGCTTGGTATGTAGAAATGTTTTTTCTATTCGCTATTATCTCTATAATTTGTTCTACTGTGTTTAGGAATGTTTGTGTTTTGTAAGAGTCAGTTCTCAAAAGTCAGTCAGTGTAGCCTGGGTCCCACAAACTCAGTCTTAAAACAATTGATTCATTTGCAGGTAGCCAATAGAATTTGTCGCAAATCTTTAAAGGCAGCGTGAAAAGGATAGCTCTAAGTTTATTAATGTGCATGAGTTTAAATAAAAGCTTATCTGGTACTTCAGTCAAGGAGTAGCTTTTGATATTCTCTCACTCGCATCCCTCACAAGTGATAAAAAACACACCATTATTTAAAGGATTGTTCATAAAATATTTCAATGATCAATATAAGGACCATTATTTGGAACTTCTTGAAATCAATAACTGAAGAGAATTTAACTGAAACTTAACTTAATAACTGAAGCGAGCATTAACATTTTACCTCACCATTTATCCTGCAATTATTATAAAGTTGCTAATAATTTGCAGCTACTTACCTCTGACAATTAGCAAGCATACATGACAGGAATGCAATTTAAAGCAATTATGCAAGACAGCCTTGTAATTTGCTACTTGCAAATAACTACGTCTGTCCTGTCTACTAAATTAGTGGTTGCAAATTTGCAACTACTAATTTAGTACAAAACTTTGTGTTTCAGTTCTTAGGTCACAACCTCTGTTTTTAACATATTCATCATTATTTTAAAGTTGCCTTTAGGATAATGAGGTGCTTTTGGTTATTCTACAAACTGTTCATATAGTCACAGTGCTATTTATGAAATATGTCCAGTTTAGTGAACGTTTAACAGAATGTTTTTGTATGATAATTATATATTACATGAAATGTATATCTGCAGTCCCACAATGATTTGCATGATGACCATCTCACTTTGAGCATTTCTGAGTATGTACTAAAAGCTGAACAAATGGAGACTAGGACCTGTGAGAAACATCCTATCCAAGTCTACAGCCTTGGTTGTCGATTCTGTCTGAATGTGTTCTGCCCTGCCTGTGTATCTCCTCAAAATACTTGCAAAGAAGGTAAACAATTTTATTTTGTTCTCTTGATTATCAGTAATGGTCTATACATCTTGAATAATGAAGTTCAATGAAGTCAATATATTTGATTGAAATTTCAAATTCAAAATTTTTTGCCGTTTTTTTGTGAGTGCCTAATATTAAATCTGGAAAATGTTACTTATTACTTCAATCTACTTGCAAAATTTGCAACTTGAAAGTCTTCTTTGGCATCTTGTCAAATATTCATTGTTTAAATTTATCACTTTTTATTTGAATGATTAAATAAAATATCAGTAAGTGTATGGGATAGAAATAGCATTTTTCCTGTTTTTATCGCCAAGCTTACACGTTTTTTTTTTACAATAAACTATTGGCGAATCAGCAATGCAAGCAATCATAAAACTAACAAAGTTTATAAGCTTATCTCTTTTTGCTATTACAATTGAATTAAGCTATGATTGTTCAAAAAACCTAATTATTAACTATTACCTACTGTACCATTTTTCAATGTTTTTTTTCTAAACACTAATTTTTCCTAACCATTACTTTTATGTCAGGCAAACCTCATGAACTACAGAACCTGGAAAGTCTTTTGGCAAATCTAACTGCTGACATTACCGGTCTAAAAGAGGAAGTGATACAGAGAGAGAAGAAGCTGGCCGAAATTTCGAAGAACGCTTTTAAGGAGTTATCAAAATTTGAAAAGGAGACTGAAGAGATGGTGAAACAACTTCATAAAGCTCGTGATGAGCAGGTAAACAAGCAAATAAACTTCAGGCTACATGTTAGTTACTATTAAAATTAATCTATTCTGATTTTACCTAAATATAGCGATAGCTATTGATGCTAAATGCTTTTTTGCGGGATGAGGTTGTAAATGTCGTTTAATGAATAAACTTGCATAGTCCTATTTAGTTAGCAAGGTTCTTGAGTAAAATTTCAAGTATTTGAGTGGTACTTTAGACTAAAATAGTAATCAAAAGCCTAGACTCTCTTAGCTGAAACTAATGGTAATGTAGAATGACCATTCGCTAATAAAAAGGGAATGAAACTCAATGACTGTAATATTGTTGTAAAATGAGATGAATTGCATGCAGATGCAGCAAAGTGATTGAAATTGTGTTTACCCAACTAACAACAACATTTATCAGGCATTCGTAACGTTAGGCCGTAAAATAAAATTTGAAATTAACGTTTTTATAATGTTCTACAAATGTTAGCTGATGATCACTGTTGTATTATGTTACAACAATATTGCAGAAATATTTTGTAGAATGTTGTGCAGAAAGATTATCGTAGTGCTCTAAAGAATGTTACATGAATAAACTTTGCTAACTTTATCATAACATTGTTAAAAATCATTGTTAGTGAAGGCTCCAGGAATGTTCCATCAAGGTTACTTTACAATGTTTTAGCATAAATGTCAGCATAACATTGACACGCAATGTAAGTGGATCATTTTGGTGCAACATAATTTTTTCCTTCAAATGGATGTCCAGGCACTGTTAAGGAAAGTTACTTTGTAACATTTGAGTGGAAATTTCCATATAACATTGATTTGCAAACTAAAGAAAACATTAGGTGAAACATCATTTCTACTCTCAAATGAATATTTCAACAATTTTCTGACAATTTTTGCCTTATGTTGTTTAATAACATTTTCATTGTAACATTTTACTTTTGCTAGTTAGTTGGCTTTTTAGAAATTTTCTCGATAGCTTAATAAATACACTGGCAACAAAAAAGTAACTTTAGTTTTACCACTTTTGCAAGAAACGCAAAAAAATGATCTGTTTTTAAAGTTGTCGGCCTTTTGATAATGAAAAGACACTTAAAATTAGATGAAATGAAACAAATTACAAGTTTCATTTATTTTTATTGCTATAATAGAAACAAGCGAAATAATGAAAACAAGTTATGTTAACTTTAAAGGATTTTTGAAGAGAAAAATAACGGTCATTACAAATTTCAATTTTTGCTTTTGATCACAAATGTTGTAAAACTCAATAGGTTGTGTTAGAACATGTTTTGTGTCAGAGTGTTTGTTGTAGCGTATGAGTGTGATCAACACTTTACAAGCAATTTTTAGCTAGACTTTGATTGTGTTCTATATTACTGTTTATTTTATATCATGCTACTATTTGTGGGTTTACCAACAGTATACCTCGAGAAAGAAAGGTTGTAGGAAGGTTATGCTTACTACATTTTAGTAACGGTGTACTCAATTTGAAAGAAAAAGCTTCTACGAAACATTATCAGCATGTTTGAAAGCGTCTACACGTTTACATTTCACTAATATACTCCGCATGTAGCATTTCTGGGATATTAGCTCATGTCTTTGAAGCAACATTAAGGAAGCAATGTTTGTGGGATATCACATAACATTCTCTCAATATTGTGGAAATGTTATGTGAGATCATTTGCTGAACGTTCTGGCAACGTATTTCCCACTACGTTGCTAGAGCATTAAAAAGGTGTCTACACATTATCTTATGACAACGTCGCAATGAACCCCTTTTGGGATTTTTCAGAACATCCTTGGAATGTTCTAACAATCTAAAATAGTTAGCTAGCTAGTATTAGCATCAGTAATTATGTAGCGGTTTTAAGTCTCAGTCTAAGAGTCCATGTGAAAAACATCATTTACTGAAATTCATTAGATGTTTTGCTTATTGTAGATCAATGCGATACAAGTCAAGTACATGGAGCTGGAAAATGAGCTGATTTCATCAAGAATAGCCACTCAAGAAAAGATGACAGAGTTTATGGAGGAGGAAGTTGGTACAATGCTAGCTAACCTGAGTATTCAAAGAACTGAAATAGAGGGTAGAGTTAGAAACAACCACAAGGTAAAGGTTTACTTGTATACTCAGTATTAGATATGTTATACTGAAACACAGACTTTGAAATGAACTATTGCTTTAATTATGCGTTTAAAGAAAACAATGCTTTGTTATTGAAGCAACTTTAAGTTTTCTACTAATAATAAAACCTTGCTACAGTGGTTATAACTCAGTTTATCAATTTCAGTCACTTTTAGATAGTTTTTCATTGATAAAGTATTATACAATTTTTTAAAAGTTGCAACCTATATCAAATTTTTATTCTGTAAGTCTCATGAACTTTACTATAGATATCATGCTGTTTAGCTTCTTAAACATGTACCTTTTTCAATTAATGCCTTTGACCGTTCTTGAATCATGGTAGGTCGACGTAGTAAAGGCCTACAAAGAAATGCAAGCAAAGTTAGGTGAGCTCAAGGAAGGACAACTCCCTCAATTAACGGTTATGAATGTAAAATCTCTTGAGATGACAGGTTAGGAAACATCTATTTTATTGTTCATAAACAATGTTAGTTATGGGTACAATTACTTTTTTTTTATTTTATGAGTAACATAAATACTTCTAATTTGTTCTTGTGTTCTCTTCTCAATCGGAAATTTTACCATAATTATCCAATAGCCTATGCACTGTATATGTTTATTTGTATTTTAGGACTACAGCTTCTTTCAAATAATTTTCGCTCAATGTCGATCTACAACCATTAAGAAATGATTTTTTTTACATCCAATCATCGGAAACATCTCCTGATCAGTGAGCGTGCCTCAAAATCCATATTATTAAGTACCAATGTACTCTGCAGTTAACAATAGCTCAAAGGTTTTTTTAAAAAAACAGTTGCCATGCGCAAGATGTGCAGCAACAATAGCTCAACTATCTGGCAAAATTTTGACTTCTAATGAAGCTCCACTTACCAACATAAACCTAATAAACAATTTTACATGTTTGAGTTTGCAAAAAAAACTAAAGGCTAGAAGCAGGTATGTAGAGTTTCAGTTTGTGAATGGCTACAATCTTAAATTAATACAAGTGAAGCAAATAAATAAAAGTTAAAGTATGTTGAAATTAAAGTTTTAAAACTACATAAAGATAGCAATATAATGTACAATTGCAAATCAGTTTAGATTTTTTTATTGCAATTTGGAAGAGTCAGTTACATTGCGTGTTTATATTACTCACTCGTATTTTGAGTCTAGGCATTGACAAATTTACCCTCGCATACAAATTTCCTGAAAGTAAAAACAAGTCTTTCATTCTGATGATTAAGTTATTGGTTTAGATTTTGCTTTAAATTGATTGCCTACATTTAATGCTTAATGTAGTCTTATATAATGTGTTTGTTATAATGCTATATATATATAATTACTTGAACAATTTGCCCAAATGATTATGTTGTAAAATACATTAGGAAACGTACAGTTTACACTTGTAAAATACTTGCTTCGGCGCAGCATGGTTTTGATATATGAAGCAAATATTAAAAATAACAAATAACGGAAAGGATAAACTTCGTATCATCAACTTTAACTGCTCATAATTTCTATCCACAAAAGAACAAAAAAGATTGATGTGTTTATGGTTTAGGTTTATGTATTTATGTTTGATTGCAAAGAAAACCAAATACAAAGAAAAGAGGTTCATAATCAGTCACTGATAATTGCGCAACTATGTTGTTTACTCATCATTAGTTTTCAAATCATTTTTTCAGCTTCAAAACAGTTTTTTTACAAAATCTTACGGTGTAATAAACAATTTTTGCTAACAACAGTTCTGCTTATAAATAGTCTGGTATAGCTATTTTATATTTTCCTAATCTCGAGAGAGATTAAGAAAATATCTCTTGAAAAGCTTTTTATAGATTCAAAAGCATTAATTATTTGAGTTTAGTCCACTCACACTTAATATGTAATATTCCCTGTTCTGTACTAACTTTAGCATTTTCTATTTTTAGGTCAGGCACGGACTATTGAGACACGGATTAAAACTGCAGATGACATTGTTATTGTTTGCAAAGACATACCATTTAATTATCTCGCTTTAGTAGAATCGTTGAAGATTGGCAGCTTCTGTCATTCGCTTTGTTATTATGGCAGCAATTACTATCTTGGACTACAAAATGGAAGCATAGAACTCATCACAAATGATTTTATAGAGGGTGCGCTAATCACATCGCTTGACAAAGATCATTGGCCATACGGTATAACAGTGCACAAGGATAAGATTTACGTTCATGAAACAGCAACTTACAACAAAATCAAAGTCTTTGATTTATTTGGAAAGCTTATCAGTGAATTTAGCAAGACTGCAGAATGTCATTGCTGCAGACCAGCTATTTTATCAGAACAAATTGTTGTACCTGACACACAGAACAATCAGCTGGTGATATACACTCTAACGGGAAAACTAGTAAAAACAATCAAATTTGCGAAATTGTCTGGCAGTGGCTCATCAATTTGCCCTGTGAGCTGTGATTCTATCATTGTCACAGTGTTCAGCAGATCCCTTGTCTTCAGAATCAACATCAACACAGGTGATTTCGCTTGGAAATGTGAAGCAGTAAAAGAACCTCAAGCAGTTGCTCTATATAAAAAAGAGATCATTTGCGTCGTTAGTGAGAAAAAGATAACATTTCTTAATGCTGTCTCAGGTTTGTTATTTATAGTAGAGCATAGCCACATTTTATGTCTACCAAAATGTAGCTAGTGAAAGTATTTTCTGGCATCTAAAATATTCCTAAGAATTGCATAATTTAATACTGACTACAAAGTCATTAAACGATGTACTAGCAGAAGCCAGTGAGGGAGCATTTACGAATTCATAATCTATGTAAAATGTTTTTTATTGCAGATTCTTAGAATTTAATTCATTCAATTTACTCGTTTCGAGAAGATTTCAAAAACTATCATCATTAGAATCTTTATTTTATGATGATGTTTTTCACTATTTGTGGTTCAAGTTAATTTTTGTTGTCATGCACACAGCTGAAGTTACTTTGGTCACCAGTTATTAACTGGAGCTTATGATGAATTACTTATAAGAATGATTATAGCTAATATTTTTTTAGTGTCACAACAAGCTGGCAGCAAACGCAAATTGTCAGACATTTTGTAAGACAGTAAAAGCAATTATTTTCACAAGCTGCATGAAGAACTACAGTGCAGGAGAGCTGAGATGGCTGTATTGGCTGTTCAATCAGTGGCTGATTTTATGTATTCAGAGTTCAAACAATTCAGCTACATAAAAAGACACACTGCGTAACCAAAAGAGCAGTGCATTGTAGAAATTTGTAATCAGGATTTGAGAGATATGTGTGTTCCTCACACAGATCTTCAACAATGCATCAGTAGCAGTGGCATATTAGTTCACATTATAGTGACCTATTTACTACCTTTTACATAAGGGTTTTACAAAGTTTAGACGCTGTCAACTTTTTTTGTTTTGATCTACTTGTATATCACACTCAAATGTAGCTACACTTTGTTCTGTCTAACCCTTACATTATTGAGACTTTCAAATGTCGGCTGTTTTTATCTTTTAGTGACTTGAAAATAATGCAAACTGGACTAGCTTTCGCAGTAAAACTCAAAAGAGAAAATTTCCCACAATTTCATATGACAATAATTAAACAATCAGGTTTCCTATAATGAGGTTTCATGGATAGTTTTTTCCCATATTTGATGACATCATTGCAAAATAGCTTAATCTTCGGTACTTGTTCAATAGAGCTAGCAATATTATCTTTGTTGTTGCAGGGAATGTCATGTCAGAGTTCCAAACAGCTGCATCAACCAGGGTTGGTGGTTTTTACACAGACATAGTAGTGAATGGCGACACTATAGTTTTATTTGATGAAGAAACTGAAAACCTATTGAAGTACAGATTACACTAAGTATCACTCTGCTTGGATATTATTGACAATTCCGTGCCTGCCAACTTGTGGTTTGAACAGATATTTCATCTATCAACCAGATGTAAGTATTAGATTGGTTTAGCTTGCATTAAAGTAATTATTTTGAGTTTTATTATTGTTATTATTAGTTTTATTTTGACATTTATTATTTTTGACTGACTAGGAAAATTTGTACAATTTTTAAAAGAAACCTCTTAACTTTTGAATTCTGTGTTTTCCTGTTTATTAGTGGTTAAAGTGAGTTTGCTATCCTCTCTGTGAAAATCATGATATATATCACTTTTTTGCCTTTCCATTAATTATTTTATTTATCGTAGTCCTTATTGTGGTATTGGGTTTTCAAGCTTGTGTTTTACTTTAAGATAGAAAACAGATTATCTATGTTAGTATGGTTTATACTTTTACTAATTATTCCGTTTGTCAATTCAACAAAGCTGGATATGGTAAATATATAATGGTATGCTGACTGTTGGCTATCAACAATAAGAGATTATGTTTTACTCACTCAAAGAGCAGCATAAAGAGTGTGCAAGTTACTCCACATGACAATGATGCAAAAATGGCAACATTTGATGATTCACAATCATTAAACATTTAGTTAAGCAAGAAGAGATAGCCTGTTACAGAAGCATTCAGTAGTTGCAGAATTTAGTTTGGGCTCAGTTTGCTTTAACGATTATTTGCTGCCGAATTGGGCACATGTTCGCAGTACATTTGTTCTAACCAACTGTAAACAAGACAATAAGGAAAAACAGTTAAACCAAAAAGCAAGTGTGTAGTATGTGCATGTGCAATTTTGTGCATGCATGTATTGCACAAATTGATATGTTCTCACACTGTTCCTGCAATACATAGTTCATGTGTGGTGTGTGCATGTGATGTGTGCATGTGATGTGTGTGTGTGTGTGTGCGTGCGTGCGTGTGTGTGTGTGCATGCGGGAGTGAGCTTGTGTCCGCGCACAATTTTTTAACTGGGGGTGTTTGGATGTCTGCTGCATTAGTCTGTGCTGCGTTTTGCATATGTGTGAGTATATGTGCCCATGTGCGGCATCTGTCTGTGTGAAGGTATATTTTTAGATAGAACTGATGCTACTGAAGTTTGCTGAATTAATTTATTATAGCGAAAGTAATTCGAGTGTATTAATTCACATTGTCTGCAAGCTGCAGGTAAATTATTTAACTGATTGAGTTTTCTATAGTTTCTCAATTACATAGTTTGGGTGAGGGGTGACATCAATTATAGATATAGACCAGTTAACTTTTAGTTTTTTTCAGAGAAGATCATGACCATGTGAAACTTTGAACAAGCTTTTCTGTAGTAACAAACTATTACTTCAACTAATTGATTATATTGAATACAATCTGACACTTTGGAAAAATATCGGCAAATATAATCTGGCCATCGATAAACTATTTCAATTGCAAACGGAGACTGTTGAGCAAACCATAAACAGGGCATATAAATGTGACTAAGATCTTGGTGATTTATAACAGAATCAAAAATATTTTAAATTTTCATATCAAATAGTTCTTAATGAATTTTAGTAAATTTTTTAAAAAATTGAATTCAACAGAATCAATAAATCTACTAAATTATCATAAGAATAGTTCAACCACTTCTTGGCCTCCACTTTTGATGTTTCGCCTATAATTAATCACTGTTTACTACTAGTTACCTTTACAGATCATTTTAACTGTTCTTTTTCTTGAACATTCTCTGATTTGTGAATCATTCCGTTTGTCTTGCAGACATTTTGATGAGGTATCTCTGCCAACCCTTTTGTCGCAATGAGATTTAGTTGAAGATCACACTGTTATATGTTATTAATCACATTCTTATAAAGTAATAGCTGTTGTAAAAGACAGAGAACTTGCTCAAATTTTTCAGATGAAAACAATAGTAATAAAGACAATAGCAAATAGTAATAATAATAATAATGAGAAAAAAGCATGTTGCTATAAGAACATGGTTCATGGTTCTCATTGAGTATCAATTATTGTAAAGGACCTTAACAAGCTGCTCAGAAGTTTCTAATAAAACTGCCAAATAAAACCATTATAAATGGTAATAGCGGAAATGGTAGAAAAAAAACATGGTTATCAAAGTAATGGTAATAAAAATGGGCAAAACAAAAATGGTAATACAAATGGTGGTATTGAAAACGATAGTAATAATGGCAACCATGATAAAAGTAATAGGGATAAAAATATATTATTAGGAAATATTTCCGATATGACTAAATTTTGATATCAACTTGCAACAGGTAATGATGAATAATATATTTATTCAGATATATGCAATAAGGACATTCATGGCAGAAGATATTATATTATACTAATAGGTTTGCTAATGGAATGTGTTGCTGAAGTAAACTTCAATAGATTTTTTTTCAAGAAACTTACATGCAACTCTAGCCACAATGTTTTCTTGTAGTTGGGTCGACTTGTAACTTTCATCTGTAGTCAAGCTTTTTTAACTTTTTACTAATCAGCAACTTGTTCAACTGAGTAAAATTTGACTTTGTAATCATCGTATCAGGTTTTTTGTATTTATTTGTAAAGGACATTGTAACTATCAGATATGTTTTGCAAATGATAACTAAACTATTAGCTGTTAGGTGTAACTATACGATCAAATGTTAAGAGTGGGGTGTGACAGTTTACCGTGACTTGAAAACATACCGTTAAAATTTTTTTTTATTGATTTGACAAGCACTGACACTAGCAGTTGATTCTACATCTATGAATTCAACAAAAAGCAGTTACATATATAACGTGGTGCACAAAAAGTTATTTTGGTCTCAGCTGTCAGATTTTCTGGTCAAAGTAGACAAATAAATCCCTTAGTTCTTACTCTTAAATTGTGTCTTTTTTGATTCAGCTCATTTTTAATAATTTCTGTATATTAAATATATTTAGGGAAGGTGGGGCGCATTGGAACAAAATTCTAACATTGTTGATTCAAATGAATTACTTTTTAGCAATTTTAATGTAACTCAAGGTAATCATGAAGTATTGTGTTAAGCATCTTTTGTTATAACCATAATACTATGGGATGAATTATTCAGAGTTTGTTATTAATTTTCTAATGTCTTTCTAATGCCCCAAGTGTCCCAATGCAGTTGTGGGGCGCATCATCGCAGTGTTGTCCCAATGCACCCCGATACCAGGGTGCATTGGGACAGTAGCGGGATGCATTGGGACTAAATATTAAACAGCTGTAGTAGCACTAAACTATAAACGCAAGTTTATTTAGGATATTTCATTTAAACCCTAAATTATTAAAGTATTAAAAAACTGCAGTAGCATGAAACAATAAAGCCTATTTTAGATATTATATTTAAACCGTAAGTTGCATGGGTACAATTAGGCCTATGAATTTAGAGATATATGGCTCACTTCTGAATGTATTGACTTGAATCAACACCAAATACAAACTGTTCTGCCATTTTTGAGTCCCACCGCACTTGGTAGGCGGGGGAAGGATCATGATGACCTGGTCATTATTGCCACCGCATCTTTCATCCCCAACTGTAAAGTATCACTCAAAGTTTGTATTTTTAAGAACTTCACCTTTGATATATTATTCTCAGGTAGATTTCTATCTTCTACGATCCCAATATAGTGAGCCAAAACCTTCTTTGAAACATACTGTATGAACACCAAATTGCCAGCTACAATATTTTCTGGGTTTTTTTTGTTGCACTTTTCTATCTCGGACTCACTATGATCGTCAACCAATTGTAGCAATGCAATGTTCGATTCTTCATGACTTGTCTCCAAAGTTGGGGATATCAATCTTCATCTTTTGTTGATGTTTTCTTTTCTGGATCCCTTAACTTGATTAGTAAGCAGGATGACTGTTTTGACACAATTTTTGCAGTTTCCTTTGCGAGCCCCTGCCTTCGGAAACGGGCAAAGCTGTTTTTGTGTAATTGATAAACCTCGATTAGCTTTTAGGCTAGCCACTGAAGTAGAAGGTATGTTTGGCTCATCATCTGGCCATAAAGACATTGTTTTCACTGTGCTGTTGGATTCAGTCGTTAGAAAAAATTTTGTCAGTTGCATTTGCTGTCAAAAAGTCTACTTCTTTAAAAAAATCTGGGTTGTATGGCAAAAATTCAGTTTCTTTAAAACCTGCAGTTATATTATCAGGGCTGATAGCTTTTGGGTGGGATTCACTTAGCAGTGGACCAATATCACAGACAGTGATTGTGTGGCCAGGGTTGTTGATCATCCATTTGGCACAAGCATTATTGTAGATTTACTTCAGGGGTTCATAGACTGGTTTTAATGGCTGTTGTTTATGACTACTGTGTGGTGAAATTGTAGCACTCACATTTTTGTTTGCTTCTGCATATGCAATAGCATCTATGGAGATATGACTTGCATAGTTGTCCATGCACAGCAAAACTCACTTTTCCTTGAAGCATCGGGTAGGCTGTAAAAATGCTTTATCCAATTTATGAAAAAATCTTTCGTTATCTATCCTGTAAGCTGAGAATCAACTAAACTACGTGACAGTGAACTAGTTACCATGCTTTGTTCAAAGTTTTCTCTGGGAAACACAAAAAAGGAGCAGTTGAGTTGCTTACTGCGTTTAAAAATACAACTAATGTGACCAGTGTCGTTCTTTCTCCTAATGTTGACTAACCAACTTGCTTAGTTTTTTTAGCAATTACCTTTGAAGGTTTGTGTACTGCTTTCAACACTATCTAATCAACATTATAAATGTCACTTGGTTAAAATTTATAACGTTCATAGGCTTCAAGAAGGTTTGAGTAGAATTCATTGTTTGTTTTGTTAAAAGCAGTAGCTCGACTAAGACTTGTTGCCTCTGGTGTTCTTACAGCCAGCTTATTGTGCCTTTTTTATGAAGCATGAAGTCAATCAACACCTACGAGTTGAATGTGAATATTTTATTGTTATCATTTCGATGCTCCGCCATTACCAGACAGTTCACAAGGGCAGTTTAAAAATTTAACAACCTTTTAGTTTTAAATTAAGATTACCCACTCTGAAATATTTATCAGAGCAGCTTACATGTAGAAATATGTAGCAAAATTTGTCATTTATGATTGTAAAAAAGCTAAAGACTAGCTATATGATGCAGATAGCAGTTGCAAGAAGAGGAGAAGGAAAAGAGATAGCGTGAGAGAAAGGGGAGAGAAGGAGATGGAGTGGGAGAGTTAGAAAATGTTGTAAAAGTGTGTGAGCAGAGTTTAGTGAGCTACACTTTCCTGGGTTCTTGTTGCCAACTCAAATGTAAAGATTTTCTAATACTAAGTTTTTTATGTTTTAAGTAGCGTATTAACATATTAGAGTTGCCTTATTTTTAAAACTTGGCTATACTGAGTGATGTTCTTTCATTCTATGTTGTGTTTTTGTTTGGTGTTTGAACAGTTTGCTAAAGTGTATCAATCTTTCTGACTCATATGTAACTTAACATTTCATAACTGTTTGTACTTGTTGTATAGTAACCCATGCTATGATCAAAGCCATTTGAAGCAGCCAATTTCCTATGCTCATAATAAGAAATGGACTCTTTATAATAATATCTGTATAAATCTTAGTGAAATTTCACAGTGTACGATGTATGTTTATCTCTAACTGTGTTACCTATTGTAATAAAAGCCATATAAACTCATTCTAGGCAATTATCAAACTTTGTTATCCGTTTTGCATACAGCACATCTGCTTGCTAAAGTATTTTTCTAGGAAATAAATCTACTGAAAATTGATGAGGTAAAAACCCTTTCTTCTAATATCTTTAATCTGTACTTTCAATTTAAAGTTATGCCAGTAATTAGACTTATGATTGATGTTCATATTGAAGTCACCTTTTAAGAATTAGTGCGTTACAAATATGTAATGTCTGACAAGAAATAAAATGAGTCGGCAAAAAGGTATAATATAAACTTACAGCTGTTTTGAGGTAAAAATGGTTTTAATTTTAAATATTTGTTTTATAGTTATAATTATTTACATTGGTTCCCGTTGGTTACCGGTTTTGACATTTGTATATAGATTTTTCTGATTGTTTACTTGAGTCTCTCAAAGTCAATCTTTAAAGGGCTACAAGTCTTAGAGGTTGACCTGCAACAAAATTCACATTACAGTTATTTGGTATCAAAAGATTCACCATGTCTTACTCTGTTGTGTTGTAAGTGCCAAATACGTGGAAATGTGATTATAAGCTCTTAAAAGCTCAAAAATGAAAAGCGGCCGAAGATTGAAATCTCTTTATTTCGATGACGTACCCACGAAATTTGGTTATCGTTGTGTCACGTATGTTCTCACGTGAATTGAAAGACCAATAAAAAGCTCAATATAAAACTTATCGTAGTACTAGTTTATGACAAACATTTCGGGTTTTACCGAAGACCCCCGTATCAAATATAGATGCTCGCTACCTTACAGTTTTGTTTCGGCATTATTCAATCGTCAAGTCGTTCTCTGATCATGTGACCCAATACTTCGCAAATCATTTTTGCAGCACTTTCCGATTATCACAGGTAACCAACAGGCTCGTCATAATTATCAGACAATGATATGTACTCCTTCGAGCTAAGGTTAAAAATTTTAACAATTTTTTACGGTAAGTTATAAGATATCAGTGCTAAAAGTGACAGCATTACAATGACGATAAAATAGACGCGTAAGAACAATAGACAAAGTTTTATTGAATGCTGGAAGTACATGTATATTTGTGAAAATATTTCGACGAATAAGGTTGCAAGAAAGTGTAAACAGAAACCATCTTTCACAACTACATCTCATTTGAGCCGTTTAGGAAAGGGAATCCAAACTACGGCAGTCTCGTATGGCTGCGATTTTCGGTTCGTTTTTGAGCTTTTAAGAGCTTGTAATCACCTTTCCACATATTTTGCAACTACAACACAACAGAGTAAGATATGGTGAATCTTTTCATGTCAAATAACGGTAATGTGAATTTTGTTGCAAGTCAACCTTTAAGTTTAATCAGCTACTTTTATTAAGCCTAAGCTTATGAGTGCTAAAATTATTTTCGTGCTCATGTAATACACAAGATGTATTTTAAACTGTTACCAATTGTAAAAATGCTGTTACACAAAATATTTACTGTATTACTTATTGTAATACAGTAAATAGTTGCACCTTCCTTATTTGAACATTTAGCTTATTCTAAAAAAAGCCTGAATATATTTTAAACCTGTAAAGGAGTGAACAAAATATATTATTAGATGATTTACTCAAACTATTAAAAGGTTAGTTATACAGCAACTAGCCATAATTGGAAATTTTTTATAGCGCAAAAGGAATTATTAAAGAATGGGAACAATAATTTGTTTAGACAGACAAAGAGAGCAAAACTTTTATCAATTTGACAGGCACTGACCGGGCACCTATCACGGCGAACTAAAATTTTATGAAAGTTGTATACCGTATATACATAATAGATATAGCTCTATACCTATGTACAATTTTTTCTCACAAGTTTTGCAAGATATTGTACTATTCAAATCGAAATTGATAAGTTGCCCCTATTTGACATTTTATGTTATATAGAATTGTCTATGTAGTACGAAGCAGAAACTGTGCATAAATATTTTGAAATTTTTATCACAAATCAAGTCTGAAATTTCAAACATAGAAGTTATATGTTATAGGAGCCTCTACTGTATGTATATATAGATATATAGATATATATATATATATATATATATATATATGTGTATATATATAAACTAGTTGTATATACATATAAATACATGTATATATATAAATGTATATATATATTTATATAAATTGGTTCCTCACCGAGGTTAACCAATATGGGTGGTAATTTTTGCTCTAACTCGAGTTTCCTACCAGAGACGTGGGAGTTTGAGCACCCGCCTCAAATCTCAGCTGTTTTCGAGAGCGAACTTTTCTGCAGCACACTTGAGTTGATTGCTGCCGGTATCTGGGCAAGCCACATTTTATGTGCAGGTGTTATTGCGCCCAGCGCCCCAATGACTACTGAAATTACAGTTGTTCTTACATCCCAACATTTTTCAATCTCTTATCCAAGAGGGAGATATTTCTTTACCTTTTCTTTTTATTTGCTGGCTATATTGTAGTCATTGGGTATTGCTATATCTATTATAGTAGCCCATATAAATATATATATAAAGTATTTATATTTTTGTATATGTAAAGAATATATATAAAAATAATAATATAATAATAATATACCGTATAAAACAGTAGATTTTTTCATGTTTTGATTAGATTATTTTTTTATTAAGATTACAGAGAAGATAATTTTTAGAATGAGCCAGGATGAGGCAGTTTCTGTTTTTTTAGTAAGTCTTGACATGTCAGATTTAATATTATAAAATTTTTCTGAAAGGTACATGTTGCTCATTTTACTAAAGTTACTGTATAGGGTTTAGTATGTTTTAGAACAGTGCACTTGCATTTTCAAAAGTACCGTACTTTTGAAAACTCAACCCCAGCTGACAAAATAAAAAGACAAACTAGACAACAAATGAATCATAACTTGGTATAACCCACCATTTAACTAAAATGTAAAAAAACTAACATATAAAAAAATTCTGACTTTGATCAACAAGTGTTTTCAAAAGAAAAACCCCTCCATAAACTTTAGAAAAATACCCTTGAATGGAGCTATTATACTATGCCTAATAGTCGAAGCAAAATAGAGCAGCATAACAGAAGGTTACTTTCAAAACCACTAACAACTGGCATTAAAAGGTGTAAATTTAAACCAAATCAGGCTGTCCACTTAACCAAAGTGCACAGTCTGATTTAATCATAAAAGCATGTATAAGGGATAATACTCACTTGGTTTAGATAGATAGAAGTATTTATAAGGGATAATACTCACTTGGTTTAGATAGATAGAAGTATTTATAAGGGATAATACTCACTTGGTTTAGATAGATAGAAGTATTTATAAGAGATAATACTCACTTGGTTTAGATAGATAGAAGTATTTATAAGAGATAATACTCACTTGGTTTAGATAGATAGAAGTATTTATAAGGGATAATACTCACTTGGTTTAGATAGATAGAAGTATTTATAAGAGATAATACTCACTTGGTTTAGATAGATAGAAGTATTTATAAGAGATAATACTCACTTGGTTTAGATAGATAGAAGTATTTATAAGAGATAATACTCACTTGGTTTAGATAGATAGAAGTATTTATAAGAGATAATACTCACTTGGTTTAGATAGATAGAAGTATTTATAAGGGATAATACTCACTTGGTTTAGATAGATAGAAGTATTTATAAGGGATAATACTCACTTGTATTAGATAGATAGAAGTATTTATAAGGGATAATACTCACTTGGTTTAGATAGATAGAAGTATTTATAAGAGATAATACTCACTTGGTTTAGATAGATAGAAGTATTTATAAGAGATAATACTCACTTGGTTTAGATAGATAGAAGTATTTATAAGGGATAATACTCACTTGGTTTGGATAGATAGAAGTATTTATAAGAGATAATACTCACTTGGTTTAGATAGATAGAAGTATTTATAAGAGATAATACTTACTTGGTTTAGATAGATAGAAGTATTTATAAGAGATAATACTCACTTGGTTTAGATAGATAGAAGTATTTATAAGGGATAATACTCACTTGGTTTAGATAGATAGAAGTATTTATAAGAGATAATACTCACTTGGTTTAGATAGATAGAAGTATTTATAAGGGATAATACTCACTTGGTTTAGATAGATAGAAGTATTTATAAGAGATAATACTCACTTGGTTTAGATAGATAGAAGTATTTATAAGGGATAATACTCACTTGGTTTAGATAGATAGAAGTATTTATAAGGGATAATACTCACTTGTATTAGATAGATAGAAGTATTTATAAGGGATAATACTCACTTGGTTTAGATAGATAGAAGTATTTATAAGAGATAATACTCACTTGGTTTAGATAGATAGAAGTATTTATAAGAGATAATACTCACTTGGTTTAGATAGATAGAAGTATTTATAAGGGATAATACTCACTTGGTTTGGATAGATAGAAGTATTTATAAGAGATAATACTCACTTGGTTTAGATAGATAGAAGTATTTATAAGAGATAATACTTACTTGGTTTAGATAGATAGAAGTATTTATAAGAGATAATACTCACTTGGTTTAGATAGATAGAAGTATTTATAAGGGATAATACTCACTTGGTTTAGATAGATAGAAGTATTTATAAGAGATAATACTCACTTGGTTTAGATAGATAGAAGTATTTATAAGGGATAATACTCACTTGGTTTAGATAGATAGAAGTATTTATAAGAGATAATACTCACTTGGTTTAGATAGATAGAAGTATTTATAAGGGATAATACTCACTTGGTTTAGATAGATAGAAGTATTTATAAGGGATAATACTCACTTGTATTAGATAGATAGAAGTATTTATAAGGGATAATACTCACTTGGTTTAGATAGATAGAAGTATTTATAAGAGATAATACTCACTTGGTTTAGATAGATAGAAGTATTTATAAGAGATAATACTCACTTGGTTTAGATAGATAGAAGTATTTATAAGGGATAATACTCACTTGGTTTGGATAGATAGAAGTATTTATAAGAGATAATACTCACTTGGTTTAGATAGATAGAAGTATTTATAAGAGATAATACTTACTTGGTTTAGATAGATAGAAGTATTTATAAGAGATAATACTCACTTGGTTTAGATAGATAGAAGTATTTATAAGGGATAATACTCACTTGGTTTAGATAGATAGAAGTATTTATAAGAGATAATACTCACTTGGTTTAGATAGATAGAAGTATTTATAAGGGATAATACTCACTTGGTTTAGATAGATAGAAGTATTTATAAGAGATAATACTCACTTGGTTTAGATAGATAGAAGTATTTATAAGGGATAATACTCACTTGGTTTAGATAGATAGAAGTATTTATAAGGGATAATACTCACTTGGTTTAGATAGATAGAAGTATTTATAAGAGATAATACTCACTTGGTTTAGATAGATAGAAGTATTTATAAGGGATAATACTCACTTGGTTTAGATAGATAGAAGTATTTATAAGAGATAATACTCACTTGGTTTAGATAGAAGCAAGTATACGCTTAAATTTTTGTTTGTATTAGCTGAGATACACTGAAGAATTTAATTGTTTTTCCCAGTCTTTTACTCTGATAGAGTAGTGTTTGTTTGAACCCAATCCTAGTATTTCAAGTGCTACAAACTATATTCATTTGGTCTCTAATCATTATATTCAAATGCAACTTGCTTTATTTAAAGTGTAACCGAACTCGTGATTCTAAGAATATTTTATATGATTAGTAATACATGATACAACATTAATTGAACAAAAAAACAAAACTTTGGCAAATATTTTTACTAGTTTAGCAAGTTCAAAGTTTAAAATATATTTTGGTGCATTTACCTCAGACCATCGCTGATTATCAATGCAGCTGTTTCCTGTAACAGTTTATTTACCTACTCCTTAGTAAAATAACGGTCAACGCATTTGATATATATTTTTTAGCAACAATCAGTTAATTACAATGGGTCATTGTAATTAATTGATAGTAACTAACCTCTTTGCTAGTTGCGAATTTGACACTACAAGTCGTGGCATAATCTTTTTTAGAGTTCCTGTGTCTCAGTCACCAAATTTAGCAAAATTATGGCTGTCTAAGGCAAAGCATGCCAGTGTAACTTTTTGAAGACTGCCTGCTAGTGCGGTCGTGTGCATTAGGCACTTCCATGAAAGTCAGCTTTATTCGTAGCAATTTGGAACAACTACAAGATTAACTGTGAATAAGGGAGACGTTCCATTCCTTAATGGTGTTATACCATATAACAAGAGGCGGAATCATCAAACAGGAAGACCTCAACTGTAAGTAATTCATGAATAATTTTGAATAAATATTAATACCAAATATAGATATTTTATAATATAAATTAATAAATATAATAATTACAAATATTTAGTACTGTACATGAGTACAAAGCAATGATTTAATATGATTGTGTTAAACTTGAATTAACTTGGCTAACTGAGTAAAAGTTAGTCAGGGAATTTAAATTTTCTGTTTGGTTTGAACTGCCCAAAATGCCTTAATTGTTCAAAAAATCTATGACTAACATAATCCTAAAATTTTGATTGTATTATTATTTTTATATTTATGATACTATTACTAATATAGACTTCACAAATTACTAGAAGTGATTAGCATACATCATTATATTTTTAGTATTTGCGTTGTTTTGTATTTGTAATATAATATTTTATATATCACTTACAATGCTTTGGTTTGTAAAATAGGCAGATGTAATCATTTATTGGATACTACTAAGCAGAAGTTGTACCAATAGTAAATATTCTGCAGCTGTTTGACATTTGAATAAACAAAGACTTTGCAGATTTATAATCTATTAAAAAATAACAACAAATAATTTGATATGTTTACAGATAAATGGAAAGAAATGTGAAATGTTCAATTTCAGAAAATGCTGGGAACTAAGTCCTTTGTGATGCGTTAGGGCAAGCAAGACTGCTAAACACATTGCATCTGTTGAACCATGGTCAACACACCGGTGCTTCAGAAAACCTTTACAGTGTCCTATTAAGTTACGCACCAAAGTGAATAGACTTTCATCCTCCAGGATATTTTTTGAGAATCAGACTAGCAGTGATAAATCACAACACAAATGTGGGGAAAAGAAGTTCTGACTGGTAAGCTGTATCTACAATAAATTTATATATGGATTATACTACTCTTCAGCAGGGATACAACTTTTACAGCTTGTACAACATTAAAGATAAATTTATGCAGAAATTGGAATAAAACAATTGATAACCTGCTTTAACCACTTCGGGTGCATGCGCCGCTGTAGCGGCTTCGAGTATATTCCTTTCAAGTTCATCAACCGGTTTTTAGGCTTTGCGTACTTGCGTTACTCATCCATATATATTTAGAGCCTGCTTACAGTTGCACTCTATCTACAAAGCTAAGCATGACCTTCAAACATGTCTGCAGATATTGGATTGATCAAACAGCTATGGTCAAATGAAATAATTTTGAGTAATTTGCGTTCAAAGTTTAACATAGTGATCAGTTAGCAACAACGCGTAGCAGCTACCAGTGTATGCTACAAAGCGTCAATAGAAATTAAAGACTTCAAGTGGAGTGATAATGAAGATGAAGATAAGTTAACAGCTATGGAAGAGACTGTATATTGCATTTTTACTCAGTATGTTTTAATTGCTTGTTATTATATATACTTTTATACATTTATATGCTACCCTTATTAGTCAAATATGTTCGTGGAACTCAAATTTTAATAAAACTGCTATTTCATGCTACTTTCAATATTTATTATTTTTAATTTTTGCAATAAAGATAATATTATCAGATACAGAATTTTCTCTGCTTTCCAAAAAGTATAGGTGTTCTATGTGAAAATGTGAGTGCTTCTATGGTTAAAATGACATTTTGTTGATTCATGTCATAATCTGTAGAGCATCATGATTTAATTGTACGTGAACGCAAAATTGGATTATGCAATTGTACCCGCAGTAGTTAAATTTTAATTATTATAAAATTATTTATTAAATATAGTGATGAGGAACTGAAGATGGCAGTCTATTATTCTAAAGAAGCCAAAGGCTTTCACACAAGAAATGTACATTCTGGAAAGAAATCTGAATTTCGGAGAGAGCTTTTGAAGATTATCTGTAAGAAATCTATTGGATCAACTCCAAAAGTACGTGCTGTAAGTCATACCTAAACTTCAATGTAATAAAAGCACATTTTGTCGCCAAGATGTTGGTTAAATTCGTCACTTTCACAGTCTGCAGAAAAATGCATGCACATACAGTCAACATGCAGTCTTAAATTACCCTAACACTATACTGTGTGACATTCTGAAATTAGTATGATGATGGTGTAACATACAAAAAATTTCAACCAGTTGGTTATACTTTTAATTGCTGTACACGTAGATAATAGTTATATTGGCGCGCTGTATTAAATATGTGTACATAAATACATGTATATATAAATTGCAAGACAGAGCAACTCCACTTTCAAAAAATCTTACAAAACCAGATGGTAAAACAGCAAAAGAGACGCACAAGACAAGATTTACATAAAAGTTGAACTCAATCCCTAGCTTTATGTGAGGCATCGTTTTGATAAAATTAATATAACAGGCTATTCAAATTATAAATATTAGGCTGTTCTTTGTATAAGATGATTTAGATTTATGTAACGTAAGCTATTAAATGTGGTGTTTTTATGTTATGGCGCAAGTCAAATGATTGAAATATAATTATTCATCAAACCATATATTATATTAGAGAAGGAAGGCATCAAAAAGCTGTCAAAAGAGTGATTTATTGCTTTTGAAGGAGGGCTATGTGATAAAAGTGGCATTTAGATCAAAATTTTGAGCTGATTTCAAACATCTGGTTTTTACACCTGTCAGATTGTTCATTTTTGAGCAATATAATTAATATATTATTTTAATTAAATAAATGTCTGTAATGTTTTATGTGCTTCTACCAACAATGTGATAATGACAATGGCACATAAATACTAAATAATTAGCAATAGCCTAAGTTGGAATCAATTTTGATAACACTAAAATATTTATTCTTCAAATATTAGATTAATATTAGAATTGTATTATATAATATTATGTATTCCCAATTTGATTAATATTGTGGCAGCTTTACTGCTTGTCCTTGATATTCCGCAACTCCTATATCATTACAGATCTGCAAAACAAAATGAAAAGTATTTTTAAAGACTCAGATAATGTATATATAATATTTTAGTATACATATATTCATCATTAATGCTTATTATGTTGAACCGTGTACTTTATTATGCAAGTGAAAACGCAATTAGTCAGTCTTTTATATGGTATGACATACGTGTATGTGTATTCTAATCAAACATGAAACACACCTTTGGTTACAATACCACTCGAATACTAACCTTCTAATTCACAGTTATCTGAGTTTTTTGCATCACTACTTTCATCTCTATCCTCTTTATTTCTGTTGCTACAGCAGCTGCAGCTGCATCTGCATCTGCACATGTCCGTACACTTGAGATCTGTATTGTGGCACTGACGGCAACGAGACTGGCACCCAGTTTTGCATCGACAAAACATGTCCATGAGCACATCAGGAGGTGCTGGTTGTTTTGTCATCCATCTAGCTTTAAGCTCTTCATCTTCCATAAACCATCTATGTTGCTTGGGGGAATGGGGCATTGATGATGATTTGCTTGGCTCATCACCATATCGTGGCCTGATAGTCAGCCCTAGATATATGGAGATTTAACTCATCTAGTGTGGGTGGTAGGTTTGGATTGTGATGCGCGAGACAGTGAGCAGAAGGTCTTATACCGTGCTTCATTGTTGGAATTTGTCTCTTCACCATATAATCTGCATATGAATGTCTCAATAGACTCTCTTATTGCACTATCAACTTCAAAGTATGTTTCCAATGATTTCAGTGTGTTACAGAATTCAGGGTTGTTCTTTAGCAGCTTTAAGAAAGTTGTCTTCCCTTTGGAATAGAATGCGCTTACACTGTCGCATCCACTTAGAGCATGGAGCCCGAGCAGTGTTTGCATCGTTCGGGTGTGAGGACGGTAGACAGACAGCCTGTTTACATATTTCAACTGCTTCTCACCACATCGGTAAATGAGTTTCTGTAATGGCAGCTCATCCACTAGAAATAGACAGCTTAGGAAAACATCTGTGTCCTGCACTTGGCTAGAACTGTTGAGCTGGGTTTGCCTTCCATTATTTTTGCTCTCTTGCGTATCTGCCTTTTCGTGGTCTGGTGTCAAACTATCTATTTGGCTTACAGCGATTGATCCATCAAGGTCATAGCTTGAGAGTATATAGTGTAGTATACAGTGATCATGTGGCGTTCTTGAGAAAAAGCTGTTACAAGATCTAGTTTCTGCTTCACAGTTGACTTGCTCCATGTATCCTTTAAAACTTTCACTTGGACAGTCTTGTTTGAGCCATCTGCTAAAAATTCAGACCATTTTTGCACTGATTATTTCAGACTAAACGCAGCAACCTTCTGCCTTCCTTTAACACTTCTACGACTTCTCTCACCTCTTTTAATCCTGATATCAGGGTACGTGTCACAAACAAAATCCACATGACATGTGTAATACATGCTCGCAATACTAACTATCCGTTGCAAAAGCTGTCTTGCAGCCATGCCAAAAGTTGGAGGAGCTTTCAGGGTCTGAATTTTGGCCATAGCATCAACCACAACAGCGTCAAACACTGGTAGCTGATCCTGATTAACATAAATTGATGGTTGATCATCAACATCTTTTTCAACCGCAGCCATCAGAGCCGACTTAGCAGCCTTCAATATAGAGCCATCAGAGTTAGCCAGGGACCAGCTGATGTTGCCAAGAGAGAATGATAACAATTTTCTCAAATCCAAGTTACGCTGTTGGCTGATGACTCTCAAACAGTCTGTTCGAACACTCTAGGACTTTTCCTTTTGATTTCTCTTTAGTTGATGGTAATTGGTTTTGATGGTGATGGTTTTGAGCTTGTTTGACTTGATGGATGCATTGAAATCAATCCCTTGGGTGCTTAACCTTTTCTGGACAAATTCTGAAAGCTGTTTCTCTCCTATCACATTTGTCATTTCAACATCCTGCTTCACTTCAATGAAGGCTTTTGCACCACTGGTAATATGTACTAACTTGTTGGTTTGAAACGCAAAAGAATTTATTCTTGCTGTTATAAGTTTTTTATGACTTTCCTCATCAGCCTTCCATGCCTTTTCACACATCTCATAACTTGCTGCATCCAAATCACCAAGCTCTAACATCTTCTTCATGTCTGTATGTACAGCTGTTTGTTCCGGGTGAGATAGAGTCCAGCGTTGAGAGGCGGATGATTCCTGGTAAACTCCATGATTCCATCGTAAGACTTTGAGTCTCTTTCAACTGTTTGCTCAAAAGATTGATCACAAGTGATAGAGCTGAATGGACAGTGATGTCGTGCTTGATAAATAAAATACCCCTTCTTCATAAGAACCTCGCTATGCTATGTGACACTTTCAGATTAGTCAGCTCTGCATCGTACAGCGTACCATATCTAATGTAGTTTGTGTGGTCATATGCAAAAAACCAAGGAAGGATCATACATGTAATTTATATATACATGTACTTTCAAATTGTAGGCTATAACATGTCATGTAAACTGCAGAGTTAGTTTTGCTGCTCGCAAAATGTGCAGACAAAAATGAGATTTTTTTTCTTTTTCCCCACCAAAGTACCATCATCATGGAGTAAAGTAATAAATATCTAGTCTCACCTCTTCTGCTGTATCACATTCTTTTTGTCTCATCTCATGTCTTTTTTCAGCTCTTTCCATAACAAGTTTGTTACAATACTTTTTATAACAGTCATAATGACATAACAAGTCTGAACTCTCATCAAAGTTCTCAATGCTTAGCACTTTTTGTGCAATTTCACATTGAATGCTCTCTTCTTCCATTATCAACCAACTGTTTGAATACTGTTTGGCCGTCTCATATTGAAGTTTAGGGTTTCATTTACAGACTGATCAAGACAGTGAAACAAGCAGTCTTGCTGCATCCTTGGCATGGGTTAAGAAAAGCTGAGAGTTGACTCACCTAATCTCAAATAAAAACATTTATTAATTTTCGAGATTACAAAATAGTTTTCTATGCCTGATATGTAAGTTTTCCAAGCAAACTTAGAGTTGTCCCCTCCCATTTCAAAAGTGCTCTCTAGCTCAGAAATTTGCAAACACATAGGTGTAGATGCATTATAATTGAATTCAGCATAAATTTGTGACTATGAAACATCTTTGTTTGAGTAGCTCACCCTCTGAAGGAAAAGGCTGAAAGATAAGTTTATTTTCCTGCTCTACTATTATGATTGTATTGCTTTGTTCAAATCACTTATTCACTGTACAAGACATAAACATCAGCTAAGTAACATTGCTGTCAGATTCAGTGAAAAAATTTGTAAAAACTATATTTTGCTAAACTCACAACTGAACTTACATTAATTTAATTCATTCATAATAAAAATCTTCACTTCTTCTATGTCATTCTGATCACCATATTCATCTTCTGATGCTACATATTTGAAGCCTACATAACTCCCATGCGGATCAGGCCACATTGTGCGTTTGTAAGAAACAACGCATGAAAGAATAACTTTTCGTTGTTTTCTTTCAAGGTACCCGTAGATGAAATCTATATAGTTTCTATAAGCGTGGTGTCTGTAGTTTAAATTAGTCATGTTAGTAAACAGAAGATATTAGCAATGATGATCATAGACATGTGTTCTAAATGGGCACTTATTTCCGGATTGTCACAATTGCGGGTACATGCGGTATCACTCACATTAGATAGTCACAAATCAAGTTAAACACTACGTGTCTCGTGATTAGATGATTGATTGATTGAGAGTCAGTGTTCCAGTGGTGAGTCTGTTTCACACTCATTTTCGCAATAGTGTTATCTATACAATTTTTGCACAATGTGCAGTTAAAAAAGGCTCCATACTCAGTTATATGTGGATGCACGCACATTTTTCATTTTTAAAAAATTATTTTGACCATTTATCTGTTGTAAGAAATAATTTATATTTTGTTAAACGTAGTGAATTGCGCAAAACAAATAGGGTAAAAGTTGGCTTTCATCAGTAAATTCTGTTCTGTATCCCTTTAAAGATTCCTCTCTTTACTCATTGGTGATCTATTTAAATACATTTTTTCTTTGCTTGCAAACCTTTCGCTATGTTGAAAAATTTAAGTTCACCTTGCTAACTTTTGGTAATGGCTCACTAGATCATTACGTAAATTTTTGTATGAGGCACTGATTGTATCATCATATTTTTAGTTGACTTAGAAACCAGCTGACAGTTAAGCTGGTGAATTTGCCTAGTTTGGGTTACACGAGGGTGATTAGTAACCAAATTGACTTGAGTCCTTTGATGGAGAGCAAGTGCATGTATATTTAATGTATCATAAAAACGTAGCTTGCAATACCAAATGCTCGCCAAAAAGGGGCATTAGGTATAGGTTAATAATGTGTTTAATGGATTTGACTATTCATAGAATAACTCTATATAAGTTACATGTTGATGAAAGCAGCATGTAGATAATAACTCTTTAACAAGCTTATAATCTGCGCAGGAATGAAGGAAATGAAAGCTTATCAGATACCCCAATCAATAAATGATAATAATAATCTTCAATCGGTATTTTGACACGTTCACACATGCCCTTCTTAGGTGATAGAAAGCACTCCAGTATTGAAAGAATTGTTCCCAAAAGATTCTTCATTGCCAATATAAGCACGATGGTTTGCAAATTGCGAAGCTGCAAAAAGCATATTCAAAAGCTGGAAAACATGTTCATTATTATTGTTATTATATTTGTCATCCTATAGAAACCATTAGCTACTTTGCATTACCATTGACTCTATGGGAATTTTGTCTCTCAGTAGGTTTCCATCACTTTTAAAGTGAAACATTAAATAAAATTCTTGAAAAGGTGTAATGTACCAATGTTTGTATTCTTTGATTAATCTTGATCATCACACCTGTATGTCAGCTGATGCAACACATTATGTGAATCAACAGTTTTTACAAGCTAGTGCAGAAATGTTGCCTTGTTATGCTTTCAGTGTGGCAGTCTATAATATTTTTTCTCTTATTGTGTGTCGTCTGATTCATTGCTGACTTGTTTGTGACAAAATCTTTCAGTGAAATAAATTAGTCTAGTCTAGCACAGCAAACAGTCAAGAAGCTCCCTGTGCACTTCTAATGATAATTAACGTATAAATGAATACATTAAAGGTTTATTTATAATCAACTAAATATTATTTAACTACAAACACTGATACACTTACCGCTATGATATTTTGATATTCAAATACAGTACACAGAAAGAAATTTTTTGCCCTAATATTATATTACTATTTCCTTATTAAAAGTGAGAGATTATTGTGTTAGAGTGTCCACAATTTAGGTTGTTGTAATTACTAACTGCAATAAGGAAGTGGGAGACGCAAACCCAATGAATTAAATGGCATATCATAGTTGATACACAGCTGTTTTTGGCTAACTTCTCATGGAACTGAATAGTCCTTGAGCTCATCCGCTATAAACTTTGCAATATTGACATGTTAGCAAAATTTGTAACTTTTGCAATAATCTAAGAGCTGTATAGGTTCGTCTTTCATTTCAAAGTTTCACCAATCACGTTAGAAAAAATATTGCTTTGCACGAGAATATTCGGGTTTTGCAGTCGAGCACGCTACCAACTGCGCCACCGGACCCCTTGCGGCATCAAGGAATAATTTTGCACATGGTGGTTTCATATGATTGAGACTTCTCACACCGCATTGACTGCTTGGGTACTAATATCTTTTAAACGTGTTGATTCTGACATATACACATTGGCTAGAAACATAGATTTGTATGAATTGGTTTCTCATCATTGGTAGGATGAATCCGTTGGCCCAGAAGATGCAGAGCTTTGACCAACTTTGATAACAAATTATATTACATTTAAATCAATATGTTAAATAAACTGGCAATTCAACTTAATGACTTCAACAAAAGAATTCAAAAGTAACTTTGAGTTGGACTCTGTTAAAAGTATACAGTTTCCAAGTTTCAGTGCATGGAAACTCAAACAAGTCATAAGAAACTGTACCATTTATTTATGGCTTACATTGCTTTCATCTCCATAGGCTGGACTATATCAGTGAGCTTGTACACCGTCATGCATCGCTGATCAACCTACTCACTTTCTTCAATGCAACATGTGGCTTGATTAGCTTTATCAGTTTCATTTCTCGGCTGAGCTACGTAGCGGAATTCCCATTATGATGACGTAATAGTCACATGACTGCGCAACGTCTAAAGAACCGTGAGCCGCTGTAGTAACTAGCTAGACAAAAGGAATACCGTTTGTCTAAATCGACAAAGAGAAGCTAAGTAAGTCTACGATTAACTACCCTATTTGTCTAAACATTAGTTTGATTGAACTTTTATTATTCTTTTGCTGCATTTGTAGAGGTTTATTTATGCTATCCGTAGTGTTATTGTGGTAGGCCTAATAGCCTTGAAGGTTGATATCAGCTATATACGTTCCTATATTACTATATTAGAATGTTCTTATTTGATGAGTTAACGTGTATAAACTATTGTTTAGTCAAATAAATATGTAATTGATAACATAAACTGATAAAACCGTACAACTAGTTGAAGCACTTGTCAGAAGATTTTAGTTTTCATTCCCAAAGTATCTATGTAGTGCTAGAAAAAGCATTTTATAGGCATTCTATTGTGGGGCAGATATTTCCCATCTGGATTGGGGAAAACGCGATTTCTAAGTAATTAGTCTTCTTTCCAGATCGATAGCAGAAACCAATGGGATTTTTCTTGTACAGTAATACTTCAACTTACGAGTGCTCCAACGTACGAGAAACTTGAGATACGAGCCAGCTTTTAAGCAAGTTTTAGCACTAACATACGAGCGATGTTTGAGATACGAGCACGTGAGTCAGTTGCCAAGTATGCCGGAGGTGTTTTATGAGAACAGCATCACTCTGTATTTTTCAACTGCTTAGGTTATACTTTTGTACTGTGTTTTTTGTGTGCGACTTTCAGTGCAGAATTATGTGAATTAAAAGTAATCTGCATTGACCGAAAGTTTGCCAGTAAAATGAAAAATAATGCAAAGAAAAAGCGAATGATAACAGTTGATATTAAACGGAAAATTATTAAAAAATATGCAAAATGTGCATGCGTGATTGAGCTTGCTCAGCAATATGACAGAAATACATCTACAATTATCAAACCGAAGGATTATATTCAGGGCATTTAGTTCGCAAAAGGACTGGCCATAGTTTCTAAACGGCGCAGTGATCTTCACGACCGCTGATGGAGAGACTGCTCAGGCATTGGATAAACAATTGGCCGGTGACAGCGTAACTGAAACGATGCTATATGAAAAGGCCGGTACTATCTAGCAAAACTATAAAAATAGACATTCGGACAAGTTGGCTAGTGGTCGTGCATTAACCTTTTGTGACAACACCTGCGTTCGTCCTAATCGCAACATGTTGAAAGCACAACAAAGGCAAACGTCTTTAGATAGGATTATTTTAAAACGACCGGCTAGTCGTGAAAGCGGAACAAAGGAAAAATTAGCTAACCAGCAAGAAACTTGAAACTATGAACGCCGAAGAAATTTTAATTACGTTAAGTTAAAAATGAAAGTTTGCTGTTAGGTTTGCTTCTACGTTTGTCTTTAGAGACATTGATAAAATCCAAATCTATCAAAGTCAACTGTTGTAATGAAAGATAGTTTATATCTAGATAGTATTTAATTTTACATTTTAATTAATCACATTTCCTTGCATTATTTTTTAATTGTTTCTTTTTGAAAGCATTTGGTAAATTAGGACAATAACCAACATGTTCTTTCGGTTACAATATCTTGTTTTGAGTGTTTTATTTGCATTTTTTAGAGAATGGAAACCAATCAATATATATTTAATGGTTCTATATATAAATAAATTGCACCAACATGCCAGTAAATTAACATACGAGCTCAGTCTCGGAATGCATTAAGCTCGTAAGTCGAAGTATGACTGTACACAGATTTTATCTTAGATATACAGTCAAACATGGATAACTCGAACTTCACGGGACCGAGCAAAAGTGTTCGAATTATCAGAGCGTTCAAGTTATCAGAGCACTGTCACAAGTCCATGTATTTACTGATTTATTAGTAGATACATGTACATATACAAACTATAATATAAATCAAAAGCACAAATGGCTTGTTTCAAATTAAATGCTTCTAATGTAAAGTTTAAAACGTTTTTAACAAAAAGTATAGAGATTTTTTTATCACTTGAGATTGGTTTGTTGTTTGAGGTGATGTTATTGCCACGACGTTTTTTAGATTGACATTGGCAAAACTTGATCGTTGTTGAAATGCTCAAAAGAAAAGACATCTTTTTCTTTTGAGCGTTTTACCCACGATCAATTTTGCCGATTTTTCTTGAAGTTTATGCAAAGATTACCTCACTTTACCTTGCTTCTGAAGAGGGATCGCGAAGCGGATGTTTGTTATAAATCAAATTTCACCAGACTTTTAGAAAAGTCGTTGACAAAAATATTTTGCCAATGGTGGTAATAACGACACCTATGAATTACGAAAAGTTGAGGTTTACCTCTATGGCTTGGAATAAAGTGATTTTCTAAAGCGATAACAACCATTTCGGTAGCCGTTGGGCAAAAAACAGTTCGAGTTAACAGTGTTGAGTTCGAGTTATCTATAGCAATTTATCATTACGTGGGAACGGACCAAAGAAACCGTTCGAATTAACCATGTGTTCGAGCTATCCGTGGGCGAGTTATCCATGTTTGACTGTATATAGAGAGAGGACATTGAATAACAGTGTTACTGTTATGATACAAAAGGTCTGAGCAAATATATTCTTAGAAGTAGCACATAGTTGTATAACTCATCTTTGTTAGTTGTCTAGCAGAAAATTGGCTAGTGCTTAGAATGGATACCCTTTGGTTAGCACTGACAGTTTCATTTCTTATTTTGAGCTAACCATTCATTGAACTTTGATGATGAAGATAGGCTTTAATATGATTTCTTGTCTTTGCAATGAACCAACTATGCATATATGTGTAGGCATCTGAGTTATGCTCAGACTTTTCGTGTTAAAACAATTTTATTAACTAGGTGGCCATTTTTCACTTACACTCTGTATGATTTGCAGTTTTATCTAAGAGTTGCAGGTGTTATTATATATTCCACTATTCAGTGTCGATTTTTAAATAGGCCTCCAATCTTCATTAGAACTATTTCTACTATATTTGTAGTGCAAAATTAACTAAATGATTTTAACTATGATCCTCTTTAGGTAGCTCTAAAATAAAATCTGAAGACTTTGTTAACATAGATTTGACCGTCTGAATACACTAAGGCTATGTTTTTGCATCAGTCTTTAGTACCTACTGGGAATAGTAAAATAATAAAAAAGCAACTGTTATGCATGAAAGTTAATAATTCATCATTTGGTAGCAATGTTGTAATGTAACTAGTAATGTTACTGATGTATGCTTCATCAACCTTTAATTACTTTTCCTATTTGTTGAAGGCTGTTGTTCATAGCACTGGTGTGTGAGAAATCCATCAAATATCGTGTATTGTGTCTGATTAGCTTGTTTTCGGCATAAGCTGCGCGTGTTTTTAAGAGCTTTGTTGCACAAATAAAGGCTCAGTAATTTTGACCGGATATGTCTGAGTCTAGCTGCAAAGAAACCTTGATGACTTGAAACATGCCCAGTAGCAGCATGTCATTCCAAGTCACTCCAGTAGCCTTTTTGAGATTTGAACCCCAACTTGTTGTTAGCATGTCAGGCGTTCTAGACATGGCACAGTGGCCATAGCACTTATACAACCTCTAGCATTGCTCAGCCTTCTTTCATAGCACTAGTACAACCTTTATGAAAGAAGTCATTGGATATATAATTGTAGTCACCTACTGTTTCCTTATATGATCAACTTATCTTGTCATTTTACGCATTAAGCAAATATTAATAATTCTAATATTATGTATTTAATTTTTACACATGAGAAATTCATTATTGAACTATTACTTTGCCATGCTAATCCTTCTAGTTCAGGAAAAAGTGTTTTAAAGTGAGACAAATATCTTATTCATTACTTAACCTAAAGCGGCCGCTTGGAAGTTTTCAAACGTTAAAGACATTTTCAGAAAAGACAGCGGCAGTTTTGTTCGCACTTTCAAATAAAATAATAAAATAATAATCAGACTATGCCTATAGTCAGTTTGTCATTTAACCTTTTCTACAATTTTAAAAACAGACATGTGTGATGATAGTTATTCTACACATAAATGCTTTGAGATATTAAATAATTCAATTTCACTTTCGCATCTTTATTTTGTTTAGCAAAAGGTAATATTCATATGATTAATGTAGTATATTAGAAGGAAGTAATATTTATTATTTACAGTAGTACTCATTTTTCTTTTAGTACGGTAAATCATTGAAAGGACAAAAATTGTTGAGTGATTACGAGTGCTATTTTGCATCATTTGCATTTACCTAAAAGACGCTTTGAGATTACTTGTTCATACCCTAAGGTAGTATATATGACAAATTTTTCAAAAAAATATTAATTGTGAACTGCGTTATGTAATAAATATTTTGAGCCTCTACATGCCGCTTTTGGAAATTTGTGACAGACAATAATTTCGCTATACACAAAAACACACAGCTCGACGCTCAAACTAATACGAAAATGCATTTTAGTATCAATTAATTATGTTTGCTAAAAGGCAAATTTTTGATTGTTATAGCCTACAAACATGAAAATATTTATAGAGATTTTGGTCTACTCGTTTTGCTAATATACTTGTCCACTATCTCTAGACTCTAATCATTGCAATTAATCTGTACCCTTGTGTACCTAATCAAAGGAAATACTACAGAATTTGTCCTAAAATTGTAAGCAGTATGTTTGCAGAAAATCAGAGATCTCTTATAGAGCTAATCGCATATTCTCTATCTTTATGGGTATCTGAAAGTGCCGATAATGTATGACAGCTTTACTCCCCCAACCATACTGAAGTTTAAAAACTACAAGCGGCTATATTATTATGCTTAAATTGTTGTAGCTCACTCTATCACTCGTCCATTTTTTTTCCTTCCCTCACTCTCGTAGGAATGGCAGAATCAGAGCAAGAACTGAGCGTAGAATGTGTATTTTGTTGGTCTAAAAATGACTGTATGGTAGACCCTCGTGTCTTACCATGTACTCACACCGCCTGCAAAGGATGTTTGATTGGTCAGCTAGATGCCCAGAAAGTAGTCTGCTGTAAGAACTGCAAGTAAGTCAGCACGGTTATGAGTATTCACCTAGAGTTGCATTTATTGCCAACTGTGATAGTTGAAAATCAACAGAATAGTGTGCATCGACCTTAGCCAGCTGTTGGCATTATGTCACTCTACTATCTGTTGTAAGCATTAAAAACATTTTGATAGTACTAGTAGCATTATTTACTTGGGTTTTGACACAGGAACTATGTATTTATGATATATTATATTCCCATGCTAATCAGTAGAGTGAAAAGTACATTAATATAGCAAAAATTACATGGCGGGTTTATAGTCACAACAAGCAATGCAAGGAAGATACTTCCAACCTAGTGTTTGCTCATGACATTAATATTTGGGCTTACACTGACACACTCTTACCACTTTGGTCATACGGCTGAGTGATGGTTGTCTATCGCAAAACACTATGTACGGAGAGGATCAGTTTTCACCTGCCTCTTTAGTGTCTTCTACTTTATCTAATGACTGTGTCAGTATATATATGTTTATCTCGTTGAGAATAAACACGTATGAACATGTTATCGAGTTACAAAAGGTCATCTAATGACTTATTAAAGTCAAGTTCACCCGCCCAGTTTACAAAATTACAAAACGATAAATAATTCAAGCTATTTAATACTTATTGATTACAAGTACAAGGCTCTGCTGCGGCTCAAACTGTTAATAAATTGTTTCATGTGATCGTGGCTCTGAAATGCCGCTGTTTCTAAGAAGATAGAAAGTTTTTAAGTTTCTTGTTCATTGAACAAATATAATTTAAGATTTGTGGTAAAATAAAATTAAAACTTCTAACACTATGAGCATGATAGTTCTAAAAAATCTTTAGACTCAGTTCCTGCTCAATTTTTACTGGTTCTCAAAACTATATTTTATCATAACCTTGACTTTTGGAAACAGATAGATAACAGACAGGTAGACACTATTGTTATCGTAGTAAAATATATTGTTTTGCTTCATTGTAGGTGTATAAAATATTTGTTATCATTCTTATTTTTCAGAATAGACATTTTCGTCAAAAGGCAACAAATCCTTGTTAAAAAGTTTCTGAAGTGTGCACCTTCCTTAATTATTGTGAAATAACAGCAATTATGGACCATAAAATGAGTAAGAGTGATAAATAAAAGAATGAAAGTTGTCGATGCAAACCAAATATACTAGTATACTACAGTCACAGTACAGCCAATAAATTAGAAAGTGAAATCTATTTTTTTTATTTTTGTGTAACCAAAGGCTGAGTTTGGGAAGATCTCAGAACAGATTAGGCAGTTTACAGTACAGTGCCCGCTCACAATACCATCATCCTGATATACGATTTTTTTCAGTTTACAAAGTAGAACCTGATAATGTGTTCACCTCGACATACGAATCTCACGAATAGTTACACCATACAATTTCAACAATTTTTTCACCCGGTTTTAAGTTTGGCAGTTGGTGTGCTTATTACATACGTTGAAATAAAAACAACGTCAAAATTCTGTTTGCCAAAAACATTTTCACAACGTTTGAACAAGACACAATGATCGATTTTTCTCAGCTCATCATTTTTCATGTAAAGAACTGTAATATTTTCCTTTAAAACCAGTAGCAAACTTTGAGTTGCCATCTTTTCAAATAGAAGGCTATTGGTCAGACAATTTCTCATAACCTGCTAACAAAAATCCACTTCATTATGTATTAAACGATGCATTTACAGGGCAGCATTGCTTAGGCTTTCTTGATGAAATAGGTTGAAAAGGTTTTAACAAGGTCGGCTAAAAGTTTTAGTAAAAACAAGAACAGAAATTGATGGGTAATAAAGTTTTTGTGATACAAAGTTCAATGTTAGTAAAATAAGTGAAAAATGCATAATAAAACTTAGTTTCAAGTGTGTGTGTGGGCTAGCGCGTGTGTGTGCGTGCGTGTGTGTGCGTTTAGTAAGCTAAACTTATTTGGATTGAGTTCAAAGTTTGTTTTCTACATACACCTGCCTTGAAACTACGTAAGAGCTCTCTACACTTACGCCACGTAGTACTGCTCAGAGCAGATTGTAACGTTACATTTTTCACTAAATTTTTACTACATTTTTCCCACATTTTCACTAAAGTTACTGTAGGCAGCTATATTTACTAAGGTTAACATACTTTTTGTTACTATTTATTATTATGTACAGTTGTTGTATGAAATATGG
Source organism: Watersipora subatra (assembly GCF_963576615.1). Classification (NCBI taxonomy): domain Eukaryota; kingdom Metazoa; phylum Bryozoa; class Gymnolaemata; order Cheilostomatida; family Watersiporidae; genus Watersipora; species Watersipora subatra. Next base: position 66,034,786 of record NC_088709.1, read on the forward strand.
ATTTTTTTTACCAGGATACTTTTTCATCATATTATTACTATGGTTTCTATACCCTTCCATGCGCTGTTTCCACCTTATGATGCCAACCCTAGAACAAGTTAAATTTGTATCCTGAGGGTACGCAGTATTTTACTGTTTATATGACGTAAAATCTCTATAGCGTAAACGTTCCTGTAAAAGATTGTTTGCATTGTAGAGTGTCTACTGTATCTATTTGTATTAATATGTATTAACATACAGTCACTGTCTATGCAACATGTAACTGCATATAACAAAGTTTTTTCGCGCACTGCCTAGCTTTACTTGCTGGGCCATTTGTATGTCGTTTGCTTTGGCAGGCTCCGCCTCTTTTTCCGGAAGGTCGTTATAGTGGTAGGTCAGTCTTTTTAGTTCCGGCTCGGTAGCAGGTTGTTCATTCATCTGCAAAATTGGTGGTTGGCTCAGCTCTTTTTATTTTACCTTACCTGCCCAGACCCGGACTTTCAACCCAGCACGATGCTCTCTTGCCTTGGTATGACGGAGCCTGTGCGAGACCTTAGTATCGCTAAGATATCGCGCCATCCTTTGAGGCTTAGCATAGTCAGCCGGTCATATTGGTTTTCCTTAGTTTTGGACCCGCCTACCTTCTGCCATCAAACTACACTAAAATATGATGTTCTTTAATTTATTTATCTTTGGCTAAATTTCAGTAAATTGAATGTTTTGGTAGTTTATTGCAAAACAGGCAGGCTTTCTTTTAACATAATATTAACAGATACATTATAATTTAAGTCATTTATACAGCCATCCCCGCTTTTGTTTTAGTAATGTGTTTGATGTTCGGATTGAAAACCTACCGGTTTATACTCCAGGCCAACCTATGCATGGTTGTGATGTATGTTCTAAAAAAGGTAAAAAGGTACAACCTGCTACCATGTATTGCAGCACCTGCTCCAAGAAGTACTGTAAAAGTCATCAAGAGGTAAGTTTCTTGTGCTCTTCAAAACTTATGTTAGTGGAAACCCTGCATATCCATGACTGGTGGCATGACAGGACAGGCTATTTCATGCTGCCACTTTCACTTCTCTTGAGATGCAGCTTGTTACTGTGGTTTGCTTGTGACTTTGAATAATCACTAGCGTGGAGAGTAGTCATCAAAATGTTTTATGTAATGTCATTTGCAGTTTCATTCTAACACATTTACAACATCCAGGGGGCTTCGTAATATGGTATGGATGAGCCTTTTGTATTTCCATCACATACTTTAAAACGTTGCTAGTAAAAAATTGCAGTTTGGTCTAGGTTAGGTACACAAAAGTATGTGATGACAATGCAGATAAGATTGTGAATAGGGGTAAACAAATGCAAATTCAAATCATCATTAAAACGTGTTACACTGGAATGTTATAAACAGTTTGATGTTTGTGTACTTAGACAACCTAGTAAGAACTTATTCGATGTAGACTAAAATGTGTCTACGATATGTTGTATAAATCATAAATACTCACATGTAACAGTCACAAAGAAAGGCTGTATCTTCTTTTTTACTTATTTACATACTGCATAATCTGTATGCAATCAACTTATCAAAACTTCAGCGACTACCTGCAATTGTCATGGTCTCTGACATCAGTGTCATGTGGGTTATACCATCACGATCATATGACACCTATCTTTTGAGCAGCACCAGAGCTATCAACGAGTACAGGGGATGAATCGCCTTATGCGCTATGTTTGTTATCTGACTCATTTATGGTAGTCTTCATAAGCGGTTCGTCTGGTTTGTCCAACTCTGTGACAACGCCAAAACCATTTTCATCTTTAATACAAAATCTGTCACTAGTACTTTCCTTTTTATCACGGCTAATATTGTCTTCGTGACAATAGTCACTATCTACAGTATCACCACTAGTTACTAATCTGGAGCCTGTTGGTTTGGTCAATAACGAATCCTTAACCTCAGCTACCATCTTCTCCATTTCTACCATACTCTAAGTCAATGAAGCGAACATGACAGGCGTTCTTAGGAAATGTGTCTCCTGAACCATGCCTGACTGGATAAGAGTTAGCTCTAACACCCAGGTGTTGGTCTAGTTTCAGACCTACCTAGCTCATTTTGACTCTGGCAGGTGCAGGTTTACCTCCAGGCATCTTTCTGTCAGCCTCGACCAACTGTTCTGTTGCCGCTATGAATGCTTCGACATTTTCTAGCAGTCGGTGCTCACATTGGCCATATCCTTTTCAAATTTCTTTCAAATTTTTCCTTTCTTTTTTCTAATCTCGAAAATTTTTATTTCCTACTTTTTTTCCATTCAGCATGCCATTGATAGACACTTCGTTTAAATAGAGCTTATTTAGTTTACCCATTATAGGTATAGTGAGCCGCTTTTCTAGTAACACCCTTCACCGCTGCGTAACTCTGTATACTATAAGTACCAGTGGTCTAATCTTCTCATGAGGTATAAATAGTACCTTTTCATTTTTTTTGCTTGCTTCTCTGCTAGCTGAATAGCTTTGAACCCTGGTAAAGGCACCCTCTAATTGCATGTTCAAACCTACCAAACCATCAAAAAGTTGGCATATTTCAGTCTTTTACCAGTTATGGACTGTCAGTCCTACTGCAAGCATTGCTGGAACAATTTACTGCTAGATATTCTCTTATGGGTTTTTGAACCTTGCATCACATCTTATCACCTCTTTGTACAACACATGCTTATTAACCTCACTACCCTCACCACCCTGTTTTCTCCTGTCATTTGCTGTCACCACTCTACATTCAACTACTCAAATTTTGCCTGCACAGTCATTTCTCTTCTCTGGCCTTTTACTACCATCAGCTTCCTCTTCCCCTGAGCTGACTGGCATGCTATCAAGTTGTTGTAAGATCGATCAGTTTTAGAAACTTTGAAAGTGATTACTTTGTTTAAACAATCGGTTGCACAAAAACTTCATTCTCACCCATGTAATCGACCAATCGCTTAACAGATTATTACTTACCTTTCGAGCTCTGGCCGTCATTGTTAATGTCATTCCTGGGCAATTTGTCCAAGATAAAAATTTTTGGAACTTTTATTAAATATATCTTGATATGCTCATAATCCAATGATATTCGGTAAAAATCTGGCAAAAATAGTCCAGCAACGCACACCTAATGCTACAGAAATGTGTTTCACAATTCTTTGGGCTAAAACTATATAAATTAACGCAATTTTAAAAACTTCTAAGGATCTTTCTAGTAGCATCATATCTATCGAGCACACGTTCATCATCATTTTATGACTTGAAGCAATTTGGAATTTTTTTGGTTAGTATCATATAACTCTTCATCTGCACCACAATCATCTATGTCATACCAACCTACAAGTTGTATAAATCTCATCCTACAGGGTATAACACCCTGTGCAAGAATTAATTTGATTGGTTTCCTCTGTTACTTAGAAACAGCATTAGTAAACAGAGCCATCTGAATGCTGGTCTCCCGGCTGTCGTGGTTTCTGCTACACCCTTCGCATTGCTGGAATATCGACCACCAGGGTTCAAATAGTTAATAAATGTTTTTGGCTATTTTTGGTCTTCAAATTTGCCACTTTGGATGACTGTACAATTTTAAATTGCCCAGTGATTAGACCCATCTGAGTTCTGGCTTTCATGACTATCATCATTCGAGCCACCACTCGATGCACCGCTTTCAACTGTGACCGTTGATCATTTCTCAACTGGATTGTTTATATACTCGGTTTTTTCCATGGATTGCTATCAACTAACTTAGAACGCATATCATACTTTTTGTGAAATGCCTCACTGTATTCAAGCAACTCGCAAAAATTGTTAAAAGTTTTGCATTCGGATGAGAGCTAGCTGGCTAACAGCAGGGCCAGCTTGATAGCAGACATGTCAAAAGGGCAAGTCGGGTGATGCAGGAAATGGTCAACATGCAACTTGACTCCTAGTAAGAGAGCAAAGCTTAGTAAGCTTGCTACTATAGCAAGGACTAGGATTCACTATCGAGGGCAAAAGAAATTATGCTTTTCTTGTACATTACATATATCTTACAGCGTAATTACATTTACGAGTGTATTCATCAAATTTCAATGACGAGTTATTAGCGTGTTCATTTGTAATCGTGAAATAAATGTTTGAGCTTACTTTTTGCTGTGGCCATCCACAACTATTACCGCTCCTTGAAGAATTTTAAACTTAATCTGGCCTTAGAACTGGACCGGCTGGATGCTCCAGAGTCCGCATACAAAAAAGCAGGTATAGGAAGCAGTAGAAAGAGACTAGAGATCTTCTCTGGATTTCACAAAACCAGGAAAAACTGGAAACTAGAAAAGGCTAGCTTTAGGTTAGCCAAGCCGAATCCCATCCACTCAATACTAACTATGGCTAAAAGATCGGGTTCAACGCCTGTCTTAAAAATGGCAGACTTCACCCAAACTCATTTAAGAATCATTGACCACCAAGCCAGTCAGGTTCTTGCTGTAAAATCAACGACCTCAGACTCAGTCTGGGAAAGCTACACTGGTCAATAGAAGTCAAAACTAAGTCGTCTTGGGACAAAAAAAATAGAGGCTTGCCTTGAAAGTGGCAAGACCAGCCCACAATCAACCTAGGGAAGTTGAACACAGAGACCAGGCATCTGTGGAATCAGAATTACTCTGTCTAAGTGGTCCGATTCCAGTGAAATGCAAGAGAATTACTGATCTTCTAAAATAATTTGGTCATTGTGTAGGTTCTAAACCAGTCTTACACTCTTATTTACATGTACTTCCGTCACAAATGGCTGAATGGCCAGCTTGTCACAATATTTGTTACCACCAACTTGTTAAGCAAGCAAGTGCTAGTTAACCTGCAGAAGTTGCTCAGGACCAGCTTAAAAAATCGAGCACCACAGGCTGTTGGCAGATGGAACAAGATTGAAATTTTAAGGGTTGATCTAACTTTTTATTCAACTGAAGAACATAAACATCAAATAAGTCTTTCCTGTGAGCCACACCAATGAAAACACGTTCTCAGAGATGCTGCTTGTGGTGGCGCACCAATTTTCTTTAGATTTTGGGCAACGTTCACTCGGATTGTCTGAGTGAATGTGAAGCCGCTAGCCTGCATAAACAGACATGGCCACCAGCAAGGTGCAAGTGGAGCAGAAGATGATGCTACCAAGCTAGAGGTTGAGGATATAGTTCTGCTAATATACTTCTGTTTTACTACTCAGAACATAAGGCTTGCAGGAGAGTGTTTGAACAGTAAATTTCTTTGGAACCAGTGTAATTCATGCAGGAGTAAATGATTAATTGTTTTAGGTGTCTCGACCATATTAGAAGCCACTGATCCAAGTATGGTACCACCCTTTGCATTTTCTCAGGGGTATAGTCATAGAATATAGTATAAAACCCAAGTTTATAGGGCCATACAAAAGAATAAAAGCTTGACCTAACTATACATAGATCTATTTAGTAGAAAAGAAGGGTCAGTTTTTCATCTAAAGCAAAGGCCGGTTAAGACCCTATTGCACTTTGCTGATAGATTTGGGACAAACCCAGCCACTGTGGACCATAGAAACTGGCAGTAAAATTTGAAGAATTTGCAGAAAAATTCTGGAAATGGCAATGTTCTGCCAATTTTTGAGATTTTAGTCCTAAGACAAGGCCAAAGGACTACAACCTTACTCCTACCAGCGGGAAAAAACACAGAGCTAGCCTTAGAGAGGCTCGATCGAGCTAATACGCCATTATCTGAGCCAACCCGAGGGCCCATCCAACGTAATTCATGACCTGGTAGAGCCTCTAAAAAACCGAAGTGGTATAATGGGGAATGAGCATGGCATGAGGTTACAAAACCATATCCACTGGGTAGTAATAAGATAGATGACTGGGTGAGGTTCAACTAACAGCCAAGTTTCCTTATTCATACAAACCTTCAAGCACTCACGACGCTACTTTATGGGTCAAGCGACTAAAATGTGATTTGTTGACAGGAGTATTGGACACGTCCCTAAAAAGATTATTTTGCCATCCAGAGACTCACACTAGCACAGAAGCTGTTTTTACCCACCAAGCAAATAGAGTCACTTTTGGCAGGATCTAGCCTTTAACATGCTTTAAAATTGCATTAGGCTCAGCGCACCCATGCGATTGGGTATAAAAGATGATAATATGGCCAAGTCATTTCTAACAAAGTCAGTCATTCTGTAGAGTCACTACTTCTGGAGCTACATGATGGTGTCGACTAGATGAAAGAAGGTGACAATGCCAAAGAGAGAAAGGCGTCACCGGCAAAATTGTCTACCTTGAAAGTGTCAAGCAACTCCCCATCTATGTTTTACCTCGTGATAACTCCGAAAAGCTGAACCATACCTTAACCCTTTGACTTCAATATTACTTGTTGCACTAAGTGCCTCAAAGCTATATGTTTTTAACTAAAAAATTTGGCATTTTATTTTTAATCTTGCTCTGCTAATACTTGTTTTAGCTAGCCTAAACTAACAACATGTCATTAGACTCCTTCCAGCAATGGAATATGACATATAATACTGGACCTGGGTGACCTTATAGCACACAAGATGATGCCAAATACATAAAAGAGCTTTTTTAAATAAAAATCAGACTGGCTTTGGTCTAATTGTTTTTTTTTTTAATTTTTGCCTTTGCTACTGTGCTCACTACTATTACGGGTTCTAGAAAAGTCATTTCTACTACTTCCACAGTCACCACTCTTTTTCTCACATCTACTTATGTCTCACCTCTCATACTGACTGTTGTTTTCAGTACCAAAACTGCTTCTACTGCTATGACTGTCTATACTATAGTCCCTGAATATACTTCGTTTATCCTTTACATTGCAAGGGCTGTGTCTGCCATATATATCTTTATACTGTAATCTTTTATTCTACTAAAACTTTCCTTCCTGCCTTTTCAAATGTCATACATCTCGAAACAGCTTTGGCAGCTACCTCTTACCTACTGCTGCCACCACGACATCTACCATAACTCACATTTTTACCCTATTCAAGCAGTCCCAGAATAAATGACCTCTCATCCCACAAGAAAAAATATTTGACCATGGTTGGGCAACTTGGCACCTGTAGACCACTACACCAGCAAACTACCCCCACTATGTCTTTATTTTCTGCTCTATGTCTAGTGGCATTGCTCTATTTTCTATTATTCCCATACTTCCTACTGTTCGATCCATACTGTGACCTCAACTCCTTGCGCTTTATGTAGATTTGTTTCTCTATTCATTATTATTTCTATAAACTTGTTTTACTTTGTCTGGGACTACTCCTAAGAGAAGTTCAAACGTCAGAATTGTACCGCCAACTAATGTGCCTGACTACTTTTTGACACCCTAGCTGCATTGCACCTAATTCTTATTCTCCTATTTTAAGCTAACTTTACCATGTTCGGTTCTAAAGAATCAGTCAGTGGATCCTGGGTTATGCACACTCAATCCTAAAACAATCGATTTCTATGCAGGGCACCAAAAACAGTTGTCGCATATATTTTAACACCGCTTGGAAAAAATGACTCAAAATTCATGAATATGCATAAGCCTAAATACAAGCTTCCAATCTATGGCGTTTTTTGTTATGGCTGCGATTAACTGTTCGTTTTGAGCTTTTAAAAGCTTGTAATCTCATTTCAACATATACCGCACCGACAGCATAGCAGAATAAAGCATGGTTAACCTTTGGATACCAAATAACTGTAATGTAAATTTTGTTGCAAGTCAACCTTTAAATTTGCACAAAAGTAGTTTGAATATTTGTTAGGGCAATGCTGTGTCTTTCTAACCTCCGTAATGAATTCTTTGGCAATGGCATCAATTTCATCGGCAGTCAATATATTGGTGAAATTTGCACTATGTTTGCTAAATACATAAAAAAATGTATCTTGACAAAAATCAAATTGTTTTTTAAAAACTTTTATGTGATATTATTTAATTGTTACATTAACTTTGATTGTTGTATTAAGGTATTTACTCACGGTGGTTGTGATAAAGAAGGGGGTGTCTGCTCTGTTCAACTACTTTTTATCCTGCATTATGCTACAGGATCCTCTGGCTCTACCCGTAACAGCCATGAAATAGGTTGCATGATCAAACAAGACATACAAATTCAAAAAGCTAAAAGCAATGTGAATGGTCATTCACAAGTTTTCGATATCATCAAACTAGCCAACCTGTTCAAAAAAGCTTGTTGAGCAAAAATTAATTTATGACAAAACTGTGTGTTTTAGTGCTTAAGTCGGAATACTGCTTTTACAATTGATATTGTTAAAATTAATTTGCCTTTAAAATAATGTGGTGCCTTTAGCTGTCTTAAAAACTGTTCATATGGTCATCGCGCTATTCATGAAGTATCTCCAGTTGAGTAATCATTTAACAGAAAATATTTAAGGTGAAAATTATGTAATAGATGAAATGTATGTCTGCAGTCCCACAATGACGTACATGATGACCATGTCACTCTGAGCATATCTGAGTATGTTGAAAAAGCTGAACAAATGGAGACTAGAGCATGTGAAAAACATCCTACTCAGGCCTACAGCCTTGGTTGTCGATCCTGTCTGGATGTGTTCTGCCTTAGCTGCGCATCTCCTCAAAATACTTGCAAAGAAGGTAAACAATTTTAATCTTTGCATTGGACTGTCAGTAAGGGTTCAGACACCTTGAATAGGAAAATTCAATTAAATAGCTATCTTTGTTTAAAAATTCAAAATCTAAAATGGTTTGCTGATTTACTGGTGAATTTTCTATTAAGTTATGCAATATACTTGCAAAATGCATCTCTTGAAAGTTTCTAGATTGCAGCATTCACAGATCCTCATTGCATACATTCACCATTTTCATCTAAATGCCAAAATAAAATATCAGACCAAATATTTTCAGTCATTATTCAATAATTATTGCCTAGATATACCAGCAGTTTTAGCGTTGTTATAAGTGTATAAATAAAAAACATTTTTTGCTGTTTTTATCACCTAATTTACCAAGTTTTAATGCAAAAAAATTATTGGCGAATTAGCAAAGCAAACAACCATAAAACTAACAAGGTTTGAATTCTTACCACCATTCACTAGTATGATTGAATTTATCAATGGTTGTTCAGAAAAACTAATTATAATTAACCATTACCTACATTTCAGGCAAACCTCATGAACTACAGAACCTGGAAAGTCTTTTGGCAAATCTAAGTGCTGACATTAACAGTCTAAAAGAGGAAGTGATAAAGAGGGAGAACAAGCTGACCGAAATTTCTAAGAAAGCTTTTAAGGAGATATCAAAATTTGAAAAGGAGACAGAAGAGATGGTGAAACAGCTGCATAAGACCCGAGATGAGCAGGTAAATAAACAAAGTCATTTCATGCTCCTTGTTTGCTAACATTAAAGTTGATCTATTCTGGTCAAACTACACATAATTGCAATAACTTTTGATGCTGAAGGTTCCTCACAAGATGGCTTCAAAGTGTTTAAATTCTATTCAATCAATGAACTAACTTATTCCATTGATTGACTAGCATTGATTGATTAACTCCTAGAACTGAATCTTGCGTAGTTACCAAGTTAAAATGGTAAGCAAAGGTTGATACTTCAATAGTTGAAATCAGTGATAATATAACATTACCTTATGCGAACATAAACACAATGAGAAGCAAGGATTGTAACAATGACTTTAGATGAGAGAAGCAAGGATTGTAACAATGACTTTAGATGAGATAAGCAAGGATTGTAACAATGACTTTAGATGAGATAAGCAAGGACTGTAACAATGACTTTAGATGAGATAAGCAAGGATTGTAACAATGACTTTAGATGAGATAAGCAAGGATTGTAACAATGACTTTAGATGAGATAAGCAAGGACTGTAACAATGACTTTAGATGAGATAAGCAAGGATTGTAACAATGACATAAGATGAGAGAAGCAAGGATTGTAACAATGACTTTAGATGAGATAAGCAAGGATTGTAACAATGACTTTAGATGAGATAAGCAAGGATTGTAACAATGACATAAGATGAGATAAGCAAGGATTGTGACAATGACATAAGAGGAGAGAAGCAAGGATTGTAACAATGACTTAAGATGAAATAATTTACTCGCAGACTTAGCAAAGGATTTAAATTCTGTAAAGTGTTTACACCTTAAATTATGTAGCTATTTCAAGTCTTAGTCTAAGAGTTTATGTGAAAAGCATTATCTGGTGGAATTTATTCCTTTGCTTATTATAGATCAATGCGATACAAGTCAAGTACATGGAGCTGGAAGATGAGCTGATTTCATCAAGAATAGCCACTCAAGAAAAGATGACAGAGTTTATGGAGGAAGAAGTTGGTACAATGTTAGCTAATCTGAGTATTCAGAGAACTGAAATAGAGGGTAGAGTTAGAAACAACCACAAGGTAAAGGTTTACTCATGTACTCAGTATTAGATATGTCATACTTAAAATGGAGGCTCTAAGATGAACTATTGATTAAGTATGTGTTCACAGAATAAGACAGTAGCAACATTTTGAAAACTAAAGGAGTCAACTTTTATGTTAGTAATTTTGTAAACTCACACATTGGAAGATCCAAAATCTCAGGTTATCCTATTCAACGTTTATTTATACTGTGCCACATGTTAATATGTAAAAATTATTTCTACTCTATTAGACAGTTGTTTTGTTGTTTTAAAGCAACTTTGAGCTTTTTACTAAATATGAAGCTTTGTTAGGGTGGTTATAACTTCATGTATAAATGACATCACATTTAGATGGTTTTTAATTATTAAAGTCCAATAAAAATGTTGCAAGTTATAAAATTTATCTGTTTAATGAAGTCTCATGACCACAGTCATGGAGATAATTTTGTTCAGCTCATTCAACATTGCCCCTCCTGCTTTGTGCCTTTGACTTTTTCATCATTGTAGGTGGACATAGTCAAGGCCTTCAGAGAAATGCAAGCCAAGCTAGGAGATCTCAAGAAAAGACAACTCCCTCAATTCAGGGTGATGGATGTGCAATCCATTGAAATGGCAGGTTAGCACACATCTAATGGTTGTTTCTGTCATCCCTAAATATTGCTAGTTATGAGTAAAATTATATTTGTTCTTATAGACAAAACAGTTTAAATTTATTTCTTTGATGTTCTCTTCTAACTCTGAATATTTGCCAAAATTAGCCAATATATATGCATATTGCTATTTTAAAACCAGAGCTGCATTCAAGTATCTTTTTATTAAAAATAGAGCTTTAAAAATGATTTACATGTATCTAAAATCTAATCATCCGTAAAATCTTCTAATCAGTATGCGTAATTCAAATTTTCTTAAATGCCATGGTTGGCTACAGCTTAATTATACTGGTAGGTTTTGAAGAAACTGTTGCTTAAAGGCAGTATGTGCAGCTGCAATAAATCAACTATCTAGAAAAGTTACGGCTCTCAATGAAGTTCCACTAACAAACAAAAAAAGTAATTTGATAATTTTGTTAAAAGAAACTATTGTCCAGAAGTAAGTAGGTAGAGTTTCAGGTTGTGCATTATTTAAGCTGAAGAACTTTCTTAAGCTAAAGTAATTGACATAAATCAAAAACTAAGTATGTTAGAACTAGAGGGTTAAAATGAAAAGTTATAACATGAAAAGTATGAAAGAATGTATAATTCAAAGTAAATTTAAACTTTTCCTAGTGCAACCTAGAGAAAGTTTAGCTACCCAGTTTTATTACAAATCCACATTTTTATGCTGATTTCTCTAAAATGAAACTAAAAACACCCTTTATACCAATAAATACTTTATTAGCTTTGTTTTTAACTGTAACTTATGGTTTAAATTTAGTCTTTCACGTAGTTTTATATTTTATGTTTGTTTTAAGGATACTTAATTTAAATTGAGAAGTGTGTACTGTCAAAAAATCTTGCTTTAGTAAACTTTATACTTACATATATAGAAATATATATGGACATTATATATATAAATATCAGCATCTGTATATATAAAATAGTATATCTTCAGTATATATATATATTTATATGTATAAATAGGTACTATAATAGATATATACTATATCTATTATAGTAGCCCTCTTGTTTTCTTTGTCCACCACCACTATATCTGGTTGGTTTGCTAGTACATGCTTGGCAGTCCGGATGTAGAAGTCTCAGACGATCTTAGCACGATCATTTTCATTGACCTTACCAGGAGCTTCCCACAAGTCTTGTGGTTTATTAAGGTTATACTCATCACATAGACTTCTATACACAACACCTGCAACATGATTATGCCGCTCAGTGTATGCGTCTCCTGCTAGCTGCTTGCATCCACTGATGATGTGTTGGATGGTCCCAGATGCATCTTTGCACAGTCTGCATCTAGGATCGTCTCTAGTGTGATAGATTTTCGTTTGGAGTTGCCTTGTTGGGAGCACTTGCTCCTGGGCTGCCATGAGTAGCGACTTTGTATTGGCCATTAGGTTTCATTTTTTCAGCCACATATATGTCTGGTGAAGATGCCAACCTTAGATATTTATCGGCGGTAAGCACCATGAATAGGTTTCATCTGCCAGTCAATTTCCTCATCATTACTGCAAAACTCCATTGTCAGAGCAGCCGATTGAAATTCAGCTAGCAACTTATATGTGGTTGCTATGGAGGCTGCATAGGCTTTAATGCTTTGTTTTTCCTCTTCTACTGTCTGCTGCATACTTTTAAGTCTCCTATCCCCATCTATGCCATCGAGATACAATCTAGTAGTATCAGATTTAGGTAGTGCTCCATCCATCATAAGCAGCTTGCGAGTTGTTATATCCATTTCCTTGATGGCTTCTTCAGTCCACTTTATCATACCCGCTGGGTATATTATTACTGGCAGTGCATAGGTATTTATTGCCATGACTTGATTGTTGGCATTGAGCTGGCTTTATAGGACCTGCCGAAAGCGTTTCTTGTATTTGGTATCGGGGCACTGGGCGCAATAACACCTGCGCATAAAATGTGGCTTGGCCAGATACCGGCAGCAATCAACTCAAGTGAGTTGCAGAAACGTGCGCTATTGGGAACAGCTAAGATCTTGAAGCGAGTGGTCAAACTCCCAGGTCTCTGGTAGGAGGCCCGAGTTAGAGCAGAAATTACCACCCATACGGGTTCACCGTGGTGAGGAAACAATTCTTTTGCTAAAGCTACAGACAGTACTGTTTCGGCTATTGAAGCCTCATCAGTGCAGCTCAGAGCCGGCAAGAAAGATAAGTCCCATCACCATATAGATTTGACTTCCTGCCATGAAACAACTAAGTTGCTCACAGACTTTAAAAAAGTCAATGTGCTGAAACTAGAGTTCTCAAATCACAAATGAGAGGAGCTTTGTGCTAAGGCTAGTAGTGAGACAGTTCTCACAGAGTGCTCAACCAAAATGAAGTAAGGGAACTCATGCTACATATATTTATATATGCTGTATATATATAATTTTTTATATATACAAAATATATTAAGAACTGAAAACTTTTAAAACAACCATAAAACATTTACTACTTGAAGTTTCATGGTTGTTACCATTCATCAGGTAAAACTAAAACGATCTTTTTAATTTTACCTGATGAATGGTAACAACCATGAAACTTCAAGTAGTAAATGTTTTATGGTTGTTTTAAAAGTTTTCAGTTTTTAATATATTTTATATAAATGCTCTATTTTAATATTGAGCACTCTCTTCTAGTGAACTGCAACCTTATTCTTCATCAGTAAATATAGTATATATATATATATATTTATATATATATATATATATATATATATATACATATATATATATATATATATATGTGTGTGTAGATATATATATATATTTATATATATATATTTATATATATATATATATATATATATGTGTGTGTAGATATATATATACTTATATATATATATATATGTGTGTTTGTAGATATATATATATATTTATATATGTATATATATATCTACACATATATCTACAAAGTATATATATATATATATAAATATATATAATTATATATATATGTATATATATCTATGTATATATATATATATAAATATATATAATTATATATATATGTATATATATCTATATATATATATATATATATATATATATATATATATATATATACATATATATATATGTATATATATATATATATATGTATATATATATATTTATATATGTATATATAAATTCTAAAGTTGGTGTGTCTGTATGTCCTTTGGTATGTCCAACTATAGCTATTAAAATCTTGGATTTAAAATCTCACATCATGCGGGATTTTAACTTACGAAGATATCAACCACAGGTGTGATATCCGGTGGTCCAAATATGAGTCTCCGAAGGCTCTTACAATTCCTAGCTTTTACTATCTATACTGTATAGATCTTTTCATCAATTACACGTGCTAAATGATGTATTAATTTAAATTCTATGAACTCTATGAAACACGATGCCGTTTTGTCCTCGATGCCGTACTCGTGCTCATTTGTTTTCTGCAAAATGATATCAACAATAAATTCTCTCGAAATTAAAGTTTATTGATTGTATTTCAGTTCAGCGTCATTCATTATGATACAAATGGGTTTGCAAACGGAGAAGTGAAAAGGTTTTGGTTAAATTTTACTAAAATGCGTACTAAACCTTACTTCAAGTAGGTTTTTAGTAACTTAAGTCATATAAGTTAGATTTAGCGTTTAGGTTGCACGTCTGTCTTGAAGGTAAGAACTCTCCACCGTAGTACATTGTTATGCTAAATTTTCTTGCAGATCATAACCGCAAAATGCACTAAAATTATTATAGGTAACTATAGTTACTAAGATTAACATATTGTTTTGTTACTATTTTAATGATGATGATTTTTACTAGCAGCCATTGCATTAGATAATTATTATGGGTTTCTATACCACACTATATGTCTATACGATATTTTCGCCTTATGATGCCATCACTGAAATGAACTAAAATTATATAATCATCCACCAAAATATTTTTCATTGTAATCGTAGCAAAACAGACTATATTTAGCCACTACTTGCTAATGATTTCACATTTACATTTAAACACCTTTACAGTTTTATTTTTCCTCCTAATTTGTTTCAACAAAACATTTCTTTCGTGATATGAAGTAGCAGTTCTTTGAAAAAGTTTCAAAACTTTTACAGTTGTTTACTTTTTCTCTTAATTCATTTAAACTGCACCAAAAACACTTTTCCCATAATGTGAAGTTCAAAAGTTAGAACTGCAAATGTTGTATATGTTAAATAAAAATAATTTTTCTATCCATTTTCTGAATAATAAAACTAGATCTAACCTTCAAAGGATAATAAAACTAGATCTAACTTTTAATGGAAGACTTTTTCATTACCAAGACAATGCCAAGCATTCTCATAGTATAGATATATATATATATATAAAATTGTTTCCTCACCCCGTATAGGTGGTAAATTCTGATCTAACTCGGGTTTACTACCAGAGACCTGGGAGTTTGAGCACTCGCCTCAAGATCTTAGCTGTTCCCAATAGCGCACTTTTCTTCAACTCACCTGAGTTGATTGTTGTTGGTATTTGGGCAAGCCACATTTTATGTGCCGGTGTTATTGCGCCCAGTGCCCCAATGACTACTGGGATTACAGTTGTTCTTACATTCCAGCATTTTTCATTTTCTTCTCCAAGAGGGAGATATTTCTCTACCTTTTCTTTTTCTTTGCTGGCTATATTGTAGTCATTGGGTACTGCTATATCTATTATAGTAGCCCTCTTGTTCTCCTTGTCTACCACTACTATATCTGGTTGGTTTGCTAGGACATGCTGGTCAGTTTGGATGTAAAAGTCCCAGAGGATCTTAGCGCGGTCATTTTCATTGACCTTACCAGGAGCTTCCCACCAGTGTTGTGGTTTATTAAGGCCATACTCATCACATAGACTTCTATACACAACACCTGCGACATGATTATGTCACTCAGTGTATGCGTTTCCTGCTAGCTGCTTGCATCCACTGATGATGTGTTGGATGGTCTCAGGTGCATCTTTGCACAGTCTGCATCTAGGATCGTCTCTAGTGTGTTAGATTTTCGTTTGGAGTTGCCTTGTTGGGAGCACTTGCTCCTGGGCTGCCATGATTAGCGACTCTGTATTGGCCGTTAGGTTTCCTTTGTTCAGCCACATATATGTCTGGTGAAGATCGCCAACCTTAGATATTTGTTGGTGGTAAGCACCATGAAGAGGTTTCGTGTGCCAGTCAATTTCCTCATCATCAGGGCGTAGGTCCGTTGTAAGAGCAGCCGATTGAAATTCAGCTAGCAACTTATCTGAGATGGCCATGGAGGCTGCATATGCTTTGATGCTTTGCTCCTCCTCTTTCACTGTCTGCTGTACACTTATATATATATATATATATATATATATATATATATATATATATATATATATATATACATATATATATATCAATACATATATATATATTTACTATATATAAATGTAATGCTAGATGACTGCTCGACGGGAACTGGGTAATAAAAAAGTATTTGGACAACAAAAGTTATTTTTATCTAACACATACAACAGATATATATATACACAATAAAGTATAGGCTAAAAGTCAGCATAAAATGCGCGATACTAAAGTAGAGCTACTATAAATTTGGTAAAAAATTTCATACCAAATTTATATATGTATATATATATTTCTCAAAGTTGGTCATGTGCATGTATGTGCGTCTAGAGACAGCTATTAAAATCATAGAATATTTATTATTTTCCACATTCTGATGGATTTGAATCCACTGCTATCGCAAGTATAAAATTTGGGTGCTTTATCATTGAGTCATACATGTAAAATGTAATGATCTTAGACATTATCATATACCGTATATCCTATACCCACAATAACTATTTTAGCATTGCGTCCACGCGTTACAATGCTTCTATTAAAGGTTGACTTGCAAGAAATTCACATTACAGTTATTGGATATCAACAGGCTCACCATGTCTTACTCTGCTGTGCTGTAGGTGCAAAGTATGTGGAAACGTGATTGCAAGCTCTTAAAAGCTAAAAAACAAACAGTTAATCGCAGCCACCACTAAAACGTCGTAGATTGGAATCCATTTCCAAAACGGCTCAAATGAGACGTAATTGAACAAGATGGCTTCTGTTTACACTTTTATGCAACCTCATTCGTCAAAATATTTTCACAAATATACTTCACGCATTCAATAAAACCATGTCTATTGTCCTTACACGTCTTTTTCAACATAATTGTAAAGCCATCATTTGAGCACTGATAGCTCAAAACCTACCATAAAAATTTGTTTAATTTTGTAACCTTACCTCGAAGAAATGCAGATCATCCTCTGATGAACATGAGGAGCCTGTTGGTCACCTGCGATAGTCAGAAAATGCTGCAGAAACTGTTCACGAAATTTGGCAAAAAGCATTGGTCACATGATCAGATTACAAATAGATGATAAGACCAGGCTGAAACGATATTGTGAAGTTGCGAGCCTTTATATTTGATACAGGCTTTCTTGTAGAACCCGAAGTGTTTGTCATAAACTAGTGCTATGAGACGCTTTATATCGCGCCTTTTAATTGGCCCTTAATTTCATGTGATAACATCACGTGTCGATAACCAAACAATAAAACAAAAACAAAAATGACAACAAATTGTAGCTGATGTTTTAGCCTTTTATTGGTCTTAATTTCATGAAATCGACCTTTTTTACGCAATCTCATCTTTAAGCCTTTTATTGGCCATTAATTTCATGTCATAACATTACGTGCCAAAACAATAACCTAACTGTTGGAGTACGTCAGCCAAATAAAGAGGATCCAATCTACGGCGTTTTTGTGATGGCTGCGATTAACTGTTTGTTTTTGAGCTTTTAAAAGCTTGTAATCACATTTCCACATATTTTGCACCTACAACACTGCAGAGTAAGACATGGTGAACCTTTTGATACCAAATACCTGTAATGTGAACTTTAGTTTGCAAGCCAACCTTTAAGAAATATTTTACGAACTAAGTGGGCCTATATTCAACACGATGCTTCTTCATCTTTTTTTTCGTTAGGGCAAATTTGTTTCACTCCACAATATCAACAATGATTTATCTCAAACTTAAAATTTAACGATTTGTGTGCTGATTATATACTTTATTAAAAGATATACATTGCTGAACTTGTCATGGCGAGTTATCCGTATCCGGTATATCTGGTATCCCTTATAATAAAACGATTCGCAATCAGATAAATGATAAATTTTTGTTAACAGTTCGAAGTTTACTAAAATACATACTAAAACCTTCTTCAAGTATGTGTTTAGTAAACTAAGTTCATTCAAGTTAGATTCAGCATTTATGTTACACGTCTGTCTCGAAAGTAATAACTCTCTACGTAGTATATTGTAACGTTATATTATCTTGCAGATCATAACCACATAATGCACTGAAGTCATTGTAGGTGCCTATAGCTACTAAGGGTAACATAGTATTTTGGTACTACAGTGCACCCTCGGGATACGATGCACCCTCGGGATACGATTACCTGGATATACGATTTTTTCACCTTACGAAGTTGAACATAGTGAGATCTTCACCTCACAACACAAATTTTATTTCACGATCCGATTTTGAGAAAAGTTTTGCCCGAGTTAAAATTTGGCGGTCATTGTGCTCATAACGCACATCGAAATGACAAATACGCCAAAATACTGCTTGCCGAAAACATTTTCAGAACGTTTAGAAGAGACACGATGACCGACTTCTCTCAGGTTAGCATTCCACGTGGGATTTTTGTGTAAAATACACAAGCGAGAGCAAATATTCATTTTTAGCGTTATACTCTCTTTTACTATAAACTGTAGTCAGCATACATATATAACTATCAGTATCCATATTTAATTCGTTAGCTATGAAATCTGAGACGGATACAAACATTACAATACAAAGGAAAAATTATTTCCGTGTCAACAAAGTTGGAGGTCATAAATAAATAAGAAGAAAGCGCCCGTATTGTTAATATTGCCAAGGAATATGGTCGCAACAAGTCAAAATTTGCAGTTATTATTAAAACAAGAACTCCATTAAACCAAGCACAAGGAGGAGCTTACGACTGACGATTTGAAGGAGTTGAAAGGTCATGCACGCAATCAGCATTCAAGAGGGGCAACCCTTTAGTATGGGCAAGGGCCGAGGAAGTAGAAGATACAGAAAAACCTACATTGGCAGAAATATTTCAAGTGTTTAATTTACTGATGTGGACTGGTACATAAAAACAATGCTTGTGTAATGTATATCATTATTTTATCTTCTTTGTGTTGCATTTTTTTCATGTTTTATTCATTTCATGCTTTATTTATTTCATTTTGATTTTATGTTTTTTTTTCTTGTTGAACCATGTTTTTGCAGTCGAGCCTGTTTTCTACTACGTAAATACAATTCACCGTATGTATGTAACTCATATATAACTAGCTACTCAAGATAGTTGACGCATCCACATTACTTTCTGGAACTTGCTAAAGCCCTGTCCTCGAAGGTATAAATTTGTACAAACTTTGTATGTATGGTTACATTGATTATTGTGCACATTTCATACAAGAAAAACTACTGTACCACCTCCTGTGGATCATTTTACAAGCGTTAGCTAGCTAGAGATTTTCTGCATTGCACCAGTAATTTTTTCTTTTAAACCAGTAGAAAAATTGGACAGAAATGGACAAATTTTTTTAGCTTGCTAAAAAAGTTCCAATTCATTACGTATTGAAATTATTTTCAAGTGTACAGCAACATAATTAGCAATAATACGTTTTTGCCTCCTCTCTGCTTTACTTGCTACATGTACATTGTACCAGCTAAAGCCGCGTTACTCCAAAGGTATGTACGTTATGTATAGTGAATAAAATTTCATTTTTCTTTTCGGTAGCCATTGAATGGTCAAGTGTGCGAGAGGCTGCTATTGATAACTGCATCGCTCAGCCTTTTCTATCGAATTAGGTTGAAAAAGGTTTCGACCAGACATGCTAAATTTTATAGTGAAAGTGAAGATAGGAACTGCTGAAGGATAAAATTTTGTGATAAAAAGTTGAAATTCAGTAAAATAGTTCAAAATACATACTAAAACTTAGTTTTAAGTGTGGGTTTAGCAAGCTAAACTTACTTGAATTGAGTTCAAAGTTTATGTTATGCGTGCATTTTGAAGGTAAGAACTGTATGTACTGCATTTGGTACACACATTATAATTTCGCAGATCATAACCATTAAAATACACTAAATACAATAAAGTTACTGTAGGTAACTATGATTACTAAAGTTAACATACTATTTTGTTGCTAATTGTCAATATGTACACATTTTTATAAAATTTTGATTATTTTTACCAGGGGATGTTTGCATTGTATAATTACAATGGTCTCTATACCCCTACACACAAATTTTTCACCATACGATGCCAACCCTGGAACAGATCAACATCGTATCTCGAGGTGCACTGTCTTTTTAATGATGATGATTTTTACCAGGAGATGATGGCATTAGATAATGACTATGGGGTTCTATACCACTCTATGTACGTCTATAGCTGAGAATATTTCCGCATGCCAACACTGAAATGAACTGAAATCATAATTGTATACCAAATAATTTTTTCTTGTAATTGTAGCAAAATAGACTGTATTTAGCTATTACTTGCTAATTATTTTAAATTTAAATGCATAACATTTTTATTTTTCTTTCTAACTTATTTCAACTAAACACTTCTTTCAAGTTAGGAAATTTTAAACTTACAGTAGGTTGAAAACCTTTACAGTTGTTTTATTTATTTTTAATTTAGTTTTCTTGCACAAAACCATTTCATCATGTAATGAAGTTTTAAAGTTACGGGCGTTGTACAAAGTTTGAAAACCTTTACAGTTGTTTTTAATTTCTCTCTTAATTTATTTCAACTAGACAAAGTTGCCACTTTTCTCATGATATGTTGATTAAAAGTTAGAAAGGCAAATGTTGTTATATGTTAAATACAAATCAATGTTTTGGCTAAAGACTTTTTTATTATTCGTGTCCAGGTAGCACAGCTAGTATATATATATATATATATATACAGGCCTATATCTATGTATATTTTATTTGTAAGTGTTGGTGTATAGGTGCTTCTTGATATAGCTATTAACATCTTGGAAATAAAATTTCGCAATCTCAGGTACTCAAACTCACAGAAACAGCGACCACAAGTTTAAAATCCATCCGCTCTACCGCTGACTCATACCGGCCAGCTGTCGTGTTGAGGAAGTTGTCATAAATGATATAACGTATGCTATTGTTGTGGAATGTGATCCACTGAGAGCTGAGCCTAGGCCTGAGCTAAGCCGAGCCAGGCTGTGCTCAGTCAGGCAGGATAACGAGGTGAGAGTTAATCTAATCAGAGCCGAGCTGAGTAGAGCCGAGCCGGGTCAAGCCCAGCCAAGTGGAACGAGAGCCTATATAAGCCTGAACATTTGTGCTAGAGAGCTGTTCTTGGCCTGTTCATTGCCTGTGCTTGATTAGTCTTGTACTCTTATGAACTAAGCAGAAATATATGTATAAACTCATGCACCGAGTCTTGTACTAGTGGAGGAAAGTAAGGGTGGCACAATACCTTTACACTGGTGGCAGCGGCGGGATAAGACGATCCCAAAAACTTCACTTTGAGACTCTCACTGGACTTCTGGATAAACTTTCTGCTGCCTTAAAAGTGGCAGTAGGAAGAAACCCAGACGACACGGAATAGGGCCTGCCTGAAAAACGGCAATGCTACTCCTACTGGAAGAACTTCCTAGCAACAGGAAGAAACCCAGAGAGAGCTGCAAAACACCCTACCTGCAGCAGCGGACTCAGTAGATGAACTGCTCTAGGAAAGGAGCAGAAACCTACTAAAAGCTGCCAGGGCCTGCCTAAAAAACAGCAGCACTGATCCTACTGGAGGAACTTCCTGGAAATTGGAAGAAACCCAGAGAGAGCTGTGTAAAACCCTGCAACAACGCACTCAGTAGATGAACTACTTTAGAAACAGAAACCTACTAAAGGCTCTGATAGGGCCTGCCTGAAAAAACAGCAGCGCTGCTTCTACTGGAGGAACTTACTGGCAACAGGAAAAAACCCAGAGAGAGCTGTGTAAAACCGTGCAACAACGGACCCAGTAGATGCACTGCTTTAGGAGCAGAAACCTACTGAAGGCTACGACAGGACTTGCCTGAGAAGGCAGCACTGCTTCTACTGGAAGAACTTCTTGGTAACAGGAAGAAACCCAAAAAAGAGCCAAAAGCTGCGGACTCAGTAGATGTATTGCTCTAGGAGCAAAAACCTACTGAAAGCCCCAAACATGGCCAATAGAAGGACACGAAGTGCCGATCTGGGACCCGACCGACTAGTCGAAGCACTAAAACGGGTGCTATTAATACCAAGGGCTCAGGAACCGGTACCACGCTTCAGGATTCCCCAGTACACAGGAAAGGGGAATGTAGAATATTTTATTACCAGCTTTCTGGAGGTAGCCGACGCCAACCAGTGGACAGAAGGAGCAACACTGTTACACCTCTGAGAAGCACTGGGCGTACAAGCCGAGGATTTTGGACAGGCCGAGGACCAGGAGGCCATATTCAATGCCCTCCGGGCAAGATTTGAGCTATCTGCCAGACAGGCACTAAGCCAGCTTAACACCCTTAGACGAGAGGAAGAAACGTCACTCCAGGAGCATGCCATGGAAGAGGAGAGGCTGATACGCATCGCGTACGAAGACCTCCCGAACCCTCACTGGAACAACATGGCCATGGATACATTTTTCAGTTTACTAGGGGACCCTGCCCTGCAGTGCCACCTGTTGACTGTGCATACACCAACACTAGCCGACGCTGTACAGGCCAGGAATGACCACTTTCAGATTCAAGGAAGGGAACTCAAACCCGCCGGATCAGCAGTGCGAGCTTTGGGAGGGGAACCCCCTGGTTAGGTAAACTTGGCCGAAACTGACATCATTGGTTGACTAGCCCGGCTAGCCCAATCTCTCATGGAGAAATTTGAACGACTCCAGGAGTGAGTTCACACACAGACCAAGAAAGGAAGCCAGCCAGCTACCCTTTGCTGGAGTTGTGGCCAGCCATGGCACGGTCGGAAGAACTGCGCCAGCTACTCAAAATCAGCTTCGGGAAATGAGGAGAGGCCACTGCAGTAGCGCCGGCTACTGACTGTGCCAAGGCCAAACAACCCCAGAGACGTATCAAAGCCACAAGAGATTTGGTGAACGCTGACGGATGGTCTCAACCAGCAAGGACTAGACCGAGGGAATATCATGCACAGAAAAATCCTGTAGAGACACGAAATTATTATCAGTCCTTGAATCAGGCCAGCCCCGACGCTTGTCCGATCCCGGATGCTGCCTACGCCCTGCTGAGCGAGTGGCAAGGACGTAACCAGAAATGTAGGAGAGTGACTACCAAATTCCCTCCACCCAAGACATCGAGAACCACCCCTACAGGATAGGATAGTCAGAAGCCTGCCTTAAAAGCGGCAGGGCCGGCACCTTCCTCGCCTCAGGAGCGGCGACTCAGGAGCCACGAGTCAACCCCAGTCGCAGGGTGGCCCTAAGGACTAACCTCACCCCGTTGTGAAAGAAAGGTACTCCAAGCCCCTCAGAAAATGCTCTGGAGGACACTACTATGGTGCAAGCCCTCAGCCGACCTCACTCCACCAGCTATTTCCTCCCAGGAAGAGTTGAGAGGCAGCCCATTCAGTTTCTCCTGGACACGGGGTGTACCACGAACCCGCTAAATAAACAGGTATTTGACCGACTATCTGGAGCCGTACGAGACCAGCTCGGAGAGAGCGACAGTCATGGCCTACTGGCTGATGGAACACGGCTCCCCTTATATGGAATAATCTGGTTGCCAACTTGTCTGAGGAATGTAAGGACGGAGAAAGTTTTCGTAGTCAGTCGCCTGAGTGAGTATACCATATTGGGTATGCCATTCTTCATAGCCCATCAATGTTCTCTCGAGTTTGAACAGCCGGTGGTTCGAGTTGATGGCAGGCAGCTAGTCTGCACAGACTAGTATGAACGACTACTACAGGTTAAAGTGTAGGTGATCAGGAGAGTGGTGGTACCAGCCTGAACAGAGATGGCGATACATTGTCGCATCACTACGCGGAATTACTGCCCCATGGGGGTGATCGAAGGGTTCCTAGATGGGCCCCCAGTGGCAAGTAGCCTAAATCAGCCGGGACCTGAGGGACTTGTCATCACCCGATGCATGAATACGATAGAACGGCGATTGACCTTTCGGTCTGGAGCCACTATAGGCACTTACACGGAGGTGGACACCCCGAAGGTCGAAGAGGATAACCCCTTATTGTATGAAGCCAGTCCGACTTTAAGCAATGAATTGCCAGCTCACCTTGAGTTGTTTCAGGCGGCCCGACTAAACTGTGAGGGGACGGGCCAGACGGCGAGGTTGGCCTCGCTGCTGAGTCGATATGCTACCGTATGCAGCACGGGTGACGATGACGTAAAAAGGACCTCTGCAGTGGAACCTTCTATTCCGCTTAAGAAGGGCACTCGGTCGATCCGGCAACCCCACACAGGCTCGGGCCAGAGGAGGCGGAGGCCAAAAGACAGGTCCAGGACTTACTCAAGAAAGGGCTTATTGAGCCAGCTAGAGGTGCATGGAGCTCCCCCATGGTGCTGGTCCAAAAAAAGTACGGGAAGTGGAGCTTCTGCATAGATTACCGGTGTCTGAACGTCGTCACCGAGCAGGACGACTACCCTTTACCCAGAATCAACGACAGCCAGGACGCGCTGTCTGGCAGTCGCTACTTCCGCACGTTAGACCTGGTGAGCGGGTACTGGCAAGTGCCCCTGGATGCGGAAGCCCAAAGGAAATCAGCTTTCTTGACTTGATCCAGATTGTGGAGATGGAAAGTACTACCCTTCAGACGGACTTCCGCCCCAGCCACCCTCATGCCACCCCCAGCCAAGGCTCATGGAATGCATCTTACATGGCCTCCACTGGAGATCGCTGTTGTTATATCTCAACAACATCATAGTCATTGCACTGGATTTTAACACACACCTGCATCGACTGGAGAAGGTCTTCCAGAGACTTCACAAGGCCGGACTAAAGTGAAGCCGTCCAAATTCAAACTATTGTAACCCTAGGTTTGCTATCTTGGTCACATAGTGAGCCAGGATGGAGTTTCTATAGATACCGACAATGTAAAAGCAGTCACGAAGTGGCCGAACCCACGCAGAGTTAAGGAACTCCAAGGGTTACTCGGGAGAGTCGGCTACTACCGACAATATATTCTAGAGTTCGCCACCGTAGCACATCCCTTGCACTGGCTGACTGCGAAGGGAAAGTCCTGGAGATAGACAAAGGAGGAGCAGGTCGCCTTCAACAAACTGAAAGACAGTATCAGCACCGCCCTGATCTTGGGCTACCCGGACCCCCTGAGGCACTAAATCTTGGACACAGATGCCTGTGGGTGTGGAGTATGGATCGTGCTGTCCCAAGTACAAGAGGGCTGCAAGAGGGTCATTGCCTATTACAGCAAAGCCCTCACTCCTTCGGAGAGCAGTTACTGCGTAAATCGACGAGAACTGCTTTTGGTGGTTAAGGCGATAAAGCACTTTTTGGCCTTAACTGTATGGACAAGAGTTCCTTCTACGAAGAGATCACGCCTCACTCCGCTGGTTGTGTAGGAGTAGGGAACCTTCGAACCAGGTGGCCAGGTGACTCGAGATCCTCGGAGAGTTCTGATATGTCCTGGAACACTGGTCAGGAACTCGCCACGGGAACGCAGATGGGTTGAGTAGGCAAACCTGCGAGGACTGCTGACAATGCACAAGCATTGAACAGAGGGACGGAGGCCCCTCACAGAAGGAGTTGGCAAGGGAGCAAGGACCATTAGCCGCGTGGCTACCAACCAGTTGCCTGGATGGGACTCCCGCCCTCGACAGAGCGGGATCGACCCTGGGCAATGTTGCATACCCTTGGGGCCGGCCGGCAACTCGCATGGGACTCCCGCCCCAATAGTGGAGGAATGAACCTGAGTGCTGGTGGTATCCCCGAGGGGCTACCAGCCCTGCCAAGAAAGTCAGGACAGAAAGGTGAGCTGGCAAAACTACAGGCCACAGGACAGGGACCGGTGGCTGTCATGTATCATGCAATCGCCACGAGAGAAGAGGTGTCAGCAGAACACCTGGAAGTAGGGAGCAAAGAGCTGAGCATACTGAGCCACATGCTGGCTCCCTGCGCATCTGACAAGACGGCATGCTGAAGGCATGCGTGGCCCCGCAGGGCCGCCCTAGATGGTGCGCCATCTGCCCAGCAGCTATGCGGGAAAGCACGGTGTGGCAAACACACGCCCTAGCCCACTTTGGAGTGGGAAGGATGACAAGCTGCTTCCAGTTGATTTGGTACTGGCCCAGACTAACATCCACGGTCAGACGGCTTGTAAAGTGTTACGAGGTGTGCCAGGCCTCAAATAATGGTAGGACGAATTCGGCTGGAGGAAAGAGGAGACTACGCCAGGAGACCCTAGCAGAAGGTGGCCGTGGACCTGGTCGCCCACTGCCAGCCATTTCAAGGGGGAGCACTTGACAGAGGTGAAGCACTCACAGAGCACTTCACCCGATGGCAGGACGCACTGGCATTGCCAGACGTCACGGCACCGGTGGTTGCGGACGCTCTGGACGAACGAGTGTTCTGTTACCTGGGATTACCGGAGCAGATTCGCGTGAACCAGCGGGCGCAGTTCGAGAGCCAACTAGTGACCGATATGTGCCAACTCTGGAATGTGGGGAAGACGCATACCACTCTGTACTGCCCACAGGCCAACGGAATTGTGGAGCAGAACAACCGTGGACTTGGGGATTCCTTGAGGGCTTTACTGTTAGCCCGAGGACAGGACGAGTGAGACCTGTTACTGCCTCAGCTGATGAGGACATACCGAGGCACCCTCCACTCCGCAACCGGAAAAACAGCCAATATGCTGATGTTGGGACGGGAGCTGAGATTGCCAGACTAGCTGGAGAGTCAGCCCCCAACCCTCGAGTTTTTCCCTACCCACGAGCATGCACTAAGAGTGCAGCGAAGGTATCAAACCGTGCACAAAACGCTGCGGCGAAACCAGATAAAGGTGAGGCGGGAGGACCGAGAGGAGCCACCGCTGTACACCCCAGGCGACTGGGTGTGGCTCACGAACAAACACCGAAGGCGGGGAAAAAACCCAAGCTACAGGCCAATTTCGTGGGGCTATACCAAGTCCTGAAGGCCTGGGGCAACCACACCTATCTATTGGAGCGACTGGATCAGTCCTCCATCCAGAGCGAAGCAAGGCTGATGCCCTACCATGCTTCTCCAGAAAGGCTGGGACAAGCCCCGGCCACTCTAGAGCCAAGAAGGGGCCCCAACATGAAGGGAGCTCAACATAGCAGGTCAAAGCGAAAGCCGGAGGAAGTCAGGAACGACTTTTTACCAGTAATGCCGCCCGCCAGTTGGGAAAAACTACTGATTGAGGCCACAAAAAACCAAGGGCAGGAAACAATTCCTGTAGGAACTCCGGCCAGACCAGGAGGAGAGGATAATCAACAATTGGGCTCAGTAATAATTGAGCCGGTCACAACCGGAAAAGTTCCGAGAGAACCGGAATCAAACCCAGAGGAAAACGAAACGGCCCCGACATCTGAGACCTCATCTGAACCTGTCCGACACAACCTTAGGTCGGCCCGGACTACTAAAAGGCTGGACCTGTATGGGAATGGAGTGTGTTACTCGATGGGGCTGCCGGCAAACAGTTCAGAGGCGGAAAAAGAAGACAGCCAAACGGCCCTCCTGGCCGCTACCTGGGCTTTCCTGTTGGAGCACTCGCTCACTCCGGATGCCCTCAGTTTGCTGGAGAACCTGGATAACGTGTGTGATGCGTCTTTACCAGAACTGTTGGCTTCGGTCACCAGGAGCTTGAAAGAAGCTAAGCAGCACTGAATGCACCGAAGCCAGTAGGTGTGGCAGCACCCAAGAGAGATCAGGAATGGAAGAAAGCGGCAACCGAGGCTGACACGATCCGCCCAGGAGCAGCTGCCTTAGACATGGATGCAGAGGACCTAGAAAGAACACTGACAGGAGAGGAGGTCTGCCAGGTGGCTACCATAAGCTCTCCCCCAATGTCTAGATTGGAGACCATTGTCACCAATGGAGGGGAGAGTGTTGTGGAATGTGATCCACTGAGAGCTGAGCCTAGGGCTGAGCTAAGCCGAGCCGGGCTGTTGTCAGTCAGGCAAAATAACGAGGTGAGAGTTAAGCCAGTCAGAGCCAAGCCGAGCTGGGTAGAGCCAAGCCGAGTCAAGCCTTACCAAGTGGAACAAGTGGCGGGGCCTACCCGCTATACAAGCCTGAACATTTGTGCTAGAGAGCAGAGCTGCTCTGGTCCTTATTCATTGCCTGTGCTTGATGGTTCTTGTACTCTTATGAACTAAGCAGAAGTATATGTATAAACTCATGCACCGAGTCTTGTATTAGTGAAAGAAAGTAAGGGTGGCACAAAACCTTTACACTATAACATAGAGCTGCGCGATATATCAACATGTCAATTAGTGTCCATGGTAATGCCATATTGACATGGCCATGTAATGCTAAGCCTACATTTACGTAAGGCATTTTTATAGCCAATTTGTTTATTTTGTTAATAAACCACTATTTATAATTAGATAATAAATATTGACCACAATTTATGCGTGATTTATTGCTTGTGGTGTCAAAACCAGTCAGATGGACAGCCAGGAGTGCTATTGCCACTACACATTAATCGTGGCGGCAAGAAAGTCGTCGACGCAATAAATTTTTTCATTGAGATTGAAGACAGCAATGGAACTAGGGCTTTTTACTGCAATACTAGAGATCGGCAATGACTGTCCCTCGTTAATTTTTTTTCATAATAGTAGAAACTTGTAGCTAGATTTTCAGTTTGTTGTCATTTGTGTTAAACTGTAGTTTGTTTTTGCATTTTTAGTTTAGAGTAGACTGTTTGCGCTTCCAAAGTGCACTTTTTGCACTTTGTGTAGTCATTCTCTAACTTTTGGTTTTATTACAATACACTCTTCATTTATGTCATGCCAAACGTAACATTAGAAATATCGTATTGAATATCGAATAATAATTATGAAATTTTAAACTCACAGTAGTTTGAAAACCTTTACAGTTATTGTATTTATTTTTTATTTAGTTCTCCTGTACAAGACCTTTTTCTCATGATATGAAGTTTTAAATTTACAGTTGTTTGACAAAGTTTGAAAACTGTTACATTTGTTTTTATTTTCTCTCTTAATTTATTTCAATTACACAAAATACTTCTCTAATGATATGTAGTTTGAAAGTTAGAATGTCAAATTTTATTACATGTTAATAACATCAGAAGCCACATCAATCTTAGTTTTGACAAAACTACCCTCAGAACGTCTGTCTACGATAAGATTTACAGTGAACCTACGCAAACACTGTAGCGTTAACCCGTTACAAGGAAAAGTGGTTATGACTGATGGCACTTTATTTCATCTCACGCAGTTCTCATCGTAAAAACTGCAACATTTATAGAGCAGTTTAAACAATAATTCTATGGCTAAACTTTACAAACAACGGTCTTTTTTGCAGCACTAATAATCCTACTACCGCTACTAATAATATAATAAAAGCTCACACAGACCAGATGTATAATCCAGAAGGCAATACTAATTCATAATATTTGTTCGAAAAGTTAACATTTCTGTTAATAGCATGTTATCCCACTTAACGAAACATGCATTGGCTAATACAAAAAATAATATGAAATCCAAATACTAGTGTGAACATTCATGTTGTGTAATTCATGAATTGAAGGTTAAAGTCCAAGATAGATATTCTACTGACACAAGATATACGTAATATAGGTGAAACAAAGCCTTACAAAGGTTTAATCCTTTATAAAAATTGACATATAATGGTTTTAAAAGGCTATAATATAATGATGCAACAGAAAACATACCTTGTGCTCTCTGTAACAGATCAAGCTGAGCGTAGAATATGGTCTTCCGCTAATGATGATCAAATATAATAAAACTATGTTTACTGCATATAGTCAGTTTTTAAATGTTGAAGTAGAAGATTCGTGGTTCTTCTGGCAAAGTTTGTGTTATACTATCTGAAAAATCTCGAAGTGCTGCCTCTTATATACCTTTGGTAATCTTGTAAACAAGCAAAAATAAACAAAAACAGCTTACTAAAAACTTTTGCAACTGGTACGCAATTGGAAGCGTGATTCAGATTTTCTTTTTGTTTTAGTACAAAAAAGACTCTTTTAACCTATTTTTAATTATTGTTTTCAAATTTGAACGATGACATCAGGATAAGCACTCTCATGCCTATGGTCATCGGTTATTACACAAAGACTATACAAACATGCTGCCAGTGAGCACACAGCGCCCACATGTGTAATAATAGGTGAATCACTAGAGTGGAACAACAAAACAAGATGAGTGAGAAAGCCTTGTATTTACAAACACTGTTTTAGATCTAAGTGTATATTGTATGTTAATCACATTTTTACCAAGTAGGCTAATATGACTTTTACGGTTTTGCATTTTTAATTTATTTATGTATTATTCATTCAGCATCAGTTTTTATGAGCAATTATACAGCATATGTACAAACATTTTTATTTTTTACAGAGACAAATACACACTTATTTACTTAAATACAAATCAATTTCTGTCCACAGATTTTTTAATTACCCCAACGGCTAGTATATATATATATATATATATATATATATATATATGTATGTATGTATGATAGCAAAACATATTAAGAATAAAGTAAACTTTTAGTAATAGTGTCACAAATTTTTTTCATGCGATGCTCTCATCAGACGTGGTTGGACTACAAAAAAGATATATATATTTATAGATATATTTATATATGTATATGTATAGAAGCATTGATCAGAAAAGAAAATGCTGTATTTTCTGGTAACTATTGATTTTGGAATTCATTTTTCTTCCAGGTCAGGGTCGGACTATTGAGGCACGGATTAAGGCGGCACATGACATTGTTATTGGTAGTGAAGATGTATTGCCTACGTCGCTCTCTTTAGTAAAATCGTTAAAAATTGGCAGCTTTTGTCATTCCCTTTGTTATTATAATGGTAAATACTATCTTGGACTACAAAACGGAAGTATTGGTGTTATCGAAAATGATTTCACAAGCTGTAAGACACTCATATTGTGTGGTAAGAATCGTTGGCCATATGGTATAACAGCACATGAGGATAAGCTTTACGTTCATGAAACAGCAACTTACAACAGAATCAAAGTCTATGATTTGTCAGGGATGCTAATCAGGGAATTTCGCCAGACTACAGGATGTCATCGCTGCAGACCAGCTATTTTATCAGAACAAATTGTTGTACCTGACACGAACAGCACTCAACTGGCGGTATACACTCTAACTGGAGATTTAGTGAAACCAATTAAACATCAACAGTTATCAGGTATTGCATCATCAGTTTGCCCTGTGAGTTGTGATTCCGTAATAGTCACAGTGTTCAACAGATCCCTTGTCTTCAGAATCAACATCAACACTGGTAATATAGCCTGGGAATGTGAAGTGGTAAAAGAGCCTCAAGCTGCTGCTGTATATAAAAGAGATCAAATTTCTGTCATTAGTGACAGAAAAATAACACTTCTCCAGGCTGCCTCAGGTTAGTTGCTTATAGTGGAGAATAGCCATATTTTATTATTGTTAAAAATATTTTAGAAAAAGGTTTTTCAAGTTTGAAAGATACTAATGACTGCCTAACATAGATGGAATTTCTGTGACCAGTAAAAATTGCCATCCTTCCTAAACTCTAAAAGGGTTTACCAACAGAAGCCAGAAAGGCAACATTTGAGGACTGAAAGTATATTTTTAAAATACTTGTTTTCTATTGAATATAATGTATCTTATGCAACCTACCGTAGCAATAAAGATTGTTTATAATCATCTAAAGATTTTCCAAACTTTTTACTTATAGTGAATCATTTTTATACCCTTCGGCAATTAATTTTTTCCCAATTGGTAATTAGATTCCCAAAGTTAGCTTTCAGCACGAATGCAGCTCAAGTTACTTTTGCCACTGATCTTTACCTTTAGCCTATGATGAATGACTTGAAACAACAAGTCTAGCCAATCTTTGTTTAGCATCACAGCAAGCTAGTAGCAAACTCAATTTGTAAGACATAGAAAAGCAATCATTTTTTACAAGTTGCAAGAGTAACTACAGTGTATGAGAGCTGGGGTAGTTTTGTTTGGTTGTCTGATTTGGCAACAGTAGCTTTTCTGTACAAAGACTTTAAATAATTTACCAGCATAAAAAAACACATGTTGTAACCAAATGAGCACTGCATTTTAGGAATTTTAATGAAGGTTTAAGAAGTGCATGTGTTCTTTGGGCAGGTCTAGTATTAGGTAGCACTAAAGGTGACATATATGTTTACACTAGTGACCTGTTTACTAACTGTGGCATAATAATCTTACATACATTATGTTGTGGTAACTTTTCTGTAGTTTTACCTACGTAGAACTCAAATGTAGATTTGCTTTACTTGGTCTTTTTTTTACATGATGTTGATTTTACTCCAAAATGCATTTTAATGCTGCTTACACAGTATTTTGTAAAAGTGTATTTAGCAAAGATCCATAAAACTTACTGCTCTAATATTTCTAGTGTTTTAAAAATTTTGCAAGCTAGACCAGCCAAGCAAAGATGCAAACGTGCTTTGCTATAATAAGCAACCTATGTTTTGTGAGTCCATGTGTGTGGTCAACATATTGGATTCGCTATTCGCCACATCATACCTACATAAATTGTAAAAGCTTTAAGGTTGACTTGCAACAAAATTCGCATTACAGTTATTTGGTATCAAAAGATTCGCCATGTCTTACTCTGTTGTGTAGTAGGTGTCAAATATGTGGGAATGTGATTAAAAGCTCTTAAAAGCTCAAAAACGAACAGAAAATCGCAGCGACACGAGACCGCCCTAGTTTGGATTCGTTTTCAAAAATGGCTAAAGTGTGATGTATGTGTGCCAGATGGTTTATGTTTACACTTTCATGCATCCTTATTCGTCGAACTATTTTCACAAATATACTTCACGCTTGCAATAAAAACCATGTCTATTGTTCTTACGCGTCTATTTTATCGGCATCGTAATGCTGCAACTTTGAGCACTGATATCTCAAAACATAGCATAAAAATATGTTTAATTTTTTAAACTTAGCTTGAACTATTGCTTATCATCCTCTGATAAAAATGATGAGCCTTTTGGTCCGCTATGATGGTCGAAAAATGCTGTATAAGGTGTTCGCGCCATATGGCGGGAATCGTAAGTCACATGATCAGATAATGTTAGTTTCAGTTCAAGTTTGATCTATCGCAAACAACAGATACGCTTTCTCGTATTAAACTTGTTAATTTCAATTCGCCATAATCTCTAACACGCCACATCGTGTTTGTGCAGCTGGCAAGCTGAGAAGCACCTTTTTTCTTGTCCAAGAGCATAGAAAAGACCAGACCTTCACCGGGCGTGGAGCAACTGGGTGAAGCTGGATGTGACAAACTTTATTTATTCGCCTGCTTACTTTTACCTTTGTTTTCGCCATTTCAAAGACGACATGTTTTCTAACCTTTTTGCATACTCCATATGTCACCAAAACACGTGAGTAATTTACTTTATGAACCACTTGTATTAGTAGTAGTAACTCGGATTATTTCCTAGTATTCTCCTAATACTACTGTATTAATCTATATTTAATATTACAATATTAATGTCATTTAATTGTAATATGATATTATTAGTATTTTATCTTTTTAATTACGTGTATTATTTTATTATAATAACAAAACTAATTCATACTGCATATCTATCTGTAAAACGTAATATATTTATCTATAATTGATAAAATAATGTTATGTTTCACGATTAATTTCGCCAAATTTCTTAACCTCACTCACTTATAGATATGTTATATAAAATAGTTATTGTCATTTTCTGGTATTATCGTTAATAGCATATTAATATTATTAGATTATTATTATTAGTATTAGATGATGAAGAGTTTGTGCCAACCACTGAAGACTAGGAAGAGTTTGAGTGCTATGTTGGCCAGCGTCAAACGCTCTCCAATTACATGTCAGATAGAGCTGAACTTAACCAAACTTTACAAAATATAAAGAATATCCATAGAGTTATTACTCACATTTTTATGTTTACAATACCATGGATTCTGACAAGGTTTTGTAAAATCTGTGTCATGATTGCATGGCTATAAATTTATTCTTTTTCTTATCAAGCAAATATGATATAATAACAGGAAATGATGTTGTACAAATCTTATTGCAAGTCAACTATTGTGTTGTGATTTCAGACCCGAATCCTCCTTCAATGTGGAGAAAATAATAGTAAGTGTGACAGCACTTCAGCGACTATTTCACTGCTACGACTGAGCCCTCCCCTGCTCATTCATGATGGTGCGAGAAGGCAGATGGATAGAGTTCAAGGTTACATGTGCCTCCTGTCACCAATCGTACACTTGGAAAACAACTGCCAGGGTGAACAGAGCTCACGTCACCAACCCCCTGCTGGCAGCTGCATCACTCTTTTCTGGCGGATGCCTTACGCAGAACCTCCGTTTTCTGTCGCCCCTGAACATCGCGATACCAAGCCACAGCGTTTGCCTCTACCAACAAAGAGAATACTTACACGGTGTGAGTGTTAATATTTACCCATAAACCTGGAAAATGTGAGTAAAAGCTTGGCACACTAATTGAATAACGACATTTAGAAACAATTTTTTTCTTGAAGTGAAAATATTTCATTCTTCAAGCGAAATATATTATAATTTAAAATTCTGATTCTTCATCATAATATAGCACAAAAACGGGGAAGAGGATTCTACATTCTTAGACTAATGATAATGATACAAATTAATCTTGTATAACGAAGTTTTACAATATTTTACAGTGTATTGCTGAGCAGTACACCCTGCATAACAAGGGATTGATGGCAGCAATCGATTGGGAGCTTGATTTGGCAGGTGACGGTAGATGCGATTGTCCGGGGCATTGCGCACTATACGGGGCCTACACTATGATGGATCAGAGCTGCGGTTTAATAGTCGGCAGCCATCTTGTCAAGGTAAAACTTTGATAGTTTTTACTTCACAGCCTAAAAAGACCCAAATTTTTTAGTAGTTAT
Source organism: Watersipora subatra (assembly GCF_963576615.1). Lineage (NCBI taxonomy): Eukaryota > Metazoa > Bryozoa > Gymnolaemata > Cheilostomatida > Watersiporidae > Watersipora > Watersipora subatra. Next base: position 66,070,045 of record NC_088709.1, read on the forward strand.
CAATACGTAAACATGAAGTTGCTGATTTAGCTAAATAATTTATTAAAATAATGTGAAAGTGATTGTTGGTCGTAACTTTCTTTACTTTGCAGTCAACGGAGACCACCAGCTTTAACGCCATGGAGCTGGAAGGCTTCAAGCGATGCCAGTCCGATCTAATTTTCCATGGCCTGAGAGTGAGGTCCATTACAACGGATGTTGTTACAGAGGTTGTGTGCATACCGCAAGCTTGTGTTTTGGCTTATGCCGCAAATTTGTCGCGGTGAGCGGCGGCCTCTACCTGCCTGCTTGGTGTCTAAGATTCGGGCTCTTTTCCCACCAACAGATGATGAAGAAGAGTTTGCAGACTATGTGTTCAAGGGCTTTTGCTATGGGGATGAAGAGACTCAACGACTTTGATTGAGAATTCTGGATCTACTCTATATCATAGGTGGTACTCATTTTTATTGCATTGTCATTTTGATATTTTACTTTTATTCAGGCTAAGCCACATGGTGACTACACACCATGTAGCTAACAAACTAATTTTTGTTAGTAAATTGCTGTTACATTGCTTCCATATTTAAAATCACATGATTAATGTGCATAAATCTGCCATTACTGATTTTATAAAATAAAAACAAATACATAGAGGAATGCATATCGGTTTCACCGCTTACCAAAGTCGTTGAGTTTCTTCATCGCCATAGCAGAAGCCCTTGAAGACATAGTCTGCAAACTCTTCTTCATCATCCGTTGGTGGGAAAAGAGCCCGAATCTTAGACACCAAGCAATCAGGTAGAGGCCGTCGCTCACCGCGACGAATTTGCGGCATAAGCCAAAACACAAGATTGCGGTATGCACACAACCTTTTCCGAGCATTTGGCGATGGCTCTCCAAATGGGAATAGATTATCTACCAAAACATTTATTGAACAACAATAATTGCTGATCATCAAAATAATCTCGATCTTTATATAATAAAATTATAAAACTAATACACACTAATACTGTAGTAAGTGTACAAGCCAAATATAACAGTTCTCCTTGCGTTCCACGAGTTCAGAATATGTGTGTTCAACCGATGCATTAAATGTGTAACACAAGAATTGTAGATAATGCTTGACACATTAGCATAGCTTTGGTGTTGTTGGCATTAAATGAATGTTAGATTGCCATCATAAAGCTTAAGTCAAGCTAACTTTGCGCAATCTATTCTAATATAGCTAAATATTCTAATACAAGTAATGCTTTTGTTTAGCTATTTATTACATAGCCATAGCTCAGGCTTATATAAACTAGGTCTGGAAGGCAACAGTGCAATACATTCTATGAGAGTAAATAAGCCACATCTTGTGCTATTATTCATACAGGAACATAACAGAAGTTGTTGGCGACAAGGACGGGTTATTCTTGAGCAGTATAACTGAGATTCTTACAAGAACATAACCCGGAACCTATACAGCATTCTCAGTGTATACAAGTATGTTTTCGGATGTGGATAAGTTAATTGAAGTAATTACAGCTCATCAAGAACAACAACAAGCTTATCTAGAAGAAAATAGGAAACTCATGGAACTACTAGTGAAAGGTCAAACCGAGACAGCAGCTAAGCTAGTACCATCGGCAGCCTTACCCAAGTTTTCAGAGTATGATCCAGCTACCGAACTATTGACTGATTACATGAATCGATATGACACTTTTTTAGCAGCTCACTCAATACCTGAAGAGAGAAAAGCTAACGTGTTCTTAATTAATCCGTCACTTGTTCTCTACAAACAGATCAGCAACATGGCTGGCCAACTGGAGACTCCAAAACTTATAAATGAAGTTACCATGGAGGAAATAGATAACTTCTTATTGTATTTTAACTTCTTTATTGTACTTCTGTTGTACAACAACAGTGCTTTGAGCACTGCTTCATTATTTACTGAGCAGACAAACCGTGTTCTCATAGCTTCATCTAATGGATCATCAATATTAGAAAAGTCGCATGTGGTCGCTTCCTGTCTAATTCTATTCGCTAATTCATGAATAGTTTCTCCAGGTTTTTTTTTCACAGTACTCCCGAATTTATAACGCTCGCGTACTAAAAATTGTGTGGGATCATATTGTACTTTTATGATCCCACACGATTTTTAGTACGCGAGCGTTATAAATTCGGGAGTACTGTGAAAAAGAAACCTGGAGAAACTATTCATGAATTAGCGAATAGAATTAGACAGGAAGCGACCACATGTGACTTTTCTAATATTGATGATCCATTAGATGAAGCTATGAGAACACGGTTTGTCTGCTCAGTAAATAATGAAGCAGTGCTCAAAGCACTGTTCAAAGTAAAAGAAACTCAGCTATCTTTTAGAAGAGCTATTGAAATTGCGACAGAAACAGAGGATGCAGCCAAGATAGCCAAGGAAACCGTATATGGAGGGCAACAAAAAGTCAACAAGGTACAACCAGATCATAGAACTAAGACACCAACAGGAACTTCAGACTACAAAGAAGCAAGACAGACAACTTTCAATTGCTACAGATGCAATAAACTACACATACTGCTAAGGAATGTCCATACAGATCTGCTACATGTAATTTTTGCCAGAAGTTAGGACATCTAGGAGTTGCCGGCCGAAAAAGAAAAGCAACTACTAATAAAAGGCTTAAAGCACAAAAATCTACAGCAAAACAACAACTTAAAACTATTCGAAGAATACATATGGAACAACTTCAAAAGAGTATTGAGATAGAGGAACAGATCGTAGAAATGTAGTTAGATACAGGAGCCTGTGACAACTTCATCACTGAGGAAGTCTAGGGTAAACTTGGATAACCTGTACTCTCTACAACAACGACAAACTACGAATCTGCTTCAAAACATCCGATTGAAGTAATTGGCCAGTGCCAGCTGAATACTAAAACCGTAAAGGGAAATCGTATTGCTTTAAACTTCGTAGTTAGCCGGGTTCCAAATCTCAACCTGATAGGAAGAGGAGCAATCAAATTATTGGGGATATCAATGGACAACCTGCTCAGTCAACAAACTACTACGACTTATAAAGTAGTAGACCAAGAAACAGCTGACAAAAGTTTACAACAATCTTGCGAGCAACTCTGCAATGAATTTCCTGATCTATTTAACAACGATCTAGGCTGTCTAAAGGATTACGAGCTAGAAATAAGATTCAAAGCAGATGCAAAACCAGTGTTTCACAAAGGTCGACCTGTGCCATTTGCTTTTCAAGATGAATTAAATCTAGCCTACGAAACTGGATTTTAAAGAGGAATTTGGAAACCAGTACAGTTTAATCAATATGGTACGCCTGTAGTTCCGGTCAGGAAAGCGCAACTTTCTAACAGTCATCAAAAATCGATCAGAGTATGTGGAGACTACTCGCAAAAAGTCAATTCACAATTAGAGACTCACCGACAGCCTATACCTTTACCCGAAGATCTGATGAACAAGTTAAGAGGAGGATACGGATATACTAAAATTGATCTAGCTGATGCTTACAACCAAATCCCCCTGGGATCAAACAGTCAGAAAAAGCTTGCTCTTAGCACTCAAAAAGGAGTACTGCTACAGATGAGACTTCCGTTTGGAATCAATTCAGCACCTGAATATTTTCAGGAGATAATGGAACAATTGACAGCTGTTCTATCAGGGGTAGCTGTATATTTAGATGATATACTGGTTAGTGGTACTGATGCTACAAGTCATTTACAGAATTTGCGACAACTACTTGCAAGACTAAATGAGAAAGGTTTACGATGTCGTAAAGAAAAATGCCATTTTGCTCAAGCCTCGGTAGAATATCTTGGTCATAACCTTTCAGCAAAAATAATTTCTAAAGGACTAAAAGCAGATGCTGTTAAACAGAGGCCTGCACCTACTAACATAAACAGTTTACGTTCATTCCTTGGATCAGTAAAGTTCTACAGGAAATTCCTACCTAACCTATCAACAATTACAGAACCATTACTTCAGCTAACTAAAAAAAATGTGCAATGGAAGTGGAGTGCAGAACAGGAAACCAGTTTTCTTCAACTTAAACAACTGCTGACACAGTTCTTACACATTTCAACTCAAAGCTGCCTATAGGAATAGCATATGATGCTTCCGAAAAAGGAATTGGAGCTGTCTTATTTCACAGATATGAGGATAATAGTGAAAGACCTATTATGCATGCTTCTAAAACATTGACTGCGATTCAAAGAAAATATGGTCAGATTCAAAAAGAGGCACTAGCTATCATAATTGCGTTGAAGAAGTTTCACCAATTTCTCTATGGCAGAAAATTCACCATCGTTACTGACCATCGAGCATTGACATCTATGTTTGCACCTAACAAAGGAACTCCTGCACTTGCTGCTAACCGATTAGCAAGAAGGGCTTTCTTACTTAGTCAATATGAATATGAAATTGAATATAGAAATACTAACAAACATGGGAATGCAGATGTTCTTAGTCGGCTACCTGTTGGACCAGATGTTGAGTTTGACAGAGAGGAAGGCAATGCTGACGTAGACATCATTTGCACTATTAAAACTTTTGGAGCTCAACTTAACCCTACAGATCCAGGAGTACTAGTCAAGGAATCTTCTAAAGACATTGTTATCTCTACAGTCATGAGATATACAACAGAAGGATGGCCACATCGAGAGGAAGCAACTTCAGCTACTTCTGAAATCAAAGAATTTAAAAAGTCAGAAAACTCATTATCTGTGTGTAATGGTTGTCTACTCTATGGAAACAGAGTAGTAATTCCTACCAGCTTACAAAAAGAAGTACTGAAGATATTGCATCTCGGACATTTTGGGATACAAAGGATGAAGCAGCTAGCACGCACAGCAGTATACTGGCCTAAAATGGATGCTGACATTGCGGAGACAAGCAAGTTGTGTACATCGTGTGCTGAAAATCAGAGACTACCTTCAAAGTATCCTGTACATCCGTGGATGCTACCAGAGAAACCATGGAGTCGTTTACACTTAGATCATGCTATCAACTTTATGGGAAGTAGCTGGCTAGTTCTCACAGATGCTTACACTAAATATCCTTGCATTCACAGGACCAGTTCTATATCGGCAAAATCAACTACTGATTTTTTAGAACAAATTTTTCACACTTTGGCTATCCACACACATTAGTTACAGACAATGCTACTACCTTTAAATCAGAAGAATTTCAACAGTAGTGCAAAGAAAGAGGAATTACACATTTTTCAGGAGCTCCTTATCATCCTGCAACAAATGGAGCTGCTGAGAGAATGGTGCAATCGTTTAAACAAGCTTTGAGGAAGTCTACCCTACCACCTAATGCAGCATTATTAGAATTCCTGATGCATTATAGAAGAACACATTTAGAGACTGGATATTCACCAAGCCAACTGCTACATGGAAGGCAAATCCGATGCAAAATTGACACAACTATTCCATCAACAGTCCATTCGGCTCAAGGAAAACAATCTAAAAATACACAGCTTCTGAATGACACAGTAAACAAGATTCACAGCTATCAAGTTGGAGATCCATGCTATGCGTTATACTGTGGCCCTAGAAGATCTAATCAGCCTCGATGGGTTCCAGCATTAGTGACTAAAGTCTATGGCCAGCGAAGTGTTAATTTTACAGTATGACCACGCGGACCTACATGGAGGAGACATGTAGAACAACTACAACCTATATTTAGCACAGAAGAAGACCTACACCCTGGAGATATATTTCAAACATCAGATAAAAATATTGACAGGCTACCTATCCCTGTACCTCCCGAAGAACCAGTGCATCAACCAAAGAGACCAAATCCTAGACATCCTCTACACAGTGATTATAAACCAGATAATCCACCTAGATCATCTAAAAGGAGACAGCAAACAGAATTTTATCCGTAACGTTTCGTCTGTTCATATTGTCTCCAGACTAGTGAGGAGGTGTTAGATTGCCATCATAAAGCTTAAGTCAAGCTAACTTTGCGCTATCTATTCTAATATAGCTAAATATTCTAATACAAGTAATGCTTTTGTTTAGCTATTTATTACATAGCCATAGCTCAGGCTTATATAAACTAGGTCTGGAAGGCAACAGTGCAATACATACTATGAGAGTGAATAAACCACATCTTGTGCTATTATTCATACAGGAACATAACAATAAAATCCAACTCACTATGATATCGCAGGTAACTATTCCACCCCAACTCAAGGGGCGAGGCACCACAAGTTCGTCCACACCAGGATGCATACACAGGCATTCATGCTCCCCGCGGTCATGGAGACGATGCGCAAACTCAGCATCATGGCAGCACAAACATTCAGGAAGAGATGGCATGTCTTGACAGCGCTTGCAGACACACTACTCTGTAGCCGATGGTATTAGCTCCTAATGAAATTAACAGATATGTCTATGCAACTATAGCTAATACATCAGGTTGATGTTATCCAACAGTATATCAGTGCAGCACTAGATTTAAATATTAAAATTGTTAATGTTGTCATTCGAGAAAATTCTGTAATTATTTTTTCGCAATATGAAGCGATAATTATCATCATTAAAATCATATACATGTATATAATAATAATATTTGTTCTATCACTCTCAAGCTAAAACTATTACTACTAGCTAGCTTGGCACATAAGAGCTGGCTAGTGGCGGTGCTTACTTGCTGGGAGGTTTGATTCTGTTAAGGATTTTCTTCAGATAAAGCATCAGGCTCGAAACGCCAGGGTCTTAACTCTTCAGAATTTGACATTTTTTTATGATCGCAACTCGGACATGTACGCGTATGTTGAATGTCGGACGGAATGCCCGAGCTGAAACTGTATAGTAGTGAGCATCTATATTTGATATGGGGTCGTAGGTAAAACCCGAAGTGTTTGTCATAAACTATTGCTACGATAAGTTTGATATTGAGCTTTGTATTGATTGCCTCGCCTTTCAATTCAAGCGAGAACATCACGTGACAAGACAATAACCAAAATCCGCGAATACGTCATCGAAATCAGGAGATTCCAATCTAAGGCGGCTTTTTGTTTTTGAGCTTTTAAGAGCTTTTAATCGCATTTCCACATATTTGGCACCTACCACACAACAGAGTAAGACATGGCGAATCTTTTGATACCAAATAACTGTAATGTGAATTTTGTTGCAAGTCAACCTTTTATAATGCAATAATACTGCTGCTAAAAGCTGTGATGCTATCCTTGGTTTGGTTATAAATAGCACATAAGTTTATTTTATTTTTATACAAATCAAACCATGCTTTAATTGAGATATGGAAAATTCTATTTTGTTCACTAGAATCCTAAACTCATCATCAAAAAAACTTTTCTAATGTGCTAGGTGAATGTCTGGCGTTTCTGGACAATACAAAGTCTTTGCATAGAAAATTTTATTTTGTTTAACATATAACAACAGTTACCATTTTAACTTACAAACTTTATCTCATAAAAAAATTATTTAGCGCAGTTTAAAAAATTTTTTAAAAAGTGCAACTAAAGGTTTTCAAACTTTTTGAAACACAGTGTTTTTTAAATTTCATATTATGAAAAGAGTATTTTCTGCAGTTGAAATTAATTAAGAGGAAAGTTAAACAATTGTAAAGGTATGTGAATGTAAAATAATTATTAGCAATTAGTGGCTAGATAAAATATGTTTTGTTACAATTACATTGAAACGCTATTTGGTATACAATTGTATAATTTTAATTTGTTTCAGTGTTGGCATCTTAAAGCTAAAATGTCATATAGAGTATTATAGAAACCCATAGTAATTATCTAATGCAAGCACACCATGGTGAAAATCATCAAAGATTTATATGCATACTGTACATATTAAAATTAGTAGCAAAACAATATTTTAACCTTAGTAACTATAGTTGCTTACAGTAATTTTAGTGTATTCAGTGATTATGATCTGCAAGAAAATGTAACATCAAATATCCGTATTCTTATACTACATGTTTTTGCTCGGTGAGAGAGAGAGAGAGATGTAATAAGTCCTTTATGTGCAGTGGGAAGTTTTTACCTTTGACATAGATGTATAACATGAATGTTAAATTTAACTTGAATGAATTTAATTAATATACGCATAGTTGAAACTAATTTTTAATATGTATTTAACTAAACTTCAACTTTTTCATAGGCCAAAAGTTTATCATTTATCTGTTTGGGTTAATTTTTTACTATAATTTACCACAAATAACGCTGAACTGAGATAGCGCGCGTCGTATTTCTTTCAGACATTGTGGAAGGGATTTTGCCAAATGGCATTTTGGTTATTTTGTCGTAATCAGTACACCGACTACCAATTTTTTTTATTTTAAAACAAATTGTTGTTGATATTGAATGGCAGAAAAAAGTCAAAAAAATTTGTCCTTGTATGGCGAGAACAAAAAACTATTGTGTTCCTTTTAGTAAGGCAAAAAATATTTTCTAACAGAGACTTTCTAACTCGATGGCTCACTGTATTAATTAACTAGTTTATAGACTGAGCAAAAAAATATGATGAAAATACTAGCAGAATGTTTGGCATTGCACAAGTATTAAAAATGGCTAATAAACAATGAAAGGTAATGCAGTTGTGTATTTTCACCCACATAGTGACATATATCACCCAATGGATCCCCCAATGTCGCGTAGCTAAATTGGTAAGGCAGTTGCCTGGTGATTGGGAGGTTCCGAGATCAGATCTTTTGCGATACGGATTGTTCGTCCCAAGAATTTAATAGCTAAAGCCGGACATACCAAAGGATGCACACACATGCACAAACATACACGCATATACACACACAAACTTTGATATTTATAAATATAAATAGTTTATCGTTTGCACTCGCAAAAAATATGTACAGTATATGGTGGGAGCGATGGCTGTGATAAAACTGCTTAAAGGTTGACTTGCAACAAAGTTCTTGGCCATTACAGTTATTTGGTATCAAAAAATTTGCCATGTCTTACTCGGTTGTGTTGTAGGTGCCAAATATGTGAAAATGTGATTACAAGCTCTTAAAAGCTCAAAAATGAAAAGCTGCCGTAGATTGGAATCTTTTGATTTTGATGACGTATCCATGTAGTTTGGTTAATGTCTTGTCACGTGATGTTCTCGCGTGAATTGAAAGGCCAATAAAAAGCTCAATATAAAACTTACCGTAGCAATAGTTTAGGACAAACACTTCGGGTTTTACCTAAGACCCCGTATCAAATATAGATGCTTGCTACGTTACAGTTTCAGCTTGGCCATTCCGTCCGACAATTCAACGTGCGTGTACTTGTCCGAGTTGCGATCATAAAAAATGTCAAATTATGAAGAGTTAAGACCCTGGCGTTTCGAGTCTGATGCTCTAACTGAAGAAGATCCTCAACAGATTCAACCCTCCCAGCAAGTAAGCACCGCCACTAGCCAGCTCTTATGTGCCAAGCTAGCTAGTAGTAATAGTTTTAGCTAGAGAATGATAGAACGAATATTATTATATATATATGATTTTAGTGATGATAATTATTGCTTCATATTGCGAAAAAATAATTACAGATTTTTTTCGAATGACAACATTAACAATTTTAATATTTAAGTCTAGTGCTGCACTGATATACTGTTGGATAACATCGACCTGATGTATTAGCTATGGTTGCATAGACATATCTGTTCATTTCTTTAGGAGTTAATACCACCTGCTACAGAGTGGTGTGTCTGCAAGCGCTGTCAAGACATGCCATCTTTTCCTGAATGTTTGTGCTGCCATGATGCTGAGTTTGTGCATTGTCTCCATGACCGCGGGGAGCATGAATGCCTGTGTATGCATCCTAGTGTGGATGAACTTGTGGCGCCTGGACCCTTTGAGTTGAGGTGGAATAGTTACCTGCGACATCATAGTGAGTTGGATTTTCATTTAAAGCCAACAACACCAAAGCTATGCTAATGTGTCAAGCATTATCTACAATTCTTGTGTTACACATTTAATGCATCGGTTGAACACACATATTCTGAACTCGTGGAACACAAGGAGAACTATTATATTTGGCTTGTACACTTACTACAGTAGAGAGTGTATTAGTTTTGTGATTTTATTATATAAAGATCGAGATTATTTTGATGATCAGCAATTATTGTTGTTCAATAATTGTTTTGGTAGATAATCTATTCCCATTTGGAGAGCCATCGCCAAATGCTCGAAAAAGGTTATGTGCATACCGCAATCTTGTGTTTTGGCTTATGCCGCAAATTCGTCGCGGTGAGCGACGGCCTCTACCTGCTTGCTTGGTGTCTAAGATTCGGGCTCTTTTCCCACCTACGGATGATGAAAAAGAGTTTGCAGACTAGCATAGCAGAAGCCCTTGAACACATAGTCTGCAAACTCTTCTTCATCATCCGTTGGTGGGAAAAGAGCCTGAATCTTAGACACCAAGCAGGCAGGTAGAGGCCGCCGCTCACCGCGACGAATTTGCGGCATAAGCCAAAACACAAGCTTACGGTATGCACACAACCTCTGTAACAACATCCGTTGTAATGGACCTCACTCTCAGGCCGTGGGAAATTAGATTGGACTGGCATCGCTTGAAGCCTTCCAGCTCCATGGCGTTAAAGCTGGTGGTCTCCGTTGACTGCAAAGTAAAGAAAGTTACGACCAACAATCACTTTCACATTATTTGAATGAATTATTTAGCTAGATCAGCAACTTCATGTTTATGTATTGATAACTACTAAAAAGTTTGGGTTTTTGTCAGGCTGTGAAGTAAAAACTGTCAAAGTTTTACTTTGACAAGATGGTCGCCGACTATTAAACCGCAGCTCTGATCTATCATAGTGTAGGCCCCGTATAGTGCGCAATGCCCCGGACTATCGCATCTACCATCACCTGCCAAGTCAAGCTCCCAATCGATTGCTGCCATGAATCCCTCGTTATGCAGGGTGTACTGCTCAGGAATACACTGTAAAACATTGTAAAACTTCATTATACAAGATTAATTTGTATCATTATCATTAGTGTAAGAATGTAGAATCCTCTTCCCCGTTTTTGTGCTATATTATGATGAAAAATCAGAATTTTAAATTATAATATATTTCGCTTGAAGGATGACATATTTTAATTTCAAAAAAAAATTGTTTCTAAATGTCGTTATTCAATTAGTGTGCCAAGCTTTTACTCAGATTTTCCAAGTTTATGGGTAAATATTAACACTCACACCATTTTAGTATTCTTTTTGTTAATAGAGGCAAACGCTATGACTTGGTATCGCGATGTTCAGGGGTGACAGAAAACGGAGGTTTTGCGTAAGGCATCCGCCAAAAAAGAGTGATGCAGCTGCCAGCAGGGGTTTGATGACGTGAGCTCTGTTCACCCTGGCAGTTGTTTTCCAAGTGTACGATTGGTGACAGGAGGCACATGTAACCTTGAACTCTACCCATCCACCTTCTCACACCATCGTGAATGAGCAGGGGAGGGTGCAGGCGTGACAGTGAAATAGTCGGTGGAGTGCTGTCACACTTACTACTATTTTTTCCTCTTTGAATGAGGATCCGAGTCTGAAATCGCAACATAATAGTTGACTTGCAATAAGATTTGTACAACATCATTTCCTGTTATTATATCATATTTGCTTGATCAGAAAAAGAATAAATATATAGCCATACAATCATGACACAGATTTTACAAAACCTTATATATTAGGATATTATTATTATGATATATGATATTGTAAACATAAAAATGTGAGTAATAACTCTATGGATATTCTTTATATTTTGTCAAGTTTGGTTAAGTTCAGCTCTATCTTAAATGTAATTGGAGAGCGTTTGACGCTGGCCAACATAGCACTCAAACTCTTCCCAGTCTTCAGTGGTTGGCACAAACTCTTCATCTAATACTAATAATAATCATCTAACAACATTAATATGCTATTAATGATGATACCAGAAAATGACAATAACTATTTTATATAACATATCTATAAGTGAGTGGTGTTAAGAAATTTGGCAAAATTAATCGTGAAACTTATAACATTATTTTATCAATTATAGATTAATATATTACGTTTTACAGATAGATATGCAGAATGAATTAGTTTTGTTATTATAATAAGAATAATACACGTAATTAAGACGATAAAATACTAATAATATCATATTACAATTAAATGACATTAATATTGTAATATTAAATATAGATTAATACAGTAGTAGTAGGAGAATGCTAGAAAATAACCCGAGTTACTACTACTAATACAAGTAGTTCATAAAATAAATTACTCGCGTACTTTGGTGACATGTGGAGTATGCAAACAGGTTAGAAAACATGTCGTCTTTGAAATGGCGAAAACAAAGGTAAGAGTAAGCAGGCGAATAAATAAAGTTTGTCACATCCAGCTTCACCCAGTTGCTCCACACCCAGTGAAGGTCTGGTCTTTTCTTTGCTCTTGGCCAAGAAAAAAGGTGCTTCTCAGCTTGCCAGCTGCACAAACACAATGTGGCTCGTTAGACATTATGACGAATTGAAATTAACAAGTTTAATACGAGAAAGCGTATCTGTTGTTTGCGATAGATCAAACTTGAACTGAAACTAACATTATCTGATCATGTGACTTAAAGTTCCTGCCATATGTCGCGAACAATCTCTACAGCATTTTTCGACCATCATAGCGAACCAAAAGGCTCATCATTTTTATCAGAGGATGATATGCAATCGTTCAAGCTAAGTTTAAAAAATTAAACATATTTTTATGCTATGTTTTGAGATATCACTGCTAAAAGTGACAGCATTACGATGCTGATAAAACAGACGCGTAAGAACAATAGACATTGTTTTTATTGCAAGCGTGAAGTATATTTGTGAAAATATTTTGACGAGTAAGGATGTATGAAAGTGTAAATATAAACCATCTCGCACACATACGTCACATTTTAGCCTTTTTGGAAAACGAATCCAAACTACGGCGGTCTCGTGTGGCTGCGATTTTCTGTTCGTTTTTGAGCTTTTAAGAGCTTTTTATCACATTCCCACATATTTGGCACCTACAACACAACAGAGTAAGACATGGCAAATCTTTTGATACCAAATAACTGTAATGTGAATTTTATTGCAAGTCAAACTTTAACCTTGTGGTTACACACTCTTGTCATACTTTACCTTTATTAGCAGACTTGTGATTTGAATTCAAGTTCAAGTCCAGTACAAAGGTGAGTTTTTGTTGTTGAAAATTAATCGCTATAACTAGAAAGGCGAATGACAGACAGTCAATGGGCAGACAACAAGCAAACATTAAAATTTACAGATACAGACTAACAAAGCGTATCGCTCCATTGGCAAATAATATTATCTGATTCCATTTATTTTTCCATTTGTCTCAACAATCATTTGTTTTCAAATCAGACCAATTTAATGTTTATCACATTACTTCATATAAATATGTAATATTTGCAACTTGGTGCATGTAAAAAGTTAGTCTGAACCAAAAGTGAGAGATTAGCCATAATGTGTTGCCGGCTTTAAAAGCACTTTAACGAAAGCAGCAAAGGCCTGATAGTGAACTTTTCTTGTTTGATTCAAAATGATTCGAACAACAAATAACAGCAACATAATCAAGCCTGGTTAATCTTCTAGCAGTGTGATCTGACTGAAAGGCTATGGATTTAGAGGAAATTAAAAGTAAATGGTTTTTAATATTATACATTATGTTAGGAGACCAGTGATAAAATACATGTTTTACACCTTAAGGTTAACCATATAGACTAATGATTTTTGCAAGAAAATATTTATCCAGGTTACAAGGCTTGGCACATAAAAGAAAAGTTTCTGAGCTACTCAAATTTTGTAGCTCAGTTGAATTTTTACACCTACAAAGTTTTATACATTTATGAAGATACAATTCAAAGTTTTTACTTTATGTTTATGAGAAAAGTTAAATGTTTTCTAATCTGTAAAAATTGTTTTAACCTTAATTATAACAAGCAACATGGCTTAATGGTTAAATTTCGTTGGCAAGCCCGCAAGCTCAAATAACTCAGTTGTGAATTTGGCTGATCATCGGAGCTTTTTTTCTTAAAAGTTTACTTGCAACAAAATTCACATTACAGTTATTTGGTATCAAAAGATTCACCATGTCTTACTCTGTTGTGTTGTAGGTGCAAAATATGTAAAAATGTAATTACAAGCTCTTAAAAACTAAAGAACGAACAGTTAATCGCAGCCATCACAAAAACACCGTAGTTTGGAATCTCTTTGTTTGGCTGATGTAATCCAACATTGTGGTTATTGTTTTGGCACGTAATGTTATGACGTGAAATTAATGGCCAATAAAAGGCTTAAAGATGAGATTGCGTAAAAAAGGTCGATTTCATGAAATTAAGACCAATAAAAGGCTAAAACATCAGCTACAATTTGTTGTCATTTTTGTCTTTGTAGACTAACCTTGTCCAGAGATATAGGCGTTTGAATGAGGCTATCTGTTAAAAAGCTCAGATTCCAGCAAGGGCTTCATTCATGATGTAACGAGTGATACATGTAAAAAGAGCCCACGAGCGATAAATATATGATCTCTTATTTAGCCAACCATCAGGATGAAATTTTTATATAGGCCATATTAAATGTTATTGCTCGTTAAAGGAGTTGTCTGTGATGTCGAAGATTCTCGTTGTTAGGGGAATTACTGTATTACTAGTTAGTTACGCGCATCAACTACTAGTAGATTCTAGTAGCTACATGCATCAACATATTTATTTTACATTAATCATCTGACATGCAGACAGGTTATGGTTAGAGCTAACAGGAGTCAGCAGCGTTATGTTGCCGAGGAAGATAGGAGAACACAGGTAAATTTATCTTCAACTTTGAGTATCCTATACATACTGTATATTCTAAGCTAGCGGTAATAATTTTAGTACTCATGAATACATCTACTAATGAGTAAATTTATAACTTTTTGCTATTACGAATCATCGTTGCATAACTTTTTAATCGTTTCACAACTTTTTATCATTTTACCTAGCTATAGCATTTTCTTTGGAATTTTTAGCTAGTAAATTAGATGTAAGATTAGAGTTTATGTTCAGTGTGTAAAATGTGAGGATAATCGATTGATTAATGCTCATCCTCAACTCTCAGAAACAAAGTTTTGAGTTGTTGGTTTGGCATATTTATGCTTTTGTTAAACATTGATTCCTTTTGAAAATTACACTCCCAATCTATCTAACTCTCAAATTGAAAGCTTTCAGTAGATGCGCGTGAGAACGACATATATATATATATATATGTGTCGTTTTATATATATATAAAATAGGCATTGTTCCACTTATACATATTTTATATATATAATATGTATAAGTGGAACAATATATATATATATGAATGACATTTATTACATTTGTTTTAATGTTGTAAGATGTTTATTTTTACAGGCTCACTAGCGGTGCAGTCGTGCCGGTCTGGAAACTGCCATAAATGGGAAAGAGAAACACGAATGTGTGCTCCACAAAACATAATGTTTTGTTTGAGTTTGCTGCAGTAGAATAATTTGTCCTATTATATGAACTGAAACTATGTAAATGGCTACGACTTGGATGGATGTTTTTAATAAAAATTTTGTGCTGCGATTAAAATGTTTTTGGTTTGTAAAAATTATATAATAAAATATTATTGTTGAAGACCATGCAAAACAGGATTTGCAGAACATATTGAATACATTATAGCCCTGCTGTCATTTGTGCTGAAATCTTCTCTGATAGATGGGTTTATGAAGTGTAATCAGCGCTGTATTGGCAATTACTTCTGCATATAATAATGACTAGTTAATATAGACTATACATGACTTTTTGGGATGCAGTTGGTTTTTTCATATAGTCATGCATATTATTTCCAGAGATGGTGGCGTGCCTATTTTATTTAGTACCTAGTTTTCGGTGTGCGTGTAACAACTGAGAACTTAGCTGATACAAAGGCCGCTTTGAAATAAGTTAACTCGACGACCATAGACCGGTAGAATTGGTAGTCGGTACTCAAATGTTTACACAGCATTTTGAGGAAGTTAACATGACAAGTTTTCAATTTCCCATATTTGAGGTGTTTAAAACATCCATTATAATGTATATGTAACTGGATTTAAAATTTTATTCCCGCCAACATGAGCAAATACAAAATAAAATATATGCCAATAGAGCTGCGAAGGATTAGACTTTTATTTAATAGCCGATATTAATACAAGAGATGGAGACAGGTTGTATCATGCGTTACATCATTTTGGGCAAGTCTGGGCTTGTTTTTTTGGCCTGAGTGTTTTTCCCTCAATTTTAATCTTCAAATATCTTGACAATGAGATCACCTAACACAACATACAACGAATACACAAAAGAATACTTTGTTTTAAAATCAACTCAAACTTGACACAACTACATCTTTAATGTAAAACGTCTCGTAGCACTAGTTTATGACAAATACTTCGGGTTCTACCAGAAAGCCCAGATAAAATATAAATGCTCGCTACTTCACACTATCGTTTCGGCCTGGTCTAATTGTCTAATCGTAATCTGATCATGTGACACTTTCTGTCAAATTGCGTGAAATTTCTGCAGTATTTTTTTACTATCGCAGGTGACCACCAGGCTCTTCATGTTTATCAGAGGATGATATGCACTCCTTCGAGCTAAGGTTAAAAAATTAAACAAATTTTTACACTAGAAACTCCACTGTCATACAGCCCACGACCAAAGTATTAATGGAAAAAAGAAAGGGTATTGTTGGTTGTTGAAAAAGTAGTTCTCAGCAGGAATTGACAGAGTATAGTGTAAATGAGACTTGTTTGAAATTGAAATAGAAATTTTCTAGAAATAGCTTGAAAAGCTTGGTTTAATATAATAATAAATCACACCTTATCACACAAAAAATCACACCTGATCTACTACAATCTCAAACCTGTTTTACAACGATAAAAAAAATATTAATTTAAGCTGTAGGCCTAACCTACTGTAATGTATGTATTTTAACAACAACGATAAGGAAATATGTTTATTATAACTCTGAAATGCAAAATTAGAAGTAAAATGGCAAGTTCTGTGTAGTATACACAGTTTGAAAGTTGGTTGCGTTGAATGTAGAATGGTTCTGATAGCGATCTTTAACAGAAAGCAAGTATGAGCATTCACTCATCTGAAACTGCAGCAAAATAAAAAATGTTCTCGTCATAAAGGGGCGTTGTAGTTCCGCCTTAGCTTGTACATAAGTTGTAAAAAATTTCGGCTAACGTTTTAAATAATGAAACCATCGGTGATTGGACAAAAAAAACATAGGCTGATAAACTGTGTACTACAATTTCGTACCTGTAATTCGGTCTACGCCTCAAACGGTCTACATTTATTACAGAAACCTTCGAATAAATTCGATTTCAATTAAACAATGCCATAGACTGGTGAAATGAGCACGGTTTTCTCGTGAAATGCGCACTGCTAAATAGTTCTACTATCTGTCGCACGGCTTTATTGGCGTATTGTCGGCCGGTCTTAGCTTGTATTAAACCAAGCTTTTCAAGCGTTTTGTGGCAATTTTCGTACAAATTAATCTGTCTATTTGTTTATAATCCGATCAGATGGGTAAGTTTTAAGATAATGTCGACGGTTTACAAAGGCTTGATAACATATTTAAATAGGCTTAAATGTGTTTTGTATCGCTATTATACTTTAACAACTCTACAAAACGATGGTTAAATTTGTTGATGAGATTTCAAAACAAGGGTTCGTCTCATTGTTGATGAATAATTTTCGTAAGTTGTGTGCTCATGCATTTATCATAAAACCTCTCAAACTTCGCTCCGCTCGTTTGGTCGTGGGATTAAGTTTTGAGATATCAGTGCTCAAATGGCAGCTTTACCATTACGATGAAATAGATGCGTAAGGACAATAGACATTGTTTTATTGAATGCGTGAAGTATATTTGTGAAAATATTTCGACGAATGAGGTTGCATGAAAGTGTAAACAGAAGCCATCTTGTTCAACCAAGTCCCATTTGGCCGCTTTGGAAATGGATTCCAATCTATGTCGTTTTCATGATGGCTGCGATTTTCTGTTCGTTTTTTAGCTTTTAAGAGCTTATAATCACATTTCCACATATTTTGCACCTTTAACACAACAGAATAAGACATGTTGAATCTGTTAATATCAAATAACTGTAATATGAATTTTATTGCAAGTCAGCCTTTTATTATAAACTGCAAAATTCTATGTGGAAACTCACATCAGTGTGTTTCCACAATCACATATCAAAGAGATATCAGAGGTACAAATCATACTGCGTATAACAGATTTTTTCAGGTAATTTCAGTACATGTTAGATGATATTATGAAGAAATAGCGAGTTTGTTGCTTCTTTTAAAATTGCCTAATACCAATATTATTTTGGGTGTTGCAGGAAATGTCATCTCAGAGCTTCAAACAACTGCATCAACTATTAGAAATCACTGGCCTACAGATATAGCAGTGAGTGGTGACACTGTCATTTTGTTTGATGGAAACACTGACACAATATCTAAGTACAAATTACACTAAGTAATGCTTTGCATGAGCATTATTACCTGTATATTGCAATGCTTGCTACCTTGTTTTAGTTTAACAAGAGATTCAGCTGTTATAGAGTTGAGAATTTTATCCTGTACTCTGAACTATATTAATAATTTCATTTTTATCTCTGTGTTTGACTCATGAAAGGAATTTATACAGCATAAAATGCATTCCATTACCTATTTTTAAGTTTTGCTTATTCTACATGTACAGTAGCTGTTTGTGGTTATAGGGGCTATAGTTGTGATAGTAGAGCTACTGTTTGTAGATGTAATAGTGGGTTTACTACACTCCATAAAAATCTTGGTGTAAGTTACCCTAAAATGAGAAGTTATTATATCATGTGCTAATGTTTTGTGTGAATACGTGAATGTTTTTGTGTGATAGCTTTTGATTTCTGTTTGCTCAATTTTTTTATCAGCTGCCCACCATTCATTGTAATGAGTACAGATAGTACTGGGTTTGTACTAGTTTTTGCTTTAAATTAGTAGCTAACCTTTTTATGGTGTCTTGTTTCATACCTTTACTTATTACTCTGTCAGACAAACAAAGCTAGATATTATAAATGTGCAATGGTATGCTGGCTGTTGATCATTAGCAAGTACAGAATTGATGATATCTTAATGAATTTGAAAAGCAGCATAAAGGGAGGGTAAGTTAGTCTACTTGACTGTGACACAAAGATGATCATCAATGTTCCATGATCCACCATGCTAACTATTTAGCTAAGCAAGGAAAGATAGCTGGTAATGTGGTACAATCACAATTAGTAAATATATAATTTGTTCTGTATTCAGTTTGCTTTGACAACTATTCGCCACAGAAATGGTCCAATTTTGTTTACGGCATTTTTGTTCCAACAAACTGTAAACCAGTCCGGAAGTAAAACTTAATCTAGAAAATCAAGTGCACCGTGTGTGCGAGATTGTGAATACATGTGTACTGGCATTTTTGTGTTCATGTGTGTCTATGCATATATGGTTCTTCCTGTGTGTGGAATGTGTGTAGCGTGTGTGCTCGGTTTTTTGTGTTTACCTGCGTATGTGCGCGCATGTGTGTGGTTGTGTGTATGTGTGTGTGTGTGCGCATGTCTGTATGTGTGTGTTAATATGTGTGTATGCGTGTGTTAACATGTGTGTATGTGTGTGTTAACATGTGTGTATGTGTGTTAACATGTGAGTATGTGTTGAGTGGGTGAGTTGGTGAGTGGGCGTGCGTGCGTGTGTGTGAGGTCTTTGCTAACATGTGTGCGCTTGATTTTTGTTAATGTGTGCTTGTGGTTTTTATTAACATGTGATGTGTGTGTTGTTTTTGTTAGCATGTGTGTGTGTGGGATTTTGACATGTATGTGTGGTTTTTGTTAATATTTTTGTGTGGTTTTGTGCATGCACATGTGTGCTTGTTCTTGGGTGTGTGTGCATGAGTGTGAGCATGTGTGCATTTGTGTTTGTATGTGTATAATTTTGTGTGCATTTGTGTGAGTGCACGTATGTGTGTTCATCTATGCATGCATACATGTGTGCATGCGTGCATTTGTGTGGATGTGTTGATGGATGAGTGAGTCAGTGTGTTGGTATGTGCATGTGTGAGTGTTTTTGTATATGTGTGTATAAATGTGTGAGTGTGTTTCGATGTCTTGCTGTTTGGATTTATGTTTGGTTTAAATTTTTTTGCGTAATTTGGTGTGCAAAAGGTTGGGTTGTATAAATAAAACTGATGCAAATTCGATTAGTTAAATTACTCAAAGTTAATTACAATGAAATTAATAAAATTTTATTGTTTACGTATTTTATTCAATTCGTTATATTAATTTTAAGCCGCATGCAAACTAGATTTTGAAAGACAATGCCAGCAAAGCTTCTCGCAAACAACTACTTATATATTGACAACATGTTCTTTTTTTATGACAACTACAACAAAATTTTACATGTTTTCAACAGTTTAACATGTTACAATCATTTTTATAAATCAATCAATTTTATAAACTAAGAACATTCTTGTACTATGCTGTTTTCATTGTTAGCTTGTATCATGGTTTTGGTGGAACGTTTTGGAAATGTCAGAGTTGGAAGCGTTGAAAGTTAGGGCATTTCTTCGCCGCAAACAGCGTAACAAGAGCTGCAATTATATTAGGGTTGTTATCACATGGAATGTAACGTTGAAAATTTATAAGCTAAGAATGTGTCAGAACTTTCCTTGCCGTATCAGAAAGGGAAATATTGAAAACTAACAAGCTGAGAGAAAGGGCAATACCACGCTGTTTCGAACAAAGTAGCAAACACAATCTAGGACATCGACCATATCAATGAAAATATTACGCATAAGAGCCATCTAACCATTACAGCCAATGAGATGAGAATATCTGGGACATTAACAAGCATGTTAGATGTATGACCATTACAATGAAAGACATGATTGAAAATTAGCAGACTATTAAATTAGAAAACTTAGGAAACTAGCTCAATTATTATTATCATTTATTACCACCGCTCCATATGAAAGAGCAAAATATATTACAGCAATTACCAAAGGATATTTTACAAAACGAAAAACTTTACAGACTGACAAGCACAAGCAGAGGCATATACAACGAACCATCAACCAGTCATAAAGAACTCGAGTATTCACAACACTTGATATATTATAGAAATGGCTTATAACACCATTTATCATAGCCAAAATATCTGTGAAATCATCATATATTTATTCATGAATTTTGATAGCGTGTTGAGAAAAAAAGAATTGATTCAATGGCTATAGAATGCTCAGCATAAAATATGAATATCTCTTTTACGAAATGATTGATGAGAAATGATAGAAATAATAGAACTGTCTCAGGATGAGGATCATGGCAAAAATTCATCTAACAATTCAGCTACTAATGGTTCTCAAGTTGTAGACAATCTTATACAATATATTGACATAGTTTAATTCACGCATATCGTCATGGAATTCTGTCAAATATCAGATGTCAGAAAGGAATGCTGGCTTACATTGACGACCCGAAAAATAGACATTACAAGATTGTCATAAGAATCAAAGGAATGAACTCAGTAGTGTTGCTCCGATTTTGGTATCGGAATCGGCATCAGTGTCGATATGGGTGTCAAGTATCTGAATTGGTATTGGCCTTTTCTTAAAAAAGATCTTTTCTTAAAAAATCTGAAAATTCCGATACTTTTTACAGATCAACTATTTAGCAGAAAA
Source organism: Watersipora subatra (assembly GCF_963576615.1). Classification (NCBI taxonomy): domain Eukaryota; kingdom Metazoa; phylum Bryozoa; class Gymnolaemata; order Cheilostomatida; family Watersiporidae; genus Watersipora; species Watersipora subatra. The sequence continues at coordinate 66,091,759 of NC_088709.1, forward strand.
CAGTATTTCAGCCTGCTACACTAATAAAACTCATCAGCTTCAAGTTCCTCATTTTACCTAATGAATTTTTGGCCTGCCACACAATTTATTTCATGTCTTTAGCCTGATCAACATGAACACAGCTGAGGAAAATTTTTGCTTTAGTCAGGTCGTAATCACAAAGTGTGGTATTTCCGCAATCACAGTAATAGGGTTTATTGCAGCTAATCACGAACGAGATAACAAAAATGGGAAACAAGAATGCAGTGTAATATTTCTATTTACTAACATTACAAAATTAATTTAAGCATTTGATGCATAAATTTATCTATCACTTTCTTGATCCTGACAATACAATGTATCGTTTGTATTGTACAAAATACGGTAACCCCAGTGGCTTATTGGTATTTAGCCTGTCCTCCATCATCTGTGGCAATTGAGTCTCTCTTCAGTACAACTGGCTACATTTATAGTGATTAAAGAAAGAGATTTTTACTGAAAGAATTGAATCACTGACGGTAATTAAAAGAAACATTGATTAGCTCTAAACTTGTACAGGCACAGCAGTTCGTTCAGCAATAGAAGAGAGACTTCGTAATCACAGAGAGAGCTGTACCCCTAACAGCAACTACCTTTATTAGTTACAAATTGCATGTATAATAAACATAGACTGTTTTGTTACTACACACACTGTACGTCAGTATGTGAATATACATCTTCTTTTCTTATCCATCACTACAAACAAATGATTACATTAATATTTATATTTTTAGCATTATATTTATATTTGCAAAATAAAATGAACAATTATCTATGCAACACAAAAGATCTGAATCGGTATCAGAATCGGATTATTTTTCAATAAGAATCGGTATATCGGATCGGTATCTGAATCGGCTGGTGAATTTAGAATCGGGGCATCTCTAGAACTCAGGTGACCAATGACACTTGCCAATGATCCGAGAATGAGTATTAAAAGGAAGGCTTAAAGAGCCAAAGGCTGGAAAGGTGAAGCTTACAGAAAGCCAGTCAGCAAAGGAGGGTCTGTGAGTCAGTGGCAGCAAAGCAAACGCGGAGGGGATGCGCAGAGAAACAGAAGTCAAGACAGAGAAAGGCTAGTAGCATCCAAAGATAGTCAAAGGTGCCTGTAGCAAACAGCTTGCGGAGAAATACAGAGTAAATATACAGCAAACACAATTCTCTCAAAAAATTGGCAAGCCATAAAGCCCTGCGAGAAGAGATTTTATTCAGCCCCCTGCCAACAGAAAGAGCTATCACTACACACCTAGTAGATATGCACTCATTGAATCTCGAAAGGCTACAAATAGAGTTAAGTATACAACCATATTGCTATTTTCGCTTGGGCTAATGAGTATTGACAGAATAATTATTATTTTTTGACCTTTTGAAGAAAATAGAATGCACTGACACTTGGAAACAAACCACTGGCATGTTATTGTTGATTATAAGATAATTAAAGACAGTTGTAGACCTCCACACTCCTAACACTACTTGTTGCGAACACTGATACTTGGGATCATTATTGGTAACAATGTGGTACTGTCAAAACACCGTTCTAAGAAAATGTTTACCAGCGTCCATCTACATTGATTGATTCGTATATTCAATTTCACTTTATTGCAACAATCTGATTTTGTGGGGCAAAAGTGTCATTTTGTCTGCGGTCAAAATTTGTCATGGGAAAAGTTCTACTCAAGGTCTGGAGGCTGACAATTACACATAGAACCATTGTAGTATTTCAATCAAAAAAACACAAAAGATTACATTTTTATATTAATATATAAATTCTCGGGTAATAAAAAAGTGTTTGGACAGAAAACTGATTTGTATTTAACATATAACAACCTTTGCCGTTTTAACTTTCAAACTACATATCATGAAAAAAGTGTTTTGTGTAATTGAAATAAATTAAGAGAGAAAATAATAACAACTGTAGAAGTTTTTAAACTTCATCAACCAACTTTGAAACTCACATTTCCTCATATCATGAGAAAGGTGTTTGTACAGGTCAAATAAATTTCAAAAAAACAAAATGACCATAAAAATGTTTAGCTGTATATGTAAAATAATTAACAAGTACATGTAATAGCTAAATTAAGTCGGTTTTGCTGCGATTACAATAAAAGATTATTTGGTAATGATACAATTATTACAAACTGGGAAAATAAAAGAAATGTCCTGCTTATGTAGAATTAATAATAACAATTCTTGCATAGAAGTGTGTATCTATAAAAAAAAAGGTTCCAGCTCCACCAGAAGCTATCCATCAAAACTTTGAAAACGACCATACAGAGACGATATAGTTGTCTGTGTGAGAAGAATTGGCTTTGACCCCAAATATAATAACTGAACTTTACAGAAAATAATTTATAACAGGGCATTATAGCGCATGGGCGCACTGCTAGAATAATTAGCATGCGCATGTGTTGTGCGGTATATGAAAACGTGTTTGATTAATATAATGTTCGAGCTCTGTGGTAAAGTATCCAGATAAAAAACTTGTCAATGCATTTGTCACGAGTTCAAATCCATCAGAATGCGAACTTTTAATATCAATATTTTAACATCAATAGCCGGAACGTAGACAGACAGATCCACAGATGACATACTTTGAGAAATATATATATAATTTATTGTTACAAAAAAATAATTAATTAAATTTATTACTTCATATTATTACATTAAAAAAGAATGTATAAATGTAATTTTTCCCTTGACAATAATAATAATAAAATTAGTAGTGGTAATACTAATAACAATAATAATAATGCGAAAGGACTGTAAGAGCCAGAAATTTTGATTAGCCATGGGAAGAATTGACTACCAAAAAATGTATGATCTAGTGGCACACTCGGGTATTATTGAGACACTGGGAATGGTGGGGGTACAGGAGTGGACTGTGAAATGTCTCAAAGAGAGCATGAGCAAGCGTAATAGTCATTTAGAGCGTTAAGGATGCACCCTCACAAATGTAGACATCAAGAGGAGATATTCCAAGAAGATTTTTTGTCAACACTGCTGTTCATGGTGTGTCTGATTTCTCTGAGCGTGATACCACGGAAGACAAGGCAAGGTACATTTTTGCCAGACCACAGTCAGATAGGATAAAATAAGCTGGAGTCACTCCAATAGACAGTGAAGATTTTACCCAAGACAAATGGATTAAGTTCGGAATACAGAAGTGTGCGACAGTGGTTAAGAAGAGAGGTAAACGTGAGCAGGATGAGGGCATATGGCTATCTGATGAACAGAATATGATTATAAAAGATTTTGATAAACAATATTATAAGCACCTCGGGGTGCTGAAAGCAGATGACATAAAAATGAAAGAAATGAAGGATAAAGTTAGAAAAGAATTCTACAAGAGAACTATTAGAGTACAATTGTCTGCCCTACTAGGATCAGCGAGGATACTGAGCAAGGTGTTGGATAGCCCAGGTTAAGGGTCCTAGCCTGATACCAATGTATCACCGCCTGAAGAGCTGAAGAAATCAACAAGGACCATAATAATAACAACAATAATAATAATAGTAACAATAATACTAGGAATTCCTGTCATACAGCCCACGACCAAAGTTATATTGGAAAAAAGAAAGGGTACTGCTGGTTGAGAAATGCAATATTAACAGTCAAATGGCACTGCAGTGCAGTGCAATAGGAGAACTGCAATGGTAGCTGCAATGGTAGCTGCAATGGTAGCTGTTATGTACTGAGTGTTATTATGTACAACAAACAGCAGTAATGAAAGGAAAAGATTATATGTTTATATCTTTTCCCTGCAAAAGGAGAAGGGCAATATTAGAAGTAAAATGGCAAGCTGTTGTGTAATATACAGTTTGAAAGTTGGTTGTGTTGAATGTTGAATGGTTTTGACAGCAATCTGTAACAAAAAGAAAACATTAGCATTCATGTGTGTCTGGAAGTTTTTTGCCAACTGGAGCAAAATGAAAAAATGGGTCATGATCACAGAAACCATAGTTAAATCGGGTGTGTGAGATTTAGAGTTATCTACACTGGCAGGAGAAAACTCTCAGGTATTTTGCAAAAAAAAATTTGATTCTAGTTTAATTACAGCAGATTCTATGGTCAATAAACTGAATGCATGTTTACCATTACTGCAAAAACATAGTTCTGAAAAAACTGCTGTTAAAGTTTGAAAAACGAAAACCAATGAAATGTAAACAATTTTGTTTACTTTTCAAAACGTAATTGCAACCAATATCAAGAAGTTGTGATATTTATTTAGATTTCTGGATCTACTGTATATCCAAAATATTATGCTGAATTTAAAGATCTAAACAGATTTTAGTTGGTTGTCATAGAAATAGATGTATATCTATAAGAAAATGTAAGCCTATTACTTAATTTTGCAGATAAGAAAAACGACTTGGCAGTACTGTGATATTGAGCACAGCCGTAATATCATCAACAAAATCTTGAGAAAAATAATAACAGTAACATATTGCACATTATCGGTCACTATATACTTTGATCTTGTAAATTCGAATGATTATTCTTATAACTAAATCTGATAATAATCTAATAAAATCGAATAATTAAATCGAATAATAAAATCGACAAAAAAGAAACGATTAGGCCTACTTTTCAGTACTTTCATGTTAACTACAGAAGCCTTCGACAATTGGCCAATACCATAGATTGGTGAAATGTGCACGTTTTTTTCGTGAAATTCGCATGGCTTAATAGTTTTACTATCTATCGCACGGCTTTATTGGCGTTTTGTTTGCCGGTTTTAATTCTGATCAAAAAAGGCTTGCCAGGTTTTAATGGCAATTTTAGGCCAAATTAATTTGTCTAGTTATGTATTATCCAATCAGATGGGTAAGTTTTAAGATATTGTCTCAACTTTTCAAAAACTTGGTAACATATTTAAATAGGTTTATATGTGTTTTGTATCATTATTATACTTAAATGGCTCTATAGAACAATGGTTAAATTTGTTGATGAGATTTGGGCACAAGGGTTTGGGATGGCCGTTCATGGATAATTTTTCGAGAGTTGTGGGCACATATGCATTTATCATAAAGTTGCTAAACAGTCGCTTCGCTCGTGTTTGGTCGTGGGATAATATTAATAATAAGAAAAGTAAGAATAATAAAATCAATCATAACAAAAGCAACTGCTTAAAAAAATGCTGCCAAGACAGCCACATGTAGGCAGCAGAAAATTGCAAAAGAAAGTAATTAAAGATGGATATGTTTAAATATTTTCAATAAGGTCATTCAAGTTCAAACATATAACATAGTGAGAATTTTTATTTTGCTTCTACTCTAGTTTAAAAGTAGATTCTCAGTAACTTATCCAGCTAAAATAGAAAGTGCTCGAAGAGTCTAAAATACATATTGAGCTAGCAGTAATATTTGATGAATTGAGAAAAAGCAGTTATGAAGTGTTGCAAGAGTTTTTGAGCAAAGCTTAGTGAGCTTCACTTTCTGGGTCATTGTAATTAACTCTATTATTAAGTTTTTCGATACAAATTTCTTTATGTTTTATGCAATGAGTTATTATATTAGAGTTTTTTCATCCTTTAACCTTCATCTAAATTTACCTAAAACTTCTATCACTTTCATATCTAGAAATTTAACAGTTTGCTAAAGTGTTTCATTTTTTGTGACTCATTTGCAACTTAAAAGTCATAAATTTTTGTGTGTTTTGGATAAGAACCATTTAATTAGCAAAATTATTTAAACTAGCCAATATTATATGCTCCTAGTAGAAAATGACCTGTTTAAAATAATGACTGTATAAATATTAGTGAACTCTGAAAAAAGTATTGTTTATCTTTAACTGTATTGCCTAATGAAGTATAGTTTGGAATTAAAAGTTTAATGAACAAAAATCAGCAGAAGACTGATGCAAACTGTAATTTTTTTGTAACCGTTTGTGTGTGCAGCCAATCCTTGAAAAAAAGGCAAAAGCATTTGGAATATATCAACTTACTTTATTAAGGAGCATAGTAATGTGGCAGATGCCGGGCCATGACATTGTAATTCATGTAGATATTTTTATATGTTATATTTTGCATGCTGTGTTGTTTTTTATTATATCGTTGTTTTACTCGTTATGCTATATATCACTTATCGTCACTCATATTGTTGTCATACTAACGCACTAGCGATCCTGTTTATTCACCTTGTTAGCCGGTATTCTTACCGTTAGCTGGAACGGGTGATGTTTTTATATATAAAAGAACGCGCTCAATTATTTGAGCAGAGCAGATAGCCGTACGCTCCTCGGCTAATGTGACTTCCTTCCATTATAAAATCTGGAACAAAATCACACACATTTTATTTCTTTATGAAATAGTCTAGATCGTGCCCTAGTAAAGGCTGGCAAATTCCTTTACAGTAACTTCACACAAGTAGGGTTTGATGATCTTTGAGACGTTTACTATGCTCTGAGCTCATTATTAACACAGTAAAAACACAACTATTGCAGCTCTGTTTTTACAATAGATCTTTGAACAAATGTTACAAAAAATTAAGTGCTAAATGAAATTATACAATCAATGCTAAAACATAGTGCTGCTTTGATCACTAATAGCTTGAAAAAAGGATTGTAATGTAAATTTCTCGCATCACTGATCATCTTGTTTTCAACTGCTAAAAGTATTTCCAAAGACCAAGATATTGTTCAGTAATTGGTTTATCAACAGCATACAACACAATCTCCCGAGCTGCCATTACTATCAAGTACTGAAGACAACTACATACAGTACTTCCATCTAAAAAGCTATATTTTTAATTAACATTATTTACAGGCGTTGTCCAGCCTATAACCTTATCCACTTAAACATACTAACAGGCTGATCGATAAATTCACAAATGACTAATCAAATCTATGGTACACGTTGATTAGTATGTGTTCTATTCATTGTTCGCTGATTCTGTGTAGTACTTCTTCTAACAAAGGCAGCGTCGTTCATATTGAATTTATGAAAGGAAATTTCCCAAACAATGTCGTCGCCATCACATGACCACATTGCTCAGTAAAGTAAATGCTAGCTTGCTCGCTTTAAGTTTGTTTACTAGTTTTGAGTTTAGCTAAGTACAGACATTCTTCTTTTTCCTTATGTAAGTATTGAGTACACTTGGTAAGTTTATTAGCATTTGTATATGCACGCTGAAAACTTCCCTGTTGCCTTGTTTGTGTAACCATTTTATATGGTCTATTACCAATTGGCAGAATAAATTTTTTAGCAGGTATTCGCTCAAATCAGCTATGACAATGTTCTTGAATAATTCCTGCTGTATATTTGTGCAAACCTGGTAAATCTTTGTATTTACATATTGAAGTGCCAACTTTAAAACAATTTTACATTACTAGCATTTTTACTTGCTACTATTTCATCAGATCTAACTGAATTTAGACTTTCACATGTAAAATGTTTCATTCACAACTTGTGGAATATTTTGACATGTCATTCTTGTTCACAAAACTAGCGTTGCTAAGCTAGCTATTGAAGAACCAAACAATGTTTTGCAAACCCAGCTTTGCACAACGAGAAGAATATAATCGTAACGTAATAACGTAACGTAATTGGTAAAGCATAAGGTTTTATAGAACTGGCAATAAAATAGTATTATATGCCTTTAGCATTTATGTTCACTACTTTTCTCTGACATAGCCAATATGGACAATTCCCAGAGTCCAATTTAAACTCGGCAGTCGTTTTGAGGCTCATCAATGCAATGCATAGCTATTTCTTAGGTGCAAACCCACTAGGTGATATTTAGCGCCATATCGTGCTGCCTGGCGCTAATCTGCGATAGAAATCACTCAGCGAGCTCATGCATGGCAATAACGCTAGACATTCTCTATCACAACTTTATCGGGCCCCAGATGCAATTCGATTGGTTTTGTATCGATTTTCACCAATGTACAGCAACAACATTTTGCTATTTTGTTACGATTGAAACATTATCGAAATGAACACTGAATTGTTCACAGATTTAATAAGAGCACACCCAGTCCTGTACGACACAACACACAAAAATAAAAAAAAAAACTGTTGAATACCAACATTTGGGAGTCAATAGTTGCGCATGTTGATCATCTTGAAAATAGTAAATATTTATTACCGTATATTAAAAATAAAAAACTACTATAAGGTGAACTATATATGAAAATTGTAAAATATTACCGTTCAAAATACAAAAATGGTTTTTTTTTATGTCTTCTTGTAGCGAACTATCCATGAAAGTGATATAGGACTAATAACAACAGCAAAAGTTGTTTGTGTCATACCCTATAAGAGTCATATTGGCTGAAATTTATTAACAACTCCGAAGAAACTAATAATACAGAATTTTATTGGCAGTTTGTGAGCGTGCGCACGTTATGGTTTGCTGGTGAATTGCTCAGGTGTGTTTAGGCACACGCTAGCAATATCTCCACGCTCTTCATGATGCACCCGATAACATCACCTAGTGTGTTTGGACCTTTAGGCATAGGGTTATAATACCGCAAAGCAGCCGTGGTTCAATAGTTAGCGCACTAGCTTATAATCCATAGGTCAGTGGTTCCGGTGACAGAAGGACCATTGGTGGCATTCCGTCACAATCACCCATGTGCTAAGGCTTATGCGTGGATGATCACAGTATATTCAGTTTCAGGGTAAATCTGGTTCAGAATGAAATGACATACATCCAGCGAAGAGGAAATACATCAGGATGATGTTTAAGTATTGTATGGTTGATTAGTATTTATTTCTTAGGCGGCTCAGCCAACAACTTTGTCTATGCATACAAGACTAACACGCTGATGTCTTGCAGCCAGTGGCTAGTGGCTGAATGGATGAATGACTTTGTATAAAATGAAACTTTTATTGTATAGCAGTGTCATTGGTATAGCAATACCTGCTCTATTCATTATTGTTTACCCACTCTCTATGCAACTGAAAACAACATTGGCAGTTTCGATTTTTATCGCTCATGTAAAAAAAATTGCTCACTCCTTTACTCTCCACTACACAGTCAAGCAATAAGCATACTGAGTGTTTAGTCACCATAGATTATATCTTTCGGCACAAATATATACATAAAAATATATGAATTCAAATCTATGGGCAACAACTGGCAATCATGCAGAGAGCCTGCGCTGCTCTGCTGGATCGATGGCATTCCTTTTTTCATGAAATCATCTTTAGCTAAGCTCTGCCCAATTTTCTATTTATTTATTGCTTAGACTTTTGCTTGTTTATTCAGTCGTGGTAGTTTACTCACCGGTGGCCAAGCCTTTTCCAATGGCAGGAAAGCTCGGTTCGGTGACCACGGTAACTAGGGGAGTCGGTCTTTATGGCTCTGGCCATGGTAATCTACCGCAACGCATGTACGCAAGGGGAATTTTCCTGTCATAAGGATGTTATTACCAGGTCACTTCGCTGCTTAGAATATAAATGTACATGTAGATGCTGAGTTTTTGTCTTGGGGCATGTTTAGTAGATTTGACAGTAACTAGCCAAGTAGAGAACCTTTTCGTCAGTATACAGAAGTTTTTAGCTTACTAGTAAGTATTGAGCATACTTAATCAGTTTAATAAAACTGCTTTCTGTGTGCTGGGGACTTCTTTTTACCTTGTTTCTGTAAACATTTTTAAGGGCCTGTCACACATTGGATGGTGTAATTGTTTTTGCAGATATTCATTCCAATCAGCTATGTCAAAGTTTTTCAATAGCTCCTGCCACATTCTCATGTAACCTAGTAGTGTCTGAATTTGCATATTCAAGTGCCAACTAGACACCTGAGCATTTTGCATACAACCATGAAAATAAATCAACAAGTAGCAGTGCTACTAAGACTAAGGGGAAAATGTATTAGTGCAGAAAGATCTAGATTAGTGATTTTCTCATAAAAGAATACTTTATACGGAAAGCTTTGAAGCATTCAACAAAGTTTTTAAAGATTCATCAGTAAAGAAAAAATCATCAGCATGTTCAAATCTTATTGCATTGGCTGCACAGAAAAAAGTAAGATGGTTTAGATTGGTAGACACAGTCAGTGCTAAAAGATATTGTGTAAGAACTAAATGGCTCTGCAGGTTTTATTGAAATTATAAAATTCCGCAGTCTAAACAAGTCTTTAAAATAATTAAAATATTTCATGATATGATTTTGAATTTAGTCCTAATAGCGCCAAAATCAATAATTAGCTTCTACATTTCAGTTTTGTCCCTTGACTATAACAATAAACTCTTCGTAACGAAATTTTCATCAACTCAGTTTGAGAGTTAAAATATTTGCTTTTGCACACAATTCCCTTACATCTCCTAATAACAGTTGACTCAGTAAAAACTATCTCACCATAGTTTTAAGAGAGTTTGAGGCTGATATAACAATTACCTACTGTGTTTTTTTTGCAAGAGTATGGCAGAATCAGAAGAACAGCAAAGTGTAGAATGTGTGTTCTGTTGGTCTAAAACCCGGCGTATGGTTGACCCTCGAGTACTTCCATGTTTTCATCTTGCCTGCAAAGGATGCCTGAGTGGTCAACAGAAGGCCCAAAAAGTAGTCTGGTGTAAGGATTGCAAGTAAGTCCCATTTTCAGCCTTTAGGTTTATTTTGATATTGTAGGCAGCAAAAATACTCTGTTATTCTTGGTCTATAAAAATTTATTTTGTCAGAGGAGATATAAAGCACCACATTCAGTAGATAAACTTTAATGTGTGGTAAACAGAAAAGTTGGATACTTTGAGGCTTTGCCGAATTGATTAAAAGCAACTTTGGGCAACTAACTTGTACCAGAGCAAAAATGACTCAACAGATTGTCAAAGCATAGAAAATCATGTAAATTTTTAAACATAATGAGATCTACAAAATGTATAAATTTTGCTTAAAGGTTGACTTGCAACAAAATTCACATTACAGTTATTTGGCATCAAAGGATTCGCCATGTTTTACTCTGTTGTGTAGTAGGTGCCAAATATGTGGGAATGTGATTAAAAGCTCTTAAAAGCTCAAAAACAAAAAGCCGCCGTATATTGGAATCTCTTGATTTCGATGACGTATCCGCGGATTTTGGTTATTGTCTTGTCACGTGATGTTCTCGCGTGAATTGAAAGGCCAATACAAAGCTCAATTTCAAACTTATCGTAGCAATAGTTTATGACAAACACTTCGGGTTTTACCTAAGATCCCGTATCAAATATAGATGCTCGCTACTTTACAGTTTCAGCTTGGCCATTCCGTCCGACATTCAACATACGCGTACATGTATGAGTTGCGATCATAAAAAATGTCAAATTCTGAAGAGTTAAGACCCTGGCGTTTCAAGCCTGACGCTCTATCTGAAGAAGATCCTCAACAGAATCAAACCTCCCAGCAAGTAAGCACCACCACTAGCCAGCTCTTACGTGCCAAGCTAGCTAGTAGTAATCGTTTTAGCTTGAGAGTGATAGAACGAATATTATTATTATATACATGTATATGATTTTAATGATGATAATTATCGCTTCATATTGCAAAAAAATAATTACAGATTTTTCTTGAATGACAACATTAACAATTTTAATATTTAAATCTAGTGCTGCACTGATATACTGTTAGATTAAAAGATAAAATACTAATAATATCATATTACAATTAAATGACATTAATATTGTAATATGAATAATATTGTAAATATAGATTAATACAGTAGTATTAGGAGAATACTAGAAAATAACTCGAATTACTACTACTAATACAAATGGTTCATAAAATAAATTACTCACGTGCTTTGGTGACATGGAGTATGCAAACAGGTTAGAAAACATGTCGTCTTTGAAATGGCGAAAACAAAGGTAAGAGTAAGCAGGCGAATAAATAAAGTTTGTCACATCCAGCTTCACCCAGTTGCTCCACGCCCGGTGAAGGTCTGGTCTTTTCTCTGCTCTTGGCCAAAAAAAGGTGCTTCTCAGCCTGCCAGCTGCACAAACACGATGTGGCGCGTTAGAGATTATGACGAGTTGAAATTAACAAGTTTAATACGAGAAAGCGTGTCTGTTATTAGTGATAGATCAAACTTGAACTGAAACTAACATTATCTGATCATGTGACTTACAATTCCCGCCATATGGCGCAAACAACTTCTACAGCATTTTTCGACCATCATTGCGGACCAAAAGGCTCATCATTTTTATCAGAGGATGATATGCAATCGTTCAAACTAAGTTTAAAAAATTAAACATATTTTTATGCTATGTTTTGAGATATCAGTGCTCAAAGTTGCAGCATTACGATGCCGATAAAACAGACGCGTAAGAACAATAGACATGGTTTTTATCGCAAGCGTGATGTATATTTGTGAAAATAATTCAACGAATAAGGATGCATGAAAGTGTAAACATAAACCATCTCCCACACATACGTCACATTTTAGCCGTTTTGGAAAACGAATCCAAACTAGGGCGGTCTCGTGTCGCTGCGATTTTCTGTTCGTTTTTGAGCTTTTAAGAGCTTTTAATCACATTCCCACATATTTGGCACCTACTACACAACAGAGTAAGACATGGCGAATCTTTTGATACCAAATAACTGTAATGTGAATTTTGTTGCAAGTCAACCTTTAATGATAATTCTCATTGTGGACGATTAGTTTAGTATCCATAAAATTTCTACTTGATGATGTTGAAACGGCACTACCGCCAGATGTAAGCCTTTGTAGCTCAGCATCTGCTTTATATTTATACTGTTCCATGTTTTACTTTTCAGAAAAGTCTTCGATGTACTGATAGACAACCTACCAATGTATACTCCTAACAAGCCTATCCATGAGTGTGATGTATGCATTAAAAAAGGAAAGAAAGTGCAATCAGCAGTTATGTACTGTAACACCTGCTCCAAAAAATACTGTAAAGGTCACCAAGAGGTAACTATTTTTCACGGTACAAAATTATATTAATCTAATCTTTGTATATCAACTGTTGGTGCCAGATCACAAGTAATTGCATACCGCTGCTGTTCGTTCTCATCATAAGATGTGAGACTAGCTCTGACTTTCTTGTGGGTCTACATTCTTATTCATGTTTAAAGTAGCATCAATCTATTGAAGAGTTTATTTTAATGTCTCTTGCATTTATTGTGCTTTCAGATTTCCAGTAGTTGAGGGTCTCTGTGTAGGGTTAAATGGGGGCCTGTCACATATCTCAATCAATGAAAAGTATTTTTTTATAATTTGGTCTCTCGTAGAACTCCCAAGTTACCAAGTGACAAAAACAAAGTGTTTTTAGAAGAACTGTGTCTATAATATATTAATGATTAATATAAGTATGACTATTTGAATTTATATAAATTTGTAAAAGTTTTGTTTGCCTGAAAAACAAGCTATACAAATAAACAGATAGGTAAAATAGTAACTCGTTTGAAGAAAAATTATAATACCTTAAGAATTATAATTAAAATTAGATGCAGTATAGAATGCTTTATAAGATGTGTTCAGATTTGTATTGCACTCTTTAAAAATGATAAACTTAATACTATAATAATATAAACGATCATATTACAAATGCTACCTTCCCTATCAACTGTAGCAATGAGTGTATGCAATAGCAATAACAGATCAAATGTCTACTAACTCAAATCTATAAACAAACGTTTTAATTAATATGGTGTCAATGGCTTAGAAATAATTTCCATTTGCTTTGCAAATTTATAAAGCATAAGAATATTTCCCAACTATATCATCCGATGGCTAATTTTCGTGCAGTGTTTAGCATTTGTCAGAACTGTTAGAGTAATGTATGAGTTCAGTATGGGCTACAGTTTACCACAGCTATCTTCGCTATCACACTGCATGGTTATAATCAGGAAGATCATTCATTATAAAATATTTCTGGTAAAAGGATCATTTAACAGAAAGTTTCTGAAGGATAATTGCGTACTAGCCAAAATGTATGTCTGCAGTCCCACAACGACGTACATGATGACCATGTTAATCTGAACATATCTGAGTATGTACAAAAAGCTGAACAAATGGAGACTAGAACCTGTGAGGAACACCCTACTCAAGTCTACAGCTTAGGGTGTCGATTCTGTCTGAATGTGTTCTGTCCTGCCTGTGTGTCTCCTCAAAATACTTGCAAGGAAGGTGGGAAGATTTAATCCGTTCACTTGATTATCAGTAACGTCTCAGTATCGATCATATTAAATATCTATACAGCTTGAATAGAGAAATTCAATGAAGGAACTTTTTTATTAGAATTAGCATTTAAAAGATTTTTTTTGATTTTCTTATGAGTTTTCAAGTTTACGTACTGAACTTGCAAAATGCTCTGCTTGAAAGTTTCTTGTTTGTATTTTTACCAGATCCTTTTTGTCTAAATGTAAAACTTTATTTGAATAATGAAATAAAATTTTAGACAAACCATTTATAGTTACTATGCAACCATTGTTGCATTGATCTACCAGTTATTCATGCGTTGTTATACACACATACGTAAAAAAAAAACATTTTTCACCACTTGTATAGCCTAGCTTGCACAGTTTTTCTAATGCAAAAGAATTATTGGTGAAATAGCAATGCAAGCAACCCCGAAACCAACAAGGTTTAAAAACTTTCCATTCTTTACTTGTAGAAATGAATCAAATGATGGTTGTCCGGCAACCTACTTATTATTAACCATTATCTACATTTTAGGTAAACCTCATGAGCTACAAAACTTGGACAGTCTTTTGGTGAGTGTAACTGCTGACATTAACTGTCTGAAAGAAGAATTGCTAAAGAGAGAGAAGGAGCTCACCAAAATTTCTAAAAAGGCTTCTAAGGAGATTTCAAAATTTGAACAAGAGACCGAAGAAATGGTGAAACAGCTACATAAAACTCGAGATCAGCAGGTGAATAAACAAATACATTTCATTCTTCTTGTTAGCAACAATAAAGTTAATCTACTCTGATCTAACCAACTGCAATAGCTTTTGATGCTGAATGCCTTTCGCAAGACCAAGATAATTTTAAAGTGTCCAAACGCTATTCGATGAATAAACTAGTATAAGCTTTAGCTGAAACCATTAGTAATGTAACATTAACTTTTGGTAATATAGCTGAAATGAGAATCAATGACTTTACCATTGATGTAAGCAGAGATAAATTTCTGGCAGGTTTAGCAAAGTGATTGATTTCATGCAAATTAGTAGCATCAGGAATTACATTATGTAGCGGTCTCAAGTCTCAATCTAAGAGTCTATGTAAAAAACCCCATCTACTGAAATTTATTACTCCACTTATTATAGATCAATGCAATACAAGTCAAGTACATGGAGCTGGAAGATGAGCTGATTTCGTCACGATTAGCAAACCAAGAAAAGATGACAGAGTTTGTTGAGGATGAAGTTTGTAAAATGTTAGCTAACCTGAGTATTCAGAGAACTGAGATAGAGGGTAGAGTTAGGAACAACCACCAGGTAAAAGTTTACTCGTGTACTTAGCGTTAGATATGTCATACTTACAAAGGAGGCTCTAAGATGAACTATTGATTAAGTATGTGTTTAAAAAAGAAGATGCTAGTCTTTCAAAATATTTAGATTATTTTAAATTTTACTTTTTGGACTAGCTTATATTAATAAAGTTTTTTTAATTAATTTAGCCAAAGTTATTGTTTAACTTTTTAAACTAAGGCGTTGCAGAATCTAATATCTCAAGTCATCCGGTTCAAAGTTTCTTAGTACTGTGTCATGTGTCAATATGCATGGTTGGTTTCTACATAACTAGACAGTTTTTTATTTCTAAAACAACTTTTTTTCTAAGAAAAGTTTTTTTCTAAGAATGAAACCTTTCTATAGTAGTTATAACTCAATGTATAAACTTCTAATGCATTTAGATTGGTTTTCAACTAATGAAGTGCAACAAAAAATTTTAAATGCTACAAGTTATAAAACTTCTCTGGGTTATGAATTTTCATGACCCCTGTCATAGAAATTATTTTTTTCAGTTTAAAAAACATTGCCTAACTTAATGTTTTTGACCTTTTTTGTGTCGTTGTAGGTGGACATAGTGAAGGCGTACAAAGAAATGCAAGCAAAGCTGGGTGGGCTCAAGAAAGAACAGCTCCCTCAACTGAGGGTTATGAGTGTCAAAACTCTTGAAATGGCAGGTTAGGACCCATCTATTGGTTTTTCTTATCATTCCTAAATATTGCCAGTTGTGGGTAAAATGACCTTGTTTATTTTATATGTAGGCAAAATGGTTCTGATCTGTTCATCTTGTGTTCTTTCCTCACTTTGAATATTCACTAATAATAGCCAATGTATATAATTAAGTTACTAAATCAATGCTTAATTAAAACCAAAATCAGGCTACAGCCTTTAAAAATTAATTTGTTTTACATCAAATCATCAGTAAAATATTTTGACTACTAACTCAAAATGCATTTCAAGAATTATCAAAGTAGGCTGCAGTTTAAAATAACCTAAAGGTTTAAAAAACCAATTGCCCATGAACAGTCTGGCAAAGCTGTGACTTCCAGTGAAGCAAGCTTACAAATATGGACTTAAGAGTAATTCTATGACTTTATAAAAAATATTTTGGTCAGAAAATGATATGTAGAGTTTCAGTTTGCGCATTATTAAAAAAATTTATTAAACTAAAAAGAATTAAAATAAACAAATTAGAAACTATAGTATGTTAAAACTACAGTGTAAAAATTTAAGAATATAACAAAAAAATGATCAGAAAATGTATAACTTAAATTTAATTTGACTTTTACCAGTACAAGTTAGACTAAGCTACATTACACACTTTTATTCATAAATCTGCATTTTCATCTACATATTTCCACATTAAATATTATTTTATATCATTGATGCTTTTATTAATTTAGTTTTTAATAATAATTTAGGATTTTGATCTGATTTTTATGTAGTTTTGTACTATGTGATTGTTTTAATGCTACATCTTCTATTTATATATTTCTCAAAGTCCGTGTGTCGCAAATCCGGCTATAGATCCTAAAATCTTGAAAAAAATACATGTATTCCGTACCGAAGAGGAGTCTATCTCCAACTATGCCGGTCTCAAGTCTGACACCTAGCCCACTGGACTATGGAAGTCGAATTGCTAGCCTGCCAATGTAAGGCATTATATCAGAGCAATACCTAACGGCTTTTCGTGTGATACGGGTCATAGCATAACGTCACGAGAAGCTGTTCGCTCACATTATTAAACTGCCTAATAACAAAACTCTCACTACTTCTCATTGTTAATAAGACAAAAAACTTTTCTCATGGTATGTAGTTTGAAAGTTAGAATGAAAAATGTTGTAATATGTTAAATACAAATCAATTTTCTGTCCAAATACTCTTCTGTTACACGGGCAACGCCGGGTGGCACAGCTAGTGTATATATAATTACACTAACTGTGCCTTCGGCACTGCCCGTGTATTAAAAATCAGTTTATAAACAATGTGAAGTGATGGAAGTTGCCTATCACTTGCTATTAGCCTGGCACAATGCCAATGGAAATTGGTATTAAAAATCAACTTATAAACAAGGAGAAGTAATGAAAGTTGCCTGCCATTCGCTGTCAGGCAACTCCCCAGCAAGTTGCAGGCTTTTGCCAAGCGGCCTGGCACATTGCCAATAGAAAATTCCACCAAGCTAGTTAATAAGCTTCTAACGCCGGTAGACCATGACACTGCGTCAGCATTGTTGTCCAGTTACGCTATTCGAATAATAGCTGTAGCTGGACAATCAAAACGACGAATACACACCAACTTTGAGAAATATATATATAGATGAAGTATTCATCATAGCTTTAGGTGACAAGATAAACTAAGAAGCGCGTAGTATATACTTAAAATGATTTCTTTTGTCCAAAATCGTTGCAATATATGGAAAACAATATTTATAGGTGTTTATGGTATAGAATGAATATTTTACAGAGTGTTAAGTAAATGGTGTAGTTTAATGCTGTATTTGATTATTTACTAATAACAAAATAAGAAGTGTTTAGTTTGCAGTACGCACTCACAAAAGTCATCAGTAATTTTTTATATGAAACAAACATCTGAAAAGCTTTTTTTTCTAGGAAAACCTGACTGATATTAGTTTTGATTAAAAAAAAACAAAGAAATATATACAGTTTGACAGCGAAATTCAAGTAAAACAAAATTGAGGTTTTTAAATCAAGTAATGATTCTTTGTTACAAGGATGTTCACAAGAGGAATGTTCCTATTGGTGAGTATTACATACTAGAGTTTGTCTAATCACTCACTATTAATAGGTAAACATTGTATCTTCTGTAGTAAAATACCATTCATTTTTTTTTTAGGTCAGGCACGGACTATTGAGACAAGGATTAAAACTGCAGATGACATCGTTATTTGCTACAAAGCTGTACCACCTAAGTCGCTCTCTTTAGTAAAGTCATTGAAAATTGACAGCTTCTGTCATTCGCTTTGTTATTATAATGGTAAATACTATCTTGGACTACAAAATGGAAATATTGGTGTCATCGACAATAATTTCACAACCTTTGAGACCCTCATATCGCTCGGTATCGCTCATTGGCCATACGGTATAACAGCACATGAGGATAAGCTTTACGTTCAGGAAACAACCTTTGCCAAGTACATGTACAGCAGAACCAAAGTCTGTGATTTATCTGGGAACCTTATCAGTGAATTTAGCAAAACTGCAGCAGTTCATGGCTGTAGACCAGCTATTTTACCAAAAGAAATTGTGGTCCCTGACACCAAGAATAATCAACTGACCATATACACTCTAACTGGCAAACTAGTAAAAATAATCAAACATAAGAATTTGTCAGGTCATGCCGCATCAGTTTGTCTTATGAGCTCTGATTCTGTCATTGTCACAGTATTTGACAGATCCCTTACCTTCAGAATCAATATCAACACTGGTCATATAGCTTGGGAATGTGTATCGGTAAAGGAGCCTCAAGCTGTAGCTTTATATGGAAGAGATCACATATGTGTCGCTAGTGAGAAAAAGATAACGCTTATCAATGCTGCCTCAGGTCGGTTGCTTGAAGTGGAGAATTGCCATATCCTGTGTTTGCTAAAGTTTTCTCAGTAACTGTAAGTTTTGAAATTTGAGTAAATCTAATAAGCTGAGTGTTTTACATAGAAGTGGCAAAATATTAAAATCATCTTGATTTCCATATCATTAGATAATATACGAATAATTATTGAAGCTAAACAGTGAGAATTTAATAATTCATAAAATTTTGTATCATACTTTTAATTGCAGAACTGTAGAATTCAGCCAATTCAATCAATTACTGCTTTCAAAATTGCTTAAAACTTTTTAAAACTTGGCTAATATCTAAAAATATTATGGTAATTTATAATTATCCTTTAACATTACAAATACAGCTCAGCTTACTCTTCTCATTGGTCATCAGTTTGAGCATGTGATTGACAATTTCCAAGGCTATGAACAGCCTTTGCTTATCATTACGGTATCTGAATCGAAAGCCTAAGTTCTACAACATAAAAGAACTATTAGATTCATAAGGTCTAGGAAAACTTACTTCAAGTGAGGGGTAAAATGACTTTTTTGGTGGGTATCAGCTGTGCCTTATGTGTTCTCTAAGACCAATCTACATAATGAGACATGGTGTGCAACCAAACGAGCGGTGTATTGTTTAAAACCTTAATCAAGAATTGAAGTTTTTTTTGAACAGGTCTTGTAGGAGGTAGCACTAAAGGTTGCATATATAGTTACAGTAATGACCTGTTTACTAACTGTGACATAGGGATTCTATAAACTTTATGTACTTTCAACTAATTATATTTCTGCTGATGTCAAACTTACGCTGTCTACTTACGCTCACATGATGTTGATTTCACTCCACTGCTCGGTATGCATTTTTAATGTTGCTTACACAATATTTTGGAAAAAACGTATTTAGCATAAAAGTCCATAAATTGACTGTTTTAAGATTTTGTTTTCAAAGTTATGCAAACTAGACTAGCTAAGCAAAAACCAATCAAATTTTTTCCTATAATAAACAGTCTATAGTTTCGTGAGTTCAGGTGTGTGTTCAGTCTATTTAGATATATATAATATAATGTATATCGATATAATACATTCAGAAATTTACAAAACTTTTAACTTCATTATCACTGCCACTATAAGTTGTAAAAAAATCTTTAGCTGGTTTATAAAAACCACAATCATTAAATTTATTATTGTACAAATCAAACCATGCTTTAGTTAATAAACTGTACTATTTTGTTCACTAATTTTTAAAAATATTTATCACTTTTAGGTGATGATGACAAAATGTAAACATTTATTAATAAATGTCTCTAAATGCAACTTACTTTTTTGCCTAAACACTTATTTTATAGGAAGTGGATTAATTTCACATTCATCACACTACTGTAGAAAGACGTCTATTTTATTTTCACCTGTCACTGCCTTTCAATTAACTAATGAACTGTGCACATTAATTATGTGCGCCAAAACTTTTTTGTATGTAAATTGTACATGTAGGGATTAGCAAATTAAATTAAATTAGTTGAGAGTTAAATACACTCAATTTTTTTGCACATTGCAGTTTTTACAACTACAGACTGTGGAAGTTTTTGAAAAGGCATTTTAGATTTTTAATTGAATTTTGTGTGAAAACGCAAATGTTTTCTAAAATAGAAATGCAATTTACCTAATGATTGTTTTATCAAGCAGCATGGCCTTCTAGATAAAACTCATGAACAGATGTTATAACTTAAATGATTCAGTTGTGAATTTATCTGATCGCTAAGGCGTTTTTGTCACAATTGCAAACTGCATAAGTTCCACATTCAGCCCTAAAATGTTTTGTTTATGCTCAAAACCACAATCGTATATCAAATTATCTATGATACAAATCAGATTATCTGCAATAGATTTTTACAGATAATTTGGCATATTATTAGATGGAATCATATCAAAATAGTGAGGCTTATGTTACTAGCAACATTATCTTGGTTGTTGCAGGAAATTTCCTTGCAGAGTTTCCAACAGCTGTATCAACTAGTGCTGATACCATTAACCCAGATATACTTGCTACGAAAGTATGGCGAGTACTGGCATCGACCTTGAGAGGAGTTTGGTGCACAGATATAGCAGTGAGTGGTGACACTGTAGTTCTATTTGATGCACAAACTAACACAATATCTAAATACAGATTACACTAAGTAATGTTCCGCTGGATCATCATTACGTTTCTATGTTTGTCAACACGTTATGGTTGTATCAGGGATTCATTTGCTATAGACTAGAGATTTTTAACATTAGAAATCTACATTAGATTAATAATTAAACTTTTGTATCATGCAGATAGATATACACAGTTTAGATAGATACGGCGTTAAAAATTTTACCAATAAACTTCTGATTCTATGTGCTAGTGGTTACGATAGGTTTACCATCATTTTTTGAAAATATATATATATTTTTGGTAGTATAGATTGACATCATTGTCTCACGACATCAGATTGTTTCATAGTGTACTGTTTTGTAAAATTACATATTGATTGCTTTACTTTTTCTGTTTGCTTCAGTTTGTTTATAAATAAGTTCATTACCTTGTTTGCTATTTAATTGTTCTTTCTCATCAATTGTTTATTTCGAGTCGTATAAAATGCACGTATTCGTTTTTTTAGTGCAAAATGTTTCCTATTTTATTTTTCGTTTTCCTTTTTTTTGATTGTAATGGAAACATAGATGAGCTATTTCCAGTTGAATCAATAAACAGATTATTCATGTTTACCTGTTTCATACCTTTACATACTACTCTGTTAGGCAGCAAAACAAAGATGAATCTGATATATATATATATATATATATATATATATATATATATATACATGTATATATATTTGAAGCGATCTTATGAAATGGTAAAATGATTTTATAACTTAAAGTTTCATGTTTGAAACAATCTTCAGATCTAATGATGGTGATTGGGTATCGTATCACTTATATACAAACTGGTGCTGTTTAAATGTTACCAAGTAGGTATTTAGCTTTATGTCTACAAGCTGAAACAAGGCTGTTTCTTTCATTCAGGCCAGCCATTTCTGGCAAATGTATTATGTAATACTTCTCAGCTATACATAATCCGCAGTCATTCTTTGCTGTGTCAAATGGTTTGGCTTCTGATATAATTTGCCATTTTATAGAGTAGTTTGCTGTGTTTGTCCTTTAGCTCCCATATGAAGTTGCTCAGATCTGTTTGCGATTTTTTATCTCGGTGATTAAAAGAAGCTGTATGGTTACTGTATCGTTGTTTGAATGTAGTGCTTGCTAGTGCATATATGTATGTTTAGCGTTACTTCCCGTTGCAGCTGTTGCCTGATATATTATTCCTTTAGTTTTGCACTTTCCTTCTAGCCGGCACTCTTAGCGGGCACTGCTCGTTAGAAGGGAAGTGCCAAACTAAAGCTAAATACCTACTTGGTAACATTTAAATAGCATCAGTTTGTATATAAGTGATACGATACCCTATCACCATCATTAGATCTGAAGATTGTTTTAAACATGAAACTTTAGGTTACAAAATCATTTTACCATTTTATAAGATCTTTTTAATTTTATAGGTAAATTTTACTCATACACATTTTTTATTGTCATTCAGTATTGATTTTAAACTCTTTGGTAAAATCTGACGATTGCATTAGTTCTATGATTTTTACACTATACACGTATATTTTATCAAACGCTAATAGCATGAAACTTTAAGTAATAAAATCATTTTACCATTTTACAAGGTCTCTTTAATTTTACAGATAGCTCAGCATATGCTTCGAGCACTCTACAGCTCACGCTGGTACCAAAATTATATATATATGTATAATGAATAAATTTTATATATATATATATATATATATATATATATATATATATATATATATATATATATATATATATATATATATATATGCATATATTATGTCTTAATAATTGAAACAGCAATGAAGAAGGTGCAAGTCATTCCGTTTGAAGTCGATTGAAAGATAGGCATCAGCATTCTATATTTTGCCAGATGTAAACTTGATACAGTGTAAAAACATATCAGCAAGACTCAAATGAGTGATTGCATGAATGTGTACACACATATGTGTGTGAGCATGTGTAGGAATACGCGTATGTGCGTATGCTCATGCGAAAGTGCGGGTGTGCAGGAGTGCGTGTGTGCCTGTACGGGTGAGTATGTAGGTGCGTTTGCAAGTATGTCGGTGTGTTTGCAAAAATGTGGGTATGGGAGTGCGAGTGTGTGGGTGTGAGTGGGTTTGTGGGTGTGTTTGCATGTACTGTTGCTGGGTGCTGATGCGTAAGCGTCTGGTTATATGAGTGTATGTGTGAGTGTGAGAGTGGAGATATCTGATGCTTGAGTTTTTGATGTGTGTGTAAATGTTTGCGCCTGTGTGAGAATGTGTTTGGGAAAACTAAAACTGACCTAATTGCGATTAGCTGATTTAGCTTTGCAAATGATCCACCGCAACCTTTTTGCTACTCCACAATAAACTAAACCACTCCTTCCAAAAGAAAATATTTTATATTTGCGAAATAAACATAATAATATCCTGTCAATGTGTGCATGAAAAGAACTGCATATGGCGAGGCGTTCTAATGCTCTACTCTCTCTGAATTGTCTAACCTCTTATATATCATTTGGAGAACGTAAGCTCTGCCTATTTTTTAGGGTCTAAAGATATTACCATAGATTACACCAAATGTGTCAAAGTCTTGGCTTGCAGGCCACATCCAGCCCACATTGTAATAATATCTGGCCAGCAAGATCATTTTACATTATTGTTATTCGTGGCCCATCGATATGAAGCACTCATAACATAATATTACACAAAACTGCATATCCCATAATGCAACGCTTCAGCTGCCTTGCTGCGTACTTCTGGGAGTCTTACCAGGTTTTCTGACAATTTTGACAACCTGACGACAGGGATAATTAAAAAGTGACAGACGAGACGATCATTTATTACTGTAGGTGACGTTGACGAGGTGACGATGATGGTGTAAGTAGAATTAATAAAGTACGGCCACACGTAAAGTGTTTTTCGTTGGTTTTGAGTTCTGACCAAATCATGAAATGAACGAAAAACACAAAATTATTCAGTCGAAATTCACATAATTATCTGAGCTGTGCATTTCCACCGAATTCATCGGCGAAACACTTTTAACTGGTTAAACAAAATTCCTAAAGCTGATACCAATTCAGCTACCAATTCCTAAAGCTGATAGAATCGCGCTCACTAATAATTTAATTATTAGTGAGCGCGATTCTATCAGCTTTAGGAATTGGTATAGTCCAAGGCACGTATTAAGACACACAATAAAAGTACAAATGCAATTCAACATACTATATATAATGGCATGCTTCTGTCATGTAGTGACAATGCTTGGTAGTGTTCTCTAGTAGAGAAACACACCGCCAGGACTAGGTTTTTTATAAGCTACCTTGGGTGGTCCTAACACTTATCAAGGGCTTCTTCTGGAACTGTCAGATTGAGAAATGCCAATCTGACAAAAAGCTCTCAGCAAGCTTTCAACCCTAAATTGCTGGGTTTTTCGGATCTAGACCTTAACTTGGAGGCCCCGTGTACCACACTGACAACGTGGGCACGTTAAAGATCCACCTTTGTCCTTTGCACATTGGACAAGTAAAATCGCTACCTGGCTTTGTCAGACTGGATGTGTTGCAAAAATGTATCCCTTCAGGTTAATCTGACAGTTCCAGAAGAAGCCCTTGATAAGTGTTAGGACCACCCAAGGTAGCTTATAAAAAAACTTGTCCTGGCGGTGTGTTTCTCTGCTAGAGAACACTACCAAGCATTGTCACTACATGACAGAAGCATGCCATTATTAATTCAACATACTACACACAATGTAACTGCTTAGGTTGAGCTATTGTTGGTTAGTGATCACGATTCTAGCAACTCTTAAAATTTACGTAGTCCGAAGCACATAACGCGACACGCAAGAAAATATTACGGCAATTCACAATAGTCATTACGATGCAACTGACTTGATTGCGCTAAAGATGGCAACTCTTTGTACCACAAAACTTTTGCTGCTAAAAAAGACACTGCTATTATTAAAAAATAAACAATTTGTAGCCATAATGTTCAAACGATAAATACCAACAATAGGGCAGTCTAAGCAGTTGCATCGTATGTACTATGTTGAATTGTACTCATGCTTTTTTTGTCTGTCGTAATATGTACCTCGAACTATACTAATTGCAAAAGCTGCTGGAATCGTGCTTGTTAATAACTTGTTTAGCCAATTAAAAACGTTTTGTTGACAAATTCCGTAGGCATGCACAGCTCAGATAATTCTGTAAATTTCGGCCAAATAAACCTGTGTTTTCATTCATTTTGTGGTCTTGGTTAGAAACGACAAAAAATTAGTAATGTATGGCCTTACCTTTACTAACTACCTGAACTGTCTTATCATTTGTCCATAAACCAACACGGTCAAACGAAACTTCAATAGTTTCGGTTTGAAGCATCTGGCTGAGCATTTATAGACTGCCAGGTAATTGAAGTAAACAGCAATGAAATGCCATGATACACTGACAGAAAATCCGTTTCCAAGTCTGTGACTAACAGCGATTATTAAAGCCAATCTCGGTCTAGTTTCAGTACAAAAAGTATAGCCCTAAATCTCTAAGACGTCTGTCACTCTTGGCAGAGTTGTCAGCAACGCTCCCAAACATCACTCATAAGTTTGTGAAGGTCGCTGATTGAGCCATGCTTTTGATTAGCAGAAGTTCAAGCTGAGCAAGTTTCAGGCTTTTAACACAACTCACTGCTACCAGAATGAATATTTGTATTAAAATAACAAATATGAAGAAAGAGGTTATTTTGTTTACCAACATGAAAAAGGAGACGACAGTGATTTTAAAAGGGACGACTGTGATTTTAAAAGTGACTATTCTGGCGGCAATTTTCTGTGGTAGGACACCCACTTCTCGTGTCAATTAAGTCTAGCTATTACAAAATATTACGAAGATTTGGGAAGCCGTTCACCTGATGAGCACCTGCTGCCCATCCTAAGAATCTCCACAACACCGAACTTTAAATTAAGCGTAAACAAAATTGTTGCCAAAAATTATCTGACTTTGGTCAGAGCACATAATCAGATCAGAGCCATAAGAGCAAAGAAAACTGAGTGATTTAAATTATTATTGCTGAAAAGCATACATTTTATGTGTATTTCAAGGTTTTGTAAAATGTCCATATTTTTAACTTGTATAATTTCGACAAGAGATATTTTAAGGAGAGCAAAATCCTTTGGAGTATTTAAGTTTATTTTTATATACATTGACATAAGAGCAAAAGAAATTGAAATTTATTTTTAACAACATTTGTAGTTTTATGAAAAGCAAAAAATTAAATAGAAGTAATTTAAGGTTTAAGTTTGTTACAGAATAATATTCCAGTGTGTTTTTATTCATATTTATGTTCCAAAAACATTTAGTTTTACTGTGTTCAATAAATGTTTATTCCGCTTGGTTTGTGACCTAAAGTGTGTTTTAAATTTTAGCCTCTTGTACAATTGAGTTTGACATCCCTGGGTTACACCATAGTAATGCCAATAGTCTAAGCCGGCAAGCTAGTGAAAATTGCTGGAGAGTATGAGCTCATCAAGCTCATCAACAAAAAAAGCTTGCCATAGAAAATCAGCTCTTGTTGCGTTTACTCGCGGGAAGCCTAACAGCCCTGTTCGGGGTTGCCAGAACCTTACCTAAGACGTCAGGCCATTTGGGTCAACTCACTGCTTGTAAAATAGTAGCCAGGGAGGCTGACTTTAAGTCAGTCAAGGCCAACCTAAGAACTTTTGGCACGGCTTGAGTGAAGGCTCAAGATAACATGGACAAGGAGCTAGGGCATGTGAAAGCCACAGGCCAAGGGCTTGTGACCACCATGTATTGTGCACTCTTGGGTTAGAGCAGCTGACTAACGATTAATTAAAACAGCAGAGTCAGGAGCTCCAGCAACTACACAAAATTTGACCACTTTTCATAATACAGTCAGGCAAAGTATTAAAAGCCCAATCTTTACTCCACAACCAGCCTAAATGTTGTGCAGATACAACATACATGAAATCTTATATCATTGAACCGAGTGGGTTTATACTTTTCCAAAATTGGTAATGAAGAACGAAAGCAAAGTTGTCTGGACCAAATATCCGGTTTAGTGTTTTATATTGCTATTGTCAAAGTAACGCAATCAGCCTGATCGAGTATTTGTTAGTTAAAACCTCCAGTTTCAAAATTTGTCTCAACTAATCAAAAAAGTTTTTATCAAAGTTTAGGCTCAACCAATCGAACTTGCTAGTTATTCTTGCCCAACTCTCATTTTACAGGCGCTTTTGGTTTCGGAGGTTTTTTAATATTTATCAAGCTACGATATTTGTTCAAAATAGCTAAGAAATAACTCAAGTCAGTGATTTTATATTGTGAAAGATTTCAATGAACCTCTTTACTTTAAGCTTTTAAGAATACAAAAAAGCATTGCAGACACAACTTCTACAATCCTACTCATAACTCCGTGTGCTGTTTGATGGAAACAAGTATTCTGTAGTGCAGAATAATAAAGTTACTATGATGGCAAGGTTCTAGTGCTCACTTTGATAGACATGGCTAAAATGAAAGACCAAACAACTTGTGTAACACTACTTTTTCCTTATAGTCACTAATCTCTATACATTGTAGGGGCGGTTTAAAAAATACTTCTCTAAACTTTTTTTTCCATTTGTACAGCTTTTTATTTTATATATCATTAGAACATGAATTTTTGGCAAAGATATGTTATAAGATGATTACTGAAAAAAAAATTAATAAATAAAAAAAGAATAAGATGAAATTTTTAGTTTGATGATATACTAACTACTTCTCAAGTTATACAAAATTGCACATAATCATGACAACCTTTAAATTTTCTTTGAACATTAATTCCAACTTTAAAGAGCTAAATTTAGTTGAAATAGAACAGTATTTAGAAAGATTGGGTTGGCTTGACTTTATTGAAAGCAGAATTGTTGAAATCGATGCAAATAGTTTGCAAGATAAAGCTATTTTGGCATGATTTGGCTTCAGCATGATGCCGCTTGCTTTTCCTATTTGTGAGAGAATAATTTGTGTGGCAGTGCAATGCATTGCTGTTCAAAGCAGTACTCATATCTGTGATCTTTCTGGATGACTCATTAGTCACTGAAAACGTAACACTAAGAGTTTTGGTGTAACTCTTGCTGCTTCTGCAAATAAAATTTTACACTTTTAACAATTTTAAAGTCAGTAAAACTATGAAATAGTCTGACGGTGTGACATGGTATTAAGACCTTACCCACCACACTATATTAAAATATTCTTGCCTGTGTTGACAGTATAAATCAGCTGACAATCCTTAGGACTTTTTTCAAGTTGTGGTGTAGGTTACGATAGACAAACACCAAGCTAGCATACAATGTGTTGAAATAAGAAATTATATAGGTTAGATGCTAGTAAAAAATAGCTATGATAAACTAACAAATTGAAAGCCAAATTCTCTTTTAAGCCTCAATGCACCAGAATGCATCGAATTAAAAATCAATTTAGTCTTTTATGTAGTTATTTGTTTGTTTATTTTCATCTATAATATAACTACAAAAAATAATATGAAGAGTGTTTCTTACAGTATAAAAGAGCGAGAGAAATAGAAAATAATTGTCACTCCAAGGAAGGTGATGATGAGTTACACGTACCTGTGCGCAATAGCAAGGTTAATCAAGTCGCGGAACGTGAAAGTAGAGTTAGCAGAAGTATGTCTAGTTAGTTTAGTCGTTTGGTTGTCTGAGGTAGTGCTTCAGTTCATTTTTGAAAGAATTAGCATTTACAATTTTATGCAGTGTAACCAGTAGATTCCAATTACTCCTGATAATCCAAACAAAATTGACCAGCTTTTGATTTAAACAATGGTATTTTTAGGTTTATGTGTGTTTGACGAGTGGTTAAAGGTGTTATTGTCTTGTTAATTCATCATATTGGTAATTTCATCATATTTGTATATCTATACATTAATTACTTCTGTTTTTTAGGTGTAATATATGCCTGATTTAAGCTAGCATGCAGCTATGATTTATTTAACCAACTTTTTTATTACTAAAAACATTTAACGCGTAAAAAATATAAGAGTTTGTTTGTGGTTATCAAACTAAAGCAGAAAATAAGGTTGAACCCTTTATGAGTTACAATGCTCACTAGAACAATCAGCGCTTGGCAAATGTTGATGACGTAAAATATTTCTTTTGCACTTGTTTTTAACATAATAATTGTCTTACCTGTAAAAAGTAAGTTTTTATGATGATTAATTTGGATTTTGGATTGGAAGAATTGAGAAAAAATTATTTAAGCAAGTAAAGCTGTATATATAAAAAAAAACTATTATCAGTAGGCTAAAGTAGATTTCATTAATGCAATGAGAGAAAATGGAAATGAGATTGATAGAATTTCTTGGTAGACTTTGAGCCCATACTATATTTGGAATATTTATAAGCTCTAACAAGAACAAACACTAGTTTGTAATAATTTTAACTGAAATAGAGACTCGGGCAGAGTCTTTCTTGTTGGCGCACACCATCATTTGATGTAACAATTGTAATAAAAAATAATGATACAAAGAATGATAGTAAAAGCAATGGTAATAAAATGGTAATAATAAAAACAACAGTGATAAATATGCCAAAATGACTTTAGCTAGAAAACAGAACTTTGTAAAAGGTATTACAAAGATAATAGCCATATATTGATAATCACAATAGAGTAACTCATGTTAAAGTAGTTACTAATGAGCATGATTATTGTGTATCTACTGTAGCTTAAATTAGACTCACACAAACTCATCCAGATCAGTATAAAACTAGCTCACAGAGCTAAAAATGCATAATGCTTCTCATCAGTGAGTTTTTCAAATATGGAAGAACAATTGCTATGAAATGATGTAGATGTTATGAAGCAGAGCTAGATTAGCTAGACTCTGCAACTCATCTTAACTCACTAAAGTTTGTGCATTAATCAAGCATTGCTGTAAAATCTCTTAGTAAAACAAAAGGTATTTGTAGTGAATGGGCACAAAACTTCATTCTGACAGACTTTTTCACACTAAGTTAAACAGTATTTAATTTTATCATATTATTATTCAGATTAATGAAACATAATTTTCAAGTGTGTTCTTATACAAAAGTTGTGAGTTTTTTATACAAATATTCAGAGAACTTCAATAACAAGGTTAGCTTATGGGTTTTAACTAAATGCAGTCAGCTTGAGGATACAATTTTACTAATCACCAGCTTCTTCCAACTAAAGTAGAGCTTGACATCTGATGTCATTGTATCAGTTTCATTACATTTATTTCTAAAGAACGCCGTGGCTGTTAAAAGGAAAGTCTTATTGTATTTTAATAACGTAATAATCTTAATAACTTCGGTCTAACCTCAAAATATGTTTTTGATAAATGAGAAAAAAATGTTGTGGTTTGTAAAAAACTGTCTTCAAAAAGTTGATCACTTAGTAATTGTTCCAACTACAATAGTAAAACCTTGACTTGAACTATGATCTCAACTGTTCAAATTTTTCTTCAAATTGGACCAACAACTCTTTAATATTTTAATATTAGAGTTTGTCTCTCCATTCAGCTAATTTTTTTATAAATTTTGGGAGCTATAATTTCTTACTCAACATAAAACTGTTTGTTTAGCTCAGGAGCACAACAAGGCTGATAGTATTGACTGTCAGTTTGTGTTTGTCAATAAACAATTTTAATGAAGCTATTTAGTTGGACATTTTTACTTTGTTTTAGATAAACTAGCTGTCATGACAGTAAATGACTATTGTAAAAACATAGCATTTCATGCTTATTTTAAAAAAATGTCTTTAGGCATAGTCTTGAAAGGGAACTTATGTATGTTTTACATGACGCAAGCAAATTGTTTAATTCAGTGAAACTTTCTTATATTGTACACCATAAAAATTATGTGAGCCTTGGTTAGATCGCATTAATGCTAGAAAACACTAAAAATATGTATTTATAATTAGTAGCAATGTTTTTCTAATGTATCTCTTTCTTATTTTATTGGTCAAACAAAAATTTTGACATTTTAAAGATAGAAAATATGTCTAGAAATGTTTGCCTAATATAAATTGATCTTCATGTAAATTTCATAAATATGGCCTAAGGGACCCTCTGTCATTAACATTAATAACTTTCACACAGCCCACCTGTTTGCTCTTGAACATTTTACCAATTTTAAAGGATATGATTGCTACATTTGTCAGCAAAAATAATTAGGAATGTCAAAAAATCAATCACTCTGATAATGCTCAACGTTTCAAAACTTGTTTCGGTCATTTATTTTTAAGCTGAGTCTAGATTAGCTTTTAACAAATACTCATCAAAATACCCAAACCAGTCATATTCACAGTAAAACTTGATGTTACACATAAACACACCTTTTAACTGTAGTTAGATTGAAACAGAATTTAGGAAGAGTTTGTTAGTTTGCCTTTTTGAAATCAAAATTGCTCAAATCAGTAAAAATGATTTGAAAAAACTTGCATAGTATGATTGAGTTTCAGCATGATGCCCTATTCTTGACTAAACTAAACAATAACCAAACTTTCTACTAATAAAAACGTTGAACACGGAAAAAATAAAAGAGTTTGTTTTTGTTTGTCAAACTAAAGCAGGCAATAAAGTTGAACCAATTTTAGATTTGAACGGCTCGGTAGAACAATGAGCTTTTGGCAAATGTTGATGACGTAAAATCTTGTTTTTAACAGAAAAATTGTTTTGTCTATAAAAACAATTTTTTATGAGGATCAATTTGGATGGCAAGAATTTAGAACAATTTTTTTAAGCAGGTAAAGCTAAATAAATAGAAAACCTCTTATCAGTAGGCTAAAGTAGGTTTCATTAATAAAATGAGAGAAAGTGGAAATGAGATTGATGAAGTTTCTTGTAGACTTTTAGCCAATATTATGTTTGAGATATTTATAAGCGGTCGGAAGAAATATTTTTAATTTATTTGCTAATCTGCAATTGAGAGTTCAGATTTTATGGTTAGTCAACTTCATTTTTTCTGAAAAGAGGCAATCTGCTTGAATTGCTGACATCAATGCCAAAAGCCAGTTCTGAGTTTACTGTAAACCTATTCATATTATTTGGTAGCAGTTTAAGAATAGTTTAGTTTTATGGTGCGTATTTGTTAAACACTACTACTTTGTTAATAATGCTTCATCAAAGTTAGAATTACATTTAAAAGACAACACAGTATGGTATTTCTCATAACCAAGTAATAAAGTTGTCTTTGAGTGAGCCGATAAAAAACTTCAAGTCTTGATATAGTGATTCATTCTACAAATTATCTTGTGTTCTACCAGCGTGGATTTTGCATCTTTAGATTACATATTGTTTTTACAAAAAACTGACAAAATGCTTTAATAACTTTAGAATTCCTATATTTTTGACATTCTTGTAGAGCTCAGATATACAAGTTTAAAATTCCCAGTAAACGATCCAGTCAGAAAATGTAAAATTTTAGTAAAGAGCTTAACTAATAGCTTACTGTTACAGGCTGAACGTGAACATATCATTAAACTGTTTTTGTCTAATACATAAATTGGCATATCTAATAGTATCCAACTTTGTCTAAATCAAACAGCTATTTACTCTGCTAAAGTTATCTGACACCGCATTAGAAGCAACTGGAGCAAAGTATCAGACACACGTTCTCAATACAGATGATGTCAAATGAAATAACATTAAATAATGATTTTCTGAGAACCTTTTTAACCAGATACCATGAACTCTTTCAAGAGCGGATGTTGATTAGCTCTGTTGAGGTGAGATGAAAGAACTTTTGTCTGAACTCTCGTAGACAAATATATGGCTAGCTTTCTGTCTGCTAGAATCAATAGTTTACTGATTAAATGATTGCCTTATTGCCACTAGCGTTTTACGCTCGCCAGTAGAAGGTCTCGTCTGATGAGTTCTGTTTCAACCAGGGAAAATGAAGCAGTTTTGTACTCTGAGTTTCTATTATGGTACGTGTAAGTATTCTAATAGAGTATCTGGTATCAGGCATCCATAGAGCTAAACCGCTCATATAGGAGAACAAGAGAATTTACATTTTCCGAGTATCAGATTAAGTTATTCTGGTTCAAACTCTGTTTCATGGCAGGCTTTGAACCGAGTGTATTGACCTTTAGTAATGCAACTTTTTCTTGGTGTTAATTGGCACATGACTTGGTTCATGTGCCAATTCTCTGTAGTTTTCAAACAGAGATTTTTTTTGAGCATCACAAACTTTTTGCTGGCTTGCTGAAAACATACTCAAAAATTATATTTTTATAAAATTTGTTTGAAAAATACTGAATAAGAAAAACTTGAAGCACTGACACATTTTTCAACTTATATGTATAGTCAAAGGTACTTTATGCTTTTTATTAAAAAGTTCTTTTTAGCTGATTTAGAAGTTTTGAAAATCAAATTTCTGCTAAATCCAGTATTTAATTTTTGTCTTTTAATACTTGAACTGCCAGAAACACTGGTAAGCTTAAAATAACACTCGAACAAACCCAATAAGAAGTGATGTACGTAATTAGCTAGCACACATGCAAAGTTAGATTTCAAGCTGTAGAATGATTTTTACTGGCAAATATTTAATAGCAATCCAAATAGCAAAGAGGTGTAATACAAAACAATTATCCATAGTTCTCACTTGCATGCATTCAAGATGTTTTTAAAGGCAGCAGTATTTCACAGTAATTTTGTCATATGAATCTATGAAAGTACTTTAAAGTGCCTCAATGGCTTACTTAAAATAACATTTTGTTGTTTTTGTGTAAACATATCATTTACAATAAGAACTGTCGCTTTGCTACAAATGTGTGCTTAAAGTTCACCCCCATATATGACACCAGTTTATCTTCTTACCAGTCAACTCGCTATGTCAGGCCGATTCATTAGGAAAAAGAAAGGATTTTGCTAGTCATGTTAATAAAAAGCGCATATCTAAAAGCTTGAGTTCAAAAAAGTGTTTTTGAGATGTCTACCATCTATGCAAAATTGATTACCACAAACTGCTATCTAAAAGTAAAATAAAACAAACTGTATCATATTTCTTAATTCATTGGTCAAACAAGAATTTTGACATTTTAAAGATAGAAAATATGTCTAGAAATGTTTGCCTAATATAAATTGATCATCATGTAAATTTCAAAAATATAGCGAAAGGGACAATCCTTAGCACTTCTAAAGGTCGTGATGCAGGTTACGATAGACAAACACAGAGACAGAGGTCAATGCATATGTGTGTCTGTATCGTAGGGGTTAATTCATCTGATATTCATATATTTCAATACATCTGTATATTGGTACAGTACAGGTCAATCAAAATGTAGTCTTCAAAGAGCATCGACACTTTTTGAGAGCAAGTATGTTTTCATATTCAAGTTTATCAAAATACCGTCATTATCTTTTCATTTTTTGCCATGTTTTCTGTAATTGCATATCTGCTTTTATGATGATAAGTTTGTATTGAAAGACTTTAAAAAAACTTCTTCAAGCAGGAAAAGCTATATAACCAAAAAAACTCATATTAGTAAACTAACGTAAGTTTCATTATTGCAGTGAGAGAAAAGGAAATGAGCTTGATAGAATTTCTGAGAGACTTTCAACCCATATTGTATTTGGAATATTTACAAGCTCCCTGAAGAACAAACACTTTGCTTTCAAAAGCCTAAATATTCTTAACTTAATAGCAAATCTGCATTAGAAAATTTAGATTTCATGGTTTGTAAGCTTTCTTTTTTTAAAGAGACAATTGGCTTGAATTGCTGACATCAATGGGAAAAGTTAATTTTGAGTTTACTGTAACCCTATTGATAATCTTCGGTAGCAGTTTAGGAACAATTCAGCTTGTCATGTATATTTATTAAACACTTTATTTCACTAAAGTTAGAATTACATGTAACAGACAACACAGTATGGTATTTCTCATAAGCAAATGAAAAATTTGTTCGTGACTAAGCGGACATAACAAACATTAATCTTCAGATAGTGATTCATTCTACGAACTATCTTGAGTTCTACCAGCGTTGACTTTGCATCGCTAGATTTTAAATTAATTTCTCACAGAAAATTGAAAAAATGCCCTGGTAACACTGAAATTCCTAAGTTTTTAGTAGTTTTGCGGAACTAAAATATACAAGTTCAAAATGCCGAATAAATGACACAACGTATTTTTTTAGTTAAAGCTGTGTTAGACTGAACCCCAACTTAAACTGATTTTGTCCAATATATTAGTTGACATACTCAATAGTATCCATTTTTGTCTAAATCAAACAGTTATTAAATCTATTGAAGTTATCTGACACTTATTGAAAGCAACTAGAGCAAAGAATCCAACATTTATGTTATTAATGCAAACGACATCAACTGAAATCAAATTGACAATTTATTTTATCAATACCTTATCAAGCGTATACCATAAACCCTCTCAAGATCGCATCTTGAGTATTATTGAAATGAGATCAAAGAAGATTAGGCTAAACTTTAGTAGACAAATATATGGCTAGCTTTATGTTTGCTAGAATCAATAGTTTTACTGATTAAAAGATTGCCTTAATGTCACTTGTGTTTTACGCTCGCCAGTAGAAGGTCTCGTCTGATGAGTTCTGTTTCAACCAGGAAAAATGAAGCAGTTCTGTTCTCTGAGTTTCTATTATGGTACGTGTAAGTATTCTAATAGAGTATCTGGTATGAGGCATCCATAGAGCTAAACCGCTCATATAGGAGAACAAGAGAATTTACATTTTCCTTTTCTAATCAGTAAAAACCGAGTATTAGATCAAGTTACTCTGGTTTAAACTCTGTTTCATGGCAGGCTTTGAACCGAGTGTATTTACCTTTAGTAATGCAACTTTATCTTGGTGTTAATTGGTACATGTCTTGGTTTATGTGCCAATTTTCTGTAGCTTTCAAATAGAGAACCTTTTACTGAGTATCACAATCTTTTGCTGGCTTGCTGAAACATACTCAAAAATTATATTTTTATAAAAAGTTTGTCTGAAAAATGTCGAGTGAGAAAAACTTACAGCACTGCCACATGTTTCAACTTACATGTATAGTCAAAGTTACTTGACATTTTTTATTAGAAAGTTCTTTTTAACTGATTTATAAATTTTAAAATTGAACTTTCTGCTAAATCCAGTATTTACTTTTTGTCTTTTAGTACTTGAAATGCCAGAAACATGGTTAAGCTCAAAATAACACTCAAACATACGTAATACGAAGTTATGTAATTAGCTAGCACACATGCAAAGATAGATTTTCAAACTCTAGAAAGAATTTTTACAGGTAACAATTTAATAGCAATCCAAACAGCAAAGAGTTGTGCTACATAACACTTATCAATAGTTCTTACTTGCATGCATTCAAGGTGTTTTTAAAGGCAACAGTATTTTGCAGTAATTTTGTGATAGGAATCTATGAAAGTATTTTAAAGTGCCTCAATGGCTTACTTAAAATAACATTTTTTGTTTTTGTGTAAACATATCATTTACAGTAAGAACTGTTGCTTTGTTACAAATGTGTGCTTAAAGTTCACCCCCATATATGACATCAGTTTATCTTTTTACTAGCCAACTCGCTATGTCAGGCTGATTCATTAGGAAAAAGAAATTTTGCTAGCCATGTTAATAAAAAGTGCATATCTAAAAGCTTGAGCTCGAAAATGTGTTTTTGAGTCGCCATCTCTACAAAATTAATTACTACAATCCGCCGTCTAAAAGTAAAATAAAACAAACTGGAATGTTTCTGAGCATGAGCTTTAATTTGCAGTGACCTTCAGCAATAATTTAAAAATTGTGCGGCTTTTGGCATAGTTTACGCTCAGACAAAAATGTATGAACACTCAAACTGAATAATACAGTTCTTAA
This sequence comes from Watersipora subatra, assembly GCF_963576615.1. Taxonomy (NCBI): domain Eukaryota; kingdom Metazoa; phylum Bryozoa; class Gymnolaemata; order Cheilostomatida; family Watersiporidae; genus Watersipora; species Watersipora subatra. The sequence goes on from NC_088709.1 coordinate 66,128,702, forward strand.
CTTTTTATTTAAAAATTAAACTTTGTGGTTATATTATTATGTTTAACAAATATTTGCTAACCATGGAAACATCTATAACATTGCAGCTGGTTGCTAAGTACTATTGATCATCTTGTATAGTGATAGTTCATTGGTTGGTGTTTGTTGTCATGCAGCGTTTCTATGCAACAAACACTCTCTTCAGTAAACTTTTAGTTTTCAATCGATAGAGATAAAGTGGCGTCTTAATCTATCTTGTAGTTTATTGAACTATTTGAGTGGCCTACATCAAAGTGCATAAAAACCCATGATGTTATAATATAATGAATCAGTACTTTTTATGTCAAAATCAACAGCAATTTAACCTTTTTTTCAGCATTGCCACTTTCATGCAGCAATTAAAAAAGTTTTTCTATGAGATAGCAAATGTATTTAAAATTATTAGAACAACAACACTAAGCAGATTAAGTTAGTTTGACAGATGAATAATAAACTCATATTATTGTTGATTTTATCTGAATTTGAGACTCGAGCAGGGTCTTTCTTGGTGGCCTACACCATCATTTGATCAACAGCAATAATACAAAAATAATACAATAATGTTGATATACGAAATAGATAATTTAGCTGTCATGACAGTAAATGAATATTGTGAAAACGTAGCATTTTATGCTATTTAAAAAATGTCTTTAGGCACAGTTTTGAACAGGAACGTATGTATGTTTGTACATGACACAAGCAAATTGTTTAGTTCGGTGAAACTTTCTTATATTGTACGCCATAAAAATTATGTGACCCTTGTTAGATTGCATCAATGTTAGAAAACACTAAAAGTATGTATTTATAATCAGTAGCAGTATTTTTTTAATGCAGGCCTATCTCTTTCTTATTTTATTGGTGAAACAAGGATTTTGGCATTTTAAAGATAGAAAATATGTCTAGAAATGTTTGCCTAATATAAATTGATCCTCATGTAAATTTCATAAATATGGCCAAAGGGACAATCCTTAGCACTTCTAAAGGTCGTGGTGCAGGTTACGATAGACAAACACAGAGACAGAGACACAGAGACAGAGGTCAATGCATATGTATATCTGCATCGTAGGAGTTAATTCATCTGATATTTAAATAGTTCAACACATCTGTATATTGGTACAGTACAGGTCAATCAAAATGTTTTGTTCAAAGAGCGTCAACACTTGTTGAGAGCAAGTATGTTTTCATATTCAAGTTTATTAAAATACCTTCATTATCTTTTCATCTTTTGCCATGCTTTCTGTAATTACATATCTGCTCTTATGATGATAAATTTGTATTGAAAGACTTTAAAAAAGCTTCTTCAGACAGGTAAAGCTATACAACAAAAAAACTTATAACAGTAAACTAATGTAAGTTTCGTTATTGCAATGCGAGAAAATGAAAATGAGCTTGATAGAATTTCTGGGAGGCTTTCAACCCATATTGTATTTGGAATATTTACAAGCTCCCTGAAGAACAAACACTTTGCTTTCAAAAGCCTAAATATTTTTAACTTACCAGCAAATCTGCATTAGAAAATTTAGATTTTATGGTTTGTCAACTTTCTTTTTTTAAAGAGGCAATCGGCTTGTATTGCTGACATCAAGGGAAAAAGTTATTTTGAGTTTACTGTAAGCCTATTCATAATATTCGGTAGCAGTTTAGGAACAATTCAGCTTGTCTTGTCTATTTATTAAACACTTTATTTCACCAAATTCAGAATTACATGTAAAAGACAACACAGTATGGTATTTCTCATAAGCAAATGAAAAATTTGTTCTTGACCAAACGGACATAACAAACATTAATCTTGAGGTAGCGATTCATTCTACAAATTATCTTGTGTTCTACTATCGTGGACTTTGCATCTCTAGATTTTAAAATAATTTTTCACAAAAAATTGAAAAAAATCTTTGATTACACTGAAATTCCTAAGATTTTAGTAGTTTTGCGGAACTAAGAGATACAAGTTTAGAATGCCAAATAAATGACACAATGTTTTCTTTTAGTCAAAGCTGTGTTATACTGAACCCCAACTTAAACTGATTTTGTCCAATATATTAGTTGACATACTCAATAGTATCCATTTTTGTCTAAATCAAACAGCTATTTAATCTATTGAAGTTATCTGACGCTTATTGAAAGCAACTAGAGCAAAGGATCCAACATTTATGTTATTAATGCAAATGACATCAACAGAAACAGATTTAAAATTTATTTTATCAATACCTTATCAAGCCTATACCGTAAACCCTCTCAAGATCGCATCTTGAGTATTGTTGAGGTGAGATCAAAGAAGATTAGGCTAAACTTTAGTAGACCAATATATGGCTAGCTTTATGTTTGCTAGAATCAATAGTTTGACTGATTAAATGATTGCCTTATTGCCACTTTCGTTTTACACTCGCCAGTAGAAGGTCTCGTCTGGTGAGTTCTGTTTCAACCAGGAAAAATGAAGCAGTTTTGTACTCTGAGTTTCCATTTTGGTATGCGTAAGTATTCTACTAGAGTATCTGGTATCAGGTATCCATAGAGCTAAACCGCTTATATAGGAGAACAAGAGAATTTACATTTTCCTTTTCTAATCAGTGAAAGCCGAATATCAGATTAGGTTAATCTTGGCAACTTAATCTTGGTATTAATTGGCACATGACTTGGTTCATGCGCCAATTTTCTGTAGTTTTCAAATAGAGATTTTTTATAGAGTATCACAAACTCTTGCTGGCTTGCTGAAAACACTCAAAAATTACATTTTTATAAATTTGTCTGAAAAATTTTGAGTGAGAAAAACTTACAGCACTACCAAATTTTTCAACTTACATGTATATAGTCAAGGTTACTTGATGTTTTTTATTAAAAAGTTCTTTTTAACTGATTTTGAAACTTTGAAAATCAACTTTCTGCTAAATCTAGTATTTACTTTTTGTCTTTTGATACTTGAAATGCCAGAAACACTGGTAAGCTCAAAATAACACTCGAACATACCTAATAAGAAGTGATGTAATTAGCTAGCGCACATGCAAAGTTAGATTTTCAAGCTGTAGAATGAATTTTTACTGGCAAATATTTAATAGCAAACCAAATAGCAAAGTGGTGTGCTACATAACACTTATCAATAGTTCTCGCTTGCATGCATTCAAGATGTTTCTAAAGGCAGCAGTATTTTGCTGTAATTTTGTGATAAGAATCTATGAAAGTACTTTAAAGTTCTTAAATGCCTTAATTAAAATAACATATTTTGTTCTTGTGTAAACCTATTATTTACAGTATCAGCTGTTGCTTTTTTTTGTTACAAATGTGTGCTTAAAGTTCACCCTCAAATATGACATCAGTTTATCAACTTTATCTTCTTACCAGTCAACTCGCTATGTCAGGTCAACTCACTAGGAAAAAGAAAGGATTTTGCTAGTCATGTTAATAAAAAACGCATATCTAAAAACTTGAGTTCAAAAATTTGTTTTTGAGATGTTTACCATCTCTGCAAAATTGATTACCACAAACTGCTATATAAAAGCAAAATAAAACAAACTGGAATGTTTCTGAGCATGAGCTTTAATCTAAAATGACTTTATGTGATAATTTACAAATGAGACGGTGCTTGGCGTAGTTTATGCTTAGACAAAAATGCATGAACATCTAAACTTAAAAAGACATTTCTTGATTTTTTATTTAAAACCTTAATGTTGTGGTTATATTATTCCATTTATCAAGTATTTTCTCATTATGGAGACATTTATAGCATTTCAGCTGGTTGCTAAGGACTATTGATCATTTTTATGATGATAGTTCAATGGTTGGTGTTTGTTGTCATGCAGTGTTTCTATGCAACAAACACACTCTCTCTTCAGTAAACTTTTAGTTATTCAAGTTTTCAATCGATAGAAACAAAATGGCGTCTTAATCTATCTTGTAGTTTATTGAACTATTTGAGTAGACTACATCAAAGTGCATAAAAATCCATGACGTTATAATATAATCAATCAATACTTTTATGTCAAAATCAACAGCATGTTAACTTTTTCTGTCAGCATTGCCACTTTCATGCAACAATTAAAAAAACTTTTCTATGAGATAGCAAATGTATTTAAGATTATTAAAAAACAACACTAAGCAGATCATGTTAGTTTGACAGATAAATAACAAACTCATGTTATTTTTGAATTTATCTGAATTAGAAGCTCTAGCAGGGTCTTTCTTGGTAGCCTAAACTATCAATTTATTTACCAGAAAAAATAAAAAAGAATAATATAATAATGATGATAGTAAAGACAATGCTAATAAAATAATAGTAATAAAAACAACATAAATAAATAAAAATAAATATGATGCCAAAATGACTTTAGCTAGAAAACAGAACTTTGTAAAAGGTATTACAAAGATAATAGCTATATATTGATAATCACAATAGAGTAATTCATGTTAAAGTAGTTACTAATGAGCATGATTATTGTGTATCTACTGTAGCTTAAATTAGACTTACACAAACTCATCCAGATCAGTATAAAACTAGCTCACAGAGCTAAAAATGTGTGCTTCTCATCAGTGAGTTTTTCAAATATGGAAGAAAAATTGCTATGAAATGTTGTAGATGTTATGAAGCAGAGCTAGATTAGCTAGACTCTGCAACTCATCTTAACTCACTAAAGTTTGTGCATTAATCAAGCATTGCTGTAAAGTCTCTTAGTAAAACAAAAGGTATTTGTAGTGAATGGGCACAAAACTTCATTCTGACAGACTTTTTCACACTAAGTTAAACAGTATTTAATTTTATCATATTATTATTCAGATTAATGAAACATAATTTTCAAGTGTGTTCTTATACAAAAGTTGTGAGTTTTTTATACAAATATTCAGAGAACTTCAATAACAAGGTTAGCTTATGGGCTTTAACTAAATGCAGTCAGCTTGAGGAAACAATTTTACTAATCACCAACTTCCTTCAACTAAAGTAGAGCTTGACATCTGATGTCATTGTATAAGTTTCATTACATTTATTTCTAAAGAACGCCGTGGCTGCTAAAATTAAAGTCTCATTGTCTTCTTATAACGCAATAATTTTAATAACTTCACTCTAACCTCAAAACGTTTTTTTGATAAATGAGAAAAAAATGTTTTGGTTTGTAAAAAACTGTCTTCAAAAAGTTGATCACTTAGTAATTGTTCTAACTAAAATAGTAAAACCTTGACTTAACTATGATCTTAACTGTTCTAATGTTTCTTCAAATTGGACCAACAACTCTTTAATATTTTAATATTAGGGTTTGTCTCTCGATTCAGCTTATTTTTTATAATTTTGGGATCTACAATTTCTTACTCAACATAAAACTGTTTGCTCAACTTAGGAGCACAAAATGCTGATAGTACTGACTGTCAGTTTTTGTTTGTCAATGAACAATGTTAATGAAGCTATTTAGTTAGACATTTTTACTTTGTTTTAGATATACTAGCTGTCATGACAGTAAATGAATATTGTGAAAACATAGCATTTCATGTTTATTTCAAAAAAATTTCTTTAGGCGCAGTCTAGAAAGGGAACGTATGTATGTTTTTTTTTACGTGACACAAACAAATTGTTTAATTCAGTGAAACTTTCTTATACTGTATGCCATAAAAATTATGTGAGCCTTTTTTTTAGAAAACACTAAAAGTATGTATTTATAATCAGTAGCAATATTTTTTCAATGTATCTATTTCTTATTTTATTGGTGAAACAAGGATTTTGGCATTTTAAAGATAGAAAATATGTCTACAATGTTTGCCTAATATAAATTGATTTTCATGTAAATTTCGAAAACATAGCCAAAGGGACAAGCTTAGCACTTCGAAAGGTTGTGGTGCAGGTTACGATAGACAAACACAGAGACAGAGACACAGAGACAGAGGTCATTACATATGTATATCTGCCTCGTAGGGGTTAATTCATCTGGTATTCATATACTTCAATACATCTGTATATTGGTACAGTACAGGTCAATCAAAATGTAGTCTACAAAGAGCTTCAACAATTTTAGAGAGCAAGTATGTTTTCATATTCAAGTTTATCAAAATACCTTCATTAACTTTTCATCTTTGGCTTTCTGTAAATACATATCTGCTTTTATGAAGATAAGTTTGTATTGAAAGATTTAAAAGAACTTTTTTAAGCAAGTACAGCTATATAAATAAATGAAAAACTCATATCAGTAAACTAAAGTAAGTTTCATTATTACAATGAAAGAAAGTGGAAATGAGTTTGATAGAACTTCTGGGAGACTTTTAACCCATATTGTATTTGGAATATTTACAAGCTCCCTGAAGAACAAACACTTTGCTTTCAAAAGCCTAAATATTCTTAACTTACCAGCAAATCTGCATTAGAAAATTTAGATATCATTTTTTGTCAACTTTCTTTTTTTTAAAGAAACAATTGGCTTGAATTGCTGACATCAATGGAAAAAGTTAATTTTGAGTTTGTTGTAAGCCTATTCATAATCCTCAGTAGCAGTTTAGAAACAATTCAGCTTGTCATGTCTATTTATTAAACACTTTATTTCACCAAAGTTAGAATTACATGTTAAAGACAACACAGTATGGTATTTCTCATAAGCAAATGAAAATTTTGTTCTTGACTAAGCGGACATAACAAACATTAATCTTGAGATAGCGATTCATTCTACGAATTATCTTGTGTTCTACTATCGTGGACTTTGCATCTCTAGATTTTAAATTAATTTCTCACAAAAAATTGGAAAAATCTTTGATTACACTGAAAATCCTAAGTTTTTAGTAGTTTCGCGGAACTAAGAAATACAAGTTCAAAATGCCGAATAAATGACACAATGTATTCTTTTAGTCAAAGCTGTGTTATACTGAACCACAACTTAAACTGATTTAGTCCAATATATAAGTTGACATACTCAATAGTATCCATTTTTGTCTAAATCAAACAGCTATTTAATCTATTGAAGTTATCTGACGCTTATTAAAAGCAACTGGAGCAAAGAATCCAACATTTATGTTATTAATTCAAATGACATCAACAGAAACAGATTGACAATTTATTTTATCAATACCTTATCAAGCATATACCGTAAACCCTCTCAAGATCGCATCTTCAGTACTGTTGAGGCGAGATCAAAGAAAATTAGGCTAAACTTTAGTAGACAAATATATGGCTAGTTTTATGTTTGCTACAATCAATAGTTTTACTGATTAAAAGACTGTCTTATTGCTACTCGCGTTCTACACTCGCCAGTAGAAGGTCTCGTCTGATGAGTTCTGTTTCAACCAGCAAAAATGAAGCAGTTTGGTACTCTGAGTTTTTATTATGGTACGTGTAATTATTCTACTAAAGTATCTGGTGTAAGGCATCCATAGAGCTAAACCAATCATATAGGAGAACAAGAAAATTTACATTTTCCTTTTCTAATCAGTGGAAACTGAGTATCAGATTAAGTTATTCTTGTTTAAACTCTGTTTCATGACAGGCTTGGAACAAAGTGTATTAGACTTTAGTCATGCAACTTTATCTTGGTGTTATAAAGCTGCCTTTGTTCATGTGCCAATTTTCTGCAGCTTTCTTATAGAGAATTCTTTACTGAGCATCACAAACTTTTGCTGGCTTGCTAAAAACATACACAAAAATTATATTTTTATAAAATTTGTCTGAAAAATATTAAGTGAGAAAAACTTAAAGTACTGCCACATTTTTCAACTTACATGTATAGTCAAAGTTACTTGACATTTTTTTATCAGAAAGTTCCTTTTAACTGATTTAGAAATTTTGAAATTCAACTTTCTGCTAAATCCAGTATTTACTTTTTGTATTTTAATACTTGAAATGCCAGAAACATGGTTAAGCTCAAAATAACACTCGAACATACCTAATAAGAAGTTATGTCATTAGCTAGCGCACATGCAATGTTAGATTTTCAAGCTGTAGAAAGAATTTTTACTGGCAACTATTTAATAGCAAACCAAATAGCAAAGTGGTGTGCTACATAACACTTATCAATAGTTCTCAATTGCATGCATTCAAGATGTTTCTAAAGGCAACAGTATTTTGCAGTAATTTTGTGATAGGAATCTATGAAAGTACTTTAAAGTTCTTAAATGCCTTAATTAAAATAACATCTTTTGTTCTTGTGTAAACCTATTATTTACAGTAAGAACTGTTGCTTTGTTACAAATGTGTGCTTAAAGTTCACCCTCAAATATGACACCAGTTTATCTTCTTACCAGCCAACTCGCTATGTCAGATCAACTCACTAGGAAAAAGAAAGGATTTTGCTAGTCATGTTAATAAAAAACGCATATCTAAAAACTTGAGTTCAAAAATTTGTTTTTGAGATGTCTACCATCTCTGCAAAATTGATTACCACAAACTGCTATATAAAAGTAAAATAAAACAAACTGGAATGTTTCTGAGCATGAGCTTTAATCTAAAGTGACCTTATGTGATAATTTACAAATGAGACGGTGCCTGGCATAGTTTATCCTTAGGCAAAAATGCATGAACATCTAAACTGAAAAAGACATTTCTTGATTTTTATTCAAAACCTTAATGTTGTCGTTATATTATTCCATTTATCAAGTATTTTCTCATCATGGAGACATTTATAGCATTTCAGCTGGTTGCTAAGGACTATTGATCATTTTTATGATGATAGTTCATTGGTTGATGTTTGTTGTCATGCAGCGTTTCTATGCAATGAACAGACTCCCTCTTCAGTAAACTTTTAGTTATTCAAGTTTTCAATCGATAGAAATAAAATGGCGTCTTAATCTATCTTGTAGTTTATTGAACTACTTGAGTAGACTACATCAAAGTGCATAAAAACCCATGACGTTATAATATAATCAATCAATACTTTTATGTCAAAATCAACAGCATGTTAACTTTTTCTGTCAGCATTGCCAGTTTCATCCAACAATTAACAGAGTTTTTCTATGAGATAGCAAATGTATGTGAGATTATTAAAAAACAACACTAAGCAGATCATGTTAGTTTGACAGATAAATAACAAACTCATGTTATTTTTTATTTTATTTGAATTAGAAGCTCTAGCAGGGTCTTTCTTGGTAGCCTAAACTATCAATTGATTTACCAGAAAAAATAAAAAATAACATTACAATAATGATGGTAGTAAAGACAATGCTAATAAAATGATAGTAATAAAAACAACATAAATAAATAAAAATAAATATGATGCCAAAATGACTTTACTAGTAGTTAAGTAGTTAGTAATGAGCATAATTATTGTGTATCTACTGTAGCTTAAATTAGACTTACACAAACTCATCCAGATAAGTATAAAAATATCTCACAGAGCTAAAAATGTGTGCTTCTCATCAGTGAGTTTTTCAAATATGGAAGAAAAAATGCTAAGAAATGTTGTAGATGTTAATATGCAGAGCTAGACTAGTTAGACTCTGCAACTGATCTTAACTCACTAAAGTTTGTGCATTAATCAGGCATTGCTGTAAAATCTCTTAGTAAAACAAAAGGTATTTGTAGTGAATGGGCACAAAACTTCATTCTGACAGACTTTTTCACACTAAGTTAAACAGTATTTAATTTTATCATATTGTTATTCAGGTTAATGAAACATAATTTTCAAGTGTGTTCTTATACAAAAAATGTGAGTTTTGTTATACAAAAATATTAGCACACATCTTACTTTAAAGTGCCTCAATGGCTTACTTAAAATAACATTTTTTGTTTTTGTGTAAACATATCATTTACAGTAAGAACTGTTGCTTTGTTACAAATGTGTGCTTAAAGTTCACCCCCATATATGACATCAGTTTATCTTCTTACCAGCCAACTCGCTATGTCAGGCCGATTCATTAGGAAAAAGAAAGGATTTTGCTAGTCATGTTAATAAAAAACGCATACATAAATGCTTGAGTTTAAAAAGTGTTTTTGAGATGTCTACTATCTCTGCAAAATTAATTACCACAAACTGCTGTCTAAAAGTAAAATAAAACAAACTGGAATGTTTCTGAGCATGAGCTTTAATCTAAAATGACCTTATGTGATAATTTACAAATGAGACGGTGCTTGGCGTAGTTTATGCTTAGGCAAAAATGCATGAACATCTAAACTTAAAAAGACAATTCTTGATTTTTTATTTAAATCCTTAATGTTGTGGTTATATTATTCCATTTATCAAGTATTTTCTCATTATGGAGACATTTATAGCATTTCAGCTGGTTGCTAAGAACTATTGATCCTTTTTTATAGTGATAGTTCATTGGTTGGTGTTTGTTGTCATGCAGCGTTTCTAAGCAACAAACACTCTCTCTTTTCAGTAAACTTTTAGTTATTCAAGTTTTTAATCAATAGAAATAAAGTGGAGTCTTAATATATTTTGTAGTTTATTGAACTACTTGAGTCGACTACTTCAAGTGTTTGTGGACAATTTATCATCATGTCTTTTATATAGTTTTGCTTGACTCTTTTAAATAAACAAGGCTTATCCTCAATCCTATAAGGAAGTTTGTCAATTATAATGGCTCAATTTAAGGAATGGAATAAATTACGATAAACTTATCACAACTTTCACCCGTCTACCAAATCAGAATATCTGTAATAGGGGTTAATTTATTTGTAAATGCATCTACTAGATGAACGGCGGGCGTTGCCCGAGTAGTGAAAGACTTTGCACAAAATTTCATTTTTATTTAACATACAACAAGGATTGAAATTTTAACTTTTCAACTTCATATCATGAGAAAATATTGTTTTGTGCTGTATAAGTAAATTCAACAAAAATCCAAACTACCGTAAAGATTTTCAAACTTTGTCAAACAACTGTAACTTTCTTTTATGGGAAAATTGCTTTGCGCATGTCAAAGGTCAAAGAAATTCGGCAACAAATAAAACAACAATAAATTGTTTGAATGTAAATGCGAAATAGTTAGCAAGTAAGTTAGCAAGTAATAGCTAAAGTAAGTCTGTTTTGTTATGCTAACAATAAAAGTTGATTGGGTTATGATACAATTAATGCGACCTTCGAAAACAAAAAATCTTCTGAATATTTTGAGTTAATAGTCAAAATTTGTGCATAGAAGTGTGTGCATGCATGCATGTGTGTGCATGTATGCATGAGCGTGTGCATGGGCGTGTGCGCGTGGGTGTGCGCATGCAAGAATGTGTGTAAAAAAGGTTACTGTTCCAGCAGAAGCAATCAATCAAAACTTTGAATACGACACTACTGGTAGGCCTACTTCTCGATACTGGACAAAGGTGAAAATGAGATATCGGACTATTTTTGTCTTGTACTTTACTTTGTCTGACCAAACAGAGAGAGAACGTAGAGACTATTTCTACTCAAGATAATAAAATTGTCTGAGTAAAGTGTATTATTCCTTAGCGATTTAACAATCAAACCCGACGAAAAATCAGAAATTGAAATTTAACAGCTCGTTTGAAATTGAAACAGCCCATTTAAAAATTACCAATTTAAAAAAGAAGGTACTGATAGCAAAAATTAGTTTTTAGACAATTTTAAAAAATAAAAAATGCAAACGGTATCATTAGTTAATAATCAAAAGTTCAAATTTAGCAGGTTCATACAGTATACGGTATATGATATGAGCTCAGAACAATAAGGACTGTATAGTTAAGAGGTTAAATGCAGTTCGAAGTTTGCAATTGCGACCTCTGTGAGTTCAAATCCAGCTTGAAATGAATATAACATTCCTAAATGTTAATAGCTATAGCTAGACACACTCAAATATACACATAGGGACAACCTGGGATATTTATATGTATAGATAAAACAGAGGTTGTCTCATATGTATATCTGTATAGTAAGGAGTAATTCACATGTACATTTATTTAGTAAGGTTAAATACATCTGTATATTGGTACGGTACAAAGCATTCAACAGGTTGTGTCCAAAGAGCTTAAGCATTTTTAGATAGCAAATGTGTTTTCATATTCAAGTTTACCAAAACATCTTCATTATCTTTTCATCCTTTGCAACGCTTTTTCTAGTTGCATAGCTGCATATTTTTACCAAGTTATAGTTGTCTATTACAAACTTTATAGTTCTTCGTTGTCTTGAACTGGTGCAAGCAAAGTATAAAAACCTTTAGTTGCTTTTGTGTAAGATATTTCTGGTTAAACCTATCATAAAGCTATGATTTGTTTAACTGAAATATTTAACATTACCAACATTAAATACGTAAGAAGGTATAATAGTTGGTTTTTGGTTGTCAAACTAAAACAGAAAATGAAGTTGAACTCTATTCAGAGTTAAAGGAGTTAGTAGAACATTCAATTTTTGGACAATGTTGATGATGTTAACATTTTTTTGCATTTGTTTTAACATAATATTTCTCTCATCTAAAGAAACTGAGTTTTTATGATGATAGTTTTGTATCAAAATATTTTATGAAAATTTCTTTATGCAGGTAAAGCTATATAAATAAAAAAGCTCATATCAGTAGGTTAAAGTAGGCTTCATTAATACAATGAGATAAGGTGGATATGAGATTGATAAAGTTTCTGGTAGACTTTCAGCCAAAATTATATTTGAAATGTTTACAACCTCCCTTAAGAACAAACACTATGTTTTAAAAACTCAAATATTTTTACCTTTTCAGTTATTCTGTATTCGAGATTTTAGATATTATGGTTTTTTAACTTAATTGTTTAAAGAGACATTCCGCTTAAATTACTGACACCAGTGCCAAAAGTTAGTTTTAACTTTACTGTAAACCTATACATGGTACTTGGTAGCAGTTTACAAAGAATCCGGTTTGTCACGTTTATATATTAAACACTTTGCTTCATCAAAATTAGATTTACGTGTAAAAGTCAATGCATTATGGTATTTTCATTTAGCATGTAACAAATTCGGCCTTGAGTAAGTCAATAAAAAACCTTAGTTTTTGAGTTAGTTATTCATTCTAGGAATCATCTTGTTTTCAATCAATTTGGTTTTTGCATCTTTAGATTCATAACTAGATTTTTACAGAAAACTGACAAAATGCTCAGACAATACTAAAGTTTTTAAAATTTTGACAGTCTTGCAGAGCTCAGATATACAAGTTTGAACTTTCCAGTAAACCATCCAGCAAAAAGGGTAAACTTTTAGTCAAAACTATAACTAGTATTGTTACAAACTGAACCTGAACATATCAGTACACTGAATTTGTCTAATACATAAATTGGCATAGCCAACGTATCCATTTTTGTCTAAATCAAACAGCTATTAACTTTATTGAAGCTATTAGACAGACACATATTGAAGGTGTCTGGAGCAAAGTATTCAACACACATGTTCTTAATACAAGTAACATCAAGTGAAATAAAATTAGAAATTGATTTTATGGGAACCTTATTTGCCAGATACCATGAACTCTTTTAAGACCGCATCTTGAGTTCTGTTGAGATGAGATCAAGGAAAGTTAGCCTGAACTCTAGTAGACAAATATATGGCTAGCTTAATGTTTGCTACAATCAATAGTTTTACTGATTAAAATATTGCCTTATTGCCACTTGCGCTTTACACTCACTGGTAGAAGGTCTCGTCTGATCAGTTTTGTCTCAACCAGGAAACATGAAGCAGTTTTGTACTCTGAGTTTTAATTATGGTACGTGTAAGTATTCTACTAGAGTATCTGGTATGAGGCATCTATAGAGCTAAACCGCTCATATAGGAGAACAAGAGTATTTACATTTTCCTTTTCTAATCAGTGGAAACCGAGTACCAGATTAAGTTATTCTGGTTTAAACTCTGTTTCATGACAGGCTTTGAACAAAGTGTATTAGTCATTAGTCATGCAACTTTATCTTGTTACAAAGCTTACTTTGTTTAGGTGTTTTTGTTTTTTAAATAAAGATTTTTTCATTGATCGTCACAAACTTTCTGTTAATTAGCTGAAAACAAAAGCAAAAACTTTCTTTTTAAAAAAATTCCATCGGAAAAATATTGAGTAACCGAAACCTAAAGCCCTGCCACATCTTTTAACTTTCATTTACAGTCAGAATTACTTGTTTTTTATTAGAAACTTCTTTTAACTTCTTTTAGCTGTGCTTTTCACTCAAAAGCAAAATTAACTTTTTGTAGTGTTATTTTATTTAGAGTTAAAACTTTAGAGAGATTTTTTGTGTTAATTCAACAATAAGATGGTGCTTGGCATAGTTTATATTAAGGCAAAAGTGCATGAACACTTAAACCAAGAAAAGCAATTCTTAATTTTTCATTTGAAACTTATCTTTTGTGGTCATATTTTTTTATTTATCAAGTATTTTCTCATCACAAAAACATCTACATTTCTAACATTGCAAGTAGTTACTAAGGGCTATTGATCATCTTGTTTGGCGATAGCGTATTGGTTGGTGTTTGTTGTCACGCAGTGTTTCTACGCAACAAACAATCTCTCGCTTCAGTAAACTTTTAGTTATTCAAGTTTTCAATCAACAGAAATAAAGTGGCGTTTTAATCTATCTTGTAGTTTATTGAACTATTTGAGTAGACTCATCTAAAGCGTTTGAGGACAATTTATCATCATGTGTTTCATATAGTTTTGCTTGACTCTTTTAAATAAACAAGGCTTATCCTCAATCCTATCAAGAAGTTCGTCAATTATCATGGCTCAATTTAAGGAACAGAATAAATTATAATAAACTTATGACAGCTGTCAATAGAAAGTCTGACATAAATCCCAAAGCAGGTTATAGCAGCCAATTAATATTAATGAACTACTGATACCTCATCATTATTATGGAGGTGTTTTGGAGTTGCCATTGAAGTTTACTAAATGAACAGAAAATTGATGCTTTTTGAAGCTTACTAATTTGAGACCTTTCCAACATTTTATGTATTTTATTACCTGATTTAGATATTAATAAACTCTGAAGTCTGCTACATTTTTTATTCTCTTAGGATGTTTATAATTTGTTGCCTCAATGTTTTGCATTTATTTTGCTTTAGTTTCATTCAAAAAATTATAGTTTTTGTTAATAAATTAGAATAAAAAGTCAGCAGCTGTCCAAGCATCATAAACATTTGAATAAAATGTTTTAATTTCCAAGACTTTAAACTATTAACAGACACTTTTATATACAAACCTTTCTCACAGCATAAATTGCGTAATAATACAATGAATGAGTACTTTCTATGAAAAAATCAACAGCAATTTAACCTTCTGTCAGCATTGCCAATTTTACGCTGCAATTAAAAGAGTTTTTTATGAGATAGCAAATGTATTTAAAATAATTAAAAACAACAACATCAAGCAGATTAAGTTGTTTTTACAGATGAATAATAAAGTCAACTGACAAATATATGTATATATTGGACACTCTCGCAATACCTTAAAAGCATTAAATGTTTTTAGGAGTTATGCAACCTACATGTAAATTGGGCTATTCATTTAGTTACACCTAATTCACTGCTCCTCTCACGAGCCGTACGACATGTTTTCATGGTGCAATGGTTTATTACTCATCATGTTTGAATGAATACAACCTTGAACTACTGATTTCAGTAATTTGAGTAGTTCAAAACTGTATAATTGAAATCTAATTAAATAAATTAATTAAATTCTAAATTGATTAAACTTTAATTTATAACTGATTACTCAACTTCTTGTTTTAAAGAAGCACAAAAAACTTAAATGTTTTCCATTTTACATCATTTAGTATTCGTTTAAAATTTATTTTCTTGTTTTTTCCTTTTGCAATGATATAAATTTTTAAGATTTCTAGCTAAAGACTATATCAAGTAACACAATTTGCTGTAGGCACATTCTCCTTGATGTTATTAACCACTGGAGCAAGCGGCGTGAAGATGGCATTTGAAAATATGACTATGATACCCACGCAGTATGGTTCCGCTTCCTATACCGGTCTCAGTTTGAGCAAGATGAAGTGTGCTGGCACCTGTGCTATACAACGCGATTGTTGTGGTTTTGTCTACAATGACGCAGGGAAATCATGCAATCTTTCGGGTTGCTTTAATCCTGAACAGAAAAACATGTCTAAGAATGAAGAAGGGATTCAGGCATACGCGAAGGCAATAGATCATCTTCTCGCTAGAGGTACATCATAAATCTTGTCTTCTGTTTTCGATGTGAATTTTATATTTGTTACTTAGTTAGTATTTTATTTAAAACAATTAACCAACGCCTTTGGTATGACTATAAGGTTATTTATCAGAAAAGTAGTTAGTAAATGTAAAATCTTGCAAAAACTCTAACAATAAAATTATTGTTTCTTTTCAGTTAAGACTTTCAAAGTATTTTGAATTAAAGAATGTTACTGTTTTAAAATTTATATAAATATATTTATATATATAATAAAAAAAAAATATTCAGAAAAAAATAAATTTTCAGTAAAAGTGCTACAAATCTGTTTTGTGTGATGCACTCCTCAAGCGCAGTTTGATTAAAGAATGCAGTCTTTAGTCAAACCACGCTTGAGGAGTGCATCACACAAAACCGTTTTGTGGCACTTTTACTAAAAATTTGGTTTCTTCTCAGTATTTTATACATTTATATACTCATTATATTATATATACTTTATATATGTATAATATAGACTATATATAATACATATATAATACATATGTATATAATATGTACATGCCGCTATATGTACATGTACAGTGCGCTCTTATGTGACAATGTCTCTGCTATGAAATTTTTTCACTTTGCGAAGTGAAAAATGACAGCTCTTCGTCCTGACCATACAAATCCTATTTTGCCATACCAATTCAACAAAAAATTTGCTCAGTATTTAAATTTGGCTGTCGGTGTGCTTATTACTACAGAATAATAAAAATGTTGATATGTTGTTCACTGAAGACTTTCTCACAACGCCTGAAAGAAATAAGATAACCGATTTCTCTTAGTTTGGCGCTAACAGCTTTTATCTTGCTACTTTTTTGTTTTTTCAATGATTTTATTATGTTTTTGGTACAAAATTAATATATAATTAAAAATATTAATTTTAATAAAATAATAAAAAAATTTGCACACCCTAATACTAGTGCAGAGAATAATGTTATTTTATCATCTGTGTAAAAAAGGAATGCGGTTGGCCATCTATATTCTGGTGTGTTTATCGCTCAAGGATCTACTAGCCACCAGCCGACAAAAAGCAACTTTGGATCTGTATGCACTGGAACCTAATGCTTGTTTTCAATATTCTTACTTTAGGAAAGAGCGTAACCATGTCTTCAGTCTACCGTAATCTTGAGAATCTATCTGGTTTTTTGGGCTCATTTGCTGTTGATGGAATCTACCGACCACCAGCAGATAATGAACAACTGTCACTTGCTCACACTAACAAGGAGACTAATCCTTGGCTAAGAGTTGATCTGCAGAAGGTTCACTGTATTTGGGCTGTGAGGATTCTCAACCGTGGAGGTAGTTTTATTTTCAAGAAGTATTCGGTACTTGTAATTAAGCAGAATACAACAGCATTATAGCACAAAAACACTTATGGAAAATTTTATTTGGCAAAAATAATATGGCTTTTTTTCATGTGTGTTTTAATATTTTAATAATAATATTAATATTATTATTAGAATATTAATATTATTATACAGTTAATTATTAATATTATTATATTATATAATTATAATTATATATATATATATTATATCAATAATAATATAATATATATTATATTAATTAGTTATGATAATATATATCATTATAATTAATAATAATATATTATTATTATATATTATTAATAGGAGGTAATAATATTCTCAAATATTTATTATAATTAAATACACATTGAAAAAAGAATTCTAAGTTGGAGAAGGCTTTAAACCATTGAGATAATATATTTAATGATTATTTTAGATGTTTAGAAAAAACAAAAATATTTGGTCGGAAGTTACTATTTTAGCAAGAGTTTGACTTTATCAATAATACATTTTGGTCGTGATGGCTACTGTGAGCAGTGCTAGAAATAGTTTTCTTTGAGACTGTTGTTGAATCAGAGCTACTCAAATTTTTATTGCTCTCAATAAAACTTGGAAACAATTTCACTGTAATAATTTGTGTCAATACTTCACAATTGGAAAAAAAGCCAATTGAAATTTCTGGGTGCTATGGTAATGTTGTAGCACATGAACTATATCTTTCCTTATAATAAATGAAAATATTAACAAAATCTGCAGCAATTTTAACTGTAAGCACATGTAACTGTCAATTGTAAGCAATTGTCAACAAAACGTTCATTGATTTAAATACCTAATTTTTTACTAAGTGGTAATAAATTCAATCTGGATGAAATATGTGTCGTTCTTTTAGACACCCACTTTTTTGAACAGCTTTTTAGAATTTACTTTCACGTGTCAATCATTACCGTACTGTCAATTTTTGCAATACTTATGACACACAAAAAAATATTTAGGTTTTACTTTAAATTAATTGTAAAATGTATTGAAGCTTACAAAGGTAATAACACAACAATAACTATTCTTTCAGATTCGAGCATTCCAATTGATAAAGAAAGATTGAGAGATGTTACGATAACCGCATCTGTCCTTGAAGAGCAGATAGATGATGTTCATCCTGATTTCTTGTGCAATGAAGTGTCAGGAATCCTCAACCAGCACTTTACCACTATTACCTGCATTCAGGCAATGAGAGCTCAGTTCGTCCAATTGAAGATAATAGCGCATGCAGCTCTCAGCATTTATGAGTTTGAAGTACATGGATTTAGTGGGATGTAAGGCACTGTTGCTTTTGGCCCTCTTGTTGCTTAGCAACTACGAAATGATTATTCTATTAGAGCCCCATTTTGGATCTAATTATAGATTTCTCAAATTATTGTTTTAATGTTTTCAAACTAACTTCAATTTGAAGTTTTTTAACTTATAATAATTCTTAAATCTATTGTTCGCAACTTACTTTTGTTTTATTATGATACCAGTGTTTTAATTTTGTATTAGTAAGTATAAATCAGGGTTAAACAAAATATTTCAAACTTGCTTAAGCATGCACAAACAATTGTCACTTTGGTCTACACTTTTTGATTAAAAGCACAAATTGAGGAATTTCTGTTCTACATAGTGCATCCTATGTACCACATTGTTTTAGTAAACCCAACAAAGTCCATTATGGTCTGCATAGAGTGTGAAGTAAAATGTTGCTTATTGTGAGCATGACAATAAACTCGTTGTTACGAATATAAATGTCTTATTTATTGAAGAAAGTAAAACCAGACAGTAGATCAAATGAAAACCACATGAATTGGACTATAATAACTTTTTCAGAAAGTTCTTTAGATGTATTCAACTCAAGTAGTTCAATAAACTATAAGATAGATTGAGATGCCACTTTACTTCTATCGATTGAAAACTTCAATAGAAAAGTTTATTGAAGAGAGAGTCACTTTGGCATAGAAACACTGCATAACAACAAATATCAACAAACACACTATCACCATATAATCAATATTTTCTGGCAACCAGCTGCAGCAGCATACTGCCCCTGCATTAGAAAAGCATTAACTGCTGATATTTTGGAAATCCACTTGCCAAACTCTCCGCACAGCAGCTGTGAATTATTTGTTAGGTTGAAATCACTAGTTATGTCATCACTATGAATACAATATCAAGCCTTATCAGATTAAATTATTGAGTCTTATAATTAATCTGTTTCAATGCTTGTTGCCTACAGTTGTCTGTAACAATAGTATCTACAAATTGCAGTTGAAAGGCATTGCAGATTTTTAATGCTTTGTTTGCATAGATTCCTTGCATGCATCTATCAATCAAATAACTCAAATAAAGCATTTCCAAAATTTAGTTTGGTTCACTGCCTAATTCTATCGACGCTTTCACCAATATAAATAGCACAAACTAGTATTGCAACAAATGTAAGACTGTGCACATAATAAGCATTAAAAGACTGTAATGCCTTTCTATTTGGGGTGTGAGTCTACTTTTCTTAGCTGAAGGTTTCATGTTGATTTCACAAGATATGCGATGCACATGAGAAGAATTACGAAAGATATGCTATCTATATTGGTAAAAACCTTGATTGATTTAGGCAGTGAACAAAATAAAATTTTGGTAAAGTTTTATTGAGTTATTTTATTGTTAGATGCATGCAATGAATCTATACAAACAAAGCATTGAAGGTCTGTAATGCCTTTCTACTGCAGTTAGTAGAGACCATCGTTACAGGCAACTGTAGGCAACAAGCATTGAAACAGATTAATTATAAGACTAATAATACTTTAATCTGATAAAGCTTAATATTGTATTAATAGTGATGACATAACTGGTAACTTGCACCTAACAAAGAATTTACAACTGATGTGCAGAGAGTGGCCTTCTTTGAGGCTCGAGCGTTGCTGGAGCACGTCCATGGTTTCCCGGGCAAGCATGATATGGTTTTAACATGGACTCGTGTTGGGTCGAGTTTTGGCCCTGTCTTTCCATAACATAGGTGTGGTTGGGCCAGGCGGTTTTGACTTAGTATGGCCCACGACCTTAATCTGTAGCTTAGCGCTTGCCCCCTTCGCCGCCGCCTGCTCACCAGCCACTCTCAATTTCCAAGTGCAAACAGCGCTGGCTTTTCTTGATCTGCCTCTCTAGTCGACATCTGTGCTTCCCTGAAAACTTTGTGCGCCTCTTCTAGCCGCTTCTGTCTCTGCAGCACGTATTAACTGGTAGACTGCATTTCCGTGGGAGGGGGGTGACATTCCAGCTGATCAGGCAGATGCAACTCCCTGCAAAACATTACGATGTTTGCAGGGAGTTGTCTTGCCTGACAGGCAAAACCAGTTTATCGTTATACCTGTCAGTGTATGGGGGTGCCTTGGTATACCCGCAAGAGCTGGGGCAGGAATTCATCACATTCCTCTTGTTCCCGTGCCAGCAACATGGCTCTTATGGAGTCCCCCAGACCTCAATAAGGAGTAGTCTGTGTTCTGCTCACCTTCCAGAGCTGGCAGAGCTTCTCCATCACTTGCCCCTCAATTTGAGCATCTTGGTCTGTATGGATTTGCTCTGGAAGCCCCAGGTAGCAGAACACTCTTTCAGTGAGGGTAATGGCCACCACTAGAGTCGTGGCCTCTGGGATGGCAATAGTATCTTGCCATTGGCTAAAATGGTCTGTGAGCATTAAGATACACTTATTGCCGCTCAAAGTAGTGGAGAAGAGACCCACCAAGTCAACAGCAACCTTCTCTCAGGATGTTCGGTCAGTTTATAACCGCTGCCGGCTTCCTGCAGTTTTAATCCCTTTGTGCTTGGTGGCCTAGCACACCTCATACTTACAAATCAATCTGCGGACAGCAGCTGTCAGTTCGGGCCAGTACCATGTAATCTGGAGTCGGCCTCCCGTCCTCCCTACCCTGGAGTGAGTCATAACGTGTGTCTGCCAGGTAACTGGCTCCCTCATAGCTGGTAGGCATACGGTACCCCACTGGGCTTGACCATGAGGTGCAACTCTGGCTTCCATCATGTCATCTTGCTTGGTTCTCAGGGATTCCCTCCTGCTATGCAGAATTCTGAGCTCCTGTCTCCCCAATTCTAGTTGATCCCATGGCATTTTGGCGTGGCTTCGAAGTGCATGGTACATTTTGGCTACAGCACTCTTGCCCTCGCTCTGCAGCCGAGCCAGCTGGTTGGTTAGCTGAGCTAATGCCTCAGGTCCCAGGGTGGCCTCGACCAACATCAGGCCGGCCCGTGCCTCTGTAGAGGCAGGGCGCTGGCCCATCTGGCAAGTTGTCTGGCAAGTTGTCTTGCACGCGAACCTGGCGACCTCCGTCCAGCTCCTACGTGATTCCTGGAGGTGACTAGTAGTGTCTCGGGTCGTTACCCGCTCGATGTCAGGAAATCCCAGGATGGCCTCAACCAGTCCCGAGTTGACCTTGGCTGTCCCGGTTGAGACAGAGGGTCGCACTCATTGACCGGCCGCCTCAAGCGCGGACCTGGAGATCCCTGACAGAGCATGGTTTTCCCCCATCATTTTAGCCTCATTTAGGGCTCCTTGGTCCAAATCCAGCCAAGTTGGGCTCCCATTTCGGTACTCTATTTGGGCACACTGTCGACAGTCTTCACAGGCCTGTCAGCTTAAGCCATCTGCTTTGCGGTGCTTCAGTCCTAGGCTGTGTTCCAGCACGAATTTGAACTTGGCTAGCACCTTTAGCCAACGCGTCGTCTGGTGGGAGAGTTCATTTCTGCGACAGAGCCATCGCAGGGAGGCATGGTTCATGTGAAGCCAAAACTCCTGTCCATATAGGTACGGGCGGAAGTGATTTACCGCTTTGACCACCGCCAACAGCTTTCTGCGTGTCATGCAGTAATGTCGCTCCGAAGGGGTGTGTTTTGTTGTAGTAAGCAATCACTCGTTTCTGGTCGCTCTGCTGCTGTGACAGCGCAGCTCCCATGTCACACCCGCTGGCATCTGTGTCCAGGACATAGGTATTTTCCAGATCTATATATCCAGCATGCATGTTGTTGTGAGGTTTTGGCGAAGGGTGTCAAATGCCGCCTGCTTCTTCTCATCTTTCGCCAGGATTCTTCCTTTTCCACCAGCCGGTAAAGGGCTTCGCAATAGTGGCAAATCCTGGGATGTACTGCTGGTAATACCCGACAGTACCCAGGAAACCTTGCAGTTCTTGGACTCCGGGTAGGACGGGCCACCGTGCGATCACCACTTTGGCTCGGTCTGTGGCAACCCATTCGCTATTTACTACATGGCCCAGTTATCGCACTTAATACTGTAGTAATTTGCACTTTTTCGATTTAAGTTTGAGTCTGGCTTGCCGTAGCCACTAAAACATTTCCTCCAGCCGCTGGAGTTGGGTCTCAAAATCTGATGCAATAACAATCACATTATCCAGGTACAACAGTTAACGTCTGCCAGTGTAGCTCGTGCAACACTCTCTCCAGCAATAGCTGAAAGGTGGTTGGGCCGGAAGTCAGTCCGAAAGGAAGGATTCTTCATTTCTATAATCCCGAGCGAGTGACGAAGGCTGATTTTTTCCTGTCATCTTTGTCCAGCAGAACCTGCCAGTATCCGCTGACAATATTGAAGATACTGAAATATTGTTTTCCAGCTAGGGCATCCAGACTTTTGTCTATCTTGGGAAAAAGATAGGCATTTTGTTCTAGTATTGAGCCTCTGATAATCCATACAAAACCGCCATTTTCCATCCTATCTTTCTTTTTCACTAGCACAATAGACGAGCATCATGCTCCTCCAGCTGCCTCAATCAACCCTCTGGCCAACAGGTCCTGTACCTGTTTCTTGGCTTCCGCCTTTTTTTTAGGCCCTAGGCAGTGAGAAAGTTGACGGATAGGTCGGGTTCTGTTTTTCACAAGTATGGAGTGCTCCACAAGCGACGTTCTACCCATATTGTTGTCTCCAGTGTTAAACACTGACCCATACCTGGTCAGTAAGGTAGCCAGCTTACTAACCTGCTCAGCGTTCTGACACGAGAGTCTTGCAACATGGTACAGTTTCTGGAAATGCTGGAGGATCTGTGGCTCAACCTTGACTCGGCTGCTTGGCACGGCAGTGCTTTTCTTGAAGGGAGGGAGCCGGCGATAGGAAGAGGTGCTTACACACTGGTGTACATGCCCATGGTGGTTTCTGAACGGAAAGTCAGGGGCTGAAGGTTCGGGTTGAGACACCTAACTAACACCTTCCCATTTGCTCCGGGCTCATTCAGGCTTGTGGCTAAAGACGGGCTTTCAGGGTACTCTTTTATTATCCCAAGTGTACAGAAATTTTGTGTAATTGATCTACATCGAAGCCCAACCTCTGCGCTAGCTGGCACCACCAAGTCCCTAACTACCTGGACTTTGTTCTGTAGGAGCCTCCCTGCTTGGTTGGTACAAGCCAATGGCTTCCCTTCCATCTTAATCACCGGTCGTTCAAACTCCATTGAGCATTGGTGAGCCATAAATACAAGCATGGCAAGAATAGTGTTTTTGCTAATCTGGCGGACTATAAAGACCTTTTGGGTCTTCACTTTGCGGAGCCTTACTGGGAGCCGGATTACACCGTAAATGGGTAACCTGGTCTCATCAGCAAGCAGGCCATGGGTGTCGCTCTCCTCTAAATGGTTTCTTATACCCCTGGGAAGTCGGTCAAGCACATGTTTTCCCAGCAGGTTAGTGGTGCATCCGGTATACAACAGGAAGTGCATCAAGGAGGAAGTAACTGGTAGAGTGTAGGCACCCCAGCAGGCATGCTTTAGCAAGTTCACTGTGCTTAAACAGGGCTGTCTGAAGCCGCTCCGTTCTAGCAGGTACAGAATTTGCCTGGGCAAATTTTTTGGAATGGCAGGGGCTGTCCTCTGCGGGACAGAGGGCCAAGGTACCTGAGAGAAAGGCATAGTGCTTACTTCGGAGGGACTCATGCCTGACTCTTGTAGGTGTAGTGGTTGGAACTTGTTCTGGGTACTCATGAGGGTTGCTTGAGGTAGAGTTCTGGGTTGCCCTAATTTTTTCAGATAGATCCATTCGAGTGAGGCTTTGGCTGAATTGGTATTTCAATTTTTCCGCATTTTTTCCGTTTTTCTTGTAACACTTTATTTTCTACCTCGCAACACTCACTTTGTTTATAAAAAAAAACAACTTAGAATCATTTTTGAGATCCGGTTGGCTGTCACCACAAAATTGATACATTGAAGACACTTGGTTAGACTTCTCCCAACCTGAAAGAAGTCAACAATATTTTTCTTTCCAAATTGTTAAAGTCTAGTCTGTTATCTTAACTTGTTTATTCTGTTTTCTTATCAACATCCTTTTAATTCGTTAAGTATCAATGTGTATTGCACCCTGTGTAAACGTAAACGTTTTTTTTATTTTATCACTTTTTATTGTAGCGACGCGATTCTGAGATTTCAACTGTTTTTGTAGATGGTATACATGGCTAAATTTTAGAGTCATTAGTGAGCGAGATTAATTAGCAGTTATATAATCTGGGAGATTTTCTCATAATCTATTCAAAGATAGTTGGTAGTTTAACTACTCTGCACCCAACTACCACACTTCATCAGGGTGACCTTTTCTTTGCTAGCAGGAAGTGCTGTATTATCAGACTTTAGGTGAAGGGCTCTATAAATAGTCATGAGCTTGTGAGTTGCCTTGTCTGTATCCTCGATGGCTCAATCTCATTTTGCCTGCCGGGTATCTTATTATCGGCAGTGCATAGGCATTTACTTCTGCGATTTCATCTCTGGCATTGAGCTTGCATTGTGAGACCTGCTAAACTTGATTCTTGTACTCAGTAATTACCTTGTGATGCACTTTGGTTTTATGCATATTCACAAAGTACTTGTACCCTTCTTCTAAATAACTAATAGTACCAGTTGACATTTTCCTGACATCTGTGTTTATAGTAAGACATTTTTTAATGATTAGCCTTCCATGCTTTTTAATACTAAAAGCCACTCAAATGTTCTTGCTGTGGCTCTGAATATATTATCACATGGATGTCAATTTCTTTTTCTGTATACATATTAATCATTTCCAGCATATATATTCATATACAGGTATATATATATATGTATATATATACATATATATATACATATATATATATATATATATATATATCTATATATAGTCAATTTCCATGTGACAACAGGTGTGAGGAAAATATTTTATATATAAATATATAGTCTTCTTACAAAGCTTTTTTTTACTATTTTAGTTTGTTGGCTGAAGTACACTTTTTTTGTCTTTTATCTTAACTGCTACAAATATAGCCTCTGCAGAATATGTATGCGATATCAAAACTATGCAAAGATGGTGGTGAAGGAAATTTTTATTGCAAGAACCTTCAGGAAATTTAATTATGAAAATAAAAATATTTGTATTGCAGAATATTTTATCAGCTTGTCATAAAAATCAGCTGTTAAAATGCATTAAAAACACACAGCAACTTTCACCGTCATACAATAATTATTAGACATTTTTCTGTGGATTAAATGTTGAAATAGATGCAACTAGTTAAGAAACTACAATAAAACATTAAAAAAACTTACAAAACAAAATCAGTAGCCAAAAATATCAGGTGACACAATCAGGTAATTTAGACATGAAAAGTCATCATAGAACTGTGTTCTCATGTTTTATGAACTCATGTTCTATAGAATGTTCTTTTTCGCACTATTTTTGCTTGATATAGCAGTTGCATGAGCAGCCATAAAGTATACACCATAAACTCTTCACTGCTCTACAATGTACCAACCACTTTTTCAAGTAAGAAAGGAATTTATATTTATTAATCAATATATCATTTATATAATGTACTAGCTGTGCTACACGGCGTTGCACAAGTAATAAAAAGGCCTTTGGACATAAAATTGATTTCTATTTAGCATATAACAACATTTGCCATTCTAACTTTTAAACTTCATATCATGAGAAAAAGGTTTGTGTAGTTGAAATAAATCAAGGAAGAAAATAAAAACAACTGTAAAGGTTTTCCAACTTTTTCAACAACTGTAACTTTTAAACTTCATATCATGAGGAAAAGGTTTGTGCAATGCAACTAAATTAAAAATATATAAAAAAAACTGTAAAGGTTTTAAAACCACTGTAAATTTAAAATTTTATAACTTCCAGCGACAAATACCTTTTAATAACGTACAGTGGAACCTCAGTTATCGAACATAATTCGTTTCAGAAGGTTGTTCGAAAACCGATTAGTTTGAGATCCGAAACAATTTTTCCCATTAGAATAACTTCATGTAAATTTAAATTGTTCCAAGGCAAGATAACAACTTCAGCAAAGTGTTTTTTCAACATTTTACATCACAAACTGTACTGTATACTGCATACTATAAATAAAAACAGGTAGATATAGGTTTTTTATTTATGATGATGGAAAAAGAAAATAAAAGTAAACATTTTATGTTTTTGGCTCTTAAAACATCAAAAACTTTAAAGGTTAAGATACAATACTAAAAATTGCAGAAATTAATAATGAAACAGCCAAAAAAATGCAAAGAAAGAAAAGGAAAGATAAACAGCGATGGCACATTTATTTCACATCTTTAAAGAAGAATCCTCCTCTAAAAAAGTTTAGGCTAACTCGACTGGATGGGTTATCTCCTTAGCAAATTTCTTCGGTAAAGGAGACGCCATCCCAAATGGTTTCTTCCTTATTGTAAAAAATTTATGAAGCGTAAAATGCTTCTCTGTTTGTTAATGAATGTTTCTATGCTGTTTTGGAGCTGTTCTAATTCTAGTACGCATGCTCCGGTTTAGTCGAGAACCGAATTTTGGTTCGACCTCCGAGACGAACAAATCTCAAAATCTTTTGTTGAAAACCGAGTTGGTCAACCACCGAATCGTTGAAGAACCAAAGTTTCAATGTATACAATCAGTACACAACTCGCCAAAATTTAAGCTCAAGGTAAATTATTGTCAATATCGTGGGGCCGAATAAGTTAGCTCTGACGAAAAAAGACGAAGAAGCATCGCGTGCATATACTTAGGTCCCAAAATATTTCTGAACAGGAGCATCGTAACTCCTGAATGCAAGGCTAAAATAATTAGCACACACATGGTGTTTTGGCTATATAAAAATATATATGGTTACTATGGCGTTTTAGCTCAGTGGTAAAACATCCAGATTAAAAACTTGTAGATGCATTCATCATGAATTCTATGGTATGCAGAACTTTAGTATCAAGATTTTAAGATCTATAGCCAGAATGCAGCAGATCCATTGCACAGACGATGACGACAATGACGACAACGAGCTTTTCAGTGCTCAGCTGGCAGCGATTGTCTGATTGATGTGTTATCCACGCTTTCATCTGTAACGAAGTTTCAAGTTCAGTGTATCGTCATTTTCGGTAATACAATGCTACTATCTTTTCTGTAGTTCATAAACCTTTCACAATTTATTCAAATTGTCTAGATATCACGTTCTCTACTGCAAATCTTTTTGTTTCGTTTTACTTTTTTCTTAGTAGTGTATTGAGCTGGACTTGTTTTCATCCAAAAATTATGGTGTTTACTTTTAGGTCTTTTTAATACAACAGTGGCAATTACATTGGCTGCTTTATTCAGCCTATTCCCCTCTCTTTAATGGATAAATAACTATCTGTAGCAGACTTCATCAGCTTGTTGATTCAGTAGCTTTCTCACCGTTAACTTTTAACCTATCATTTTCATTGCTGACTTCCTCAATGTGTTGCCAACTTTAAACAAAACCCTATTGTCGTCAGTTACACACTCAACTCCTCTCATGTCTTTAACTTTCAGCATCATATTACAATCTTTTCTGGATGCTATGACGTAGGTCAGAGGATACTGGGAGTGTTTTCCTGGGGGTGTTTTCCTGGGGGTACTTCTATGTGGTTTGGTGGTGTTTCTGTGTTTCAAAATAGTATTAGCAATGATGAGGTTTGCCCTACATAGATACACTGGGGAGGGTGCAAATGATAGTTCATCGTTTGACTTGCACTTTTCAATGCTTTTAACATAAATGACAACAGGTCATTTCGAGACTTCAGCTTTAAGTCTAACATTGATATCAAATGCTACAATCAAGTTAACTATGCTGAAGTTTTTTTTCATGGTTACTCTGAGCTTGTTGTGAGTTCTCTGTGTATCTGGCTTGAGTTTGTCATTGTCGAGTCATAGAACTTTATGAATAACTTTATGAATTAACTTTATGAATAACTTTATGAATAACTTTATGAATAACTTTATGAATAACCTTATGAATAACTTTATGAATAATGTGCACATATTTTTTGAAGTGACAATCTCTTGCTTACAATTTTGTTGCTGATTGATGATGGGTCTTGCTCAAGCATGCAAACAATAGAATGTTTTAATTTTAAAGGCAACTATAGATTGTCTTTTTTTATTTACAGTTCCTCTATGAATCAAAGTATTCCTATCTTCTACTGTGCTGTTATACAGAGTCAGTTGCTGTTTACGCAAAGTAACAACATTGGTGCTATGCGAGCAGAGCTGAGCTTTTTGCAAGAAGGTCTATCTGTCATTCTAGTGTTCTAGAACTAGTTTGGTTTAACAGTGTTTGCACATTCTTTTCTGTTATCGTCAAATAATTCCGTTTTTGTCTGAATCATTGCTTGTTGTTAATGACTACTTAAGTGTGAGTAATGAGCCAGTGTAAACTCTGGCAACTCGAGGAACTTTCCAGCCGGTATAGAAGTTTTTATTTTTGATTTGCTCCATGAAACTGCCTGCAAATATTAGGATGATACTCGAGTCTCATGTGACCAAGATCACTCTACGAAAGTCTGAGAATGTTTTGAGCAGGTAAGAACAGGTCAACAACCATGCTAGGTTTTTATATCATTGCAATGGCTGGCTGGGAAATAAGCCTGTCTATCACCGTTTCTCAGGAGTTCTATAGACCATTGATAAATATTTTTCTTTTTGTGCGGATTTCCAGTTTCATCTTTTCTATTCTTGCTTAGAAATAGGGAAACCAATTTAGTCATCGTCATTTTGACCGACATAACTGTTAGTATTGGTATCTATGGTTCACCGGTAGCAGACAAAACCTGATATCACTAATAATACTAATCTAATCAAAAAGAAATTGATTGTCATTTGTGTTATCTTCACATTTTCCCTCTAGTCTTAACTTTCAAGAGCGTCAGACTCAACTTCTAAGATCGCCTATTTGATCTTTTGTGATAAAAACTTCAACTTCACCCACTTTCTAGTTAAGCACTAATAACTTAAAAACTATCAAACATGCATGTATATTGTAATGCTGATACTGACTTCACCAGAGCATCTGGTATACTCAATTGGAGCATTTCAACTATTATTTTTGTTTTTTACAAAGTTTCTTGTATATGTTACTTTGAGTCACTGTTTGATTACACTCAGTATTTAGTTTAATTGTAGCAATGTTACTAATAGCCACTCTAACTGTAGCGATGTTACTAATAGCCACTCTAACTGTAGCAATGTTACTAATAGCCACTTTAACTGTAGCAGTGTTACCAATAGCCACTTTAACTGTAGCAATGTTACTAATAGCCACTCTAACTGTAGCAATGTTACTAATAGCCACTCTAACTGTAGTCAAATTTTCTTGTTACCAAGCTAGGAAGTCACTCTAGAAACAATCAAATCCAGTTGAACCCCAAGGCGCTATCTGAAAAAGTCTACATCGGTTTTTCCTGAATGACCGAGGCAGGATGTACACAGGCATAAAAAGTCAGCAGGTGAATGCCAAAGCGCCTCTACAAAAGCCACAAAAAGTCTGCATCAAAAGGCACAGTGCTATTACACTTTGAGGCCTTGTTCCAGATAGCCAGACCAAACTGCCAAAATAAGGCCAGGGGAAATATAGATCGATCTGATGACTGTTTATAAGCTCAAGCTCTCTATTCCACTCAAAGAGAAAACCAGGCTCTTTGCTCGCTTTTCCATCGGCTGAGGGTTTGGGAAAAAGCAAAGATTGAGCAACAAGTGCAGTGCCTTCTAGAAAATTGCTTATAGAGTCAGCTGGAGGAGCATGAAGTTAACCAGTGGTTCTACTCACAACGAAGGACAAGAAGTGGCTCTTCTGAATCTAATACCGGCGTCTCAACGCCGTTATTAAACAGGAAGAGTATTCCTTCTCTTGGATAGGCTGCAGCCTGGATGCCTTGTTTGTCAACTAGCTCTTTGGCACACTCGACTTGGTCAGCGGGTACTGTCAGTCACCCCTGGATAAAGACCCTCAGAAAATATCAGCCTTCTTTACCTGCTCCGGTCTATAAAAATATAATGTTTTGTCCTGACGACTTTCTCGGGACTTAAGAGGAGAGTCCTATACAGTTTGTGCTGGCGCACTAACCTGTTGCATCTGAATGCCATCATTATGATTGTCTCAGACTTTGAGATAAACGGAAAAAGTTGTTAAGAAGTAAGCCAAGAAGTAAAAGGGGCTCGACTTAAACTGAAGCTATACAAGTACAAGTTATCCAAACTTGAAAATTGGTACCTGTGCCACATTGTGAGCAGGGATGGAGGATTGACCAACTTGGCTAAAGTAAAGGTATTCAAGGGGATCAAATATCTTCGAGGATTCTTGGCACCATTGGCTATCATCAGCAGTACATCTCAAAGTTTTCCGTGGTGACTTGACCTCTGTACAAGCTAAAAGCCAAAGGGAGAGTCATGGCAACGCTTTAGAGAACAGCAAGCAGCTTTTGAGCATCTCAATTACAGCTCAACTATTGCGCTTGTCCTTGAGCGCCGTGGCCCTGAAGCACAGTTTATTCCGGACACAAACGCCAGTTAACACGGCGTAGGAGCAAGACTGGCTCAGATGAATGGAGAAGAGGGCGAAAGAGTACTTTAGCAAAACATTGAAAACTCAAAAGTATAATTATTGTGTTATGAGGAAATAACTGGGTAACTAAAGCTAGTAAATAAAGCTAGTTGAACAAATATAAAAACATTCCTTGAACTTGAACATTATTTTGGCTATTAAAATAAATCATAGATTTTAAATTAACTTTTTTAGTTGAAAAGGAGAAAATAGATTTATCAAGCCACTATCACAGCTCCTAACACTAGATTAATTATACATGCATTATTTGTTGGTGTAAAAAGTTTTTAATTGTTGTTTGATTTACTATAAAAAATATCTTCACCTAACCTTGGTAACTAAATTTATGCTCAACTAAACTGGTTATCATTTTTCATATTCAGTTTACAAATCGAGAAAGGTTTTACGATTAATACTGGCAAATACAATGGTGTAACAGTCATAAGCACATATGACTGTTACACAGATAACAGTTGAGAAGTTGTTTATAATAATGATGGTTATAGTTTCATATGATAATTTTACAGTCTAGTCAACCTGAGAGGAATACACTAGCTTGTTTTTTTGTATTAATAGCTTGTATTATTATTATTATTAAATATTATTATTATTAAATATAAAAGTAGTCATTAAACTCAAACACTATTTCTAGTTATTAAAATTAAATCAGAGATTTAAAAATAACTTTATTAGTTGAAAAGGAAAAAATATATTTATCAAGCTACTATCACAGCTCTTAACGCTAGATTAATTACAACCAAAATTTATTGACAAAACCAAAGGTTCCATTCCGTTTTTTCTGAATTACATGTACCGATTTATTTGCATTCTGGGCTACAAATTATTCAAGCATGTGTCTTATAGATCCTTGTTAGTAACTTGTAGGATATATTTTTATACCAAAGTTCCTAAACAAACTTTAACGATTAAATGAATTAGTTTTGCTTGACCATCCAGAACTTGGCAGTAAATGTTATAAAACCGATCGGGTGTCTGTGTTAAAACTTTAAAACGCATTTAATACTAGTGAAAAGTTAGCTGCTTCATATGCAATAATCTTTAAGTTTGTTTATTTTATAAACCACGTTTTTTGTATAAAACGTCTTTAATTAATGTTTAAAGGCTAACAACTAGTTCAAGTATTCGACAAAAGGTTTCCAATAAATTATTCATCAGTATAACCGTAATTTATTAAAAGCCACTACAAACCTTCAATGAATAAAAGTCTACACTCTGTTTGTGCACTGCATGTATGTTGCCATGTCTTTGTAGAACAGTTAGATAGCGCATTTCTACTGCCATTTTAGTATAATGTAAGTACGTTATAGCATCCTTCAGCCAACACAGTAATAAAGAAGCTTGTATGGCCAACTACCTACCCATAGCTAAAAAAAGAAACTGAATTTTCTAAAAAGTCAAACTTACTAGTATTTACTCAGATACGACACAAATTATGAAACATTTTCCTTTAAGTTTGTATTTATTTCTCTTATTTGGAAGTGCCCCATTTTCAAGTATAGTTTGAAAAGACGGATTAAAAGTTAGTAAAAGTTGCTTTAGTTGCAATTTGAAAACTTATTTAAGTTTATTTAAAATTTATTTATTTCACGTTAAATTGTGGTCATTATGAATTGGTAAATAAGCTACATGTAAGTTGATTAAACTAAAGTGGTTTTCTGCTATTTCTTAACCAGAATTAACACAAAATTTATTAATTCAAATTAAGTTTATTAGTTATCTGTTTGTTCTAATTTGAACACATACTATGCTGAATCTTTTGGAACTGCATTTAAAATTTTAATCAAGGTATCTAAATTAGATTTGCTGAAAAGTGTGAAGAACAAGAAGAGAATGCATTTCTTGAGATGCTGACAAAAAATAATAACCAGCATGAGAAAGAAAAGATTGTTCTGTCTCAGAAAGCTGAAAGCTGAAGAAAAGAAAGTTACAAGACTTTAGGACGAGAAAAAAAGAGCTTAGAAGAGAAGACAAGCTGGCAGCAAATGTGGCGTATATACACACTATACTTGAGACCAACAAGACTGATGGTCATGACGTGCTGCTGTTTGTCTCAAGGTTTTATACAATGTTTGTCATGTGTCGGTACCTAAAAGCTTTCAAATTCTGTTCCAACAAATTATGCTTTATGTAGAGCTGTTGTTGTTTCCTTAAAAGTAACAAACAACAACTCTAAAGAGAAAAATTAAGTTTATTAATTTACAAAAACATTGCAAATATATATAGTTTATAACATAAACTATAATGCAATGCTGCATACCAAATTATCAAAAACTAGTACGATCGGCAGTCCTGTGCACCGTGAGAAATCGTCATGATTAATCATTATATTGAAAGCTATCCAGCATTTTTTAAGGGTTTAAAGTAGTGTAATAGTAGCATGCTTGCGTTTCAGTACGGTGCCCCTGGTGTGACTCCTTTACAAGGTAATCTTTTTTATAAAGCTCTTGTTGAATTTAATAAAACCCAATAGTTGTCAAGGGCGTGTATAAATTGTCACAACTTTTGAACCACATGGTTTATAACAAAATTTTGATACCAAATTAATCATCATAGATTTTTACATTAGCTTATGCAATCAAAATTCCATAAATGCGCTGCAAAATGAGAACAAACGCCTTTTTGGCCATTTTCAAAAAGCCCGTGAGCTTTTCCGAGTCGGACAATTCATTAATATTACTACAGTTTATGGTATTATCACTGATAAAATATAAATTATAACTTCCAGTAGTGCTATTGCTCAAAAACGATTACCCAGTCTATAGATTTAAAATTAGCAAAAGATTTGTAGCTGTAAGGAGTTTAGCACGGCTGGTCATTGCAAACAATAAATTGCCATAAAAGATATAACTTATTTGCGAAGTGAAACTACGCTCAGTATGGGTTGTTCACATACTTTTATTAGCTCAACGCATACAGATAACTGTTTTCTTAGATTTAAGTATTATTATGATTGATAGGGTAATTTTAAATTAGTGGTGGAGTAGTAATAGGCCCAGACTGCAAATCGGAATACCTGAGTTCAAAATCCACACGAATCAATTGTATCTCTAAAACCCTTGGTGTGGCTTCAGACAGATAGATACTGCTTTTATTATATAATAAATTGTTGCCAAAATTTTTTTTTAATTTTTAATTAATTTGGAGTTACTCCATCATGTTTACCTTGTTAATATTATAAAGAGAAGACAACTCTTATTTTCCATTTTGTTTTTAGCTGATAGCTGGCGCATTTCCTACACTCGTTAGACTTACATGCAACTTGTTGAATTTGTTTCTCTGACATAAGTGACTATTATTTCAACCAATACAGCTTTAAAAAAATAATAGCACAGAGTTGTCTGCACATATTTTATCTAATCCCTGAAATAATAGCCAGCCAAGCAGATAATGTCATGCATTTTTTTAAACTCACAAACGCGCAAGCAACCAGTAAATATTTCTGTCTTGTAAGCTAAAGTTTGCAAACACAGTATAAGTGAGTCATACTTGCTGATAGTAGTAAAACCATCGCATACATAGTTAAAGAAATAAAATATACATAACATGATACAATGTAAAAGTTCACTAGAAACCCTTTACTACTCTGCTTAAAACCAGCTGCTTGTTCGACTATGAATAAATATATTTGTGCAATATTTGATTACAGTGAATGGCATGCAGCATGTACACACACAACCTTATGTATATAGATTTTTTGCGCTCTGCTTTATTGGCTTTAGGCAGTGCCTTTTTATACTGAAGGCTCCACTCTTTTCTTTCATAACTTGGCAAGTTTTCCTAGCGCCAGCAAGCACTTCGAGGGTGGTTTTTTGTCTAGGCCAGTCACTTCTCCTAATAAAGTGCAACTCGGAATTTTGGGAAAGGTAAGGTGTGAATTCATGAACAAAGGTCAATTTTGAATTCGTTTGAAGCATAGAAATCTAGTGATTAACAAGCAGCACTGCTACCGCTGCCGCTAGCTCTCTCTCTAAAATCATCGAAAACTTGCAGCTTGCTAGCTTAATACTGACTTTGTATGTGATATCATTTTCTGCATATAATTTTAAATATAATAAAAATTCAGCTTTTGATAGTTTACTTTAAGTATTGAAAATCACCTTTCACAAAATTTTAGCAAATTTTATTTTCAAGTATCAGTATTTTTTTATCAGTTATGATTATTTTTGATGTTTGAGGTGATCTGATTGTCAGGAAGCTTTAAGAATATAATTGATAAGACTTGATTAAAGTAATCAAGTCTTATCACCTGTCTGACCTGTCATCAAATATAAAATACTAAAAAAGAAACAACATAATAACTTTTTGATCTTACAAGTTGCAAGATCTTACAAGATTTTTCACAAGTAAGTTTAAAAATTTTGCTGTATGAAAGCTGACATTAAGTAATCCAATCAGAAAAACTTACGCATGTATTGCACCAGTTGTCAACAACAACATTTGATGTCTCTTAGCAACACCTACCGGGGCTGCCACTGACCGGCTTTTAAAATATAAAAGCAAGCTCGTTACCCTCGTCAGCATTTGCCTAATGTACTCAACAGAACAAAGAGTCATTTTTATAGTATAAAGTTTTTTTAAAACTCAATAAAATGGCAATGGCAGCAATAAAAAGTGCAGTTGGATCGGCGGTAACAGCTGGCTACAATTATTTTACAAGCTCTGGAGGTATGTTCAAAGTATGAAATATTCTTAAAGTTTCAGTTGTGTTCAGTTTATCTGATAATATCTTTTAAAAAAACAATGCAAACTTGGGCTAATGATTGCAAAAATAATACTTTAAAAAGTAAAACCTTATAAAAACTGTTGCTTACTATAAAATCAGGGACAGCAACTAATTTCACGATAAAAACCCAAATAGAAAATTGAAAACGTAAATAAATATTTTAAGCAATTAATAAGATTTTGATTTAAGCCAAATAGTTTCTTCACATAAAAAAAGACAGCAAAATGTGATGCATGTGATGAATAGACTTTTATTCAGCTATTTCTAACCTTACGTGTTTCCTGATGAGTTAGAAACTAAAGCACGCATAGCTGAAGTTTTAGTAAAATCCTTTGGTAGCAGTAGCAGTTTTTAGTAGCAGTTTTTGGTAGCAGTTTTTGGTAGCAGTTTTTGGTAGCAGTTTTTGTTATGTTACAGTTCTGTAGCTGTGTCAGCTTCTGACTTTTATATATTGTTGACTTATTTCAGATAAAGAAAAAGATGAGGAGCAAAGAAAGAATGAATTTCTCAAACTGCAGGAACAAAATAAGGAGCTCGAGAAAGAAAATGCTGTATTGTCTCAAAAACTGCAAACTGAAGAAAAAGAGGTTGTTAGACTAAAAGAGGAGTACAAAGAGGTTAAAGAGGAAAGAGACAAGCTGGCACAGAAGAGTACCGTATGCACCATAGTTTAGTTCAACAAAGGATTATCATCATGCACTGCTGTTTTCTCCTTGAAATTTTATAGTGTTTTTTCAAATATTCAAAAATTTTAAAATCATATTGTAAACAACTATGGTTTTGTGAAGATGTTTGTCTTATTTCTATTTGCAAAGAGTGCACTGATTTTCAAAAAAGTTACAAAAAACATGCTATTTATAAGAGGGCCCTACCACAATGTTACTTAAATTTGATATGAAGCATTATGCAAGAATGATATGCTTTTATTTTTCTTTTATGCGTGTAAAGAATAATTTCATCAACATTGTTTTTAACTTACTGCATGCCAAAGAATGTTTAAAAATACATTCGTTGAAAATGGGAAACCTAAAAACCTTCTAGAAACAACTAAATTAGTCAAACCATTCACTTCTGTAAAAAAAACTCTAGACTTTGGTAACACTTTAAAAAATATAACTACTGGCATTAGCACTTTAGTGTAGCAAAAAAAGGTTGCAATAAAAATTAGTATCTTTATTTCAAAGTTTTCTTCAAAAAGAATCTTATAACAAAATAATGCACCTAATATGTAAATTTGGGACAGATTGCAAAAAATTTTAAACAAGCATGGCTGTTCAAAATTCTATGAGCAGATAATGTCATCAAGTTTTAAACTGCCATAGCTTATATCACAAGCAACCAGTAAATTTCTGTGTCTTGAAAGCTAAAGTTTGCAAACACAGTATAAGTGAGCCATACTTGCTGATAGTAAAACCATCGCATACATAGTTAAAGAAATAAAATATACATAACATGATACAATGTAAAAGTTCACTAGAAACACTTTAATGCTCTACATAAAACCAGCTGCTTGTTCGACTATGAATAAATATAATTGTGCAGCATGCTACTGCAGCTAATATTATGCATCATGTACACAGACAACCTTATGCATACAGAATTTGTCGATCTGCCTCATTGGGCCCAGGCAGTGTTCTTTTATATTGAAGGCTCCACTCTTTCCTTCCATACCTCAGCAAGTTTTCCTAGCGTCAGAGAGTGCTTCAAGGGTCTTTTTCTTGCCTGGGCCGCTCACTTCTCTTAATAAAGTGCAACTCCAAAATGTTGGAAAGGTAAGGTGTACATTCATGAACATAGGTCAACTCCGAATTCTTTCGAAGCATGGAAACCCAGTGATTAACCAGCGACACTGCTACCGCTGCTGCTAATCATCTCCCTAAAATCATAGAAAACTTGCAGCTTACTAGCTTAACACTGACTTTGTATGCGATGCTATTCTCTGCATATAATTTATAAATGTTGGGTGTACCTATAATAAAAATTTAACCTTTGATAGTTTACTTTAAGTCTTGAAAATCACCTTTCACAAAATTTTAGCAAATTTTATTTTCAAGTATCAGAATTTTTCTCTCAGTTATGATTATTTTTGATGTTTAAGATGATCTGATTGTCAGGAAGCTTTAAGAATATAATTGATAAGACTTGATTGCTATTAAAATAATCAAGTCTTATCACCTGTCTGGCCTGTTATCAAATACAAAATACTAAAAAAGAAACAACATAAGAACTTTTTGATCTTACAAGTTACCAAATCTTATAAGATTTTTCACAAGTAAGTTTATAAATTTTGATGTATCAAAGCTGACATTGAGTAATCCAAACAGAAAAACTTACGCATGTATTGAACCTGTCATCAACAACAACATTTGATGTTTCTTAGCAACACCTACCGGGGCTGCTGCTGACCGACTTTTGAAGTACAAAAGTAAGCTCACTACGCTCGTCAGCATTTGCCTAATGTACTCAACAGAACAAAGAGTCATTTTTATAGTATAAAGTTTTTTAAAACTCAATAAAATGGCAATGGCAGCAATAAAAAGTGCAGTTGGATCGGCGGTAACAGCTGGCTACAATTATTTTTCAAGCTCTGGAGGTATGTTCAAAGTATGAATTATTCTTAAAGTTTCAGTTGTGTTCAGTTTATCTGACAATATCTTTAAGAAAAACAATGCAAACTTGAGCTAATGATTGCAAAAATATTACTTTAAAAAGTAAAAGCTGATAAAAACTATTGCTTACTATAAAATCAGGGACAGCAACTAATTTCACGATAAAAAACCCAAATAGAAAATGGATTGAGTAAATAAATATTTTAAACAACTAACAAGATTTTGATTTAAGCCAAATAGTTTCTTCTTGTAAAAAAAACAGCAAAATGAGATGCATGTGATGGATAGACTTTTATTCAGTTATTTCTAACCTTACGTATTTCTTGATGGGTTAGAAACTAAAGCACGCATAGCTGAAGTTTTAGTAAAATCCTTTGGTAGCAGTAGCAGTTTTTAGTAGCAGTTTTTGGTAGCAGTTTTTGGTAGCAGTTTTTGTTATGTTACAGTTCTGTAGCTGTGTCAGCTTCTGACTTTTATATATTGTTGACTTATTTCAGATAAAGAAAAAGATGAGGAGCGAAGAAAGAATGAATTTCTCAAACTACAGGAACAAAATAAGGAGCTCGAGAAAGAAATCATTGAACTGTCTCAAAAACTGCAAGCTGAAGAGCAAAAAAAGAATGATTTTCTCAAACTACAGGAACAAAATAACCAGCTTGAGAAAAAAAATGATGTACTCTCTCAAAAACTGCAAACTGAAGAAAAAGATGTTGCTAAACTAAAAAGAGAGTACAAAGAGCTTGAAGAGGAAAGAGACAAGTTGGCACAGAAGAGTGCCGTATGCACCATAGTTTAGATCAACAAAGGATGATCATCATACGCTGCTGTTATATTCTTGAAATTTATACAATTTTTTTTAAATATTTATAACTTTTAAACCATGTTGTAAACAGCTATGGTTTGTGTAGAAATGTTTTGTCTTATTTCTATTTTCAAAGAGTGCATTAATTTTTCAAAAAATTACAAAGAACATACTATATATAAGATGGGCCCTACCACAGTGTTTCTTAAATTTGTTATGAAACATGCAAGAATGATATGGTGTGATGTTTTTCTGATATATTTGCAAAGAATAATTTCATCAACATTGTTTTTAACCTACTGCATGCCAAAGAATGCTTAATACATTCATTGAAAATGAGAGACCCAAAGACCTTTAAAAAACTGCTAAAATAGTCAAACCATTGCATATCAAAAAAAGTTCTAGACTTTGGTAACACTTTATTACATATAACTACTACTATCAGCATTTTAGTATAACCAGAAAAAGTTGCAATAGAAATTAGTAACTGATTATTGTATCTCTATTTGGAACTCTCTTCAAAAAAGTTATGACAAAAAATTCACCTACTATGTAAATTTGGGACATCTTGCAAAAAATGTTGAACAAGCGTGGTTTTGGAAATGTTTTGTTTATAAAGTAACTACAGAATAAACAATACATTTTATTGTTTTGAAATGGAGTCAATATGTGATCAAACCGCAGCCTTGATTTTATTGTTTTGTTTAGCCACAAAAAATTTTCACACAGCATTGATATGTCATACCTTCAATAATCTACTACCAAAATTCATGTTATCAGTTCCTGCTCTTGACAACTGCTAACAAATTATATTCTTACTTTCACATTATTTTAACCTTTCATTTTTAATTGAACAGTAGTTTACTCTTCATGCCATATTTTTAATTTAATATTTATGCAAAACTATGTGGTAATTTTTACTTCTAAATATCTCAAACACTTAAAGGAAGGTTTTAATAATTCACCTAAACTTTCTTGATTTAGTGTTTTAATTGCTGGGATAGAGAACCAATGAAGCTAATTGTGAAGTGAAAATACGGGCTGCTAAAAATTCAAGAGGTGAAGTTGGATAGAATCAACAAAATTCTTTTGTTTTGTAAATCATCGAATAGTGAAAAACTTCTTTAAATACTAAAATCAATATTTAGTAATGCTAGCAATGCTACTGCGCAGTTTGGGCCTCATCATTATTTCTTTTCTTTTTCTTTTTTTTTTGTTTTCATATTTTTTGATGAAATAAAACAAACAAACAAACAAATATTTGCTCAAGTTTTATATCGGCGTGTCCAAAAAACTGTTTTTTTGAAATTATCCTATGTCAAAGTCAGGTTATAATACCAATGCACTCAGTGAATACTTTAGAGGGCACACATATAGCTGTTTGTGTCGTGATCTTTTGTACCAGGATAATTGGTCGAACAGTGTAAAGAAAGCTAAAGTGAGTAGTCTAGACTATTCAATTCGGCACCTCAAACCAGATCAAAAAGACCAAATCAAATCAAAAGGCTTTTTTGGCAGACTACTAACAAAGGGTGTAGCTAACTATAGCAAAGTGTTCTATTGTTTAAGTACAACTTTGGCGAATCTTTAAGTCTTGATGCATTTTGCATTTGCTTATGTGCGCTGTGATAAAATCTAACCTCAAGGCGTATAATTGATTCACGCATGTGGTGCGATAGAAAGCAATTGATGACTTTACAAGTAAACAATTGCAAAGTCAGCAGTGAAATCAGCTCAAACGGCCTATTTATTTTGAATCTAGTTCAATATATCTTGCATAAAAATTGTTGAAGTCTATGAAAGTTTGAAATTTAATAATATTGTTAGAAAAGCGTCAAAAAACATTTTATCACTTTGCCATTAATTGTACTGTTGTCGATTAAGGAATTCTGGCAAAACACAGTTTTATAGTCTTGTGTTTGCATTTTGTTCAGACCTCCCAAAAATTAGCATTAAGCAGATGTACAAAAATATATATTTTGAACGTGCAATATTTACTGATCATTCTTTCCCTGTTATATTAGTTGTTATTATCTATTATAAAGCTGTTAGAATTGCTGTTTTAATTTCAGCTTTTGCAATATATAGTAACATATGGT
Source organism: Watersipora subatra (assembly GCF_963576615.1). Classification (NCBI taxonomy): domain Eukaryota; kingdom Metazoa; phylum Bryozoa; class Gymnolaemata; order Cheilostomatida; family Watersiporidae; genus Watersipora; species Watersipora subatra. The sequence goes on from NC_088709.1 coordinate 66,170,204, forward strand.
TCTTCATAAAAAAACATCTATCATTTCAGTGCTTTGAAACTAAATGTTAAAAGAAGGTTCCAAAAATTTATAGTTTCTTCATTTCTATTTTTGGTTTAGCCTTTGTTAGATGTCAAATATAACAAGCTCCAAATGTGACATGTGACATGTGACATGTGACTACATATATGTGCAAGAGTAAGCCAGTAGCTTACTGCTAAGTAAAGTTAATTCAAAAAATTTAAATTGATCAACTGAATGATTGGTAAGCTATACCAAACATATCAGAATTCTCAAATGACAAGTAAATGTTCTTCTCTTTTTTCTAATCTGTAAAGCTGCTACTCTAGTTTTTTGGTGGTCAGAAAAAGGAGGTCAGCGCCACGAACACTAATAAAAATTATAGCATGTTAGAAAGTACAGGAGTCTGGGAGGACAAGAATAAGAGTGTAGTAGGAAACAGAAGTACTTATAAACAGTTGGGATAGCATCATTACTAATTTAAGTTGTCACTTAAGAAAGATTAAATATTAATGCTTCAGAAGCTTCTAGAAATCGTAAAATTTAACCAAAGTTTGTCCTTAACCCTTCAGAATATGATTTAGTATTAGTGTCAGAGTTTATTTAAAAAGTGAATGAAACATTTAAAATAAAACATAAACATTGGTAAGTGAAAGGATTAAAAATTATCTGGCTATTAACATAAACCTTAAATATCTCATATGGATTATTTGTGTATTTTATTATTTTTGCTTTTTAGTTTGTCAACACCAAATTTTGTCACATCTGACCAAATGACATTGCTTGTTCGATAAAATAGATATGTAAAAATATTTTATAAACATTAGTGTTATTGCATCATTTTGGTCTAAAGTCTCTATCAAAAACTAAAATGTCTTTCATGATGTAAACATGCGTCAAAACTCAGTTAAGGAAATATAACTTGAATTATGGCATTTGATGCACTGTTCACATAAATCAGGCCTTCAAAAATACAGTTTATTGACTGGGCTGTGTGACTCTTTTTGTATGCAGCTTTGTGCCAATGATACTGTGATAAACAGGCTTTCAGCTTTTATATAATATTTGCTATACTCGAAGCATTTTTTATTAGCAAGTGAGTAACTATTTGATAAGTACTTGAGTGACCACATTTATATTCATTCATAATAAATAGCACCGAGTAATCGAAAATGTAAATGAGAACATCAAGGGGACTCTACAAAAGTTTTTGATATGACAACTTGTGGCAGGTGACTCTTTCGATAGCTATTTATGCTTAAATCTTATAAGGTGGGAAAACCATGGTTGCAAGCTGCAATTTCAGGCAAATTTTCTCCCGCAGATATATTTACATATTTAGTTTATAAAGTGATGCACTTTATACTTTATATATATTCTGTAAAAAACTGTTATAGAATAGTATATGAAGCACCTAGAAATCAAAATGCTGTTCAATTTACTTATAAAACCGATTCTTTCTACATTTAAAATTAATGCAATAGAATTTTGCAGCTATTTCTATCTAATTGTTAAATTTGTAGTAGGAATGACTTTAGACACACCCTCAGTTACGTACGTAAAAAAAAACAGAACTATTAAAAGCTATTATCAGCTGCTGCTGTTAAATGGAACCATAAAATTTTATGCAGATGAGCAATCATCCTGACACTAAGGTGATTTTGAGACTACTAACATATTTTATTTATTTATATTTTATTATATATATTTTATTTATATTTATTATCTACTTTTATTTTATATTACAAGTTCAATAAAAACACTTAGATAACAAAACAGGTATTTTATGAAAAAGGTTTCAAGGTAGCACAGACAAGCTCTGTAAAGAATTGTCTACCGTTAATGAAAGTATTTTAAAATTCATTAATAAATTTTGAGCCAAAAGATTTACCTCGGTCTAGTCGTGAAAGGATACCTGTATAAATGTAGAAATGGGCGCCTGATCATTATCATTGACCTTGATTTTATGAGAGCATATTACTGTATACATGTGTCTTCCTGGTTTAGATTGCAATGCTAGTGTGATAGTTTGCACGTTTGAAAGCTGTAATAACTTCTTTATTGTTGGTATCAATAAATAATATATTCTTAAAAAACTGAAACAAAGCATTCAAAATTTCAAATGTCTAATAAAAACGCCACAGAATTTTAACAAGTGTGAGGTGTTATCAGCTACTTATAGATATTGTAACAGGTGCTATTATAATGAACAGGAGAAAAGAAGTAGTCTAGGCTACAGGCAACAAAATGATAAAATTTCTAATCGATCTAAAACATCCCTTAACTTTGCTCAGGGCTTGTCAATTATTATAATATAACAAATCTACAAAACAAACATTTATAAATATTTTATATACAACACAATTAATTCAATATCTTGGTGTAATGTGTCTATAAAAGTTAAAAATGTCTCTCATGATGTAAACATGTGTCACAATTCCATTCAGGATATTCAACCTAAACAATGGTATTTGATGCATTCTTCACATATAAATCGGTTTTCAAAAGTATGGTTTTTTGACTGTGCTGTGTGTGACTCTCTTTATATACAGTCTTGTGCAGATAATACTGTGATAAACAAACTGTCAGTTTTTATATAATCATTTCTTTACTCGAAAAATTTCTTATTAACAAGCAAGTATATAATATGCTGTAATATAAATATAATATAATGTAAAACTGCAATAATTTCTTTATTTTTAATATCAATGGGTAATATATTTCTAAAAACTCAAACAAAGCAGTCAAGATTTTAAATGTATAATAAACACTCTAAAGAATTTTACCAATTGTGAGACGTTATCAGTCACAGCACTTATAAATATTGTAACAGGTGCTATTAATATGAACAGAAAGAAGAAGTCTAAGATAAAGGCTATAAAATGATTAAAAAAAATTAATTAATCCAAATCATCCTTTAGCCTTGCTCAGGGCTGATTAATATAATTTCTAAAACAAGTATTTTTAGAAGTTGTTTCTGATTTTCCTTTACAAAGAGAACGCATTCGATATAATTGCATATTGAGACAAAGGTTTTAACATTGGCAAAGTACCTAATGAGTCTGTTCATGCCTACACGCTCATTCAGAAATTATTTTCTGGTCTTCAATCTTTTACTGTGAACTGAACTTGACCACATGCTATTAGTTATGAAGGAGAAACATTTCTTCTCCCAATTCTTAGTTATTTGTTTTGTTATCCGTGAGGAAATTTTTATATTAAATCTGAGGTGCTTTACCTAACCACGGTGGTATTCATGTAGTATTTACTGTATTGAGGCAATGTCTGAGGCTTGTAAGAATTATATTGTTGAAACACGAGATGTACATAACTTTAAGAGCTTTGCTCTGTATCTATTGTTTGTAACTGCTTATTGGGCACTCTTTACACCCCAAACTATGTAGTTTAAAGGCATGAGGCTAAACTGTTTTTCTACAACTTCTAATTGTTTCACAGATTAAGGATAATACTAACAATGTTAATAGACTTTGTATAAACAAAGCTATTTATGAGAGTTCGTGATGCTAATGTACTTGCAATAGAAGGGTGGTTGAGATGTGAACTCTATCTTGTGACATTTTAAGAGTAAAATTAGACTAAATATTTAATTATAAAGACTTCTTGTCAACAAAGCCCTAAATTTTGACCCGAATGTGATTCAATTGCGTATAGCTGTATTTTTTCAGTTTTCTGTTTACCAAACTGCACATAAGTTCAGTTGAATCTTCTGCAGTTTAAAGTGTTTAGCAAATTTTAAAGTTTCAAGTTTAAATAGCCAAACCAGAGCATATTTTTTCTACAAAGACATTTTTAGATGTAGGTGACACTATTACAAAAGAAATCTATTTGTGTAGCAGGGAAACGTGGTGAGAAAAAGTTGCTAAGAAATTTTATAGCTAATTGTATCACATTAGAACTCTCTTAGAACTCTCTTTAAAACTATGTTATAACAAAATCAAGCACCTCGTGTGTAAATTTTGGACAGCTAGCATAAAATTCTTAAAGATGTGGTTGCCTCAAAAAGGTCAATTTAATGAAATTAAGACCAATAAAAGGCTAAAACATCAGCTACAATTTGATTCCATTTTTGTCTTTGTAGACTAACCTTGTCCAGAGATACATGCATTTGAATGAGGCCATCTTTTAAAAAGCTCAGATTCCAGCGGGTGCTTCATTTGAGGCGTAACTAGTGATACATCTGAAAAGAGTCCACGAGCGATAATTATAAGATCGCTTCATTAGCCAATCATCATCATGGAATTTTTATATAGGCCATAATAAATGTTAGCACTCGTAAAACGCATTGTCTATGATCTCAAATTTAGGGATTTTACTCTATTATTAAATCGCATGGACATCGATATTTACTAAATTAATTAACATCGTTACTTTAATGAATTACTCGATCGACGAGTGTTTTATCGACGAACAACATAATTGTAAAAATGACTGTCAAGTTACTGCGAAGGTTACTCCGAGTTTTCTGAGCATAAGGTGGTTAAAGTGCTACAGTGGAAGATAGGAGAATAGAGGGAAATTTATCTTTTACTTTGAGTCTCCTATAGATATACTGTTGAGTTTACATTCAGAATATATTTTCCTGTTTGAGGTTATAGCGTAATTTTTTGTGCGCGCATGCGAGATACGTATGTACAGTGAGTCCTTGACGGCTTATTTTTAATCCATAGCATCTAGCAATACAATGGCTTAGATTGATTAATATACTAAAGGTAATAATCTTATTAATCATTTATACATATACTAATTAATAGAATTGTAACTTTTTGCTATCACCAATCATCATTATATAATTTTTATCGTTTCACCGAGCTGTATTTGCTTCAATTTTCTTTGGCAGTTTAGCTAGTAAATTAGATTTATGATTTGACTTTAGATGTTCACATCTCACTTGTAGAAAATGAAGAAAATCGATTGATCGATGCACATCTCTAACTTCCAAAACTAAAGCTTCGAATCGTTGGCTTGGCGTATTTATGCTCTTGTTAAACATTTATTCATTTTTAAAATTACAGTCGCAATCCAATCCAATTTGAAAGCTTTCAGTAGATACGCGTTAGAATGACATATCTATAAATGACACATATTTATTGCATTTGTTTTATTGATTACAGGATGTTTATGTGGTCCCACCAGCCAAAGCAGCTTTATCAGTGTGGAAACTGCCATAAATGGGAAAGAGAGGCTTGAATGTGTGCTGCATAAACCATAATGTTTTGTTTGAGTTTGCTGCAGTAAATGAATTTGTCTTATTGTACGAGCTGAGACTATGTAAAATTATATAATAAAATAATATTGTTGAAGATAATGCAAACATTGCATTAATTGCAGAACATTGAATACATCATTGCCCCATTGACACCTGTGCTGAAATCTTGTCTGATAGATGGATTTATGAAGTGCAATCAGAGCTGTATGGACAGGCACTTTGGCACAGTCCAACTATTTGTTTAGTACTTGAATCAACTAATCAAATGTGACCAGTGAATTTTTTTCTACAAATTGATACCAATAATGACTCGATAACGTTGACAGTCGACTATACAATGTACATGACTTTTAGGGATGTAGTTGGTTTTGCCGCATATTCTTTTCAAACACGTGGCTTGCTTATTTTACTTAGTAAGAAACTAGTTTTCGGTGTGGGAAAAAATGATATACAGCAGCCCCACAGAATGAACAATACATTCGGTGTTTTGAGATGAAGTTAATATGTGATCAAACCGCAGCCTTGATTTTATTGTTTTGCTTTGTGTAGTTATATCAGTTTTACAGAGAACTGAAATGTCATACATTTAATAATCCTTAACCAGCACTTATGACATCAGTTACTGCTCGTTCCCATTGTTACCAAATTATATTTTTACCTTCACATGATTTTTATCTGTCATTTTTAAGTGGAAAATAGTTTATTTTTGTATGATTTTTTATACCAATGTCTAAGCAAAACCATATGCATTAATTTGTCCTCTTGAAATATCGGAAATATTTAAACCAATTTTTCGAATGATTCACCTAAACTCTTTTGATTTAGAGTTATAATTGCTGAGATAGAAGATCAACAAAGCTAATTGCAATGTGAAAAAACAAGTTGCTGAAAATTCAAAAGGTGAAGTTGAACTTGTTTGTTTTATAAATGTCAGATTGTTGAAAAAAAATTTACATGTAAATATTGAGATCAACTAGTGCACAGGTTTTATATCTTGCGTTCGAAAAAATCGTGTTTTGAACTTTGTGAGATGAGATGTATTTAGAACTTTATTTTATGAGATGTAAACATCTCATAAAAAACTGGTTGTGTCAGATTACTAACAAAGAGTGAATCTAACTATAGGAAAGTGTTGCATTGTTTAAGTACAACTTTATAAACTAATATATCTTGTTGCATATTGAATTTGAGTATCTGTCTTGTGAAAAAATCTAACATTTACATTTATTGATTCACTCTGACAGCAAGCACTTGATAGCTCTACAAAAAAGCAAATGTGAAGTCAGCAGTAAAAACCTTTACACCTCAAATGACCTATTTATTTTAAATCTACTTCAATATATCTTGTATATACATCATTATGGTGTCTGAGAGTTTAGAATTTAATGATATTGTTAGGGAAAGCATCAAGAAACATTTTATCATCTTTTCATTAGTTGTATTTTTGTTGATTAGGAAAATTTGGTAAAACACGGCTTCATGTTCTTTTGTTTAAAGTTTGCTCGGATCTTGCCAAAGCTAACATAAAGCAGATATCACATGGAAACTATATATTTTTGGCTAAGAAAAATTACCTGCTAGATAGTTTACGATTATATTCATTTTCATTGTTAATTTAATTGCTAGTGATGTCTTGAAAATAGAGTTTTAACTAACACTAACTCAGTAACAAATTCAAAAAATATTCTAAAATTTAGTTGAAGTTTTATATTTTGAGATTGATAGCGTAGTGCATACGGACGTGTAATGACAATTCACTTCTGAATTTGATAATTTTTTCATGTTCAGCTTTTATACAATTACATTTGCTTTTTTAAAAATCTATTATTTCAAAAAACTATTATTTTAAAAAACTATTATTTCAGTTCATCAATTTGATTATTAAAAGAGGATTTCATATATTTATAGTATTTTCATTTTCTCTTTTGGCTTTGCCTTCTTTAGTCATTAAATATAAAATGTTTTACATGTGACATTATTATATGCAAGAGTGAGCCGTAGAAGTTGTTAAACTGCTAAGCAAAATTGTTTCAGAAAATTTAAGTAGATCAATTGAATGATTGGTAAGCTAGACCAGACATGTCGGTACACTGAGATTACAAGTAACTGTACGTCTGTCGTAACCTACTACTATTTGATATTTTGGTAGCCAGAGAAAGGAAGGTCAGCGCAATGAACACTGATAAAAAGTGATAAGCTGTTAGAAATTAGGAGAGTTTGTGAGAAAAATAATAAGAGTCTGATAAGAGACAGAGGTACTCATAAACAGCTGTGATAGCATCATTACTAATTTAAATTGTCACGTAAAAAAGATTGAATATTAATGCTTTAGACACTTCCAGAACTAGTGAGAGTTTAACCAGTTTGCCTTAGACCCTTCAGATTATAATTGAATTTCAGTGGCAGAATTTATTTGGAACGTGACTGAGGCATCTAAAATAAAACATTATAGCCATTGGTAGGCTAAAGGATTGAAGGTGATTTAGCTATTAACAAAATCCTGAATTATCCCATATACACTGTTTATTTGTATAAAAGGTTTTCAATTGTTGTTTGATCTACAATCTAAAAGACTTTTACCTAACCTTCGTAACTAAATTTGTACTCAACTAAAATAGTTATAATTTTCCATCATCAGTTTACAAAACTGAGAGAAGTTTTATGATTATTAATAGCAAATACAAACACCTATGGCTGCGACACAGTTTAGAGTTGAACAACTCTTTATAATACTGCTAGCTCTAGTTTCATATGATCATTTCACAGTCCGACCAACCTGAGAGGAATACACCAGTTTGATTTTTGTACCAATTGCTTGTAGCGTGGCCTCAGATCAATGATAAATTTAATGATAAAAGAGTTGCTTTGTTTCACAAACAATAGCTTCGTAGCTGCTAAGTCTGTGTTTAAATTACAATAGGCTGCAGCTCAAGTCCCTCTCTACTTTGTTAACTATTGCTGGGCTCTTTGAATAAGTTCAAAGCAATGAGGTCACTTCATAAGTTTATATTTAAAAGGCTATAGTATTCATTATAGCAGCCATTGGATTTTAACCACAGTTGCAGTAAAAAGAACAGTTGCCGTCAAAGTAACGCAATTTAATTGCATAGAGAGAAGTAGCAGAGTACTTGATGAGCAGATAAACAACCCCCTAAGTAAATAACTTGCTCTAGTAAACTATTTACAACTGAAGATGATTTTTTGTTAGCTTTGAGAGCTGCTGAGCAGGTTACTTGCACCGCAAATAATAAAGTTACAACACAGGCTATTTCTTTCTGTTGATGAATTATGAGTGTAATTTTGTTGATTTTTAGTGTTTTTTTCTTGTCTTATATTGACCACTTGGCTTTTTGTGTGACATTTTTGTTACTTTGATTTTCTTGGCTCTACCAGCGAGAAAGTTTAAAATATGTTCATCATATGAATAGCAGCAAATTTCATTTTTTATTATCAGAGCAGGGCATCAGTCTAAATAGAAACTCATAAGCTTATTTGCTGAGTAGTATAATTAAAAATAGAGACATTGTCTAATGTTGTCATGATGCTGTCTAGAAGCATTTTAAAAGAAGCTAGCCGTAAATAGCTTTAGTAAAGATTTTAAGCTGCTGATGATATTAATGAGAGCAGTGTTAAAACCAACCTTATCACAATTAAGAAAACGTGAGGCAGTTTATCAAAGTAGAATATATGTTAAACAAGAAATTGGTGGATAAGTATCATATGACTAAAAATCCAAACATTAGAAAGGGGTTCAAAAAAGGAGTGTAACTAAATTTTGAATTTATTTCTGGTGAAAAAGTAAGCTGAACTGGTCACTAAATTTTATTTTATCAGCCACCCTTTTATAGCTTGTTTGAACTACATGTACATACCTACATGTAATGAACAGTTTTAGCATTATGAACAGGGCAGAGTAATCTATGAACTGGTAACCAGTAATTTACAACTTCACGGAAATGTTGGCTTTTCAGCTCCATATCAACACAAAGTTACTGTCATGTATGACTAAATAACTTTGTATGTTCTATAAAATAGATATTTAAAAATATTTAATAGACAATAGCGTTATTACTATATTTTGGTCAAAAGTATCGATGAAAGTTAGAAAGGTATCTCATAATGTAAACACATGTCACAACTCAGTTCATAGAATCTGCTGTAACTTGAACAATGGCATTTGATGGAATCTTCCCATATAAAATAGTTTTCAAAAATATGGTTTGTTGACTGGACTGTGTGTGACTCTCTTTGTACATGTATCTAGCCTTGTGCAGATAATACTGTAATAAACATATGATCAGTTTCTGTAGAATATTTTCCATACTTGAAGCATTTCCTACTAGCAAGCAAGTAACTATTGGATAAGTACTTGAGTGACCACATTTATAATCACCTGCAATAAATAGCACCGAGTGATCAACAATGTAAATGAGAACACTCAGGCAACCCTAAAAAAGTTTTCGGTATGACAACTTGTAGCAGATGGCTCATCGAATAGCTACGCATGCTTATATGTTATAATGTGGGTAAACCTCTGTTGCATGGCTTTACTTTATTAAGAATATTTTCAGAAATTGCCCCTAGCTTCCATTCCCAAAGAGAACCAATCTAATATAATTGCACTTCAAGACAGTTTGTTAGCAGTGGAAAAGTGCCTTTTAAATCTGTTTGTGTCTACAAACTTATTTTGAAGTTATTTTGTAGCCTTCAATATTTTTCTGTTAATTGAGCTTGATCCCATGCTACCAGCTACATATGAAGGAGGAAACGTTTCTGATACCGTTTCTCGTTTATTTGTTTTACTATCGGTAAGAGAACTTTCATGTTAGATCTGAAATGTTTTACCTAGTCATGCTGGTATTTGTGTAGTATTTGCTGTACTGGGCAATGTCTGATGCTTGTAAAAAAAATATCGCTGACACAAAAGATGCACAAGGTTTTAAAAGCTGTGTCCTGTACCTATTATCTGTAAGCGCTTATCGGACACTCTTTACACCTCAACCTGTGTAGTTTAAAGGCATGAGGCTAGACTGTTTCCGAAAACTGGTAATTGTTTTACCGACCAAAGATAATACTAACAATCTCGATAGATTTTGTATAAACAAAGCCATTGAAGAGTGTTCGTGATGCTAATGTACTTGCAATAGTAGGGTGGTTGAGATGTGAGCTCTACCTTATGACATTTATTGAGGGAAATTAGGCTACATGTTTAATTATAAAGAGTCAATGTCAACAAAACCCTAAATTTTGACCCAAATGTGATTCAACTTTGCATGTCTGTCTTTTCTCAGTTTTTTCTTTTCTAAATTTTGCTTATGAATTCAGTTGAATCTTCTGCAGTTTAAAGTGTTAAGCAAACCATTTTAGAAACAACTTAATTGAAAAATTTAAAAAGCTGTAGATCTTGGTAACACTTTTAGAATAAAAATCTACTGGTATCAGCATTTTTAATGTTACCAGAAAAAGTTGCAATTAAAGTTGGTGATGGCTAGTATTTTTTTGGAACTTTTTTCATGTCACGATTCCAAGAAAAATATGCACTTACTGTGTAAATGATGGAAAATGGTTTCGAAAATCTCTTGTTTAGAAGCTAACCATGGAATAAACAATACATTTAGTCTTTTGAGATAAAGTCAATATGTGATCAAACAGCAGCCTTGATCTTATTGTTTTGCATAGCGTAGCATGGTTCATTTAAGTTTTACATTAATATGTCTGACCTCCAATAATCTACTACCAGCGTTTGTGATATTAGTTACTGCTCTTGCCCATTGTTACCAAGCTACATTGTCAAGGATAAATTATTTTTACTTTTAACACTTCAATAGGTATGTAGTTTATCCTTTATGTTCTGATTTTTTAATACTTATACAAAACTATATGCATCCATTTATACTCTAAAAAATGTGGCATACTTCAAACAAATTTTTAAATAATTCGCTTAAACTCTCTGATTCAATGTTATAATCTCTGAAATAGATAATCGATAAATCTAACTGCAAAGAGAAAATGCAGCTTGCTAAAAATGCAAGAAGTGTAGTTGGATTGCTAAAACAAAAAGAGTATGTAAGAGTTGTTTGTTTTGAGAAACATCAAATTGTTGAAAAAATTTTCAAATGCCAAGTTTAATCTTTCCTCAAAAATTATATCGTATGTCAAAAAAATGGTATTTTGAACTGATCGTAAGTCAATGTTGGTTATAATACCTATTCACTCAATGAATACTTTGAAGGCTATTCATATAGCTGTTTGTGCCAAGATCTTTGTTAACAGAATAATGGGTGGAGCAGTTTAAATGGCTAACGTAAGTGGTTTAGACTAGTCAGTTCGGTACACCAAAGGATTTATGTAAATATCTCATAAAAAGCTAGTTTTGTCAGGTTAATAATAAAGAGTGCAGCTAACTAGAAAGAAGTGTTCTATTGTTCAAGTACAACTTTTACAACCTTTGGGATTTGATGCATATTGCATATAATTATATGGCGTGGTGCGTGCGATAAAATCTAACCTCAAAACATATTGATTCACTAGTAAGGCGTGATAGCAAGCACCTAGTGACTTTAAAAGTAAAAAATTGTGAAGTCAGCAGTAAAAATCCCAACACCTCAAATGGCCTATTTTATCAGTTAACACTAAAATGACAAGTAACTGTACGTCTGTCATCTCTAATCTGTAAAACTACTACTCTTTGATATTTTGGTGATCAGAAAAAGCAAATTCAGCGCCACAAACACTGATGAAAATGATAACCTGTTAGAAATTAGGAGAGTCTGTGAGAAGAATAAGAGTCTGGTAAGAAACAGAGGTACTCAGAAACAGTTGGGATAGAATCATTACTACATGTAGTTTAAAGGTTGACTTGCAACAAAATTCACATTACAGCTATTTGATATGAAAAGATTTACCATGTCTTACTCTGTTGTGTGGTAGGTGCCAAATATGTGGAAAAGTGATTACAAGCTCTTAAAAGCTCAAAAACGAACAGAAAATCGCAGCCACACGAGACCGCCATTGTTTGGATTCTCTTTCCAAAACAGCGCAAATGTGACGCAGTTGTGAGAGATGGTTTCTGTTTACATTTTCATGCAACTTTATTCGTCGAAATATTTTCACAAATATACTTCGCGCATTCAATAAAACCATGTCTATTGTTCTTACGAGTCTGTCTTATCGTCATCGTAATGCTGTCACTTTTAGCAGTGATATCCTATAACTTGCCGTAAAAATTCGTTTAATTTTTTAGCCTTAGCTTGAAGGAGTACATATTATTGTCTGATAATTATGACGAGCCTGTTGGTCACTAGTGACAATCGAAAAGTGCTGCAGAAATTATTTGCGAAGTATTGGGTCACATGATCCGATTACGACTTGCCGATTAGACCAAACCGAAACAAAACTGTAAAGTAGCGAGCATCTGTATTTGATACGGGGTCTTTGGTAAAACCCGAAGCGTTTGTCATAAACTAGTGCTACAATAAGTTTTATATTGAGCTTTTTATTGGCCTTTCAATTCACGTGCGAACATTACGTGACAAGACAATAACCAAATTTCATGACTACGTCATCGAAATAAAGAGATTCCAATTTTCAGCAGCTTTTCGTTTTTGAGTTTTTAAGAGCTTGTAATCACATTTCCACATATTTGGCACCTACAACACAATAGAGTAAGACATGGTGAATCTTTTGATACCAAATAACTGTAATGTGAGTTTTATTGCAAGTCAACGTTTAAGTTATTACCGTAGAAAGCTTAAATATTTTTGCTTCAGAAGCTTCCAGAACTAGTGAAATTTCAACAATGTTTGTTCATAGCCTTTTGAAGTATAGTCTATATATATATTTCTCAAAGTATGTCTGTCGTCTGTTTTCTGTCGTCTGCCTGCATTCCGGCTATAGATCTTAAAATCTTGATATTAAGAATTTCGTGTAAGGATGAATTTAAACTCACGACTAACACATCGACAAGTTTCATAGGCAGACACTCTACCACTGAGCTAGAACACCATAGCGATCAGATACGTTTTCATTTAACGGATACACTATGCATGTGCTAATCATTTTAGCCTTGCATCCACGATTTACGATGCTTCTGTTCAGAAATATTTTGCGACCTAAGTATATGCAATGCGATGCTTATTCGTCTTTTTTCGTGAGGACTAATTTATTCGGCCCCACGATATCGACAATAAGTTATCTCGATTTTAAAATTTAGCAACTTTTGTAGTGATTATGTACAGTGGAACTGCTTTTGGACACTTCGGTTCTTGATCAACTCGGTTATACACCAAAGATTTTGAGATTTGTTCGTCTCGGATCTCGAACATAAATTTGAGAGCATGCGCATTGAAATTGGAACAGCTCTGGAAATAGCATGAAAACATTCGTTAACAAACGGAAAAGCAATTTACGCTTTATAAACTCTTTACAAAAAAGGAGGAACCATCTGGAACAAAAAGATTTACCAAATAGATTTGCTAGAGAGATAACCCCTCCAGTCGAGTTACCCTAAAATGTTTTGGAGGAGGATTCTCTTTCAAAGATGTGAAGTAAACGTGCCGTTGTTGTTTATACTTTTCCTTTTTCTACGATTTTTGATGTAACTGATCTGTTGCAGTTTTTTGCTGTTTCATTATCAATTTTTGCAATTTTTGTAATTGTATTTTTACCTTTAATGTTTTGGATGTTTTAAGAGAAAAACATCCAAAATTTTTATTTTTTTTTTTTTTTTTATTATCGTAAATAAAAAACCTTAAAATTAAACATGATCTATATCTACCTGTTTTTATTGATAGTATGCAGTATGCAGTACAGTTTATGGTGTAAAATGTAAAATACTTTACCGAAGTTGATTTCTCACGTTGGAATGGATTAAAATTTACTTACATTCATTCTAATGAGAAAAATTGTTTCGGATCTCTAACAACTCAGCTTTCGAATCGAGGTTCCACTGTACGTTGTTAAAATGTATACTTCGCTGAAAGTTATGAAATTTTAAATTTACCGTGATTTGAAAGTATTTACAATTGTTTTATTTATTTTAAATTTAGTTGTCCCTCACAAAAAATTTTTCTCACAATTTGAAGTTTAAAAGTTACAGTTGTTTGACAAAGTTGGAAAACCTTTACAGTTGTTTTTATTTTCTCTTTTAATTTATTTCAACTATACAAAACACTTCTCTCATATGTGTAGTTTGAAAGTTAGAATGGCCAATGTTGTTACATGTTAAATACAAATCAATTTTCAGTCCAAATACCTTTTTTATTACTCGGGCAACGCTGGGTAGCACAGCTAGTTTGGTATAAATGTCAGAGTTTATTTGGAAAGTAAAAGAGGTCCAAAATAAAACGTAAGCATTGATCAGTTAAAGGATTGAACATGATCTGGCTATTACCAAAAATTTGAAATACCTCATATACACAGTTTGTTTATGTGGCAAGTTTTTAATTTTGGTTTAATTTACAATCTAAAAGACCTTCACCTAACCTTCGTAACTAAATTTTTACTCAACTAAAATGGTTATCATGTTGCATAATCAGTTTACAAATCTGAGAGAAGTTTTATGCATATTAATAGCAAACACAAACACACTATGGCTGCTACACAGTTTAGAGTTGAACAACTCTTTATAATACTGCTGGCTCTAGTTTCATATGATCATTTCACAGTCCAACCAACCTGAGAGGAATACACCAGTTTGATTTTTGTATCAATTGCTTGTAGCGTGGCCTCAGATCAATTTTAATGATAAAAGAGTTGCTTTGTTTCACAAACAATAGCTTCGTAGCTGCTAAGTCTGTGTTTAAATTACAATAGGCTGCAGCTCAAGTCCCTCCCTACTTTGTTAACTATTGCTGGGCTCTTTGAATAAGTTCAAAGCATTGAGGTTAATTCATAAGTTCATATTCAAAAGGCTTTGGTATTTATTATAGCAGTCATTGGATTTTAACCACTGATTCTCTTAATATATTATAATAATCTAAATATTTAACTGTTTAATCTATTCTAGTTGATTCATAAACATGTAGAGTACTAAATCTTTCCTGATAAATGTAAAAAAAAAGTTGCTGCCAAGGTCAAGCAATTTAATTGCCTAGAGAGATATAGCAGAGTACTTGATGAGCAGATAAACAACCCCCTAAGTAAATAACTTGCTCTAGTAAACTATTTACAACTGAAGATGATTTTTTGTTAGCTTTGAGAGCTGCTGAGCAGGTTACTTGCACCGCAAATAATAAAGTTACAACACAGGCTATTTCTTTCTGTTGATGAATTATGAGTGTAATTTTGTTGATTTTTAGTGTTTTTTTCTTGTCTTATATTGACCACTTGGCTTTTTGTGTGACATTTTTGTTACTTTGATTTTCTTGGCTCTACCAGCGAGAAAGTTTAAAATATGTTCATCATATGAATAGCAGCAAATTTCATTTTTTATTATCAGAGCAGGGCATCAGTCTAAATAGAAACTCATAAGCTTATTTGCTGAGTAGTATAATTAAAAATAGAGACATTGTCTAATGTTGTCATGATGCTGTCTAGAAGCATTTTAAAAGAAGCTAGCCGTAAATAGCTTTAGTAAAGATTTTAAGCTGCTGATGATATTAATGAGAGCAGTGTTAAAACCAACCTTATCACAATTAAGAAAACGTGAGGCAGTTTATCAAAGTAGAATATATGTTAAACAAGAAATTGGTGGATAAGTATCATATGACTAAAAATCCAAACATTAGAAAGGGGTTCAAAAAAGGAGTGTAACTAAATTTTGAATTTATTTCTGGTGAAAAAGTAAGCTGAACTGGTCACTAAATTTTATTTTATCAGCCACCCTTTTATAGCTTGTTTGAACTACATGTACATACCTACATGTAATGAACAGTTTTAGCATTATGAACAGGGCAGAGTAATCTATGAACTGGTAACCAGTAATTTACAACTTCACGGAAATGTTGGCTTTTCAGCTCCATATCAACACAAAGTTACTGTCATGTATGACTAAATAACTTTGTATGTTCTATAAAATAGATATTTAAAAATATTTAATAGACAATAGCGTTATTACTATATTTTGGTCAAAAGTATCGATGAAAGTTAGAAAGGTATCTCATAATGTAAACACATGTCACAACTCAGTTCATAGAATCTGCTGTAACTTGAACAATGGCATTTGATGGAATCTTCCCATATAAAATAGTTTTCAAAAATATGGTTTGTTGACTGGACTGTGTGTGACTCTCTTTGTACATGTATCTAGCCTTGTGCAGATAATACTGTAATAAACATATGATCAGTTTCTGTAGAATATTTTCCATACTTGAAGCATTTCCTACTAGCAAGCAAGTAACTATTGGATAAGTACTTGAGTGACCACATTTATAATCACCTGCAATAAATAGCACCGAGTGATCAACAATGTAAATGAGAACACTCAGGCAACCCTAAAAAAGTTTTCGGTATGACAACTTGTAGCAGATGGCTCATCGAATAGCTACGCATGCTTATATGTTATAATGTGGGTAAACCTCTGTTGCATGGCTTTACTTTATTAAGAATATTTTCAGAAATTGCCCCTAGCTTCCATTCCCAAAGAGAACCAATCCAATATAATTGCACTTCAAGACAGTTTGTTAGCAGTGGAAAAGTGCCTTTTAAATCTGTTTGTGTCTACAAACTTATTTTGAAGTTATTTTGTAGCCTTCAATATTTTTCTGTTAATTGAGCTTGATCCCATGCTACCAGCTACATATGAAGGAGGAAACGTTTCTGATACCGTTTCTCGTTTATTTGTTTTACTATCGGTAAGAGAACTTTCATGTTAGATCTGAAATGTTTTACCTAGTCATGCTGGTATTTGTGTAGTATTTGCTGTACTGGGCAATGTCTGATGCTTGTAAAAAAAATATCGCTGACACAAAAGATGCACAAGGTTTTAAAAGCTGTGTCCTGTACCTATTATCTGTAAGCGCTTATCGGACACTCTTTACACCTCAACCTGTGTAGTTTAAAGGCATGAGGCTAGACTGTTTCCGAAAACTGGTAATTGTTTTACCGACCAAAGATAATACTAACAATCTCGATAGATTTTGTATAAACAAAGCCATTGAAGAGTGTTCGTGATGCTAATGTACTTGCAATAGTAGGGTGGTTGAGATGTGAGCTCTACCTTATGACATTTATTGAGGGAAATTAGGCTACATGTTTAATTATGAACACTTTGTACTACAAAAGCCTTAAAGTTTGACTCAAATGTGATTCAAGTGCGAGTGTTTCTCTTTTTTCTGTTTTTCTTTCTTAAAGTTTGCATATAAACTCAGTTGAATTTTCTGCAGTAACTTTTAAAGTGTTAACCAAACTATTTTACAAGTAACTTAAATGGTAACGCCTAAAAGTTGTAGACTTCGGTAACACTTTTAAAATAAATTCTATGAGTATCATCCTTTTTAATGTTACCAGAAAAAGTTGCAATGAAAATTAGTGATTGCTTGTATGTTTTTTGGAACCCTCTTCATGATATGGTTATAAAAAAATATGCACTTAGAGTGTAAATGTTGGAAAATGGTTTCTAAAATGTCTTGTTTAGGGTAGCTACAAAATGAACAATGCATTTGGGATTTTGAAATGAAGTCAACATGTGATCAAACTGCTGCCTTGATTTTATTGTTTTGCTTGGTGCGGTTCATTTACATTTTACAAAGCAATGATATGTCATACCTTCAATAATCTACTACCAGCATTTGTGGTATTAGTTACTGTTCTTGTCCATTGTTACCAAATTACATTATCAAGGTCAATTCATTTTTACTTGTAATACTTTAATAGCTAAATAGTTTATTCTTCACGCTCTGATTTTTTCAATGCATATATTTATGTATTGAATAGGTAAATAGTTTATTCTTCACACTCTGATTTTTTCAATGCATATACATAACTATATGCATTCATTTATACTGTTAAAAAGAGTGAAATATTTCAAAAAAAATTTAAATAATTCACCTTAACTCTCTTGATTTAGTTTTATAATTACTGAGATAGAGAATCAATAAATCTAGCTGCAAAGTGAAAATACAGGTTGCTAAAAATGCAAGAAGTGTAATTGGGTTACTAAAAAAAGGGTATGTAAAAACTGTTTGTTTTAAGAAACATCAGATAGATGAAAATTTTGTTAAATACCAGTTTAATTTTTGCTCAATTTTTATATCGTATGTCAAAGAAATTGTGTTTTACACTGATCAGAAGTCAATTTTGGTTATAATACCCGCACTCAATGAATACTTTGAAGGCTATTCATATAGCTGTTTGTGCCAAGATGTTTTTAACAGAATAATTAGTGGAGCAGTTTAAACAAAACTATTTAAGTAAGTGGTCTATTCAATTCGGCAAACCAAACAAGTTATGAAAATATCTGTTAAAAAGCTAGTTTTGTCACTTTAATAACAAAGGGTGCAGTTAACTAGAAATAAGTTTTCTATTGTTCAAGTACAACTTAAACAACCTTTGACTTTTGATGCATATTTCTTATAATTATATGGCGTGCGATAAAATCTAACCTCAAAACATATTGATTCACTAGTAAAGCGTGATAGCAAGCACCTAGTGACTTTAAAAGTAAAAAACGTAAAATCAGCAGTTAAAATCACGAAACTGCAAACAAACTATTTTTTTCTGTTAGCAGTAAAATGAAAAGTAAATGTATGTCTGTCATCTCTAATCTGTAAAACTACTCCTCTTTGATATTTTGGTGGCCAGAAAAAGGAAAGTCATCGCCACAAACACGGATGAAAATGATCGGCTGTTAGAAGTTAAGTGAGTTTGTAAGAACAAGAATAAGAGTCTGATAAGAAACAGAGGTACTTACAAACAGTTGGGATAGAATCATTACTAATTTAAAGTTTCACTAAAAATAAATTAAATATTAATGCTTCAGAAGCTTCTATAACTAATAAAAGTTTAATAAAGTTTTCTTTCAATCCTTCAGATTATAATTTGGTTTCAGTGTCAGAATTCATTTAGAACATGGAAGAGGTGCAAAATATAACATTGTAAGCATTGATATGTTATTTGATTGAACATGATCTGACTATTAACAAAAATTTGAAAAACCCCAGATACACAGTTTGTTTATGTGGCAAGTTTTTAATTGTCGTTTGATTTACAGTCTAAAAGACCTTCACCTAACCGTCGTAAATAAATTTTTACTCAACTAAATGTTTATCATTTTTCATGATCAGTTTACAAAACTGAGAGAAGTTTTATGCCTATTAATAGCAAATATAAACACGCTATGGCTGATACACAGTTTAGAGTTGAACAACTCCTTATAATACTGCTGGCTCTAGTTTCATGTGATCATTTCACAGTGCGACCAACTTGAGAGAGATACACCATTCTGATTTTTGTATTAACGGCTTGTAGCATGACCTCAATTTAATTTTATGATAAAACAGTTGCGTTGTTTCACAAACAATAGCTACATAGCTGCTAAGTCTGTGTTTAAATTACAATAGGCTGCAGCTAAGTTTTATTCCTACCTTGTTAACTATTGCTGCGCTTTCCGAAAAAGTGGTTGCTGTCAAGGTCAAGCAATTTAATTGCATAGAGAGCTGTAGCGGAGTGTTTGATGAACAGATAAACAACAACCTGCAAAGTAAACAACTTGCTGTAATATACTATTCTGAAGGATTTTACCGTGCCACCTTCACTTTATCCACAAGCTGAGTAAATAAAGAAAACCAACTTGTTATCAGAGCATAAACATATATTTATAGAATAAATATATTTGCATCATTATAACAGTGGTCAAAGCATGCATACATAAAGAATAAACAAGTACCAATGCACAATGTCTATCGTATACAGAGAGCTGCGCTGCTCTGCAGGCTTTCCTAAAACGCTTTTTCTTTTATAATCTTTTCGTCTTTTGGCTCCGCCCCCTTGCGGTTTCCGCTTCCCGCCGTAACGCTTTATTCTTCGTTCTGCCTACGTGACCCATGGACTGCCGAGTCATCTTTGCCCTCTATCGCCGGCCAGACCTCCGATCATAAGGGAGAGGCCCGGCCCGGCCCGGCTCGGCCCGGCGCGGCAACCGGTCATCACGCCAGCACCGGCCCCGTTCGAGATGCTCTTCCGTCACACTATTTAGAACTAGAGGTGAATTGTTATTAGCTTTGGCAGCTACTGAGCAGGTAACTTGCAATGCAAATAGTGACCAAACTAGACTTCATATTAAACTGTGAAGATTCTATCCAACATTATTTTAATATTTCCCCCAAAGTGATTTAATTATAAACGACTTTCATTTATCAGTTTGTTACTTTTTCTAATTTGAACATGTATTCAGTTGAATTTATTGCAATCGCTTTTAAATTGTTTCTCAAAGGTTAGAGTTGTCAGCACATGTTTTACCTAATAACTTAAACTATAGCTAGCCAGATATCAATAAGTATAATAATGTTATAAATGCATAATAAATATGAATAATCGATTAATTACATGTATATTATAATGTAATATAATATAGTAAGATCAATATATTATATGATATGTATATTATAAAATATAACTAAAGCTTTAACTCATTGGTGCACAGACATTATTGCAAAAGCAACGGGTAAATATTTTTGCTTCGTATTCTAAAAGTTGGCAAACATACTAGTGTTGAGTCATCTTTGCTAATAGTAATAAAACTGTGTAATTGTTTTAAAGCATACATGGCGTACGAGCCATATGCAATATGTGGTTTTGCCTTATTTGCTCTTAGTAGTAGAATCCTTCAATGAATCTTAATGCTCCTATCAAGTATTTCAAGAGTTGTCAGTAACTTTTATCAAAAGGGAGAACAACTTCAGTTTTAGCAAATAAAAAGTATCAAAATAGCAAGTGACAAAAGCAACATGACAAAAATATTTGGAATATTACTAAATAGGACAGCATAAATATTTGTTTTTTCAATTTCTAAATCAACTCAATTTGTTGCCATGCTGTTTTTTGATTATATTTAATGTTTTTTTTATCTTTTCTTAAAGTTTGCTTAAACTAATAAAATAATTCTAAATAAGCTTACAACATATTTCGTTGTGTTTTAGTCACATAGCTTAAAAAAGTTTTGATAATACTTACAATAGTTTGTTCCCTAAAAGATAGTTTGCAGGTCAGAAATAGAGCAATTTTAAATACATCAAACTTGTTTTTGAAACATAAAATAGTGGAATTACTGTTGTAACAAGTAATGATTTATATAGGTTTGGTGCTTTTGGTCAGAAGGTTGGTGCTGAAAACTATTAATAATATACAGGAAAGGCTCACCAAAAAAGAATGAACATTGTGCTTTTAATATGTTGACTGATACGCTCGTGTTGCCAAAGGTTTAATGCACTTTAACTGCTTATAATGTCAAACCTTAGGGTAAACATTTATGTGTAATATACCTGTAAAATGTAAAAGATTTCTAAGAGCTGTTGCCTGTTATCTCATTTTTTTAAATTTTTGAGTGGGTATGCCTTATACCCTCATTTTGACTAGCCTACAGAACTAGAGCTAGGCTGCTTGTCAATATTTAATAGTGCTTTACGAAATTTGGGCTGTATTAGACAATGAAGCTGAAAAGTTCCAAGATTTCTGAAGTAATAATAGTGTTCTTGTAAAGAAGTGAGATTCTTATTCCACCTCGTGATGCCTACAAACAAATACCGAACCACTAGCACTCTTTGTCAGGAGCTCCATGCTATACCCTCGTTACCCTAATTATTATGGCAGCTCATTAAAATTATAAAATTAAATAATTATTAAAATTATAATAATTTTAAGAATACCTACCATCTCAGCATAGAAAAATCTACAAGCCAACTACATACAGGTATTCAGGAATACAGATGATTCATTTTTTTAAATCTGTTCCTTTCTCTGATCAAAAACTCGAGCTGCTGTCCGTAAGCAAGATCTTACATTATGTGACTGGGCTATTTTTCCTAAAAGTATTTTGAAAATGTTCAGAACTTAAAAATAGTTTTAAAAAATTGTTGCATGGCACCATATTAAAACACCCAACATTCAAAATGAATGGACATACAAAAGTAACATTTTTCATTGTGTTGACTCAATACAGTACTCAGTCAGCGCCCAGTCAGCGCTCAATCAGTGCTCAGTCAGTGCTCAGTCAGTACTCAGTCTGTACTCAGTCAACATTCAATACAGAGCTCAATCAGTACTCACTCAGTACTCAGTCAGTACTCGGTCACTGCTCAATTAATACTCAGTCAGTACTCAGTCAGTGTTCAGTCAGTACTCAGTTGATGCTCAATCAGTACTCCGTCAGTACTCATTCAGTGCTCAAACAGTACTCAGTCAGTACTCAGTCAGTACTCAGTCAGTAATCAATAAGTACTCAGTCAGTACTCAATCAGTATTCAGTCAATACTAAGTCAGTACTCAGTCAGTACTCAGTCAGTGCGCAGTCAGTACTCAGTCAGTAGTCAGTCAGTACTCAGTCAGTGCTCAGTCAGTGCTAGGTTAGTGCTCAGTCAACATTCAATACAGAGCTCAATCAGTACTCACTCAGTACTCAGTCAGTACTCAGTCAGTACTCAGTCAGTACTCGGTTACTGCTCAATTAATACTCAGTCAGTACTCAGTCAGTACTCAGTCAGTATTCAGTCAGTACTCAGTTGATGCTCAATCAGTACTCCGTCAGTACTCAGTCAGTGCTCAAACAGTACTCAGTCAGTACTCAGTCAGTAATCAATAAGTACTCAGTCAGTACTCAATCAGTATTCAGTCAATACTAAGTCAGTACTCAGTCAGTACTCAGTCAGTGCGCAGTCAGTACTCAGTCAGTAGTCAGTCAGTACTCAGTCAGTGCTCAGTCAGTGCTAGGTCAGTGCTCAGTCAGTGCTCAGTCAGTGCTCAATCAGTACTCAGTCTGTACTCAGTCAGTACTCAGTCAGTACTCAATCAATATTCAGTCAGTACTAAGTTAGTACTCAGTCAGTATTTAGTCAGTACTCAGTCAATTCTCAATCAATTCTCAATCATTACTCGGTCAGTACTCAGCCAGTGCTCAATCAGTACTCAGTCAGTATTCAATCAGTATTCAGTCAGTACTCAATCAGTATTCAGTCAGTACTAAGTCAGTACTCAGTCACCGCTCAGTCAGTACTCAGTCAGCGCTCAGTCAGCGCTCAGTCAGCGCTCGGACAGCGCTCAGTCAGCGCTCAGTAGAATTAGCGCTTTATGAAGAATCTCCTAAAGTAAAGATTCTTTATCATTCAACCTGTGAGTACAATGATAAGAGCAACACTCATAGCAAACTGCTGCCCGATTCATGAAAAGTCTTTTAGCTATTCAATTTATGCTCTTTGTATCTATTTTGTAACCTTGTTTTAATGTCTGAACTTTACATTTTAACAATTTATCTTAAACCACAACACAATGCTGTTTGCTTATTTTAGCAACGTTCTTGAACGTAGATGCACCAAAATGATATAATAACTTAAGTGTTTTATTTGGCAGCACGAACAACAGCAAAGTAAGATTAACAGCTTATGCTACCTTCTACTTAAATACATACGACAGCAAAGATTGCAAGAGCAGTGATTGGTACAGCATTGGCGGTAGCCTATGATTATCTCACAAGCGTTAAAGATAAGTTTATAAAGCCTCTGTAAAGCCTGTTTAGAATATGAAAATTGAATTGTAACTGTATTGAAATATGACATCAAATTTTATCATCGAAGTTAATACAACTACAAGTCATACAGCAAGTATAACTAGGTTATAACTGTTAACAGCAATACTGGCTGAAACAACTTACAGATGCAATTTGTTTTGGACCTCAATGTTCTCGTTATCAATTATTCAAAAGTCAACACGACTGCAATACAGCTAAACAAACTTCTATTTATGTGCTACATTTAGATATATATTGTAATTAATGCAGTTCTAAAATGTGATGGGTTAATAACACAATATGAGTACAAAGAATTTACTTGAATCATAGTTTCTGTGGTTAAAAAACAGATGCAATAAAATTAACTGATGTTTCCATTGTTTACCAGTTCTTTTTTTCATCTTTTGTTAGAAAAGTAAAGTTTTCTAGCAATCGTTTATTCGAATTATTGTTTATTTATATTGTTATACTAGTGTCATCAAATTATATTATATCATTACATCATGAATAGCTATTTAATTTTAGACAAAGAGAATGATCATAGAGCTACAGGCTAAATAGAGTAAGAAGGAACGTAGTAGAGCTGGAACTGGTCAAAGGTTGAAATTTGAAAAGACGAGAGTTGCAAAATTATAGAAAAAAAAGCTCACAGATGAAGAAACTAATTTTTCTCATGAAAGCACCATTTTTGTGGTTGTGCAATCTTAACTTAAATTAAAAGAAAAATATATGTGTTCCAACGGTTTTGTTACTTATTTTGTAAAATGAAGCAACCTATTACTTCTTAGTCAATAACCCTTGACCCCTTCGACCACCACTCTCGGTCCTGAAGGGGTCAAGGACGACAAAACCTCAGTCATTAGCCGCGGTCTGTGGGCATATGCGGTTTTTGTTGGTAAGGGCGGCTAGATGCTGCAGGCGGCTTGTTGGAGGATTACTTTTTTTTTCGTGAGTCGTCTGTTTTTGAGCATAAGCCGCGTGGCTTGAGCATGAGGACTTACGGTATAGGCTACTTTTGTTTACTGTCTAACATCCTTGGTTATTAGGCTCATTGAAGTAGTCAATGAGAAACATTTTGTTTTTTGAGGCTCTATAACCATCCCATTCATGCAAAAATCTTAACATTTTTCAAACGTTTATTCATTTGAAAGGCGGGGAGTCTCCTACCAGAGACCTGAGATTTTATAGATATAAACCTCTGTGGGTATATATGTATATATACATATATATATTTATATATATACATATATATTTATATATATATATGTGTATTTTTTTTTATATTTATAATATATATAGGCTATACCGTTGTTCCTAAAAAATTTACGAATCCTTCATCAAAACACTTTAAACTCTTCTGCTCAAACTATAAACTACATTATGGACGAATCTGAACACAATGGATCGGATTTAAACCTGAGTGATTTCGAATCAGAGTGTAGATCTGGTGATTGTAATGATCGATCTTCTCAAGTACACAATCACTAAAACTATGGTAACTACTTAAGCAGCAACGAAAAAACTGATTGTTACTAATGTAACCGAGTCATATCTTTTTAATACAGTCACACCTCTTCTTTATCCTTCAGTGCTTCCTTGAGGTGAAGCAAGGACACCTCGACCATTTATTGGTTGGCGTCAGCTACTTCTTAAATCAGCTGATTAAATACTCAGCTTCTACATACCGCTGTACTAGAGGGTTTTGAAGGGGTGTGCTAGCCCGAAAACCCAGGGCACCAACCTCAGCCACTCCAGGGTTTCAAACAGCAAGCTTGTGTCGGGGTCTGCACTCTGAGCATCTCTGTGCACCATTCGTTAAAGCTAGGTTTCTCAAAGAGGTCAGGTCTGACTTGCCACAAACTAGGTGCCTGTCCTTTCTTTGATTCTCTTCATACTAGGCTTCTCCATGAGGTCCGCATTTGATAGACAAAGCCAGGTCTCTATTCTCTCCTCTGAGTTCTCCAACTGCTGCTGTCTCTTAAGCAGGCTTTCCATCTGTCATTCCGGATCTCCTTCTGGCTGCTACTTTTAACGCAGTATGAGAAGGTCCACCTAGAGCGCTGTTCAAGTTGCTGTAAAAACCAGACCTGCTATCCCACTGCAGCTAACAATGTCAAAATGTCAATTATATTTTCTCATCATTCTTTTTTCGATAATAGCTATTGCTCAAAACTTTCATCATATGGTAAAATGGTTAGTTTCTATATCATACCAGCTGAAACGGTTAGTAAAATTCTTTTTATAATGACCAAAGTAGTCATTCTATACCAGTTTGTAATATTGACATAAATCTACAGCAACTCACATATTTACTAAAAATGTACAGCTGCAAAACTCTTCTCTGAATGAGCTATTTCATTCAAATATAATTGCTGTAGGTTTCCAGCTATTTATCAGGTCATATACCAAACTTGACTATAAACTCACTTTAAATTGTGATATTGTGATGCCATTATGTTTACTAATAACACTTTGGCATCGTATAGAACATTATAAAACGGCGTTACACAAATAGAGATTTTTCTAACTTTTAACTTTGCTTTATAATTCTCTAGTTTTGTCCAATAGTCTAACTTGCTTTGAGCTATGAACGGCATTTACCAGTAATAAAAAAAGTCAAGGTCGTATATATATATATCAGTTTATGAAATAACTCATCACTCACTCATTTGGCTACATATGTAAAGTTATTTATTTAAAATATAGAAAAAAACTCAAAATCATTTTATCTGCCAAAATTTTTTATATTGTTATAAATTTTAATAAATGCATGAGTTATGTGTGTTATTCACTAGTAGGACAAAAGAGGTCAAAGTATGCATGAAAATAGAACAACCTATACTTTTTTATCTAAGCATTTGAAAGAAGACATCTGGTAGTCAAACAAAAAGGTGAGAGATAGGCTAAGAACATCAAGGGGCAAATATCTACGCCTTAGGCACTAAAAGGAAGTCGCAGACGGCACTAAAGTGGAGAAGCCGGGGTAATTTGTACCATGGGGTAATTAGTGCCACCCAGGTTTTAACAAAATATATTTCAAATTGAGACTTGTCATCTCATACACACATCAGTCTTTTACTTTCAGACATCTTGTTTCCTGTTTCTCAGCTCCAAATCTCATGGTAAGTGAAATATTTGAAATTTTGTGATTTTTATTGTCAAAAGTAAATTCTAGCCACATTTTTTGAGCTGCAGTATTTCTTAAGTAAATTATGATGATTGTGTTTGAGTGTGTGGCTTCTTTTTAGTGCTGTGTCATTTACATTCACATGTGTGTATGAATATATTACATGAATATTTTTCTCTCAGCATGGATTTCCGTTCAAAATGAGTGGTAGGGGTAAATTGAGCCACCTCATTGGGGTAATTTGAGCAATGGCTCAAATTTGGTAATTTGAGCCATGGCTCAATTTACCCAACATCGCTGTTTTATTTGGTTACACTTGTAATTTGTTTAGTGAAGGGTTGATAAGTACCTAAATCATATATGTATATTGTATACAACTTTAACATTTTTAACATTTTAGTTATCACAACATCTCTGACTGACAGAATGCCGTGCACATATAAAACAAAAACTAACCAGTCAGAGACTATTACTAATGAGAAGCTGAACAGAGCCGCTAGCATGGTACAAGAGAATCACAGAAGCATTAGGAGTGCCTCCAAAGTGTGTGGGATAATTAGAATGACACTGAAAAGATTCCTTGAAAAAGGACTAAAAGGCTATGATTTGGCTAAATCAACACACAGAATGTTTTTGAGTGAAGACGAGGAGTCTTTGGCAAATTATATAAAGGCACTCGATAGCTGTTTCCATGGCCTTGATAGAAAAAAGTGTCGCATCCTAGCCTTTGACTTTGCCAATGCTAACAACATTAACACTCCACCTAACTGGACTAAGGATGATGCATGGCTGGTAAGATCAATTAATTACCATTGTTTTTGTCTGAAAAAGCACTGGTTTAAACAAAAGTTTATGTATTCGGTAGTAGGGCAATTATTTATTTTCACAATTGATTTGTACTTTTAGGTTTAGACTGGTTCAGTGGCTTTATGCAAACGAACAAGCTGTCAATCCGAAAACCAAAAGCTACATCTTTAGCTCATCAAACTGCATTCAACAAGGTGACTGTTGCCACTTTCTTCGACAAGCTCTCAGACATCATGTCAAGGTATAAATTTACCTCCTTATTTAATTCCAATTCTTTCCCTCTTGTATTCATGAATTTTTATAAAACTTCCACCCTTAAAGACTACTTTAGTCGTGTACTTTGAATTTCAGATTCAAGTTTGCTCTCCAGGACATTTACAATCCAGATGAAACTGGAATTACGACAGTTCAGGTGTCGGGTAAAGTAGTTTCAACAACTGGAAAAAAGCAAGTAGGTTCCACATCAAGCCGAGAACGTGGAGAACTTATCACCATGTGTTGTGCCATAAGTGCTAGTGGCAGTCACATTCCACCCTTTTACATATTTCCCAGAGTGTTTATGAAACAGGATTTAATGAATGGTTGTGCACCAGGCGTCAAGGGTGTGGCAGACAGAACCGGTTATATAAACACTGAGCTTTTTGCTAATTAGTATCTACCTTTCTTCTTCTCGAATGTCCGCTGCTCTAAAGACAAGCCTGTTCTTTTAGTTCTCGATAATCACTGCTCCCATGTTTCCCTCCAGGCTATCAACGTCTGTAGAAACTCAGGAATACATTTGCTAACCCTTCCTCCACACACATCCCACAAACTTCAACCTTTAGATCGATGTGTGTTTGGCCAATTAAAGACTTATCTTAATAAGGCAATAGACGACTGGATGAGATTTAATGTCAGCCAAAATATTTCCATCAAAGAAATGACAGCCCTTTCAGCAACAGCCTTCAGTAAAAGTATGTTTGCGGAGAATATTAACTCGGCATTTAGATGCACCGGTGTTTACCCTTTAAATTCCATGATATTTGGTGGTCATGATTTCATTTCTGCTAGTGTCACTGACCAACCGATATTAGTTGATCAATTTGTAACCGAAACTAATCACACCCAACCTGAGACAAGTGGGCCGCAAACCAACACACCAGTTCTACCTATTCTGTCTTTTAAATCTCGATCATCCACCTCGCTTGCTGAGCCACAGCTGTCTACCTCTTCAGCTGAGCGCCAGTCATCAACTTGGTCAACAGATCCTCTGCCATCCACCTCATTCCAGGATCCTCAACCAATCACTTTGCCAGAGACACCTGCTAAACAACTGTCATCTTCTGAATCAGTATCCTCTAATTTGTAAGGTCGAATAACTCCTGACCAAATACTTGCGCTGCCAAAGGCAGTTTCGAGAAAGGTGACAAATCTACGTAAGGTTAAGTCTGCAATCATAACAGACACGCCAGAAAGGTTGCGTCTGGAGGAAAGAATGAGAGAGCGGGAGAGCAAAAAACGCCAAAAGTCAAAGCCTGCTGCACAGAAAAAGCTTTGCAAGAGAAAAGCAAATTACTCTTCTGAGGAAGAAGAGGAAGTATTGTCAAAAGAACTTGTCAAGAGTGACAGTGATGGCCCTGATGAAGAGGTAGAACAAATAGAAGAGCTGGTTTCAGATGCTACGATTAAAGCAGGAGAGTATGCGCTGGTAAAATTTAAAACTGACAAACGCTCTCTCAAATATTATGTCGGAGATATCCTTTCTGAAGGGGATAATAAACTGCTAATGAAATTCATGAGTAAGGTAAAAGGCTCAGCAGCTTCCTTTGCGTTTCTTGATAAAGATGATATATCTACAACTGATGCCAATGAAGTCATTTTACTGTTAGGACAACCAATAAATGTTGTTGGAGCAAAAAGATCAGCAAGCAAAGTCTTGTTCCGTGTTGAACTTTTTGGTTTTGACATTCAGTAAAGTATAATAGGTGCTTTCTACTGTAGGCCTACTGATATTATATAATAATGTAATTGATAACTGATAATTGATAATAATTAATTGCAGTAAATATTTAGTATTGTTGTACAGACAATCATATTCATTATAAAGTTCATGTTTACATATAAGATAATAAAAACAGATATTTTCGAGACACACAATTGTGTATTTCAGTAGCGGCACATTTTACCCCATGTAAATTGTACAGACGGCACAATTTACCCCATGCCCGGGGTAACTTGTGCCACCAAACATGATTCTTTATAAATGGTGTGATAGCAACTTTTGCGAAACTTCGGTTATGGGAATTAATCTAATCGTGGCAAACACATTAAACTTCTTTCAAAATGAGTTTGACAGATACTCGTGGGAATGGAGAGCGAAAAAGTGAAAAAACTGCAAAATGGCACAAATTACCCCGACCTCCCTACCTTCGACCTAAAACAATATAAATTCTTTAGCTGTAAGTTTTTGCCTAGTAGAATCAGTTTTGTAGTATAGAAAGTGATAAATGCACTAAATGGCCTTGCTTGCTAAAAATTACTTTGCAGATTGACATTTTTAATCAACGTTTGTCTATACAGCACTGACAATTATAGCAAACACAATTACACAGGCCTGCACGTAATAATAGGATAGCATTTCAGGCAGGATGGTGGAAGGAAATGAATAAAAGGAAATACGCTTGATTAGGTATAGGCTGATTCTCTCACAGGGGGCTGGCAAGGGGAGGTAACACATGATAAGCATAGGTTTATTAGAGGAAAAGATGCATTACTTTCACACTTGATTGGTTTCCGTTTCACAAATGTCCTACTAGAAGAAACTAAAACAAAATTGCCTTGTACCTTTTGTTCACTTAATGAAATCAAACAACTCATACAAAAATTAATTTGTTTTTGGTAACATGTGGTAAAAAAGATTGCCATGCTAGCCTGAGTGATATACTCTTTGTTGCTGATCTTAGTTATTAAACTTTATTCGTAAACACTAATTAACTTTTAAACTTTATGTTTAATTAAGCAGCTGTCTACCCCTTGGAAATATTAGAAAAGTATTAATGAGTATTTTACAAACATTACTGACCAGCATAGCAAAAGTTTTAATTCAATAAAATTGTTGAACAACTGAATACTATTTCTGCAAATGTGTGTTATATATTTTATTGTTTTGTTATACCGTGTTATGTTACAATATGTTGCAGTATGTTACAATATATATTTATATATTATACTATAATATATTATATTACAGTATATATTATTATGGTATATTATTTTATATTGTTATATATTTTAGTATATTTTGGTGCATTATATTATTATGTACTGCATTTTTTTTCATATTACATGTAAATAGTATTGCACTTTTTAGATTTGGTGCACTATATTGTATAACTCAAGCACAACCCATTAAATACTGCACTGCATTATTTCACTTTTATGTATATCATATCATCATGCCTTACTTTTGTTTTTTATATATGACAAGATGTTGAAAAAGATTATCATGGCATACAGACAAATATCAGCTGTTTAAAATCGGTGATACTTAAAGGTCTCTCAGGTTTTTCATTCATTTTATAGCTGTGAAGTTTCACAAGGTGGTGGTAGAAGGTGCAGTAGTCCCACAAATGTTATGTTATCAGTAAAATAAATATTTTTCTACAGTGCAGATGGAGCGCTGATCCCGCCTTCCGCTACGGATCATTAAGCCTACAATCTATCATAGCAATCTGGTACATAACATAGCTCTCAGCTACTCCCAATGCATCATTCATTTTAGTAGCCTTTACCTACTCTACCTCTGGATTAGCTTCTACTCTAAGATATTGTGAAAACAACAGTTACTCTACTACAGCAAGCATGAATTGTCTTCAAATTGTGACACTGCTCGGATGTGCCATACTGCTACAAGGCATCATGGCAAAAGGGTAAGTCTTTCTTGAAAGATGGCTGTCAAAGCGCTCCATTGTTGTACTTGGTGTTCTACATTAAAAATCATAAAAACTTCATTCAATTGTGATGCAGTGAATAGAAAAAAAATTTCTCTAATATTTACTATAATAAGAGTCACATCTGTACATCTTTCCGTACATCTGTCCAAAGCCTTTGCTAAAAGTTAAAAAAAGATATGCAAGGAACTGGATTCAAGCTCACAGCTTTTAGTATGGCATCCAGCACACTACAATTTGCATCAACTCATTAACCAGCCTTGTTCATCTTTATTAAAGTTAAAACTATGTTTAAACATTTTTCAACAGCTCTACAACAGACTCTGAAGTTCCATTTCCTATTGACTCGAGGTTCTGTCTAGCTTGTATTTAAAAAGAACTTCAAAATACATGATAAAAGAGAGCTTTTCAAATCACCTAAACAGGTAGTAAATATTGCTGCTTTTGTAAAGTCATTTGTTACTTGTCTAGTTCAATTCCATTTTAAGCATCTTAAAATTGAGTTCCAGTGCAAACAAATCCCTTCACAATTTTTAGCTTATCGTTGCCTCTAAAAATTTGCTGGTTCCTTTTAGAGGCGCAAGTATTGCTGTTGTCGTAAAGCTCTCCCACTCAAACCTAGACCGCTAGTACCTTTGTAGTTGCCACAACCTAGGATAAGATGGTTTAAGTAGCCAAACACTAGAGATTTGTGGTCGATGAGGTTGAAGTAAAACAAATTATCTTTTTACCTCTTTCAGTCAGTTGTTCATTCAGATTCTGTTGGATTTCGCAAGCAATTACAAAGAATACTAAGGTTTTGAAGGCGGCTATGTAGTAAAAGTAAATCCCGCACGATACAAACGTCATGGCTTGTTTGCCAAGTCCTTATCATCTATCTGTTTGATTCATGGTCAATGAACGTAGCTTATCATTGCTGCCATCACAACACCCTGAGCAGCGTAGCAATGAATTTACTTCACGTTTGCTACGCTAGTGAGTAGTTTGCCAGAAGACTGTAGATCGAGTAGTACATTATTGCTGTAGTCCCAGCATAACTATAGAATCTGAGTCTTTAGTAAAAAAAAGGTTTATATAGTTTAGTTTGCATAAAGTACACTAATAGGTTATGCTATGGTACACATTTTAGCTGTAAACAGTAATTAGCAATCAGGCTTCAAATACTTAAAAGTAAAATTATAAAACTTCAACTGATCAGCAATGATTTGTAGATGTTATCACAGCAAATCATAGTTTTTTATATGCCATCCCACGAGCTTGAACAGTTTATTGAACATTTAATTTGTCTGAACTTCATTTCAAACATAAATGTTTTTTAAGTTATGTCCTACAAGAACCATAAAAAGGGCAACAGTTAGATGCCTGTTTTTGAGATGTTGGGATATGGATCATTTCAAATACTTTTCTAGTTTGTTATATTATGATTGTTTCTACTCATATGTATCTTTAATACCTAGTAAGACAGTTCAATAAAAACTTGAGCTGTCGAAGCAAGTGATCTATTCCAAACTAAAGTAAAAGCCCTTTGTGTTCAGTTAAAACAACTAAATTATAAGCAGTCTCATCAGGTGTAGTCGGTAAAATCTTGATTACAGCCGATTTCTGAAATCAATTGGAGGAAGGTTCAATATAGACTCAAAATGAATTGATCCTTCAAGTGGTAAACTAGAAGAGCTGTCAATTAATATGATAGTGTCAAATCAGTGTCACTAACATTTACCACTTCATCAGGTGATCAAACTAGAAGAGTCTTAATTGATACTATCATGAAGCAAAATAAGAAACAAGCTTTAAACTGACACAAATTATCGGAAAACTTAGAACAACACTTTATATATTTCGATAGGTTCTTTCAGATGTCTTGAAAGAAAATTTTTGGTCTGAATAAATGAATTAAAAATATATAGTTACTTATATATACATACGCATATATTTTTATATATGCTGCATATATACATGTGCACATATATAATACACCATAAGATAATACAATATGATGCAATCTTATATAATATACAAAAATATTATTTAGCTTTTACTCAATTCACTACAAATTTGTTGCAAACAGATATAGATCTGCTCTCATCAAGTGATTTTCATAATACCACTGGTTTACGTATTGAAACTAATTTTAGTAAGTGGGCTAACAGCTAAGTATTTCTTATATATTACATTTTAGTATAATTTAATCTGCAGTTGGTGCATTGTGTGCCATTTCTTTATCATTTTTGATTTTCTTAGTGTTTCGATCAATATATATACATGTACGTATAGGTATGCCCTTATTATTATTATATATATAAATATATATATACGTTTAAATATACACATATATACATGTATGTGTATATATAAATTAAATTCTGCACCATAAAAACAAAAATTCAGTTTGGTTGCATCTGGCAAACAAGGTATAGCATCACCACCAAAAAGCAATGAGCCTTCCCGCCATCTCTCTGATTACGCCAATATTGTTCTTTTTCTCTCAAGAATGAAGTTTGTGCTATGTGTTATTTTTGTGAGTGTCAGAATCAGGTCATCACTGCTGACTGGTGCATATTTGACTGCGCTCTGCTCAAACAGCAGCAGATAACTCCATAACTTGCACACACTCTGCTGTCGGTGAACTATGTATGGAATAAGATTTACCATGGTTGAGTGTTTGGGCAAGTTTTTTTTACTTGTAACTCGCTCATCCTCTATGTGCTCAAAATACATTTCATTTTTAGTTGTTAGTTGTTTACGTCTGTCACAGCAAAAAAAATACTTTTTACTCTATATTTAGTTGATTACTAAACAAAGGCAGAGAAATGACATGAGCTGCAAGTGCTTGTGCTAGACACCATCTGTAAGTGCCTGCCATGGACACCAGCTGCACTTGATGGTGTTCGTCTGTTATTGCTGAGCCTTGGAATGTGAAGAGCTCGGTTTACTTGACACATAATTGATGGTGTTTTGGTTAGCCTTTATTCTTATGGTGTACAGTTTACTTGTGAGTAACCACCCATTATATTACTACATGTATTAATAATTGGTATGCTGAGAGCTTTCCATGAATTTCATAAAACAAATAGTATATAGAATAGCTAAAAATTTCCATTTTTTGCTATGATGTAGACACTTTCGTGGTTGAAGCTTTTTCTGCGGAATTCACATTAAGTTAGTTTTGTTGATGTTTGCTTGAAGGCATTGCTCTAAGACTTGCTGTCATTGGTTAATGCTATAGGCAATAAACAGAAACGTTCCATAAACATTATGGCTGCTTTGGAATAATTTTTGCTACCAATAATGTTTGCAAGCATTTCATAGCTTTATTGGCAGATGTATAGCCCAGTTATTTTAATTGAATACGAATTTAGGATAATCATAAACCAAGCAACAACAAGCACCCATGATATGTATAGCATCTAATGCAAGCAATAGCTTGTGTGGCCATCTCTTAAAATAAAATTTCAATTTTTGAAGGGGCGCTTGAAGGGGTGCCTAAACATAACCTTTCATAAGTTAAGTTGTTAAGTCTATTAGCCTTTGATCCCACCAATAATAAAGCTTTTCAAATCATTTTACTGTTGCGATAGCTAAAGGTTAATTTTCAGGGGTAGAGCTCTATGTCAGGAATTATATTGACTAAAGTTTAGTGGTAATATATTGCTAATATAATTACCATCATATTAGCTTAGGTTTGGTGGAAATTTTATCGGTACAAATACAGGTAGTCCTCTGTTAAAGACGACTCAGAATTACAATGTAGTTGACTACATTTAATTACTACATTTAATTAATTACCGAGTAATTAATTTAATTAATTACTCGGTATGTTAAAAATGATCAAAACTATGTTTAAAGAATAAAAATAAATTAAATATATTGTTTAAAACCATTAAAGTAACCGTGAATATATAGATATTACACATGTACACTATTTTTATACAGTATACAGTATCAGTTGTTAGACTAATGTCTACCATTTAGGCGTATACCATACCAAATATTAGGATAATATCTGGCATATTTGAAGTACCATCAAACAATGGTTATGATGCATATAAATGCTATGTAAAAAAGGAAATGCCTAAAAAGGAAACATGACAAAAAAGTGTAACACCTACGACAGTGTACTCTACGGTAGACAAACATATGCTTACGTACTCGTACAGGCGCAAAAGCTAAATGAGAAAATAACTCTCAAATTAAATGTAGCCTACTTTTTAAATGTTTACACTCATTACTAAAAAATCCAATAGAATTTAGAGAAAGAAAAAAGGTGAGGTACAGTAGAGTGTAAATAGCATATACGTATGCAACAAGACTAAAAAAGGGGTGATAAGTTTAATAATGGGATCTCTTCATAATGTAATCCCATTGTTAAGTGAGGGCTACCTGAATAGCATTACAATTTGGCAGATAGGTCTTGCTAAGAAAATATGCTCATAGAAAGAAGTCAACCCTAAGATTTATCATATGCTGACTCTGCATAGGAATAAATATGGTGGACAATCTTTGAGCACAAGAGAATTTTTTTTTCTTTTAATAAATGCTTTTACGAAGAATAGATTACAGCAAGAAAAATACAAGTATACAATGTCTCCTACCAGCACTTACATAGAAACATAATCACCACAATAAGCCTAGTCTCTTCAACGTTTTGCAATCTAATAGAATGAGATATCGTTGAATGGATTACAAAATATTGATAATACAAATTTTTTCCACGGACCAACAGACCATTATGTTCTACCAAGATTGATGTTTTAGAATGTCAATCAAATAAATATAAAATAAAATATTCAAATTTTTTGTCATTGACAGAAGCTGATTATAGTCCTAGTTGTAGATACCTCATCAAAAAAAGCGTTTAGTTTTTTTAAATAATACATGCGCTATTTTAAGTTAACACTTTCGTTTACTTGTGCAGACTGTACAGTACTAGGACAAGTATTTGTGAAAGTGGAAGATAACATTTTCACCAAAAATTTTGTTGGTCATTCTGACAGAATTAATTCATGTCAAAAGTTTTTTTGTTGACATCACTTGGTATTTGTGTTGTATAAGCTAGAGCTTCTGTTATAGATCTTTAATCTAAAGTTTTTTGGAATTGAAAGAAAATTCTACACAAGAATGAATGCATTTGATAAGCAAAAGCCATGTCTGGTATATTTTTAGCTTAGTGAAACCAGCTGCAAAAAAACGCTATCTTTTTGCAGTTTGACCTAAATGCAGGCCCTTATTTTCTAATATAAAAATATGGCTATCAGAAACATCAATGTTGAAAAATTTCCCCAATGTTGAAGAATTTCTCCAATGTTGAAGAATTTCCCCATGTTGAAGAATTTTCCCAATGTTGAAAAATTTCATTAGTAGAAATAAGGTTGTGTTGCTGTATACAAATTTTTTGTCTTTCTGGACCGAAATTATGCAGTGAATTCTGGGCAAAAAAAACTAACTGATCCGGTTTTTTTTGGCAAAGTCATAACCCAATATCCTAAACTTGTTGAAATTTATTATTCAAAGTTTTGGGGGAATCTATTAATTCGACAATCCATGGTCAAAGTTTATGTATAGGTGCTAAAGTACTGGTATATGGCTCTCTACAGTGAAAAGGTTGAGTTGAGTATACTTCTTGCAAACCTTCAACCTCAGTACTATCTAGCCAAATTTATATGTTTTTTGTTTAATTAATCATTGAAAATTCAAAATACATAAGCACCATTAGTAAAAATAGTGAGTTGGTAGATTTTGTCTAAAAAAAGTCGCATTTCAATGTTACAATGTTGAACTTTTGTCCATAAAACAACACAAACTGCAGTAAGCTATCCGTACATAGTCTTATTTTAAGTAGAGCCATGGCACAGCGATATTCAAAGAAAACTGTGATATCAGGGTATTGTTCATGCATACTGTAACCTCACTACTCTCATTCTAAATATAGCAGTTCCGTTTCGTTGGTTCTTTTCATAAGCTGGGTTTGTATTCTTTGCAATTCTGTCGGGAGTTAAATTCTTTTCTTTAGCGGTAGGAAATGAGTGGATTGTTGTGGTGATTCTACATTGAACTTAAGAATGGCGGGTTTATATAGACTTTTATAAAGTGTAGTTTATTGACTTGACCATGTATATATTCAATGCTTGAAAACTCACATGCATTGTTGAGGGCAATTTCTGGAATATACTGTAGGTAGATAATCCAAGTTAGCACTTGCTGGCATATACTGTAGGTAGAGAATCTAAGTTAGCAATTTCTGGCATATACTGTAGGTAGAGAATCTAAGTTAGCAATTTCTGGCATATACTGTAGGTAGAGAATCTAAGTTAGCAATTTCGGGCATATACTGTAGGTAGAGAATCTAAGTTAGCAATTGCTGGCATATACTGTAGGTAGAGAATCTAAGTTAGCAATTTCTGGCATATACTGTAGGTAGAGAATCTAAGTTAGCAATTTCGGGCTTATACTGTAGGTAGAGAATCTAAGTTAGCAATTGCTGGCATATACTGTAGGTAGAGAATCTAAGTTAGCAATTTCTGGCATATACTATAGGTAGAGAATTTAAGTTAGCAATTGCTGGCATATAGCTAGAGAATCTACATAAGTTAACACTTATGTACGTATAACCCTTTATCAGTATTGGTAATCAGCAACAAAATTATGTTTGTTGTTACATGTCAAAACATTTTGTAACACTTATAATGCTTCAGAATTACTCAACTATTCAAACTGCTAAATGTGTAGAATATTTCAACAGCAGCGGATTGATGCTGCTTTCGTTTATAAATTTCACACATTCACGTAAAATAAGTCGACTAACTTTTTTTTATTCAGACAAAACAGATGTTTTTGAGCAATTATTTACTTTTACGTAGCGTCAGATCTTCATCTCCGATCTCAACTGATGTAATAATGCTCCCTTCAGAATGTGCTTGTTTTCATGTGATCTGTCAAAATATTTTTGGCAGACATACACTTAAAATCTTTGATGCATTTGAAGTAAAAAGTCATGTTTAATATTTGTTTTTATTTTAGTAAAACGAGCCACCAAAGAAAAATGCTACAGTCTTTGCCAAAATGCTGTGTCTGTCAAAAAGGCAGACACCATTTTTTAATATAGAACTATTTGAGGCCCAGGGTTGGAGGGTTTCACTAGCGTGGGCTTTAGAAATATGTTTGCGTCGCTCATTAAAATTTTACTTTTTATTTATTTTAAACCAGAACTTATTGAATTTGGAGACTGCAATTTTATGCTGTAAATTCTGAGTAAAAAGAAATCCAACTGTTCTGTTTGGTCAAATTATCTTAAATTTATTGTGGCCATTGTTGGGTGGATTTGTTAATTCTATGATACGTGATGAATGCTGCTGTACAGGTAGTAAGATGAGTCTCTCAAACAGCTTACTGAATAACAAAGTTAAAACAGCTTAAATGAAGTAGAGTTAGTGTGAGTTTTACTGTGACATTCATTACACCTCTTGATCCCCTGCAAAGAATCAATAGCTACAACTCTTTGCAATGATTATACAGGAAATGAGGTACTAATGTTCACACGCGGAATACATCTGAAGGCTATTCCAAAAAATTAATTATGTTCCATCTATTTATGATATGTATAAACATTTTAGTACTTATACATCTAAAGACTAGCTAAATCTTTTGATTTTGCTCAACAACCTTTCACACTCTGAAGCCCTGGCCAAGATAATTCAGGGAGTTGTCTGCCTACCTGTTCCTTTGCCCAAGTAAACGTTTCACTTTTTCGTGTTTTCAGATTACGTAAGATTTTGAAATTTTGATCACTTGGTCCATAATACATTTTCAGCATAATCTTAAGGTTTTAGACTAAATAAAATATTAGTTATTTATTAGTTATTAATCAATCAATATTAGGTATTGAGATATATGTAAATAAATTACTGAGGGTACTTTTAATTGAAATGAAAAATGGCTGCTAACAGAACACTAGTTTCTAATGACAGACTGATTGAAATTCTTGGTGATGAAAGACAAAAATCAGACAAAACTAGAAAGTTTCTCAGCAACAAAAGCTAAAACTATTTGTTGTTCTATTCATAACAAATATGCACACTCTATTAGACTCATTGTACTGCAATCATTATGTTTCTTCAGTTATCTTTTTTATGTTTATCTTCAGTTATGTTTTTTTCTTAAAGTTCTACAATTTTGGAGCTTTAAAATGATATTGATTTCAAAAGGAATTGTGTTAATTTAAGTGATTTTCACTGTCGATGGAAAGTTGTTAATACGATCCAGGATCAGAAGACTTGCTTGTATATGCAAAACGAGGCTTCAAAATGTTAAAAGTTAAACAGGAATCAGAAGTAAAAATTTTAATACTGGCTCTGCCATTGAATCGAGGTTTTTAAATGAAAAGGATGTCTTGATTCAGAAGTGGGTTTTATGAACTATTATGAAGTGAAACACAAACTGCTGTATAGCTTGGTTGTTTACCAGAGATATTCAATTTCAGCAAGTCATTTTTTACAGCCCGCTTACTTAGTCTTTAAAACAATTTTATTTAGCATTGTTTTAAGTGCCACTTTAGTTAGGGTTGTCAGTAGCATTAACAGCAGGTTAAGTTGACAGCAGGAAGGTTTATAAATGCTGAAGGCTGCCTAAAAATAATGCGCTTCAAATTTTTCTTTTTGGTGATTTGATTAATCTGTTATCTAATACAAGAAAAGTTGGCAAAGGTTCATGTTTTAGTCATTTAATTCTGTAGAGTATGTGAACGCCTTATTCTGATGCGTAGCAATTCTAAAGCCCGGCTGAAAACTAGGAGCTCTGTGGCAAGCATAAAATTATGTTTATGCCAGGACAATTTGTCGGAGATGTGTTTACATTGAAAGAGTCGAAAACTGAATGACTTTGAGTTTGGTCTAAATTTGAAACACATTTTTGCAAAGGTATTACACCAAGCCAGCTTTAACTCTGACTATACAAAATGGGTCACTTTGTTTAGCCAATGAAATACAACATGGATATTCAGTCCATTTGCTTGTATTGTCACTGCTATTAAAATTGTGAGATATGATTGGTCAACTTCATGTTGAGCTACGACAATGACAACTATCAAAAATGGCCAAACATAGTACACAGCATTTCACTGATCTCGTGTTTAGTGGCTGAAAAACAAAGCCACTTTTACAACCATTTTTTGCTTTACACCAAACAGACTTTGTCGGAGTGGAAGCAGCTCCGATAAATCATTTTGGTGTAACAACGCCTCAAGAACTAGCCTATGTGTTTGCACAAACTCGCCATCTTCTTCCAAAACAGCTGGCCATGTCATAACAAATACTTGGAACTGACATATACCTAGTAGGATATACTTAGCTGACATGCTTCATTAGAAATAACATAAGTCCAGATATCATAAACACCAGGTAATGTATATTCGTAGTGTCTGCCATATCAGTGTCAGCTTACAGGGTAGTTTTATTGGCTGCCTACCAACATTTTCTTGGCAAGGAAACAACATAAGTTAAGAAGTCAGTTAATCTGAAGGCACCATCTTATTTGCATATCGCTGATATGCGCATGGAGAGAATAACTCTAATATGAATTTGCAAAAGGCCTTGACATTTGCTAGTCGACACACAAATGCTACTCAAAGATGAATATATTTTTTTATAAGTACTTCAGAGGGATAAAAGAATGAAATCCAGAAAGCACCACAATGTTATCAAAACTCATCGGAATATCTTTTCTTTTTAACTTACCATAGGCCAAATATAGCTCATATCATAAACTTACATAATCTTATAGTTTCTTAGTATTACTGATGGTTTGAAGTACAGCAGACTTCCTGGTTACGGCGCCCGGTTTTATGGTTTTTTTGCCTTTCTATGTGGAACGCTCAGTTTTCTGTCCCCTCAGTACAGCATTTTCCTCACCATACTACATAAATATATATGTCTCTCAAAATTGAAACCTGACGGTCGGTGTGCTGATTCATGAAGGTGTCAATATATTATTTGCCAAAATCTTTCTCACAATGCCTGAAAGCGATGCGATGCTCTCATTCTCTTAGTTCAACATTCTTCGTGTTTCCTAAGGGCTTGATCTTGCATGAGTGAAAGGATATTGAATTTATTGTGCATTTTAGTGTTTAATATTTACTATAGACTGTGAGTTATTGAGGTTAATATACTATTTTGTTACTAACTTTTAACTCTTTTGCTACCACATTGAATTCTGACCGAACGATTATTCTGCCCAAAATGATTCAAAGGATTTTCGAAAAAACTTATATAGTGCTAGTATTTAAACAATATCTCTAGAATAAAAACAGATATCGTTTTACTGTAAAACACATCTTAATCAAAA
This sequence comes from Watersipora subatra, assembly GCF_963576615.1. NCBI lineage: Eukaryota > Metazoa > Bryozoa > Gymnolaemata > Cheilostomatida > Watersiporidae > Watersipora > Watersipora subatra. The sequence continues at coordinate 66,212,284 of NC_088709.1, forward strand.
AAAAATTTTCTACAAGATGAGTATAAAATTGTTTAGTGAATCTCACTCTCGCAACTTTTCTGTCGTTTTCTTTGCGTTGAACAAACGCGGTGTGTTTCTTATCGCCATGACGATAACTATCTGGTTTTGCCATTTTGAAAAATAATTAGAAAACGGATTGTTGAGCCAAAAGATTTTCTATTGGGTGCATGTAATTGGCAACAAGGTTGTTTCATTCAAAACAAAATTTGATGAATCTAGCTAATGTGTGGGTTCCATACTAAAAAGAAAAGTGAAACACTGTTGATAAGCCGATACATCGGTTCACGATCTGTACTCACTGTATATTGTTGCGAATTGTTGTAATTGTTGAACCAAAGATTTTTCTATTAGTTGCACGTGTTTGGTAACAAGGCTGTTTCATTGGAGAAAAAATTTGATGAATTTAGCTAATGTGTAGGCTTCGTAATAAAAAGAAAAGTGAAACTCTATTGATAAGCTGATACATCAGCTTACGGTCAGTACTTATATTACCACGAAAGCCGATACATCGGCTTGTGGTAGTGAAAGAGTTAATGTGTACAATTTTAGTGTTGTAAGGTGATGATGCACTGTAGTCTATTGTGTTAAACAAACTAATTTAGATTAGTGTATGTGTTTAAAATAGCTAGTAATTTCATTTTAAGAGAAGAAGTAACCATAGGAGTAGCTGATCAGCGACCAGTGGGTTTTGGTTAGTTGAGGAGCTGCCGACTGCTGCAGTACTTATGGAAACTACCAGAAGGATCTGCAACACTCTGTTTAATAGCCAAGTGTATTGAACAGAGATAATTATTGAACAGATTGCATTGGTTACACTGATATTTTCATCAGTTTGACAAGTGGTTGTAAAATTCAAAACTCATATGAATTACTCTACTTGCTGCCAGTTGATGCCATATTGTTAATTTTGTTTCATGGTAATTTTTGTACTTATCAGCCTACCAAACCTTCACTTTTCCAAAGTGAGCTACAAAAGAGAAGTTAGAAAAACAAAAAGATGATTTCTAGATGAAAATGATGATGATGAAACAGAAGTGTTGTGATTGCGTCCAAAAAATTTTGCAAGCATCACTGAACTTGATATCGAATTTGCGTCGGGGCCGTTTGCTTAATCATTGTTGTCCTGATTCACCGGTCTAAACTTAACAACTGCAAGAAACTTTTTATTGCCTCAAAGCACCATTTTTAAATCAAAACTGTTCCATTTAACTAGACATAAAGTTTGAAAATCTTGTTGAGGCTAGCGATTTACCGAAAAATAGGTCGAGACACAGTTGGTAAAGTAAGCTTGTAACAGAATGATGAACTGCTTTGTTTGTTGATTTATTTCTGTCTCCTAGCAACCACACAGTTGACCTCGGATAAGAACTTGATGGTGAATCATTACTTCTAGTTGAAGTTAAGCAACCAAAAAACAGTTAATAATACTTTCACGCCATTATCACCTCTGTCAATAGCTTCATTTCAGTGTGTCGTTTCCGTTCATCGTCACAAATCATAGTATCATCCTTAAGCTATTCACATCATATTTTCCTGGTTGTTATGGCTTCAATTCCACTAAAAGGATGAGGCGTGATGAATAGTGATGTAATGCCGCTTTGGGGGGTCGATGATGATATGGAGGCATTTGCTTTAGCTCAGACGTTATTTTTCAAAGAGATGAGTTAATACTATGAGCTCAACTTGGAAAGGAAGCTCAGTTTTATTGTTAAACAATAGTGAAATTCAACAATTTCTCAATAAAATATTATGCTCATTTCAATGGATTTAATTCATGAAGAAAAATCATTGCTGATGTATTCTTATTGCCTTGGTATTCTTGCATTAAAAGCTTAAAGTTTCAGTTAGTGACATTTCATTTAAAATCACCTGAAATCAGCTGAGGTTTTTGCACAAGACTTACTGTATCTGACAAAGAAAGTCATGTTTAATACTTTTTTGATTTAGAAAAACCATCTGCAAAAAAGCTTTATCATTGTTGCAGTTTCACCACAACACAGATCACTACTTTCTAATATAAAATATAGTCATCAGAAATATTTGAGGCCCAATGTCAAAAAATTTCATTAGCAGAATTAAATTTAGGTTACTGTCTACAACTTTTCTTTTCATCCATTCTAAAATGAAAATGAAAAAATTTGGAAACAGCGATATTATGCTATGAACTCTGAGTAAAAAGAAGACTAACTGGTTCGATCTTTTTTGGCAACATGGTAACCCATTATCCTAAATTTATTGTGGCAATGTTTTGGTTGAATCTCTTAACTTTGTTACCCACGATGAGTTTCTTTGTCTAAGACAAACCGTTATAAAAGCAAAAAGAGTTGATGCATAGTTTAACTTCTTTCCTTCATGTGGCTCTGCAAATAAACTCTTCAAATGGTTTGCTGACTCAATGAGAACTCAAAGATAGGTTGAGTACAAAAAAATACTTGAATTTAAGAGAGAATAAAACTTTAAAAATAGCAAAAAAGAATTTTGCACCAAATTTTTTCTAAAGATTGGTTTAGGTTGTCAATTATTAAAAATATTTATAGCAAACACTTTTATGAGTTTCAAGAGCAAAGAACTACTGCCCACGTCATGTAAAAGTATTTGCTCAGCTACTAGAATGCTTTTCCATTTGAATTTGCAGACTAATATTTGACAACAATTTAGTTGAACTTAATTTTGCCTATTGTTATGAATAATTTATCAAGATTGCCTATGTTAATACTTGTCTTTTCTTTGTTGCATTCTCATAAGCCTTCCCACATACATAAAAAGCTGATCATTTTTTTACTGGCAATGTAATTGTCACTCATGTCTTTTCTCTGTGCAACTTTTGAGCAAAATCCAAACAGCATTCTAAATATTCAAAATTATCACATTGACTAGTCACTTAACTAAGCTAGTTAGGTGACTAGTTAGTCACTAGTTACTAGGTAACTAGTGACTAGTTAGTCACTAGTTACTAGTTAACTAGTGACTAGTCAGTCACTAGTTACTAGGTAATTATTGACTAGTCAGTCACTAGTTACTAGGTAACTAGTGACAAGTCAGTCACTGGTTATTAGGTAACTAGTGACTAGTCAGTCACTAGGTACTAGGTAACTACTGACTATAGTCAGTCACTAGTTACTAGGTAATTAGTGACTAAATAAGGTTAGTCAATTAGCTTAACTAACCTTGCTAGAAGAGGACCGTGTTAAATTCTAGTAAATGTTATTAAAAAGTATCATTTAAGATACTGCTTGTTGTTTTAAATGATATTATTGCCACAATGCTTCAAGACTATAAAATTTGCAAAATTTAATCGCGGATAAAATGTTCAGCAAAAAGGCATGCCCAGGCTTCCAAAGAATAACATCACTAGTCGCATTTCCTGTTTGTCCCGCACGTTATAGCATCCGTTATTGTATTTGAGTCTACAGTGGTTTTGCTGATGATTGTTGGAATAAAATTTTTAATATATCTTTGTACAAATTGCTATTATAGATGTCTCAAATGATTTAAAGATGATTGGTTAGAATCTGTCCTATATTGTTTTTCTCTAAATTTTGTGTAAACATATGAGTTCCCTATGCTGATGCTTTGCTAAGGTAAAGACTGTATCAACAAAAAACACAAATATTAACGTAATTTTCTAGATGTCTGGGTGTGTCTTGTTTGTCTGAGTGTTTTAACTGCAATCAAGTTTTGGCCATTTTAATCTCGGAACATCCTGGCAGCGAGATCACCCAAAACAAACTCTCAAAGGATAAAAATTATGTAAACTTTATGATGAAATCTACTAGAACTTTATGTGACAAAACCTTTAAAATGGTCACCAGTTCAAATGATTTGTACTTGACGCAGTGAATAGCTGAAGCAGTGCACTCTTCGAGCACAAACAAGCTTGTCCATTTTCTGCATTAGCTATTAGCAATGATATCAATTACAAAGCTTTCAACTATATTACAATCTATTCAGGCTAAAGAGTTGACAAGAGACGGAATAGACATTATTAAATCTTCATTAGTTATGCTTACTACTTCCTTACTTATATATTATATAAGGTTATATAGACTACACTGACTACTCAGAGGTAGTATCTGGCGGTATCTTGCTAGAAAGAAACATGTTTCACAGAATGTGGGCTCCACGCTGATTCAGTTTATGCTTATATCATCTCTTTAAGATGAGCAAAATTTGGTGGTCGCAGTGTACTGTGGGAAAAAACTCAAAACAAGTTGACACTAACTAATTTGGGGATAAATTTTTTGTAACCAATGTTGTTTTAGTAAATCACATGTCACTTTGTGCTTGGGTTGTTTTTAGACATGTTTTTTGCGATTTGTTGCTCGAAAAGGTAAGTGAATCAAACCTTATGTTGAACAAAGTGAAACAAACTAATTCCCAAAATGACTGATTTACACTAGAATTTACTCATACCAGCCATTATTAACAACTAATACCCTGGCAGTTTAATGTGTTGTGGGAGATCTTGAGTTATGCCAAAAAATCACAGAGAATAAGTATGTACACAAGTATTCCAATAAATCTGAAAGTGATAGACTGGTGCAGTTGTTAGAGCGTCGACCCATTATGCCAACAATCATGAGTTTGAAAAATTATTACGTAATATTTTTCCCCAGCCTCCAACTGTCAGACAGACTGTCGGGCATGGCGCTTGTTACAACAACAATTGATTTGTTTATTGTTTGATTTAGCCAATACAATTAAACATTAAACTACAATTTTCATTAAGCAAGAACACCTCGGAAATCTTTCTTTATTTAAAACATAAGTTTTGTGAACCAAAGTATGCTGTATAAGTTTTTTTCTCTATCAGCCAATAAACAAACATGTTTAATAGCTGACTTTGTGGTGAGCTGACAGGGCTAAATTGTTTCAGTCTGGCATGGTCACTGTGTTGCTGTGTACCACAAGACAGTAATATCAAAAGAAGGTAAAGTCATTTACATTACCGTCTAGGGGGAAGACTTTTGAAGTGTCAATGTTTTCTCTCTTTTACTTCAATTTTTTTTCATCTTTTTTGACTTGCATGCATTTTGTAATTAGTATTTGGCTCTGCATACTAATCTTAAATAATTCAATAGGAATATTATTCAAGTACATAAAATTTAAATACTATTTCTGTTCTACTGCACTAGTCGTGGTTCCACAAGGGCAACACTTGCACTAAAACTGCAAATATCTGTGTATGTGACTACACTGGCTCCGCTGGGCAACCGATCAGGGAGTTACTTCTATAGCAATACAGTTATAGAAACAGTGAAAGGAATGTGCTAGGTCACAGATGTTGATAGCAACTGGCACGGAAATTAGCGATCGATCGAGCGTAGTCAGTGATTGGTAGACTAACGAAAGAATTCTACGAGTATTTCATCAGCATTATGAGTAGTGAGTCATAAACAGAAAAATGTAATAAATTGTGATAATAGGTGATAAACTCAATACTGAACAGCAACAAATAATATTAATATTGATATCATATACTATCGGGGTTAAAGAAACTTTTTTACAACCACTCTCGTCTGCATCAGTCTAGGAGTATTATTTTAGGTAAAAACAACATGAACATCGATAACGCTGGTGAATCTATGAATATCGTTAAATAGCATGCAATTTGTATAGTGAAAGTTACTCCTGCTTCTGCTTGTGTTTTTACTTTGTAAAATTTTTGTGCACTGCGTACATAATAGTTTAGTCGAGTGTTTGTTGCTGCCGTCTTCACAGCAATTGCTTTCACTTTTATTTGCCGTTTTACAGGATCAGTATTCAATAATACTTGTGTGGGTTTTAAACTGTTTAATAAAATTATAACTCGAGTTCATTTTCCCTTGCCTCTTTGCATCTTTTATTAAATGCAAAGCAATATTTGCTATAGTAAGAACTTGTCTATCCGTCTGCCAAGGTCACGGTTAAAGGTTGGGGTAAAAGATTGCTTTGTACAGAATTGAACTCATGGCATTCAGCTTACCAGCCCCACATTTGACATCTGTACCATTCAAATGCCATCTAGCATGCAGAATAATTGTAAACATATTTATTACCTATAATTACACACCTGATGATCTCTCACGATGCACTAGACCAGGGGTTCTTAAGCACTGGGAAATTTCCCACCAGTGGGAAATTTGAGGATTTGAGGTGGGAAATTCTCAAGCTTCAGATTGAGAATATTGATTACACCCATTTCAAAGATATAGCTGTTGTACTGTGTTTTCACCACATACATGATGCAGATATATGCTTTTATTGTGGGTACAACTGTATTAATATGAAACCAAGCCTCGTGATGTATCAAACAGCTTATTGGATAATTAGTCTGCATTGCATCAGCTATACATCACTACTATACTACTGAGGCATCACAGAAGCATACACCAAACATACCAGAGCTAATAAAAATAAACAGCAGCAGAGGGCCCACGAAGATCATGACTGCTAACTTTGTACTGTGCTGTTTTTATTATAATTAAATTACTCTATTGTTGTGTTTATCTTGAGCATTATTTTTCTATAAATAAACATTATATCATGACAAGCTATCCATAAAATATGATTTCTATCACAGTTCAATTAATAATTGATTCATTTTGATTGTATGACCAAATGCTATCCTGAAAAGCCTCCTCTTGCAATCTGAGAGTGGCAAAAATACCACAATTTTCGGCTGCTAGAGAGGGGGAAATCTCGAAGTGTAGTTTGTCAAAGTGGGAAATGCGATGAAAAAGGTTAAGAACCACTGCACTAGACTGTCACAGACTAGTATAATATGACAAGCTTAGTTTTCTGGTAATTTTTAGAAATGTGCAATGCACTGGGCACTCACAGAATTAGCCAATGAGAAGCATGAGCCACAAATCCCAAAGTTCTAGTATTATGTTAGACACATTGGCGCATGGATAGATAATATGTGTGTTTTCGTGTACATGCATGCATGCGTGCATCTGTGCACTCACTAAACATTGACCAATGAGATCTCAACCTTTTGCTCTATGTACATGAACTCATATGAGGAGCTCAGTCTAATAGCATACCCCACAATTTCTAGGAGCATTATTGTACTTTTTGCCTCGATTTGTTATACAATGACTGAGTCCATTGACTGTTGTACAGCACATGAGTGGCAATGCATCAAAAAAAGCAATGGCCCAAGGCTATATGAACAGTTTAATGTTTTCAGGCTACGATAATTGAACTGTTGACATCTAACAAACAATTTTGGTATATGTATATGCTAGAAACGTTTTCTTGGATTCATTCTATGGTAATGCATAAAGTAATAATTACTATGTTCATAACATATCATTGAAACTGGCATACAGAAAATAACTTTAGGTTTATGAACACCCGTTAAGGCTAACCAGGTGGTTATCTTGTACCACATTCTATGATCGGTATTTCTTTAATAGTTTTTCATGTGTATCCCCATGCATGGGTGCGCATATGAAAATCAAAAACTTCTAAATTTCCGTCTAATATAATAGGTTTCAAACCTACCATAAACTTACTTTAACTCTTTGAACCCTGGCCGCCTTCATCGATGTGGGTCAGTATCACGGGGCAAATTGTCAAGCAGTAGGATGTTTGAAAACTTTATTAAATACATCTAAATATGCTCATAACCAAATGGTATTAAATGGTGAAACACCAGAAAACAAGTCCAATAACCCAGCAAATGTTACCAAATATAAAATTTTTGTTTCACAGTTTTTAGGCTAAAACCATTTTTTTACAGATTTTTAAAATGTTTGCTGTATAATATTGTGTATACAGTATTGAGCACATGTTCATCACCATTTTCTATCTCAAAATAATCAGAGAAAATCTTGTTAGCACCACAAAATTTATCATCCGCATCACAATCATCTATCACATACCAACAAATGTGTCGCAACAATTTTTTTCGAAATGTTGCCTCTGTGAGTTGTTATAATAGCGATGGAAGTTGATGAAGATATTTGAAAACAAGTAAAAATGGAAATAAAAAATTTAGTCCACGCCTATTTCAATGATTAAATTTGTTTGTGCTGTTACTTAAAGACAGCATTTGTAAACAGAGCCACATGGATGCCACCACACCGACTGTCAGGGTTTTTTTGGCACTCATTACGCAATGCTAGAATACTGGCCTTCAGGATTAAAAGGGTTGAAAATTGAGTTCTGAAACTGACTAACACTCCTTGTTTAAACATAATAATAAACATTATTAAATCCTCATTAGTTATGCTTACTACACCCTTGCTACTGGCTGTATAGACTACACTGAACACTCAGCAGTTGTGTCTGATGGCATCTTGTGAGAAAGCAAGATGTTTCCCAAAACGTGGGTTCTTTCATTTTACTTTTAGTAAGGTAAATTTATATTTCTTGCAGCTCACTGGAGATGTCTTTGTCTCTAAAAGACTTGGGACCCACCAAACATGCTTGTAGCAAGGCAGCGTTTACCAAATGTGAGAACAAATTTCAAAATCACGTAGAGGCTGTCGCTGCATTCAAAGATGATTTGACATCAGACAAGCAAGACTTGTGGTGTGAAGTGCTGTCGGTGAGTAACTTGTGTTTTGTTACGATTGACAAAGAAGTTTCTTAATTTGTGCCTATAGCCATAGATAGTCATAGAGACAGATGTTTCAGCTCACCAACATTCAGGAATGCGCTTTGCGTCAATCAATCTATTAGCAACAAGCCAGAGAGAATAAGCTTAGCCAATGTTTTTTTAACTTTTATACCAACTTACTAGATTTAGAATTTTAAACTGCACTCTGGATTATTTATGAATTGTACCGATGCCATACATATTAAACTAGCAAAATCAGAGTAGTAAAATAAGCTCTCAAATAATTTAACTGGTTTTTTTGTCAGACAAATTGGACAAGCTTTGTATCACATGTTCATGATTGAAGGTAGTTGCAATAGTGGCATGCCAAAGGTTTTAGTATATGACAGCATATGATAACAGGATGCATTCAAATGACTTTCTTGTGAATAGTAATGCTAACAACTAAATAAATATTACAACCCAGAAAAAAATAACATTGCTTCAATCATTCTTTATTCTTTGTCAAATCGCTTATCAATTCCAGCAACCTGTTCCAAAACTCCAAACATTGGCATATCACTAACAGTGTTAGCCAAGAAGTAAAAGGAATACAAAAGCATTCTGAAAAGCTGGCAGCAAGTTGCAACTAATACTTCTGGAAGTCCAAGCCAAGCCCTAGGTCTTGATACCCGGTGTGAAACATGTCAGTTGTAATCACTATATGGATGAGACAGTTTAATGCTTTGTACTCTGTTCTGCAGCTCAACAAAAGTCTTTGCTGTAGGTTAACGCTTGTGGTTGAGGAACAGTTATAGTAATTCTAAAAAACCGTCTACTTGGGTGACTTTATTTCCCTGCGCCGTAGGGCATGCATATAGGGTTCAAATTCTAATCACATACCCTTCACAGCTATTGAAGAGTTAGTTAGATTTATGATGAATGGGTCTCGCAATGGTCGTTATAACGGAGTTATGTAAGATGTTTCTATATTGGTAATGTTTGTAGAAAATGGTAACTGACCTCTTGCTGCATAACAAATAAGTTAAGCAGATGATCAGGTTGTTTATAATATAATTACCTGCAACTTATTTTGAAAAATTACAACCTCAATTGCATATTCATAGTTCTTTGGCTATAACATTTTTTGCTCTCTCTCTCTGACAGAATTTGTTCATGCCGAAAAACTTTTTGCGGACTTTTGCAGTAACAGCTAAAAGTTCTGTCACAGAGCTTTAATGTAAAATTTTTAAAATCAGCAGAAAGTTGTACCTAAGAATCAATGCATTTGAAAAGTGAGAGACACTTTTTTTATTTTCATGAAACCGGATGCAAAAGAAAAATGCTGTTTTTTTGTGGTTTTAGATCACCAGTTTTAATATAAAAATATGGCTATCAGAAATACCTGAATATCAATGTTGAAGAATATTACTAGCAGTAACACGTTAAAGTTGCTGTCTACAAAGTTTTTTCAACCAACATAAGCTGAAAATAACCAAATTTTGAATCCACAATATTATGCTGCGAAGTTTGAGTGGAAAGAAAACCAACTGGCTTATTTTTTGAAAAATAATAACCTAATATCCTTAATTTCTTGTGAAAAAATTGTGGGTTGTTCTATTAACTCTGTGAGAGGTGATCAATGCTTTTGTATAGGTATTAAGGTTATTCATTATAAAGGCGTTCCTTAGCAAAAGAGTTACAAGTTGATGGAAAGAGGATAATTCCAAATCAAACCCAAATTATTACAAGTCGCTCATGTTGGGAAGCCAAAAGCATCCCTATCATTTAAGCATTTGTATTGCTCTAGTTTTAAATTAGCATTTCATTAGTCATAAAACTAACCTGATTTCTAACGAGCTTAGCATAAGATCTAAAGCCTTTGTATCTAACGGCATGTTATGAGCACAACCGAGCACAAAATATGTTTTTGTTGGAACAAACATTGTTTGAACTTTTATACTGCCGTGCATCTCTCTCTTGAAGAGATATTAATAGCTATATATCATAGCTTATAGTCATTTGATGGCAATCTAGGCAGGTAGCTATTTAATTAATTGCTGAACGAGAATTTAGTTGCCTCAACCTACAGGCTTACTCATAATGCTTATGATATCTCACACTGCACTATAAAAACAGAGTTTAACTAAGATGCCACACTCATGCATACAATAAATTTCAAAATCGGATTCATCAATAGTTTAATATGATCATTTACAAAGAAGAGCAAGCTGAATGTACAAAAATTACATCTGAATTTCTGAATGACTGTTATTGCTCGTGAAACATTTACACAGCATTTACGCTGTTGCAAAGCTAAACTTTTTTTGAAGCTTTGTAAAATAACACAACTTTGTAACATTTTTTGCACTGTTTCCAAAAGTATGAATTTATTAGGAATATTCTTTCAGCTACCTTCCGTTACGTCAGTCTGTTTTAGTTAATAAATATTTCACTAATGGTTTTACTGGACCAATCAAAATTGCCAAGTTTTTATTTGTCAATTTTTTTCAAACAGTCAAGTTTTCTTTTTCGTGTTTCCTGAGTATGTTTTTGATAAAGCTAAACATTTTGATACAAATAAAAAAGACTATGGGTTAATTATGTGTTTTATTAAAGAAACTCCTGATTTCACCTTCAACCATTTTAATCTTGATCATCAGCTTTTCAAGTCTATGTTTGTCCTCCAAGTCTAATTAAACCTCGCTATCTAAATCAAATTGAACTCAACTTAGAACTATTCCGTTATTATAAAATAAATTAATAGGCTATTACAAAATTATTTTATTTGGACATTTGAGGTAAAATCTATCATTTGTTAACGGTATTGTCATAAACCTTTTACCGTGGTCAGAACAGTAGCTCATTTGCTTTTTTCTGTGTTGTAATATTTATTTAGCTGTTAGGATTACTATTCACACGAAGCGCTAAGTTATTTAAATGTCTCAATTCATTATATTCTATTATATACTGAAACCGTTAACATGCCCCTACTGCAAACTGCCTTTAAAGATGAGCCTATGGTACAAACTTGACTAATTTGATAAACAAAAATCTAGTTAAAACTGTTTTAGAGCTGATTTCATTGATTCTGAAAGATTCTGATTCTGCTAGTTTAAGATGTATGGCTTTTGTACAAGCCATGAATAAGCCTGAACATTGTACGAGTTCCAAAGGCTGGTACACAAGTAGCACCACTCTGTAACCTAACCATAGCACCACTCTGTAACCTAACCATAGCACTACTCTGTAACCTAACCATAGCACCACTCTGTAACCTAACCATAGCACCACTCTGTAACCTAACCATAGCACCACTCTGTAACCTAACTATAGCACTACTCTGTAATCTAACCATAGCACCACTCTGTAATCTAACCATAGCACCACTCTGTAGCCTAACCATAGCACCACTCTGTAATCTAACTATAGCACCACTCTGTAATCTAATCATAGCACCACTCTGTAACCTAACCATAGCACCACTCTGTAACCTAATCATAGCACCACTCTGTAATCTAACCATAGTACCACTCTATAACCTAACCATAGTACCTGTTATGTTTCTGCACAGAAGCAATTAAATAGAGTATTAAATTAGAGAAATGGTTTATTGCACACTCCAGAGACAACTGATTTGATAACAGAAAACTCAAGTATTTATATGTTTGGTCATAGCAAAGCTTTGTAAAAAGCTACAAGCATTATTAATAGCTATAATGAGACAGTACTATATAATATTAGCTTGTATAAAGCTTTAGCTAAAAAGCATAATGTTTGTTGGCAAAGTACCAGTAATACTTGGCACTTGCATGACACCTCCTCACTAAGCTAAAGGTTCTTTCTGGTTCTCTTAGACCTTCGGGGTTTGTCTCTGCTATACTCATCTCCATCAGGTAGACGAGGGTTGCGTGGTCTTCTTCTAGACGGAGGTTGCTCTGTTACAGTTGTAGGGGCTGGTAGTTGCAGTTTTGTCTCCTCTGTTATATCAGGTTTATCTCCAGGGTCTTGATCTTCTTCTGTTGAGTATCTTGGTCTGAGTTGTTCAACATGTCTTCTCCAAGTAGGTCCCTTTGGTACCACTTTGACATTGAGACTACAAGTTCCATATCTCTTAGTAACAATGGCTGGAACCCATCTAGGTTGTCTGTTGGCTGCTAGAGCTGGAACTCCTTTGGTAGGTCCTAGAAGTGTGAGAAGAGGTCTGTGGTCAGTTACCAAGATAAACCGTCGACCATACAGGTACTGGTGATACTTCTTTAGAGCAAATATGATTGAGAGAGCTTCTTTTTGTATTTGTCCATATTTCCTCTGTGTGCTGGTCAGTGTTTTTGAAACATTGGCTATTGGTCTCTCACTTCCATCAGGATAACGATGAAATAGTACAGCTCCCAGTCCAGTTTCTGAAGCATCACATGAGATTCCAATGTCAAGATCTGGGTTGAAGTGTGCTAAGACACTATCAGTTGATAGCATATCTTTCAGTTTGTTGAAGCTCTTTTCTTGTTCAGTGCCCCACTTACAGGTCTCTCCTTTGCGTGTCAGTTTGTGCAATGGTCCTGTGAGTTGTGACAGATTGGGTATGAACTTGCTGTAGAATTGTGTAGCTCCTAAGAAAGATCTTAGCTGAGTTAAGTCTGTTGGGACTGGCATCTGTTGTACTGCATCTGCCTTCTTTCCTTTAGTGATTCCCTTTGAAGAGAGTTTGTGTCCCAGATACTCTACTGTAGGTTGAGCAAAACAGCACTTGTCTTTTCTACATCTGAGCCCTCTTTCTTCTAATCTTTGAAGAAGTCGACGTAAGTTTTGTAGATGGCTCTCTGCATTGGCTCCACTCACTAGTATATCATCTAGGTATACTGCTACTCCTGGGAGGTCTTGTGTCAGTTGCTCCATGATTTCTTGAAAATACCCTGGTGCTGAGCTTATGCCAAAGGGCAACCTCTTCTGTAGTAGTACTCCTCGGTGTGTTGATAGTGCTAGTCGTCGTTGACTTTCTGGTGCCAACAATATTTGATTGTAGGCATCTGCTAAATCAATCTTTGTGTAGCAATAGCCTCCACCTAGTTTTCTGATTAGATCTTCTGGTAGTGGGATAGGTTTCCTATGTGTTTCTAGCTGATTATTGATAGTCTTGGAGTAGTCTCCACATACTCTGATCTTCCCTGCAGCTTGACCTGTTGTAGATTTGCGTACAGGTACAACTGGTGTTCCATACTGGTTGAATTGAGTTGGTTCCCATATGCCTTTAGCTACACCTGCTTCGTATGCTTGGTTGAGCTCTTCTGTCAAGGCAATAGGAACTGGTCTGGGTCGGCAGAAGACTGGCTTTGTTGAAGGTTTGAAGTTTATCTCTAGTTCAAAGTTCTTGAGACATCCTAGCTCGTCTTTGAATATTTCTGGAAATTCTTTGCACATCTCCTTACTCTTGATTTGTAACCTCCCATCTGGCTGGTTCTCTGTGATTGTTGATACAAGGTTCTGTTGTAGCTTGTCATCAATAGAGATGCCTAGGTGCTGTATAGCAGTTCTTCCTAGTAGGTTGAGATCTTGTACAGCACTAATCACAAATGGTAGTCTGACTTCTTTCTGTGCATCCAATTGGGCAGTTAGCTCACATCTGCCAAGCGTCTCTATGAGATGTCCTGAGGCTGATTTGTAGTTAACTGTAGTAGGTTTTAGGTTTGGCTTTCCTAGCTTCTCCCATATTGATTTATAGATGAAGTTGTCACATGCTCCAGTGTCCAGTTCAAGTGTGAAGTTGTCTCCCTCCAGTTTGATGTTTTCAGCAAGTTTCACCATCTTGGTTGATGTGCATTCTATCATCTTTACTGGTTTTTCTGCTGCAGATGATTTCTTTTTCTTGCATGCTCTTTCTATGTGACCTTGTTTAGAACAAAAGTTGCAGGTGGCTGCTTTGAATCTGCAGTCATCCGCTGTATGGTTAGTTCGGTCACATCTGTAGCATAGCTTTCCTTCCTTCTGCTTGTCAGGTGTAGAGTTGTTTTTCTGGATTGGTTTGTATCTTGATTTCTGTTGAGCAACCTTGTTGACTTTAGACGAGTTTCCATAAACTGTCTCTTTGGCAACTTTAGCTGCTTCTTCTGTTTCCTGTGCTACCTGTATAGCTTTGTTGAAGTTGAGTTCATTGTCCTTGACCTTGAAGAGAGATTTGAGAACTGCTTCATTGTTTACAGAGCAGATAAATCTTGTTCTGAGAGCCTCATCTAATGGATCTGTAATGTCTATGAAGGCACATGTAGTTGCATCCTGACGAATTCTGGCAGCTAACTCTTGAATAGTTTCTCCAGGTTTCCTCTGCATGTCACTCCAATACTTGTAACGCTCTCTAACAATGAAGCGCTTAGGGTCATACTGGTCTTTGAGAAATTCCAGTATTTCATCCATGTTGAGTTCGTTGATCTGCTTGGGTGTTGAAAGCTGAGCTGCCATATTACTAAGCTGCTTGTAGAGTGTAGGCTGTTGGTTGGTGAGAAAAGTGCCAGCAATCTTGTCTTGATGAATAGAATTTGCTGAAATGAATGTGTTGAATCTGTCTATGTAATCTGTTAGTAGCTCTGCTGTTGGGTCAAAACCTGGGAAGGCTGGAACAGCGGTTGCAGCTGTTTCTTGTTTCCGTTGTAGGTTTTGTAGTAGTAGCTCCATCAGTTTCTTATTCTCCTCCATTCTTTCATCTTGCTGACTTCTGTATTCCTCTTGTTGCTGCTTGAACTCCTCATGCTGCTGTTGTCTATGCTCTTCTTGCTGCTTTCTCTGCTCCTCTTGCTGCTGTCTCTGGTCCTCCTGCTGCTTCTGCATTAGCTTGATCAGGTCTGCTACTTCTGCCATTGTAGTGGTGCAATTTTGAACAGTTACTCTTGTAATAAACTAGAACTCTTTGTATCGATTTTATCAATGATAAAATCTGAACAAAACTCTTTGTAACTGTTCAAAAGAGAAATCCTTGTCGCCAATTAGCTTCTCCCATATTGTTTCTGCACAGAAGCAATTAAATAGAGTATTAAATTAGAGAAATGGTTTATTGCACACTCTATTTAATTAGCTTCTGTTATGTTTCTGCACAGAAGCAATTAAATAGAGTATTAAATTAGAGAAATGGTTTATTGCACACTCCAGAGACAACTGATTTGATAACAGAAAACTCAAGTATTTATATGTTTGGTCATAGCAAAGCTTTGTAAAAAGCTACAAGCATTATTAATAGCTATAATGAGACAGTACTATATAATATTAGCTTGTATAAAGCTTTAGCTAAAAAGCATAATGTTTGTTGGCAAAGTACCAGTAATACTTGGCACTTGCATGACAGTACCACTCTGTAACCTAACCATAGCACCACTCTGTAACCTAATCATAGCACCACTCTGTAACCTAACCATAGCACCACTCTGTAACCTAATCATAGCACCACTCTGTAATCTAACCATAGCACCACTCTGTAACCTAACCATAGCACCACTCTGTAATCTAACTATAGCACCACTCTGTAATCTAACTATAGCACCACTCTGTAACCTAACCATAGCACCACTCTGTAATCTAACCATAGCACCACTCTGTAACCTAACCATAGCACCACTCTGTAACCTAATCATAGCACCACTCTGTAATCTAACCATAGTACCACTCTGTAACCTAACCATAGCACCACTCTGTAACCTAACCATAGCACAACTCTGTAACCTAATCATAGCACCACTCTGTAACCTAACCATAGCACCACTCTGTAACCTAACCATAGCACCACTCTGTAATCTAACTATAGCACCACTCTGTAATCTAACCATAGCACCACTCTGTAACCTAATCATAGCACCACTCTGTAATCTAACCATAGTACCACTCTATAACCTAACCATAGCACCACTCTGTAACCTAACCATAGCACCACTCTGTAACCTAATCATAGCACCACTCTGTAACCTAACCATAGCACCACTCTGTAACCTAATCATAGCACCACTCTGTAATCTAACCATAGCACCACTCTGTAACCTAACCATAGCACCACTCTGTAATCTAACTATAGCACCACTCTGTAATCTAACTATAGCACCACTCTGTAACCTAACCATAGCACCACTCTGTAATCTAACCATAGCACCACTCTGTAACCTAACCATAGCACCACTCTGTAACCTAATCATAGCACCACTCTGTAATCTAACCATAGTACCACTCTGTAACCTAACCATAGCACCACTCTGTAACCTAACCATAGCACAACTCTGTAACCTAATCATAGCACCACTCTGTAATCTAACCATAGCACCACTCTGTAACCTAACCATAGCACCACTCTGTAATCTAACTATAGCACCACTCTGTAATCTAACCATAGCACCACTCTGTAAGCTAACCATAGCACCACTCTGTAACCTAACCATAACACCACTCTGTAACCTAACCATAGCACCACTCTGTAACCTAACCATAGCACCACTCTGTAACCTAACCATAGCACCACTCTGTAACCTAACCATAGCACCACTCTGTAATCTAACTATAGCACCACTCTGTAACCTAACCATAGCACCACCCTGTAAGCTAACCATAGCACCACTCTGTAATCTAACTATAGCACCACTCTGTAACCTAACCATAGCACCACTCTGTAAGCTAACCATAGCACCACTCTGTAATCTAACTATAGCACCACTCTGTAACCTAACCATAGCACCACTCTGTAATCTAACCATAGCACCACTCTGTAACCTAACCATAGCACCACTCTGTAATCTAACTATAGCACCACTCTGTAATCTAACCATAGTACCTCTCTATAACTTAACTAAATACCCTTCTGACAGATTAAAAGTACAATTAGTGTTAAAAAGCCCCATTAAGTATTTCAAACGTTTAAGGACAAATACACTGTATGTGGTTCCTGTCGCCACACAATTGCTAAATTATACACAAGTTAGGAGCCAGCTGGACTAGAGTGCTAATCACTGGCAAAAAGCAAATAGATGTCGTAACTCTAGGATAACCATCTGATTGAACTTTGTATATATGCTAAGTTAAGATCAGTGTCTCTTTTTAGTCCAGTGCATGTGATGCTGAATTGTTGAATTTTTTTTAGTTTAGGAAACCAAAAGCAGAGCAGGATTTGATTGTTCGAAAAGATAGCTGTAATGTATGTCTTTAGAAATTCAGTTTGTCGGAATGGCCAACCTTGCCAATACTCAATCAGCATCAAATTTATTGGCGGCGACATTTGCCATTTACACATGTACTGTGTGCGTGGCAGTCTAAGGTGACCTAAAGGCTTTTAAACAACTATTTAACTTTGTTTTATATATAAGGTGATTATATCAATGTATTTCATACCTAGTCGCTGAACTATTACAC
Source organism: Watersipora subatra (assembly GCF_963576615.1). Lineage (NCBI taxonomy): Eukaryota > Metazoa > Bryozoa > Gymnolaemata > Cheilostomatida > Watersiporidae > Watersipora > Watersipora subatra. Next base: position 66,230,207 of record NC_088709.1, read on the forward strand.
AAGTGAATAAATGCATTATGCTATTAAATGTATTTTCTACAGACACAAGGGAGACAACTTCAACAAATAATTTTGGTTTTTATTGAGATTTGATAAATAACAATACATATTAATAACTTAATAATAGGATTTAGCTCTCATCTTCCTCATCATCATCCTCCTCATCCTCTTCCACACCCCTGTTAGTGCATTCTGTATAATTGGTACAGCCACAAAGGTCGCAGCATGGTCAGTTGGCCATCTTACATGAGCATCTTTGGTGGCAGCCATTTTTGTTGCACTTGCAATGTACCGTCTTCAGAACTTGTGGTGGTATGACAGATTTCTGATACCAAGTTATTTCTAGTGTGTCTTCTTTAGTCATGTGCCAGCCATTACCTTGAGGTGGAGGAATGTTGGGCTTGGCATCTAGGCAGCGGAGCCGTATTGCAGCTTGGTAGCAGGCCCTCTTGATGTGCTGTTGAAAACAATCATCATTTGTTGGTAGCATTTGTTCAGCACTTCTGCTTTTGAATAGGTGGTAGCGAGCATCATTGGCAGCAAGACACTTGGTGTTATACATTAAGCAGACCAGCTTCAAGGATAGCTTCAGCTTGCAGACGTTCATCTCCAAGGATCTCTGCACAGTCCTGGAGTTTACCTTTGAAAAATAGCACAACCAGATGCACAACTCAAACATATACCATAAATCACAGGTTACCTTTAGTAGGTCAAAATCGGATGATATCGCCATAATAATACTATGCCATCAAACCAACTAGATCAAATCAGCCATCACAGGTTATTTAAACATTCTTCACTGACATACCTGCAGTTTTGGACTGGGTTGTTCAGAGTTTATCAATAGTAGTGGTTACACATCCAGTCTTGTACTTGCGTTCCTTCTGACACAGAATACATATTGGAGGTAAGATTGGTCGCTGGTTTGCCACTCATTTTTTCTTAGCAGGCCTAGGTGTCTCCCCTATACTCTCATTTTCCAATTGAGATTCATTAATATTGACAGCTGGGTCTGTCTCTGGCTGTGGTGATATTACGCAAAATGTGCAAACTTACTTTCATTTTTGCAAAGAATAGGTTTATATTATGATGGAATGAAAGGCTAAGCTAGGGTGGCGCGTTCTCAACCAGGTAACTTGATAACACTGAGTCAGACCATTTTACTTATACACACTAGACTTTTGTACATTTGAACAACATTTTGTACTTTTGACATTTGCATCTCATATATACATAAGCCTTAACCCTTTTGCGGTACTGACGCTGGTGGGCAGAGCGACTACTATGTCACCACGCGAACGTTTTTTATAAACTGATTTCTGGTTAGCTTATTGTTTTTTCATTTAATTTTTTACTAATAGTAAACTACAATAGATTGGTCTCTGCTAGCAACAAAAAAAAGCCGTTTTGAAAAACAAAAACGATCGTTTTTATAATACTGAATGAACGAAAAATCCAAAATAAAAATGTATTTAAATAAAATTGGAAATTTTGTTTGTAGCTTGTTTCTGCTTTTGTTTCTGCTTTCTGAATGTTTTCCCAGAGTGACACAACTTTATTTTACTCTCATGGTGTCTTCCAAAGGCTATAAGCAAAGGAGATTGTTGTTTGAGATAGCATTACTCAAATCACCTCAGTTCTCCTTTGAGTTGATTGTAATGTTTTCTTGTGAGTGAAATAGCTGTAGCATTTCTCATGGCAGCTGATAGTGATATCTTGAGAGGTGTTGGTAGTGGTAGAAGATGACGATGCTCTTAGTCCCTTAGAAGATCGTTGCAAATAGAGTCTGGATAAACGCCTTTGTGGCTCAAGATAATAGTTAATATATTGCTGAGCATATGACTCAGCAGTGGCGAGTCGCTTTGATGATAAAACAATCACGTTACAGTTGTCATTTTCTGATTTCAGTCAGTGAAAAGCTGATGATTTAGCAGCCTTTTTCTCCATTTCAACTTGCAAACATGCATGCGGCTTACGCACTACTTTCTTTAATAATAACAAACCGGATTACTCATAGTAAAGCGCATTGTTTAACATGGCGTAGTAATTATAAAATCATGACTGCGCGTTGTGAAATAGTGCAACTACATTTTGTAACATTTCTACTAGAAATGGCAAGTTTTCAGATTCCAAAAACTTTATTTTAGTTAATTTATGCTACATTAACCATTTTAAATGATCAAAAAAACTTCTGCTGGCCGTTTTCTGATATTTTACAATTCAGCATCATCACATGCACTGGACTATTTGCCAACCTGGTTAAATGCCAAATGCACTAGATGGTTAAGCAGGAGTTGCCCACTCATTGGGTTTTTTAGACCTTGGATATCTAAAAAAAGTCAGAGCGTCAGTAATTGGCAAATATCAAAGCATATCTAATGTAAATGCAAGTAGCTGCTCTGGTGTCTGCCTAGTTTTGACTAACCAATAAAGAGGTAAAATAACTCCAACTGCAAATCTCACCAAACAATCACTCAACAATTGTATTTCAAAGTTTTCCAATCTTTTATCAAAAGAGAGCAAATTTATGCATAAGCTCAGTAGTTTCAAGTCTTCCTTGGATATATTTTCATTTTTGCATTCATTTCACCATATTGTAATACCTTTCTTTTTATTTTTGTGGCACCATATGTAAAAATTCTTTCAATAAAACTGGAACTATGGACTGCCGAATAAAAGTAATATATAATATAAATATATATACTTACTAAAATATATTACTAAATTGTTATAGTATACTTACATTATATATATATACAATAAAAAAGCAAATTGTCTGTCCAAAGACTTTTTTATGGCTCGAGCAACACCAGGCATTCAGTTAGTATTTCAATATAATATATTGAGTAATAAAAAGTTATTTGAATAGAAAATTGATTTTTATTTAACATATACGACATTGAGAATTCTAGTAGATACTAGTAAAAATGTAAAAATGAAATATCGGACTGTTTTTGTCGGATACTTTGTCTGACCGAATGAAGATAAGATGTAGATGCATTTCCGACTCAAGATAATACAACAGTCCACGTGTAAAAGTTTTCTATTGAATAGTTATTAGCGATGATCATGAGGAAAACCAAAAATAGAAGCTGGTAACAAGACATTTGAATATGAAACGTCACTTTTGAAAATTACAAATTAAAACAATAGGTAACGGTAAAAAACCAAGCTTTCAAAAGAATTTCTAAAAAATAAAAAACGCAAAATGTAATATTAATTAATAGTAAAAAGTGCGTATTTAGTGCAATAAGGATACCACAAAAAAAGAATCCAGCATGATAAGAACGGCTTAGCCTTGTGGTTAGGTGTGCGTACATGCGAATGTAATTGTAGGGAGTTCAATTCCAGCGCCAAGTGGATTTTCCGTTGCTAGATTTTAATCGCTATAACTGGTCACAGCAATGACAGATGAAGGGACAAACAAACTCTGAGATTTGCTTATATATTTATATTAATATATTGATAAAATAAATTAAGTAAATTTTATATATAATCTATCTTTTTTTGACGTCATGACCCCATTGGCGCTCGTCCACGAAAAGCCGCCATCTTTGTAGAAAACAATCGTCATTCTCTTGATTAATAGTATTTTGGTGTTGTTTTGATACTAAAATAAAAAAACTGCAAACAAAAGCATTGTATGCAATAAATAATTGCAGAAGCTTTGTGTTTTTAACAATAAAAGTTGTCCATAAAGATGGCAGACAACGATAGAATGACGTCACAAGAAAATGAAGGATATATTATATACATTTACTGTTTTTTCTGCTCTCCTATGTTAAGTGTATAATCTCTATTTTTAGTTGAATGTGCTGTTCAGCAGTTTTTTCAGTACAATTTTTCAGTACAGTGCTTGCAATTTTAAAAGACATAGAAACAATACAAAAAGCATTCGCTGTACTAAGTCAAGTTCATTAGTGTCCTGAAAATGGGAAAGCTTATTTTGGTCAACTATGCAAGTCTGCAACTTTATAGCAAAATAAAAGAATATAAATGTACATGTTAGGTTTTTGCTTTGGTTTCGTAGCAACACAAGTTACACAACACAGATAGAGTTCAGTAAATGCACACAAAATACAATTATTATAAAAGTAATAATCATATAACAATAATAACAATAATGATAATAATAATAAAATAATACACCTTTGCATTAATCGCGCATTAAAGATAATGTAAACCATAAAAAGTGCCATTCGCTTGAAGTCAGATTTTTATTAACACACTTTCAACACCATTAAACGTTTGTTATATTGTATTTTCAGATCACTTCAGGAATTATTTTCAAACTTGAAAGGAAGTGCAACTATTGATGTTGCACATTTGATTGTTAAATGGTTGTGCAAATTTCATGAGAAAATTTCACTTGGCTAGCTTATTGACACATGGGTGAAGTCTCCCACAAATTGTTAAAATAATTTTTTGTATAAGTAATATTTGACCTACGCAAGCGGCTCTCTCAGCTCATTGTTTGCCCATGATGCATAACATTTGAAGTTGTTTAAACTGTCATTTATTATTTGAGATCAACAGAATGTCAATTTCAGTGACTTGACGAATTGCTTCCGGAAAATACCAATGCAGTTAGGTTTTCCAAATGTTTTACAAACAGGTTTAGTTACACGGTCAGAAATATTTATCATCAACTCATTGCATACCATGAGTTGTGTATGTGTTTGTGTATGGTCAAGAACCGTGTAAAGGTCCGGCCACACGTAACGAATTATTCGTTCAATCTGACCGAATTCACGAATTTCACAGAATTCACAGATTTGTTCGGCCGAATATCACAAAATCGTCTGAGCTGTGCATGCACACCGAATTCGTCAACGAAACGCTTTTAATTGGCTAACCAATTTTTTTAGCGAGCACGATTCTAGTAGCTTTGACAAGTGGTATAGTCCAAGACACGTACGACGACACACAATAAAAGTATCACCGCGATATGACTTGATACATACGATGCGACTGCCTATATGTGCTATTGTTGGTTCTTTCTCGTTGGTTCACCATGGCAGGAACTTCTCATCGTGTATCCAGTATTTTCTTATGTTTTAGTAGCTATAAATTGTTTCTTTTTCAATAATAATAATTTCTTTTTATGCAGCAAAAGCTCCGTCGCAAAAACAGTCGCTATCTCTAGCGCATATAGGCAGTTGCATCGTATGTATCAAGTCATATCGCGGTGATACTTTTATTGTGTGTCGTCGTACGTGTCTTGGACTATACCACCTGTCAAAGCTACTAGAGTCGTGCTCGCTAAAAAAATTGGTTAGCCAATCAAAAGCGTTTCGTTGACGAATTCGGTGTGCATGCACAGCTCAGACGATTCTGTGGTATTCGGCCGAATAAATCTGTGAATTCTGTGAAATTCGTGAATTCGGTCAGATTGAACAAATAATTCGTTACGTGTGGCCGGACCTTAATGCAGCTACAGTACGCTTTGTACAAAACATTTCTGATTAATTAATTGTTAGTTAATTAGCCTATCAAGTCTGTACTTGAATGAAAGAAAATAATTTTCTGCATGTGTTGAGCCAATAAAAAATATTTTTACAGCCTGGGTTGTAAACATGGGGTATGAAACTGAGTTTCATCATGCAAACGCGTTAATTTTTTATCGTAATTTATTTTTCGTAATGACCACTGGTGTCGGACGCGCTATAGCAATCAAAACTTCACAAATTGTAAATAAATTGACTTCTGGAGATTATCTATTGCCTATAATTCTAGAAACACTGATTATTTTTAACAACAATAATAATATTGTTAGCTATAGTAATAGCGATAACCCTTCCGACTTGGAATACACTGAAATTATGACTCATGGTAGTAAGGGAAGGGCTGAAGAAATGTCCTAGCTCATTCCGCAACGCATTTACAGACTTGTTTGTATTGCATTATCTGATGTAAAATTTTATGCTGATTAATCTGGTACTAAAATCTTTTTCATAGACTTTGAGATTCAAAACATAGGACAACCTATATTGCCTCATTGGCAAATATCAGGTTTTACTGAACATTTAATTATGTCCTCGTAAAAAAAAATATTTTTGTTTGATGGTCTTGATCATGTAAAAGCACTAGCTCATAAAATTTTATTAATGATAGAGCAATCCATGGGGTGAGTAATCCATAGAGCAATACATAGAGTAAAACAGATAAAGTATTGATCAACTACCAAAGGTTAATTGAAACTTCATAGAATAAGTAGATTGAAACATCTATGAATATCTAGTCATTACTGTGTTTATAATTTACAAGGTTGAGACAGCCCATAAAAATCTATGATATGTTTTCTCTGTACTTGCCCAAGTCAGAAGGCTAAAAACTATTAAGCACTACTTGATTGTGCTAACTATCCATTAAAAAGAGTCACATTACGGTTTTCTGTCTGCTTAGTAGGTTTTACTCACATGTACAAAAACCAAATTTCTTTGTCAAGAAACTTTTCAAAGATTAAGTTCTTGGAGCATGAAAAAATCTTCAGATCATCTACAACATTTAAACAATTAGTTTTCTAGATGCAAATATATATATATTATATATAAATATATATATTTATATATATATATATATATATATATATATATATACTCATGCTACAGACAGTACTGTTTCGGCTATTGAAGCCTCATCAGTGCGGCTTTATGTAGTGCATATTTATGTAGTGCAGCTTTATGTAGTTCATCAGTGCATATTTATATATATATATATTTGTATACATAAATATATATAGTTGGACACAAAACAGGTATAGGGAGTCCTCGAGTTACAGCAATTTCAATTTACACTGTTTCGAGCTTACGAACAGGCCCCATGAAAATAAAATCTAAAATAAAATCTAATAAAATCTAAAATAAAATCTAATAAAATCTAAAATAATATTTAATGTAGATTTATTTAAGCATCGCTTATGACATACTTTATTGAGCTTGTGGCGGAGGAAGACAACTTCAGTGCATCACTTACTTTCAGTGATACACCATGTTGGTTGTGCCTGACAGTTCTCGCTCTGTCGCCTGTTTGAGTTATTTTATTTTTAACTTTCATTGTGATTCCAAAGCCCAAGGCAAACATAAGGGTGGTGCATCAAAGGAACTAAAGTCCATCGCTATGAAAGTGAAACTAGATTGTAATAAGAGTACAGCGTAATTTATTCAGGATCTTTTGACTTACACGGAAGTTTGAGTTACATCGTGTTTTAAGAACAGATCAACATCATAGGTCGAAGACACTCTGTACACAGTTTTACCAGCTAAAAGCTTTCTTTTCAACTTTCTTTACTTCGTAAATTAATAATTTGGCTTTTGCTGCTACCCGCAGTAACTTGTCAAAGCTTTAAATCGATGTTGATTTGCAATCTTAGATGTAACAAAGCTACTAGTCTGTCACCACAGCGGTTGAGCAAGTAGAAGCTACCTTCAACTAGCATTGCTCATTGTAATGCCAGGGTAGTCAGGGAAACTGGGTGGAGTCGCCATGAAATCATTGAGTCATAACAGTTTCCTGTGGCTTAGTTCAGATTAATAAGCGTAGATAGTATGGTTTAGCAATACACAAAGTTAGAGCAAAATAGTGGTTCATTAGTGGCATAGAAATTCATCATTCGTGCATATCTGTTTGTAAAGAGGCAGATGTATGTTACAATCTCCTGCATACTGAGTTGGATATAGTTGTATAAAACTATATGAACATCTGTTAGGTGTTTGCATACAATTGTTACAATTCAATAATTAAGTAACTGGTTGTAATTTTAAAATATAGAATGGCTAGATTATTTTTAAAAAAAATTAAAAAATTAGCTAAAACCAAAAATGTACAAATACTGGGGTGTAACAATTAGCAAAAGAAGGCTGCCATACTAACATCATGTTATGTTAGTTCATTTGCTGTCTTTAGTGTTTTTATATGGCTTCGATCAGTAGTCTCTTATACTTGCTTGTGATTGACCAACCAGCAGATTTAGCTGGAACTTATCACAGCTACAGTTCATTGTCAAACTTTTTAGTTCTTAGTAAGTGAAATAACTTATGATCAATATACTGACATAATAGTTACAGTTATCAGCTAACACTTGAACATGTTTAAATACAAATTTTGTTGATGTATACTACTTGAATAAGGGTTTGCTTTTTGTCAAGTTGCTCACTTATTGTCATCCTCTTTAAAAGCCATTTGTTGTTTCTACTGTCATCTACACAATCACACCAAAGTTACGCATGTAATTTTGTGTTTATCAACTTCATCAAATCATTCTAGGATATTCACCAACTCCTATGCCAGTATTTTTGTTCCTTTAGTAGCTGTGAAATGTCCATCATTTTCCTGTTAAAGATATTAATCTTTCAACAAGTACATGTAAGTACTTGTGCGAGAGCTCAAAACAAATCAGTAGGTTTATCTTTAGTACTATTAATCTTCAACATCCTCTAATTCGCTTCGGCAGTTCATGTTAGTCAATGAATATTTCAGTCGCACAAGACATGCATGGGGGAAGTGTTGGACAGCTGTCTTGTTGATTATCCTAAACTCAGTAAAAAGGTCCAGGGATATCTGGAGGATGTTGTTCATAAGGGCTGCACTCATGAAGGTAAGTGAAAGCCAGTGAATTTCTTTTTTGTATCTGATTAGTAGCTCACTTTTATAGACCTACTCAGAAATACATTTGAGCTCCATCGCAATCCAGAAGTACCTTAATTTTTTTACATACTTTTAAACAAATATTCTAAGTGGCCTCAGGTTATAAACTACGGTCATACCTCGATATTCGAGTGCTCAACCTATAAAAAAATAGTGATCGAGCAGAACTTCGAGAAAGTTTCTGTCTGGAGACATGAGCAAACTTTGAGATATGAGCCGATTCTCAATGTCCATTACGTGGTCAAGTATGTGAGCGACCGCTTACGAGAACATTATCATTTGGTCTTTCGTGTCAAATCAATTTAAAAAAGTTTTAAAAAAGCCGGCTAAAAATTACCGTGAAAGCGAAGCAAAAAGTGCCAAACCAGAAAAAGCTCATAACAAAATTGAATGAAGACAAAATTAGAGTTTGATTAATCAAAAGATTAAAACTTATTTTTAAATGCATTTGGAGTAAACTAAATTCATGGTTTATGTTATGCTACGTATCGTCACAAAAGTCTAGTGTACCAAATGAGTTGCTATCAAGTCTCTCTCGAACCGCAGTTAGTCACAGTTTGTCACAAAGGTAAGAACTCCACACAGGACTGTACATAGTATTGTGACATTTTATTGCAGATCATAACCACTAAATAGGTACCTATATGTTAACTTGTGAGTATAGGTAGTGAATTACAACAATTAAATACACATTTTCTATCATAATATCCCGTTTTAAAGTGGTTTTTCATCATATGGAATGAATAATTTGTATTTAGTTATTTTATATAAGAAATATTGCTTTGAAATAACTGATAACATAGCTAAATTTGACATACGAGCTCAGTCATAAAAAGCATTTAGCTCTGATGTCGAGATGTGACTGTATTAGTTGATTACAATAGATTGTTATACCCTTCAGGACAACATTATTCGAGGAGTCATATTTTGTGAAAGTTGTTTTGTCATGCATTTTTGCGGACTGTATTATTTGAAGAGGAACACATACCCTAGGACACTTATATTTCGCTAGTATTTAGTTTCGTGAGTAGCATACAAAGTAAAATTTCGCTGCAACTTAATTTCGCAGCTCTGATGAGTGCGAAAATATAGTGATGTGAAAATAAATGCAGTGGAACAAACATAATTAGATTCCTCAGGTTCAGTTCACCAGTAAGAAAAATTTTTTCAATTTGGGACTAGTTTGTAATTGTAAACCGCAGGTAGAATTGTGTGGCCGAGATTGATAATGCAATTTGATTGCTTGCTGCCATTTGTTTCTTGGACTATTAATGAACAAAGCTATTTAATTCCACGTTTTCGCTCGTTCGTTATGATAGTTTAGTTTCGCTCATGAAATTTTCGCAAGAGGACGACTCCGCGAAAGTTAGATGAGGCGAATACATAAGTGTCCTAGGGTATGCTAATAAATTAGTCTCTAAATACAGCTAACAATAGAGTGCAAAACCTTCGCATGCTTATAGCACATGTTTAAGTTTCTATTTGAGTTTTCTATGCTATATGTAAATATATCTGCAAATCCAATCATATATATAGGCTACAGACCACAATGCCTGAATTAGAATCATCATTGTCGATTTCATCAACTTCAGTATTAAATGTTGTTATATTTGATTTCACAGTGAAAAACTGCAAGAGCAACTTGCAACATCAAGCTAAAATCTGAAAAAATTGTGACAATCTTGAATAGTTTTGTGAAGAATTGCGATGCTTTGGCAATAAGCGTGATTCTAACTCCCGACAATGGTTACAAAATCATCCGGGTTTAAAATCTTTGGACTGACTGTCTTGGGCACGATCCCGCCGCCTCCTGGTATGAATAACGGCTTAATTTGGGTCCTTGCTGTAAACATTACATGACTCAATATTTGACAAAAAAAATAAAGATTTTTCATTCTATTTTGTTGTAAGATAAAAAAACTTAAAGGTTGATTTGCAACAAAATTCACATTATATTTATTTGATATCAAAAGATTCACCATGTCTTTTTCTGTTGTTTTGTAGGTGCAAAATATGTGGGAATGTGATTACAAGCTGTTAAAAGCTAAAAACCGACCAGTTAATCGCAGCCACACGAGACCGCTGCAGTTTGGATTCTCTTTCCAAAGCTGCTCAAATGTGATGTAGTTGTGGGAGATGGTTTCTGTTTACACTTTCATGCAACTTTATTCGTCGAAATATTTTCACAAATATACTTCACACATTCAATAAAACCATGTCTATTGTTCTTACGCATCTATTTTATCGTCATTGTAATGCTATCACTTTTAGTAGTAATATCTTATAACTTACCGTAAAAATTCATTTAATTTTTTAACCTTACCTCGAAGGAGTACATATCATTGTCTGATAATCAAGACGAGCCTGTTGGTCACCTGTGATAATCGAAAAGTGCTGCAAAAATTATTTACAGAGTATTGGGTCACATCATCAGATTACGACTTGACGATTAGATCAAGCCGAAACAAAACTGTAAAGTAGCGAGCATCTATATTTGATACAGAGTCTTCGGTAAAACCCGAAGTGTTTGTCATAAACTAAGTGCTACGATAAGTTTTATATTGAGCTTTTTATTGGCCTTTCAATTCACGTGAGAACATCACGTGACAAGGCAATAACCAAAATGTAATGACAACATCAGAGAAATAAACAGATTCCAATCTATGGCGGCTTTTCGTTTTTGAGCTTTTAAGAGCTTGTAATCACATTTCCACATATTTGGCACCTACAACACAACAGAGTAAGACATGGTGAATCTTTTGATACCAAATAACTGTAATGTAAATTTTGTTGCAAGTCAACCTTTAACAAAAGTTTATTTTCAGTATGAACTGTTAAATAGAAAGCGGTAAAAGTATGCAGAAGGCATTTCTTGATTGAATCAATGAAAAAATGGCAGGCTACCATATGCGAATCTATACATTTTTATTTTGGTTCTCAAAATAAAATTTGTCCCCTGTTAAAAGTTTTTCTTATGCCTGCCTTAAATTGAAACAACCAAAAATTTCAAACTCCAACAAGGTTGTGTGCAACCCGATAACAGTAACGTTAGAAATCGTAAATATTTATTATAAACTATTTCAGGTCCTACTACAGTAGACATCAGCAAGAGTTGTGTGCACACAAAACTACGAGAGAAGAGGTCAGTGGATGAGAGCAAGAACCTCTACGAGCTGGCTAACGAATGCCTAGAGAATGACGGTCAGCTTGACCCAACACTCCAGTCTCTAATGACTCTACTCCACAACCTCAACAGATCAAGAGAGCATCTTTACAAGCGCCTACCAGATGTTTAAACTTTCCCGCCAATTATCTCACATTACTGACACTTTAACACTGTAATAGATGTGATTACAGTGTTGCCACTATTCCTCCTTAGCGTGAACTACTTATACAGTGTATACTAGTGCTTGTCAAATGTTATAGTGACCTTGACCCGGTTAAGTCAAGTCAGATGTGACACATAATAGCATTTATGAAATAGTTGGTAAATTGCCAGGAATAGATTTTAACGATCTTGAGAAGTGGTGTACGCTTGCTGATAATATTTCACCAATATAGTCATCAGAAAGCTAAAATTAAATACATATATAGTACATATATACAATATAATGCAATAATACATATATAAAGCTGTTTCACATTTACCTTTGTACAATTCAGGTTGCCAGCTATATCTTTATTATTAGTAGTGGGAGTATAATAGCTTACTTCAGAGATGAGCCGAGATAACACATTTGCTTGAGTAGGAATTGAAAAATAATTGAAGTGAATCGAGTCTTCACTGTCGTCATAAAAGAATTCACTCGATTCTATATTTTCAATAAGCAAAACCTTTCTTTTATAATTACATGTGATGCATTGACAGAAAAAATATCACGGGCAGTGATGTCCTAAATAACATAATATGTTACTTGATGTGCGCCAAAATGAAGATGTCAGTGCAGTCCCATGTTGCCACTCATATCCATTTCTAAAAGACTGATATCACTGGGAATATTTTATTGGTCAATATTATACATTGCCCACCAGCTTTATGATTTGCCTGTGCACTAACAATAAGGTGATTTATATACTTTATATCTGCTCGTAAATATTGTTCATTCTATCAAAAAGCCTTTAAAACAACTCACCTTTATGCTTATACAAAAGCAAGGATCATGGATCGCAGTGTCATCAGATCCATCCAAAACTTCGCCACAATAAGTTTAGAAAGCTAGGCTATCATTGTGCTAAAAATGAACCAGTTGCATAGTTTTACTTTTACTCGTCACAAAACACAGCATAAAATCTTAGTTTCAAATTTTTTTAATTCTCAGTTTATGATGAATGAAAGAAATATTGTGAACGGCAACCTATACATATTTCTGCTAATGATATCCTTCAACACTGCACCAATGGTACTGTATTTTGGGCTAACACATTTTTATGTAAGGTAATGTGTGTCTGTGTTTTGGTCAAACTGCAAAAACGGTAGCTTTTTTGCAGCCAGTTTCACTAAACTACCAAAATACTAAACACCCGTTTTGTTTTTCAAATGCATTAATTATTGTGTAGAATTTTTTGCTGATTCTGAAAACATTTTTAAATTGGAGTCCTACGACAAAAACTCTAATTTTTCAGAAAAAATACCGAGTGTATGCCTGCAAAAAATGACAGGCATGACTTAATTCTACCCAAAAAAGCAACGAAATCCTTAGTGTTTGTATAGCAAATATCAACTGAAATAGTTGATATTTGCTATACAAACAGTCAATAAACAGAACAAGTAGCTAAATTGGGAATTGTGAGTTATTTTTATTTTGATATACTGTAATAGGTCAATGTTTGTAAGAATTCATAGAGAATTGATGTTGCTTGTTTGGGAGAATTTAATTGAATCGAGTTGTTGAAGTTAAGATAGCTAGACAATTGAAACTTGAATTGTGATGTTTTTTCAATGAAATGTGAATAAAATTGACTTTTGCACAATACATGATGAAAAAGATTGGGGAATTGAATTGTTAGTTTTTTACAAGAGTTGAAATGAATCGAGTCATTTTTAAAGCCTTATAACTATCTCTGCAAATAAATCACAAAACCCTGCAAAAAACTATCAATTTGCCAAATGATTTCTAAAAAAATCTCATCATGATCCAGTTTCAGCTTTTAAAAGTCTTCTTCGTTTATTACAACTTCGATTTATAAGAAACATCAGAGACAATTTTTAAATAAACAATATTTTCACATGCATTGTGACAATTTACTAAAAATTAATTGAAACTTTAAAACATAAAGAGATTATTATTATTATTATTGTTATACGAATATTTTGCCTTACGATGTGGAACACGATGTTTTTTCATACTCGCCATACCGACATTTCTTCGCCAAACAATTTCAACAAAAGTTTCTCTTGAAATCATAATTTGGCAGTTGGTATACTGAATATGTCAAAATAACGAAGATATTGATATGCCATTTGTTGGAATTCTCCTCAAAAAGCCTAAACAAAATACAATGCTCACTTTCTTTCTCAGTTCAGCGTTGTTCGTTATAAGTTAGGCCTTATAGCAAAAACGAAACTAAAAACAGATAGGAGATAAAATTTGCAATGATGGCAGAATTAGAGTTTTGTTTAATAAAGCATGTATGTACTAAAACTTAGCTTTAAGTATGTGTTTAGCAAGCTAAACTTACTTAAGTTAAATTCAACCTTAACATTATATGTTTGTCTCACAGGTAAGAACTCCCTACGGTACACGCTGCACATAGTACATCGTAATGCGACATTTCGTTGAGAACTACAAAATACGCTGAAGTTACTGTAGGTAACTAAAGTAACTGAAATTAACATATTATTTTGTTACAAATTTTCAATATGAACAGTATGTATATAAAAATTTGATGTTTTTATCAGTGGGTCATTGCATTAGATGTTACTATGGGTTTCTAGACCTCTCTGTACGACATTTTTGCCTTATGATGCCAACACAGGAGCAAATTAAAATCGTATGGCGATGGTCTACTGTTACCTAATTCTACTTAAATGAATGTCTACTTAAAATGGCTGCATGGCCAGCTCTAAACTACCTACACTAACTATAATGTCTACAAAAATGTTCTTTAGTAGAGGGCGCTTTTACGCGACTTGTTGATATATGAGCAATCTTTATTGTGGTAAGCAATAGTCATATTTTACAATATGTTTCCTACAAACTACCACAGCAAGTAAACTAAATAGTAACTTACAAATTTTGAAATAAATTTATGAGTTGTCTAACTAACATAATAATGTTGGAATTAAAAGCATAAAATACATGAATAGCAAGTTTGAGGATTAATATAAGTATTGTTTACACTAAAAGTTAACAAATAAAAGCTCTGTGAAATTAGCTATGCATATCTATGTCAACAGATTTCTAGTTAGGAGAACACAAATATAATACAGAAATTTTAAAATGGATAAGGCTATATGGTAAATGCCCTTATTAGTCAAAGGGTAATAGGTTTAGTTTGAGTTTTGTTTTAAAAGATTGCAGAGGAAGAGCTCTTAATTGAGTGCAGAGGCTATTAAATGAATTTAATAGGTTACTGTTGAGTTTGTTGTGGTTTATGGTACAGGTATTAAAATCTGGTTCTGGTTTTGTAATCATGGTTTATGGTTTGAAAACTACATGTATAGCCTGAGATATTTATGGCAGTTATTGTGGAGTATTGAATGAGCAGTGAGGCAAGGGAAAACACCAGTAGAGCTTGTTTATTAAGTTGGCAGGAGGTAAGTGATGGCTTTTTCGTTTGCTCGCTGTTGCAGATGTGCCGATTGTGCAAGATTATAACTGCCAGGTTACATTGGTTTTTAACCAGCTGGTTCCATATACGGGTGAGTTTCCAATCAACAATAATACAATAGGAATGAAGCATATAATTTTACACTTTTCAATGTTTCAAACCGAAACAATGAAAGCTATTAAGAATTGCCTGATGGCTTAGCTACAATGAGATTACATGGTTAAATAATCTAGGACACTCAGAGTATTAGCACGAATTCTTATACGACGATAGGCTGTACTTCTATTTCTTCTCCAATAGCGTTAACCGAACAAAACAGGAGTTGCTTGTTGTTGAATGGCTAAAGCAGACAACTTCCACGGAACGTCTTTAAAGCACGTGCACGCGAAGGCGCTTCGTGACGTTTTTCATAGCAACCATAGTATTTCACTTGGTTTGCGATTGTTCATAAATAATAGAAATTATGATTAGTTATTTGTTTTCGTTAAACAATTATAAATTTTTAGACAAAATTTGTAAAAATTGTATTTGAAATTTTAAAATAACAAGCACATTTGTGATAAAACATACAAATATTTAAGCGTAATAACTTGTGCTGTATAAGCCTCAAGTGAAGAGGCGCTAACGATAAATGCAAGTGAAGCAGGTGGTTGCTGCTAGAATAAGACGACAGTTGCTCTTCGTATTCAAGCCCAAGGTAAGTTACATTTGCTATATAGACTAAACAATAAAAGAAACATTACATTTACTATAGTTCAACTAGTTTTATCGAAATAAGTAAAAACACTGACAAAAAAAATATAAAAAATAGTTTCGAAAAAAAACTTATTTGCGTAATATACAATATTATATCATGTGATTACAGTATTTTTTGTCAAATGACCAGGAGAATTTAGTGGTTGTAAGTATATTCATGTTTGTAAAAAACTTTTGAGTATTGTTTTGTCTTTCTTTTTACTTAAGCTACAAATCAGTGTACCATAACAGCTTCCTACCACGAACTGTCAGAAAACTGAAATCAAAGATTGCTTGCTAACTGCTCTCGTAACATACCGATGCTTCTAACATACGGCTCTATAACATATAGTCGTGACATAGTACGATACTACTGATAAATGCTGGCTAATGACTTTAATTTATGAGGTGCACCACTTGTTTCTGCTCTAGTATGTCCGAAAGAAGGAGAGAAGAGAGGCTCGTTTAGAACACACGAAAGTTGACCAGTCATTTTTACGATTGAATATTGTTAACTAACAGTTGGTTATCTTGCACACTTTGTAATTGTCAATAAAAGTGCTTTGATACTAATTTGTAGGAAGAATAAAGATGGATGGTGAAACACCAGATGCACCTCTCTTTATAGAGCTTATGGAGCCGAGCGTTTTGTATAATCTTTTAAATCGGTTTTTTAAGTATCCTTCTATAAGTGACCCATCATACCTCTTACTCATTGGTAAGATTTGCTTACTGTTTATTGAATTTGTTTCATTAGTTTTTTTGTATTAAAGTTTGTAGAGAAAAATATATTCTCAAGTTTCTCATTCCATTCAAGTTCTATATCTCGTATTTAAGCTGCCAATATACAGACTCAGCATTTTAACAATAATTATTTTTCTTTTATTTATATCAAATGCATTGTTTTTAATTGATGTAACTATTTATAGATGCAAGGAAACTTCATGAATACAACGAGTCACACATAGTCACAGCAAAGCTAGCTCCAAAGGTAAAATAATTTAGTAATCTGTTGCACATGGTATAGTTTCTGCTGCATACCTGAATGTTTTGTGGTAAATCAAGTCAAACTACTCGTGTAATTTTAGCGCCATGTCTACATGCACTTATTTATTTACTAGTCATTGTTAATCTAATATACTTGATAAGTATTTAAAAAATAATTCTGTGTACTTATCGTGGTACAGCAATTTATACCATGTGATTATCGGTGTGTAAGTTATAACATGTTACTTTATTTATGATTACTAGTATTTATATCAACTAAGCTATACATGATTCTCTGCCTATGATTACTAGTATGTATATCATCGAAGGTATAACATGATACTCTACCTATGATTACTAGTATGTATATTATCTAAAGTGTAGCATGATATTCTACATATGATTACTAGTATGTATATCATCTAAGATATAGCATGATACTCTATCTATGATTACTAGTATGTATATCATCTAAGGTATAACGTGATACTCTATCTATGATTACTCATATGTATATCATCTAAAGTGTAACATGATATTCTACATATGATTACTAGTATGTATACCATCTAAGGTATAGCATGATACTATATCTATGATTACTAGTACGTATATCATCTAAGGTATAACGTGATACTCTATCTATGATTACTGGTATGTATATCATCTAAAGTGTAACATGATATTCTACATATGATTACTAGTATGTATATCATCTAAGGTATAGCTTGATACTCTATCTATGATTGCTAGTATGTATATCATCTAAAGCATAACATGTTACTCTACCTATGATTACTAGTATGTATATCATCTAAGCTATAACAAGATACTCTACATATGATTACTAGTATATATGCTTTGTTTCATAAATGTACACTGAAAGTGCTCAATATAAAATAGAGCTAAAATACATAAAAGTATTTGGGTAAAGTTTATTCAATTTATTACTACAACCATTGGTTTCATACAGCCAGCGAGCTAGCTGCAATCGTCAGGGTGCTTGCAATCGTCAGCTGCAATCCCTGAGGATTGCAGCTAGCTCGCTGGCTGTATGAAACCAATGGTTGTAGTAATAAATTGAATAAACTTTATCCAAATACTTTTATGTATGATTACTAGTATGTATATCATCTAAGGTATAACATGATACTCTATATATGATTACTAGTATGTATATCATCTAAGCTATAGTATGATACTCTATCTAGGATTACTAGTATATATATATATATATATATATATCATCTAAGCTATAACATGATACTCTACCTCTCATTACTAGCATGTATATCATCTATGGTATAACATGATACTCTGTCTATGATTACTAGTATGTATATCATCTATGGTATAACATGATACTCTATCTATGATTACTAGTATGTATATCATCTAAGCTATAACATGATACTCTACCTCTCATTACTAGCATGTATATCATCTATGGTATAACATGATACTCTGTCTATGATTACTAGTATGTATATCATCTATGGTATAACATGATACTCTACCTATGATTACTAGTATGTATATCATCTAAGGTATAACATGATACTCTACCTATGATTACTAGTATGTATATCATCTAAAGTATAACATAATACTCTGCTTATGATCACTAGTTTGTATATTGTTTATGTTATGGAAGGGTAATGTTATAGTAACATTTTGTTAACTTGTAGAACAAGCATGACCAGTTCGAAGTACCATATGATGGAGAACTTGAATGCAAACAGTTCATCGTTGTCTATGATGGAACCACAGACACCTTGACTAACACCAGTGAGTGTTTCTTGCTTGATGTCTAGGTATAAAAAGCTCCTTTTTGTGGTAAAATTAGATGTTTGTAGATTGAATATGTTATTAGAATAAAATTGAACAATGCTAAAAACATCTATGTAGAATATTTTTATTCTTAAGGTTATTTTTATTCATGTTATGTGCTGTTCACCCAGTCTTGCAATATGTATTGATTTTCTCTCTATATACATGTAGGTACATACAATACCTATATACATAGGTATTGTAAACAATGTTGGCACAATAGTTGAGATTTATGTTGTCCTGAGATTTAGGTTCATCTCCTAAAGTTGTTTTTGGAATTGAATACAATTTACATGAGTTTACAAAGTTGATTGATTACTTTCATCCAAAGTGGCCAATAAAACAATAATTTGCAGAGTTATTCATTCTGAAATCAACAGTAACACATGCTTTGTTTGTGTTTTTAATATGCTACAATCTAAACTGAAAAAATTGCATAAAAGATGAACAATTAAGCACTCACATGGTTTCACATAATGGGCTTTGGTTATTCAATTTTTTTTGTCAGGTGGTGAGGCTATGAAATGTGCTCAGTTGCTCTCAGACAGCGGTAGCAGAAACAAGGTGAAAATACTTTCAGGGGGATACGAACGATTTTCCGCCCTCTATCCTTTTCTCAGGACTCAAAAGATACTTTGGCTACCTCAGGTTTCTTCCGATTACGCATCTTATGTTATGTGATTTGAAAGATTTTTCAAATATTGTGTGTTCTGATTGAACTCAAAATACTTCCTTACTACTTGTCAACCATCTTAATTTTTAAACAGTCTAACCTCTGGTTACAATCATCTTTACATACAAACGTTCTAACATACAACTGTCTATCTCAACATACGAATGTTCAAACATACGACTGTCTGTCTTAACATACAAATGTTCTAACATACGACTGACTGTCTTAATGTATGAATGTTTCAACACATGAATGTTCCAGCATACAAATATTTGGCCCTACACCAAAAGCACTTTTCAACTATTGCAGCTTCTTAAGTAAAGAGTTAGAGGAATATTAAAAATAAAACCTAAAACTATACCAAAGCAGTAAAACGTATATAAGCTGGGTTAGTTTAACCTTCACTTATTTCAGATTATGTTCCGTATCTATCTCCAAATTTATGTATGACAAAGCAGATGCTTTCATTTGTGTGTATTTCAGAAAACAACAATAAAAACTTATTTTTACAATTTTTTTTAATAATTTTTAATAATTCAATTTTTATTTGTAGTTTTGATTTTTACATAGCTCGAGTACCTGTAGTGTTTATTAAATTTCCATCATGGTTTTTTCAGCAGTGGATTGGGTTAAACGATTTTGTGTAGTTTTAAAAATCCTTTGCTTTAACGTTCAATGATTTTAACTTTTAAAGAAGACCTAGAAATGAATTGACTTCATATGCAGAGATTTAACTGTTTAGCAATTTTTATTTGCTTCGGTGAAGAACACAAATATTTTCAATTTATTTAAATTTTAACAATCTAAAATTACAAAGCCCTATAAGTTGTTTTTTATTTTGCATTTAGAAGATTAAACATCTGGATTCCTTAGGACTTGCCCAAAAGCTCATAAACCTGTATATTGTTGTGAAATACACTCTAAGAAGATCTTCAGTACATAAAACTAGCCTTTAGATCCAACAGATGAATCTTTGACTCAAGTTGGCTGGCGCTAAAAATCTTAACTAAAAATTTATTGTACTGTTAAACAATAGAATAGTTTTTTACCGTTACTGTAACTCAGGTGCGTATTAGCTAGTGACATATTAACAAGTTTAAAACTTCATGCGTAGAAGTTGTCATTAGAATGAACCCTCAGCATTTTCATATGTTATGACTACTGCTAGATCATTCTTCTAAAAGCAAACTGTGGTTGTTTTATTTGCAGTTTCAAATTCAGAAATGTGTTTCGAAATAAGATTTTTTTCCCACAAATTCATGTTCACATCTTGAGGATAGATTGATTTCTGGGTAATACTTAGTAAATACAAAATAGGTAAGAAATGTAACCTGATTGGGAGAAGGATGTAAAGAATCTCTTGTTTTCACCTTTTTCAACAGCGCTCAATCTTAAAAGAGTTTTCCTAGTTTATTACCCAGTATTATGAGGTGAAATCAAACGAGCAGAAGATATCGAGGAATCTAAACATGATAAAAACTCAATGTAATGAATGTGTGAACCAATTTTTGTATTTTATCATTTTACTTTATAATGTCCATAAACTTTTTTCATATCATATTCATTTTGTCGCCTTATTAGCCATTTGCTTCCAACGACAGTCAGATTTATTCATGGACACCTAAACACAAAACTTAAAGATCACTGACTACACTAGTTGCATGGCTTTAATAAACTCTGAAAGTCTAAAAAAGGACCCTCTGGCTCTAGTAAATTTGACTGTTATACCGTTTCATTAATAGGAGCTTGATGGGATCAAGACTTACCCAATGGAAGTCTTGCCTGGGCTCCTCTATTTAGGCAACACTGAGCAAGGACGCGCTGACTATATCCAAAAGGATCTTAAGATTCAAGGTCGTATTGCTTGCAATGTAATCGGGGAGAGCTGCGAACCGGATAGCTGTGAATTCTTGAATCTTGTAATACCAGAAGACAAAGGTACAGCAAAATATATATCTGCACAGTATACATGTTTGACTGTAAGATTCATTGCCCATTTTATCTATGTAGATAAAATGTCGTAGTTTAGCTGATATACATACTAGTAATCATAGGTAGAGTATCATGTTATACCTTAGATAATATTCATACTAGAAATCATAGGTAGAGTATCATGTTATACCTTAGATGATATACATACTAGTAATCATAGGTAGAGTATCAAGTTATACCTTAGATGATATACATACTAGTAATCATAGGTAGAGTATCAAGTTATACCTTAGATGATATACATACTAGTAATCATAGGTAGAGTATCATGTTATACCTTAGATGATATACATACTAGTAATCATAGGTAGAGTATCATGTTATACCTTAGATGATATACATACTAGTAATCATAGGTAGAGTATCATGTTATGCCTTAGATGATATACACACTAGTAATCATAGGTAGAGTATCATGTTATAGCTTAGATAATATACATGCTAGTAATCATAGGTAGAGTATCATGTTATGCCTTAGATGATATACACACTAGTAATCATAGGTAGAGTATCATGTTATAGCTTAGATAATATACATGCTAGTAATCATAGGTAGAGTATCATGTTATAACTTAGATGATATACACACTAGTAATCATAGGTAGAGTATCATGTTATACCTTAGATAATATACATGCTAGTAATCATAGGTAGAGTATCATGTTATAACTTAGATGATATACACACTAGTAATCATAGGTAGAGTATCATGTTATACCTTAGATGATATACATACTAGTAATCATAGGTAGAGTATCATGTTATACCTTAGATGATATACATACTAGTAATCATAGGTAGAGTATCATGTTATACCTTAGATAATATACATGCTAGTAATCATAGGTAGAGTATCATGTTATAACTTAGATGATATACATACTAGTAATCATAGGTAGAGTATCATGTTATAGCTTAGATGATATACATGCTAGTAATCATAGGTAGAGTATCATGTTATGCCTTAGATGATATACACACTAGTAATCATAGGTAGAGTATCATGTTATAGCTTAGATAATATACATGCTAGTAATCATAGTTAGAGTATCATGTTATAACTTAGATGATATACACACTAGTAATCATAGGTAGAGTATCATGTTATACCTTAGATAATATACATACTAGTAATCATAGGTAGAGTATCATGTTATAACTTAGATGATATACACACTAGTAATCATAGGTAGAGTATCATGTTATACCTTAGATGATATACATACTAGTAATCATAGGTAGAGTATCTTGTTATAGCTTAGATGATATACATGCTAGTAATCATAGGTAGAGTATCATGTTATACCTGAGATGATATACATACTAGTAATCATAGGTAGAGTATCATGTTATACCTTAGATGATATACATTGTACATACTAGTAATCATAGGTAGAGTATCATGTTATACCTTAGATGATATACATTGTACATACTAGTAATCATAGGTAGAGTATCATGTTATACCTTAGATGATATACATAGTAGTAATCATAGGTAGAGTATCAAGTTATACCTTAGATGATATACATACTAGTAATCATAGGTAGAGTATCATGTTATACCTTAGATGATATACATACTAGTAATCATAGGTAGAGTATCAAGTTATACCTTAGATGATATACATACTAGTAATCATAGGTAGAGTATCATGTTATACCTTAGATGATATACACACTAGTAATCATAGGTATAGCATCATGTTATAGCTTAGATGATATACATGCTAGTAATCATAGGTAGAGTATCATACTATAGCTTAGATGATATTATACATCCAAGTAACTATAGATAGAGTATTATGCTATATATAGAGAAGACAGGGTTTTAGAGGATGATTGGTCTAACACCCAGTATGTCATGGTCTTGCAGTCATGAATTAGTTGAATAGCAACAGATGGCTACAAACGATATCATTCTGTTTCAGATGCAGATTTGAGTGATGCTTTGCAAAAGGCATGTACCTTCATAGATTTGCACAGAGATAAGAAGTCGGTGGTCTTGGTTTACTCAGACCTAATGTATGCCAGTGCATCCACCATCTGTATAGCCTACCTCATGCATCAGCAAAAGTCTTCTCTGCAGGTAGGCTCTCATCGTCGGTGGTAACGTGTCGACCATGTATCCCTCTTTAGGTCGTACTTTTTGTTACCCTTTCATCAACGATTTTAAACTTTTTCATGGACGTTTGCATATTTAAGATAAAGTGCTATCTTTCCTTTAAATGTTTAATGAAATATTGGTTCAAGAAAACGTTATATTATATCCTCATATCATAAGTGGATTGCAACATTTGTAATTCAAGTAGTTGTCTACTTATTTGTAATCATACAACGAAAAGGAAGACGAGTCTTTATTTTGTGTTTTATAACTACTGTAATGTACTGTCGACTGTTAAATAGTCATGACAACCCATTCACTAAATTTTGTTACATAAACTTGCTAAAAAGCATTCAATGAATAGTTTGTGAAGCTCTCTTTTATATGGAACCCTTTCATTCTCACATAAGTGGTGTAGTGTAGTATCTAGAGTACGATTGTAGTTTCTTCTGTCATGGCTCCATCAGTTGTGAGAAACCTATTTGTAACTTGACATTTGCTCAACATTAGCACTTGTACCTGTCATAAAAGTAGTCTTTCCAACAAGTCTTTGCATTGATATATAACTTGGAGTTGCTCCATCATGAGTTAGTTTTCAATTGGTCTGTCAGAGACAGTTAATCATAGCTCGATAAGGCTCATAAAATACCCCTTCACTTGTGTGTTGCCCATTCGCTGTTAGATCTTAGGCAACTATGTTAGCAGTCTCAGTCTACTACAGGTTTGCCGTGAATTGCATTCAATTCTCTTCTCACATGAAATCTGGTTACATAACTAAAAGAACCAGACAGGAACTCGCAATAAAGGCTTTCTAGTGAATTTTCATTAGCAATAGAATATGATTTTGTTCATGTTACTTCTGAGTTTATTCGAACAAGTTTTTAAAATACTCAAATTCCAGAAGTGTAATTCTTATATAATTTATAATGAATTATTCTACTATTTCATATAATTAAGTATAGTCAATAATATATAATTATAATATTTTTTATTTATATTATTATTGAGAGTATCCATTTAGTACTTTGAGTAGTCACAAGCATTTTAGCATGTGACTACTTTAAAATATTAACAAATTGTTTTAAATGAATTTTTATTTTTGCGGCTTCAGATTTTTTAGTCCACATACATATAAAATTTCCTATCATTTCATTTCTGCTGTATTTTTTCAGGAAAGTTTGGTTAACTTGTCCAGCATTGTCATGGGAACGCATGTGCCGCCTCATCACTCACTGCTCAACAATCTAAGTGATAAGAACACAGCTGCTCTCACCTCAGAAGCATAAACCTTAAATGGAAGTTATCTATTCTTTTTTGGACTAATTTTTACCAATTCCGTCCTTTTTATTCACTTTGTACATTATATTTCTATTGTTCATACATTGCAGAACAGTATATAGTTTTCAATAATATTACATAAAAAATAAATATATTAAAACAGAAACCATAAAAAGATAAACGTTCGCACCACAGCCTCACTCAAGCTGACAATGTACATAGTGGAAGTGATCAGAGTGAAATAGGCATGTAAGTGCCTAGTCAATGAGTGTACAGATTCTAAATATTTACACTATAAAAAGGAATAGAACATTGAATGTATAAAACTTAACAAAATAGATACATAGTTTCGACAAATATTTTGCCTACAAAACTGCATCCTCACAAATATAAAAAAAATTATAAGAAACGGCAGAAAGTCTAGCTTGGACTACGGCCTAGTGATTCCAGGACTATCTGAGTTAGAGGTTGCAGTTTGAGAAGGTAAGACAATCTGAGTGGGCTGGCTCCTAATAGAGCTGAGACTTGAAGGGATAGAATAACTCCCATTAGGCTTCTTCACAACCACCAATCGTTCAGCCCCTGTGGACAAATAAAAAAAATCATATTTTACTAATACCTTGATTAATCAAAGTGATATGTTAGTCCCAAAATAATAGAGTTATCGCTAGCTCCAGCAAAGAGCTGTGAAGCCCTCATGTTGCTGACAGGATTAAAAAAAAACACGTAACCATTAGAATTCTTGCTTTAGAGGATACTGTCTGGAGCATTTTGAGAACAAATTATACTGGGTTTGAGGGCGTTGTACAATAAAAAGCTATTTTAGTTGATTTTATAGTATGCAAAATTCATGGCCGTTTGCAGACATTCATGACTAAGTTAGTTGACCTTTTCACATTAGTAAAGGTCATATAACCCCATCTAAATTTGAACACAGTTTGATAGAAAATCAAATCGATCACACAGCATAATTAGTTGGC
The DNA here is from genome assembly GCF_963576615.1 of Watersipora subatra. Classification (NCBI taxonomy): domain Eukaryota; kingdom Metazoa; phylum Bryozoa; class Gymnolaemata; order Cheilostomatida; family Watersiporidae; genus Watersipora; species Watersipora subatra. The sequence goes on from NC_088709.1 coordinate 66,256,202, forward strand.
TTCCAGCCAGCTCAGAGATTGACTTGAATGGAGGCAGACAACTTTGAACATTCATATCTTAAAACCATTACATAATGGTGCAGGTTAAAACTAGGCCATGGTTATGTACAAAAAGCAACATTTTGTAGTAAGTATTCGCTTTATAGATCAATATTTGAGTGGGTTGAACTATGAACATATTTTTCCTTTTACGTTCAAATGATCACCCAGCTACTGCATGTATTTCATTCACGCTCCACCCTATTGGAGAACAGGGGTCAAGATCCGCATGTCCATTTGCAGCTTTAGCTGTTTATGTAGCTGTCAATCTGCGATTGACCTTTGCAAGCGACAATAGATCAATCATGATTTTACAACTAATGAGTGCATTGTTAAAATCAAAACTATGATCGATAGGATAATCAATAGGTTGGATGTCATTCTTGTCATCCCTGGGAATTGAACCCCGACCTGCTGTTCGCAGGCGAGCCGTTCCAGACCACTAGACAACGGAAGTAAAAGGGACCTTACTGGACCCTTTAGCACTTTGTTGGCAACAATACTCTCTCTATACAGTGATCAGGTGCTAGATGGTTAGTGCAAGCTGCCCACCTGCTCTAAGCTGATTGGTGGTGCTGAGACGAATCACATTGCCTTTGGTGTTTTGTTGCAGTATAACAGTTCCATTTTGAAGCGTGGCTCTAACTCTTTGATGGGGGACAGTGTTTAAAGGAGTCACGACTCTCACAGTGCTTATGGCAGCATTCACTTGTGGCACTCCATTGACTAGCCGCAGCTGTTGAACAGCGCTGCCGGGTCGAGGCAGTATAGCGCTGCCATTGGTTATGGCAACCGGTATATGCTTTAGGGCCTGAGAGGAGACCATCAGTTGCGTAGCTTTAGTTGTGGCTTGAGTAACCGTAGTTACAGTCTTAGCTTTAGAGCTGACTATGGAACAGATTGTGTTGGAGGGTGTCACATTTGTGGCAGAGCTAACAATGATATTCTTTGAAATGGATGGCTGGTTTAGCTTTGGATGAGTGAGTAAGAAGACAGGCCTTGGAGTTGGTCGAGAAGAAATGACAGTTTGTCCCGGAGATGTTTTCTGTTGGAAGAAAAACATGGCTGTGAGTTTTGATATGACTTTAGATAAGTTCTGCGAAGTAATAGGAATGCAAGGAACAGTACTACCTAGATTGCTTAAAAATGAACTCGCAGAATTTTTTGTAGGTTCAATAAAAAATTATCGGTGTTTTTCTATCATTTGCGATTTTTTTTTATGTTTGAGGTGTTCTGACTGCCAGGATGTTCCTAGATTGAAATTGATGAAACTGGATAGCGAGTAAAACGCTCAGAAGAAAAATTCGTGCAAAATGACACCATTAATTGTTATCATTGCGAGAGTTGATATCAGCTATTGCGTTCAAGTTGAAGTGTTACGCATTTTTTATTCCGTCAGTCTCTTTGCAATTATAGATGTCATAATCATACTTTCGATTGATCTGAGCATTTCAAGTTTTAACAATTTCAATTTTGAAATATACAGACAATCAGATCACCTCAAATATCTAAAACAATCGCAAGTGAGAGAAAAATGCTGATACTTTTCGATGAAATTTACTAAAATTTTAGAAAGTCCATCTTTAATGTAATGCTTAGGTTAGGATACTGGAACAGTAACGGCGGTGAAGAGGTGGTGACATAATTAGAGAGTCATACCGAAGTAAACCAATTTTGCAACGATTGGCAGCACGAGTTCTAATGACAAGCTTCAGTGAAGGAAGCGAAAGTGTGAAAACTACCAAATATTGTTTATCTACATGTATATATATATATATGCATTAAACATGCATTAAACATGCATTAAACATAAACATTTTCCTCATGATATGAAGTTTAAAAGTTATTTGACAAAGTTTGAAAACCTTTACAGTTGTTTTTATTTTCTCTCGTAATTTATTTCAACTACACAAAAGGCCCCAAAACTATGGCGCCTTACAGTGCCTCGCGTTGGGCGTTCACAACTCGAGTTGTACAACTCGAGTTGCACAACTCGAGTCATGAACACGCAACGCGACTTTGTAAAAGTAAGGTGCAATATATTGGTATTACGGTAGCATAACCGTAGATCTGGTTATATTAACAACGGTACATCAATAGGCCCCCGTTAGCTAATAGAAATTAAACTATGTATGTACTGTAAAACTAGAGCTAATGGCGAATTATAGTGTGCCGAGTTTGCAACTCGAGTTGTACAACTCAAGTTATATTTACCAACTCAAGTTTGTAAATACAACTCGAGTTACACAACTCGAGTTCATCAAAAATCCAGGCCGAGTTCTTTTAACAGCAACCCGAGTTCAACAACTCGGCTTGAGAACATCTCATCATTTCATTTTCTCTAGCTATATTTTCTATATGGAAATTATTTTGGTGCATCATTAAACGCAGTTGAAATAATTTCTATGTTCATTTTCGGTGTTCATTCAGTTTCTTGTCAGGTTCTTGAGAGATAACTCTTTTTTCATTTGAAAAAGAAGTGGCCCAGCTCCCACATAGATTGTTTTTTAGTTTGCTTCTTACATTCTACAATTGTTTTTGTCTCGTTATATTTATAGAAATAAATATGTGCAAATATCGCCAATATATATAATTTAAATGTGTATATATATTTAAATTATTATTATTAAATTGATGTAAATGTTCTGTAAATGAGACACTCCAGTTACTCACTTTGCTTTTTTTACAAACCCGTGATAGTTTTGCGTAACACAACGCGAGTTCATCAAAAACCCAGGCCGAGTTGTACAACTCGGCAACTCGAGTTGCACAACTCGAGTTGCGAACACGCAACGCGAGGCACTGTAAGGCGCCATAACAAAACACTTCTCTCATGATATGCAGTTTGGAATGTTAGAATGGCAAATGTTGTTATATGTTAAATACAAATCAATTTTCTGTCCAAAGGCTGTTTTATTACCCGGGCAACGCCGGGTAGTACAGCTAGTTTTTGTATGAGTTTGAATGATTTATACCAAGATATAAATCATTCAAATTTATTGAAATGCTTTATGCCTTGACTAGCCTAAAATCTGGCGTCCTACTGGCCCCCAAATGCAGTTGGCCAATCATTAGAAAGTGTCAAGAGAACATAAATCTTATGAAAAAATTTGGCTAGTAGAATGAGTACCAAAGTTATACCAATCTGATGGAAAGTGTTTAGGGAGGACACACCCACCTTTTCCTGTGAAGCAACAATTGAATGACTCCGCATGGTAACTCTTGACTGGCCTCGTTGTACCACAACACTCCCAAACCCTGAAGTTAAAATTATATTGTTTTACTTAATTATATATACCCTAGGACACTTAAGTATTCGCGGCATCTAACTTTCGCGTTTTCGCGGAGTCATCATCACGCGAAAGATTCATGCGCGAAACTAAACTATCATAACGAACTAGCGAAAATTCGAAATTAAATAGCTATGTTCTACACAGACCTGTATTCACTGGTTGCAAGTTGGGGGCTAATGTTAGACGACTAGTTATGAACATCTGGGGTGTGGAGAAGGAGGGGGGGTGCTGTAAGCTCCCAACAGGTTTCTCTTATGTAGGGCCTCAGCCGGGCCTCTCACGTGAAGTTTTAAAAATTTTTATTGGCAAGTATCAACATTTTTCTATTTTTTGAGATTAGCTTTGTTTTAGCTGATGTGACTGACAAAACGTTTTAAAATTAAAACAGGCAAAACTTGTATGCAGTTAAAAAGGTCAGAAAGAAGACATCTTTTTCTTTTAAGCGTTTTAACAAAGATCATTTTTGCCGATTTTATTTCAAGTTCATTAAGTAGGATATGGGCAAGCAGATGTTTGCTAAAACTTGATATTTTGCAAACCTTTATAAAAGTCGCTAACAAGAATATTTTGCCGCTGATGAAGATAATAATGACGCCTAAGAACTACTAAAAGTTGATGTTTGTATCTATGGCTTCGAATAAAGTGATATTCTACAGCGATAAAAACCTTTCTATAGCCGTTGGACTATGAAATTCCTAAAAAGTTGGGGCGTCTTAGCCGGCCAGCTGTCCAAGGGAATACGGCCCTGTAGTTCATTGATATCCACAACAAAATCGTCATATTAGAAATGCAGATAATTTTGTGTGTGATTGAGCTCATTGGGAAATTTCTAGTAAATTCGTTAATACACCGCGAATGAGCAGCATGGCAAAGCAAATTAAGATAACAAGTTTTTTTGGAAAAGCCAAGACAAACGAAGAAGATGATGATATCAGTTTAGTCACCGAATTTGTAACTGATGAGGATGAAAGTCTGGTAGGTGAAGTCATACAATTAAATAATACTTATTGTAGTGATGAATTTTACTGCCAACCAAAAACGATAACAACCCTCACCAGGTCCAACCATGTTATACAGTTCTGGTTGTGATGTTGGTTGTTATCTATTTTCTTTTTTATGAGACATGTACTGTATTTGATTTTTTTTAAATTTGAAATATTGTGAACTCAAAACGTGCCATGGCCATCGCTTGCTATAAATACTTGAGATCTAATATTGGTACCATATCGGTCACGACGGAAAGGACCGAGTCGTCATTGATAGTCCAAGAAACAAATGGCAGCAAGCGATCACGTTGAATTATCGATTTCTGCCATACATTTATACCTGCGGGTTACAAATACAAACTAGTCGCAAATATAAAAACTTTTTTTACTAGATGACCGGACCTGAGGAATCTAATTTGTTTGTTCCACTGTATTTATTTTCACATCACTATATTTTCGCACTCATCAGAGCTGCGAAATTAAGTTGCAGCGAAATTTTACTCTGTGTGCTACTCACGAAACTAAATACTAGCGAAATATAAGTGTCCTAGGGTATATACATATATATATATATATACATATAATATATATACACTGCACAAGATATACACACAAGCTGACTGATTGTTTTAATTCAATAGCCACCTCTTGAAAGCTAATATGGGAAGTATAAACACGGTGCAAACTTTTTTATTATTTGTGGAATCTGTTTCAACCTTGCGTTACAAATATCTTCGACTAGATGGCGAAATTTATTAGGGTGGCAGCCAACAGAAGCACTTTTGTTTTACATTCAAACATTGGCCAATCATTGGTATCGACATGGTATATCATGCGCCAACATTTTGTCAAAACAATGACCTTATGTCACAGTATGGAACTGGCATCATGAGTGTTTTTGTCTCCAAAACTGGTTTTCTTGTTCTTCTAACATCAGAATCATTACAGAAATCGAAAAAACAAAAATAGTATTTAGGTTAACGCTTTAGGTCAACCTTTAAGAAAAATATTAAAATTGCACTTTTACATTGCCTATGGTTATTAGACTAAAATCCCAAAGTCAAATCAGTCTGTTGGTCTTTGTTGTTGCTATGGTTTCACAGCAACAACACGTCAATCACAAAGACCAAGTCAATAGGATTTGTGTATCATTATAGGTAATTCTGTGTGTCCTCTATGTCAGTCTCGCCAGTCTAAGACAAATATTGGGGAAACATGTTGAAACCAAGCTGAAAATCTTTGAATAATATCAGCTCCAATGAGAAAAGATGTAAAAATGACATTTCAAGTTTGTTTTCTCACATAAATCATCGAGTAAAATGACGTTTCCTACCTCTCCAGTTTTCTGTTGACATGTATCTAACAATAGATTTGAATTATTAGCAAAGCCCACCTATTATGTGCAATCTGCTGGGAAAAAAAACAATGTAAGATTTTTAAAACAGCCGGAATTCAATAACTCTTCTGAAACATATTCGATATAACATCAATTCCACCTGATGGTAACGGTAAGGGAATAGCAAATGTAACAACACACTTGCTATTCCCTTACCAGACAGCCCGTCCCATGACCCTTACCAGACAGCCCGTCCCATGACCCTTACCAGACAGCCCGTCCCATGACCCTTACCAGACAGCCCGTCCCATGTCCCTTACCAGACAGCCCGTCCCATGTCCCTTACCAGACAGCCCGTCCCATGACCCTTACCAGACAGCTCGTCCCATGTCCCTTACCAGACAGCCCGTCCCATGTCCCTTACCAGACAGCCCGTCCCATGTCCCTTACCAGACAGCCCGTCCCATGTCCCTTACCAGACAGCCCGTCCCATGTCCCTTACCAGACAGCCTGTCCCATGTCCCTTACCAGACAGCCCGTCCCATGTCCCTTACCAGACAGCCCGTCCCATGTCCAAATTATTTGCAGCATCTAAATAAATGAAAACAGTGTAAAATTCTCACCAGGAACCGTCTCAGCTGTCGAAAGTGCGCCCATGGAGCTACAGGAGGCATCAGTAATTCTAATCGGTTGACGAAGAGAATTACTGGACGTACACCGAACTACTGTCCATGCTCTCGGAACACTGACTATGGACTTTGACATCAGGCCAGGAGCACTCTTAGCACCTTGAGACAGTGAGAGAAAACCGGCTGCCGCGGCTCTCGGAGCCCGAATAATGGTGTTAAAGAGCTGAGGGATGGCAGGACTTTCAATGGACACGCAATGACTGGTGGCAGAAGTTGTCCTTCCTTCACCTAACTGAGATATACTAGGGGATGTAATTATAGTTGGTTTACTGGTGGCTATAGCAACATTTTTAAAGCCAGCCATTTCTCCTAGAATGAGCGGGTTTCCTTTTACTGTAATATGACTTGCCACTGAATGAAGGTTTTCGTTTGTCCTTGCAGGTAAAATCTGACAAACCATTTGCGTATTGGATTGAGTAAGTTGTGGTTTAGTTTTAGTGTTTTGCAGTTCAGTTTTGGGTGAATGTGTTGCAATTTCCAAAGACTGCAACTCTGTTTGGGTTCTTTGCGTGTCATTTACAAATATCTTCTTACCCAGAGCGTCTTCCGCTACAGTCAACCCTGCAATGGCGGGTTGTTGTTCACATCCAGTAGTTGACTCCTTGGTGACATGAGTACTAACATCTATAAATAAAACATCTTCAAATTTAATTGCGTAAATTATAGATTAGCATTAGCATTAAAGTTAGCAAGGAATAAGCAGACACATAGTTAATTTTTGAATGTCATGTAGATTGTGTGTCATCTTGCCCCTACTAATTTCCATCTCGCCCTCTAATAATTTCCATCTCGCCCTCTAATAATTCCCATCTCGCCCTCTAATAATTCCCATCTCGCCCTCTGCTAATTTCCATCTGATTCTTTGCTGATTCCCATTTTCCCCCTACTCAAAACCATTTCGCCCTCTGCTCAAAGTCATCTTGCCCTCCATTAGAAACCACTCCTGTCGCTCAAAATCCAGCTTTTATGTGACATATTTACATCAGGAATTCGAATAATAACAGTATAAGCTAACCAAATAATTCATTTTCAATTATATGATAATTACATGAAAATGAGGTGAACCTTGAGTATATCAATAAACATGAGGCTATTCTGAATTGCATGGGTTAATTCTGTAAATGAAATCAACGAAAAGCATTATTCAACAGAACAGGCCAACCAAATTCAATATCAGCCTGACTGTTAAATGATAGTTTGTTTTTTTCAAGTACAGATGCAACCATTTCCATGAACCCATATGAGGTATGAATTTTAGTGAATCCTTGAATCAAGCGAGTAATTCCCTCGTTGGTTTCACATGATTATAGCAAGCAATCTTTCAGCACCAAAATATCTAGTGTCTGATATGATAGCCTCTGGCCCTTACTCTCTGAAGATCAATGGCGGGCAACTGCTGATCAGTGATTCTAATTGGACTAAACATACTGTTAAAGTAGTTTTGAAACCCAGAGGTTACAAGATGGTTATATTAAAATTATATGGTAGAATTGGGTACAAAACAAGACCCTCTCAAATGCAGTTTAAAAGAAGTTCTAAATTTTTTTAAGAAAACCTTCAAGAAATCTTTAGCAACAGCATACACAATATTTCTAAATACAAAAACAATCACAACTTGGCAACAAAAAACACCTAAAAGGAGATTTTTGCTTACAAATAGAAGACCAGCAAATTACCAGTTTTAAATTTCAATCAATATATAAACATTAACAATCTGGCCCTATAAAACCTTCATACATCAAATTTTTTCAAAATGTTTCAACTTTGAAGAAGTCGCACAGTCTATCTCAACCCATGGAATTAAAAAAATACTCACTTGTCAGCATGCTGCCGGCAGGCGAGGTCATGATAGAGGTCTTGTTCTACAGTAGAACAGAGAAAAGAAGAATAAATAGTGATACACAGAGAAACCTATACAGACAATTGTTAGTCACACATGATGCAATGTCCCCTAAAACAGCTAACCAAACCGCATATCTTAACACTTCTGCCATAGCCCAACTTCTGACCCTGTTAGGCCGGAGTATGCCCAGCAGGTGATAAAGTCCTTATATTGGGCAATAAAGGGGTTAAAACTATCAGATTACTGAGAAACAAATTCTAAGAAAAAAAGACTTACCGGGGTCCACAGATTCTGTGATAGAATAGTCGTCAATGGAGGCCTTACAGTATTTTGCCTTGAGAGCCTGCAAAGAAAAGTGAGACGCTTTAATCTCTTGCGTCATAACAACTTGGAGAATCATTAAGAGGATAGTGAGTGAAATGGACAATACAAAAATTAATCCTAAATTTGTTAAGGAGAAACGATATTGCACGCTAAGCTCCCTCTACATATAACAATATAATATAGCAATATGCCTTCGGGAATTTCAGCTCTACATACGTGAAACTCAGGCTAACTGTTTCACCCTATCTGCTAGTTCCAGCACACAACCATGAATCAGCAAAATACCTAAAATGCTACTGTATATAATTCAAGTCATGAAAAAGAAATTATTAATACTCTGTAATCTACCTTTTGTCTTTTACATATACCAACTAAGCGGAATCTCTCAATAACACTAAATTGAAGGAGAGTTGTACCCGCCTGCACAAGAGTTTCAAATTGGCTGCATCTCAATTCTGACAGGCTATAGCGGTGCTAAGAAAAATGGATTAAGGGGCACGAATTAAGGGGCACGGATTAAGGGGAACAGGCTATTTTCTAGATTGTTATTGTCAAAATAATCAAAGTCCAGACATACAAATACACTGAAGCCAGCACTCCTATACTATGTCATCTATTCAAATAATTACTGTATTTATCATTTCAGTTTACTCACAATCAAATGGTTATAGGAAACCTACATTATGCAGGTAAAATTACTAGTTACGCAGGTAAAATTACTAAGGAGGAAACAGGTTAGCCAGTGCAGCAAGAATAAAAGTGCGTTCCACTTCCATGCATGTAGTGGTACATGTATGAGGTAGGCACGTGGTATTTGGAGTAAAATCAAGTACCAGCCAAAATTGTAAAAGAACTATGATGGTTTCTGTGCCAATACGACATAACTGAGTAAGATAGGCCTTGTTGGCCGCAGTGGTCAGCCTCGTTGGCAGCGGTGGTAAGCATATGCTTCCAAATACGTGGTTATAAATCATGACCTGAGATCTTCATGAATAATGTATTTAATCAAGAATTTTCTATTGATTTTCAATAAGAAATTTAAGGGTACATGCTATACATGAGTAAATATAAGTAGTTCCGTAGGGCACTGCTGCCTAATTTACTGGGATGACTCATCTAACCATTACCTAATGATTTTTGTATGGACTGTTTAACTATTTACCTGGTCAAAACAGGTACAGCAAGAGCGATGTTTTACAAGGTGTAGAGTGGCCATGCGACTGTTTCACAGCTTTGTCAGTTGGAAGCAAAACATTAACTTTTTAATGACAACACCGCTCCCTAGAATGTTCACTAAAGGCTGGTGGTTACAGGCAACCAAAATGGTTAGGGTTTCCTTAATAAGTAACATATCCTGGAAACTGGGAAAACTAGTTTTCATTCAAAATTGTTTCATTGTCACAATATTTATAAGAATACAGAGACATGCACGACTGTTCTTTCCTCCTAATAGTTAAGTATTTGTAATAGGTATTTTAATGTCAACCAAAATACAGCTTCTCATTTCGGCAGTATACAGTCCAAATATAGATGAGATCAAATGAGAAAGTAAAAAAATTTATATCAATTTTCATTTAAAAATTAATGGTATGCCGATACCCATACAAATATATATGGTAGTTAGTGTCTGTAGAGTATAACAATTGAACATTGGCGGTATAACCAAAATTTTGGGTTAATACTATATTCCCGGATCATCCTTTAGTCAATAGAGTAATGACCATGCATATCAAATATCATTGAAAGCAGCATATAGAAGATAACTCCAAGGTTATGAACACTCATAGCGCTCAATGGTTACTTTCTGCATAGCCCAGTCAATGATAGATTTTTTTCACGCACAGGAAATTGGAATTTACCCTAAGAGATAAACTTACTGTAAGACCAGGTAGGGAGTGTGACCAACCCTGTAGGAAGTGGCCAAGAAAGAGAATCTGCCACCGCGTCTAACAAGCAAGGCGATGTTTATCCAAGTATCTCACAAACAAAAGAGCTTAAAGATGCAATTATAGAAAAGAGACTTTCATAGAGCATATCCACTTTTAGAAGGTCTACAGATTTCCGTTTTCATGATAAATTTCCTTCCTTGTGAACTAGAGCTAAATGAAACTATTTACCCACCCGAGAGGGTCTGATGAGCTATCTACCCACCCGAGAGGGTCTGATGAGCTGTTTAGGGTAAACTTCAAGGGAGAGTTTTTACTCAGGTTAGATGAGACATTTCTAGCACCGACAGTGAAGAGGGTATTCGGCAAGTCTGTAGCTAATCCGCTGCTCTTTAGCTTGTCGTCAGAGGAAAGAGTGCAATCAGCACCATCTCCTCGGATCGCTTGCTGCCCAATGAAAAGTGATTGATAATAATAAACAGAATCTGGCTGACTCAATCGTACAAAATATTTTATTTCCATACTGTTTTAGCCTTTAGTAGGTGTTGGAGAGACTATGTGATGGCAATCATGACTGCGAACAAAAATTATGAAAAAGTGGAAGAACACAACTCTCTTCATCCGTTGTGATTGGAATTACACAAGGAGATTTAGAGTAAAGTAAAATATTTTTTAATAACACTGTTTGATGAAAACGGATAACGATATGTAAAATCAAATATGTCTGATCTGCCCTCCATGTTTCTGTTAGTAATCAAGTCATTGTGGTTAAAGATAAACTTCAGCCTGCTAGTAAAATGATAACACAAAGAGAGCATACTACCTTAGTAAGAAGTTGCATCCCTTGCTGACTTGTTACTAGCTTAGTCTGACAAGGTGATGTAGATGTATGGAGAGACTGAATTGCTTTGACAGCTTGAGGGTTCACGACCTTCACTGCCTGGGTTACAACCTAAGAGAACACGCATGAAGTCAACATAAGCAAACACTCAGACAGTCAGCCGAACATGGTGTAGGTCTGTAGAATTTAGCGGTTTCGCAAAGGAGTCACAAATCACAGGCACAGGAAGGAGTAAACAAACTAACCGAGGTCAGATGGCACAGAAAATAAAAAACAGCACCACTTGACAGGCTGACAATTATTAATGTATTTCGTCGCTTTAAAATTACAAAAGGTTCCAAGAAAAAAAGTTGAAACAAATTTTCTACAGTATTCGGGATCAGAAGATTTCCACTGTATTTTAGCTGTAATTCAATAACTCTAGAAGCTACTAGAAGCAACTGACCAGCTACAACGCTGGGTCCAATGACATCCATGATGTAGACAATTGCAGTCAATGCATTAATAAGAATTAGATGGAATGACAATATTCTGTACAGTAGAAGCTCCTATAACGTAAATTCCAGATATCGTAAAAGATTTATGAGAAGCTTTTGCTTCCTACTAGGTAAAAAATTCCATATAACGTAGTGTCAAGTCGGGCGAGTTTTCAAAATCGGTTTGAATTGTTAGTTCATTTCGCCGCACTTGCGGAAGAAAAATCGCAGCGCATTTAGCATTATATTTATCATATATAACTTTCGCGACATTCTAGTTCGTTGTAATAGATCGTTAAATGTGTCTACAAAAAGGTAAATAAGATAGCTGCGCAATTGTTCATAAATACAAAGACGATCGATTGGTGCAGGTGTTACAGTGTCGGTTCACCAGTCTTAACGTCACGAGTTGGCAGTATCGTCAAAAATTTTCTTTATCCTAACCTTGACCCCTGGATAGTGATAGACGACAAACAGGCAGAACTGCTTTTTATAGTAAAAATATTTTGTTGTTTCGCCTTATTGTAGACGTACAAAGCACTTGTTAGTAGCTTTACTTTGCAGAATAGACTTAAGCTGTTTAGAAAAATAAGCAAATCATTGTAAATGAACGTCAAAAATGTGCAGTCCCTATCAACTTGTAAATTTACATGGTCTATAAAATCAGTAAAATTGATCATAAAAAGGAGAAGTTGTTGATGCAAACTGTAGTTACGGTACAGCCCACAAATTAAAAGCGTTAGGCCTACATGTAAGTCTAGTTTTTCCTTTTTGCATGACCAAAGAGGTGAGTTTGGAAAGATCTCGGAACGGATTACGCAATTCACATGTATTTTACTGTTTTTATAACGTAAACGTTCCTGGAACGGATTATTTACTTTATAGGAGCGCCTACTGTAGTTATTTATATTAGTAATAAGATTGTGTTTCGAGCCGAATATTAGGCTATTTTAACCAAAATTTATTCAAAATCCTCCAACAACAAAGAGCAATAATAATATATTTCACAGAGCATTATGTTCTTTAGCTAGTTGAGTTAAGATGACTAAATGACCACAACGATCAGCCTTTGCATTTATCATTGACATTTATTTCATTGACATATCGCTCAGGTGTTAGAATGCCAAGTAATTACAAATAGTCACAGAAAGTAACTACTCCTGTTAAAATGAAGTTGTCTGCCCCACAATAATGTCTGCAAAATGTGTAATCTTTGCTGCTGTCACACCCTCTTTAGCTCCTTCACTACTACGAGCCGCACAGAATGACTTGGTAAACGGCTTGGCCAAGAGCCACATGATACGGCTTGAGTGGCTTTGTACAAATCGTTCCCGATTAGTGGGTAGTTAATTATTTAGCCTATCATATCTGAACTTAAACGAAAGGAAACAATTATCTGCATGCGTTGAGCCAATAGAAAAAATATTTACAACCCATTCTGAGCAGTTTCGCTTTGCAAAAACTATTTTTTATCACAATTTCTTCTAACCATTGACCAGTATTGTCAGACCCGTTACAGCTACGACAGTCTCACTAGTTTTCAATCTATGGACATGATGATCTTTATTGAACAATAGTACCAGTGCGAGTGATAATTTTTATCTTTAGCATTAATAATAATGCTGTAAGTTGTAATAATATTTCTAAATCATCTGACTCGGGGACAAGCTCACAGTCGTAGCGAAAATGGCCCAAAAAAGGACCCGAGCTCATTCGGCAACAAATTTGTGGCACATTTTATGGCATCTTCTGATGTAAAATTTTACGCTATTAACTTGGTATCACAACATTTTTCTAGACCGCGTGATTCAAAAGATATAATTTATATGCCCCCTTGGTCAAATGTTAAGTTTTACCAAATATTGAATTATGTCCTTGTAAAGCAATTAATTTGGTAGCAAAAGAGTTTGGAGTGTGTTTATTAAACAAACAGCTTACACAGTTCTAAAAAATACTGAAAAATGACTTGGACAGCTATGAAGGCTGCTTATCCGCAACCTGATACAATGATAAAATGAATGAAAATGAAATGGTGAATTAAAAGTGACACTGGCGCCTACCTGTATGTGCATAGCACCTGTTTTGGCGAGAAGGGCTGGCAGCTGCTCCTTGCGAACGAGATATATTTCTTTGTGTATCTTTACCATGACAAAGCCTTCAGGGACTTTCACTCTCTACATGAAACAAAAACCGCTTAACGGGTTCAAAATGGTCACTAGCCTCAATCTCAGAGTTTTTAATCATTAAAAACCAAACTATTTCTATTTCTTTTAAAAGCCTACATTAGCTAAACTAGTTTGTAACTCTCCTTGCATAGCAACATATTTCATGCATTACTTGATAAATTGTTACTTTGATCTAACAAAATAATTATGTTACAATTGTATTCATGTTCTTTACCCTACAAAGAAAATCACGAAAAATAGATACCGTATAATCATAGAACTATTATTTAATCATTGAATATAATTAGAATAATAATAACACCTACTAATAATAATATCATCATGAAAAATATTTCTAGTCTCACTTCTCATTCTGTGAAAATTCAAACTATTTTTAACACACAAATTTATGGTTACAAAAACTATACGGTCAAAAGAAAATCAGTAAGTTTCCACCAAGATAAGCATCCACTATAACCAATCAATTGTTGTTGTTACACAGCAACTGTGCAAATAAATCATCTGGCAAACAAACATTAATTCTACTAAATTTTAATATCAGCTCTATGTGGGTGTACCATGAAAAGATGGTAAGGTTCAAGAGGCAGCCATATATGTTCAAGTACAATCAATATTAATCAATATATTATATATTAATATAATATATTGATTAATATTGATACAACTATACAGTATATTAATACAATAAAAATTCAATATAGCTATAAGAAATCAAACTAGCCGCAGACCCTATTTCATATAAATTCTGCGTAAAATTTTGTACCACCCAAGTATGGCTATATCTATGGGCTATTATTTGAACATCAGCTACACCACATTGGCCATAAATTGCAAGTTATCCACATAAAACACACCAAATTGGCCATAAATTGCAAGTCATCCACATGAAACACATCGGAAACTGAAAAGATCAGGCAATAGTTAGTATTTGACTGCTAGACTCTGAAAAATAATCGCTCTCCACACCTGTTGCCACTTCTACCTTTATCTCTAGTGAAGAAAACTAGAGAGTAAGTGTAAAGGGGTGTATATATAATTATATATACACCCCTGTATATATGGGGTGTATGGGGTGTATATATATAATTATATATATACACCCCTGTATATATATAATTATATATATACACCCCTGTATATATCAGGTGTATGGGGTGTAAGGGGTGTATATATGATTATATATATACACCCCTGTATATATGAGGTGTAAGGGGTGTATGGGGTGTATATATGATTGTATATATGCATACTGCTTGTACTTACAGTAGATGAGCCAGGAGAGTCTGTCACAGCACTTGAAAGGGTATTATTATCTATAGCACCATTGGTGGTCTCCGCGACTCGATCCTTTCTTGGCTTCTTAGAAAACAGTTCAGTAACAGTGTTGTTAGGTATAACTCTTCGCTTCCTTCGCCGTCCAAACAGACTCTCACCAAGCTGTATAATAGAAATCACACATCATATTGTCAGATTCAACTCAAGGGGTAGAAAGCAATAACAAATTTCATTAGCTATAATTTGGGTTGACCATAGACGCAGTTCTTTCAACTCGAATTCCCTGAGCGTGAATAGAGGGCATGCTTTCAGAAGTTTTATTGTATATAGAGCTAGGGCTTTGACTTAACAGAATATTTATTGGTTTCAGCAAACAAACTTGAAAAAAGTAAAACTTACTTTCATTTTGAAACTTTGGATAAATTATTATAAGCAGAAAGTTGCTACCCTGAGAGTAGATGAAGGGGTCCCTACAGACCAAGACATAATGGAAAGGACTCTCAAATTTGTTCAAAACATTTAGCAGGCTCCGGATAATATTTAAAGCAACAACGAATTCAAATAGAAGGCAAATTAAAGTAAATTCTGGAGAGAATCTTCTAGAAGCATTAAAGCTGAAATAAAAATACAGAATCTAATATTGAACATGTACATGTCAAGGTAGTAGGGGTGAGATGACATCCAATCAAATACATATAGACTTGTGTACTAGTATAATATCCAGCATATAAGTCAGCGTGTAAAAACCACCTCAAATAAATAATTTTGTAAAAATTCAAATATAAGTTGACCCTAAATACTATGGCATTTGTAATTTAGCACAACAGAGTGTCGATATGTAATGAGCCCGCAAAAGTTTGAATATCAAAGCATAGGTGAAGTTTCCATTATTTTCTTCCAACTAACTCAACTACTAACACTACTACTAACACGAGTATTAACACGATTACTAACACTACTACTAATACAAGTATTAACACGATTACTAACACTACTACTAACACAAATATTAACACGATTACTAACACTACTAGTAACACGAGTATTAACACGATTACTAACACTACTACTAACACGAGTATTACCACGATTACTAACACTACTACTAACACGAGTATTAACACGATTACTAACACTACTAGTAACACGAGTATTAACACGATTACTAACACTACTAGTAACACGAGTATTAACACGATTACTAACACTACTACTAACACGAGTATTAACACGATTACTAACACTACTACTAACACGAGTATCAACACGATTACTAACACTACTACTAATACGAGTATTAACACGATTACTAACACTACTACTAACACGAGTATTAACACGATTACTAACACTACTACTAACACGAGTATTAACACGATTACTAACACTACTACTAACACGAGTATTAACACGATTACTAACACTACTACTAATACGAGTATTAACACGATTACTAACACTACTACTAACACGAGTATTAACACGATTACTAACACTACTACTAACACGAGTATTAACACGATTACTAACACTACTACTAACACGAGTATTAACACGATTACTAACACTATTACTAACACGAGTATTAACACGATTACTAACACTACGAACTCAAACTCAAAGTACTTTTCTAGACGTAGTTATGTTGTATTGTATTCAAGGTAGAGTTGAAATTAATATGAGAATTAGGTTTTAGTCGAAAGAAATTTACTTTATTGAGCGCAGCGTCAGGCTTAATAGCAGCTTTTATGTCCATATAGATGATAGCGTGATCTGAGAAATCACGTCTGGTTACTTAATTTGAGTGAGATTAGAATTATAAGCGTATAAATACTAGTATATACAAGTAGCTAGTATAAACACTACTTAAATGATTTCATCTGTGTAAAGTTTAGTGGTATAAAAATACCTCGAAATATAAGAAATTTGAGATACGAGAAAAATTCCAAGCAAATTTTTGCCTTGAGATACAAGAATACAAGATGGTTCTCAATGCGAGAGTACGCGAGAGGCTGTTTATGAGAACGGCATCGCTCTGTATTTCTCGTCTGATCAACGAGAATTAAAAAGGCCGGCTAAAAGTTAAAGGGAAACTGAGTCAAAAAGCGAAGCATAATGAGCCAGAAAAGTAAAATATAAAAATGAAACGAAATTAAAATTAAATTTAGCGTAAAATTAAAAACACACTTTCAAGTGTTTTTGTAAAAAAGGAAAGTTCATTTAAGGTAAACTTAAATTTAAAGTTTATTTTATGTTATGTAGTGTCACAAAAGTCTAGTGAGTACAAATGTGTTGCCATCAAGTCTCTCCCACACCCCTGTTGCCGCTAACGTTGGTTTCAAAGATAAGAACTCCATACAGTACTGCACATAATAATTTCACATTTAATTGTAGATCATAATGACTAGATGGGTATTAGTTACCTCGTGAGCGTAGGTGGTGAATAAGAGCATGTAAAATCATGTGTTTTCATTGTAACAGATTAAGTTGTATTGAGTTCGTTCATATACGAAAATTTCATTTGAGATATGAGTGAATTGACATACGAACTCAGTCCCAGAATGCATATTGTATGTCGGTTTATGATCAATGATTTATGAATATTCATGTCGACGTATTATGGCATTTATTACTGTATAATAATAAATGCTTTACTCAAACAATAAACCAACAACAATGTGGTTATTTTAATGGCAAACTGCCAGGCTCTTTCTAATAAACAAAACATTACTGCATCTCATAAAGTCTTCAACTGATTTCGTTAACTAGCCTTAGATCTCTGATAAGAGTCTGGCTCACCTCAGACTCTTTAGCCTCCAGTTCCTGCGCATTAGCTGCTTCAGCTCTCCTCTCCCGCCGCTCCCGTCTCTCCCTACCGGTAGTAACATACTCTCTACTCTCTCCTACAGTTCCGTCCTCATCAATAGACTCTTCCTCTTCGCCTTCTGTAGCCCACCCTTTATCCCCCTAAAGCATAACTCAAGCTTTTAAACTCGAAGGCTTCTCAAGGCGGGGAACACTTTGCAGCTATCTTATGAGCTAACATCATATAGTGTTGGAGAGATAGTTGTGAAACACAATCAGAAACAAAAATCTCAAGGAGGCTGTATGTTCTCAGCGCCTACGGTACTGGCAGTGATAACTCAATCGAGTAGCGTCTGCTCCCAGACAACGATATCTTTTACTCATTAAGTTAAGATATAACATGTGCTTCCAGGTCAAGGCCATATTAAGTCCTTTACCATAATCGAAAATACGAATTAATCGCAAAATCAAAATTATGGAAATCATACACAATGCATTCTTGGTGCGCAGACCACCTGTGCAAGGTTCTTACTCTCGGTGACATCCTGCAACT
Source organism: Watersipora subatra (assembly GCF_963576615.1). Lineage (NCBI taxonomy): Eukaryota > Metazoa > Bryozoa > Gymnolaemata > Cheilostomatida > Watersiporidae > Watersipora > Watersipora subatra. The sequence goes on from NC_088709.1 coordinate 66,274,734, forward strand.
TACGTCGGAAACCGTAAAAAAGTTCAACTCTCTGCGCTTTGCTGGCGGCCACCAATGGCTTTCGCACCAACTCATGTGCAAACATGCAGAGCAGAGAACCCAACTTCCACAACAAGCAAATTTCCTATAAAAAAAAGTACACGACGCTGACCTGTGTACTCAAACTGGCAGCTGGTTCAACATACGAATCCTGTTCCTTTCTTAAACCTTCCTTGCACTTCTGCTCCAGCTGGATGAGTTTTGACTCAAAGGGTGTTAGTTCCTCTACTAGTTTTTCCAACTCTGCATGTAGCTCAACTAAAAACACAAAACTGAACATGAAAACCTACACATCTGACTTTACCAGCTACAACGTGGACCACATCCCTACGATAAAAATCTTTAGTAGGCTATTGGTTGCAATTCACTATCTATAGCTACTGAAAAATCTTTGTTTCCACAAGAAAAACTTGTCTGCCTAATTGAAAAACTTTCAAATCAAACCTATCATTTTTATTTATCTAAAAGGTGTATTGATTATGCTGCACACATTAAGATTATAGAAGACTATCTTACTGCACATCACAGGAGAAGACAACTGCAATATAGATCAAAAAAGAAACTTACGCTACTGCATATGATGTAATTACAAAAATAGCTTTGTTGCTTGTTGCACGTACAAGATAACCTATAGGAAATGACAACTTTGTTGTAGGTCAGAGAATATAGTTTTTAAAATGGGTTCATTGTACAGAATGAGAGAAAACAACTCCACTCTATAACAAAAAGTGATGACATCATCCATCACTGGTGCATAATAGCTTTTTGTTCATGCCTTACAGTGGATGTTCTTCTTTTTTGATGAACAACAACACTAAACTCATCTGCATTCTGTGGTACCGCTTTTAATAACAGTTTTAGAACCTTGCCCATGTTTGTTATGCTCATACAGCAATTTCTGAAGCACAATATTATTTTTGCTCGCACCCACTTCAACATTGTTTGCAACTATTTTCTGCTAGCTTGTGTGGGCACACACATTGTGATTTACATATATACTAGTTGAATGTCTGGCGTTGCCTGGGTAATAAAAATGCTTGTACAGAAAATGTATTTTTATTCAACATATAGCAACAGTTACCATTCTAACTTTCAAAGTGCATATCATGAGAAAAGTGTTTTGTGCAGTGGAAATAAATTAAGACAAAAAATAAAACAACTGTTAAGGTTTTCAGACTTTGTCGAACAACTAACTTTCAAACTTCATATCATTAGGAAAATGTTCTGTGCAGGTCAAATAAATTGATAAACAAAAAAAAACAACTATAAACCTGTTAAAATTTAAATGTGAAAAATTAGCCAGCAATAGCTAAATTAAGTCTGTTTTGCTATTATTACAATAAAAGATGATTCGGTAATGATACAATTAATACGAACTGAGAAAACAAAATAAAAATTCTGAATACGTTGAATTAATAACAATTCTTGCATAGAAGTGTGTGTATAAAAAAGGTTACTGTTCCAGCAGAGGCTATCCATCAAAACTTTGAATACGACGAAACTGCTACCTCTCGATACTGGCACAAATGTGAAAATGAAATACCGGACTGTCTTTGTCTGGTACCTCGTCTGACCGACCGGAGAGAGAATGTAGAGGCTATTCTTACTCGAGATAATACAATTTTCCGTGTGAAAAGTATTAGCCTTTACTGATTTCGCAATCGAACCTTACGAAAAACCAGAAATAGAAGTGTAACGGTGCCTTTGAAATTGAAACATATTTAAAAATAAAAAAATAAAAATAGGTAATGATAGCAATAAATTAGTTTTTAAACACTCTCAAAAAATAACAAATGCAAAAAGTAATAATAGTTAATAGTCAAAAGTGCACATTTAGCGTGTGCGTATGGTATATGATAAGAGCGATAAAATGCTAAGGACTGTATAGCTGGGTAATTGAATGCGTGGTTTGAAACTTGTGGTTGCAATCTCCGTGAGTTCAAATCAAGCACGCAGCGAGCTTTTCATTCAAAGATTTTAGTAGCTATAACTGGACAGGCAGACATCTGAACAGATGAAAACCGACTATGACAAACTTTGAGATTTATATACATGTACATAGATAAAAGATATATACCCTAGGACACTTATATTTCGCTAGTATTTAGTTTCGTGAGTAGCTCACAGAGTAAAATTTCGAAGCAACTTAATTTCGCAGCTCTGATGAGTGCGAAAATATAGTGATGTGAAAATAAATGCAGTGGAACAAACATAATTAGATTCCTCAGGTTCAGTTCACCGATAAAAAAAATTCAATTTGCGACTAGTTTGTAATTGTGAACCGCAGGTAGAATCGTGTGGGCAAGGTCGATAATGCAATTTGATCGCTTGCTGTCATTTGTTTCTTAGACTATCAACAGGCCCGTTTTCACTGGGGCAGCTGGCCGACTGAGCCGCTCCAACTTTTTGGGAATTTTTTACGGTAAGTACAGTTCAACTCGGATAACTCGCCCTCAGATAAAATGTAACATTTCATCTCAAACACAAGGTCAACTCAAACAGATTTGTTTGGTCAGTTCCAACGCAATGATAAATTCCTTCGGATAACTCGACCTCAACATCATTTATTCGAAAAGTTATTTGCCCAACGGCCATGGACGCGGTTTTTATCGCTGTAGAATATCACTTCATTCCAAGCCATAGAGACAAACATCAACTTCTAGTAGTTCTTAGGCATCATTATTATCATCATCAGAGGCAAAATATTTTTGTTAACGACTTTTAAGGTTTGCAAAAGATTAAGTTTTATCAAACACCCGCTTGGCCATATCCCATCGAAAGCGTAAAAGCCTCTGAATGAACTTAGAATAAAATCCGCAAAATTGATCTTTGTTAAAACGCTCAAAAGAAAAAGATGTCTTTTTTCTGAGCGTTTTAACTGCGGTCATGTTTTGCCTATTTTAATTTAAAAACGTCTCATCAGTCACATCACTTAAAACAAAACAAATCTCAAAAAATTACAAGTTATTGAAGAGGTGTCAGTGGTGAATCCAAACCTTTCCAGAGCCATGCTGCTTGTGTAGTACTGCGAGTGTCAGTGTGTCTTATTTTCTTTCAACACACGGTGCTCACTGCATTGATTGATGTCCCAGCAAACGATAACGCTACTAATGCGTGTGCATTGACATCAAATTCCTATCATTATAAATCATTCTTAAGGGGAAAATAATCATAATTAATTGCAAAATAATAACGTAATAAATTTTGACAGTCAAATTATTTTGTTGGTTTATATTTTAACGATGCTATATAGTGGTCGTTAAAAACATTAAAATAAATGTCGTTATAAAATTCCATTCTACAGTATCAATGAACAAAGCTATTTAGTTTCGCTTTTTCGCTAGTTTGTTATGATAGTTTAGTTTCGCACATGAAACTTTCGCGAGAGGATGACACCACGAAAACGCGAAAGTTAGATGCCACAAATACATAAGTGTACTAGGGTATATCTACTTCTATCACTATAATTAGGCATACCAACGACAAGTGACCAACAGACAGACACTGAGATTCATAGATAGAGATGAGAGAAGACAAAGCTATAGCCAAACACAAAAGACACATAAGACACACAAGAAAAAATTCTCCTATCGCTGGGAGGGGAATCTACTTACCCTCTTTACCACGACCTCCATCAAAGGAGCTACAAAGGTTTCTCAGCTCCTCCACCGACTGACACACTAGTCTGTATGTTTCCATATCTGGAGATTCCAATAGCAGACCTTTCTCCGGGGTGACATTGGGGTTAGCAACAGCATCAGAGCTTAAGGCAGCAGATTCTACTTTAACATTAACAGCATTACGACCAGCTTTACATTCGTTAGAGATGCTGGTTGAAGATTCATTAGCGACCGACTCGGTGTACGACTGAGATCCTGTAGTATCATCGTCATTGGCTGATGATACTTCAACCTTTTCATCCTTAACATGCATATTGTACAAAAAACGGTCATGTCCGTCATCATGCAAAGACGAGATGGTGTCTACTCCTAGTTCACCATAGTCAGCGGTTGACATCGAACATGTGTCTGATTGTTTGTTCTGGTCATTTGTATGAGAATTGTCGAGATCATTCACCTGTTTCAACTCATCAGTTATTAGGTGTGGAAAGATCGAAGGAGTGTCAACAGATGAAGATTCCGACTTTAGAGTTGGTTCTGAGGTAGAAGGGTGCTGGTTGGTGATCGGTTGAGGAAGGCAAGAATCAGAAGTAGGGGTGGGGTCACGACTGCTCAGAGAGGTGCTAGATTCTAAGTATTTGAAAGCTCTCCAATCCTGCAGAGAATTCAAAGAGAAAACTGTCATTGTGAAGAAATGGAAAATTCAAGACCAAAAGAATCAAATGAAACAAAGCTAAATATTTATAATATACACATCTGAGCTTCTAGCCTGCAGAGGTCCTTGTTGTGACAATGAATATACAATAATCTACAGAGCAGAGGTCATTGTTGTGGCAATAAATATACAATAATCTACACTGTCAAATGCATATGAGATTCACCAATTCTCTTAAACCTTGCAGATCTATGAGAATGAGAGTTAAACTAAATATCAGGGTTGGAAAAAACCATGGTTTTTATGAAAAAACCGAAAAACCAGGTTTCTTTGGTTTAAACTGGTCTTTATGGTTTAAACCGGTTTTTATAATTTTACCAAGGTTTTTGCAATTTTAAGTCGAATTAACATCACTTACTATAGCTGCATGATTGAGTATTGGACATACATATGTGGAATCATCTGTTAAAGATGGTACTGTGGGAGTTGCTATGGGAAAAAAGAGAGAAAACATGGAAATTTCGGAATGAGTCTTTAATCAAACATAAAAGATGAAATGCAGGGCAGAAATCTTATCACATAAAGTGAATATTTACATACAGCTTTATGTATAAGTAGGAATTTTAATCCAAGTGATTAGTCATGTGGTTGTGTAGAGCAGAGCATAATGCAGATGCATTGTTAGTGTTTGGAGCAATGGCAGATGACTCAACTTCTATCACCTGAACACTAGCAACACTGTCTAAATTGGTGTTTTCAGCTTGAAATTTTGCTATGTGAGCTTTAAGCCTATCTGTGTGACCTCGCGTTACGAAAGCACACTTATTACATTTTGCCTTGAAACCTTTGCCTTTTGCAGTTCGAGTGAAAAACTGCCAAACGGGATCCTGTTTGCGAGGCATGTTGGAAATTTGAGGCACAACTTTAACTTTTCAAAACACAAAAAACCTAATAAACTGAATTCTAACAATCCAACTACTTTGGCTTGTGCCCAATAAATGAAATATTAGTTTGCAAACAAAGCTTTTGCTCAAAAGGATTTTATTGTTTTAATTTCAAATTATAAGTAATGCTTTCTCACTAGCCAGGCTTGAGAAAGTATTTAATCATTATTAGTGACGATGATTGGATCAGTATATTTCACATGGTTTTTATATTTCATTAGTAAAGAGATCATCATATCACTGGATAAAACCAATTGAAAATGGAATTCCCTAATTCATTGTTGTGCTAGGATTTTATGTAGTTTCAACTTGAGCTCTGCCATCACTTTACTATTGTGTCCTAAATAAACTTCCACAGCTGATAATTACATATAAATGCATTTCTACCGCATATGAACCACTAGGAGCTTAAAATATGTTTTTCACAAAAAAATAATGAAAAAACCGAAAAAAACCATAAAAATCGGTTTTTCGGCTGGTTTAAACCGGGTTAAAACCACTCGGTTTAAACCAATGGTTTAAACCAAGCCAACCCTGCTAAACATAATGAGCAAACTACTATCTATGTTAATAAATCATCAATTTTTCATATTGCGTGTGTCTGTCTGTTAGTCCATTTAAACACTAAATGCATTTCCACAAATCTCGCCCGACTTTGTCTGAACTGCCCACACATATGCTCTGTACCTTCCACCAGATCGCCAAAAATATTTGGCTTTAGAACTCAGTCTAGTTTCTGTGAATCAGCCTCTTCAACACCCTCAGGCTACTTCAACACCCTACTCATAAGAAAACTCAAGAATGCACTTTCACATGAATGAAGGAAAATTGCCATCAATAAACTGTCGTGAAAGCAGTGTACCGTACTTCTCGGACTATAAACCGCACCCCTATATAAGCCGCATCTGCTTTATTTTCCAAAAAACAATAATAAAACAATACATAGGCCGCACCTTTGTATAGTTCGCAGAACTCAGGACGGTGCTTTTTAACGCTGCAGTGACTTTGCTGTTTAAAACGGAACAGTGCCTAACGGCGCTGTTTCGTATTAACCGACGCTTTTTAACCTAGTGCCTAACAGAACAGTGCCGTTAGGCATTGTTTTCTATTTTCTTTCACCGCTGGATGCACACTAACCGGAGATTCCAGGTAATGCGGCTAGCGGTGAAAGAAAAAGCCACAGATTAGCCGCACCCTTATATAAGCCACATGGCTCAAATCATCAGAAAAAAGTAGCGGCTAATCGTCCGAAAAGTACTGTAGTAACTTGTGTTGAAAATCTTAATACTAGTGGTTAGATAAATTCAAAGCTCACTGGTCTAAAGCCTTCTTTGACAACAATCTTTTTTATTATAAATTTATGCATTATAAGTTTAACTCTTTTGCTACCAATTTGATCTTTTACTAGGACATACATGTAATTAAATAATTGGTAAAACCTAATATTTGACAAGTGCGCATATAAGTTGTCATAACTTTTGAGCCACACGGTTTATGAGAAATATATTGATACCAACTTAATAAGCATACAATTTTACACACATCAGATGTTGCCATAAAAAGCCACAAATATGTTACAGAATAAGCTGAGGCACTTTTCGGCCCTTTTTGTGACTACCATTAGCAATTTTCAGAGTCGGATGGGTTATCCATATTATTATAGCTCATGGAATTTGAACTATTGCTAAAAATAAAATCACTCTAAGTAGTACTACTGATTGATAGAGAATCATCAGAAGTCGATTGAACTACAATTGGTGAAACCTTTATCTGACACGGCTTGTCATTGCGAAAAGGAAATTGCAAAAAAATCAAAATTTATGCGAAACGAAACTCAGCTCAACCTAGGCTGTTAACATATTTCTATTGGTTCAACACACGCAGAAAATCGTTTCCTTTCGGTTAAGTACGAACACGACTGGCTAATTAATTAATTCTCACTAATCAGAAAGGTTTCGTGTAAAACCTACAAAAGCCTCACCGCGCGGCTCGCAGTACGCAAAGAGTTGACAATTTTTCCAGATCTAAGAACATATTTCAAAGAACTGAAGGCAGTAAGATTTCCATACACATACAATGGAAGTGCTACTACTAGTAGGGAAGCATGCTAGAGATCGGTGCAGTTTGGTTCAACCTACACTAAAACTGTCTGTTGTGAAGTTGGTGGTCGCTTAGGTTAGACCATGATTTATCAAAACAAATGTCAAGTTCTGAGGTTATATTTTGACTGTCTCTGCTGTACTCACCTCAAACTTGACAGATCGTCTAGCTAGGCGTTCGGCTCTAGAGATTTTGGCACTAATTGCTCGGTTAGAAGGCGGAGGAGAAAGTCTAGATTTAGGGAGGGAAGGTTTATCTTCAGCGAGCACAGAGCACACGTCTATGGGGCTCGCCGTCCTGGTGGGTTCTTCGCTCGCCACCTCCTACAGATAAATGAACATGAACATAGAGACCGGGTTACCTTGTGTAAGTTCAAACTTTAGTCTCTTCAATAAGCGCAAACAACTGCCATCAACAGCTGTGTCTTCAAATGCTTGCGGATTTGGAGTTGTTTTCCCTACATTGATATTTTGAGGAAATTATAATTGTTGTCTAAAGAATTTGGGTTCCACTTAGTTTTTAGAACTTAAGTGGACCAATCAGAGAGTTTTAATAAAGTATGCAGATGTTATTTCACATCATTTCTCGTCTCCATCTGTGAATGAAAATATCTTACTGCAGTTTCTTTACAATGTTCAAGAGAATGATTTCTCATCCACAAAAGGTATACATTTCAACATTAATATTCATTACTATAATAAGAGCCGTGTCTGTTCGTCTGTTTGAAGCCACGCTAAAAGCGTTAGGATAAAAGATACCGCATGGGATTCAAGTCAGAATATTCTGATTAGAAGCCAAGCACGCAACCACTGTGCTACTTGATTACCTTTCCACATACAAAAATAATTGTGCACAGAGTTATTACACATGACGGTCTCTCACAGCGCAGTGAACAGCATACTGATAGTGTATGGAAAAAAGTAAATACTTGAACAGCTGCCATGTAATTAGGTAATGGTCTGAACATGAACTTCCCTAGATGGACCAATTAAAAGAGAGCAAGTATTGAACTGGCCAAAAGTTGCAATGTATGCTGCTGTATACACTCGTTGCAAGCATCACGGTTTTTTTATAAAAAGTGAAAACACTTTGTAAAAATACTGTGAAATATAGCTTAATTTGTCACAAGCAGAACATTTAATAAAAAAAAACTAATGAGATGAAAACTCCCAGGTTATGAATGACACTCACATCCACATCTAAAGCAAAGCTACAATGAGATGTTAGTCAGTGTGATCAAGGATAGTGAGAAACGGTGAATATAAACTTTTGTAGATAAAACTGGTATCCGTAGCGCTGAACTGCCTGTTCTCCTGTTGAGAATTATCTGGCTATATTATTGGCTGCATAGTTTCACTTTGTCTTTTATTGCTTCCAGTTTCTGTAAGATTTCAAAATTGTGGAAACTTGATAAACTCGGCTGCATAGGTTACCTTTGTTTTACGCATTTCTGGTTTACGGAGAATTATAGAATTTTTGTCGCTTTGTGCATGACACAGTTTCAGTTCAATCCCGAAGTTTCAAATTTATTAGATTATTAGTTATTGAGATATCACTGAAAGACCTGAGGACACTTCTAATCGACTAAGAAATGAAAAATGGCTGCTGAAAAATTATTAGTTGCTAATAACATACCGATTGACCATTTTTGGTAATAAAGTACCAAAATGAGATAAAACTAGAAAGTTTCTTCCCTTCAACAAGAGTTTTACACTAAAACTATTAGTTTTCTATTCATAACAAATATACACACTTTATCAGACTCGGTCTACTGCAATCATTATGTTTTTCAATTACTTCTATAACATAACTTCTTGGAAAAATTTTGAAAACTAATTTTTCATTCGATTGTATTTCCGTTTTTCTCATTGAGTTCCACAAGCTTGGGGTTTCAACATGATATTCAGTTGAAATGTGCTATTTTAATTAAGAACTTCCACAGTCGATGGTAAGTTGTTAATACTGTCTAGGATTGGGAGACCTGCTTGTATATGCAAGACAAGGCTTCAAACTGTTAAACCATGAAACAACCTCCGAGTTACCTGGTTCATCCGTTTTCTCCCGGCCTTCTTCTTAGTTCTAATCCTATAAATCCTAAGAGTGTCCCCACAGAACTGTGGAAAGTTGATATACGTAGCCCCTGAACTGTCTGCGCCTAGTACAAATGATCTTGTGTCTTCAGGCGTCTGTTCCTCAATGGCTTCTCTGAGGCTAGCATGAGAGCTCTAAAGGAAAATGCAAAGCTTCTTTATTAGAATTTGTCATAAAAGATTTGGCAGAATTTGGGCAAAAGATATAATCAGGTTGCACTATCTGCTAAATACAAAGGTCAGTGTTTGAATTAATGTAATTTACTACAATGGAAGACTAGCAACGTGTGTTCCAACAACACCATAACACTTATTATTATATAATTACGAATAATTATTATCGGTTTTATCTGGTGCTATTTCCTTTCATCGGCCTAGTTCCAACTGGCTGAGATGGGATGGACAGGACCTTCCTGAGAATGTTAGCCGATCCTAATAGAGCTTTCTGCTGCACCAACGGGTAGTTCTTCCCAATATTATTATTATTTAATTTTATATTACCATTACAACAATTACTATAATAACTATTATTGCAAAAATCTTATCTGAACATAATATTATCAAACTGATTGAATCCACCTATAAAGATCAACGTTCATCAAAAGTTTTATTAGAACTCAGGCTAATAATTTAATACGGCGAGTCTGTCGATCTCCAGACTGAAGATCATTAGGTGATAAAACTGTCAGTGAATAAAAATTAACTAGTTGGCAAAGTCAAGGAGAATTTGTGATAGCCTATAATTCTGTTACATTTAGAGATCTAGGTTTGGAGTGTACTGTAATGGACTAACCTTACTGACTAGTCAGCTGAGCTACCCGGCATTGCCCGGGTATCAAAAATCAGCTTATAAACAAAAAGAGGTAATGAGAGTTGCCTGTCACCTGCTATTAGCCTGGCACATTGCCAATGCATAATTCGAGTAAGCTTACTAATAAGAGCCACCACTTCTCATGATGTTACACCATCACGCTGCATTGTGACGGAGAGTGGTAGCTTATTTGCTCCCATATAGCGACCTATATCGCCTAATGAACCCATCAAGCTCGTGTGACTTAAGTGGTAAGGCATCGGAATGGCGAACCGGAAGATCCGATATCAAATTTTCTGCTATACGGATTCTTTATTTCAAGATATTAATAGATATACAGATGTAGCTGGACATATACACAAACTTTGAGAAATATATAGATACAGATGAGACGTGTTCAACATAAGGATAAGTGTCTAACCACTCTTAAAACTAATCTATTTATTACATGAAACATATTTGATGATCATCATCAAATCTTTGCTATAAGAGCTGTGTCCACCCATCCGAAGTCACGCTGAAAGTTAGGAAAATGAAATTCATTGCACTCATATATTCACCCTCATTGACCAACACACTATCCACTGCGCTATTCAGCCACCTTCCCATATGACGGAATAATTATGCACATGGTTATTACACATCATGATCTCTCCACAGCACACAGGACTGTCAGCATACCAGTTTCATATAATAATGTATCTATCTAATATTATAAAATATAAACAGTTAATATAACTAAAAGCTAACTGAAGGTACTGCCCTCTCTGCTCATAAATCTGTGTTAATGATAATTATATGGGAAATACTTTATGCATATATGATTTATGGAAATGAGTGGTTCTGATTGGGCAGATTACAATTTCTGTTGGAATTCCCTCTACCTGAAATCAGCTTCCTTTGTGATTCATTAACTTTTCATTCATTCATTTCATTCACTAACTCATTCATTGACTTTTAAATCAACATTAAAATGCCAGATATGACAGAGTGCAGTATGGATGTCTAAGCCTTCTATTTTTGTGTCACAATAGAGCTTGTTTTAAATGTGCCAGCCTTCACAAGATTCCAAAAGTCTATGCAAGCCATTAATGGGCCAACTAAAATATCGGTCAATGTGGGGTTCAACCCCAAGATATTCAGCTTATCAAACGGACACTTTAACCAACTGAGCTAATTAGCCAGCTTCTAAAGATTTGTTATATCTTTATTCTTCGTGTTTTGTGACAGACAGACAGATAATCTATATATAAATCTCAGTCTGTCATCGTTGGGTCTGTCCAACTATAACTATAGTTTAACTAGTTTGACTAGTTAAACTAAATATAGGAATGAAAGATCCGCTTTGTGGTGGATTTGGTCTCTGAACCTTCCATTCACTAGGCGATAACCTAACCAAATAAGCTACCAGGGATGCAATGAACTCATTAAACGATATGAGTCGATATCTCGGTTAAAATACGCATAGCAATCTGCGTTACGCAACATCTCTAAAGCTTGCTCTCACGGCAATTATTAGTAAGTTTAGCAATAATGATAGTAGCTTACTCAAATTAGTCATTGGCAACGTGCCAAGCTAATGACAAGTGGCAGGCTGCTACATTACCTGCCACTGTTTATAAGCTGATTTTTAATATCCGTGCAACGCTGGGAATTCGGCTAGTCTTTGCTATAATAAGAGCTGTGTCCATGCATTCGAAGTCACGGGTGGGTGTTAGGAAAAATATTGCATCATACAGGATTCCGACACTTGAACACCTGCACCAATCAACTGCCTTACCAGATTTTAGAATAATTGAGGAAGTAGTTATTACACCCGGCAATCTCGCAGGTCTCGCGGAACTGCCAGGGTGCTAGTGGCCAATAATAAAATAGACATTACTTTAAATCCTACACAATTATTGTTAAATTGTATTAAACGCGCAAAGACTGACTATATAAAACATTAATTTTTTTATCATACATACATACTTGATCAGCTTTTTATACCCGTCAGTGGTTTTAAAATATTGCTCTTCATCTACTCAGGTCTGTCTCAAGGCCCATATCATATATAAAACACACAGCGTGTACCCGTACATAATAAACCAACCAGCACACCATCACTATTGAGGATGACATCATCACATACCGTGCATGAGTCACACAGAGACTTCACTATCCATATCCTTTGATAGAAGGTGAGCTTATAGAAAGGCTGGTATCTAAGGGGGTTTCGTAGCATCCCCACCACCCGCCAGAACATAGCCTCGATTCCTATGATGTCTGAGGCCTGGCTATGATCCCCCTCACACTCTTCTAGTATTTTGTACCAGGCCTGCAGTCTATCACACAACTTGTCTGACCAGATATGATAAGGCATGGGTGGTCTCCGATGCAAACTGCAATATACAATCTTTGATTGTGAAGCAGTGGAGAATGAACTTTACAAACAGTGATATTACGTAGGCGAGCATTTTTTTAACATTAAAATTGATCATACAAAACAAGCAAAAGTTCCTTTGAATACAATTGGTATTCAGGGCTTTTCAACCAATAGAGAAAAAACTATGTAGACGAAAATTCATATTTTGCCTCACCAGTCTCATTATATTCAAAACTTCACAAAAAATATACAACGTATTAAGAGATCACTGGTTTGGATATACTGTTACATAAGATTGTGATGCCATACCATCTTCAGAGGCACAAATAAATATGTAAACATATTATTAACTCCGCTGTTATAACTTAGAGATATTAAAACATCGCTGGGAGCTCAAGCGAAAGTTTAAATTGTTAAAAACTTGAAAGTATTAAAAACTCAGGCAAAGAATGCAAGTTACTGAGAAGTAAATGAAAAACCACAAAGGATATATATCAGCCCTTTGAGAGCAACTATAGACATAAAAAAAGGTTGCTGTGTCAGTGTTCATGAGACACCACAAATGGTTGTGTGCTGAGTAGATTCAATGGAATACTGAATCCCTTTTAACGATTCTAACAACCAACAACGTCAAGGAACTAAGGTTAATAAATGTGATAGATAGTCGCTGCCACCAAACACTAGACTTTATCCAGCAACAAACCAATAGCATTCTACTAAAAATTTATTCTCGAGATGGGCCAGAAGAGATATGTATGTAAATTTAGGAAATATACTTCTGTATTTTGTCAAACTACAGTATAAGAAAGGGGTCGGCAACCTGCTGCTCCGGAGCCGCATGCGGCTCTTTCATCCCCTCGCTGCGGCTCCTCCTGACTTTGGATTTTTTCCTTATATTACCATATGCCAAGTAATTCATAAAAATATAGAAATTTTATCACTAGATTTTGCAATATAATTTTACAAATTTGAAGTATGGTGATAAATCAAACATTGTCACTTGCTAAGCGTCGTTATTTACATTATGTTGTATTATTAATACCTTATCACATGATCGTCACGTGACTGTAACATAAAAGTACTGAAAAACGTATTAACGGATTCGCGCGGAAGGCCAGATCGCTATGAGATACCTTCTGATATTATGTTAACAACTGGGTTAATCAAACAATTAGAAATCTAGTAAGGCTGGCCAGCCACTTAGGTCTGCAATATCGTCAACAACACTACTGACAAACAACAACAACAACAACAACACTAATACAGGTAGTACACTTCATAACAATTTATGCACCAATAAAACCACCAAAATTATTTTATTGTTCTTTGCAAAAGTGTGATTTTGTTTTCTCAGCAATTAAATAATTATACATGCCACAGCTTTACGTTTTAGGATGTAAACATTGTATAAAAACATTAAAAGCTAAACAAAAAAGTTACATGTAGTATTTATTTTTTAATTTGAAATATGAAAGGGGGTTTGTGGCTTCCACTGCGCTCTTTCCTGTGAAAAACGGGTCCAAATGGCTCTTTGAGTGGAAAATGTTAACAACCCCTAGTTTAAGAGTATAAATATACAACGACTCACTACTGGCGCTGATGAGGCGTACTCAAGAGTGATGTCATCACACGAGCCATAGCCTGACTCTCCTTGCATAGAAGCATCATCCTTTCTACCTCACACTGGTTCACCGTCCCGCAATTGAGTGGTGCTTGACACAGGTAGAGAAACAGACCAATCTGTGGTAACTGCAAAAATAGACAAGTTTTAAGTCTATTAGGAATCATCTTATCACACTATTATATCCCAAGTTCTGAAACTTACTAAAATTATAGCATATCCTTATTGCGTGAAACGCCGGATTTCTGCATGTATACAAATTGGACGTTGTTTGCTCTATTTTCTACAAACAAACAAAAATTCCAAAAAAAAATAATTTCTGCCGAGTTTGGCCTTTAGGATGTACTTTTCCTTCACAATCACCATGCATCGGTGATTGTGAAGGAAACAAACAATTTATAATGATAGTTTACTGGTAAAGTCAAAGCTGGGTCCCAAGACCTGACTCCCATCACACCCTCTATATTTAACAATCAAGAGAGGGTTTTCAACTACCTTGTTTCAAAGAGTAGTTTATTTTGGTATTAAGGTTTATATTATTAAGGTATGAGTCAGTTCCACAAAATAGTGTCAAGGACATGAGTGGCAGAGTTGAAAAATAGTTACGTGCATTTTTTTATCAAAAAGGGGTTTAAGAATGTATTTATATAATAACTTGTCAGACATCAACTCAATAAAGATTAATTGTTTAATGCCAACTCAACATAAATGATTTGTTTGACGCCTACTCAACATAAATGATTTGTTTGATGCCTACTCAACATAAATGATTTGTTTGATGCCAACTCAATATGAATTGTTGGTTTCCTGTCAATATAATATGGATTAATCAAACATCCAACGTAAGCATAATAGTAAGAAAGAGCACTTGGCAGTGAAACTTGCTGGTTAAGCCCAAATTGTTAATAATACAAAAGCGTTTTGGACCATTCGTTGTTAAATGTCTAGTTGAGGACATGAATAATAAATTTGAGACTGGATAGTGTGTCTTGACACAATAAGGAGAAACAAAATAAAATGGTTTCATAAAAGCAAAATCATGTTTGTATAGCAAAAATGAGGCGATTCTTGAACGCAGACGATGTTGTGTCTATATTTAGAAAGTATCGGTCTAGTGCCAGGGAATTCAATATGATATAAAACTTCTCAGTAAATTCAAAGGGACACATGGATACAGAGTAAATAAAAGCTATTCAACACAGATGTAGCCTTACCTCCCATGATGACAACATTTGTTCCAACATTTTATCACCAAATAAGACCGAATCCCAACACGCCAATTCCTACAAACCAGATAGATATGAAAGCAAAACATTACATCACCGCAATGCAAAGCCTGCACTGAAGCAACACCAGAGTAAATATATTTTTTGGGTATGATTCTTAAACATAACATGGAGTGGCTTATTAAACAAATGAAAATGTTTAAGTTTGCGAAGCCTCAAGCCAGTTAACAAACCAAAATGTGGCAGGATCCTTAGCTATTAGCTAAAAAAGTAACTGAATTCGCGTAAGGAAGGAGAGTTGTCTATCCTACATAGAAGAAGGCTACATCTTGGAATTCTCATACAAGGTGCAGAGGTCATCATAAACTGAGTGACACAAAGGGGTGATGTGCTTAAAGATGAATATACTTGGTTGTCTAAAGCTAATTCAAATATATTTAAAATTTACAGACTCAACTAAGATTTCTGTCAAATACTAGAAATCAAGATAGAAATGTTAGTAATGGCTATGCATATCTTCCTGATGGTACCATGCAGAGTGTTTGTCTACTTTAATAGTTTAACTACAGCAATTATTCAGATGGAAGAGATGGTCAGTGATAACATAACCTCCAGGTGTTAACACCAGACTACCTCCAACTAGAGCTGTATTAACTTAGGTAATAAGACTTTGTAATAGAAACAGTCAGTCATACATAGGACAACAATGTAGACTATTTCCTACTTAAAGTATATCAACATCCTATTTCTGACATATGGAGGCCCAATGTTGAAATCAATGAATATGAACCTGTGACAAATGTAAGTTGTCCTCTCCTGACCAACTTGGAAAAAAGATTATTCAAAGTATATGAGAATTTTAATGTCTTTACAGAAAATGTTCCAGAAGACAGTTCATCACACCCTAACAGCATCGTGAAAATGGATGTAACTTTACAAATTTTAGCAAGGCATCGTGAAAATGGATGTAACTTTACAAATTTTAGCAAGAGCTATTATTTTTAAGCTTAAAAATTAGAGTTGTCCTCCTTCACCCTCTAAAGCAGTAATGATGCATGGGCAGAATCATGTTCTATTCAATGACGACTAACTGAAGCTCTTATAAACATTGAAACTGCGAATTCTAAAACTGACGAACAGCTCTGTAAAGTTTGGTTGAAACATCCCAACTGAAAAAGAGAAATTTGCTCAATATTTGTTTCAGCGAAGGATATTCCAATGAATCCAATTTAATCAACAAAAGATTACCCTTGTCCGCTCGCGCAGACAGAACTAATAATGAGCACGACTGCCTTACGTGTTTAAGACTCTCCCTCTCCTTTTCCCTCTGAGCCATCTGCCTTTTCTTCTCTTCTTTCCCCATTTCTTTAGCTTCCTGTCGCAATCGCTGAATAAGTGTAGAGCTGAGAGTCTGCGAGACCTGCCGTACCGATCTTGTTGACCATTCAGATGTTTTTAAATAAGATCTGTGAGTGTTCTCTAGTGCACACATCTCCTTGTACGCCCTGTAAGAAGGACAAGCATTGAACTTAAAGATTGTATGATGGTGAAATTCAATCTTGATTTCGATTGTTTGGTCAAAAGAAAATTTGTATAAAATATAATATAATAATATAAAATATATATATTATAAATCTCAACATATTATATAATGGTATATATATATATATATATATAAATCTCAAAGTTTGTGTGTACTTCGGTTTGCCCAGCTATAGCTATTAAAATATTGGAATGAAGAATCTGTATCGCAGAAGATTTGATCTCAGAACCTCCTGTTTGCCAGGCAAATATCTATCTTACCAATTAAACAACGCGAGATTGATAGATTCTTTGGACGATATATGTCGTTATGTGAATGAAAGTACGCATACCGCTCTGCGCAACGCAACGTGATTTTATGCTTGCTCTCACGGCTTTTATTAGAAAGTACTCAAGACACTAGCTTACTCAAATTAGTCATTAGCAATGTTCCAGGCTAATGGCAAGTGGCGGGCAACTACATTACCTGTCATTGATTATAAGCTGATTTTTAATACCTGTGCAATGCCAGGCATTCCGCTAGTCTTTACTATAATAAGAGATCTAACTATTTGCTTACACTTGGAGGTTAGAAAAAGTTTAGAAAAAAGATTGCTTTTAACAGGATTTGAACCCAGGACTTTCAGCTTGGTAGACCGACACTCCACCACCTGCACCAATTGGCTGCCGGGCAGAGTTTTGGAATAATTGGGTAGTTAGTTATTACAACTGACGGTCTATCACAGTGCACCAGAACGCCAGAGTACTAATAATATAATAGTAATAATAATGCCAGGAATATTAATAATAACAGTATGTCAGAATGTTACCAGAATTGAATGCAAAATATTAAATACACACATGGCTGAAGAAAGAGCATCTGAAAGCTCCACCCGTCAGACTATCAATACTGGCTATTATTTTGCCGGAGGAAGTTAAGAATGTGATCATCCTGAATGCTGACTATGCAAGGAAGAAAATAAAACAATAAACTACATAGTAACAGGATGCCAAGTGTGAGCCTAATCTGCCCACAAAAAACCTCTACTATAGTAATATGTTAACAAAACAATTTTTTAACACATGTAAGTAAAAACTTGGTTGTCTGTGTCACTCCGAGTGAAAGGAGTAATTAAATTGTACATCAATGAAGACACTAAAGAGAAAAATATCCATTTCTATAAAAAAATATCTTTATTAATTAATCACGTTTTGTCACTGTGTGTCTGTCTGTTAGTCCACATAAACACTATGTGTTTAAAATTGCTATGTGTTGGTTCCATCCAAACTTCAAAAGCATATGCTGAATGCCTTCTACCAGATCGTCAAAGATATTTGGATACAAAACTGTGTCTGGTTTCTGTGAATCAGCCTCTTCAACACCCAATTCATGTGAAACTCAAGAATGCACTTTCACATGAATGAAGGAAAATTGCCATCAATAAACTCGCTCAGATTGCTGTCGTGAAAGCAGTGTAGTAATTTGTGTTGAAAGTCCTAATGCAACTTATTAGATAAATTCACAGATCACTGGTCTAAGGCCTTCTTTGACAGAAATCTTTACTATCGTAAAGTTATGCATTATAAGTTTAACTTTTTTGCTACCAGAAGCACTTTGATCTTTTACTAGGACATAAATATTCGGTAAAAGCCAATATTTGACATATTTGTGCAGATAAGTCGTCATAACCTTTTGAACTAGAAATATCTTGATACCAACTTAATCGGCATACAAGTTTACATACAACAGCAGTTGCCATAAAAAAACACAGACTGTTGTCATGAAAACAGTGTAGCAATTTGCTTTAAAAATTATCCACACGCACACTGCTGCCTATCTGATTAAAAACTAAATGAATCTCGGGCAACGCCTGGCTAAACTTGTGATTGACGCACATGGTGTGTGGTCTAAAGCAACAAGTATAATGGTAAAATGTGTGGCGTAGAGGATAGTGTAGAAAACTATAGCCAGATCAGCTGGCTTGAAATTCTGAAAAATATGATACCAGGTTTTACACTCCCAATCTTTCTAGCAAACAACAGATCCATTTTCACTACGTTATGCTATACTCTACAGCTCGCTTCTGCACCCAATGGACAAATTCAGAATAGTCTAGAATCTAGATTAAACTCCAATAAACTGACCTGGGAAGAAGCGCGACCCTCTGTTGTAAGATCGTCTCTAGTTTTTCGCAGAGGCCAGCCGCACTGTGTTCCGGCCCGTGATACCGTATGTACCCTAGGAACATGTCCCGGGCATCCTTTATAAACTCTATGAGAGACGCATATTCTGATGCCTCAAACTTTTCCTTCATTTGCGGTAGAGTTAGACACTGAGTGCCAGGGGTGAAGAAGGATGAGGCGCGAGCCTCAGGCCCAAGCCTCGAGATAAAGATAGAGTTGACCTTCTTGAGTGCTGGTGCCATAAGGTGCTGTAGGATTTTGTAGCCTGATAAAATGAAAGGCAACTTTTGTATTTTAGATAGACAACAGTTGTAGTGCCTTCAAATGCTACCACTATAATTATTATTATTACCATTACTACTACTACTACTACTGATATCACAATTAGTACTTCTACTGCTGCTAGTACTACAGCTACTTACAATGGGACAACTTCGACACCCATTTATCAGTTTGCGGGATTTCAACACTCTCCACAAGTTACTCATGCTATAAGTTGCTGTTCTTACATGTATGTGATACACTCACAGTAACAAACTGATTTACATATGGAAGGTTCAGTGCTTACTGTATACCCTCTTGGAGCTGCTTCTATTTACCTTACAAATGAATAATAAAGATATAATGCTCATCATCCATGAAAGAAAAAAAATTCACTAGATATAAAAAGCTTAAATTTCAACTACATCACAGTTATTCCCATGTCTTCTGCTCATGCTCAATGCTGATACAAGCAGTGTGTGGACACACGTGTCCACACAAAGTGGACACGAAGTGGTGGGCATGAATGCTGTGGAGACGAAATGGACCTGTGAATGCTGAGTGGACACAAATGCTGAGCCATCTTTTGGAAACATCTGGAACACCAGATGTTTCCAAATGATGGCTTGTAATTTTTGGCGTTTCCAAACTTGTAATTTTGATGTAGAACTTGTATTTTGTGACATAGAACAAGATTTTTCGGCTAAATCCAACTGTGTGAGGCTCTAACTCCGAGCATGTCGATATCCTAATGTTTTAGAACGTTTAATGTTCGAACCATAAAATTATTTTTAATTATTTTTGACATATTAATAGAAAGAAAAACAAACTGATGTCTTGAAAACTCAGTATATGTATTGAGATTCAATTTTCTCATACTGTAGTCCAAAAATAACAAAGATAGCATAAAAGGGTTTAGTCAACTAGTTATAAAACCTTGGCAGTTATAGATCAGCAAAAAAAATGAAACTTGTCTGTGTATGTTTATTTACCATGTCTGATATCTTCGGAGACAGGCATGTTAGTGGTGAGATCACGAAGCTCCTTGACAAATGTCAATCTTGCGTCTGATTTACTTGAAAACAGTTGAAGCTCATGCAGGCTAGCAGAAAGATTTCTAGCATTGTCAAGTACCTGTTAACATACCACATTCTTGTATGTAGTTCAAACTTGCTGCAATCAGTCATTCTGGGCATAATTCGGTATTATTGAATTTATGCGAACAAAATGCAACCAACATGCTCATTTAGTCTCACCTTATTTTGCTTCGGAGGTTCATCTTCTATCTCTACCTCAATTTCTACAGAGCTGACTTCAACCGGTATTAAATTGTCAGACGTGTTCATTATAGTGGTGTGGACTTCAGATGCAACAGACAGGGCGGCGACTTCGTATATCTCTTAGCAATCTTTGCATTATAGCACCTCCCAAACAGTTATTAAACATTTCCCAAAGTCTGGTCTGCTACAAATCATATAATTATTTTGTACTGCATCCAGACCTGCCAACCCAAGAGTGGGGCAATGAGTAAGATTTGGTTTTGGGGCAATTGATGTATCAATGATAGTATACCTATACAAAATTGTGGAAATTGGGGCAAAAATCTCACGCATTTTCTTTTTTTTTTTGGGTGATTCCGTGATTCTCACGCCCAATGCGTGAGAGTTGGCAGGTATGACTGCATCAAACCTGAAACTTTATGGTGTTTTGGCATCCGGCATTATTGCCTTTGGATCTTTAGCCGAATTGATTTGCTACATTTATATTCTAAATTTGTCTTTTATCGCTACCAAACTGTCTTTGGCAAAAGAGGCAAATATTATGCTGTTTTTAGAGAAGCCGGGACTAGTATTGTTGTCTACATTATGACTCTGCAACTACAAGCCTGCCACATATCATCATAAAATATGTGTCTTGCAGTTCTGTAAGGAAGACTATGAGTGGGTGCTTGTTACCAATTGAATTACAATGAAGGAGAGCAAAGTTAAACGTAATGGCGTTATACTGGCGAATAAATCTTAAAAAATAACAACTTACAGCCGCCCTATAACACACTATAAATGAAACTTCGTACAAGCAGAAACGAAACAACGAATATTGTTTCAAAATGGCGCAAAACGAAAAGTACATGGCTCGCTAGTTAATGCTAAAATCGGAATCTTTTTGACAGAATAGTAAACTTTAAATGGCTACTCGAAAGGCTATTAATACTTATTTTTCTGTCTACATAAGTATCGGTATTTGATTTTTTGCTACGACGCTTGAAAAAGATACTATACCTTGACAAACGCGTTTATGAATAAGTTTATTGCGATTCGACTACTATCAAATAAAAGAACTGGACATATGAACTAAGGCTGCGTTTGTGATTTCTGGTTGTAAAAACAACGGTAGCAAGAAAACCTGGTTGCATTTTCAACATTTACGCTCTTGCAACCTAAGGAAAAGATAACTTGCATAAACCAAATATTGCGCCGATTAATTACAACGATTTCTGATCCTAAATAATTTAATTTTTTAGGTTTTTGTAGAAAGCAAATCATGTTGTAGCTGGTGTTTTTACGTCAAACTTCGTGACTGCTTACCACAATAGGCAATATCAAGTAACTTAATTAAAGAGCTGCAAGGACTGTTATAGTAGCCTTCAATCGCGCTCATTTTTTGTTTAATAATGAACTTCACTTTAAAGTAAAACGCTTTTTTAATAAGTTGTATTATTTGGGTAAGACTTCGATTTAGAGTTTTTGAAGGTCAACACTCAAAATATTAATATTGCGCTGGATGAAGATTTTTCTTGGTCGACGTTTAGTTTTAATGAAAAATTGCCTTAGTGTTTTTTCAGCTAAGCATTTCATGCTTTAGTACTTCAACTGACTTAGGAGCTTATAAGAGTCAAAATACTTATTGCTACTAAGTCATATATCTTCCTTACGCTAAATCAGCTGGTCACTATATGTGGTGTTATTTAGCCTAGTTTACTAGGCTTATGCCATAGACTAATCAGCCAGCTCTAAACCCTGCTGAATGAAGAGACAGAAAATTTCGCCTACATAACAGACTGCCTAATACCCATTTCCAAAGTTTGCTTAGCTTTACTATTGACTTGAACAGATAGCTTATTGTGGCTTTCTAGTGCCTGCAAGCATAAAAGCTCTGGTTGCATGAGCTGAACAAGGGTTTTGAGCCGAAGTAGGCACACTATCAAAAATAGCTACTCGTCATAAGTGCAATGAGGAAGTGTGACTAGGTAACAGCACCTGATATACTGATCGTCTTATCCACTACAAACCTCAATGTATTTCATGCTTACATGCTTTCAATGACATGAATGGCCTTGGTCTGAGTGCTCTTGTATTTCATGTACTAATTGAATTTTCTCTAGATGTTGGAAAACAGCTATGACTGAACGCACTTTCCATTTTCGATGGTTGCTAAAAATGATAAGTCTATCATTGCGAAATATTTGGAGCATTTATGATTTAGACTAGAGTTTTATAATTGGACATAAAGAATAGGCTTTTACATGATCCTCTTGGATGCGAAGTAGTTTCCAAAAAAAATTCTTTTTTTCGTCTCTTTATAATGTAATTTAGGTCAATCACACAATTTTTGATTAAGCTGTGCTTCCATTTGTAGTTGCTAGCGGGTAGAAACTTATGGCCACAAACTCATCGCTAAAATTGTTTTATATGTCATGTCATAGTCAGCCTGTCATAGTCAGACAACACAGCAATATAATTGTTTAATTTTTCCAAGCATTTTACTAAAAAAGTTAGAAATTGTCATAAAGTTATTACAAGTTGCAACTATTTAAACTAAAAAAGGAAAATTGCTATCTAAAAGCTTGTGACATGTATTTTATCACTAGGGTTCAGTAAAAACTAAACCGATGGTTCGCTTGTCTAGTCTACACCTTTACTCTTGTTGGCGATGAAGACAGACAGTCGCAGTTTCACAAACAGTAATTTTTGATTTTTTTTTGTTTCCATTCTTGATGAAAACTATAAAATAATACTTGTGAACTTGTTGCTGGACACTTGGCCACAGCGGATCAAAGTTAATTTCTTCCGGTATAGGTTTGTATGACAAAACCACGGATAGAAACCTAAGGAAAAACTTCATGTCAATACATATTGCATTAAATTAACTGCATTATATCAGCATTTGTAAAAAAGTAAATGTAAAATATCGAGTTGTATGTAAGAAGTTAAATCAATAAAATTATAACCAATAAACAACGGAGTGTCATTCTCACTTCAATTTTACGTAGGGCCTTGACGATACAGTAAGGAGAATGTGGTGATCAAAGTGACCTTGTGGATAAAGAGCTAGTCTTAGGTCAAATATAGATAATTTGTTGATAAAAAAAGTATGAATTGGTGTTTAATATCATTTGAGAAATGTGGGACCGACTTATGTGAAAAAAACGTATTCACAATATTACAATGCTTTCAAAAAAAATGTAGACGTTACATGTTGGAATTACTTAATATGTCAAAATGAGTATTTCCTCTAATTTTACGTTGTATGTTGAAAAAAAAGTTTTTAAGATGATCAGCTTGTTTGTGTGTATATATATTAATTAGGTTTTATCTATTCAGACAAGTATCTGCCTTATCTTTAACTTACTTCGGAAAATGACGTCGGTAATAAACGGATTACTTTAATTTCCATTTGCAAACCCATAAGAATGGCTCTAGATATCATCAAAGAGCTGATATATTTCTAAACTGTTATTTATTGGGCTATTGACTACACTGAGAAAAAGCTAATAAAATGCTCTTAAGATTTCCAACTCAACTTATAAAATATTGGGTCCTTATCTGACAGCAGCGATAGACTACCAAGTGTATTAAGAACTTATTGGGCTTATTTTAGTTGCATTATTGTTTTTTCTATTAGTATATGGAAAAAGCCACTACTGATGGCTGGTGTTCAGATGATTCTCTTTCTTCTCACCGCCTTAAGTTCATCCGCAGTTATTTTGGTGAACGGGTTTGCATATGAACTTACTATTGATGTCGGTCCAGGCAAAGAGGAATGCTTCCACCAACCAATTTTAAGAACTGGCATTATCTTAGATGTAGATTATCAGGTACATAGATAAACTTTATCAGGTGCTTGTGTTGTTTTGATGTGTGTGAAGGCGGCTGATGATGACACATCTACAGCCATACTTCAACTTACGAGCTTAATGCGTTCCGAGACTGAGCTCGTATGTCAATTTACTCGCATGTTGGTGCAATTTATTTATATATAGAACAATTAAATATATATTGATTGGTTTCCATACTCTAAAAAAGCAAATAAATCACTCAAAACAAGATATTGTAACAGAAAGAACATGTTGGTTATTGTCCTTACGTACTACATGTTTTCAAAAAGCAACAAATAAAAAATAATGCAAGGAAATGTGATTAATTAAAATGTAAAATTAAATACATACAATAGCAGTTAACACTCGCATTTGCCAGAGAGGGAGATATAAGTTATCCTTCGTTACAACATTTGACTTTGATAAATTTGAATTTTATCAAAGTGTTAAAAGACAAACTTAAAAGCAAACCTAAAAGCAAACTTTCATTTTCAACTAAACGTAATTAAAATTTCTGCGGCGTTCATAGTTTAAGTTTCTCGCTGGTTAGTGAGAAATATTTCCTTTTTTTTCGCTTTCACGACTAGCCGGCCGTTTTAAGATAAACCTATCTAAGGACGTTTGCCTTTGTCGCCCTTGCAACATGTTGCGATTAGGACGAACACAGGTGTCGTCATAAATGGTTAATGCACGACCACTAGCCAGCTTGTCCGAATGTCTATTAAACAGTTTGGATAGACAGCGCCGGCCTTTTCACATAGCATCGTTTCAGAGTCGCTGTCACCGGCCAATTGTTTGTCCAATGCCATCAGCGGTCGTGAAGATCGCTGCACCGTTTAGAAACTATGGTTAGTCCTTTTGCGAACTAAATGCCCTGAATATAATCCTTCTGTTTGATAATTATGAATGTATTTCTGTCATATTGCCGAGCTAGCTCAATCACGCATACACATTTCGCATATTTTTCAATATTTTTCCGTTTAAATCAATTGTTATCATTTGCTTTTTCTTGTATTATCTTTCATTTTACTGGCAAACTTTTGGTCTACGCACAGTACGTTTAATTCACATAAATCTGCACAGAAAATCGTGCACAAAAAACACGGTACAACAGTATAACCTGAGCAGTTGAAAAATACAGAGTGATGCTGTTCTCATAAAACCCCTCCGGCATACTTGGCAACTGACTCAAATGCTCGTATCTCAAACAAGGCTCGTATGTTAGTGCTAAAACTTGCTTGAAAGCTGGCTCGTATCTCAAGTTTCTCGTACGTTGGAGCACTCGTAAGTTGAAGTTTTACTGTATTTTCATGTTGGTGCTTTGAAAAAATTTAGTTCTACAGCTGCAAAAGATATAGATCCATAGTTTGATTAGAAATAGAGTTTCTGGTGACTAATAAATGACTAATTCCATGTCATCAGGTTGCTGCCAGTGACCAGTGATTGTTCCAATTTTCATAGTCTGTCAGTTTTAGACAGCAAAATGCTGATAGGATTTAGGATTACAGATTTAGGATTCACCATAATTTTGAGAGTTGGCTCAACCCGGTATTGCATGAAAACCGTTTCTTACCAAAATGTGAGTGGTCAAATGAACAAAAAATTATAAAGCTTGTACACAACTTTCAGAGAGTGGTTTCTTAGTACAGATGGGATGAAAAAATGTTCATCTAGTTCAAATTCTATTCAATTTTTAAAGAAACTAAAAGGTTTTTAAATTGTAGTTTTAAAGTGTATAAAACAAAGCTACATAAAGAGTTGTTGGAATTTTTCAAAATTCATGTGTAGAGGTGGGCCTACCACCATTGCCACTTTTAGACCAGGGATCGCGCGTTACGCTTTTTTCAAGCTTCCATCAAATTTTAGAGTTTTTCTATATTTGTTAATGTTTATGGTGGTCATCCATAACAATCAAAAGGCATTCATCAGTTTTTTCAGAATGCTGTAAATGTCTAAGATTGGTGTTGAAATGTGATCAAAATTGCTAATTTTGTCATTCGCTCTTACACCTAGCGAACTTCAGAATTCATGAAACCAATACATTTCTCATTGGTCATCTAAAACTAGGTCAATATTTTTGTTTGCTTGAACATGTTTTCAACAGTTTTTTAGAGCTCTAAAATATATCTCATGGAGGTTTGTGGTTGTCAATCCTGTTTTCACAAACTGTTTCATTAACCTAAAATGGTGATTTATAAAAGGTCGTTAGGTTAAAGGTGTCAAAAGGTTATAGATGTTGATGAATAGTGAAGAAGACTTCAAAATTGTATCGATGCTTATGTAACAATAGCAAGCAAACCAATGAAGTGATGCCCGGCAAATTCAACTAATTTTTCAAATAATCCATTAATTTTTCAAATTAGAAGTTCAAGTGATTTCGATAAGACAAATGAATTATATGTAAGTTTAGAGCAAAGTTATTTTGAAGATGTTTTGGAGTGAAAGAAAGACTTGAAATTCTTTAAAATATTTTGTTTCTGTACGAGCAAAGAGAAAAATGTTTGATGTTGTGTTGCAGTGTTCTTAGTCGTAAAGTACATGTATTTAGTATTTATTCGTCAAATATAGTCATACAATCGTGGTTTATACTGTCTGATCCTTTCTCAGCTTATAGAGGCCCAGCACCTAGATATCTCATTTAGACTGAACGGACCGCAGAGACAAGTTCTAAAAATGGACCGAAGACAGAGGGAGGGCTCTCACCAGTAAGTTTATGTTTGGTGGCTTCCATTAATGATACGCGATTGCTTCTAGTTTTTACAAGTACATTTTGGGTCAATCATATCATTCATGCTTTTAGTAAAATAAATAAGTGTATAAATTATTCAATATTATGTGTTATTTTGTGCAATACTTTTATGTTTTACAAAGTTTGTCATCATGCCACCTGTGACACGATGTCATGCCATAACTGGTTATCAGGTTGCTTTTATTGAAATGGTATGATAGTCATTGCATTAGCTACTTGCCTTGTCATGTCTAGGAATGGCTAGCTATCACCTGCAGCAACTGTCATACTACTGCTCAGCATGGAGTTTGTTTTACAGAATCCACATTACGGAGCCCGGAGACTATCAACTCTGTTTTGACAACACATTCTCAGCTTTCGCTTCCAAGCAAGTTTTCTTTGAGGTTTATGCTGACATTGATGATGACACCTTCCCTAATACGGTACCACAGCTCGCTGATCCAGAAGAAGTTGAGCAGGCTGAAGAAATCATTGATATTACCATGGAGCAGATAAAGGTACAAGTACCTGTATATGTCTGTCTAGAGCAGGGATGTCAGACTCAATTGTACAAGGGGCCAAAATTCAAAACGCACTCTAGGTCGTGGGCCGAACAGGATAAACATTTATTGAACACACTAAAACTAAATGTTTTTGGAACACAAATATGGATAAAAACAGACAAGAATATCATTCTGAAACAAACCTCAGGTTAAATTGACAGGATAAGTACGCAGCAAGGCAGCTGAAGCATTGTATTATGGTATTTGTAGGTCTGTGCAGTATAATATTATCAGCGCTCCACATCGATAGACCATGAATAACAATAATGTAAATCGATCTTGCGGGCCAGATCTGATTACATGGCGGGCTGGATGTGGCTGCGGGCTGTGAGTTTGCGGGCCGCGAGGTGCGG
The DNA here is from genome assembly GCF_963576615.1 of Watersipora subatra. Classification (NCBI taxonomy): domain Eukaryota; kingdom Metazoa; phylum Bryozoa; class Gymnolaemata; order Cheilostomatida; family Watersiporidae; genus Watersipora; species Watersipora subatra. The sequence goes on from NC_088709.1 coordinate 66,302,910, forward strand.
GCCGTGAGACACATGGGGGCTAGACGTTGATCAACGATAGGCCAGTTTTCTATTTACTTCTGTTCCATCCCATTGAAAACTTTCAAATTGGAGAGCAAAAGGTGATCGGTTTTTTGCTAAACAGGGTGTTAATGCTAATCACATTAGGTTTTAGATTAGAAGTTCCTGCGATCATCAATTTTTCATCAGTCAATGGTGCTATGAATGTTCACGCACAAATGTATGATGAGCATTGTATGGTTAAAACATTACCAACTATCGATTCTGGCATCAAAGATACATTGCAGAGCTTGAGAAAATCATGAATACCGCAAAACCTCTATTTGGACTCTTTGGCGTTGAATTTTTCAATCCTTTTCATATAGTGACATGCTATTAGAGATGGCGTTCAAATAAAGGTGGCATTCATATAGTTGTTTACGGTGAATCACTTATTATAGCTATAGATCATTTTAATATTTGGCATTAGTTCATTATAAATCTAGAACGGTGTGATTTTGTTTTCAATTATGGAAATAGGCAAGTATTGCAGAGCACTGTTGTGTCTAACACAAATCTTGTATAATATGTGCTAGATACTTTGGAGTACTATGGCATAATGCAAGTTAATTACTGTAGAGTACTACTGTATAATGTATGCTAAAGACTGTAGAGTACTACTGTATAATGCAAGCTAAGTACTGTAGAGTACTACTGTATAATGCAAATTAATTAGTGTAGAGTACTACTGTATAATGCAAATTAAATGCTGTAGAGTACTACTGTATAATGTATGCTAAATACTGTAGAGTACTACTGTATAATGCAAGCTAAGTACTGTAGAGTACTACTGTATAATGCAAGTTAATTAGTGTAGAGTACTACTGTATAATGCAAACTAAGTACTGTAGAGTACTACTGTATAATGTATTCTAAATACTGTAGCATACTGCTATATAATGCAACTTAAGTACTTTAGAGTACTACTGTATAATGCAAGTTAATTAGTGTAGAGTACTACTGTATAATGCAAGCTAAGTACTGTAGAGTACTACTGTATAATGCAAGTTAATTAGTCTAGAGTACTACTGTATAATTCAAACTAAATGCTGTAGAGTACTACTGTATAATGTATGCTAAATACTGTAGAGTACTACTGTATAATGCAAGCGAAGTAATGTAGAGTACTACTGTATAATGCAAACTAAGTACTGTAGAGTACTACTGTATAATGTATTCAAATACTGTAGCATACTGCTATATAATGCAACTTAAGTACTGTAGAGTACTACTGTATAATGCAAGTTAATTAGTGTAGAGTACTACTGTATAATGCAAACTAAGTACTGTAGAGTACTACTGTACTGTATAATGTATGATGAATACTGTAGAGTACTACTGTATAATGCATGGTGAATACTGTAGAGTACTACTGTATGACAAGGCCTAATTGTAGAACACACTTAAAGCTGTACAGAAGCACACAGAAAAGACTCGATCACTCCAAGCACTTCTGACCTCCCACATGAAGCGTGATAGAAGCATTTCTGAGGACAACTATACAAGGGTCAACATTTTCTCAGGTTGGTCAATTGATCATTCGCATATCCTCTCCTATAACATATGCATCCTCATCGCATTTCCTATAGTCAACTGGTCAGTATATATATACACGTATGTATAATATACATGTATATATATATATATATATTATATAGAATAATTTAAAATAATTTAAAAGAAGATAAAAATTTTGACTATTATATTTACACTACTAATAGTTTCGTGTTAAAAACACTCATCAGGTCACTAATGCATTCACCATGCATTATACAGTAGTACTCTACAGTATTCATCATACATTATACAGTACAGTAGTACTCTACAGTACTTAGTTTGCATTATACAGTAGTACTCTACACTAATTAACCTGATGAGTGTTTTTAACACGAAACTATTAGTAGTGTAAATATAATAGTCAAAATTTTTATCTTCTTTTAAATTATTTTAAATTATTCTATATGCACTGCCTTTATGGCATTGAGCACTCTTTAGTCAGAAGATTTCCACTAGATATATTAGTATATATTATATATATATGTGTATATAAACTATAAATTCCTAAGAATTATGGGCTAGTATTACTAAAATTAGAGTGCTCAACAAATATATTGGAGCAGCTATATACTAATAAATTATTTGAAAGCAATACTTATCTTTTTTTTCCAGCTACTGTCAGTTTCATGATATTCTCATTCGTCAGGCTGTGATGGAATCTATTCCATCACAGCCTGACGAATGAGAATATCATGAAACTGACAGTAGCTGGAAAAAAAAGATAAGTATTGCTTTCAAATAATTTATTAGTATATGTGTATATATATATATATACAGTGAAACTCGGATAACTCGCCCTCGGATATCTCGAACACATGGTTAACTCGAACGGATTTGTTTGGTCCATTCCCACGCAATGATAAATTGCTTTAGATAACTCGACCTTTACCAGTTTTTTTGCCCAACGGCTAACGGAGACGGTTGTTATCGCTTTAGAATATCACCTTATTCCAAGCCATAGAGATAAACAACAACGTTTAGTAGTTCTTAGGCGTCATTATTACCACCATCGGCAAAATATTTTTGTTAACGACTTTTCTAAAGGTTTGCAAAAATCAAATTTTACCTAACATCCGCTTGGGGATAGCCCTCCGCAAGCAAGGAGAAGCGAGGTAACCTTCAGATAAACTTTAAGAAAAATCGGCAAAACTAGTTTTTGCTAAAACACTCAAAAGAAAAATATGTCTTTTTGTTCTGAGAGTTTCAACCGCGATCAAGTTTTGCCTATTTTAATCTGAATGTCTTGGCAGTCGCATCACCTAAAACAAACTAACGAATCTCAAGTAATAAAAGGAAAATATTTATACTTTCTGATAAAAATTGTTAAAATATTACATGAGAGGTCCCTTGACTTGCAACAAGCAATCAATGCTTTTGATTTATATATAGTTTGTATATGTACTGATAAATACAATAATACATGCACTTGTGACAGTGTTCTCATAACTCGAACGCTCTGATAACTCGAACACTTTCTCTCGGTCCCGTGAAGGTCGAGTTAGCCGAGTTTCACTGTATATACAGTGAAACATGGATAACTCGCCCTCGGATATAGCGAACACATGGTTAATTCGAATGGATTTGCTTGGTCCGTTCCCACGCAATGATAAATGGCTTTATATAACTCGACCTCGGCACCGTTAACTCGAACAGTTTTTTGCCGAATTCACAAACGGTTTCCGTTCAATTTATTTCGAAGGAGTTTTCACTAGTCGCGGAGCTGAGACTACTCTGCTTTCTTAACGAAAGCGCTTTTAGTACGCGTATAGTGTACGTATAATTTCCCGCGTACCGTATAATGGAACCAAAAAAGAAATCGTCTAAAAATGATTAATAGGGTCGCTAAGACGTTCGCTTAGTTACGGCCAAGCTATAAACATTGGAAGGTATTAGCGATAAAAATTTAATAAAGATAGACACAGCATGCAAAAACATATTGTAACAGTGATTATATGCGGATACATAAAGATAAAATGTCACAAATAGGCTCGTGGCTTGGCGTTCGCTACAACAGACATCCGCTTTACGATGGCATCACGCAAGCAAAGAAAAGCGTGGAAACCTTCTGACAAACTTAAAGTACTCGAGGAAATCGAAGCAGGACAAAAGCTATCAGCATTATCAAAAAGAGAAAATCTTTCAAAAAGTACAGTGTCAACATGGATTAAACAAAAAGAACGAATAAAATCGTTATGTGACCAAAATTCATCAAGGCTAAGAGATCGTTCAACGTCGCATGATGATTTGGATGGTGTATTATTGACTTGGTTTAGACAAGTGCGTAGTGAAGGCATACCTATTGATGGGCCAATTTTGTTAGAAAAGGCTAACAAGTTTTTAAGGACTATAATAACTGTTTAAAATCTATTTCTACAATAAGTCACACTGTTGATCTTTGTCAAAAAAATACCTTGTCACAGACTACACTCGATAAGTTTTTTAAATGAAACAACTGATCAGATGTAAAGCATGTTTTTTTGCATTGGTCATAAATGTTTAGTTATGTCCAGTTTTAAAAATTATCAGAAAGAATAGATATTTTTCTATTGGGCTGAGATTTGTTTGCAGTTTTAGGTGATGTGACCGACAAGACGTTTTAAGATTAAAATTGGCAAAATTGATCTCGAGTAAAACACTCAGAAGAAAAAATATCTTCTGAGCGTTTTAACCGCGATTAGGTTTTGCCAATTTTAATCTGAAAAAGTTCTGGCAGTCACATCACCTAAAACAACACACAAATCTCAAGTGTATAAAAATATCTATACTTTCTGATAAATACTTTAAAACTCTACATCAGATGCCTTTTAACTTACAACAAACAACCTATACTCTAGTTTTATATATACATGTAGTTTGTATATGTATCTACTGATAAATACATTCACTTGTGACTGTGCTCTGATAACTTGAATGCTCTGATAACTCACACACTTTTGCTCGGTCCCGTGAAGTTTGAGTTATCCATGTTTCACTGTATATATACACACATATATAAGGGTGTGTATATATATATATATATATACATATATATATACACATATAAGTGTGTGTATATATATACACATATAAGTGTGTGTATATATATACATGTATATATACACATATAAGTGTGTGTATATATATACATATATACATGTATATATATATGTATATATATACATATATATATATATATGTATTTATATGTATATATAAATGTGTGCATGCACGCATACATGTACACTCATACCTCACCATGCGAGCTCAATGCATTCTGGGATTGAGCTTGTATGTCAATTTACTCACATCTCAAGATAATATTTCCTATATAAAATGTCTAAGTACAAATTAATCCATTTAATCCGTGCAAATTAATCCGTTAGCATACAATGAAAAAACACCTAAGCAGGATATAACGCTGAAAAACTTGTTTTTAATTGTTGTATTTCAGTAGCAATAAAGTAGCAATTACCTATTTAGTTGTTATTATCTACAATAAAATGTAGCATCATTATGTACACTACCTTATGGAGTTTTTACTTTCGAGACAGACATTGTGGATAACGGCCGTCTGAGAGAGACTTGAGAGCATTGCGTTCGGTACATTAATCACTTTGTTTTTGGCTTCTTATACTTTTAGTACCTGTTTCCAGTCAACCGCGTTTTGCCTCATGTTCCCTCTAATTTTTAGACCTTTTAAAAACCTTTTTCAAACTGATTCGAAGAGAAAGACCGAGCGATGTTCTTCTTGAAAGCAGTCTCTCACATACTTGGCCAGATAGTGGCCACTGACAACCGGCCCGTGTGCTCGTATCTCAAAGTTACTCGTATCTAAAGGAGGAAGCTCGATCGAAAGTTCGCGTTTATTTTGAGTTTCTCGCGTGTTGGGATACTCCTATGTAGAGGCGAGACTGGATATACGATAAATTCATGAATCTGCACAAGATCATCTGTTAATGTGTGAACTGCTAACATGTGAACTGTTAACATGGAAACTGTTAACATGGGAGCTGTTAACGTGTGAACTGTTAACATGTGAACTGTTAATATGTGAACTGTTAGCTAAATGCTGCAGTTTTTATATTATTAACTAGTTAAACGAAACATAGTTTTACAATTATACTTTAGCAACAATATGTAAATCTACTTAATGAACCAAACTAAAGCGCTTACAGTTCCTACTACAATAAGCTGAAAACTTAACTCCTGATACTTAAGGTTTGTTTGCGCTAGGGTGGCGCTTGTAATAAATGAAGACAAGTAGATCTCCACTGTTTATATTAGTTCTCTATAATAACTCCTTTAGTATAGCCAATCAGTGCTAATTTTTACTATAATAAGAGCCCTGTTCGTCTATCTGAAGGCACAGGTGGATGTTGGGTAAAAATATTGCATCATATGAGATTTGAATTCGCAACTTTCAGCACGATAGGCCGACGCTCCGATAAATGCACCAATCAACCACCCACTAGCATGTCAGAATAATTGTACTTATAATTATTACACCTGATGATATCTCACGACACGCTAGACTACCTGGGTACTAGTTCTTACAAATACTTGCGATGTTGATTTTTCGTACAATACTGTCTTCCCAGCAATTTGAAACTTGGATTTTTCTCTCCAAAAAGACAATATTCACTCCAATTTGAACACATTTTAAGACCAGAGGTAGGCTTACTGCTCGCTGTAGTAGGCCTAGTTGTAAGTGCTTTAGTTTGCTTCATTAAATACATTCATACATCGCGGCTAAAGTATAATTGTAAAACTATGTTTCTTCAGAGTAGGTAAAAAATATGAAATCTGCAGCCTTTTTTTCTTTTGAACTGTTAACTTGCTAGCAAATCATTTTTGCACTGATATTGAAATTTATCGCAAGACATGATACAAAAATTTTCATGTTTTCAAAAGTTTAGCTCTCTCATTTATACTTTCGTAACTTCATGATTTTCTCCATTTGTTATTACTTGAGTGTGGTATTATATGCTGTCTCTTCAGGTATATACCTCTCAGCCATGGTCCTTGTCAGCGTAGGTCAGGTGATCATGATTCGAAGTCTTTTCAACACTGGACAAGCTCATCATATAAAAGTGCCTACATGATAACTTTTTTGTTTCCATTCCTATGAAATGATACATCTATAATTTCTTTCATTAGCCTTGTTTAGTAATTAGATCAAACATCATTTTTCTTAGACTCAATATTTTTGCTCATTTCTCTGCTTTTATGTTTAGTTTATTGGATTCAATTTCATTCATTAATCTAGGTTATACAATCACGAACAAGTTTAGCTGTTGATAGAGTAGTGGCAGACATTGTTTCAGCTTGTGTATATAACTGCATAATGCCTTACTTTTTGATTGCAATATATTGAACATTTATTGCGTTTATCACACCTTTTTCTTGGTAAGTTTCTGCTTTCCTTAACAATTTGGCACGTTTTACTATATACATAGGCATATAATCGCTCACTATATAATCTTGGTTCAGCATCTATCTTATATTATCAATAAAATCATCATATAATTAGCATTAAAAAACAAGCTAATATGCTTTTTACATTGACAAAGTTCCAAATACAATATTATTAAACTTCACCAAATTATTTTAAAATTTGTGCTCGTTCAAAATCAGAAGGAGACTACGTGGAGTAGCTGCCTAACAAAATTTTAAAATCTCCAGCAACTTTGCTCCATTGTCCGCTCAGAGGAACGACATATATGTGAGGGCAGCATTTGTGACAGCTTGTCAGCAGCTATTAGCAGGAAGTATGTTACAAAACATGAAAGGCTCAAATTAGAACAGGTAGTGATTTGAATAGCTGAAAATTTCGCTAGCAATAATTAAGTGTGAACATGCATGATGTAAAGATAAACCCATAAACAAAGCAAGCTTTTCTACTTACAAACGGGGAGGCAAAGTAAATCCGCATATTGTTAGTATCGAATCATAGTGATAGAAGAAAGCCTAACATTGTCTCCTACAGTATTTCTAGTTTCTTGGGCTCAATTTATTTCATTTCTCAAATCAATCTAGGTCATACAATCACAAGTTCAGTAGTAGATTCAGCCGTTAGTTGTATTTTAAAGGTGTAACTTGCAGTTGCATGAAACTACTCATGTCCGCATCTATGGTTTAAGGTTTCTTTTATACTATTCCTTTGTGTCATGCTTCGACTGATAGTTTTAATCTTGACAATCAACAAGAACTACAGCATGGTGTAGATATTAACTGTACTTTACTTAATGTATGGCAGAATGGTTAATTTCACCCAATCACACTAGCTAGGTATCAGCATTAGTGATACCAGATTTACTGGAGAGAAAGCTTGGCCTCAGAAAACTGTTCCAACCAGGTTGGCAGTATTGCTTTGTCTCATCCATTCACTGTTAGACCATATAATGTTCTATTTAACCATTTGCTTCCATCTAATCACTTTGATGAAATAATTAGCACCTATGGTACAGTTCTCAGCAAAAATAGTTTTTGTCTGTCTAATCAAACAAATACTGAACAAATATTTTTTTCATTAGCAATTCTGGATTTATTGCAAAATGTTTTTGATCATCCGATCACGTGTGAGATAGTATATTGTCCCACCCAATAATCATCAAGTTATCCCAACACACAATGTCGAACAGATCTCCTCTCAAATCTACATGGCTGTTTTTAATATATATATAAGTCTCTTTAGCTGTATTTACATAGACAGTTACACAAGAACACATATTCATAAAATTTTAAAATTCAAATTTTGAAACTGGCTCTAACAAGTAAATCATCACATGTGGCTAAGGAAGGAAGTGTAAGCATGATATTTCAGCTCTAAAGTGTTATTCTGTTTATACTAAGGATGTCTGTATATGCCTGCCTGTCGCGTCTGTCTGCAAATCTGGTTTTGATATATTAGTCTCTACTTTTTGTATCTGGTGTGTGGCTCACGTCCTGCATACATTTATTAGTCAAAGTCAGTTTTGCATAAAAATCAACATCACCATTTGCTAAGCCATCTTTTTACTAATGCGCTGTTAGCTGTCTCATGCTACATGTACTTCATCAGTGATATCCTATATCAAATAGACTGCTTCCATTGAACATCATCCCTTGTTACACAATAGCAAGTATTGGGTAGAATACAAATTCTACGCACTTCACTTTTAAGAGAAAATGACCCGTAAGGGTAGCACTGCCAAACAGGTAGGCCAGTTACATGTATATGATACATCTTTACTAAATACTGACATAAGTATGTGAAAGCTATAATTGTTGTGGTTTTCTACAAATTACACAAACTTGTAGAGGTACCTGATGTTCTCATTACTTATCCTTGTTTCTTTTAAGGAAATCCTAGAGAAAAAAATAATTCAATCAGATTAATGCTTTATTTGAGGCAATACTTCCCATCCCTACCACCTTGTTGTATGTAAGCAGTTTATGATTCAGTATCAATACTTCCCATCCCTACCACCTTGTTGTATGTAAGCAGTTTATGATTCAGTATCAATACTTCCCATCCCAACCACCTTGTTGTATGTAAGCAGTTTATGATTCAGTATCAATACTTCCCATCCCTACCACCTTGTTTTATGTAAGCAGTTTATGATTCAGTATCAATACTTCCCATCCCTACCGCCTTGTATGTAAGCAGTTTATGATTCAGTATCAATCCTCATCTCTACCACCTCTTTGCATATAGGAAGTTCATGTTTCATTACAAATGTTTCCCATCCCTAACACATTCTCGTATGTTTTAAAGGTCACTTAAAGGTAATAGGCATGATAAAATATCCCTTACTATAGCAAGAGCCGTGTCCTTCCAGAAGCCAGAGTTGAAAGTTGGAAAAACAGATTTTAGCATACAGGGTTCAAACTCGCAACTTTTAAAATGGTCCGACACTCTAACGGCTGTGCCAATTAATCACCCAGTGCCATAGATGAATAATTGTATGTATAGCTATTACGCCTGATGATCTCTCACAGGCATTAGACTACCTGGGTACAATTCTATCATTTAGTGGTCTTTAGCTGGAATTCACTAGTAAAAGGTGTCTCAGCTAATTTCAAATTTTATTTTAATTTAATTCTAAATTTTTATGACAGAAAGAGCTACAAGTTATAGGAGTTTTAGCGACCTTCTTATGACCCCCATGAGTAGAGAGAGCATTACGCTATTACATCAAAGTATCTTTCAATCATCCTGTGTTTTGCTTGTTGTTTTAAGCAAAACATAGAATTAGAAGTTGGCTCAAATGCGTCAAAAATTCTGGAAAAGACTCAGAATGTAGGCTTGAAAAGCTCGATATTTTGAACAATAAAGTTTTATAACATCTCAGGCAGCATATTTTTGTGCTATCCAAACTGCTGTCTTCAATTAGGAGTGCAGCCTTGGACTCCCTAATACATGCTCTCAACAATGATCTAACATTGAGTGTTTCACTGACTGTAATCATATAGCCAATGTAACTAGATTAGTTTAGTAAAATACTACTAGTAGTCACTGAGATCGCTGCATTATCATGACAGTCAACTTCCAGGCAGTGATGCCATATAAGAGAATGGGTAGTGGCCGTCGACATAGCTTGTCAAGGGATGACGACTCTTCCGATACAGGTCAGCCAAATTTTCTCTGCTTCTTTCTTTTCCTTTACTAGTTTTTACAAATTTTTGGTATTTTCAAATGTAAATGATTATTAAATCACCTGACTTCAAAATTTATAACCATTTTATTAATGACAAGATTTTATCTATTGTATTTTTCAGAGTGAAAACAATTTTGTGTTTTCGTTCATCACAAAACATGAAAAAAAAGTTTGCGATAAATCGTTAAAAAATGAAAATATAATGCTAGTGCAATTGTGACTAAATAGTAAAAATGCATTTGACGTGTAGAAGTATTTATTGATCTAAGATGTTAAATGAGTATTTTAAAGCTTAATTTAAAAGCATCCGCGTATCTCTCATAGGGAATTTGTTTTTTGCCAAAAATTATTAAGAGACTCTATTACAAGAAATTATTAAGACACTGCATGTAGCTATGCCATAGTTTTTTTAAAGATTGCAAGATTCTATAACCTGAGTTTAACGATTTCACATCCACCATAACTATTTTAGTATGCATGTTATTCTGAAATGTCATATGTCACATCACATTCTACCTGTATAGCACCTGCACGGTGTGGTTAAAATATAAAAAGCTTGTATTAATTTAAGACAATTTGATTACAAGTTTTCAAAATCTGTTCTGTTTTATTATTTGATAGAGCAAGCCATTGACCTTGAAAATAAGATATCTTTTACTTGCTTTCCAATAAACACCAAGTTTTTTTTTCCAAGCCAAATATCGGAAAATTTTAGGCACTTCTATATTTGTTAAAATGGTAAACGTGTGTCTACCTTTTTAAGAAAAACACACATTGCAAGAATTATGATGATGTTTAATAAACCCTAATATATCATGATGTCAGCATCAATTATATAAGACTTGTGATCCTAACACTGACGGTTGAATAAACTAATCCTAGCTAACCTATTTGGGAATTCTCACTTTCAAAATCTTTCTATTTTGGACGACCTGCTTTTACATGTAATATATAGATACGGGTTAAGTCAAAGGGTCAAATATTGCTAACTACTAGATGCCATCATCAATAACAAGGTTATTAAAGTAACCATGGCAACTTAACAACAATTATGTTATCACTTGATTGATTGGATATTTATATGTTGAGTTAAGAGTTCTTCAAAACTTTGAAGAACTCTTCAAAACACACTCATACTCACTATTAAAGAGAACTGTAATTATTTTATGTGTTAACTTCTTGGGTGTATGCAGCAAGCAATAAAAGGGCTCTGTTAGAAAAAAATGCACGATTTTGCAGCTAACCGATTGGAATATGGTGGAGTGAAGTGAAACTCCACCCATCTTATATGGAATATAGAATGGGCATTTGGATTAATATTTTTTGGTTTTCTGTTGATGCAGAATAACATTTCTATGTATATAAATCTCAAAGTCTGTGTGTTGCGCGTATGTCCAGATATAGAGATTGAAATCTAGCAACCAAAAATTTGTATTGCACTGGATTAGAACTTCAAACCACCAGCTCTCAGAGCAACAAACTAGCCCATTAAGCTACGTGATATACAATGGTTTCATTAAGCAAATAGTCATTACGCTGGTTAAAATACGCATAACAACGCTGTGCTACTTGCAACCCCACTAAGGCTTGCTTTAACGGCTTTTATTAGTAAGTTCAGCAATATACTAGCTTGCTCGAATTAGCCAATAGCAACTGCATTACCTACTATTGTTTATAAGCTGCTTTTATTACCTGTGCAATGCCGGACAATCAGCTATTTTTTTTGTATAAAATATAACATTGTTAAACAGAAAGCAGAATAATGTGGTATTATACTAATAATGTTGTAAGAGTTACACTGAATAGTATAGTGGATGTTGAAAAATATAGTGGATGTGTAGAATATTACTTGAGTTGTCTGCTCTCATTGTAGATACAATATGGTAATATAATAACTCGGTATATAAAAAATGTCACTTCTTTCTAATTTGACAATCAATATTAATTATCTTTTTTGACCTGTCTCTAGATGAAATACTTGATCATTATACAGTTATGTTCTAAGGTAGTTTTCTTACCTAAAAGAAGCCAAAGAAAATGCTTAACAATTGATTTCCTTGTTTGTAAGAGTTAAGTCTTCCTTGTAACAAGCTGAGTAGAAAACTTGTCAAGCTAAGCAAGTAAACTTGAAGATAATTAACTCTAGCTCATATCTGGGGCCGACTTGATATCAAATATCTTACTATCTCTTTATACGCAGTGTAAACCCTACCAGTCTTACAATAGCATAAGTCTTGGAGAGTGGTGAAATGTTATCTAAACATTTGTCTAGTCAACCTGTTAGATTTTCAAGCATGCAGCTCATCAGAAATAAATATTCTAAGTAATCTAATCTTTCTTCTAGAAACTCACCTCTATGGCCATGATGGTTTCTGTTTGTCCTCATTTTGACCTGATTCATTATAGAAATGGTAAAAGGAGTATGTACCTTCACGTACACAGAGTACTTTCACCTATAGATGGAGAAAGAACCAAAATTTTTGCTATAAAGCTTCTATTATCTAGCCATGCCGCTTCAAAACAATCCTCAGGCAATAACAATTTATAGCCTGAGGATTGTAATGATATACAGTATGATATGATCATCTACAAGTTGCAGTTTGAAAAATTGATAGATGTTTGCTGATCCTTTGCTCTGGCAATCTTTGATTTTATTCTTTTGTTTTTTCTCTATTCGTCTTCACGTCATGTGTTCTCCTGTTACATTTTCTCCACGAGTTAATTTTGGATTAAGTTGCTTTTGTATTAGTAGTTTATTACATTTAGATGGAAAACATGCCATTTGATTGGCTGTTGCTATTTTATAATATCATTGAACTATTAATTTGAAGGGCAGCATTTTGAACAAATAACTTGACACAGCATTGACTATTTGCCTGAGAGAACTAATAAACCAACAGCCTCACTTTGCTTAAGTTGAGGAAAAGAGAGAACATCTTTTTAAAGATAAAAATAAATTTTCAAACCTTATGTAACCATAATCGATTTAGAATTTGCTCGTAACTTTCAAAATGGTAATTATTATCTTATAAGAAAATAATACTTTTAAAATTCAAAAGTTACTTGCAAAATGATAATTATCATCCTATAAGAGAATAATACTTATAGAACTCAAAAGTTATTTTCAAAATTATATTTTTAGATCACGAGTATTCATTGCAATCCTATCATCATCTTCGTGATGAGACCTCTTTTGGCCTGAGGCGGAGAAATATTTCTAATAACGCTCAAAAGAATCCTCCAAGCAAAAAGGGCAAAGGAGAATATCCTCATAATCTAAGTACAAAGGCTATTTGCATAAACTTTGTCACTGTCGTTATATCAACCATTGGACTCATAGCCTTGGTTCTTGGCTACTGTTGTCTTGGTGGAGCGGTATTTCAGTGGCTCGAAGCTGATTCAGAAGAGGAAAATGTGCTAAATGACAGAAGACTTGTTGAAGCCCTGGTGAAGCAGCACGCTGCCAAGCTGTACACTCAGCTACAACAAGATGCGTCCAACCAGACTATTGACAGAGTCAGCATAATCAGTGATGTCCTAGATAATGTAAGCAGTGACGCTTTTGATGTAGCCCAAAACCAAAACTGGGATGGAATGCCTCAAGGAGACCCGCTATCTCTAGACTGGACTTTACCAGGAGCGATTCTCTTTTCTGTGACTACTATAACAACAATAGGTAAGCTTGATGTTATAAGCCACAGTTGGTAACATTAAATGGTATCTGGCGACAGGTGAGCCGATAAATTTTACTGAAACTAGAAGTTTCATATGTTTGGAGTTTGATTTAGAGTTGAGTTTCCTCAGTTCAATATATATACATCTCAGCATTTGTCATCCAGATGTCCGGTTACAGGGATAAAGTTTAAGGAATGAAAAATCTGCTTGGCACTAGATTTGATCTCAAAACCTCCAGTTTTCCATACAGGTGTACTACCCACTTACTACAGTGGTAGTGTACAAAGTAGCAATTGCTTGAGAAATACTAGTATAACATCTACATAACGTCATGGCGCGACGTGACGTCATGACGTCATGACGCGACGTCATGACGCGACGTCATGACGCGACGTCATGACGCGACGTCATGACGCGACGTCATGACGCGACGTAATGTAAAGCTGGCTTCATGGCCCTTACTATAAGTTACCAGCTTAAACTACTCAAATTTATCTGGTAAATAATTTATTACCCTTGCAACGCCGAGCCTTCTGCTTGATATATATACATACATGTATATATATATATATATATATATATATATATATATATATATATATATATATATATATATATAGATAGATATATATATATATATATATATATACATACATGTATATATATATAGATAGATAGATATATACATATATATACATACAGGTATATATATATACTAGTATATGTTTTTAAGGTGGATTTTGGATAAAAGCAAGAGATACATGTAATGTGTAGCTCCACATCAACTATTTATACTGAACAATGTTAGTATAGAAGATGGGCTATTTTTGTAGCATTAACAAAATCTTTAGAATTCAACTGTAATAACAGAATTAGATTGCATGATCACTACATACATGTAGTTCAATTTATCTGGGTCATTTTGCTGGCGCCAAGCAAATCCTTACCAGTTGACTTGAGCAGAAGTTATATATATAAATATACTAGCCTTTGCCACACTTGTATATTACCTAATCAAAATCCCAGGGCACAAATTTAAGAGCTGTACATCCTCTGCCAAAGCAGTGCATCTTCAAAATTGTTGTGGGTCTGTGTACATCAACACACGACCCCTAAATGATATTAGGCCTATTAATATTTCTAACCCAATTGAGAGCCTTTGGCAAACCAACCTAAAAGGTTGCTCTGATTTAAGTAATAATCAAATGTTGGTACCGGGTGGCTACACCAAAATACGTGAAGAAAGTGACAAACAACATGTGGGGGAAAATGTCAGGTGGTTCTTCAAAGCAAAGGCTTTCTCACTAAATATTAGTGAGACAGTTTTTTACCCCAACAGTCCTTTTCAAGGCCACCGATATTATTCAACAGTTGTTTTATTGCTAGGGTAGTAGTTTTATTAATTTCAGTGAGTTGTGTAGTGTTTGTTAGAATATTTGGTTGCTCCATCTTAAAAGTAGTACACAATGTCATTTTTGAAAATGGTATGCTGTGACATTTCTAGATGGATTGTGAATTGCTATGCATTTAAATAACTTTAAATAAAATATTTAGATTTTACGAATTTTTTTTTTCATTTCAAGCATAGGTTTTCTAAACATATGTACTTTTGCGAGATTTGTCTTAAAACTAGCTGGTTAAATCTAAAATAAAAAAGTGGATGTCTCGACAAATTCAAAGCGCCATTGTTTTCAACTCAACTGTAAGAGCGAAAATACATTTCCCAATTTCTTTACTTTTGTTAACTTTTACCAGGTTATGGATTTATAGCTCCCAAAACCTCAACAGGCAGAATTATATGCATATTTTACTCGGTCTTTGGAATACCTATCACCATGTTGGCCATAGCCAATCTCGGGCTCTGGTTCGCTCGTCAAGTACGGAAAGTACACAAAGCCATCTCTAAGTTTCGAAAGAAAAAAACTGATGAAAGTAAGGTGGCAGAGGTAAGGTCAGCAGATATTTTTCCAGAATTACAAACAGAAAAAGAAATAAAGTGGTATTCATGTTTTTTACTTTATTTATTGAAAAATTTAAAAAGAGCAGAAGGTAATGCGGTCTTATTATTGACTGATGACAGACAGCATCAGCTAGCTTTGCATCATGACATGTAGGTTTTGAAGGTTGCAACAGGCAAATAGTGTGTGCTTGTAACCCGAGTAATATAATGATATACAGTATGATATGACCGTCTACACATGTGTACTTATAATAACCTATTAAAATCAACTAATAGCTTATAACCTGAGGATAGTAATAATATACAGTATGATATGATCATCTACACGTGTATACTTATAATAACCTATTGAAATCAACTAATAGCTTATAACCTGAAGATTGTAATGATATACAGTATGATATGATCATCTACACATGTATACTTATAATAAACTTAGCACTTGTGATGATTCAATTTATAACTTTTATAACTCCATTTATAACTTTTTCAGGTGCCAGTCATCATATCACTAATAATCATGGTCGGATATATTCTGGGCGGAGCAGCCCTTTTCTCTGAATGGGAGAAAAACATAAGCTTTATAGATGGCGCCTATTTCTGTTTTGTTACTCTGACTACAATAGGATTTGGCGATTTGGTAAGTGTCAGCGCAATATCTTGTTGACTTCAACAGACCCTGCATCACGAGAAGCAAATATAATACAGTGAAGAACAACACTATACAAATTGAGTTTATGTGACAAAAATTTGAGCTTTCTTAACTTCTCTGTTACTATTTAATTTATATCATGCAATAAAATTCAAAATCTGCATTGTAAATAAAATGCATAGTGCATTAGGACTAATGTCATATACAATTCATCATTTATACAGTATAAAAATGTTTGTATCCTTACACAAAATGGTATGGGATAATATAAAGAAATTACATTTAAAATCATAGCTATACATTATCTACCACATAGTTATTGTATAGCTACTATATAGCTATCAGCTATAGCTACTATATAGCTATCATATAGTTTTACATTTGCTATTGCTCTTGCCATTAATTTCAGAAGGGCCTACCGAGTTCATAAAACTCCACAAGGCATTAGATTACTTTCTCCGCACAAATTCTACGTGTAGTAGCTGCAGATTATATTTGCTAAATCAAGGGTTTCAGCAACATTCATGGATGTGTAGTGCAGCTGTAAAATGCTGATTTGAGAGTTTTTTTGCAGATTTAATAATTTGACGCTTTCAAATCTGTAGTAATACTCATAACCTCAACATAATTGATCATTTTTGGTGTGTGTGTATTATACCAAACTATAATCGATTGTATCAAATTTCCTTACACATCTAAAAGTGGAAGACTTAATAAAAAGTTGGTTTTTCAGCCAATACTCAATGATATTTTAACAAAAGGTTTCACACAATTGAGTAACTGTTTCTAGTAATGTGAGAGTTTTTCTCAAAAATGGGCTGGCTTGTCATAAAAATGCTTCACAGTAGTCAAGGCTTATTAGCCCATATCTACGAGGAGACAACTGACATTTTCACCCTCGAGTTATACAGTGATTGCACTTTTCCAAAAACACAATCTATGTCATATCCTTTGTGAAACAACCGGGAGCAATTTTGTTTATGCAATCAGGGCACCTTTGAGCAGCTACCACATGGATAATAGTTCTTTTAAATGCTATAGGTGCCAGGTGTTTACTCAGGAAAAGGTGATTGGATTCCAGAAGAAGACGGAAGCCGGTCAGGAGGAGATGCACTAAAACTAACTATATGTGGTGTTTATCTTTTCTTCGGCCTCTCCCTGCTTGCCATGTGTATGGATCTGATGAAAGAGGAGGTCAGAGCTAACTTCCTGTGGCTTGGCTATCGAACAAACTTAATGACGCAGCGATCAGCTGAAGAGGTCATTGAGGATTACATAGCTCAGCAGACAGGCGGCTAATGTGCATTTCGAATGATTCCCACTTTTATGTAAATACAATCATGTTTTATATTTATACTGAAAATAAACATACAATTAGCTTTGGAGTTGCCTGTTCATTAAAAAGATAACTACTGAAGAATGTAATTTGTTTGGCAGCACTACCTATGCGTTGCAGATTATAACCAAGCAAAGAGTAAGGTAAGAATTTATTAAAGCAAACTGCAATACAGTGTAGTTAAACTAATCAATGCTTAAGTTGTAAAAATGTTAGATTATGCAATAATATCACAAAAAGGTGCCAAACATAAGGAATGTTGATGAGCTTGCAAAAACAAGAGATTAAAAAATGCCAAATGTGAGAGATTGTCATTCATGGTAAAAAATATTTTAATTAAAAACTACAAATATAATTGGTAAAATTAGCAATAAATTATAAACTAAATCCTTAATTATAAAAATCCATTAGTGTAATGATACACTAAAGCAGTGCATTTGTGTTAGTGAGTATTCTTACGCATGGTTAGTTGGCTTTGCCTCATAAAAAATGAATAGCTTTAAATAGGAAAATTATCATCACATAACGATGACATCATTACTAGATCATCACCTAATAACAACCATCACTGATAACATTTATGATATCATCGTGACTTGGATGTCATCATTAGCACTTTGTGATGACATCATTAGCACTTTGTGATGACATCATTAGCATTTTGTGATGACATCATTAGCAGTGTGATGACGTCATTACTTTGTGATGAGATCATCACTTTTTGATGACATCATTAGCACTTTGTGATGATATCATAGTTTAATGACAACATAAAACATGACAACATAATTTGACCGTGAGGATAAAAACCAATCGTCCTGCTGCTGTATAAACTAATATCATCAACTAGGTAGTCTATTTTGTAATTCCTTCTTCATCATCTCCCAAGATTTTACAAACATGAGCTTGCTTGGTGCTGCGGAGGGCGCGCAGAAGTGAAGAGTAAGCACGGCTCCCCCGGTGTACTATCAGATCCAGCAGTTTAACACACATGAGAGAGCGAGACTTTTCCGCTGATATCGTCTGCACATCGTCTTCTGATAATATTCTGTAAATGAAAGTGTAGCCGCAGCTCATATAGTAAGCAAAGAGTGGAATCACAGAGATTAGGTTTAGCAATGTATCTGCCAAGTATGTCTAAGGTTTAAGTCTTTAAGATTTAAGGTTTAAGTCAATAAAGAATGCTGAAACCCTGTTAAGTTTTTTGTGACAAATTTCAGATGATGTTTCCTGCCTACTTATCTGCAACACAAGTCATCAGTACAAAAGAGATTTATTGTTTCATTCTTATTAGTTACTAGTTGAATGCCCGGCATTGCACGCGTAATAAAATACTAACCCAATGAATAACTTACCTTGTAAGCAAGTAAACTAAATCTTCACTAAAGCAATGGCGGCATCTTGAGCTAAATAATCGTTACGCGTAACGATCAACAGTGCTAGTTAATAACCTCACAGCGCTTCAAGTGTGGATATTTTAATCAATGTAATCACAGTCATTCTTTGCTACGGTCAGATGACAAAATGGTAGTGTAGTGGTTTAGATCAATAGTTTTCAGACCTGAAGGTACCGAGAGCAAATCCTCCGCAAAGTGGATTTTTCATTACTAGATTTCGCTGTAGCTTATAGATGATAATTATAAATTAATTATTATACTAATTATATATTTATGTTTGTAGAGATAAACATACACGATTTGAAGCAATAATTGGAGTGCAGCTGTGAGACCGTGAGACAGTGTCGTTGCAATAGAGCAATGAAGGTGATTAGAGAGGAAAGGTGAGAAATTTTTAAAAACTTCAGCCATAATTTCATGGCATTAAATGACCATCCAAATCTATAAGGGCTTTTTAAATTACCATGGCAACACGACATAACTCTAAAAATCACGCATAGTGATTGGTTCATGGTTATAATACAGCAATCTCCAATAACCATATGACAAATATATGGCGCTGCTGCTGAATTCCACATCAAAACTGGAAAGCAAGGATACCAGCTTGTTGCGCTAATAAAATAATCTTTATAGCACGTAAAGAAAAGGGGATAAACCTGAATTAGCTCCACTGTATGATGGTTTAGGACAATTCAATCAAGTTAATAAGAAATATAACCAAAGCCTTGTTAACTAACAATCTTAACTTATGTCGTATGTTAACTATTTTATGGTGACATCGATCAAATTGGTACAACATATATACTAGTAGTCACCATAGCTACTAACCAACCTGAAGATCATTTCAAGTAAAATATTTAAACTCGGATTGAATAAAATCCAACAAGTACAATGTTCAGAGTACTTGACAGAACAAAAACAATCTGGTATCCTGCCTCCTAAAGAAAAGAGTAACGGATCTTACTTGTCAGAAAGAAGACTTTTAAGAAGGAAGCGAGGCATCATCTCTTCACAGAGAGCATCACGATTCTGAGTCAGCTTGCGCTTATGCTCGACGGCCATCATGTCAGCACCTCTTCCAGCAGCAACCAATCCCTAAATGGAGCAGCATATTATAAGGAGAATAAAGCGAGGTATCAGACATATTGGAGAATAATATTACAGGCATTAGATAAGGACAACTGGAAATGATAGGCAAAAAGTATAAAGCCTGGTTCCCATATACGCCACAAGCACTGGCGACAGCGCCGCATGGCTATCAGCGGTGAAATGTGAACCTACGCGTCGAGTACCGCGGGTAGATGCCAGCGGTCAACGCAAGAGTTCAGCGCTGTTCAACTTTCGCGAACAGCCACAGGCAAAACCTTCCCAAAATGCACTGTACAGGTGAAGGTCAGTACTTTCGAGACAGTATGGCTAGCGGCCATTTTTACGCTATCGCCAATGACGCAGCTTTATATAAACATTAGCCGCTGAGCCTAGCGCTGCAAGTGTTTTGCTGTGTGATATGATATTACCACCGGGATTTCACACAGCATGGGAATCAGGCTTTAGATGGATGGTCAGTAAGGAAATGATAGAAGGTGGTGGCGGATGAAAAAAAGCCGATGGTAAAATGCACTTGTGCGCAGAAACAGATGGTAGCAGATAAAAAACTAGAACGGGTAACGGGTGGTTGCGAAACACATGATGGTTCAGTGGAAACTGATCCAGGCTATACAACGCAGGTACCACACAAACCATTCAAGTACGTAAAGCAGATGATGTAATATTGGAAGTGAAGCTAAACAATGAGGTAAACAAGTCAGCATCATATGAAGCTGATAACAAATGTAACCTTAGTAACACACATAGACACACACAGAGATAAGCCTCCTGTCATCAGAATACTCAGGTATCGGTCATACAATTTGACGTTTAAGTAACATGTGATAGGAATGAATGATTTACAGAGTTATTCATTCAATGCTTCACACCATATGAACATTGTTATCAACACACACTTACTAAAATCAGCAAACTGTCACCATGTGCAGAACAATGCATGGCTTATGTTTTACAATGTGCAGTAGTAGAAAAACTAACACCCTACTACTGATATATCAACTAGTGCTGGGCACGAATACTTTTTGGCCAACGAGTTTTTTGGGTATCGGGTTTGTTGGTACGGGTTTTATGTCTAAAATTTTCAAACATCAGACATATCTTAAAATTTACAATGCAATTATAATTCTATTCAATTTAATTATTATTGTTTACTATTTTCTATCGACCGATATTCGTGCTCGCAGCGTCAACAGGAGGACAGTGCTTAGAACGCATGGTGCAATAGACTTTTTGTCCACTCTACTCGACGAATCCGTGTACAAAAACCCGAGCTCGCGAGATCAAAATGCCCAAAATTTCTATTACTCGAGAGAAGATAAACCCGCAAGTACAACAAGTTTTATTACCCGTGCTCAGCACAAATATCAACCAAAATTAATCTATTTAATTATGCCGCATGGCATAGCCCCACAAGTTTCAGTCTCGGTCTATTTATACTTTAACTGCTCTTCAATATAAGATCTACCTGCAATGAGTTCTCTAGCGCTGTAATTTGAGACCCAATTAGCAGCTTCTGATCATTTCGCAGCTCACCATCATCGTTGATGACCTCATAGAGACCTTCAAGATTCTGCATGGCATCTTCATACGGTAGGAGTCGTGCTGACTTGTCAGCGGCTCGCTCAATCAGCCTATCATAAAACAATATTAATATGACTCACTTCTATTTCTTAAAAACAACAATGTGGCTCACATAATCACTACGTTCCCATGACGCAGTTAACCATAACACAGTTCGCATCATCCGCAAATGTAAGTGGCCAAAATCTGCAAAAAAGTGCATTTTGTTACAAGCAAATTATTACTGAATGTTGCGAAAAGATGAAAACAGTACCGGCGGATAAAGCGCAAGAAAATATCGCGCAAGCTATTCCATTTTGAACATTTTCCACACTTCAGTCGCTCTGATTTCGATTTGAGCAGTTCTGATGCAAATGCACCGCTGTGACTTCTGGCATAAAAATCATTATCTTTTTTAATAAAGTACCTGTGCTAATCCGTGTTAAACACTTATCACACAGTAACTCAACATGCTCATAACTCCAAGTTCACATCATGGAAGCAGTGGTAGGAAGAGATAGTTACAAGTTTTTTATACAAGAGAAACCTATCAATTACTTTACATGACTACAGCTAGCAGCCCTGGTTAAAAGTACATATTCTGCCATTGGCAGTTCCCTCGTCTCATGCAATTTCTTAGGTAAAACATTTTATGAGTCTTTTTAGGGAGGGTACTGAGTTGGTTTACTATTGCCTGATTGAGGTTTACTGTCAAGGTTATCTCCCTTAGCGAATTAGCGTGGGGGCAGTTGTGGTTGGATGCCATTTCTAACACCTCCAACCTAATGATCATAAGTCAGCGCCTCAGCTACTGAACTGCGGCAGCAGCCTCTTCACCGGTTACAAGGTTTAAGAAGTTGTTGATATAAGAATGACCACGAGCCAACAGTGACATGTGTACACCAGAAGACTATTCACAGCATGCCATGAGCCTACGGGATCAGAAATTCTCTACAACTCAACAAATCAATCCGACAGCAAATGTGTCAACAACCCAAATAAAGGCAACAAACCAAATAAATACATCAATATTAATTGACATAATGATGACCTTGTGGCATGGTCATCATCTTACTACTATATGACAATAAACTACAATATAATACTATTTGTTTTGTTTTTTTGAGCATGAGTATGATGCAAACAACTCCCTTTTTAAAATTTTGAATGAGGAGACAAGCTACCACCGCCAAATTATTTAAACACAGACATCTACTGTAATGCCTTTGCGTGTAAGTTTACAATACTGTAAGATAGCACCCGATGCACTCTATACAGCTATACTATCCGCACCCGATGCACTCATCAGAGAAATAAGCACAAATAAAGATGCGACAAAGGCAGAAGTCAAATCAAAGAACACAAATCAAATGTAAAAAGGTCTAAATGTAAATTTTTTTAACCAATAGTATAGTTGAACTTTAAGAAATCCAGTATGTTAAAAATATTCGGCTCATTCTAAAAGATACTTGACCAATCGAAATGCAAAACCAGAGTCACTAACTAAAGAATAAACAAATATAATGAGTAGAACTTTTGGTATATTCCACTTACCTTTTTGAAACCTTAGCATGCAAAATAGAACAAACAGAAAGCCTTTTATCACAAAGATTACCTGACAAGCTTTGAGTTGGAAGTAAGTTTCGCTACTTCCTGCACAGTCTGGCCAGCATTGTCCTTTATTTCGACGCTCGCCTTATTCTTGAGTAATACCTTGATAAGGTCCAGACACTCACTCGAGACAGCATGGTGTAGGGCTGTGCGTCCCTTTGCATCCTGCGCGTTAATGTTTATACCATGGGCTATCAGCAATAGGCTCTTCTCAACACGCTGCAGACAGTGAAAAAGTAGGTTGACTACAACTAATTTCTTTAACTGATGAATAGCACTAGAGCCTACAATTTCTTTTTTTGTCTAACATAAGATAATGACTTTTCTTTCACAGGTTTCCTAATTCAACCAAACACATGCATAGACCATCCAGAATGTTTGCAAGCAATAATAATCCATTAGACTACGCGTGCAAGTAAATATTAAATTTAGGCTCACAAAAAGCAGCCAGACAAATAAAAAAGGCTTCTAGAGAGAAGATTGCAGGTCAGAAAACATTGCATCTCATCAAAACTCAACCACACTCATTTTTGGCTTCAACTAAAAAATTTTACCTCTGAAGACCGAGGAAGCTGCCCATCTGACCTCAGGGTGACCATGAGGCCAGTCTTTCCGTTTGATGACACGCAATTGGTGTTACAACCAGCATCTGTCAGAAGGTTCAAAGCAGCTAATGAGTTGGGAGATTCCGACATCATGCAATAAATCAGGGGAGTGTTTCCTTCGGCATCATACACATCTAATAGGGGTTGGTACCTCAGAATTAGTTCCAATCCTTCAATAAATCCCAAAGCCTCAAACAGAGCTGTCTGTCCTCGGCTATCTCGTATGTCAACATCACAGCCTCTTTCGAGCAAGTACTTAATTCTATTTTTTGCTCTCACAGCAACGGATCTGTGCAAAGCGGTATCACCACCAGCACCTCGTGCATTTATGTCACAGTCTTTGTGTTCAAGAAGAACATCAATGATTTCCAACATGCCATCTTTGCCGCTCTTGGGGTCATGCGCTGTGTACGGATCAACTGCAGCGGCAGCAACTAGAGGAGGATCACCATGCTTGGAGAGACTTTTTAAATCACAGCCTAATTTGAGTGCTTCTAACAATGTAGATTTGTTGCCTTTAACTAATGATGAATGCAGAAGAAGATTAGCGTTTTGCTGTTTCAGATGGTTTGATTTGTGTTTTTCTGACATTTTGGAGAATTCCGTCGCTAACGCAAGCTCAAATGCCTCTAGAATAAAAGTAGAGCACCTTAAAAATAACTTAATTGAATTCAAACAAAGAATAACAAATACCATGTGTGCCTACCACCATCAACCATTTGATACATAAGCACACATTTTACTCTCTATACCGATTACAGCTCTGTTCAATGATGAAAACTTTATATTAAAATTCTTACGTTTTTGGTCGCATGAATGTAGCATAAATACCCAGATTTGGAGGTAATCATTTATGGATTTGTTGACTTTTTGGACCCAGTTTTTAAAAACCGTGATTCAACAAATGTGTGGTTGAATGTTTTTAGCATGGTCATCATCTTACTACTATATGACAATAAACTACCAATATAATATTATTTGTTTGGTTCATTTGAGCATGGGTATGACGCAAACCAACTCTTTAAGATTTTACATGAAGAGACAAGCTACCACCGCCAAATTATTTAAACACAGATATACTCTGTAATGCCTTTGCGTGTAATTTTACAATACAGCTATACTGTAAGACCAATGATAAGAATATTATTGTGAGTATTAGCTAGAAAGTATTCTTAAACTAGTAGAAAAAACTGAAACCTTAGCCTTTGTACATAATACTTGTTATACTTATTTGTTCTAGAAAACTTGAAATACTTACAAGTCAAAACTGTCCAATCAGATGAGCTGACTAACAGTTGGGCTATGCTTGATATAATTTTAATTCAACATAAAGTTCTACACGACATTCTATTAAAACCTTCATCATGAAAGTTAGTGCTCTATTCAAATGGTTTCAAGTGTGGTCTGATTTTTTAAATTAATTTTGGTAACTAAAAATGTGACTGCAAAAAAAGCTTTGCAAAAAAAGCTTACACAAAAATTCAAAAACTGTGTACTTGCATTCCGAACAAAAATACAACTCCAAGGGATATGCTCTTGCGATCATGAGCTGATTTTGAATTTTCAAGTTAATTTGTGTGATGGCTGCACACCCATATAGACCTACAGCCATAAAGAGGGTAAGAACCTGTAACACTTGCCAAAACTGAACAATCAGCTGAGCCGATTAAAAGTTAGGCTGTGCTCATTAGAGTGTTCTTTACCCAAAGGTATTTAATTTAGATCAAAGAGAGTTTGAACAAAAGTATATTCTTTTGCAGTAACAAGATTCAGCCATTTCTTGTTTATAAACCAAACCACTATGCTTAGGATCAAGCCTGGGAATAGTTACACCCTTTATGCTGCCACAGCCAATAGTACAATGCAATTGCCTAACAAAAAGAAAACTATTCTCCCTGAAAAATTAATGTCAGCATTAATGTTGCCGTGAGATGGTAGCCTAACTGTAGTCTTTTAAGAATCATAAGGTAATCAATTTTGTATTAGGTATGCACCAGCATGCTATGAGACATTGTGTGAAAATCAGGAAAACCAAATTATCTATATATTGAATATAGATAGAATCTTTCAGAGCCAACTCAAAATGCAAGCTGATTAGAACACGCTTATAAGTGTATCAAAAGCCAATTTGATACTAGCTCAGATCTCAAGCATAGCAGGCAATTATTTCCTAGGCCGCATTGTATGCACTCCAAAAAAGACAAGTACGTCTACAGGGCTTGTAAAATATAATCCCTTTAAGTTCACCACTAATGTTATCGAAGGTTTCCTACTGACGAGTTGACTTCTGAAAATTATGCACAAATGTTGGGACAATCTTTGCTGCACTGTGTAAATAGCAAGAGTTAACATGTTTCTGGAGAGGGCATCCTAGTCCCACATTTTGTTGATTACTGGACTGCATATAGTGAATTTTGTGGTGTTTTGCCATCACCTGAGTGTAGGAGTCGCCTGCTTAGTGTGACAAGTGTAGATGAGCTAAAAAGCTTGTGCTCTTTTGGACCTGTTGCAGCAACTCTGTATCTCATCTACTCGGAAGAGCTATGAACTTTTATAACAGGCTGTAAGTTGCGGAGCTAACCAATTATATTGAGTAAGACAGGTTAAATCATTGCACTTTATTTAACATTAGCAGTAAACCAAATGCGAAGGCTGGCAAACCATAGTGATCAACACCAATTAACAGAGTGATGAATGGTAATACACTAAGTTATGCCGTTGAAATGGTGAAAAGGATTGTGGAATAGATAAGATTATTACAAGTAGTCTGACTCTACTGGCTCTGCTCTAAGCAGTAATAAATGTTTTCAAACAAAACAAAAATATGCACTTACTAGTGATTTGCGCTATATAATTTCTCCAATAACAAATCTGTATGCTAAAGTACATTTCAATGCACACCTGTTACAGGGATGTTACACATCTGCTACTGCGCACAAAGACTACTTCATTTATGACTTTGTTAACCATTATGCAGCCAAGCTAAAAATAAACTAGGCAAGAATCTCATAAAACCGTTGCATATATATGAGCAATTTTTATTGTGGTAATCAATAGTCATATTTTACAATATGTTTTCCACAAGGTACCACGGCAAGTAAACTAACTAAAAAGCGGTGTACAACAAAAAAATAAAAAGGACCGCAAAGAAACTATAGTCTAACTAAAAAACTAGTGAATAGTCTAACTAATATAATAATATTAGAACTGAATGCATAAAATATGTAAAACGCAAGCTTGCGGATTGATATGAGTATTGTTTAAACAAAAAGTGGACAAATAATAGCTCAGTGAAAATAGTATTGCATGTACTTATATACATGTATATTTGTATGTACTTACTTGCTGCAGTTATACTGGCCAAACAGAAATATTGAACATCTAACAGCAAAGTACCTAGCACGACACTCCCCGTGTTTGCCTAGATGTTACAATAATTATTGCAGAGATGCAAAATAATGGGAACAAATGCGCCATATGTCTTATCTCTTGATTAATCTATTTGAACGAATTCTACCGCTGAATTTTCTTTGAGGAAACTTTCACATGTTAATTTTAAAAACTTGACGCTATTTTTAATTAATGCTAAAGGTGACCAGTTAAATGATGCTTTAAATGAGTATGAGCTACCGCCACCCACGCACTTTTCTCAGATTACTATTAGATTGGTTGACAAATTATAGTTATACCTTGACCACTTTGAGAAAAAAACCGTTGTGACTTGTTGGTTACATTTCCAAAATTGGAACTATAAGGAGCTGCCGTCGAGAACGGGATACAGAGGCATTTTTGTGGCATAAATGTTACAAAAGTTCCATCGGCCTGCCTCGCACAGGAGAAAAGCAAATGACGGTTGAGGAGTTTCAGCATCGATCGGTACAATCTTCGCCAAATATCGACTCGTCTTCAGACGTAGTCGCCTTTCAACGAGACGACAACCCCTACAACAATTAGGCATTTTTAGGATACATGTACATGTATGTCTGAGCTCTTGTCAGAAAAATAACTCGACCAAGATGCTATCAAAACAGGATCTGTCAACAAAAGGATAAATAGGAAAGTGAATGGACTAAAAATTCTATGTAGAATAAACCATAAATGTTAGGAAACACTCTTTAGCTAATACTATTTGGTGATACCTAATTCTTCACAAAACAAGACTAATTTTGAATATGGTCAGAGAATATAGTGAAGTCACACTAATTTTGTGTTATGTAATTTCTAAAACTGCGAAAAAATATTACTTAATCATGTAACACCCATTGCAATACCTATTATACTGTCCTCAAATAATTTCACTTAAGTGAGATAAAATTTGACTCAATTTTCGTCGCCATGACAAAAATTTTTGATGAAATTTATAGCTTTATGGTGTGCAGAAACTTAGATTCATGTTCTCTCAAATTTATTTTATTACTCATGACTCATGATTACTCAAATTCTTTTGTAAAGTTGCATGACTGTGTAAACAAAAATTGTGTATCAGAAACCTTATTTTATCATATATACATGGATTTGGTATATTTGGCAGCTAGAAAGTTTTCCCAAGGTTTTACTGATATAGTAACACTAAAACAAGCAAAGAAAGACAATCCCCTAAAAATACTTGCGCTGCACTGAGCCTATCTACTGACCAACAGCTTGCCAACACATGATATATATGAACAACTGATACGACTGTGATTGTACAAGATAAAACAACTCCATGCTGTAAGCAGTTGAGTTGCTGATAAAACCTTACAAGAAGGCGTTGAGCTGACATAAACAAGGTTGACAGGATACAACAGGTGCTGAGAAACATAAACAAGGTTGACAGGATACAACAGATGCTGAGAGACAGAAACAAGGTTGACAGGGTACAACAGATGCTGAGAGACAGAAACAAGGTTGACAGGGTACAACAGATGCTGAAAGACAGAAACAAGGTTGACAGGATACAACAGATGCTGAGAGACTGAAACAAGGTTGACAGGGTACAGCAGGTGCTGAAAAACACAAACAAGGTTGACAGGATACAACATATGCTGAGAGACAGAAACAAGGTTGACAGGGTACAACAGGTGCTGAGTTGACAAAAACTATTCAAACTAATGCTGGATTGAATCATAGCAAAAATACCTTTCGATACAATAAATAATGAGTTTTCAATATCATTGGTAATTATATCTATTATAATACAATTATGTTGTTGCGTATATTAATGATTAAAAGTTTTCTCTTAGGTCTGACATAGCATGCAACTATAAACTACCATAAAAAGTTATCCTAATTTATTTAATTTTGTATTACAAAATACATAGATATTTAAAACTAAATTTGATTAGTAAATAACTCAATTATTCAAATAACCTCACTTCTGTTTTGTGTTTTCAAAAATACGATCTCATTTGCATTCACGGTATTAACATTGCTAGAAATTGACTTCTTACTTTAGCTTATGACTTATTTTAATAACCATATAGCTGATGTGGTGCCATGAACATCTAGAGGTAATCCTGTAGATCTAGACATGAGAATATGAACTTGGAACAAAAACAAAAAACATACAATTTGGGAAATCAATTTTTAATCACAGGAAAAGTTGCATCGTGATATTTTGTATCGGTAAGTAGTGATTACGCTGATTTTTCTTATGCCTAAAGGATAATCAGTAACTGAGTGGTAGCATGACTCCAAATCAATCCGTTGAAAATTATCGTATACATGTAAATGTATTATTTTATAGACATCCACATTAATCAATAATAAATCCCACTTTTTCATTGGGTGCGTGTGATGTGTTTCTGTATGAACTAAAGCTATGTGTTTCTACATTTTGTGCTCGATTTCATCCAAACTTTCCAGGAATATGCTCCGTGTTTTCTGCCAGGTCACTAAAAAGGTTTGGTTTCAAAACTGTGTCCACATTCTGAAAACCAACCTCTAAAGCACACATCAAAGCTACCTAATCAACAACTGAGAATCCTACTTCTTACTAGCCATCCTGTAATATTGTAAGAGCAAGTTGGCTAGTGAGCAAATGTAGACCTAGAAACCACATTTGTCATTGTCTTCAATTTTTTTTCTATATATGCAAATCTTAAAGTCCATTCTTCGGTGTGTCTAGGTATAGCTATTTCAATCTAAGAATGAAAGATCCACTTTGTACAGGGTTTGTTCTCAGAACCTTTCATTCACCAGGCTATAACTTAACCAATTAAGCTACATACTCGAGATGCAATGAGTTCATAAGGTGATACATTTCGTTATGTCAGTTAAAATACGCAAAACACTCTGTGTTATGAAACACAACGTCACTGAAGCTTGCTTGCACAGCTCTTATTAGTAAGTTTAGCCATACATATACGAGCTATGGCTATGTACATATACAAAGCTCATCATTGTACAGTATATGTTCTAGTAACTCAAAGTAGCCATTGGCAATGTGCTAGGCTAATGGCAAATGGCAGGCAACTACATTGCTTGCCACTGTCTATAAGCTGTTTTTTAATACCCGTGCAACACCGGCCATTTGGCATATACCGTAGCTATAACTGTGAAAACACAATCGATTAAAAGTTCTTCAGAGCTAAATCTTAAGTTGAGCATGCTTTACTACAATGATAATATCTTCGCAACAGTGACTTAATGGAGTGTAGAAACTGCAAAACATGCACTGAAAAGTAACAACTTTGTGTCTTCAAACAAGATAGACCACATTTTGCTTGTCATATATGTATTTACTGTCAAAGGATCACAATTTGATGTAAATTCTGTTTTGTTTTGCTAGATAATTCTTTGCTGTATTAAAAGTTACCAATTAAAGCATCATAATGTGAGAGAACAGTATTGCTTTATGAGTAACATTGAGTCTTATACCATGCTAGTAGAAATAATATAGTAAAAGGGTATTGGCACTTTCTTGATTTATATTGATGACGGCACCGCTTGACTTCCTCTATTCAATTGTACACTAGCACTAGCTCATTTATTGATTACATAAAACTAAATAGTTTCCAAACCATGGAGAACAAATATATAAATCAGATGGTAATCTCGGACTGACTCTACCAACGATTCTGTCCTTCTCTGGAATGGGACATATATATAGTCAGCGGAATGAATCAGCCGGCAGATACTGTCTTAAACAGCTGATTTGGTAGATATTAGGATGTGAAATATGAGTCATAGCACTTGCTGAACATTGATTAACAAATAGGAAGTCCAATTAAAACACTTAAAGATATGACTAACTAAAACCCTGGACAGTATTTATAAAGGTATGCCAAACCAAAATGAGTGTTAAATAGATAAACATATAAAAATAGTCAGACAGTATAGCACTTTAGGTCTTATTTGGAATCAGAAAGAAATGGTCTAGTTGTCAGATATGTTGCTCTTTAGTATGACCTTTCGTGATTAAATAATATTAACAATGATAATAATAATAATTATTATAATAAGCAAAGGAGACATGGCAATGGGTGAAGAGGGGATTTCTCAAACGAGAGACTGAAAGCCTGATCATTGTTGCTCAGGATCAAGCATTAAAAACCAACTATAAGATGGCCAAGATTGAAAAGTCCACAAACGATTCGAAATGCAGATTGTGCAAGCAGAAAGATGAAACAGCTTCCCAAATAGTCAGCGATTACAGTAAGATCGCGCAGACAGAATATAAAAGACGGCATGACAAAGTGGCAAGTGCAGTGCGCTGGAGCATATGCAAGAAACATGAGTTGCCCCATACAGAAAAATGGTACGACCATCGCGCGGAAGCTGTATTGGAGAATGAAAAAGTGAAGCTGCTATGGGACTTCAATGTGCAGACAGACAAGGTTATTGAAGCTAGAAGACCAGACCTGATACTAATAAACAAAGAAACCAAACAATGTCAGGCCATAGACATAGTGATACCTAGAGACACAAGGGTAGTACAGAAGGAAGATGAGAAGATTGGTAAATACAAAAAGCTTGGGTTCGAGATAAACAGATTGTGGAAGGTGAAGACCGAAGTGATACCAATAGTAATTGGTGCACTCGGAACAGTATTAATAAGGCATATAGCATACCTGGCCGAGGTAGGAGTAAACATGTCTTTTGAGACTATACAGAAGACAGCCATCTTAGGAACAACTCACATATTGAGGAAGGTCCTCTCTTAGTGGAATTGAGGAAGATGTTTGTTGGATCTTCTGGCCTTTTATTAAAACTCGGACTCAACACAGACTAAAACCAGTCACCTACCACCACACGACTGTGAAGAAAACTTTTACAATAATAATGATAAATAATGCATGGCTAAATTTATATTGTCGCAAATCATATCTAGGATACACAAAATATGCTAATTCATTAAAAAGAAATATATTTTGTAGACAAGTTTTTTGACTATTTTTTCATCAGACTTTTGCAACTGGCAACTATTATACAACAACGTACAAAAGATTTATATATGTAAATAAATGGTTTTACAAGATGCAAAACAACTATGTTTGTCACTAGCTGTCAAGGCAGTACTGGGCACAATGATGACTTGGAAATACCAACTGATAGCATCAGTATTATCAGGGATATAAAAAACAGTTACAAGTACTTGGGGATTACGCAAAGCAATGGCAACCATGAAGCCGAAGTGTGTAACAAAGCTGTTACTGAATATAAGAAATGCATTTGATAGGTCTTATAAGATACGATAAATAGATAGATACGATAGTTGCTGGTAAATAAATAAGATACACAGCCAGCATTACAAGATGGACTTGGGGATTTATCAAGGCAACAGACATAACAACTCTCAAGCTGCTGATTGTGCATGGAGCGCTCCACCTAAAGTCAGATACTGCCATGTTATATCCTTATAGGAAAGAAAGAGGCAGGTGGCTCAAAACAGTACAGCAGACAGTGAAAGAAGAACAGAGCATGGAAGCCTCTGCAGCCTTTATGGCCACCATCGACAAGTTACTAGAAAAGTCCCTCTTTATTGCTGTTATAATGGAGCCATACACTGATGATGAAAAACCTGGCTGGCACACCAATTTTCTCGATGGCCACCGACAAGTAACTGAGGTCATTGACCTTCACTAGACATACTACATGCTACTGAACAAAGGTGACCTAACGGCCAATACAGAGTTGCTAATCATGACAGTGCAGGGGTGAGTTTTCCAACTAGGTGAATCTAAACACAGATCTATCCCACTAGAAGTGAGTGTGTGCATGGATGCACCAGAGACCATCCAACACATCATTAGTGGATGCAAGCAGCTAATGCCTACACTGAGTGGCACTGTTTGTTGCAGGCATATCCTACAGAAGCCTATACAATGAGTAAAGCTTTAATTAATCACAAACTGGTTGGAAGCTCTTGATAAAGCCAAGGAAAATGGCTGTGCTAAGCTCCTCTCGGACTTCTACATCTGGACAAACAAACACATCTTGCAAACCAGCCAGATATAATGGTGTCGGAGGAGAGCAAAAGAGACTATGAGAAATATAGTGATGACTAATGACTACAACTGTACAACATAGTCAGCAAAAAAGTAAGAATTAGAGAATAAGATTGTGCAAAAATTAAAATTTATTTGATTATTCAAATTAAAATTTAAATAATAAAACTCAAGTAGCGACTTTATATCATTGGTGCTATCAACTACTTGGGTTAGCCCAGATGTTTGTTTTTGAAGAATTTCTTTTGTTTATACTATTTTAATGAATAAGTTATTAATTCTCTCATGTTGGGGCCATCAGGTGCAACAGGTTGTACCACAGGAAAGGGTTAACCCTCAGAGGGTTAAGTTCATCGCATTTTGTTGACAGCAGCAGTCAATAGTGGCCAATAGTGGCAATAGTGAGTTAATCAAGTAACTCATAAAGGAGAGCTGTCCTGTTTTTCTTCAATTTAGGAGTTGGCTTGACTTTTACAGTAGCGGCACATAGATTATTTGAATGTTAGCTGTTTTTAAACATGTGAACTCCCAATAAACGGCAATAAGCAGGCGCTCAGTCTTGAATATGAGATCGATAGCTCGGTTAGCATTTTTAGCGAGCTCTGATTTTCTTCTGCGGCTTCATGGAGAATAATAGAACTAACGGCACCAAGGAACCGTAACTACAATCTCGTGACTGGTTTGTGAATTTGCTACGTAGACCGCAAGCCTTCTGCGACTACGGGGGGAGGACTGGGAAAGAGAGAGAGGGGGAGGAGAAAGGTGCACACGTTAGACTCTCAATAGCCTTTAAGTCTGTAACCGGATGCTGTATACGCTGCCATATTTCACACAAGAGGAAGACAACGCAGGTACGCGTAACTTTTATTTATTATCATATTGTTTACAGCCGAGTTTATATTTCATATAAGTTAATATTGCTGAATGTTACTGTTGCAAAAATGTGCTGAAACGTGAGAGTGACGCTAATAAACGTTCTAGAACGACACGCGAAAAAGGCTGTTACCTGAATCATAAAAAAGGCTTCCTGTTCAATTTAGTTTCAGATGCTTCACTTGTTTCAACATAGATATTTGGCCAAATACTATTGTGTTATAGAAAACATTGTATTTTTTAAGCATATGTGTTTTGTCGATACTGCATAACCAAAAACATGCTATTGACGAATGCTAAGAAACATTGTTGGCTTGTTTGCATGCGGCGACTGAATTTGCTGCTGGGAAGTAAACTCAGTCAAGTGTGAGACTAGGTGCTGGAGGAAAGGCAAAGCTCAAAATTACCAGTCTAGACGAAAGGCTCAGTCTGTTTTCTTTCATGCGTCAATTAAAATTTATGATTATCGTTTGTGTAAAATTGCAAAAATAATTCAGACTGTGTAAGCTTTGATTTGTATGAATCGGATTGAATCTTGTCAATGGATTAGTATTTAATCCTGTTTTTGCGCCAAAAAAATGGTTGATGTCAGTATTCGTAGTTCCCACTTTGTCAAGTACTCATGCAAATATATCGGCTTTCTGCATTGGATACGCAAGGGTTAGAAGTGCATTTTGTTAATACACTAACATGTAGCAGAAAATTTAGTTGATGAATGCCTCTTTTGTTTGTTTAGGTGTTACGCAGCAAGCTTCCA
This sequence comes from Watersipora subatra, assembly GCF_963576615.1. Lineage (NCBI taxonomy): Eukaryota > Metazoa > Bryozoa > Gymnolaemata > Cheilostomatida > Watersiporidae > Watersipora > Watersipora subatra. The sequence continues at coordinate 66,338,085 of NC_088709.1, forward strand.
AACTTAGGACGACTCTCAGTTCGCACAATACTTAAAGGTTGACTTGCAACATAATTTACATTACAGTTATTTGGTATCAAAAGGTTCACCATGTCCTACTCTGCTGTGTTGTAGCTTCGAAATATGTGGAAATGTGATTACAAGTTTTTTAAGCTCAAAAACGAACAGTTAACAAAAACGGCCGTAGGTTGGAACCGATTTATTTTGATGACGTACTCAACTCGATGTGTTTATTGTTTTGGCACATGATGTTATCATGTGAAATGATAGGCCAATAAAAGGCTCAATATAACACTTAGCGTAGCACTAGTTTATGACAAAAACTTTGGGTTCTACCGGAAAGCCCACATCAAATACAGATGCTCGCTACTTTACATTTTCATTTAATTTTGGTCTAATCATCTAGTCATAATCTGATCATGTGACCCATATTTTCCGCCAAATGGAGTGAACAACTTCTGCAGCATTTTTCGACCATCACAGGTGACCAACAGGCTCCTCATGTTTATCAGAGGATGATATGCACCCCCTCGAGCTAAGGTTAAAAAATTAAACTAATTTTTAGGCTAGGTTTTGAGATATCAGTGCTCAAAGTGACAGCATTACAATGATGATGAAATAGACGCGCAAGGGCAATAGACATGATTTCATTGAATGAGTGAAGTGTATTTATTCACATATTTCTACAAATGAGGTTGCATGAAAGTGTAAACAGAAGCACGTTGTGTTCAACTACATCCCATTGGAGCCGATTTTAGAGGGATTCCAACCTACGGTTTTTTCGTGATGGCAGCGATTAACTGTTCGGTTTTGAGCTTTCAAAAGCTTGTAATCACATTTCCACATATTTTGTACCTACAACACAGCATAGTAAAGGTCTAAACACACGAGGCGATTTTATCGTTTGGGTCATCAGAAGGGCGAAGATATCGATGGCGTGTGCCTAAACACACTGGAGCGATTCACCAGCAAACTAGATAGTGGGCTCACAAACTGTCAATAAAATTCTGTATCCTTAGTTTCTTTGGAGTTTTTAATAAGTTTAGGTAATAAGTCAATATGGCACCATCTAGGCAACGCTGTAAACAACTTGCGCTTTTGTTATTAGGCCTATCTCACTTTTACGGATTGTACACTACAATAAGACATAAGAAAAAATGATTATTGGATTTTTAGCAGTAACATTTTTTGGTTTTTATATATAGTTTACTTATAGTAATTTTTTATATTTAATATATTAAATATTTACTATTTTTAAGATGGCCAACCTACGCAACGATTGACTCCAAACATTGGTTTTCAACTAGGATTTTTTGTAATTTTTGAGTCGTATAGAACGTCGTACAGAATGTCGTACAGAACTGGGAGTGTTTTTATTAAATTTACGAACAATTCAGTGTTCGTTCTGATAATGTTTTAATTGTAACAAAATAGCGAAATGTTGCTGCTGTACATTGGTAAACATCGATAAGAAATAATTACCCGCCATAAAATTGTATTCGGGGAAAAAACCAACCAATTGACATGCATCGCGCTAGCGATAAAGTTGTGATGAGCATGTCTAGCGTTATTGCTCTGCATGAGCTCGGCAGCTCGCTGAGCGAGTTATAGCGCAGATTAGTGCCACGCAGCGCGATGTCGCACTAGATGTCGTTTAGTGTGTTTTCACCTTTAGACATGGTGAACTTTTTGATATCAAATAACTGTAATGTGAATTTCATTGCAAGTCAACGTTTAAGGATTATCTCTGAGTTTGTTTGGGGCAAAAGTGATTTTCCATATATGGTACTAAAAATCATTTTAATGGAAATTATTATTTGTAGCGAATAACTTTGTTTTAGAATCTCACGTTGCTGTCTGGTAAAAAGAAATTAGCAAATTTCTAATCTATCTAAATGGGCTGAATTTGTTTCTAAAACACCACACAACTGTCTTATACAGCTTTGTCAAGTGTTATCACTGACTTTCAACTGCTTTACTCTTGGCAAATTTTAGATAACAGTACAATTTATGTATATTTAGGTAATCGATCTTCATCAATAGTTTTTAGCATCAATAGTTTTTGTAACACAGATGCCTTAGAGCTTAATTCATAATAGGCCTACGAACATATATACAAAGTGCTGACCAAAAATCGAATAGGCCTGTGGAGCTTCAATTTTCACACAGTTCTTTTAAATTACTCAGTTCTTTAAAATGATAAGGAACTGTTACCAGGCTCAGTTACTCTTCAGCAGATTTATTGTAAATAAAATAATAAACAATATATTATATGAATATAATATACCTATATGATATATTATATTGAATAATAAATCATCATTTATTATTAAATAAATATTGAAAATAACGAATGAATTATTATTATTAGTCTGCTGGAGTTTTGTTTGCCATATTAGCTTTAGAAAATAAATTTTAAAAAGAGGCTTAAAAGAAGGAGTGTCAAGACTCTTTAAAAGTTTCTTCAAAAAATGGTCCAAAACATATTCATGAATAATTTACTTTTTTCTTTGGTATGACCATCAAACTTTGCATATTCCTGTTTATAAAATGATTTAGCATATATAGCTCCCTCTGGTGATCTCTGTTATAATTGCCCTCTGGGCAATTATAACAGCTTTCGGGGCTTTAACAAAGCTGTAAAATTAGATCAGTGACAATAGAGGAAGTTGTCTTCACTTGTCACTTGCCATTATCCTTTCCTTTCAAATAAAGTCGCACCTATAAACATTTAAAGTACTAAGGTGACATCATTTCATTGCTAATAGCTTAGTCTGTTTTTTCTTGTTCATAGACAATTAGTGAATAAGGAAATCAATTGGAGTGGCGAAGCTATTTGGTATATTGCCATAAACTGGTCCCTCAGCCATGGCTGACTTAGACAGCAATCCGTTTGCAGATCCTGAGGAAAATCCTTTTGGAGTAAGTCTGAGTATTATTATTCCATAATTTAAACTTTGCTGTGGTACTTACTAGGGAAAATGTATTGAACCTTGATTCTGCAATCATTATCTTACCTATTGGCCTATAAGTCTGTTGGCCGAAAACCAATAGACTGATAGGCCATAATTGTATATTGGCCATTCTGTCATACGCTGTGCCAAGCTGGTATCCTTATGTATTGAAGACTGATAAAGGAGAATTAAATTGTTATAGAGTTGTTATAGAATTATGCTATAATTCTATAACAAAGTCTATAACAATGCTCATGAATTGTTATAGAGTTATGCTACCCTATAACAGTTATGATCAGCTTCTAAATGCCCTTAATGCTGATGAGCTATGTAATTAGATATTTCATGTCTGAAATACTAGTATGTGCTCAGATCGTATCTCCAATCTGCCTGACCATCCGTTACATTCCTATTTCTCCAAAAACACTACCTTATCCTTCGTTTTTCCGTGACGTCATTTTATTGTTGTCAGCCATCTTTATAGACAATTTTATCGTTCAAAACACGAAGCTCTAGCAATGAATTTTTGAAAACGATGCTTTGCTTTGCAATTTTTTTATTATAGTATCAGAACAACACCAAAAAGTACTATTAAATAAACGAAAAACGATCGTTTTCCACAAATATGGCGGTTTCTTCATGAATGAGCGCATGTGCAAACGACTTGATGACGTCAAAAAAAACGATGGATACCACACACCAAAGCCTTGCCAATTTACATTATATAACAGTGTTATGCAAAAGAGCTTTTTCTGCGAATACGCATAATTTTGTGTTACTAGTCTTTATTTTTTGTCACATGGTTTAAGTTGATTTGAGTGGCACTGACCGGTGATAATAAAATGCATATCCATCTTTTTTTCTGATTTATCGCAAGTGTAATTATGAACAGAAACAGTACCTCCTATCAAATTTTATGTGTTCAGCACGACCTCTTCATTCCATTGTTTTTAGTAATTCATCTAATTTTTCAGTCTTATGTTATCTCTTGAAAAAGAACATATTTTAATAAAAACCTTTCCTTGAAATATACATAAGCCTCTTCATGGCGGATGTAAAAGGTTTGTATCCTGAACATTTTGGCTTGATTGAAGGTCGCACGAAAACCTACATTTGCATAGCATCCTAATACTTAGTACACCCTAATACACCCAACAGCTCAGTCTGCTCTCGTGTACTCTCCAATCTTTTTGTTGATGTTTTGCTGGAGTAAATACATGTAGGTATTTGGCAATAATTGATAAGATAATATGCACGTGGCCTTGTTATGAAAAACACTCGCTTTGTGTTTTGACTAAGCTTAAAGACTTCTACCACATTTAGTATGCGGCATTCAAGTTCAGGTTATTTTGCAAGTGTTGAATATCTTTTATTTTAATATATCACAACTGTCATGATTGGTGACTCGCAGGAGAGCGCAGGACACGCTGGCGGCCAGACCGGAGGTCTCGATGACTATAATCCATTCGCTGCTAAAACTACTCCACCGACTGCCACCCTGCCTCCGCCTCCGGTGAGTTTCTCTGCTCTTTTTCCTACTGATTGCAATTCTATCATAGTTTCTATTTAATTTATACCTACATCATCTAAGTTTGCCAGGAGTTGTTGCACAAAGCCCATCCAGTATATTAGCAACCACGTTGATTAAATACTGTTAAAATTTGCATTCGCTAATAATAATCCATCCAATTAAATTGTTCAAAAAGGGCTGTTTGGAGGAAAATGGCATAGCTTATGCTGTTCCTGTTTTGTGATAGCATGTTTCCATTTCAATTTAGTAATTAACATGTGATGAACCAAAATGACGATTGCATTAACCAATCATAAGTGAGATGGAGTTGCTCGTCACTGACACTTCATTTTTACAACTTTCATATTCGACCAAAGTTGCGCATCTGTGCCGAAATATCCACCGACAGTAAAGGTTTCTCTGCAATTGCCTTATCTCACACCTTGAGTTGGTGCTATTTCGAGGTGCAGTCAGTCATTGCAATGGTTGAGCATGCCCTTTGCTGTGACCATAGTAATAGAAAGGCAGTCATAATGACACTGTGTTGGCCCATGTTTGTTTGTCACAACAGTTTGTTGAGAGCAGTAATGAAGAGCTTGTGGTGTGGTAACTAAACTTCATTTTTGTACTAGTTGTTCACAGTTCTTTGTAAAAAGTTTTGTTTTTCTCCAGTTTTTAGTCGAAAATTATTTTAAAAATATGTGCACCCATCTCTTTCGGTTGTACTCCAAGTATAATAAGCACTTTCTTCTGGTTGAAAACAGAAATGCAGATTTTTAGCAAAAATGATAATATTAGGATAATAGCGTAATTTTTGTGGAACCTCCAGTGCAACATAAGCTTAGCTTTTAGGTCTCTTGCTCTGCGCCCTCTGTTGTTGTACCAGATTACAGGACCGAAATTTTGTGGTCTTGCCATCACTATTTTGATCAGTGGCAAATTATCATGTATTCAATTTACTGTGATAGCTATCGCTCTATGTGGGTATGGCAGATTACAACAGGTGTGTGTAATGACACTGATTGCAGGCTGCTCTTTATGTTTATAAATTGGTTGGAGTTTGATGCGAAGTTGATTTCTTTTGAATTTGCCTTCTCGCTTTAGTGAGCAACTCAAATATGACCTATTGTCATGCATCTATGATCGTGGTTATGACTCATGATCAGATTGGCCAATAGGATGTGAGCAAAACTACAGATTAGTAAAGATCATACCTAGTTAGTATTGCGTGTCGTCAGCTGATATGTAGATTAGATATGTTTCAAAGAGTGCTAAAAGTAATGCGTTATGATATAGCGCAGAAAATGTCAGAGTATAAATCATAAGGAGCAGCATACATTCTGTTGGTCAATGGTAATGTTGAACCTTGACTCATAGTTCAGATATCCAAAGAAGCATGTCAGAAATACCACAATAAATACTAATCAGTTAGGTTTTTAGCTGGGAATGCAATATTCGGTCCTATTGTAAAATAAGATGTGCGTAAATATTTGTTGAAATATAATGATGCATGTTTGTTGACTGGAGTATGAAACGGAAGCATTTTACTTCTCAATAAGAAAATTTAGCATGTCTAAATTCATGTTAATTGAGCCTCACAGCACCCGCTGCCTTATGTTACTCGCTGCCTTATCTTAAAGGTTGACTTGCAACAAAATTCACATTACAGTTATTTGGTATTAAAAGATTCACCATGTCTTACTCTGTTCTGTTGTAGGTGCAAAATATGTGGGAATGTGATTACAAGCTCTTAAAAGCTAAAAAACGAACAGTTAATCGCAGCCACACGAGACCGCCGTAGTATGGATTCTTTTTCCAAAACGGCTCAAATGGGACGTAGTTGTACGAGATGGCTTCTGTTTACACTTTCAAGCAACCTCATTCGTCAAAATATTTTTGCGAATATACTTTACGCATTCAATAAAACCATGTCTATTGTTCTTACGCGTCTATTTCATTGTTATTGTAATGCTATCACTTGGAGCACTTATATCTCAAAACCTACCATAGAAATCTGTTTAATTTTTTAATCTTAGCTTGAACAATTGCATATCATCCTCTGATAAACATGACGAGCCTGTTGGTCACCTGTGATAATCGAAAAATGCTGCAGAAATCGTTCGCGAAGTATTGGTCACATGATCAGATTACGACTAGACGATTAGACCAAGCCGAAACAAAACTGTAAAGTAGCGAGCGTCTATATTTGGTAAGGGCTCTTTGGTAAAACCTGAAGTGTTTGTCATAAACTAGTGCTATGATAAGTTTTATATTGAGCCTTTTATTGACCTTTCAACTCACGTGAGAACATCACGTGACAAAACAATAACCAAATGTAATGACTACGTTAGAGAAATAAACAGATTCCAATCTACGGCGGCTTTTCGTTTTTGAGCTTTTAAGAGCTTATAATCACATTTCCACATGTTTTGCACCTACAACACAACAGAGTAAGACATGGGGAATCTTTTGATACCAAATAACTGTAATGTGAATTTTGTTGCAAGTCAACCTTTAAGATCATTTATACCTGACTTTCTGGCGCCACTTGGTTTGTCATACATACACTAGACACTTATACCTAACATAGGATACATGTATTGTAGGAAGATAACATTAATAAGAGTGTAAGTGCCAGTCAATACTTACAACCTTCTTCTATAGTCTGTCCGTGTCGGTCTTGGTTAAGGTCTGCTCATAACACGATCATTTACTTGTAATAAGAAGGGTAATTCGTATCGCTGTCTGTCTGTATTCAAAGGGGTTGTTTCATGGGCTCAGATATACACTAACTTAACAGCACTCTATATGGAACTACAAATTTATTTTTGTCGCCTGCTAATGATTTTAATAATATAGATATTTGAATGTGTATTAAAGGAAAGTTGAAGATGAAGTAAGAATCAATATACATAATTACTAGTTTTTACCTTTGTTTGCGCAGCACCTTCAGGTTGGAAATATCTCATTTCAATACATGTCGTTGTATATTGGCTACCTTGTCAATGGATCTCTGCTATAAATTGGTTGTTTGTCACATTTTTGCAGCGCCAATCTCAATTAGCATTAATTCATAATCTAGTTCACGGTGTATCACAAGAAACATGTGGCATAATGTGAATAACACTATGGTTCACGAGCTAAATTACACTAATATAATAGAGATGCTGGGTTTCCAATTTTTTAATTGTATAGATCTCTATAATATACATTTTAAAACTATAGTTCAGAGTGCCTTACCTATTTGTTATTTCAATATATGTTTTATGTTGAAAATAAAGTAATTTTTTTTTAATTCAAGATATTTAATTAATTTTCAGTTTAACTAAATTAATTTAATTTAATCCCCTAACAGGATATAAATAATATCTCAACCTTACTCAAGTTATTACTGTGATGTTGTTAGAGATTTTATTCATAATTCCATTTTTTGTATTCACACATCCATAAGTACAAGTAAATAGTGGTGGCGTTTGAAAAGTAGGGGAGTATTTAGTTTCCATATATATGTGTTGAACAAAATTAATCCTTCTATTCTTGTTTGAACAGAATAAAAAATATTTGTACTTTTTTTTCATCTTGATTTAAAAAAGTTTGTTGGCAAAATGAGCAATACTTGTTGCAAGTGATGGTGTTTTGATTGGAATTGTTAAAGCAGTCATGCTGTCATAGATTTTGTTAAAGTGTTTTAAATGTAGAAACTTCTTTAGAATAACTTTAATGGAATAGTTAAGAGCACAAACGACTACATGTATCTCCTTTTACATTGCACATCCCACAGGTGTTCCACTGTAACAAGTCCTACTGATGAAATGTTATAGAACCATAAAATTCTTTTTGGGCAAGGCTCATTGTGCGAAACATCTTTCTGTTGCTCGCCTATAATTTTAAGCTCTGAAAACTCTCTTTAGCCATTTTTTAGAAGTCCTACCATGAGATAGATTTTTACTTGCATTTACATTTAAAAAAATAAGTTTGAATTCTGCAGTCCTCTCCAGCCTTGTCTGGTGCTCATTTATCCATTATAAGCTCTTTTCTCCAATATATATTTAAGTTCAATCCTAGCCTCGGTGCTACCATCTTTTTTAGCCCGCGCAAACAGTGGCAGCTCCCCAACCCGCTGATACCGCAGCTAGATTACAGCCAAGTAACCCGGACCCCCCACCATATCAATCAGTTGCAGCGCAGCAGGTAGATACATCGGAGCTGCAGAGACGCCAGGAGGAGTTGGAGCGAAAAGCTGCAGAGTTGCAAGAAAAAGAACAGAAGCTGCGCGATAGAACTGTTAATGGAGGTGAGTCTACAATTAGAGGTGAAATATCTGCTACTTAGGTATATGCGGGTTTTAACCATCATTCGTTGTGGGGGTCTTCAGCAATGATAAGTGTGAAAAAGGTGAGAGTCGTCTTCTTCTAACTTTTATATTGTCAGAAGTAAAAACCTAAATCTGTAGGCGGCCAGTGCTATGCTAATAGCAAATTGCTTATGGAAGTCATTCTGATTAACAGAACTGCATGCGCCTCAGTTTTTCTAAAATTCTCTTTCTCCGTTTTGCAGCATTTTGACATCATTATGAACATTAGATTAGCACAATCTGCCTTAACAGAATATAAGGGCGTTAAATTCTCAAGCCACGTCATTTCGTTAAGCTTTTGAAACACTCGATATGTTTATTTCTTGGCATAAAGTTCAAAACCAAATCGTTAAAAGAGGCTATCAAAATTGAAAATTATTGGGCAACTGATTTAGTTGTTCATTGACAGAGTACTGAAATAAAAGTATGCATACCGTAAAACCTGTATTTTAATGTCACCTATAATAAAGCGCCACTCTAAGGGAAGGTTTGAAAAATAGAGTGCCATGGCATCCAAATAAAGGTTTTACAGGTTTAGTTGTGCTAGAATGTTCCTCACAAGATCATTCATTGAAACTGCAGGCATTTAGAATCGGAACCACGCGAAGCTTCACGTAAAGATAGTTGTGTATCTAAGTTTGAGGTGATTGTTTTGCTCTTTATTCTTCATTTTTTCTATTTCTCTGACATAACTATATACTAGCTGAAGAGCTGAATTATTAGCATCTCAATTTGCAAACAACTATCGATAATCACGCGCAAGAGCCATTCGCTTAGAGTTACTCTTACTGCTACTATAGTCTGTTTTAAGCCTATCGCCGTGTAACTACAGTCAACCCTTGACTTCCATTTCCTTCTACATACAAAGTTTCAACATGCAACATGAAATTTGTGCCATTGTTTGTTTTTAATATTATCAGGACGAAATTTTTATATAGGTCATGTTAAATGTTATCGCTCGTAAAACGTAAAATTATGTTGTCCAACATTGTTAAAAATAGTTTAGTTTTGTTAATGAATGAAAAGATCTAGTAGAAACTTAAGGAACTATTATAAACACTAAACTACGTCTAGTGTAAGTTAGATTAAGTTAAACTATGTCTATTGTAAGTTAGATTAAGTTAAACTTTGTCTATTGTAAGTTAGTGTAAGTTAAACTATGTCTAGTGAAAGTTAGAGTAAGTTAAACGATATCTAGTGTAAGTTAGACTAAGTTAAACTATGTCTAGTGTAAGTTAGAGTAAGTTAAACTATGTCTAGTGTAAGTTAAACTATGTCTAGTGTAAGTTAGAGTAAGTTAAACTATATCTAGTGTAAGTTAGAGTAAGTTAAACTATGTCTAGTGTAAGTTAGAGTAAGTTAAACTATGTCTAGTGTGAGTTAGTGTAAGTTAAACTATGTCTAGTGTAAGTTAAACTATATCTACAGTAATGTAAGTTAGAGTAAGTTAAACTATATCTAGTGTAAGTTAGAGTAAGTTAAACTATGTCTAGTGTAAGTTAGAGTAAGTTAAACTATGTCTAGTGTAAGTTAAACTATATTTAGTGTAAGTTAGAGTAAGTTAAACTATATCTAGTGTAAGTTAGAGTAAGTTAAACTATATCTAGTGTAAGTTAGAGTAAGTTAAACTATGTCTAGTGTAAGTTAGAGTAAGTTAAATTTTCAATGTTCAACTATTATATTAAAAAAAGATATATCTTAGTTCAAGGGAGATAAAACTTATTATTGTGATACTATTATAGGTGTTATTCATAATTTCAATTGTTGTATTCATACATCTACAAGTACAAGTGAATAGTGAAGTGATATTTGCATAAGTAGACCAAAATTAAGTGTTCGTGTGTTTGTGTTGTGATGAACATAGTCTCTCTGTTCCTGCTTTGAACAGAAAGAAAGTGCTAATTGTTCATTCGCTTTTTTGGTATCTTACAGCAAAGGACAACAACTTTCCGCCTCTCCCCGCTTGTTGCCCTGTGAAACCTTGCTTCTATCAAGACTTTGAGCTGGATATTCCTCCAGAGTTTCAAAGAGTAGCTAAGATCGCCTATTACACATGGATAGGTACGTAGCTCTTCCGTACTCACTGATGTTAAGTTTGTTTTTGGTCACATTCCACTAGATTCGTTCGTTTATTTGATTACCAAAGTTAGTTACGGTATATCCTCGCATATAAGCCGAGTTTGAAATGAAAAAAGGTGATCAAACTAAGGGGTCAGTTTATGTGCGCATGCTAACTCTGATTAGAGTCAAACGAAATGACATTATGTTAACTCAATTCCAACAACTACTACTGGAAATATGCTAATCATGAGGCTGGTAGCTCATTACTTACACCTTACAGAGGGCTTGCGCTTGAGGAAAAGCCGCATGTGAAAGTTCCTTGAAAGAAAGTGCAATGAAACCAGAGCATTTCACACGCAAGCGAAACAGAGCTTGGTTGTTCTCGCTCATCACATACATTACAACGTTACATGCATTTTCTTTGCATTAATACTACCGTTAGTACAGTTAAAAAGTTGTACCGTTATTGATAAAAGTAAAACAACAATAATGATTATCATTTTCATTAAACCACTTTTACAACCATTTGCTGTGATAGGTACGTACTGGTACATGGTATGTACGGAGTGTTATAATTTCTAGTGTCGGCTTATATGCAAGGATATACAGTAATTCGTAGGAAGTGTTCCTAAACTGATCTCTTATCAAGTCTTGTTAGCTAAAGTCTGAGTGGAACATAGAAGAGTATAGACAATCGTGTAAACACCGTTTTATATAAAGTCTCACTTCCGGTTGCGGCGAGCGTTCAGAAAATTTGCATACACTTGCATTGAGCTGAATTTCTTTTTACACTTTTTGAAGCTTAGAACCAGGGCTAAAAATAAATATTGACTTGAGGACTTTTATATTAGTCTAAACTAGCAAAGAAGTCCAAATTCTAATAATAATTAAAATATTAATTATTATTCAAAAAACGGATTTTACCAATTACTGTTATATATAATTTTCGAGTTATCTTTTTAAACATCTAGAAAAGGAAAACTCCCAATATATGGAACTCGCCAACAAAGTAAAGAATGGAGAAGTGGAATTGTTGTAGTTAAGTAACCCTAGCTACTTTTTGAAGTAGGTTTTTACAGGGTAAAAGTTAGTGTCTCAGTAATATGTTATCATTTGGAGGCGTGGCATTTCCGCCGCCACAGCTAACTAGCTATGACGTCATTGTCTAAACTCTCATAATCGTAAACTCTGGCTAAAATTTAATTCGTTAATTGCTAATCCTACTTAGAATAATTCTTATGAAATTTGTTTTTAGCAAGAGAAATTATTTATAGATCCAGTTGATGAATGTGACATTAAAATTATTATTTACTTTGATTCTGTCTTAAAAAGGTGAGTTTGTTTTTGGTAGAAACTGTTGGAGGTTATAATTAACGCACCAAAAATTATACAAAAGTTCAATTCTATTGGTTTTGCGTAGACTCTTCTGACAACTCCAAATTCATCTGATAATAATTTATGTACCCATTGCTGTAGTTGTCTCACCATGTTAAAAAACTTTAAATGTTGAAGTCAATGCGTTAGAATTTTGCCGTAGCAAAAGAACATATAGTATATTGAGTTGTCTCTTTTGTCCATGCTGCCAACGATTCAAATTTATTTAAAAAAAAATTTTGTATTTGTATTTTGCTGTCAAAGGTTTCTTACAGGTTTTGACAGCCCAGCGCCAGCTCTAAATATTATGCACACATATATAACTATATATTTAGCCATAATTATTATAATAACTACATATATAGATATATATATATCTGTAATAAAAAACAGCTTATAAACATTACTGTACCTACTACTACTACCACTACCTTACCTGCAACTATTGATAAGCTGTTTTGACTACCTGTGCAATGCCGGGCATTCACCTCGTGAGGCCAGCTGGTAATTGTTACGTTTGGTGCAACATCGGTATACGTATTTTAATCGATGAAATGAATATTTTTACCATTATTGATCGAACTAGGATGCCAAGTCTAATGGATAAGTCCGACGCTTTTAGAAATGGAGGTTCCAAGATGGAATCCTCTGCAAAATGGTTTTTGTTACTAAAACTTTATTGCTATAACTGGTCAAACACTCACTTTTATATACAGTCCACCCCTGGGTTACTATGTCACTATCCACCCCTGGGTTACTATGTCACTATTCACCCCTGGGTTACTATGTCACTATCCACCCCTGGGTTACTATGTCACTATCCAACCCTGGGTTACTATGTCCCTGTTATACGATTTGTTCTCCTTAACGATGTAGAACACGAGGTTTTTTGACCCCACCATATAAAAAATTTTTAAGTATACGATATCAACAGAATTTTTCTCTCAAAATCAAAATTTGGCAGTCGGTGTGCTCAATACGTCAGAATAATAAAGATGCCGATATGCTACTTGCCGAAATCCTCCCCACAACGCCTGAAACATGTACGATGCTCGCTTTTTCTCAGTTCACCATTATTCGTTATGAGTTATAGTGAAAACAAAATCGGAAACAGGTAATAGAGTTTAAGATGATGGCAAGATTAAAGTTTAGTTTAGTGAAATACATACTAAAACTTAGCTTTAAATGTGTGTTTAGTAAGCTAAATTTATTTAAGTTAAATTTAAAGTTTATTTTATGTCTGTTTCGAAGGTAAGAACTTCCTACGGTACATAGTGCACATAGTGCATTGTAATCTTACATTTTATTGCAGATCATAACCACTAAATGCGCTAGAGTTACTGTAGGTAACTATAGTTACTAAGGTTAACATCCTATTTCGTTACTAGTTTTTAATATGTATGTTTGTATATAAAATTTAGAGGTTTTTTACCAGGCGGTGTTCGCATTATATAGTCACTATCAGTTCCTATACCACTCTATATGACATTTTTGCCTTACAATGTACATCGGAATGAATTAAAATCATATGGCGAGGTTCCATCGTATATACATGTAGATGTATAGTTGATGCTTTTCTGTCAGAATTGCCCCATCTTTCTATTTTTAGTGAGGTCTTTATGGTTGGTGCTAAACTTTTTCTTCAACATCGGAGCTTTTGCATTAAATGTTAGTGGATCAAATGATGCTGGCACCTCCTTTGGCCTCTCTATTCTCTGGCTGATTCTTTGGCCTCCTTCATCATTTGTATGCTGGTACAGGCCTGCTTATAAAGCTTTGAGGTACATATAGATTTCATGATAACATGTTAGTTGTTAACATGATAACATTGGCATGGCCTATCAAATTCGGAGCTGCGTACAAACATGCCAATAAAACCTTTACACAGGCTTTAAGTGGGTTTATTTTATACCGCGACCTAAAAATAACCACCGAGAAGTGCGGCTAAAATTATCTTTCGCCAAAACTTTACAAAATTTTATACTCATCACAATTTACGCTATCTTTCGTTTTTTCGTGACGCCATTTTATCATTGTCGGCCATTTTTATAGACAATTTTATCGTTGAAAACACGAAACCTTTGCAATGAATTTTTGAAAACGATTTTTTGTTTGCAATTTTTATTATAGTATCAAAACAACACCAAAAAGTACTAATAATTAAAAGAAAAACGATCGTTTTCTACAAATATGGCGGCTTTTTTGTGAACGAGCGCATGTGCAAACTGCTTGATGACGTCAAAAAAAAAGATGGATAGACATGAAAGATGGGAGTCAAACAGGCAACCGTTGTAATTGTTAAAATGTTATCAATTTCAATTTTATCACTTTTGATCTCACTTTCGCTATCCTTCGTTTTTTCGTGACGTCATTTTATCGTTGTCGGCCATCTTTATAGACAATTTTTTTGTTAGAAACACGAAGCTTTTGCAATAATAATTTGAAAACGATGTTTTTGTTTGCAATTTTTTATTATAATATCAAAACAACACTTAAAAGTACTAATAAATCAAAGAAAAATGATCTTTTCTACAAAAATGGTGGCTTTTTCGTGAACGAGCGCATGTGCAAACGACTTGATGACGTCAAAAAATACGATGGATTGTACCGATCCCATTCCTAAGCCATTCAGACCCTCACTTAAACTTGTTCTGAAAGCTTACTGGTTATTTGTTGTTATTTGTTGAGAATTTTGGCGCTTAGAAATATTCATTCGTCTAGTTTCTCATCTTATTACAGTGGAATTTTGTGTAATTGTTGTACCAAGAACGATTTTGTCGAGGTATAAAGGCACTTGTATACCTGGGTGTAAGAGCACTCAGACTTGGCGATGATCATATTGGCACAGAGCTGCCTTATATCTAGCCATATGTAATCTATTTTACCTGACTTGAGCAGTGCACATATTATAACAGGGTGTCAGGGATGATCTTCATATTGGCGATTGTTTCACTGCATATACAGCTGGTTTTTCATGAACCGTTGTCATTCAGATATCGCCATTTGCCGACTGCTATTATTTTGATAACACATGGTCTGAATATTTGGATCCACTAAGCTGTACAAGCTACTTGGGCAAATAATTGTACACATTCTTATTACATCGGTTAAAATACGCATAATAGTGTTGTGTGGTGCGTAACGTCACACGAGCTGACTTCATGGCTCCTATAATGTAGTAAGTTTAACAATCTAAGCCAGCTTATGTTAATCAAATTAGCCAATTTGCTAATCTTTCCATCAAATCTTTCAATCAAATGCTAATTAGTCAACTCAGCCAATGGCAACTACATTACCTGTCACTGTTTTTTTTACTACCCGTGCAACACAGGGCATTTATCTAGTATATATATGTATATAGTTGTGAAGTTTATATGAAATAGCCAAAAAATGTGGAAACGTAGAGTGTTTACATAATATAACGGCTCACATACGCAGTGACAAAGTTGGAACTATTAATAGAAGCAGTTAGGTTTATTATGATTGACTATTTTATTAGAAAATATTAGGACAAAACCATTTCTATCCTAAATTTATACATATGCAGTTTGTTTATTAGGATAATAGGTCTTATTCATCAATCAGATAATTGATATTTGACTAAAATACGGGTTTTTCAGACTTTATTTCGTTGTAAATATGACTTTTGTAAGCATTCTAGCGGAATGCCCGACATTGCATCGGTATTAAAAGTCAGCTTATAAACAGTTACAGGTAATGTAGTTGCCTGCCATTAGCCTGGCGCATTACCAATGGCTAATTTGAGTTAGCTAGTAGTCTATTGCTTTTGTTACTAATAAGAGCCATGAGAGCAAGCATAAAATGATGTTGCTGCGTACGTAGGGCGATATTGTATTTTCACCCACAGACCGACATATATCACCCAATGATTCCATCAATCTCGCGTAGCTTAATTGGTAAGATATTAGCCTGGTGAATGGGAGGTTTTGAGATCAAATACAGCATGACACTGATTGAAAGTTCATTTTTTAAAATTTTAATAGCTATAGTTGGACAAACCGAAACGCACACACACAAATATATAGACAGATTTTTTGCTGTTTATATAGTAGATATAGATGAAGATAGCTCTTGGAAACAACATTATATAAAAAAAGCATTTCCTGTATTGGTCGAAGCGCTGGGCATCATTTTATGAAATAAAAATACTACATGTCGTTGCCTCAGATAGACTGCTAGCCGTCTTTGTTCATAGATGACAACATATATCTATTACAATCACTTAAACAGCTCAAGTCTTCGGATTCGTCACATTTATGCTTTTGGTTGCAGGAGTGACTCGTCGATAAACTACTTCTGGTTTTTCATTGTGACAGCTGTGCAGATTCTTGTGGATATTCTGATGTTTCTTGGACCAGCTGCAACAGGCTATCTGTGAGTTATTAAGGCTAGCAAGCAATGTAATGGATGCTTTTGGCTTGTTTTTACATACTTGGTAACCTTTAATTGGTGACATAAGACAGACAGCCATTAGACATACCTTATTAAACACCTATCAGACTTTCGCTGTAATATAAGTACTGACCGTAAGCCGATGTATTGGCTTACAGTCAATACATCGGCTCAATAGGGTTTCACTTTTCGTTTTATTACGAAGCCTACACATTAGCTAGATTAATCAAAACTTGTCTCCAATAAAACAACCTTGTTGCCAATCACGTGCAACCAATAGAAAAATATTTGGCTCAATTCCATTTCTAATTATTTTCAAAACGGCAAAACCAGATCGTTATCGTCATAGCAATAAGAAACACATTGCGTCAAAGAAAACATTAAAAAAATCGTGAGAGTGAGATTCACTGAACAGTTTTATACTCATCTTGTAGGGAATTTGTTTCTCAACAAGATGCATTTTACAGTTAAAACGATATCTGTTTTTATTCTCGAGTTATTTCTTAAATACTAGCAGTATATCGGTTTTTCGAAAATCCGTTTCATTTAATTCGGGCTGAATAATCGTTCGATCAGAATTTAATGCTGTTGTTAAAGAGCTCGACACTCTGTTAGACTCTATCAGACTCAGACTCTGTTAGACAGCTATCAGACATAATCACATTCACATCAAGCGCTGTTAGTCAGCTATAAAACTACAATACACCATCAGGTTTTAGTATACATTATCATTTGTTTTAAAATAGTGGTATTTGTGTCAATAATAGAAAATATGGTTGAAGTTTTACAGGCTCGAGTTTCAGCTGATATATTTTTGGCATCATGCTTTCAAAATATTATCTTGCTAGTTGTGTCTGTCCAAATCGGACCAACGTACTTGAGGATATGTGACCAGACGTCTACTCAGGTTGTTAAAACCTCACACTTTGTCATATCAAGTAACCAAATTTTTATAACTTTAATGAATAGGCCTACCTACCTTTCCCGTGTATGTCCAATCAGTCATGAGATTACTCACTGATTTAGTTCTAAAAACTAATTGGTCTCTCATGACACAACCAATGGTTACCATAAACAAAAGATCTAATAAGTTGGCAGTTTCATTGGTGATACATATATTATTGGAAATTTTCTAGTTTTGAAATCTATTTTTATCTCTGAAACCTCTATTAATTCATTTTTGTAGTAACTTATAGTTTTAGATTTCATATCTCTTCAGCTGATAATTTTACAGCTGATGTTGAAAATAACTCCATACCTGAATGCTTACCAGTTAATAAATTCTGTGGTATGCTTCACTCATTAGTAAATGGTTTACCTTATCATGACAAAAAATGTGGTTTCATAGGAAAATATTTGTAACACATTTGTGACTGGATTGAGTAGTTAGTACAGTTGGCCCAGTTGGTCTATAAAAAGCCACTCCAAGCATACACATATCTAGTGTTGTTCTTTATAGTATGTATCTTCTAGCGAGGTGTATCTATAGTTCAAGGTGTGGTGTATGTATTGTTCAAGATGTATAGATCTATAGTTTGAGGCGTGTCTATAGACTTTCAAGGCGTATCGATAATTCTAAGCCTTAAATGTTAATACTGTTTGAATTATCCCTACTAGTACCTTTGGTAGTCCCATATACCATGAGAAATCGTCATAAGTAAACACTATGTGCATAATTATCCTGAGAAGTGGTGAGGCGGTTGAGTCGTGTAGTGGTTAGCACGCCGGTCTGTTGATTGGAGTGTCCAAGTTCAATTCTTGTGCGAGGCAATTTTTTTTCTGCTAACGTGTTACCATGGCTTCGGACATACAGACACGGTTTTGGTTATAGCTAAGACTAACATCACTTGCTAATGAGCAGTGGCTAGACGTACAAGAATTACATCTCCTCTTAACCAAAAGACCTCATGAAATTATTGAGCATAAAGCTTCGGACATGACTTCTAGTGTAGCTAGTCTTCATATACACTAGCGTTCACAAGGATGTCAGCGCAGACATGCTGCCGAGTCATAATCATCTATGGATCTTACACTGTTTCGTGATGGCAGCATTCTAACTGATAATTTATCTGTAAATGTTACTATTTGAGATTTTCTTTTTTTATATTGGTTTTTTAATACAGGGGTATGCTGTCAGCCATAGGCTATCTCAATGATCAAGATCATGGGCAAGATCGAAGAAATATGGGCGGTGTTATGTTAATTCTTATGTTTGGATCGGCTGCTCTCCTTATTCTAGATCTGTATCTACTCATAACGGTAGGTTGAACCTTATACACCATATGAACCTCTCAACACTTTTTATACCTCACGAAAGAGTTTTATTTAGTGATAAGGGCACTATTGAAAGGTAACTTTATTCTCAAGTATTGCCTTTTACTTCCTGCTGCGGGTGTAATAAAAAAATACCTGCTGCTGGTTTCTTTGGTGCCTGTAAAAATTGCCTTTTGCTATTAGATATGATGCTGCAACATGCGATATATGCTGCATGTAGCTGAATCTTCCGAAATATTCTTAACAACGCAAGACGGGTTCACTGTTTGCGCTACAATTTGGTAAAGCGTTTGTTCACTTATGGCCCTGGTAAATAGACTACATTATAAAACAGTCAATTGTAATAAAAAAATTTAACCATCTGCATATCATGTTCAGGTTGACAATGAATGAGCTGACGTATCGGTGGTCATGCATCCACTAATATGTTGGAAATGCTCTTTAATATTGCACAGATTCCGGATACTTTCGGAGAGCGATTTGAGATTCTAAAACCGACAGTCACATTGCCTTATGTGGAAGTTATTTTAGAACTGTGTAACAATGATATACAGTCAAACATGGATAACTCAAACTTCACGGGACCGAGCAAAAGTGTTCGAGTTATCAGAGCATTCAAGTTATCAGAGCCCTGTCACAAGTCTATGTATTTATTAGTAGATACATGCACATATACAAACTATAATATAAATCAAAAGCATGAATGGCTTGTTTCAAATTAAATGTTTCTAATGTAAAGTTCAAAAAAATTTTATCAGAAAGTATAGAGATTTTTCTATCACTTGAGATTGGTTTGTTGTTTGAGGTGATGTGATTGCCAGGACGTTTTGTAGGTTAAAATTGGCAAAACTTGATCGCTGTTGGAATGCTCATAAGAAAAGACATCTTTTTCTTTTGAGCGTTTTAACCAAGATCAATTTTGCCGATTTTTCTTGAAGTTCATGCGAAGGTTACATCACTTTTCCTTGTTTTCGAAGGGCCATTGCTAAGCGGATGTTTGGTAAAAATCAAATTTCACCAAACCTTTAGGAAAGCCGTTGACAAAAATATTTTGCCGATGATGGTAATAACGAAGCCTTAGAACTACTAAAAGTTGAGATTTATCTCTATGGCTTGAAATAAAGTGATCTTTTAAAGCGATAACAACCGTTTCGGTAGCCATTGGGCAAAAAACTGTTCAAGTTAACAAAGTTTAGGTCGAGTTATCTAAAGCAATTTATCATTACGTGGGAACGGACCAAACAAAACTGTTCTAGTTAACCATGTGTTCGAGCTATCCAAGGGCGAGTTATCCATGTTTGGCTGTATTTGGTTTTCAAGGTGTTGCATTTGCTCACAAGCCAGTTGTTCTGAACTACTAGACAGTCGTATGCTAATGTTCCGAGAAAGAACGGCGCTCTGATCACCTATGCGGTTGGCTCCTAGTGCAGCATAATCCTACACTAAACCTTTGACCACCTGTATAGTCCTACGCTAAAACTGCCTGAGTGACATGTGCTTTGACCACGTTCGTAGTCCTATGCTAAAACTGCCTAGTGTGACAGGTGCTTTGACCACCAGCCTAGTCCTATCCTAAAACTGCCTGTATGACTGGTGCATTGACCACCTGCATAGTCTCTGCTAAAACTGCCTGTATGACAGGTGCATTGACCACCTGCATAGTCGTTTGCTAAAACAGCCTGTGTGACTGGTGCTTCGACCACCTGCATAGTCCTATGCTAAGACTGCCCGTGTGACAGGTGCTGTGGCCTCTTGCACAATCATTTGCGCATTTGTTGCAGATTCACAAGTACTATAGAGGAACTGGCGCGAGCTTCCAACAAGCGCAGTCCGAGTTTACTTCTGGAATGCTAAAGAATGAAAATGTTCGAGCTGCTGGTGCGCAGATTGCCTCAGATGCTG
Organism: Watersipora subatra; assembly: GCF_963576615.1. Classification (NCBI taxonomy): domain Eukaryota; kingdom Metazoa; phylum Bryozoa; class Gymnolaemata; order Cheilostomatida; family Watersiporidae; genus Watersipora; species Watersipora subatra. The sequence continues at coordinate 66,358,927 of NC_088709.1, forward strand.
CTGCTGGAGCGATGGCTGGTGCTGCCAGCAGCGCTTCCGGTGGCAATCGTTACTGAAACTAATAATACTTGAGCTATTTATATGATTTTGTTAGGCATGGCTTAAAGCAGTTTCCTATTGAATCATCTTTGTAAATCTTGGAGTTATACCATCAATCTCTACCACTCTTCTGTGTTATATTAACAGCCTTTTAAGGCGATGATGAACTGTCGGTAGATTATATTTGGCTGTTCTGGTGCTCACTGAGTCATTTGAATGAAGGTATTGTTGTTGACATCCTGTCCTGTCTCAAACATTTCATGTAGTGTCTGCTAAGGCAATACTTTCAAGCCTGGTTTTAAATATTGTTCTTCATGCACTTTCATTATTATCATTTTGTCAAGGGCAAGGTAAAGATGAATGCATATATTTGCGATTTAACAGTTGGGATGAATGTCTTTACTCACCATTGAGATTGCACTATATATTTTTTGTTGTAAATTCCTCTCCATTATCTATTCTGACATATTTTAAAGCTTGGGTAGTCAATAAAAAATCTCCATTCCATTTGACAATAAATGGCTTAGCCAATGCTTTACAAGCTAGTAGAACAAAAATCTTGATAGAAGAACCATCTACTTATTAATAATTCGTTTGTTATCGTTTTCATGTTCCATCATTCATCTTCAGTAGTCTATATACCGTATATATTAATCTCAAAGTTGGTGTGTGTGTGTGTGTGTACTTCGGCTTGTCTAGCAATAGCTATTAAAATAATATTTTAATAGCTATTGCTAGACAAGCCGAAGTACACACACACACACACACACACACACACACACACACACACACACACACACACACACACACACACACACACACACACACACACACACACACACACACACACACACACACACACACACACACACACACACACACACCAACTTTGAGATTAATATATACACTACATATATATACAATATCTGCAATACGGATTCTTCATTATAATATTATTATAATGAAGAATCCGTATTGCAGATGATTTTATCTTGGAACATCCTGTTCCATCCACGCAAATATCCTACCATTTAAGCTACGCGAGATGCTGTAAATCCTGAGGCGATATGAGCTGCTATGAGTCACGTAGCGCAACTAAAACTTGCTCTCATGTCTCATATTAGTACGGATAGTTCGGATCAATACGGACAGTACTGTACTCAATTCAGTATTTGACAATGTGCCAGGCTAATGGCAAGTGGCAGGCAACTGCATTACCTGCAACTGTTTATCAACTGTGTTTAATGCCAATACAACGTCGATCATTCGCCTCGTTGCTCATAGAAACAAGTTATGGTGAGCCGTGTGGAGTTGTCTACTCTCTTATTTCTATTAAGAACTGCGTTACTAGTCTGTTCTTCCGGCGGGTGCGCCGTACAAAATATCAAATCAATTGGCGAACCTCACAGATGCTAATATAAAACCAACTTATTCTCACGGTTATAGTTACATCATTTGTAGACACGTGCGAAGCCTAGATCTCCAGACCTAACGGCTATTTTCCTTTTGATTATTTATTAAAAGTACCAGTCTAGCGAACGTCCTGCAATATACCTTGATGCATACAATTTTGCTGTATTAAATTGATTTTTTGTTTTTATTATTAACAGCATTTTTTCGCCTTCAGACATCGTTATCCTGGACATTTATTTTGTGGCCTATCGTTTTTCGTGGAGTGTCCGTGCATCAAAAGCACGCCAATTCAGGTACAAAGATATAGCAGTGTAATCATGTGACGCACATGATTATATTAGTTAAAATAAAGTTCAGCCTCTGATTTTAATAGCGATGAACGCAATATCACAGTATTGGATATTAAACTCAGTGAAAGTAAAGCATTATTCCTTGATTGACTATTTCTTGTGTGATGAATGAGCATACCTGCCAACTCTCACGCATTGGGCGTGAGACTCACGCAATCACCCCAAAGAAAAAATGAAAATGCGTGAGAAATGAGTGAGATTTTTGCCCCAATTTCCACATTTTCATATACACTATCATTGATACATCAATTGCCCCAAAACCAAATCTCACGCATTGCCCCACTCTTGGGTTGGCAGGTCTGTGAATGAGGGTATATACTTTTAACATTGAATAAAAGATAAAGGTGTGCCTGTTTTAACTTTTGCATCAGTGAAGCAATTATTAACATACCATAAAATCACTCTTATAGAATGTTAATAATTTGTAACACGTTTCGTATGAATGATAGCGTGTGACGCTGTATAGTATGCTTACTTTCTTTTCGCCAAGTTGCAATTCTAAAAAGCATTGGTTCAAGTAAAATAATGTTTGGTTTGTCAACTATGAATTTACAGAAATGTAATTTATTGTTGGCGTGAGTTCATAAATAAACTTCTTTTTTGCATACCGTGACTGGCTGTCAGGCCTGCCAACCCAAGAGTGGGGCAATGCTTGAGATTTGGTTTTGGGACAATTTATGTATCAATAATAGTATAAAGTAGTCCTCGCTAATGATGCCACCCCCGACCGTCAAGATTATACAGGAGCTACCCTAAGTCTGACTAAGCTGGACCGAAGACTGGCCCTGACGAATTTGGACCGAACACAGGCCCGTAGAATCTGACCGAATACTGGCCTCGTAGGATTAGACCGAAGACTGGCCTCGTAGGATCAGACCGAATACTGGCCTCGTAGGATCAGACCGAATACTGGCCTCGTAGGACCAGACCGAATACTGGCCTCGTAGGATCAGACCGAACGCTGGCCTCGTAGGATCAGACCGAATACGGGCCTCGTAGGATCAGACCGAATACTGGCCTCGTAACCTGGCTGCCGGTAAACTCTAACACTGTAACTCACTGAACAAAACTCTTGGAAGTTAGAGTTACCCGGCTTCAGGCATGAAATTATCCAACTATCATTAAATGTCTAGTTCCTATTAGTTGGCAGAACACTTGTCTGGCTGAGGTGGTGCACTAGCGTGGATGCAGCTGTGGTTCACTGTCTAATACCACGTGCCTACGCTCAGAGTTACAGACTCGCCAAATCTGTCTGTCGTCCCTCGAAGCCTTGTGTGGCTGCAGCTATGAAACGCAGTCTTAAGCCACGGCTTACGAGGAGAAGACAAAACAAATAGAGCTAGTGCTCCCTACTAGATAGTCTGCTATGAATCAATTAACAACACTTTGAGAAAGCGTCAAAGTTTATTCACAAATATCAGCACAAAGCACAACACGAGCAGACTGCTCTAACAACACGATCGCATGTTCTTATATACACACAAAAAAATGGCAAAACTAAGATAATTGGTTAAGATAATATAGGTCAATTTCACTGACTGTAATTGGTTACACACATGGATAAGACAGCAAAACGATAAGATTCAATAAGCATCCAGTCAAATCTTACCACAAAAGTCCGCGCAAAACAAACAAAACGAGTGTCTATTACCACCGCTTTACAAGTCCTCTCCCCGATACGCCCGCTTATTACCCATAAATACCGTAAGCTAGTTCTTTCGACTCGGACTATAGCCTATAGTTCCGAGTTGATTTTCTCCCAAAGGGCCCTTTTCAGGGCCACCACCTTGTACAAGAGTAGTGTTCATCTGGCTACGAGCGTTTACTTCAAGTATATATAAAATTGTGGAAATTGGGGCAAAAATCTCATGCATTTTCATTTTTTCTTTGGGGTGATTGCGTGTCTCAAGCCCAATGCGTGAGAGTTTGCAGGTATGCTTGCTGTATAAATAACAATTTTGTGCAGATCTCTTTGTTACATTATTAGAGATGTTAAGTCACTTTAGATCAGGAAAGGTTACTGTCTAAACAGATACTCGTATTAGTATTGAAAAGTTGCTGCTCTCATGAAGCCAATCTCCATTAAATATTATATTCATACGTCAGCTTTCAGAACGCTCTATCTATATCTCTTACATCTGTTGTAGAAAAAAAAAGGATAGAGTTCCCAATACTATTTAACAAAACTACAGAATGTCATATCGTGGTAAGATTCAGCTTTTTGTTTAAAAAGCAATCTGGCAAATTTTGTCTTTCGAAAGAGTCAACTTCGTATATGTAGCAGTATGGAAGATGGCCTCCATTTGTAAGGATCATGAAAGATGCTACAATGAAAAAATTCTGACAAGAATTATTTGTTTATTATTATTTGTTATATTGCTTAAAATGAAACAAGTACAAGTAGTTGCTGGCATTCAGTTTAAATATCTGATAAATGCATTTCTTGGCTTGTTGCTAAATGCTTTTCTTGATGTTTTATTTAAAAACCCAATAATTGATGAGCTACTTGACCTGCGAGTGGTAACACCATTGCTAGGAAGAAACTAGCGGTTCATCTTTCAACAAAATGTGGAAATTGAAGCAATGATCTCATGGTTTTTCATGTTATTCATGTAATGGCTAATTCATATCTAAGTAAGATTCCTACAGCTACTACCTATTGTTAGTTTAGTGCAATGGACCCCTTCGTATGACAATAATTCGTTACGGTGTTGGCATCGTAAGGTGAAAATGTTGTATAGAGTGATAGAGAAATCCATAGCAACTGCCTAATTCAAACATTCCCTAGTAAAAAAACATCAACACTATATACATGTTATGGTGTAAATTTTAAAAATTAGTGACAAAATGATATATTAGCCTTAGTGACTATAGTTAACTTATAGTTAATCTAGTAACTCTAGTGTTGTTGCCATGGTATTAATTTTCTTTTTCTTGGATTTTAAATTTTTACGGGTGGACTGTTTCTGATTAACCATGAAAAATGAGACTCTGCAACAGCGTTAACACCCACAAATGACTGGTTTGTTAATACTTAGATTTTACTAGAAGATACAAAAAAAACCAAAAAAAAAAAACCAAAAAAAACCTTTTATGTGATTTCAGGTGGTGGAGGGAACCGTGGAGGTGGTGGTTACAGCGGTCGTGGCGGAGGAGGATATGGCGGTCGAGGCGGAGGAGGGTATGACAGAGGAGGTAATAGAGGAAGAGGTGGATTTAGGGGTGGTCGTGGGGGAGGCTATAGTGGAGGTGGAGGATATGGTGGAGGAGGCAACTACCAAGACCAAGTTGAAGGTAGGTCGCTATATCATTTGCCAAAGCTGCCCTTTTTTGTGAATTTGTATTTTGTTCAATTTATTTGTAACTTAACATTTATATGAATATTTCCGGTTTATATAAATATAAATTGGTACATGATTCACTCATTGATGTAAAACTATTTCAGTTTACTATTATTATTATAGGCCTATAGACACTGGCTCTCGCCATGTGTCCTAAAAGCCTTGTTGATTTAAGATCTTTTCATACTTTTGTTCGAATTAAGAGTATTTAATAATACTTATCACTAATAATTTATTAACAATCTATATATGGTACAAAGCTTCTTTTGTGTAAATATTGGTGCATTTCTTAAAATTAAGAATGCTTTAGGATCAAAGATATAGAAAGGTGTGAAAATTCCTATAAAAAGTACCTTTAACAAAAAATATCTTCTGTTACGCTTTATTCAACCTCTTAGATGGCTAATTAGTCAAAAAGCAAGCAACATGTACATCAGGTTATTCGTGTTATCAGGTTATCCGTGTTATCAGGTTATCCGTGTTGTCAGGTTATCTGTGTTATCAGGTTATCCGTGTTGTCAGGTTATCCGTTTTATCAGGTTATCCGTGTTATCAGGTTATTAAAGATCTTACATATGTCATGGAAATGTTAGATTTAATCTAGATGTAAATTTGAAGTGAGGTATATACGTAATATGGTCACGGAAGTCAAGTGAATGTATTATTCATATGTAAGTTTAAAAGAGGGTTTCCTGATTAGGAGTGCGAAACAGAAAAGGGGGTGCGAAACAGTTGTTCGCGGGGTTGCAAGAATTAATCGTAAACACTGTTTATCCAACTCTTTTGGAAAGAGATTGTTCCATTTGCAACAACTTGGCTATGTTAATTCGAAGTTTCATATCTTCCTTATATCAAAAATTAATATCGTCACGCCATCAATCCTGAAAATGATCCTTGCATTTTACTCACCCCCCCCCAAGAAAACACGTTTCAATCAAACATTAAAGGCAGAGAAGAGGCACAAAAAAAGTCAAAGATCATAAAGTGAGTTGTTTTTTATGTGAGTGAAAACATTAAACTCTTAGAATGACCTTCCAATAGCATAACCTTTTTATATATTCCTAATATGTCTGTCATTCATTGTTTTGAGCCTTTGTTTCATTCTAAATGAGGGAGTGGGATTGTCCTCATCAATTGTAGGAGGTTCGGTAGTGCAAACAAATATGGAAGTGCTTGTTTGGTGAGACTAATGTTATCACGATACAGTAGACACTCCTACAACGTAAATAACCCATTCCAGGCCCTTTCCAAGCTCACCCCTTTGACCATACAAAAAGGAAAAACTTGTCATAACTCCATTAGTTTGTGGGCTGTATCGTAACTGCAGTATTATTGGTTTGCATTGACAAATTTTCTCTTTTTCTATCGATCTTAGTCTTTATAGACCGTGATTGCTGTAATCTTCACAATAAGTTGATGGGGAACACACATCTTTGACATCATTTACAGCGATTTGCTCAATTTTTCTAAACAGCAAAGTCTATTTTGCAAAGTAAAACTGACAACAAATATTTTATACGTCTGCAATAAGCAAAACAACAAAATGTTTTTTTAATACAAAAGCTGGTTCTACCTGTTCGTCGTCTATGTGTATCCAAGGATCAAGGTTAGGATAAAAGAGAACTTTCAATGATACTCCAACTTGTGACAGTCAGAATGGTAGACCAATGCTGTAACACTTGCACCAATCAATCACCTCTGTATTTATGAACAACTGCGCAGCAACTATTCTCTATTTTCTCGACGCATCTAACAAACTATCATGACGAGCTAGAATGTCTTGAAAGTTGTATATATATTTATATAATAGATATGACTTGATACGCACGTCGGTTTCTCTCGCAAGTTTGGTGAGTTTGAGTAATATTCAAATCGAATTTGAGAACTCGCCCGACTTGACGCTTTACGTTATATAGAATTTATGTACTAGGAAGCAAAAACTTCGCATGGGTTCTTTATGTTATCTGGAATTACGTTATAGGAGCATCTACTGTACTTCATAATTCACAAAACATAATCTCATGGTATGAGGTAATACATTCAAAGCATGCCTCAGCATAATTGCAATTTGACACTTGAATGACTTTCAAAGGCCCTGTGTATAAATGTGGTAAATATACTGCAGTAGTGTGCACAACTCCTTGTCTGGAAAAATATTTGTTAATGCCAAATCTAGATAACAACTCGCTGAGCAGGTTCACCTATGGTGATGTTTCACTTGCTTGTGTTAACATTAATGATGATATATAGCAGTCAGTTAATTTATACTTCAGTTGTTATATACTTATACATTGATTTATATGTTTATCTTGGTTTGTGTTGTTATTCAGAGGTTGGCACTGTGTCTCATCCCTGTGAGAATGATATCGTATGTAAATGCACCCATAAGAGGGTGCCATACTTCAACGCCCCCATCTACCTCGAGAACAACCAGCAAATAGGCAAGATTGATGAAATTCTTGGACCCATCACAGATTTTGTATCCTTTTTCTTGCACTAGGAAGATTTTACACTTTGAAGCAAGCTTTTCATGTTTTTTGTAAGATTCATAGAAGCCTGGAAATGGTGGGTTGTAAACAAACATTGTCAGGTTTTCTTGCTTTTCATTGGTTCAATCGTTCTGTTTATGCAACGCTACCCTTTTTTGGCTAAAGGATATTCTGGTCAATTAGTATGGTGCTTTCTGTTTGCGGATGCATTTAGGGGTTCGGATCTAGGCATATTTACCTTCAAAATTACTACTGTGTTGATATGCTTCTAGTAATACTGGCTACTGCGCCTCATTAGAGTGACTGTCAATGAAAAAGGTTATATATAAATGTTAACTGGTAGATCTGAATTTAAATAGAATGTACTTGGAGGAGGTTATTTTTAGTATGAATCTAGTATCACTAGCAGTACTTTTGGACTCCCATGAGTCGCAAGGGACTCACACTACTCCTTTTTTAATCATGTGACACTCAGCTTCAAATCGCTTACATAACCCTAACAATAGAAGATGACTAATGGTATACCGTAAAACCTTTATTTAAATGCCATGGTGCTCTATTTTTCGTCCTTTCACCTAGAGTAAAGGGACGGAATATTAGAGGTGCCATTTCACATACGTATTCCCTTTTATAAGAAGTGTCGTTCAAATAGAGGGTGGCGTTGTATTTTTCAAATAGCTCGTCAGAATTTTTTGGGCAGCTAAATTTAACCCTTTTACGGACAAAACGAGTGTCACCTATATTTTGCTCTCTTCTTCGGGCGGAGTTATATTAACTCTTTTAGGCACTGTGAATCTGGCACAACTTACTATTCAAATTGTCATAGATCTCTAAATAAATATGCATTGGGAAGCTGAGAAATATCTGTATCAGTTGATATCTATTGCTTGGTGTTAACTTATGATAATCCTATAGCCTGAATTGCAATTTGTTGGAGCTATCAATTTTATTTCATTCTAACTTTGATGGCATATTTTTATTTTATAACTAGGTGCAATAGAAGAGGAGTTATGAGCGTTGATCCATTGTAAGCCAAGTTTATATAACCGCACTGATGCTATCAAATACTATGCTATAAACCTGCAAGTTTATAAGGTATATAATAATAGTAATCTATCAGCTATTACAAATATATATTCATGAACAAGTGACATAAACAAACCATAATTATATTACATGCAGAAACAAAAATTAACATTGAAACAAAAATATTAGCATCTTTTGCTCGGCTAGTGCCATTTTGATTGTTGCTTCCGTATGGAATAATTTCATCATCTGACTTTTCAATACCTTCCAGCGTGTATGCTGGCCTCAACTCTTCTGCACTGCTGAACTACTTGATATTACCGTCCAAACAATTTTTTTAGCTGAGCAAAACTTTTAAGCGTTGCTGTTTGAAAACTTTTCGAACAAATAATGATAAACATTCAGCTGCAGGCGTTATAGTCTAAAAATAGTACAGATTCCATCATAATTCTAAACTGTTTTTCACATACATGTAAGTCGAAGTATCAAGACCGCGTTAAGCAAGAACCTTTCATTTGCCTGATACAGTTATTAATTATTTCTTTGGCGTTGCTATCAATGTTTTAAAGAAAAAACTGTAAGTTTTGGAGTTGAAAAACAAGCTTCGATTCGAACAGCAACTGCAAAATAATTTATTGTTTATGATGTAACTGAGTCATTATTAGTATGATTTGTGGACACTTTTCTACCAATCACTTGCTATTATGGGTTCATAAAGATTAAAGAATGTCAAAGTGGTGTTCAATTAAAGGGTCGTGCTCTATTTTTCAACCCTTCTTCTATTGGGGTGGTCAAATAGAGACGGCATTCTAATAAAATTGGCGTTCAAATAGAGGTTTTACAGTAGTTTGCTTTAGTTACAATACATAATGGTACATTATATCCTGGACAGATAGGCTTCATTTACAGTGTATGAGTGCATGCTTGCTGACACTTATCGATGGTCTGAGAATTTTTAGAAGTTGTTAAGGCTAAGATAACTGAACTTTTGTATTATAACAAACTTGTTCGCAGTATTCTGCTGGAATAGTTTCCAAGCAATCCTGTAATCGATATTGCATTGTTGAAACCTGCATCTAGAGGACAACTCCAAGTTTATGAATTATTGTAACTTTAAATGAATGCTTATCGACTCCCCCTGTTTTTCAAGTATCGGGTTGTGCTTAGAAAATTCAAAAGCATCGCTTATTTCAAGCTAATGAATGGAGTGTGATGGGATAATTCTATTATTCACTAAAGCTAGTTGTTGATTCTTCACATACAAGTACCTTTTTAGTATTGAAAAGAAACGTAAGCACCCAACTTGACTCCACAGTGCCAAGCCTGTAACATCGTATAGTAATTTTAGTAGTTTGGTACTTCAATCCTTTGCAAATGGGTTTAGTGCTATTCTACCAAATATAATGTTTATATGTTGATATCGCGTAAAAAGCTTTTTTCCGTAGTTCCTTGACTGTTTCTTCAGCTCTTTAGCGTCAAGCTGGACCCGAATATGAAGGCATCATCATTTAAAAAACTTCAAAAGGTGAGTTTTGCTGTTTTCTTTTATCTAGAAGTGTCGGTCACGCCAATGACGCATTTGTCTTGAGATAGGTGATTGGTTGCCCTGCTCCTATTTGATCTAGAAGCCTGGCAGGGGTTGACAAAACTGATGAATGTCATGCAAGTAGCGGGTCTGTCATGTGTTAGGTCAATGATTGACTTTTTTGAGCGACCGTCTTGGGTGACTTGTTTAACTTGTCTTGGTATAATTGACTTAACCAATAGCTGATCTCTCTCAGACTTGATTGACTTAACAGGTCTCTAACTTGTCTAGCTGTTGATTTAGCAGTTCATCTGTCTTGTTGTTGATTCGTCAGAAAAGTGATTGACTTCTATGTCAGGTGATTGGCATTTCTCTCAAGTAATTGACACATCTGGCAGGTGATTGGCTTAGTATGACATGTTATCGTCATTTCCGTCATGTAATTAACTCATCTGGCAGGTGACTGACTTGTCCAGAAGGTGGTTGCAAGGACTGGTTGGCGGCACAACTGCGGCAGGGTTATTAACAGGAAGAGGTGGTTCATTAGGAAATGTGAATAAACTGGGCTACAGCTATTCTTGTTTTTTAAAAGTTTGTGTACCTTACAGACCTTAAATCCACACACTTGCACACACTTTTATGATACCTTTTAGTGATTTCTAACTAGTACACTTTGTACACCGATAGGTCATTGTTTTTTGTTCTGTCAGACGCACTGATTCACTCATCGTAGCCTCTTGTAGGTATTCATTGATTCATCCAAGACACTGCCTATGGAGATGTTCACAAATCCCCGCAAGGGTGGTGGAAGAGGTGGCGGTCGAGGTGGTGGCAGAGGAGGCGGCAGAGGAGGTGGCAGAGGAGGTGGAGGTAAGTTTACATCTACTGGCTGAAACTCTTCACAGATGTTAATCAGACTCTGTATTAACTCATGTTTTCTCTCGTGAATCAAACATACTTTTGTTAACGTAACCCTCACCACTTCGCTAAAGTACTTGCGAATATATATATTTCCATTAGCCACCTATCATTTGTCATAGATTGACTGATACAGTACAACTTCGCTTTTCGACCACAACCCATTCCAGCATCTTTCCATTTCATCAATATGCCCCAGATAATTTTGCTCAAATCTCAAAAAAAAATTTCTATTGCAGACAATGAAATACTTTTAAGCAATTTCAAGACTAGAAAATGAACTTTTAATACTTATTTATTTCACACCATAAACCGAGATCACCTTTTAGCAAGAATTTTTTTTTTAAATCGTGTTTATTGTTGATAATCTGATTTATATGTGGCTATTAATTCTATCTCACAATCAATAGTTTTGCACACTACTCACTTTTCATCGCTAGCTTTACTTGCCCTTACTTTCTTTGGAGGCCTGATGAGGGGTTAATACAGAGAATACAGTATGTATTTTGTGACTAAATACTAAAGATAATAAGAAAGAGTGTTGGTTGATAACCAAGCTGTGCTGTCAGCTTTCTTCAGCTTGTTTCATGTGTGTTATAGTTCTGAATGTTTTTTCAGCACTTGAAGCAAAGTAATCTTGATGTTTAAAAACAGGTTGGCAAATACTCATGATATTCTTGGTTGATGCTAAGGAGATCAGTTATCGTCGTGCTTTTTTTAGTTTATTAACGTAAAATTATTTATCTCAAAAATCATTGGAAGAGAAGCAGTAATATTGTAACCAAGGTTTCAAAAATTCAAGGAGTTGGAGGGCCAGATGAAGGAGTATTTTAGTCTAGAAGAGTCATCTTCTCTTGGAAATAAATGTGACATTGAGAGCTATATGTAAGCTGTAAAGTCAAGCTTGTTATACATGCATAATGTTGGGTTCTGCGTGGGCATGCTGAATATTATTTTTCAATAGCACAGTCATGAACTGGTTCACTTCATTCTTTCTCATCAACTTTCAGCATAATCTTCTTTGTCTCGATGCTCTTACATCTACTCTTGATACTCACTGCCGTTTACTCAATTTATTATAACTAAAGCGTGTAATGGCTGTTATAACGAAATCCTATATATGCCTTTGAATGAAGTTCAATTCATGCCTTACATTGGTATAACCACCGTGTTGTGAACTACGTAGGAGTTGCATCAGTTTTCAAGGAAAAATGATTTGAAGATGGAAGGGATACAAAAACCCATCTTCCATAACCCTGTAAAGGAGCATACCCCTTGGAGTTGTCCCCTTTTGTGAACAACTTCCTATAAGCATGTCATGCTATAGGAAGTGTATGAGTATTTAGACCAATATTAACGACTGTCATTCTTGTTCTTTTTGTAACATAATAATATCTCTGTTTGAATTACTGGGGATGCTCTGTATGTCTATTCTGATACATTACATAACATGTTTTATTATTTCCTTTTAGGAAGAGGTCGAGGCGGCGGTTTCTCCCCAAGAGGTGGACGTGGTGGCGGAGGAAGGGGTGGGGGAGGCTTTTCTCCCAGAGGTGGTAGAGGTGGTCGTGGCCGATATTGAGATTGGCCTGAGTGCATGTAAATAACATTAGTGTATTTACTGGTTTTAAATTCATCTCTTATCCATATTGGCATGCCAGATTGCAGCAATGATTGGTATTTCTATTCATTTTGTTACTCCGTCTATGTAATAAAATACGTATAATAAATAAAAAGTTAGAACAACTCACGCAAATAATATTGATCATTGATAAACAAGAAATACAGAACATGCTGATGGGAGGAATGAGACCCATGTACATGCATATTCTCTGAAATTGTCTCAAACTTGCACAGGCAAAATATCATAACAAAGATTTTACATTTGTGCATAGGGATTTGTGCAAGAATGCACACCGTCTCACTCTAGTAACTGGTATGAGCTGTCGACAGGTCGAAGCTGCGACAGAAAATACCACTGGTCAACACAACTAACAGGGCAATGGAGACCAGACTGGCTGACAATGTGGAGATTGATAAGAGGAATGTATCAGTACAAGTGTAGCCATATCTGTATAGGATTCACTTACATTTTTGTAGCGGAGGATGGTTAGGTTTGCTGTGGATTTTTTGCAAGGAACAAGAAGCGACGTTTCATTTGCATGAAGCAAAAGTGTAATAAAAAAGTCAGTAGTAGACAAATCCAAAATGCAATGTAGGCTCGCATGTATATGTTAGCAAATTACAATATTAGTCCTACTAGATACATGTAGTCATGAAGAAGACACAGACTAAATAATGTATCAGCAGCCCTTGTGTTAGACACGAGTGGGATATGGTTCCCATAGTGATCGGTGCTCATCAGACAGATTACACAGCCCTTCCAGGCGTACGCTTCAAAATATGGCATGCAGTGGACTGTTAGGTTGATGCTAACACCTACTTTGAAGAAATATTTACACATCTTGGCCTAGTAGCACTAGAAAGATTATAAATCCTACTGACAATAGGCTGTGATCAGCTCCATATGAATATTCAACAAATAACAGTTATTAATAGAATTAAATGAAGTCAAGAATTATAAATGCTTCATTATTGATGCATCGACTAATCGGGAAAGAACTTGTATCATTATATTTTAATAACAATAATTATATATTTACTATTTATACTATTTAGTAATAGTGCAAGTTAGTTTACTAGTTTGCAATATTCATCGAAACAAATTATTGCTGGCATGATATATTTATGGACCTGAGCTGGGCTTTATCGGCGACTAACGGAAAATTTGGCGATGCGAGGGATTTCTTTTATTTTCATGCAGACAGCTTGCAGGTGGGTGTCTCAGAAGCAGAAAGAGTTTGTCGTTAGGTTTTATACAATGAATATACCTGCTGCAACTCTATTTCTCACAAGGTGCAACATCGTGTTGACAAAATATAAGGACAACCGCAATGATGGCCAGTAAATAATAACATCACCATGACAACAACAATAATAGATTTATATAGTAACTGATCTCGCAATCTCACCTCTAGGACTAATGAAGAAGATAAGACCATGAGGCACACCAGACAATTTAGACAGTATGTGCTATTTATTTCCAAAAGTATCTACTGAAACAAAAGAAAAGGTACTAGGTTTTAGATTAGCCTATTCAAAAGTATTTCGCATCAACCTTCATATATTATCTTTACTTTCCATGAATAGTTCCCTAATAATTGTTCTTCGTGATGGCAACGAGAGGAATTGCCATTGCTAAAAATTGCTACAATTGCCAAGAATTGTCTAAAAATAGCCTTGATACCATAAGTTGAGGACATCTATGAAGAATAAACCTATAATTGCAACTGTCACGAACAGCGTAAAATTTTGCATGTGCGATTTTTATGTATATGCTAATTAGCAAACATTACTGACAACCACGTATTTAAGCGTGTAGTAATGGTTACTGCCTCGATGGAAACCAGTCGTGTTCAGAATCAGTTGAGTGAAAGTTTTTTAGCCGATGGAACGAGACTCTGCCGATTGCAAGGCGACCTTTGATCTTATTGCCAGCGCATTGAAACACTTAATCGTGTTCTTTCATTGACCATCAAACACCTCAATGGTGATGGTGCTCGATTCTAGTTTCATCTACAGCCTTTTTAGTGCTACTTATTCTTACATAGAGTTGTCCTATCTCAGTTTCCTTGTACTTCATCAATGTTAACTGAATGCAATAAGTTTACTATGTAATATTTTCTCCTCTCTTGCAGTAAGTCTAGGTGACTAAAGCTATCTATGGTTGTGGCTTGTACATTTGCCATTTATTCCATAAAGAAAATTATTCCATAGAGCCATTGATTCCATAGAGCCATTTACTCCATAGAGCCGAATAAAAAGGTTGAAGTGATTGCTGGTAATCACCAGACCATATTTACCCTAAACAGAAGAGAAATGGCACTTGCCTACCAAAATTAGGTCAAGACACGCTAGTATTTCTATCCTGTTGCAGCAGCTGGCCGATAGATTTGTTTGTGTTCGCCTTCTAGCTGCTGTCACAGTGCATCACTGGTGGCATAGAATTTAGCAAGTGTAACTGAAAAAAACCTCATAGTCTCAGATTTTGATGAATTTTAATATATTGTTGCCCGTGTTGAAAAACGCTTGAATCCCAAATTTTGATCTTCTAGGGTCATCAGTTCAGGTGCTATGAGGATTTGAACTTTGACCATTTGTCACTCGAGTTTGAGGGCGTAGCACATCTAGCTGACTTTAGACTAATATAAATTCAAGAATATACAAGTTAGAAGATTAAATTTTTTTTGTGTTCACACACAATTTCCATATTTACACGATCAAATAAGTTTGAAATTTTTCGGAAAAGTAATGTAGGAGATAACTCCGACCAAAAATGACCGGAAATGCTATTTGAGCGACTATTCAAAAGCAATTATCACCACTAACATATAAATTGCCATTGTTTCTGTTAATAATTCTGAATTCCTCCAGGCCTCAGCTATCCAAAACTAGTCTCATCTTCTCTGTAGATGCATCGGGTCAGCGTCTAGAAGCCATATAAGATTAATGTCTTTGTGGAAAGGGCCAGTCTCTTGACTACCCCGCCAATCCCATAGCACCGACCTTTTCCTTGTGACGTGGCAAAAAGCTCCAAGATGCTGTAAGATTGAAATCAAGCTCATGGTGACATAAGTTGGCAAAGTTCTTGTAATTCTTGTATTGGGCACCAGATCCATCACTGAAATAATTCACATGAGTCACTTAAGGTAGGTTTTCTTTGATGAATCTGATGAGAGTTCTCTGGAATGTATACATACATTCCAGAGAACTCTCTTTAGAATGTATACATTCTAAAGTTAGATCTAGACCTCTAACTTGTATATTCTTGTTAACTGAATGCAATAAGTTTACAATGTAATATCCTCTTCTCTTGCAGTTAGTCAAGGTGACTAAGACTGTCTATGGTTGTGGCTTGTACATTTGCCATTTTATTCTATACAGCCATTTATTCAATAAAGCCATTTATTCCACAGAGTCATTTATTCCATAGAGCCATTTATTCAATAGAGCCATTTATTCCATAGTCATTTATTCCATAGAGCCATTTATTCCATTAAGTCGTTTATTCCATAGAGCTGAATGCGAATGTTGAAGTGATTTCTGGTTTTCACCCTACTATATTCACTCTCTCGACAGAAAAGAATTTGTATCCATGGGACAAAATTTGGCCAAGACATGCAGATCCTGTTGCAACACCTGGCCAATAGAATTGCTTGTCCTCACCCTTTAGCTGCTGTCACAATGCATCACTGGTATAGGGCAGCGCTTTTACTGATATTGTTTTTGATTCTACAAGGATGTCCAGTTTACACTCCCCATTTGTTTGGGGGGTTGACAGTTGACCCATGCACAGTTGGCATGGGATTGCGCGTATTACTGGTAGCTGATTCATATAGCCTGACAATGTGATATAGAAATATGTAATGCAGACCAAAAAAGTTTTTGTAACAAAAATTAAACACTAACCGGTAGGTGTAATGCACTGCTTATTTACCTTGTCAGTTAGGTCTGTTATTTATCTTTCTGCAGCTTACCGTTCACTATCTCCTTTTTCTCCTGTTCTCCAGGTCATCTTTGGGTCAGACGTCAAGTGATCATAGTTTGCTCTTGCTACCCCTTACATTATAATATAAACATTTATTCCCATATATTAATATTTATTTGACTATAAATGCTGGCAATATTGCTGCATTTAAATTGGTGGCAAATGAGATGTACATTTACGTAACTACGAGTTCTTTACTCCTTGAGAGTAATAATTTCACTTAATAGTTCTAATGGTTGCAAAAATTGTGTAGTCTCTCAGTGATGAGTGGTATCTCAATAGTGATGTGGAATGATACAAATAACCAGTCATACATATCCATAATTGTTCCTTGTTTCTGTAATCATTATATGTGTAGCCATTATCTAATCATATGTTCAGGGCGGGGCCTGTTTTTCATTACAAACTCTCATGTACCTAGCTATTCTCTTTAACCTGGTTGAGCTTGCTAAGACCCGCCCTCTAAGATATAAATACCCTGCCTGTACGGATATGTTCATTCTTGTGCACAATACAAGACACTACAATCTTCACTGGATCTTTCTACTAACATCAACTAGCTTGACTTCACCTGCATTGCACCAGCACCCACATTGCACCAGCATACACATTGCACCAGAACACACATTACACCAGCACAAACATTACACCAGCACCCACATTGCACCAGCATACACATTGCACCAGCATACACATTGCACCAGCACACACATTGCACCAACACGCATTGCACCAGCATACACATTGCACCAGCATACTCATTGCACCAGCACACACATTGCACTAGCACACACATTGCACCAGCACACACATTGCACCAGCACACACATTGCACTAGCATACACATTGCACCAACACACATTGCACCAGCATACACATTGCACCAGCATACACATTGCACCAACACACATTGCACCAGCAAACACATTGCACCAGCATACACATTGCACCAGCATACACATTGCACCAGCACACAATGCACCAGCATACACATTGCACCAGCATACACATTGCACCTGCATACACATTGCACCAACACACATTGCACCAGCACACACATTGCACTAGCATACACATTGCACCAACACACATTGCACCAACACGCATTGCACCAGCATACATATTGCACCAGCATACTCATTGCACCAGCACACACATTGCACCAGCACACACATTGCACCAGCACACACATTGCACCAGCACACACATTGCACTAGCATACACATTGCACCAACACACATTGCACCAGCATACACATTGCACCAGCATACACATTGCACCAACACACATTGCACCAGCAAACACATTGCACCAGCATACACATTGCACCAGCATACACATTGCACCAGCACACAATGCACCAGCATACACATTGCACCAGCATACACATTGCACCTGCATACACATTGCACCAACACACATTGCACCAGCACACATTGCACCAGCATACACATCGCACCAGCACACACATTGCACCAGCATACACATTGCACCAGCACACACATTGCACCAGCACACATTGCACCAGCATACACATTGCACCAGCACACACATTGCACCAGCATACACATTGCACCAGCATACACATTGCACCTGCATACACATTGCACCAACACACATTGCACCAGCACACATTGCACCAGTATACACATTGCACCTGCATACACATTGCACCAACACACAATGCACCAGCATACACATTGCACCAGCATACACATTGCACCTGCATACACATTGCACCAACACACATTGCACCAGCACACATTGCACCAGCATACACATTGCACCAGCACACACATTGCACCAGCATACACATTGCACCAGCACACACATTGCACCAACACACACATTGCACCAACATACACATTGCACCAGCATACACATTGCACCAACACACACATTGCACCAGCATACACTTTGCACCAGCACACACATTGCACCAACACATACATTGCACCAGCATACTCATTGCATCAGCATACACATTGCACCAGCACACAAATTGCACCAGCACACACATTGCACCTGCATACACATTGCACTAACACACATTGCACCAACACACACATTGCACCAGCACACACATTGCACCAGCATACACATTGCACCAACACACATTGCACCAGCATACACATTGCACCAGCACACACATTACACCAGCATACACATTGCACCAGCACACACATTGCACCTGCATACACATTGCACCAGCACACACATTGCACCAGCAAACACATTGCACCAGCACACACATTGCACCAACACACACATTGCACCAACATACACATTGTACCAGCATACACATTGCACCAACACACACATTGCACCAGCATACACTGCACCAGCACACACATTGCACCAACACATACATTGCACCAGCATACTCATTGCATCAGCATACACATTGCACCAGCATACACATTGCACCAGCACACACATTGCACCAGCATACACATTGCATCAGCATACACAAATGCACCAACAAACGGAAGTGCACCAGCAAACATCATCTTCAATTAACAGGCTATTTAATCTCTCAGATTGTACCAGAAACACAGTGCACCAGCAAACATCGTTTCCAATAAGCATCTAGGCTGACAATCTTTTAGATTGCTCCAGCATCTCTCCTATTGTACCTGCATTGCAGTGCACCAGCAGGACAATTGCAATTCTCTGGTCATTTCCACTTGTCAGGACCCAAAGTAAGTGGTATTTTTCCCTTACTAGAGTAGCACCGAGCTAGGAGTTGCGAGCTCTTTGAAACCAAAGGTCATGAATCAGACAACCCCTCTTAGCCTACTAACCTAAATTCACTTCAACAGCCATGTACCACTGTAAAAGAACAGCAGCTGTGGTCACCACTCACCGTGTTGGTAATCGCTTTTAGTAGAGGTTTGTGAGGGTGATTGTGAATGGAGGTTTGGGATTGTGGTTTTTGAGTGAGCTCAATGTAGCCTGCTGCTACTAACTTACTAAACTATATTTTGATGAAATTGATCACCAACGTTAGAAAGTCTTTCATTTCAGTCTTAACTCGACTGCAGGTCATTAGAAGTCATTGCACAATTAGTAAATGCAATTCTTCTAAAACTAAATGTTTGCATGTTATTTCTCAAGTTCTCCTGAATCAAAATTAAGAAGTTTACTGAATTCAATCTATCTGAACCAGCCTGTATATCACTATTAGTGTGCTCGTAGTCATACAAAAGCAGTTCGTCCCTTGACCATTACTAAAGAGCTTCGAAAATAACTCAAGAGGAGGTGTAAAAATTTATTCCACAAGCTGTGTTTGTGAAGGCATGGCTAAATGCATTTCTGATTCACTACTCAGACGAGCTTTAAGGCTGTCTATTGTACTACCCTGCTTCGCCTATAATTTACGATTGCTACCCGAAGAAACTCACTAGCAGTGTCGTTTAGGGAGAGTTACGCCACCGGAAGTTCACACATTTTCAAGATTTTCAAACAAACTTACGCGGCCCAATAAAGTTCTGTTGTAAACTGAGGTGTTGAATCAGAAATACAACTCATACACAGTCACAATTATCATTTTCCTAGCCTTTTCATACATTAAAAAAATGGTCAGGATTTTTGAACTTTTTCATGTATAACACTAGCATCTTATCCGTGGTTAGTTAAGTTTACACCAGGCTAGAAGTCCTGTACCAACAGCTGGAGAATTTAAATATGCTCTAAAACTGATCACTGTGGCACAGTATCTCAAACCAAGCCAAACTTTTGACTATGTAGAAGATGAACGAGAGTATTATTGGTATCTATGATAGAAAAAACAACTGCAGAGCCTCAGGTCATAGATATACCTCTGGCTTCACATGAATAAATCATCGCAGCTGAAGAAGAGTCCCTATTTTACTTAGCTGGCTATTGTCTACAGA
This sequence comes from Watersipora subatra, assembly GCF_963576615.1. Lineage (NCBI taxonomy): Eukaryota > Metazoa > Bryozoa > Gymnolaemata > Cheilostomatida > Watersiporidae > Watersipora > Watersipora subatra. The sequence continues at coordinate 66,379,532 of NC_088709.1, forward strand.
GTTTGCTAAGGTTGAAGCAAGTATGTGAAGGTTGTTGCACCAGCCTATCAAACAATGACAAACATATCTGGTGTTCCACACTGTAGGTCAGGTTTTCTACAGTTTAAAAACTTTAAAGAGGGTGATTTGCGTGAAGTTTCTGGTGACACATTTGCTCTGTTCGAAAAGTGGGAGTCAGTCGTGAGAAGCTTTGAACTTCATCTTAAGAATAACCATATAGGTACTTTGATAGCTTCTAAATGCTTGGAGAATATTGATATGTCATGTGGACTGTCCACAAGTCATCCTGTATTACAGGAACTCGTGAGAAAGTTTGTAAATGTTAGACTTCATATTTTATGTGAAAACCATACCTCCACCTCACAGTTAATGCCGCTAGGTAGCAAAAGCATGGCCATGCAAACACTAGCTTAGAATATTCATCATTAAGTGTTGTTGATATTCGATGCTTTCTCTAATCTTACTGTACTCAATCTTGTTGACTGGTATAATACGTATATATGTTATAAACATGTGTAGGTCAGCCATTGCACAAAAAATATTACGCTGGGGTAGCTTACTATAGTACTAGTACAGCTTAGCTTCTTTGACTTGTTTATCCGGTGTTAATAATTTTTATCGCAACACTACTATAAAGGATTTTCTATGTAGTATAATAAGCTCTTTTAATATTACATTTCTATTATGGAACATTGTTCAATTTTTATGTTGTACTACATACTTCTTGCACTTTTAGTTAGAATCATTTTCCGTAATAAATTTGTGGTTGTCCATTGATTTGCATAAAGCAAGCCTGTTTATAATTTTGAGAACAAAAAATTTGGCAGGTGATGGTATTATAAATATAATTATCATTGTGAATACATTAAATTGTTTGTTTAGAGGCCCAAAGTTGTGAAATTGCAAGTAAACGCAATTTAGCTAAGACATTCTAGCACATATTTGCTATGAAGTGCCAGAAAACTTGTAAATATGGATTTGTCACCTTTATAGTTGTTGTGTTAGTTAGAGCAAAACCTGAGCTTTCTTGTGGTATACTTGATAGTGCTCTAAGGTTACTCAAAGTAGTTTTATTAGCTGATAAACAAAGACAGATAAAAGCAGTATATAGCAGATAAAGCATATATATATATATATATATAAAGCATATATAGTTATATATATATATATATATATATATATATATATATATATATATATATATATATATATATATATATATATATATATATATATATATATATACAGTGAAACATGGATAACTCGCCCTCGGATATAGCGAACACATGGTTAACTCGACTGGATTTGCTTGGTCCGTTCCCACGCAATGATAAATGGCTCTATATAACTCGAATTCAACACTGTTATAACGAACTGTTTTTTGCCCAACGGCTACCGAAACGGTTGCTATCGCTTTAGAAAATCACTTTATTCCAAGCCATAGAGGTAAACCTCAACTTTTCGTAATTCATAAGCGTCGTTATTACCTCCATCGGCAAAATATTTTTGTCAACGACTGTTCTAAAGGTTTGGTGAAATTTGATTTATACTGCTATACGATGAATAGCGCGGACTGGCCCGGCCACGGGCGCAAGGATTTTCGCCACGCACATACAAAACAAAAATCGCATGTTGTTTTGTATGTGCTTGGCGAAAATCCTTGAGTGCGTGACCCGGCTAGTCCGTGACGAATATTTTTCCGAAGTTGATTCCGTGTTGAATCAACGTCGGAATGTTGAATGTTTAAAACGTCTTAAAATTTGTTTTTATTAAACGTATACGTTTTCTTAGCTAAAAAAAACTATTCATCGTTTGACCTAAACACAGAATACGTGTGTACATTCAATAAGTATTCATTCAAAAAGCGTGAGTGATATACAATGTACCGTAAAACCTCGTAAAACTTTTAATTGAACTGCCTCGGAGTGTTGCTCTTAACGAATCCCAGGTAAAGTAAGGTAATCTTTCCATAAACTTCAAGAAATATCGGCAAAATTGATCGTGGGTAAAACGCTCAAAAGAAAAAGATGTCTTTTCTTTGAGCATTTCAGCAACGATCAAGTTTTGCCAATGTCAATCTAAAAAACGTCCTGGCAATAACATCACCTCAAACAACAAACCAATCTCAAGTGATAGAAAAATCTCTATACTTTTTGATAAAAACGTTTTAAACTTTACATTAGAAGCATTTAATTTGAAACAAGCCATTTGTGCTTTTGATTTATATTATAGTTTGTATATGTTCATGTATCTACTAATAAATAAGTGAATACATGGACTTGTGACAGTGCTCTGATAACTTGAACACTCTGATAATTCGAACACTTTTGCTCGGTCCCTTGAAGGTTGAGTTATCCGAGTTTCACTGTATATATATATATATATTTCTCACAATATGTGTGTATGTATGTGTGTCCCTCCAGCTACAGCTACTATTAAATTTTCTGGACAACGCTGTCGCAATGTCATGGCATCAACATCATTAGAATCCCAGCGCTTATTAACTAGTTTACTGGAATTTTTCAGTGGCATTGTGCCAGGTTAATAGCAAGTAGCGGGCAACTCTCATTACTTTTCCATGTTTATAAGTTGATTTTTAATACTATTTTCCATTTGCAATGTGCCAGGCTAATAGAAAGTGGTAGGCAACTCTGCTCACTTCTCGTTGTTTATAAGCTGATTTTTAATACCATTTTTAATTGGCAATGTGCCAGGCTAATAACAAGTGGCAACTCTCATCATTTCTCAATGTTTATAAAAAAAACTGATTTTTAATACCAGGGCAATGCCGAGAAGTACGGCTAGCTCTATATAAAAGTAGGCACAGCCGATGTTTGTTTTGAACTTTCGATGCGTTTGTATAAGCTCGGTTGGTGGCGTAACTCTTCCTATATGACACTGTTCACTAGCGGGTAATTATGGTAAACTAGCGGATAAACACTGCTCGCTAGCGGGTAAACACTGCTCGCTAGCGGGTAAACACTGCTCGTTAGCGGGTAGGTAAATAGACATAGGTATATAGGTAATGGCTAAAACTTGATAGCTCGTCGACGATTGAACGTGAGAAATTGAGCAACAAATATAACATAGTTCCTATAGTCTAGGAGCAGAGTAACTCAATTGTGAGTTGTTATTATTTTTCTCAACCTATGCAACATGATGCGTGTAAAAGATTCTTCAATATTTATATGTTGCCTGCTTGAACGTTGCACTCTGTAACCTCGTTACTTATATACTTTCATGCTTAAATTACATCTCATCAAATGGCGGAGGCGTAATAAACAAGCCGATCACTGTTGCCATTGTGACAAGGAATTTCACAAACTGTGATTGGATAATTGAAATAAAATGTCATAATCCGCCAGTTTGCTTAGTAATAGCGGCCAAAACTAGGACCGTGTGTTGTGTGCCCGAGCGACTAACCTCAAGTGATTTAGTAGTTTTATCACCTCAACAGATAAAAACGGTGACTGAACGTGTTGACCATTATAAGTTCAACCATCTGGAATTATTTACAACTATTGCTAGGAAAGCAGAACTAATTATTTTCATGATCAAACCGAAGACCTCGTTCGTTCACCACGATAGCCATTATTTCATTGTTGTTGAATATCAAGAACGATGTCCATATTAATATGAGGATTCAATCACTATTGACTGATAATAAATTCTAAGTAACTAACAGATGTCATCACAGACCAGATTTTACATGTGATAGGGTTAAATATTCCATTGTATTTTGTTGTTTTGTTCGTTTGAATTTGATGATCCGGTCTCCTACTAATCATGCAGCTTGTCCCACAAATCTCGGCTGGAGTAAAGACGACGATGAGATTTCTGTGCAGTGGTTTCCTGATGGACACAGAGCTATTCCCAGGCAGTTTGTCCATTGGACTAGTTGCTCATGCAAAAATAGTAGATGTGAAAGCCGATGATGATGCAAAGCTGCATCTTTAGCTTGCACAAGTCTATGTGTCTGCGTAGACTGCAGCAATGAAATGAACGATGAGGTTGAAGATGGTAATCATATAGACAGTGATGATGAGCTTTAAGATTCTATTTAATAGTTTGATTAAATACTTTGCAATATGCTTTCTAGAATCAATTGAGTGTTTTTGATATATCATGATAAACAGACTGTGTACATTGGTAAACATGCTATATAATAATCATACAATGTATCAAAATACACATACAAAGTCCTATGATATTAATTATTCCCCATAAAGTTAGTTGTCATCGAACATACTGCGCCAATATTGTTTTTGCACATTACCCGTACAATAAATCTAAAAGTAAGCAAGAAATTTCGCATATAATTGTCAGTTAAATAAAAAAGAAATGACATGTACCAACGGAAAGTACTGAGAGAAGCATAATAAATACTTTATGCTTGTCATGAGTCGCCCAGCAATATAATAATTTAATTTAAAATATTAAACATTAAATTCGTTAGTTTGTCTGCGTCACAACCAGTGTACCCAATGAGGTATACAGCATAGCCGGTCAATCAGTAGTTGTACAGGTCCCATTGCGATAATCAAATTAGATAAATTTTAAATTTTCACTGCTACCTACGCTGACGGCTAATTTAATCTTCAATGAATTAATGGCTATCGTGGTGAATGAACGAGGTCTTCGGTTTGATAAAAAAAAATTAGTTTTCCTTACCTAGCAATAGTTGTAAATAATTTCAAATGTTTGGTCAGCGCGTTCAGTTACCGTTTTTATCTTTTGAGGTGATAGAGCTGCTAAATCACTTAAGGTTAGTCGCTCGGGCACGCAACATGTACTATACCTGGTAGTGCGTTGCAGTATAGCTGATTGTAGCCGGAGCGTCGGTCAAGGCACGTCCTTCTCGGTCGCTAGCAGATCAGAGAGCGCGAGCTGGAGCGTCTTGAATTGTCCCCCGCTGCGTCACACTTCCGGGACTACCACACCTCCCTCTTAAGCTCTTTTCCAATCCAGTGTTAGTGAAGGTGCAACCACACCTAAAACCGACAATCCAAACACGGGTGCAGTATCACGAGTTGAGTAGTGCATGGAGTTACATTATTAGTATATTTTTTTTCATCATTTATGAACCGTCACTCTCAGGAAACTGAAGGAAAAACGAAAGGTCTTTCCTGGTACACTTAACTAATTAGCTGTCCTATCAGCAATATAATTAAAATCTAATGGAGACCACTCCATTTAGCATTATTCAGCATCACGACTTCCCCAAGCTCCCACACCCACTGCCTCACAATTTCTCGGGTTGGGTGAAGGCCATCCTTCAAAAACCTAAGCCGAAAGCGATAATAACCTCTATTTCTCATGCTAAAAAAAACCACACACAAAAGTTATATATTCAGTCTCTCAGGTGCCCTACTTACCCGGCCACTTCTGGTTGTCACTCTCCTGGTCACTGTTGGTGAGGCACGATGGCCACAGGGTTGAACCTCAAATCTTCGTTGACTCTCTTCTGACCATCTCTCCGTTGTACCACTGTCATGACCCGTCAATGGCTCTGGTTCAGCAATTGTCGGCACCTGTCTAGAGTCGGGTACCGCTGGTACCTCTACATCCACCCCTGTGCTAAACTCAGCTTGAACCGCTGGTGCAACCACACCTGACTCTGACTGTGGACTTGAGTTTTCACCACGAGGTGCTACCACACCTGGAACCGATGCTTCTGAATCCCTACAAGGTCTGGTTAAGTGCCGATTTCGCCTCCACAGCCTTTGCCTACAACCTCACGCTCCTGTGCCGCCACAACTCTTGCCCTCACTGGCTCTTTACCTGGGTCTTGTATGGCTACACCTTGTCCAATCGGGACTGATTCTTGTGCCTTAGTCCTGTACCTTCGATTATACCGATACATTTGGTAGTTCCGTTGCAACTTCTCTGTCTCCAGTAGCCTCACATAGTCGATCTTGCGGCCATTCAAAAATCCCATCGAATTTAGCCTTCTTCCGAACAACAGTTGTGCAGGGGAGTAGCCCTTGGCTAATGGTGTGTCTCGATATGAACAGAGTGCCGCATCAAAACTGACATTCTTGTTCATCAGAGCTTTTACAGTTTGTACCGCCCGCTCAGCCTCACCATTGCTTTGAGGGTACCTAGGTGAACTTGTGACATGCTGTATGTCCCACTTTCTCATGAACTTTTTGAAACTCTCAGAACTAAACTGTGGACCGTTGTCACTCATAACCGAATTTGGTACTCCAATCAGACAGAACAACTTTTGGAGAATTTTAACGATGACTTCTGACGAGGTTGAGTCAACCAACTCATGCACTGTGATAAATCTGCTGAAGTAGTCTACTACTACCAAGTATGACCGAGACTCTTTCTCCATTATGTCCACAGCCAACCTCCACCATGGTCTCTCAGGCAGTTCTGCGCACATCAGCGGTTCTCTGGGCCGTCTACGGAACTCGGCACACTCAGGACACGTTTTAACCAGTTCACGGATCTCAGTGGTCATTCCTGGCCACCAGACTAGTTCCACAGCCCGACGTATACACTTCGTTTCCCCCTGATGGCCCTTGTGCACTGCGGCTAGTACTGACTGTCTTTCTAGCTCCGGGATGAACACCCTGCTGTTGTAAAACACAATCCCCTGTACTACTGAGAGGAAATCCTTGAAAGTGTAAAAGCTGCGCACAGTCGGGTCTACATCCTTGTATTGCGGCCAGCCTTCTGCAATGTATTTCAACAATCTCATCCCCGCAGCATCCTCCAGAAGAGATGCCTTGATCCTTTCAAGTCGATTAGGAGATATAGCCAGTGAGTCAACCAACTCACACACAACAAGAGATTCAACCAAATCTGCGTCCCCCTCAACTTCAGCAACACTCAATGGAGACCTAGACAGCGCATCTGCCAAAACTAGCTTTGCCCCTGGTGTATACATAATTTTGTAGCTGTAAGCCATCTTTCGAAGTCTAAACCTTTGAACACGTAATGGCAGCTTGGATAGTACCTTGTCTCCGAGGATTGATATGAGTGGCTTGTGATCTGTTTCTATCTCAAACTCACGACCCGCCAAATAGTAATGGAACTTCTCACATCCCCAACCGATTGCGAGTGTTTCCTTCTCTATTTGAGCATATCTTTGCTCTGCTGCAGTGAGACTGCGCGATGCATATAGCACCGGTCGCCACTCCCCATTGACCAGCTGTAGGACAGCGGCTGCAAGCCCATATGAAGAAGCATCTGTACTCAGTCTTGTTGGTGCCTCCAAACAGAAAGGTGTTAACGTGGGTGCCTTGGAGATCGTCTGTCTCAACTGATCGAACTCATTAGCTTGCGCACTTTCCAAGACCCAATCCTTGTCTTTCTGTAGCAATTGCCGTAGATTGTGCGTTCCTCGAGACAATGTAGGAAAAAATTTTCCGAGGTAATTCAGGACTCCGAAAAACCGCCTCAACTCTTTCTTGTTGGTAGGTGCCTTAAAACTTCACACTGCTTCAGTTTTCTCCGGGTCTGCTTTAAGGCCCTCTTTAAAAACAACATGGCCCAGAAAGACCACCTCTGGTGTGTTAAATTGACATTTGTCACTGTTTAAGGTAATTCTAGCTAATTTCAGCTTCTGCAGGACGGCTTCTACTCTTTTGTCATGCTCTTGTTGGCTAGCACCATAAACCAGAATATCACCCATTTGACAGATTACATCTTCGCTGTCCACTAATGCTTTCTGCATTTCCCGCTGGAAGATCTCTGGTGCAGAACTAATCCCAAACGGTAAGCGTTTGCATTTGTATCTGCCGAATGGCATTATAAAGGTGGTAAGCTTTTGACTCTCTGGGCTGAGCTTCATTTGCCAGTATCCACAGTTTGCATCCAACTTTGAAAATTTTACTGCTGACCAAAGCTCACTCAGCGTCTCCTCTGTTTTGGGTATTGGGTGAAGCTCCCTTTTTACTGCCTCATTCAATCGGGTGAAATCGATGCATACCCTGATCTTTCCGTTCTTTTTTGGCACAACAATACACGGTGCACACCAATCTGTCGGCTCCTCTATATGCTGTATTACCCCGAGTTTCTCCATTCGCAGCAACACTTGCTTGAGAGGTTTTCTCCTTGCAGCTGCCACTCTTCGGGGAACTGTTTGGGCAAAGCGCTTGACATCATTTTTAAGTGTGACCACAACTTCATTTTGCATTGCGCCTAGTCCTGTGAAGACCTCCAGAAATTTCTCAACCCAGGACCTGTCTTCCTGTATTTCATGCAGAAACTTTATCAGCCCTAGTTTAGAGATAGCTGGCTTCCCCAACAACGGTGTAACCAACCCCTCAACTATATAGATTGTCTCCATCACCTGCTTATCTCGTTGGTGAAGCTCGGCAGTTGTTTTTCCGGCTATGCTTAACTTGTAGTTGCCTGCTCCCCTCAAAGTTTTGGACGACTCCTCCATTTCTGGGAACATACTAGACAATGAACTTGGGACTGCAGTCACTGCTGCTTCAGTATCTACCTTAAATCTAATCGGCTGTTTGTTGACTAATATCTCAATAAACCATGCCTTATTAGTTTCTGTCATGGGGCTCGCGTTTATCACCTCTAGTCAATCTGATTCTGATCCGAGGTATAAGCCATCTACATCAATGTCTTCAACTTCATGAGCTGCTCTTTGCTTTCCTTGCTTACCTCTGCATGCCTGTGAATTGGCCCAATGTCCCTTCTGTCTGCATACTCTACAAACTGATTTACGTGCAGGGCAGAACTCTGCCTTGTGGTTTCATCTTGGGCAGTAAAAACATTTTGAAGTTTCTCTTTGATGCTTTCTTTGCTGTTGTTGTTGACCCTAGGCTGATATTCAGACTTCCCTTTGCCTATCATATCTAGGTTGACCTCAGTCTGTCTACTCATCTTAGCTGATTGCTCATGATGACTGACATATTGTTTAGCTTTACGGATACATTTTTGCAGGTCATTATTTTCAAGGTCGATCAAGTATTCTCTCAAACGGTTGTCACTGACACCCACTATGATGCGGTCACGCATTAATTCTTCTCGCATGGTGCCGTATTCACATACATCAGCTTGAGATTAAATCGTAGTAATAAATTTGTGTATTGATAAGTCTCCTTGAACCAGACTGTTAATCTTGACCCGTTCATATATGTTTTTTACAGGTTCGAAATGCGCATCAAAGTAACGTAACACATTCGTCAAGGTCCTCCTCTGTGCCTCTTGTTTCTCATTAAACACAAACTGATCATAAATAGGAATGCTCTCCGGACCCATCAACAACAATACATTGGCAATTTTCTCATCTTCGTCCATTGTACTGAATTTCTTTGCAATCATGTAAATTGACAGTTGTCCCTTGAAAACCTTCCAACTTGCTGCTAAATTTCCATCAGCCCATCTCAATCTCTGCACAAACCGGTCATCCTTAGAGTGATTGTTTTCGGCCATTATTGTGGATGTTCAACGCTCACCAGTGACCAGGGAGTTCAACCAAACTCAACCTAACAGATGGACACTGACGTACCACAGAGAAAATGCAGATCAACAATGGATTATAAGTATTAGAACAATCAAACTTGTTGCAATTACAACAATGTATTTTTTTGCCAGTTACTCAACCCAGTGCTGCGTAAATAAACAATGCGCTCTCTGAATTGAGAAAGGACCACACTAGCTAGTGTATATTATTGTTTAATCCTTAACCTAAATGCTAATACTATTGTTCGAAAACACAGGTTCAACCAAACCTCAGCTGCCTCATTTTTTTTACACGCGTAAGTATTGAAGTTCGCTATCTGACACCATGTACTATACCTGGTAGTGCGTTGCAGTATACCCTACAGGATGAAAATATTCGTTGGTCATAAAAATTTGCGATTTCGTGAACAGTCAATTCCGCGAATTATTAAATTCAGTGAATAATTAGTTTTACTTTTAATCACAAGAGAGAATAACTACTGCATCAAATTGAAAACTAGTCGCTAGCCTAGTTTTTAATGTAAATACTAAACATAATTGAGTTCCAAAACAATTTTAAAATCATTGCCTGAGCTTTGAGCTAACACCATTGACAATGCATCACATTTATTTACAAAATTATTCGAGGTTGTCACAAGATATGCAAAATGGCGTCATCGCGAAAATAGCCGCGAGGCAGAAGTACTAAACGTAGCCGAGTTCCACAACTTTTTTAAAATCATCGCCAGGCTTCGAGCTTTATTGCCATTGCATCAAACTTTACAAAATTATTCAAGGTTTTTACAAGTTATTCGGCATGGCTTCAGCATAGCAAAAAAGCTCTCCTAGTCTTTTTACATTAGAATCAACTCCATCAATCTCTAATACCAAAGTCAAGGACGATCATGAATCGGATCTGGACATTATGGTATGCATTTGATTTGCAGTGCAAATACGTTTTTCCATAATCAACTGCATTAGTTAATTCTTTTGTTTAAAAACTGATCGCTTTCATCAAATACTTCAGCTATTGTTTTGTACTTCCTCAACACTTGTTAATATTTTTTTTGTTTTGTGTTTACTGCAGATTGAGAATGAAACAACCTACTCCGATTACGAAAACTAGAGACAAGTAGTAATATTGTGGTGGATTTGCCACCAAGTCAATAACGCTTTTTTTCTTTTTCCGATTAGCCACGCCCTCATGGGTTGACCTTATGTTCCACTAATTTGCATATCTTATAGTATATAAAGGAAGGCATCAGCCTTAATATTTCGTTCTGAAATACATGTTGTTCCATGAACCATCTCTCTCTTCAGTTTTTCTGATAAGGAGAATTACTTGATTTGTTGCAAGTATCTCGGCATTTTTGCCTCTAAGCGCTGCTCGGTATATCCGGACAAGTCGACCTGTCGACCTCTACTGGCTGTCGACCTTGCTGTAGACTGTCGACCAGGGGTCGACCCCTGTCTAGAGACGAGCCATTTGTGTTGCCTATAGCGTAAGACGCCTCGTACGCCGCTGTGTGTTGGTGACGCAATCTAACGTAAGGTTGCCCGAGTTGGTGGCTTGTTACCTGTAGCATAAGACATTCTGTATGCCGCTGCGTGTTGGTAACTCGCCCCAACGCAGTGCTACCCGGAGTTAGTAGTCGGTTGTCACCTGTAGCGTAAGACGTCTCGTACGCCGCTGCGTGTTGGTAATTCAGTCCAACGCAGTGCTCCCTGAATTAGGGATTGTTGTTACCTGTAGTGTAAGACGTTTTGTACGCCGCTACGTGTTGGTGGCTCAATCCAACACAATATTCATCAAGGCAGGAATATTGGCAGAGAGGCAACCAGTCAACCTAGACGCCTTCATCGACAACAACTCTTGATATCGCTGTAGCAAACATGATTAAATTATATATTTTATTTCATGTATAGACGTACTATAATTTATTACAAACTTGAGAACAAATAAAACATTTCAAATACAAATAAAATTTTACAAACGATGAATGGAGTAAATATAAAGTTTAGTCCATATGGCGGTTGTCTAGCAATAAAATTAAACTGGTACTCTTGGTATGTGAATACTAGCGTGTAATGGTGCTTTCTGACTAGTTATTTTGGTAATAGCAGCTCTGTCGCTGTCACTGTTTTGGGTAGGTGTTGATCTCTCGCTACTACATGGCTGGTAAGGAAGTTATCACCAGAACTCTCCTTGTGGCTTACTAATGCAAAGTTCTGCCGGTTGGCCAAAGATTTGTGCTCGTAAAGGCGTTTTTGTTCCTTTTTTAAAAACAGATATATTCTTTTCGTAAGTAGCTGCGGTCACTTCAACCTCAATTTGACACCTCAAAATCCCACCAGACCTCCCTGAATGATTGGTGATCTTCTAAGAATGACATCTACCACCCTTGCAATCATTGTTCTTCGGTGTATGATGAAAATCTCTCTCTCACACTAAAACAAATAATGAAGCAGTAGGGATGGAAAAAATTAGTATTGCGTTTTACCGAAGAACCAAAGTAAAATTCAACTAATTTAGTAAATGTAAAAAACTCAGTACTTATCAAAAGTTGTTGGCTTATCAAAGGCCTCCAATGCGATGAATATTCGTGAAAACCTCTGGACGCAGCAAAAATTGTTTACCGTAGAATAGCATGATCGCCTCGCAGTTGTAAGCTAAATAGAAACCGGAATACGCAGTGTGCGCATGCGTAGGAATATCTATAACTAGCCGCAATAGAGTTAACTTTTCCTAGAGAGTGGCAGTTTTTAGCCGCGAATAAATTCATCCGCGAATATGCATGAAAAGACAATTTTCGCGAAATATAACTCCGCGAATGAATTCATCCTGTAGGGTAGCTGATTGTAGCCGGAGCGTCGGTCAAGGCATGTCCTTCTCGGTCACTAGCAGATCAGAGAGCGCGAGCTGGAGCGTCTTGAATCGTCCCCGCTGCGTCACACTTCCGAGACTACCACACAACACACGGTCCTAGTTTGGGCTGCCATTACTGAGCAATCTGGCGGGTTATGACGTTTTGTTCCAATTATCCAATCACAGTCTGTGAAATTCCTTGTCACAATGGCAACAGTGATCGGCCCTTTTATTACGCCTCCGCCAATTGATGAGATGTAATTTAAACATGAAAGTATATAAGTAACGAGGTTACAGAGTGCAACGTGCAAACAAGCAATATATAAATATTGAAGAATATTTTGCATGTATTATATTGCATAAGTTGAGAAAAGTAATAGAAATTATTTTTATGACAGATAGGGTTATCCTGCTCTCTGACTACGGGGACAGCCCTATGTTCCGCAGGCCCTATGTTCCGCAAGGCCCTATGTTCCGCAAATCGCTACGGCTCAATCAGTAAATTTATTGTTGTCTAGACGTTGTGAACGTAAAAGTGACTGATGATTCGTCAAAGCTAATTAGCTCTGCCGATGTTTCTCACGCAAGAATACAATAAACAAGTTTATGTAGGAATGCGTACTGTATAAGTTGTCCAAGCGATTGTATTATAATTAAATAAAAAAACTAAAGCCTGTTTTTCGGATTATTTGATTTTGTAAATATAATCAAAAAACGTATATTACTCGCTGATATGTTAATGAAATCATAAAAGCATATCTTCCTCACTGAATAATAACATCTATAAAATCATGGAGGCCTATGCTCCTGACTCAATATTGCGCAGTATACTCGCAAGGGCTGATGTTCATCACATAATATTTTGCAATGCACTCAGTAAGGTGTATGTTTCTCACTCAATAATATTACAAATATAGTTCTATATTTGTAATTATCTTATTTTATGTAATGTGATTAAATTTATAATTACAATATATTCTGTATTGTCTTGTATATAAACACTGCATATAAGTCTTGCCGTAGAGCAATTTCTGTTTGCTGCCAGTATGATTTTATTTTGCTACTTGTAATTACCCTCTCTACATAACCGTTTCGTTATGTACATCTCACCTACAGATCGGGAGTTTCCTTCTCATGAAATATAAATGAAGATATTTATTTTTGCCTGCAAATAGAGGCCGAAATAATATTGTATTTTATATTAATATTATTTCAATAAAGATTAACTAACTAACTAACTACAAATATAATCATGAGGACCTATATTTCTCACTCGATAATAATATAAATATAATGATTGAAGCCTAAGTTTCTCACACATTAATAGTATAAAAATCATCATGAGGACCATGTTTCTCACTCAATTATTTTATAAAAATAACCATGACGGCCTATATTTCCATCTCATATTGCGCAATATAGTCAAAGGGCCTCACATCATAATGAGCATATTTTACTTGCTTGGGTCTATGTTCCTCACTTGAGATTGCGCAATATAATCAAAGGGCCTATGTTCCTCGCATCATAATAAGCGTAGTTTACTTGCTTGGGTCTATGTTCCTCACTCAAGATTGCGCAATATAATCAAAGGGCCTATGTTCCTCACATCATAATAAGCATGGTTTACTTGCTTGGGTCTATGTTCCTCACTCGAGATTGCGAAATATAATCAAAGGGCGTATGTTCCCCAAATCATAACGAGCACATTTTACTTGCTTGGGTCTATGTTCCTCACTCGAGATTGCGCAATGTACTCAAAGGGCCTATGTTCCTCACATCATAATAAGCATATTTTACTTGCTTCCGTCTATGTTCCTCACTTGAGATTGCACAATATACTCAAAGGGCCTATGTTCCTCACTTCACAACGAGCATATTTTACTTGCTTGGTGGGTCTATGTTCCTCACTTGAGATTGCGCAATATAATCAAAGGGCCTATGTTGCTCACATCATAATGAGCATATTATACTCCCTTGGGTCTATGTTCCTCACTTAATAGGTATTTCAAAAGAGCTGCACTAGAATCAAGTACATGTAGTTACATCTGGCAATTAAGGGGTGATACTGCTGAGTAATTTGTTTAGTGGAAACTGGTAAACTATTCTTATGTAACATTAGTGCCGTAAGATGCAACAAGCGCTTGTTAAAAAAGTTTCCATATCTCCTTTTTTTACTCTACATGTTCTACTCTTCACATGCCCAATTTAAATAAAAGAAATGGGCTAATCGGTATAACAATATACTATGTAACTGAAATAATAAAATGTTTTATAAACAAATATCATAAACAAAGCAGCCAAGTAACCGTTGGATTATACATGTACATATATATATATATATATATATATATATATATATATATATATATATATATATACTGCGTAAACTGCTGACCATGCATAGAGCACTCCACCCAAAATCTGATACTACTAGATTGTATCTCGATAGGAAAGATGGCGGTAGGGGACTCAAAAGTGTACAACAGACAGTAAAAGAGGAGGAGCAAAGCATCAAAGCATATGCAGCCTCCATGGCCATCTCAGATAAGTTGCTAGCTGAATTTCAATCGGCCGCTCTTACAACGGACCTACGCCCTGATGATGAGGAAATTGACTGGCACACGAAACCTCTTCATGGTGCTTACCACCAACAAATATCTAAGGTTGGCGATCTTCACCAGACATATATGTGGCTGAACAAAGGAAACCTAACGGCCAATACAGAGTCGCTAATCATGGCAGCCCAGGAGCAAGTGCTCCCAACAAGGCAACTCTAAACGAAAATCTATCACACTAGAGACGATCCTAGAGGCAGACTGTGCAAAGATGCACTTGAGACCATCCAACACATCATCAGTGGATGCAAGCAGCTAGCAGGGAACGCATACACTGAGCGACATAATCTTGTCGCAGGTGTTGTGTATAGAAGTCTATGTGATGAGTATGGCCTTAATAAACCACAACACTGGTGGGAAGCTCCTGGTAAGGTGACTGAAAATGACCGGGCTAAGATCCTCTGGGACTTCTACATCCAAACTGACAAGCATGTCTTAGCAAACCAACCAGATATAGTGGTGGTAGACAAGGAGAACAAGAGGGCTACTATAATAGATATAGCAGTACCCAATGACTACAATATAGCCAGCAAAGAAAAAGAAAAGGTAGAGAAATATCTCCCTCTTGGAGAAGAGATTGAAAAATGCTGGAATGTAAGAACAACTGTAATCTCAGTAGTCATTGGGGCACTGGGCGCAATACCACCGGCGCATAAAATGTGGCTTGCCCAAATACCAACAACAATCAACTCAGGCGAGTTGCAGAAAAGTGCGCTATTGGGAACAGCTAAGATCTTGAGGCGAGTGCTCAAACTCCCAGGTCTCTGGTAGGAGACCCGAGTTAGAGCAGAATTTACTACCCATACGGGGTATCCGGGGTGAGGAAACAATTTTTTATATATATATATATATATGTATATATGCGTCAAATAGAACTCCTTATAGGCATAGAATTTACCAAGCAACAACAATGGATAACATTGAGGAATGTAAGTTAAGAAAATGTTTTAAAACTCATTACTATCACAAACCGCCAGCACACAGCAAATTTGAATTCGATAGGATAATAATTAGCCAAGTTAAAGCTTGATAAGGGGGATAATCTCATTTAATTAAGGCGATTTACAAAGGTGTTTGGAGGGCATTTGGAACTCAATTTTAAACATTTTACAATCTGAAACACAAATTTTTGATGGTTTTAATGAAATTTGCATATGTTAATTGGTATAAAACATGAGAAAAATGTGTGACTTTGTTGAAACCACAGGTTGACCTTGACTTCTACTTTTGCAGTATTTCGACAAAGAGGTTAATCTTGTATGGCTTCTAGATGCTGACCCGATGCATCGGCAGAGAAGATGAGACTAGTTTTAGATAGCTGAGGCCTGGAGAATTTCAGAAATATGAACAGAAACAATGGCAAGTTATATGGTAATAGTGATAATTGCTTTTGAATAGTCGCTAAAATAGCATTTTCGGTCATCTTTGGTCGGAGTTATCTCCCACATTATTCATCCGAAAAATTTCAAACCTATTTTTTTGTGTAAATATTGGAATTGTGTGTAGAAAAATAAAAGTCTAAACCTCTAACTTGTATATTCTTGAATTTATTTGAGTCTAAAGTCAGCTCTATGTGACTTGACCTCAAACTCAGGCGACAAATTGTCAAAGTTCAAATCCTCATAGAAGCTGAACCGATGACCCTAGAACATAAAAATTTGAGAATTGACCGTTTTCAACAAGGCAGCAACATATTTAAAAATCATCAAAATCTGAGACTATGAGGTTTTTTTCAGTTAGACTTGATAAATTCTATGCCTATAAGCATTAAGCATTAAGTATTGAGCATAAATTGTGTCATAGAGCAATACTCACTCAGCAATACAAATTAATCATTACACCACACAAAGTCTGCCAAAGAAAGTAGATTACAATGATAGTTCCCATATTTTTTCGTAAAAAGACAAACCTCTTTCAGCAGCTGCGGCTTGTTGTTTATACAATACTTTTTCGTCCTCTAAACATGAAATGAGAAGCTATATCGAAGGGTGCTTTTTTCCAACCACGCATTGAAATGACTGTTCCAGGCCAGGCATTAAGGAAAAAAACTTTGCTGAATAAACTTATAATATGATTAAGCTATACGAATTATCTTTTTTCATCCAAAATTTTGGATGAAAATCGCATACAGTTTTTATTTTAACCTTGTGGAAGCTTGTTTCTGATTTACAGCAGATTGCTGTTAGCTCACTAGCCTTTTAGGATCTTAGCCTAAATACTGGGGACTGCATATTCGCACTGTTGTCTACATAAAATTTTATATGCACATAAGCAGTAAAATATGTAAAAAAAAAATTTAAAAATATGAAAATCAATTCTTATACATATAGGTCGTGTTCACGCTATCCATATTTACTAATTAACAAAATCTGGATGGCACGAGCAATGTGGATAAATCAAAAACAATTGTTCATGGTTGTTGAAGACGAACGGCTTTCCAGCAAAAACCGTTATTATTGAAACCCTTTCATAAATAGCAAATAAGCAAAATAGCAAATTTAATGATGACGAAGCATGCATTTGTCTATGAATTCACAAACACTCATATTAATGATAGTTCAGCATATAAATGTTAAAGTTATTTCACAGAAGTACCAGTATCAAATATCAGCGAAGATACCATATTTCTACTGAACATGCTTAGTACAGCACTTTCAATCATAATATGGCAGGCGCTAATGTTATGCTGAACTACTACCGATCGGTTTTAAGTTTAACAAGTAATATATTCGGAAAACATTAGGCGAAATATTCCAATTGTAAATTCTAAATAGACTATAAATATGCACTGTTTGTTTTTTTACTACCTCCTGAGCAGCCCACACCCAATTGAGAACAGGCAATGCTTAACTTTTGTTTTAGCATGTGATCCATTCACAAACAATATCATAAGTGAGTCAACCAAAACCTCGTTTAAAATATGCCGATGAACTCTATTTATCATATCAAATAAAAAACTTTTGAAAGCTATATTTTTTTCGGATAGCAGCAATCGATACAGTTATAGTGCTTTTAAAATATTCTGGAATAGCGGGGTGAACTTATACATGAGTAATACTTATAATAATACAATTTTTGCCTTAAAAATGCCTATCCACTTGTAAAGAATTGCCATTTATACTAATGTAAGCATTCATTTCATATATTTTTGTAAGATTCTATTAACCAAATACTCCATGTAGAGCTAATCTTCCAGGCATAGAACTGCATTGATTACTATAGCATTAAACAACTTCTACTGTAGTTTGCTTATTAATCAGTAAAATACTTTCCACTCTTGATTTGATCGTTAGTCCTATAATCACCACCATATTTTGATAACCAGGCGTATTTACTTTTAAATAACTTTTTAATGCGCACAATTGCTGATCAGCATTTGTTCAAATGTTTATCATGTCAAATAATATTAAAATGAAATTAATAAAATTATATAACAACAAAAATCTACATTACAATAATCATATTAATTTAATACAACTTACTCAAATGCCCCGATCATGTGATGTGGCGGAAAAGATCCCATACTTGAGAGTGTTTGTACGATCTCTAGCACATTACAATCTTTCTTGTATGCCAATTTCAAACCAAAAGCTGCAACCGTTCAAGAAATACTTTGGGTGAAGTGGAAATAGCACCCACATATTTCTACATTGGGCCATGCTGCTTTTATTGCTTCGTGCAGACTTATCTTAAAGTCGCAAACAACCTCATAGGCACTGAATTCTTCAGTGCCCTTGACTACCTTGAGCATCTACAAATGTATACAGTAAAGCCTTAATGCTTTATTATTTTTACTTGCCTTTTTATTTTAATTTGCAAAAAGAGAATGTTTTGAAAAAACTCGACCTCATATAATGTCATTACTTTGTGTGTTGAGACAAACACTTACTAAAAATTTCATGATATGTTAAAGATATTGTACATAGCGGTGATGATAAACCTTATCAAAATAACAAAAAGAATTTTAAGAACTTAAACTTCTGACTTAAACCATTAAGTCAGACAATCTAACGGAGCAAATGTTTATGACTACATGTATATAAATGTGGCTGCAATAAGACACTTTTCTGACATACCCTTCAATAGCCTTTATTTTTATGAACACAAATAATAATGTCACAACATAACTTATGCTCAACTGCTGCTGGGCACAAGAAAAACTAAAAAAGTGAATAACAATTCTCAGGTTGATAAGCTGGCAGTTGTCAGTCCTGAATTAGTGCCCATATTCCCCCATAAGCCTTATTTATTTTGCTGGCTAAGTGTTCAGTGGGATGAACAGTATAGGTGCTTTTATAAAAACACCATAGGCATAAGAAAACGGCTATCTACTGCCATCTCCTTTCTCGGTGGTCCCTGATGGTCAGACTCAGAGTTACAGAGCCTGAGTGAGTATGAGTTGGCTGAAACGTACGACATATCTATTGTTGCTGCGAGCGTAACCTTCTGATGTGAAATATGATCTTTCAGCTTTATGAACACCACCCAAGGAGCCTGCATAAGCAAAGTTGAAATAGAGTAGAATGACAAACAGGACTCCCTGAATAACCTACATTTATAATAGGCCTAACATAGCATAAGCATAGGCCCCAAACATACTTGCTGGTAGTTGTAAGATAAACTGCACCTCTTTGGTCAGTTGAAAATTTTTCCAAAGCTGCTTAAAATGTGCTGTTGCTGGCTTGGTCGCGAGTAAACACAAATACATTATACATCGCTAAATTCAAAACCTCATCACTACTTGGAATACCTCATTACGCTATGGTTAGAATGCAATAAAATTGAATTCCCTGAACGTTCCCAAACCCAAGTTCCCAAAAGTTATTGATTAACTTGAGCATCATAAGGTTTCACCACAGGTTTCTGTATTCTAAAAGGAAAGAGTATAAATGTATTACTCCAAAATTTGAGTCTTGAGGTCATTTATAAAGGCATGTTTTGTATAATGCCAGAAAAAAAGTTTTTTTCTATATACAGTATACATAACTGAATTGTCAGTTTCAGTGTGGCTCACCCCAGTGAGCAACAGCGAGTTGTTCTACGCGAGCACAAGCAAGAAAAATTCAATTGGGCAAAGCCAGACATAGGGTCACACAGACAGGCAATTTTTTTCTACTTTTTGTGATCATAAGTTTCTGTGAATTAGTGAGTAAACATGTTCAGACATACAGAAACAAGAAAATTTTTATAATGAAATAATCTCATGATGATGTGGGGTATGCAAGTAGATTTTTCTGGTATGGTGTGTGACGGGCGGGACAATAGGTCATCTTTCTTAAAATTTTGCTATTCATTCTGAAATAAATTTTGCTTTTCTTTTATAATCAATACAAAAGTGAAATTTTAGCTTAGGTGCTTTTTTCTAACAAATGCAACTTTTTTTTACCATTCGGGTGAGCAAAGAATAGCTTGTTCCGCGTGTTAAAATTTTAGTGCATTTAGTCGCAGCCTGTTCTTCCTAAGCTATCTGAGGTAAAAATCTTTTATCTATAAAAATGAGATTTGGCGAGAATTGGCGAGTTTGACCAGCCAAACTTGCCAATTAGCTGAAAATATAGCTAGTTTCGGTTTTATGGGCACATGGAAGTATTTGTGACACGCTGGACCATTTTAATAATATGACGATGTCTGCCTTTGTTTGAGATTTCATTCTGATACCTTGCATGGGAAAACAACGCTGGATATTCCAAGGCAAAAAAATCAGTTTCTTTGAGAGAAATGAAAAATTAGAATTAATTTACGATGTTTCGAACTCAAAACATGGAGTTGGTCAATATTACCCTACTGATACAAACACTTGGCGTGATGCCCGTCAAATTGTGAGGTAATCTTTGAATCGAATGTGTGTTTTTAATGTATGGTTACAAAATTACATCGCATGGCGAAGGTGTAATAGATGGTATTGAGGAAAAGCATCAAACAACAGGTGCTAATGGCAGTGTACAGAAAAAAGTATGTCGTAAACTCTGCAGTCATTTGCGAAAGCTCAACAACAATAATTTCCAAATCAGCGAAACCAATAAAGATATTATCTATCTCAAAAGATAAGATTACTGAAACTGCTCAAATATGCAAAGAACCCTGGTCCATGGTGCCTTTAATTCATGGCATTCGATCGTGCCATCACATAGCAATTAAAAAATAGTTATGTTGCTCTGATTGATTGATCCCACCTGGCAGCTAATTCCACGCACAAAGAGCAGCGAACCTAATCAAGAAGTAACCACAAGAGATACTTCACAAACATTAATGCAGTTTTCACCACAAATGCTGGTCGCATTGGCCTATGACTTTAAGTCAACAAAGGAGAAATTCTCATAGCAAAGGCCAATGAAAGTAGCTGAACTATAAAGTACATGCACAGTGCACGCAAGAAGTTCATGCAGCCAAACCCCAACGACAAAAGAACCACCCAGATGAACTTTCCTCTTAAAGTCTCTCCAGTTATTGCACCAGGGGTAACTATCAGGTCACTGTGGTACTTTTTACTAAAAAATGAGAAAATGATAACCGCAGAATAGGATGATTTTAAGAAAAAATTGTTTACTGCATAAAAGTCTCACAATCTTTGAATCCTATGTGTCTTATAATTCATGGTTAAATAAAATAAGTATAATATATACTAATTTTAAATTATTAGTTGGTTGACCACATGTATATGGGTAGATGTTGTAACTCCAAATCATGTCAATTTGTTGTCTAAATACTATAAAACGTAGAAAAATTCTGGATTTTTCGTAGTGTTATTTTTGTTCTGCGCGTCACAGGTGGTAGTCTTTTTTCAAACCTCACAGAATCATTAAACTTGGTCCTAAAAACAAAACAGTACATATTTTTAGTAGAAGGGTAGTAGAGATATGAGCTTGCCGAACAATAATGTCATGTGTCAAAAACTTCAGAAGATTTTTGCAATTGATCACAAATCAGTTTTTGATGTCAAATTATGGTTATCACATCAGGTTTGATATTTAATAATTTTTCAATCCATTGCATGACAAGGATGAAACCTCATTCAGTGATAGTTGGTGCCAAGTGCTGCCTAAAGCAGCATAAATGACAGCAAAAGTTCACATCTAGGCTGTAAAGTATGCGAGGGAGCATTCAAATGTGCTGCGCCTCACAATCATGCCAAAAATGGCCGTGTCTGACTTTATGAGATCCTAAGAGCTTTATAAGATCTAGCAAGACTAGCATGCAGTATCAAGGAAGAACCTCGGCCATATGACTATTCATGATATAACAGAATGAAGAACAGATCCTACTGATTGTATTTATATCAGGATTGAGTGACTAACATAGCCCCTTTGAGCATGTTCCGCATTACCAATTGAGGATTATAAGCCCAAGCAATCGAGTGAGAACCCTAGGCCCAAGGGAGTATATTGCCCAATATGAAGTTAGGAATATAGGCCCTTTGAGTATATTGCACAATCTCGAGTGAGGAACATAGACCCAAGTGAGTATAATATGCTCATTATGAAGTGAGGAATATAGGCCCTTTGATTATATTGCGCAATCTTGAGTGAGGAACATAGACGGAAGCAAGTAAAATATGCTTGTTATGATGTGAGGAGCATAAGCCCTTTGATTATATTGCACAATCTCAAGTGAGGAACATAGATCCAAGCAAGTAAAATATGCTCGCTATGAAGTAAGGAACATAGGCCCAAGCAAGTATAACGAAAGATATGAAGTGAGGAAAATAGGCCCTACTGATTAGATTTATCATATAATAGAGTGAGGAACATAAGCCCTCATGATTATATTTACAATATAACAAAATGAGGAACATATTATATTTATAATATACGTAACTATATACAGATAGTAAAATAAATAACTTAATTAGTAAAATAGTTATAATATAACATTGTTATATTTATAATAAAATAGAGTTAAGAATATAGGCCCTCATTATTTTATTTATAGTATAATAGAGTGAGGAACAGAGACTCTCATGATTATATTTATAATGTAATAAAATGAGGAACATATTGCATTTATAATATCCAAACTCTATATAGCTAGTAATATAACTAATTCACCTAATAAAGTATTTATAACATAACATTATTATATTTATAATAAAGTAGGGTGAGGAACATATGCTCTCATGGTTTTATTTTTATGCTAATAGAATGAAGAATAGCTGTCATCATAATTATATTTATAATAAAATGAGGAACATAGGCCCTCATGATTATATTTATAATATAACAGGGTGAGGAACATCGGCCCAAGCCATTATATTGTAGTACAATACCGAGTGAAGGGGCGGATCTAGGAAAAAAAGTGTGTGGTGCAAAATTTGCGTAATATATCTAGAGTGGGAGGGGTTGCGCGGGGTGACCCCCTTACCTGGCCCCCCTCTAGCGGAACCTTTTGAAATTTAGGCATCTTAGAATGAAGGAGAGGTGTGTTTGAGCCCAAAAAAGTGTAATCATTTAGTTGCAGCAAACAACAAGTTTAGAGGTAAAAATTGACTTTAGATATGATTAATTAAATTGGTGTTTTATAATGTTCCTTATACTATGTATATCAAGATTACATGTAAACAGAAAGTTAACAAACATTTGTGCAATAAAATAAAATCAAGACAAAATCAATCACAAAACCTCAACAGCCATTTGGTTTGGCTGTGCAGAAATTAGCCATCATTTCTGCAAACTACCATAAAAAATGTTTCGTAGTGTTAGCTACATAACGATGCTATTATAAAACAGACATAATAGGGCATATTTTTTTGAATTGTTGTTTTGTTGTAAAAAAAAATGATCCAAAGTTCGTTCCTGACCTTTCTTTTGAGACATTTTGCTTTCAAAATTGCTTGTGGTACTTCTTTCAAAAAGGTTGTGGCTCAATTGGGGATGTTTATTGGGACTACTCTCATTTGTTTATAAGCTAAACAAATTCAGGTCAATGTTATTAAAACTGGTTCGTTATCACGAGCTCTCTTAGGCCGTTTTTGTTCCTTTCCTCCCAAAGCAAGTTCTCAGTGAAACGAATTGCAATTTACTCAATTCCTGGTAGACTTTAAATCTTTTTTTTAAAATTTTTGCCATATTTATGGTGGTGTATTTGCACCATATGCACCACAGTAGATCCGCCCCTTGAGTGAGAAACATAGACCCAAGAGAGTATAATATGCTAGGTATGAAGTGAGGAATATAGGCTCTTTGATTATATTGCGCAATCTCGAGTGAGGAACAATGACCCAAGTGGGTATAATAAGCTCATTATGAAGTGAGGAATATAGGCTCTTTGATTATATTGCGCAATCTCAAGTGAGGAACATAGACCCAAGCAAGTAAAATATGCTCGTTATGATGTGAGGAACATAGGCTCTTTGATTATATTGCGCAATCTCAAGTGAGGAACATAGACCCAAGCAAGTAAAATATGCTCGTTATGAAGTGAGGAACATAGGCCCTTTGAGTATATTGTGCAATCTCGAGTGAGGAACATAGACGGAAGCAAGTAAAATGTGCTCGTTATGATGTGAGGAACATAGGTCCTTTGAGTATATTGCGCAATCTCGAGTGAGGAACATAGACCCAAGCAAGTAAAATGTGCTCGTTATGATGTGAGGAACATAGGCCCTTTGATTATATTTTGCAATCTCGAGTGAGGAACATAGACCCAAGGGAGTATAATATGCTTATTATGATGTGAGGAACATAGGCCCTTTGATTATATTTCGCAATCTCGAGTGAGGAACATAGACCCAAGCAAGTAAACTATGCTTATTATGATGTGAGGAACATAGGCCCTTTGATTATATTGCTCAATCTTGAGTTAGGAACATGGACCCAAGCAAGTAAACTACGCTTATTATGATGTGAGGAACATAGGCCCTTTGATTATATTTCGCAATCTCGAGTGAGGAACATAGACCCAAGCAAGTAAAATATGCTCGTTATGAAGTGAGGAACATAGGCCCTTTGAGTATATTGCACAATCTCGAGTGAGGAACATAGACCCAAGGGAGTATAATATGCTCATTATGATGTGAGGAACATAGGCCCTTTGATTATATTGCGCAATATTGAGTGAGGAACATAGACTCAGGTGAGTATAACATGCTCATTATGAAGTGAGGAATATAGGCCCTTTGATTATATTGCCCAATTTCGAGTGAGGAACATAGACCCAAGGGATTATAATATGCTCATTATGAAGTGAGGAGTATAGGCCCTTTGAGTATATTGCGCAATCTTGAGTGAGGAACATAGACCCAAGCAAGTGTAGCATGCTCGTTATGAAGTTAGGAATTTAGGCCTTAGTGAATACCTACATCGTAATATCTCGAGTGAGGAACATAGTACATTGTACAATATCGAGTGAGGAACATAAGCCCTCATGATTATAATTATATTATAATTGAGTGAGGGCATAGGCTCTCATTATTATATTTATAATAAAATAGAGTGAGAAACAGAGAGCTTCATGATTATATTTGTATTATAATAAAATGAGGGACATATTATATTTATAATATACATAACTATATATAGTTATGAGTGAGTAAATATATACGTAACTAGTAATAATATAACTAACTTAGGTAATAAAATATTAAAAATATAATATTGTCATAGTTATAATAAAATAGAGTGAGGAACATAATCTCTCATTATTGTATTTATATTATAATTGAGAGAGGAACATAGGCCTTCATTATTATATTTATAGCATGATAGAGTGAGGAACAGAGACCCTCATGATTACATTTATAATATAATAAAATGAAGAACATATTATTTTATAATATGCATAACTATATACAGCTGATAATATAAATAATTTAACTAATAAAATATATATAATACAACATTGTCATATTTATAATAACATAGAATGACAAACAAAAACCCTCATGATTATGTTTATATTATAATAAAATGAGAAACATATTACATTTATAATATACGTAACTATACATAGCTAATAATATAAATAATTTAACTAATAAAATATTTATAATATAACATAATTATATTTATAATAAAGTATAGCGAGGAACATAGGCCTTTCATGGTTTTTATTTTTATGCTAATAGAATGAAGGACACAGGCCATCAGGATTATCTCTATAACAGAGTGTAGACCATAGGCCATCACGATTATATTTATAATATATTAGGGTGATGAACATAGGCCCTCATGATTATATTTATAATATAATAGAGTTAAGAATATAGGCCCTTATTACTACATTTACAATATAATCGAATGAGGAACTTTGGCCCTAATGATTATATTTATAATATAGTTGAGTGAGGAGTATAAACCTCATGATTATATTTATACAGTATTATAATTGAGTGAGGAACATAGCCTCATGATTATGTTTATTTACTATATCATTTAGTTAGAGCACCGGTTTTCTTGGCATACAATATCACATGGTGAAAACATTACGCCTAGAAAAAAATTGTATAATATCACAGAGTACGTAACATAGGCTTACATGATTATGTTAATATTGTTTTGGAGTGAGATATACAGAGTTTATGGTTTTTATAATTAGAAATGTAGTCTTACATGAACACTTGTATTTAATTAAATAGAAAAATCAAGTAGCCTTTGAATTTATCTATATTAATTTAAGATAAAAATGACTGGAAAAGATGGTTTTTTTGCGTATTCTAATTTGATAATTCGTGTATTATCGCTGCTAATTTTTAGTGAACGTTCATACGTCAGATCTTTTTATTTTCTTTCAAGTTCAGCAGAGCGGTTTGTATTTTCCCGACGGCGTGATTTCGCAACGATGGTTTTAATTTAAACAGCAATAATTGCATTTGCTTTAGAAGTTGTCTGTCCTTTTCTGAAATTTTATCCGATTTTGCGGAAAAGTGCGGAACATAGGGCCTTGCGGAACATAGGCGTGCGGAACATAGACCTGTCACCCTGACTACTAATCTATCACCTTTACTTACACCTTGCCCGTTGGTCGTCAACACGTCTATCGAATATCGGCTAGAGCATAACTTGGTGAGCAGGGATTTATTTGTCTCAGAGTTTGAGGTTGCAATAGGCTCACACAGATTTAAATTGGTTCGCAGCTACCCATTAGCATGTACGATTAATGATGCAAATATTATGTTTAATGCTTGCGAATTTTCTCCAATTTCTCCAATAGCACTCTGATCCGACACAGTCTATTGAATTTCCTAAACCGGAAGATTTTGCAATTACTACAAAGCTTATGTTTTTAAAATACCGCAGCAGCGATGGAAGCTGAACGCACTGATTTGAATCCTAACACCCGATTAATTTGATGGGAATATATGGAGAGGTAGGGTGAATGCCCCAGACGCCGTGACGGAGAGGATCTCTAAAATTATATACACAAATTCTTGCGATACAATTTAACTACTTTTACGCAATAACTTGAGTCTGAATTACTAGTTACGAAAACATCAGCATATACATCAATATTAATACAATAGCTATTGTAACAGTTGTTAAACTCGCAAACCTAATGATAAAATAGTTTACAGTGAAGATGGAGAACTTATTAATTTGACTACGAGGCAATGGTTCAGTTTTTGCAAATCTCTCCAAAGGTTTAAAACAGACTAACGAGTAGATTATAAAGCGTGGATGACAGGGCTGACCTTCAGACATATTTGTATGTAACAGGTCTGATGGGACCATGCTAGTATATACAAGTGTTAACCGACATGCACTATTCAAAGAGTGAGGATTACACACCTATTTACTAGTCAGTAATTGCGTGTTAATCTTGGATTTGTGCCGGTCATATAACACTTATAACACCAGTATGATGTTATAAATAAGATCATGAAATCAAATCAGGCAATCCGTTGGTGTTGACCTTTCTTCGCTACTCTACACTCTTTTTACCAAGTGTATGCTACCAGTTGTTTTGTAATCACTCACCACGTCTTCTCTAGCTAGAAGGAGGAAGAAGAATGCTCTTCAATACTGCCTTGTTTATATGTGCTTAGGGGCCTCAATAAGCTGAGGAAGCTACATAATCCTGCAAGCCTGTGTAAGAGGCTACGCCTCCTAAAGCTGATCTGGTTTCCTTAGCCAAAGTTCCTGAAGCATAGCCAGATGCATGAGAGACGCCTCCATATACAACATGCCTTTTTATTTTTTAAGCCCTGAACATAGGCACTGTAACTATTAGGGTTCAAACATAGGATTTACCACCACCGGGAGTCATTTTAGAATGCAACAAGCTTCAGACAAGGTGTCTGACATGCATGTATATCGTCCTCTGGCACACTATTAGAGCCTGAAGTCTACATGCCAAAGTGTAGTCACACTGAGCAGTGCCACTACATGAGCATGAAGATAGCCTGTGAATCCGATGTTATCCTCATGCTACAATCGAAACTGGCTTTACTTGTATGAGTTGAGTCATCCTCTTCTCATACTTATTCCCCTGGCCGTTGTAGCATTCGCCGTCCCAACCTGTTATCATCAGCTCTAACCTGCAAGTCCTGAGTACATCTATGTTCCTGTTTTGCCTGCTCTCTTCTACACTGACCAGGCATCCGGGCCACCCTTTCTCCTACCGACATCATCGGGTGATTCGAATCATATATAGGGTAGATCCTAAACTCCTCAGAGCCTGGCTCTTTTTCTATCAGGGCATCCTGTGCCTCCATCCTGTGCCTCCATTCTGCGCCTCCAGAGAAACCCTTTTTTTGTTACCATGCTACCTGTTTCGGCATGACTAGCCTCACAAGTAGTACAGGTTTCTGCCGAAACAGCATCCTCCGCACCTCCCTGATTTGAGGTGTAAGGAGCTAAATGAGCCTCTCCGCCGACAAATAGCTGGTTGTCTGCAGATGAGTTTGCCTGAGCCTTACTAGCCTCGGAGATAGTACAGGTTACTGTCGAAACGTATCCTCTGCACCTACCTGATTTGAGATGTTGGGAGCTAAGTGAGCATTCCCGTTGACAGATTGATGGTTGTTTGTAGGTAACTTTACTTAACCTGGGTAGCAGGTAGCTTAGTGTCCATCAGAACTTTGTCATAAAGGGTACTCAAGTTTTCCAAGGCATCCTTGAACTCCTGCTCCTTCTCTATCTCCAACTGGAGCTGGCCCTCATCGACCTATACAACTGCAATAGCTTTCTTGTACTGTTCCTCAATCATCGACCTGCATTTAGCAAGGGCATGTTTATACTGTTGGATGACCTCACCTGACATGAAACCTGACTGAACCTCATTAAAAAAGCTGCTCACCTGATCGAGGAGAGGTGGTGGCTTACCCTGAGCTGCCTTTGCAAGCCTGGTGCTACGAGCTTGCACATTTGTTTGTGGATCAGCTTCTTCTGAGCTGGTACTATCTCTCATTGGTAATTTTTTAGTCAACTTTTTATCAGATTTATTCGCCAAGTTTTGCAACTTGCCATCATCTAAAGGATGTCAACGTAGACCAGCAGTAATAGGCCTAGATGGCAACCATGTATTTGACTTGAAATCTTTCATACATAATGCATTTAAAACAGCCAATAGTTTCAGCTGCCTCAACTCATTTATGCCCAAAAAGTTTTTGATTTAATCATTTTATAACATAACCTCAGTGACCATAGATCTGTATCTAATTCCCACCTAAACCCCTGCTTTACCCACTACCTTCAACTCAGAACCATCCACTGCAGTCAAAACAGTTGATGGCACTCTTAACTGTAAATCTAACCTGTTGACTGTTTTTGTTAGTTACTGTTGAAACTTCAACACTTGTATCAAGCACAAAATCAACTTCTATACCATTTACCTTCAATGTTCTTACTAACTTATCATCTAGTCGTTTAGGACCAGATGAAGAAAACCTCACACTCCTACTAAGATGACGGGAACATGTGTAGTCCCTGCCTTTTCTACCTGAACCCTACATCCATATTCCCGTCACTTTCGCTACTGCTACTTATATCCTGCAAATCAAGTTAACCTATGCCATGTTTTATAATCACTCACTACGTCATCACTAGCTAGAAGGAGAAAGAATGCTCTCCAATACACCCTTGTTCATATATGCTTAGGGGCCCCAATAAGCTGAGAAAGCTACATAATCCTGCAATCCTGTGTAAAAGGCTTTGCCTCCTAAAGCTGATCTGGCTTCTTTAGCCCAAATTTCTGAAACATAGCCAGGTCTACGAGAGACGCCTCCATATACAACATTACTAGTCAGGATTGTGTGTTATTTTTGGATTTTGAGCTAGGGTAGGTTTGGAATACCTAGAACAAATTCGCAGCTTTTTGAATACAAAATACAAACCTGTCACTAATAGACTAGTGGCAATGCTACCTCCTTTTCAAAAAATGTCTTGCACAACTTTCATAAGCGTGTATGTCACTACTATCATCAACCCTAATGAGGTCAAGGAATAATTTTACAGTGACCTGAGGGATACTATTAGTATTAGATGCATATCAACTTACAATAGATTAACACAGTCTGGTGACTCTAAAGAAGGTATGACTGCGATATTGTCTACAAAGTGTATGAATGATGGCTTCAAGGCTGACAACTTTGCTTTAACAAAGAGTTTAATTTTTTCATGGGATGATCGAGAATCCTTTGGCATGCATCAGTAACTCAGGTCAATGACAACTGTGAAATCTTTCTGTTACCTCTATATTGGCAACCATTGTCTCGACTCACTAAAAGGGTTTATGTTCTGGGTACCACATTATAACCGCGACAGGTTTTTGTTGGAAGCTGTATTCTGCTGCTAGCAACATCCTTGATAACATCACAGGAAATACTAGGACTGGTTTGATGTGCATACCAGGCTCCTCTCATAGCTTATTGAGAAAAGGAGCAATGCTAAACAAGCTTCTTTGTATTGTGCCAAAAAAATAACAAAAAGCGTACTCAAATCAGTAAAAAGCTTTTAATGCACTCTTAGTGAGTTATATTTTCTATGATAAGCAGAAAACCTGAAGAGCTTCAAGCTGCACGAGACAAAAGAGTTATGGAAGCGTACCTGAAGGTTTACGCGAAATGGCTCAAAATCAAGTTTTACTGTAATCAGCTGTATGTCCTTGAATAATTCACTAGACGTTTATGAGCTCATGTTGGCTATGATTAGTTCAATATAAAATGAGAAGGCTCCTGGCATAGATGGTACACCGCCTAAAGTGTTTAAGAAAGTGGTTGAAAATTGGCTGACTCTCAAAACGATGTATGAATGTAATAAATGATGTAAAATGTTTGGGATACTAAGACTGTACGTAAAGACTGTACGTAAAGACTGTACGTAAAGACTGTACTTAAAGACTGGCAAAAACGCAATCACTCTTTTCTCTGATGATATTTGAGATTTATTATCCATTTCCACCGTATGCCAGTTTCTTTTTCTGATGTTTTTGAGTTGCCCATAAATCATCATCTATGCTGGAATTCTTATAGTTTACTCTACTCAGATTTTAAATACACCAATTGAACTGTTTCTCCTTCTACAGTCAAACCTCGGATTTTGGCCATAATTTGTTCCAGAAGGCTGTTCGAAAATCAATTTGTTTGGTACGTAAACCATTTTTCTCATTATAACTGATTTAAGCAATTTTAATTCAATCCAAGTCTAAAAATAACTTTTCAGAAGCATTTTTCAGTACTTCGGACTATTAACTGTATACATATGTAATAAGAGAGCAGGTAACATGTAAAATACAGTAGTTGTTTCATAAAATATCTATTCCTAGGCTAGCCTATGTTGTGTACTGTATTGTACTGCTGTATCTTTAGCAGCTCACACCCTGAAGCTGTTCACTCAAAGTCTTGTGTACTCTATACTATGAATAAAAAAGTGTAGCGATTGGCTGTGTGTTTTGTTGTAATAAAAAAGATACTAAATCATGAAAAAAAATCCCTGTTTTATTTTGACTAGTTTTAACATAAGTATCGTAGTAAAAGCTAGGCTACATTAAGGTTACAATCTTGAAAAGTTTTAATGAAAAAATAGACTAATGTATTCTAGCAGATTTTGTGAAATAAAAAGAGCACAGCAGAAACGTTTGTTGGCTTTTTTACCAATTGTAACATGAATATCTCTAAATCCTTGGTCGATCTGATTTGGTCAAGATCAGAAACTTTGGAAAGCCAATGTATGACAACACGTATTCTGTAGTATTATTTATGCTGGTGTTCACCTTTTAAGTGAGAAAAATTGCTGGGTTTCGGTAGTGTTCAGGCCTTCAAGGATCTAAAAAATAACTGATTAGTGTTTTCTTCGTAAACATTCGCAAAGCTATTTTTACATTTTTTTGGTAACTTTGACTATTAGCAAACTAAATCTAATTAATGTGCTTAAGTTTGTTTAATGTATATAGTCCAACTTCACAAGTTTGTATGTTTGTTTATTTCATCAATAGGAAAATAGCACAAATAATGAAGTAGTAAACACATCACATGGTTGTCAACAAAAGAGTGTACAACTAATTTCTAATAATAAACAATAAATATAACAACACAAAGGAGGTGATGATGAGGCCTATATGCAACAGCGAACCGGTCAAGGCAAGGCCCAGTTGGTCGATAGCAGAAAAAGAAATAGAGCATATCAAGTATATCAAGCATTTGTTTACCTACAGCATTCTATTTTTTGCTGATAAAAACCAGGATCTCATCACTAGATAAAATGTGCGTAATCATTTTAAATGATTGGCAATGCCTGCCATTTATCACATACTCGCTGCTGCATGACAACTTAATCCTCGTGGTCAGGTAAACAAGGAAGCTGGACTCTGCGAATCACTGCAAGAGGTCTGTTACTTTCTCCTTGTATTATTCACTATGACTGAGCCGACGAGCAATCCATTCGCAGACCCGTATGAGCGAACATTTCAGGTGAGTTCTTCTTTGAAAGTCTGCTACAAGTCAATGTGGTCTGTCCTCAATGTTTAGCAATGGCGGTCGCTGGTGCTGTCTTAAAAATAATAACTAGTTACTTGTTTCTAGTAGTAAAAATAACGTCTTCATGGGACCTGAATCTTGAGCAAACTACAGCTAAGATTTGACCCATGATCTCAAAGCTATGAGTTTTAAATTTACCAACCAACGTCATAAATGATCTACTGATGATTTGTATGATATTGTGTTCTTTTTGAACAATGTTGAGTCTTGCATCATTTATGATTATAGCTAATTCTTTTTATTGTGGAATGTAATACGCCAATGTGAATATAATACACAAAAATGAATGTAATTCGCAAATGTGAATATAATACGCAATAAGTGAATATAATACACAAAAATGAATGGAATACGCAAATGTGAATATAATACGCAACAAGTGAATGTAATACACAAAAAGTGAATTTAATACACAAAGCGTATGAAATTATTAATCCTTCTCCTACACATTGTGTACACCTCATAAACATATATGCCCTGCTACAATAGTGTTTTATGTCCGAGTTAGGAGAAAAAACATTTTTGCGCTAGACTTGGTCTTCTGTGATGTAGGTGAGGTTTACATGCCCTGTATCTAATAACCAAATAATACCAATTGATTCCAGCTCTAATTGATTACTTTCTGATTAAAGGGCGATGCTAACCCTCCAGCTGCCAAGATGACCAGCCTTGATGACTATGATCCATTCGGAGGGCGATCTCAGACTACGGTGCCATCTCCTCAGGTGTGTGAATGTAAAAAGGCAGCAGAAATAAGGCAGCAAGTTACAGTAGTTGCTGGATTGATTTAAAAAATTTCATTTAAATATGACTATAAAAAATTAATTTTTTGGTCTAGCTGCGGGAACCACAGTCATTTTCATTTTAGTATTCTCTTTATACAAATAATGAAATAACATAACCTAGAGTTCTGGTTTATGCAAAAACTGCATTGATTTCTGGTTGATTGCCTAATGACCTAAATGATATTGCTGATGTTTAAATTGAGGATATTTGTATGACATGCGCATTGTCCCATGACCAAACACCAGCGAAGCGATTGGTTGGGAGATTTATGCTAAATGCACATGTGCACACAACTCCCGAAAATTATTCATCAACAATGAGACGAACCGTTGTCTCAAAATTTCATCAACAAATTTGACCATCGTTTTGTAGAGTCGTTAAAGTATAATAACGATACAAAACACATATAAGCCTATTTAAATATGTTACCAAGTCTTTGTAAGCCGTCGACAGTCTCTTAAAACTTACCCATCTGATCGGATTATACACAAATAGACAGATTTATTTGGATGAAAATCGTTATTAAATCTTGCTAAGCCTCACTTTTATCAAAGTTAAGACCGGAAATTGAAACGCCAAGCGACAGGAAATAGAACGATTAAGTCGTGCGCATTTCACGAAAAAATAACGTGCACATTTCACCAGTCTATAGCATTGTCGAATTGCCGAAGGTTTCTGTAATTAACGTAGGAGTACAGAAATCGTTTCGTTTTTGCCGATTTCAAAGTAACTGACATTTTAGACATATTTGAGTACTTTGGTATTCTAACTGATGTTCAACGCAGTGTAAGTAAAGGAAATGACGATGATATTTTTTTCTAACAATTCTTATGAGATTATTACGATATGTAATTATAAGTTTGGATATTCTTCTTAATACTTCTTGATATTGTTAGCTATGACGTTTTGAAACGTAAACAAAATTGTGCATTGGTTTTCTATTATTACTGTATTACTATATTAATAATATTGGTTATTCTAATAATATCAGTGCATTTTATTTCTAATATTGCATTTCTCCTATTGCAGGGGAGAGATATAAACATATAATCTTTTCCTTTCATTATTGCTGTTTGTCATGACCAAACACTTTTTTAAATAGATTTTCTAAAAATCTATATAAATATCACTTCTTGATATTGTTAGCTATGACGTTTTGAAATGTAAACAAAATTGTGCATTGGTTTTCTATTATTACTATATTAATAATCTTGGTTATTCTAATAATATCAGTGCGTTCTACTTCTAATATTGGCCAATATTGCATTTCTCCTATTGCAGGGGGAGAGATATAAGCATGTAATCTTTTCCTTTCATTATTGCTGTTTGTTGTATATAATAACACCCACACCCAGTACATTACAGCTACCATTGCAGTTATCCTATTGCACTGCAGTGCCATCTGACTGCTAATATTGCA
Source organism: Watersipora subatra (assembly GCF_963576615.1). Classification (NCBI taxonomy): domain Eukaryota; kingdom Metazoa; phylum Bryozoa; class Gymnolaemata; order Cheilostomatida; family Watersiporidae; genus Watersipora; species Watersipora subatra. Next base: position 66,414,541 of record NC_088709.1, read on the forward strand.
TTTCTCAACCATCAGTACCCTTTCTTTTTTCCAATATCACTTGGTCGTGGGCTGTATGACAGTGGAATTTCTAGTTATTATAATACCCTGTATCCGCACCATCGTCTAGGGAAATTCTTTTGTGATTCAGAGGTTAAGCGAAGGTGAATGTGTTCTTGAATAGATACAATTGTTCCATAAGAGTACAGGCACTGTTAGAAGGCCAACTCTCATGTTAGCGAGACGAGACACCATATCTGATAGACAATATGTTATTATTACCTCTCCATTTTGGGAATCTAAAGGAAATTCCTGAGCTAACTTTTCAAACCTTATCCCTGTTTCCTTATCTACATAGTTGTGTTTTTAGACTGGTCATTAGCGTCTCAAGGACGTTTTCGTATGTTTTTCATTGGAATCGATCGTTAAATAGTCAATTTTGACTAAATTATTGTAATCATTATGTTATGATATAATGAATGCGCTTCCTAAGTTCATTACAAGTTATGATTATACTCTAGACATAGTCATGCGCGGCTAGTCACGTGAACGGTAGGGTCATGAGAATGCTCACTTTGATTGCATCATCATCTCTTTGATGTCATATTTACAAAATAGATAAAAATAGAGTGTTATCACGCTAGCGTTATCTCTCCCATATAACATATGCAAGCAATGCTGTCAGCCTGAGTGATCTTGTGCCAGTACAGGTTTGTTTGTAGTTTATATGTTGACTCTGATTGATGAACCCTCAGCCCTTGGAAACCATTTTACTCATGTAACACTTTGGTAACTGCTTAGGTTTTAAATCCTACTGATTTACGTGAGTTTGCTCTCTCTCATGTTGTCTGTCCTCTCCGTAACGCTGCTTGTTATTTCTGTAATGCTGCCAGTAGCCTCTGTAATCCCAACCATCCTTTCCATGAAGCTCTCTATCTTCTCTGTCATGCTGTCTTTTTTCTTACTAAATGCTGTCTCTCTTCTCATTGATGCTGCCAGTCCTCTCCCCAATGTTGTCCGTCTTCTCTGTGATGCTGCCAGTCCTCTCCCCAATGCTGTCTCTCTTTTCTTTGGTGTTGTCCGTCAATTCTGTGATGCTGCCTGTTCCATCTATGATGATGGTTTTCTTCTTCAATAACGCTGCCTGTCTCCAGTCGATTTTTCCAGTTTTCCTAACAGCATAGAAAAAATTACAAAAAAACTGGTTGTTTTCGTATCAATTGAAATTTCTGCATGTTCAGTAATATTTAAAAATATTGATAAAAAGCAAAGAATTCAAGTTGTATTGAAATTTGCTGACTTTTGAACTAATACAACCGTGATTAATATTGTTCATACTGATAGGCAGAGTTATGCGTGAATTTTAACTCTTTAGTGATGCAAGCTCAGAGAGTGCTCTCATAGTTTTAATCACGGGGGGGGGGGGGGGGGGAGTTGTTGTTGCTGTCATAAATGCTAGCATCTCTTAAACTATATTCTACTCCTATAAAGTAAACCTATTGTAATAGTTCTATAATTCTTTGCTAGTAGCTGCGAGTTGCTCAAGTAGCAGACTAACTTTGATTTGATCTTGATTTTATTTTATTGGTTAATGTTGATGACAGCTAATCAGGCCATGTAAGAAAAATAAAATTATAACATGCAAATTCAATAGTGTTTAAAAACATTCTTATGATATGAGGATGTTCTAGATATAGGGTAGACAAGATGTTTATGTCAGGTTTGTTCAGCTGTTTTGTTTGTGGCGTGTATCTCTGAAGTAGGTGAGTATACAGGGTGGTCTGTTATAGTACTTTAGACAGCAGAGATTAAAAATTCTTAATTGTCGACCTTCACTGCTGATCACCTGCTTCGAGTTAAATTCTTGAAAATGTGGTTGCGCCAAAAAATTCAATTTAATGAAATTAAGACCCATAAAACGCTAAAACATCAGCTACAATTTGATGCCATTTTTGTCTTTGTAGACCAACCCTGTCCAGAGATATATGCGTTTGAATGAGGCCCTCTTTTAAAAAGCTCACATTCCAGCGGGTGCTTGTTTCGTGACATCACAAGCAAGATATCTGAAACGAAACCACGAGCGATAAATATGAGGTCGCTTCGTTAGCCAATCATGAGCGCGAAATTTTTATATAGGCCGTAATAAATGTTATCACTCGTAAAACGCGTTGTCTGTGATCTCGAAGATTCTCATCGTTAGAGAATTCTCACCGTTACTGTTTCAACGCGTTTTAACAATTACTAAGTTATACATAGTTTTAAAATGGCTTCAAGTTCGAGCGACTGCGACTCAGAGTTATCTGAGCAACTTTTAGTAAAAGATTGGAGTAGACAGCCTATGGTCAAAGCTGACAGGCGTCAGCAGCGTTTTGCTGCAGAGGAAGACAGGATGGAGGTAAATTAACTGTACTAATACTAATTCCATGTACTAATTAATAATATTATAACTTTTTGCTATCACTAATCATCGTTTTATATTATTTATCAGTTCGCCTAGCTACATTCGCTTCAAATTTTCTGTGGCATCTATATCTAGTAAATTAGATTTATGATTTGACATTAGATGTTCACTTTTCACTTGTAGAAAGTGAAGAAAATCGATTGATCAATGCAAATCTTTAACTTCCAGAACCAAAGCTTCGAATCGTTGGCTTGGCGTACTTGTGTCTTTGTTAAACGTTTATTCGTTTTTAAAATTACACTCGCAATCTATTTAACTCCCAATTTGGAAGCTGTCAATAGATACGCTTTAGAATGACATATCTATGAACAGACTTGCCAACCCAAGAGTGGGGCAATGCGTGAGATTTGGTTTTGGGGCAATTGATGTATCAATGATAGTATATATGAAATTGTGGAAATTGGGGCAAAAATCTCACGCATTTTCATTTTTTCTTTGGGGTGATTGCGTCAGTCTCACGCCCAATGCGTGAGAGTTGGCAGGTATGTCTATGAATGACATATATTTATTGCATTTGTTTTACTGATTACAGAATGTTTATGTCATCCCACCAGCCGAAGAAGCTTTGTCAGTGTGGAAACTGTCATAGAGGGGAAAGAGAGACTTGAATGTGTGCTGCATAAGCCATGATGTTTTGTTTGAGTTTGTTGCAGTAGATGAATTTGTCTTATTGAATCAGCTAATACTATGTGAGTGGCCACGACTTGATGAATAGTTTTAATAAAAGCTTTACGCCGAGATGAAAATATTTTTGCTTGTAAAAATTATATAATAAAATAATATTGTTGAAGATAATGCAAAACATGATTTGCAGAATATTGTAGTGAATTGGATATGGTATATGGATGTCCGCAGAACTGGAGAATGTGAGTTCAAATCCAGTTTGCAGCAGACTTCTCATCCTTAAAACTCTATCCCTATCTATATTCTTTTCAAAGACGTGGCTTGCTTATTTCACTTCGGTAGTATTCGGTATGGATACTACTAGTAAGAAACTAGTACGTAGACGGTGTAGGCAATGATATACAGCCCCGCCCCAAGGATAGGCCACAGACATAATGTGGGCGGGACTTATGGGAGGCTGTGTATCGTTAGTATGGGTAGCTGCAGAACTGTGCTGATACAAAGACCTCGTTCTACAATACATAGTTGACTTGACAGAATTACCGTAGACCGGTAGAATTGGTAGTCGGTCCCAAATGTTTACACAACATTTGGAGAAAGTGAGTAGAACAAATATTCAATTTTCGTTATTTGAGGCCTTTGACACATTCATAATAATGCATCTGTAGCAGGATTTAAAATTTTATTCTAGCCAACATGAGCAAATACAAAATAAGATATATGCCAATATAGCCGCGTAAGACTAGACTTTTATCGCAAATAGCCGATGAGAATACGAGAGATAGAGACAGGTTGCCTAACGCGTGACATCATTTTGGGCAAGTCTGGGCACGTTTCTGTGGCCTGAGCGTTTTTACGGCGATCAGATTTTTTCGGTTTTAATCTTCAAATATCTTGGCAATGCGATCGCGTAACACAACAAACAACATATCAACTGATAGAGAAAAAGATGCTTTTTTAAAGATCAACTTAAATTTGATGCAACCACATCTTTAATGATTATTATACACAGATTTTAATAGATTTTATGTGAATGTGTCGATATTTTTCTGTCATTTTTAGATTGTTTTTGAAGTTTGAGCTGATCTGACTGCCTGGATGTTTGAGAGTGACATCGACAAAACTTCATCGTCATTAAAACTTTCAAAAAAAAAATCTGTGAAGTGGTGTCATTAGTCGATACCGTTGCAATAGTTGGTCTTGGCTATCATGTTCAAGTGGATGCTTTACATTTTTCTATTCTGTTGGTTTGTTCGCAACTATACGCGCACATTGCTTGATCTGAGCGTTTTAACCACAATCAAGTTTTATCGATTTTAATCTTGAAACATCATGCAACCAGATCACCTCGAACATAAAGAAACAATTGCAAATAATAAAAAATATTGGTACTTTCTCATAAAATTTACTGATCTTTTGTGCAAGTACATCTTTAACCTTGGGATAACTATTTAAACAAAATTCTACTGTTTGGTTCAACGAATTTCTGTGTCAGCTAAGTGTAAATAAAATCTTGCTTATCTCAAAATTCTGTTCATCAAATTTATGGACTTTGTTTTTGCCACGTGTCATTTTTCTTTAGTCACCACAAACGATGGCACCGCCTCAACCTAACATAGCACCGCCCCAAACTAGTATGGACAACGCAGCTAACATACAGCGAAGTCTCTCTGACCCTCCACCGTATCAGCCAGCTGCAGCGCAGCAAGTAGATACATCGGAGCTGCAGAGACGCCAGGAGGAATTGGAGCGAAAAGCTGCAGAGTTGGAGCAAGAACTTCAAAAGAAGAATGAGACTAATGGTGAGTCCCCCGAGGTAGTTGTGATTAGTATCACAGCTGAGGCTATTTGTTGAATATTTGAAACTAAAAACTAGTTACAAGTTCAGATAATGAACATAGCTGATGATCAAGTAACAGTAGATGAATAAAAATAGAATATTCTGGAAGTTTTAGGTTGTGTATTTTGATCATTCGGGCAAGTACCGTAAGACCTCTATTTGACCGCCACCTTTATTTGAACGTTACCTCGGGTAGAACGCTACTATAGGGGAAAGGTTGAAAAATACAGAGCCGCCCTTAATGAAACACCACCTCTATTAAACCTCCATTTTGACATTCACCATGCTTGATCTTCACAAACCCACCCATAATGGAAAATGATCAGTAGAAAATTGTTCACCAATTGGTACTTATAATTACACAGCTACATCGATAGCAATCAATTCATTCATTGTTGTTGTAGTTGTGGCCATGATTTCAGTGATGATTGTGACGATCGATTCTGAAGATCAATCGTCACAATCATCAAAACTACACTTTGATTTGACATCAATCATTAAGGTCTAAATCCGATCCATTGTCTTCAGATTCGTCCAAAAGATGGTTTACAACCTGATCTGAAGACTTTATAAAGTGTTTTGATGAATGGTGAGAATACTCCTCATGAGCAATGCACAATGCAATAGCAGCCATTGTTACGGCGTATCGAAGTCCGTTGTTTAGCTCCAAAGCTTATCGGATTTTTCCTTGAAACTTTGTAAGCAACATTATCTAAATCAGTAACAATTGTGTTCTTTGATACGTTTTACTCAAATTAGTTTCTTGTTTAACTCAGTCTGATACTTCAACTTATATGAAAAACCATTTAGCAAAAATCTTGAGGCTGACAGCATTCATTTGGCTCGTATTGAAGGAGAGTTCGAAATATACCGTAGGTGACATTAGCTTCGCTAGTGAAAGGGTTAAATTTATCTTTCCAGCATTTTGACCAGCTAATCGAAAAATAAAGCGTCACCCTCTATTTGAACATCACCTCTAATAGAACGCTACTGTAGGGGAAGGGTTGAAAATACACCGCCAGGGAGCTCAAATAGATGTTTATAGTAATTCAAAATTTAATATCTGTGAACTATGTAGATTAGAATATAACTAAAATATAACAGAAATGTTAACTCATAGGCTTTTGGAATGGACCAGCTGGGATTTGAGTACTCACACTCTTGACCCGTACATGCTAGTTGCAATCCTACGCGTACTCCCTACGCCTACTCCCTGTGCCTACTCTCTACGATTACTTCCTAAGTCTACTTTCTGCGCCTACTCCCTGCACGTAACTCTTATGTGCGTAACTCTTATGCGTATATTCAACGCTTGCCCATACCTGGATCCGTAGGCATCTCTACATATACTACCACATACCCGTCTCCTTACACGTAGCCCCCTACACATGTTTTTTTTATTTATATTACCTATTCAATGAGCCTATTCATAATCCCTACCTAGGATTTTTTCCTACTTCCTGTGCACACTCTCTACTCATATTCTCACCCAATCCATTTGTACTCTTTACCCACACTCTCTACTCTGTTACCTACACTTACTATTAAGTGTACCTCTACACAGACTTCGCTGATATATAGACATACTCTCTACATCTACAGCCTCTGCGTTGAGGGACCCAACCATCTGTGAATTGTAAAGTTTCCTTCATAATAAAGTTTACGAACCGTGTAGTTTATTGTTTATATGCTGTACAATGAAGTCTCATCGCTTGGTGGCGACTGCATGGCAAGCTAGCAGTAAGACAACTTTATACAGCTGGAGGGATATTGGGTACATATTCTAGCTCAAACCCCAGAACCCTTACACCATTATCTCTCTCTATTTATTGAGAATGGCGTTCTTAAAGCAATAAACATTCTGTTTATATTTTCATATTATTAAACCTTTTCTTTAATATTTATGAACTACTATTATTAAATATCTGATTGTCTTTCACACTTGTTTAAAGTTGGTCGCTATGTTTGTCCTCCATGTGTTGTAGCCACTCAGAAGAACAACTGCCCACCCCTACCACCAGGCTGCTGCATACAGCCATGCTTTCATCAGGACTTCGAAACGGATATACCTCCAGAGTATCGACGTGTGGCTAAAACTGTCTACTTTTCATATATATGTACGTACTATTTAGGAGTTTTCTTTCCTGAAAGGCTGCTGCAGTAGGAGTTGTTTTCTCAGCAAAGCGGTGCATTATTATTAAGCTTCATAATGTTGGTATGAACCTCAGTGGTTGGTACGGACAGCAGATCTTTCTATGAGCCGGTGTCCTTTAAGTGCTCTAATTTATAGCGAACTATATGTCACTCCTTTTGTTGTACCAGCTATATTGATCAATGCTTGACTATTTCAAATACCTCTTGCATTTCAAGCAAACCAAAAACGTAAGGCTTGACTTGTATTTTCAATAAAAATTTCAAACTTGTTATTTTTAAACATGGTAATTGTTATATAAAATTACCCCTTTTCTATTTTATTGTTGTTTCATCAACGACACTTATTTTTGTGTTAAAGGCTAGCTTTGGTCATTAGGTCAGCTGGAGTTGTGCACTCTATCTATAATAGTAATGTTCAGGGCATTTCTCCAACAGCTATGTGTAAGAGGAGAAAAATCTTTAAAATTCTTTTGCCAAATGCTGGTGTCATATTGTAAACACATCAAATTGCACAGCTTCTGAAATAAAGTTTTGTACATATATATATATATTTATATATATATACATACATATATATATTTATATATATATACATATATATATACATATATATATATGTAATAATAGTATTATATATATAATATATATATATGTAATAATACAGTGTGTATTACACAAAAATAAACACCTGCTTTTATATGTTAGAATGGTATATGTTGCATATATATGTTTACTATAATTAAATTTTTGGTGTAAAAATGTTTTTTATTACCTGTGCAATGCTGGGTATTCATCTAATACATATATGAATGTATATATATATACATGTACAGTGGAACCTCAGTTATCGAACGCTTCGGTTCTCGACCAACTCGGTTTTCGACCAAAAATTTGAGATTTTCGTCTCGGATCTCGACCACAAATTTGGTTCGTGACCAAACCGGAACATGCGCATTTAAATTAAACATTAGGAACAGCTCTGGAAACAGCATGTTTATACGTTTAACGACGTTGTTATGAGCCACTTTCGAAAGGTTCCCAAAAAAGGGAGAAGTTTTGCGTCATTAATTCTTTACAAAAAGGAGCCATCTGGGAGGACGTCGCCTCTACCGAAGAGATTTTCTCGGACACGACCCCTCCAGTTGAGTTACTCTAAATTGTTTTGGTGGAGGATTCTTCTTCAAAGATGTGAAGTAAACGTGCCATTGCTGTTTTTATTTTCTTTTTCACAAGATTTTTGATGTAACTGATCTGTTGCATTTTTTTACCGTTTTATTATCAATTTCTGCGATTTTTGGTATTGTATCCTAACCTTTAATGTTTTTGATGTTTTAAGAGCAAAGCATAGGAAATGTTTACTTTTTGTTTTCTTTTTTCATCATCATAGATAGAAAATATTTCATTAAAATTAAACACGATCTATATCTACCAGTTTTTATTTATCGTATATAGTATACAGTACAGTTTATGTTGTAAAATGTTAATAAATACTTTACCAAAGTTGTTAAATCGACTTGGAACAGATTAAAACTTACATATATTAGTTCTAATGGGAAAACCTGTTTCGGATCTCAAACAAGTTGGTTTTCCACCAACCTTTTGGAACGGATTGTGTTCGAGAACCGAGGTTCCATTGTATATATATATATTTACTACATACTAAAATAGATACATATATATATATATATGTATCTATTTTATATTTATACACCTGAATATAAGCTTATATATATTTTTCATATATACGTTTGTATATGTACATGTTTATACACATGTATATGTATACATGTACTGTATATGCACATGTAAACATGTAGGCTATGTATATGCACATGTATATATATGTTTTATGTGTACATATATATACATATAAAAATACCTGCATATATATTACACATGTTAATTCATTTTATTTACCTGTTTTAAACCTTACTTGATGTTTATTTACCAAATAAGTAAAATGGGCGATTTGTTTAGCAGATCTTGACCGTGCACACACACAGGTGTATTGTAATTTGTATGCTAATAGTTAGCAAATGCAGTCAAAAATTTGCTAAAGATTCATTTTGTACTCTGTAGAAATTTAACTTTAAAGTGTTGCCTGGTTTCTGCTTGCAGTGAGGGCTGTTGTGCTGACTTTGAATTTTCTATTCTGCATTGGCTACTTGGCTATGGCTCATTATGGATTAGTTGCTGCCGAAAGATCACTAGGTCTTTCCATCTTCCATCTTCTCTGGTGGATACTAGTAGGCTTCCTATGTTGGCAGCGACCGAATTACAACGCTTTCCGGTGAGTACATTGTTATTGCTGTTATAGGCCATGGCAGACTTACAAGGCTATCCACTTGTTTACATAGGTAACTATTGTGCGAATGATGATATTTATATGTAAATAATGTGTGGATGTAAGTTTCATGATTAAAAATATTATGGAAACCAGTAAAGTAAAACTGTCCAAATTCTGAGGTCGGGGTGGCATTGTGACCCTCAGGCATTACTAGCCAAATTTTTATTGATACCTTTCCTCTGTAAATATCTAATTTTATTGATTTTGACCAACAATACTTGAGTAGCTCAACAATGTAGTGTACTAATCTGAAAAAACAATATTTGAATTACTACTGCATGTATATAAAATACAGTTGTGTGCAAAATAAACTGAACTTCTTGGTTGGAAAACCAAAATTCTCATTTACAATATTGTTACTTCTTGGGAATTTAGTCAATAACCATAAATTATGTAGGAAATTTATCCTTGTTATTTCTTGATTTAAAATAATTATGTAAACAAACAGCTGCAAAATTATGTTTTTGATTGATTATTGATTGATTATTTGAAACTGTAAAAATAACTTGATTTGAGCACATAAAAATGTAAGTGATATGATCATATCTCTACAGATTGTTATCTTCAACTATTAAAAAATGAAATGTTTAGATTTTAGCATACATAATTATTCAAAAACATAATTTTATAGCTGTTTGATTTACTCATTTAAAATCAGAACAAAATGTAGACTAATTTAATAATAATTTAATTAATTAAGATTAAGAATAATTAATTTAATATGTACTTTACATTTATTGATTAAATTCACAATGAGTAACAAAGTTGTAAATGATGAGTTTAGCTTTCTAACAAAAGGAATCCAGTTTATTTTGCAGACCACTGTATTTTAACTTTCATGAATGTATTTTTGCGCAATATCAAACTAACTATGTTATTATATACTATATGTTATATAACATATATATATATATATATACATATATATATATATATATATATATATGTTAGTATATCAAACTAACTACATGTATGTTATGTATATTTCTTTACACTTATTTTAATCAACTTCTTGACTTTCATTTTACTATCTTCAGCCTTGTGTGTAGGGACTCAAATATTTGCTGCGAAATGAGCTTAAATATAATTTTAGTAGATTACTGTCTGTATTTTACTATCATTTTTGATTTTCGAATGATACTCTGCACACTAGACCATAAACACGCCCTATACTTCGGGCAGACTGGCTGGTGTCCGGATAATCCCGCAATAATATATTTAGTTTCAATTAGCTATTACAAATCTCGTAAAACAATTTGTATTAATTAAATTTCTGGCTGTGACATTTGGTAATGTAACTGTACTGAGTCGTCCTTTTACTTGATTGATAATAAACTAAAATTAAAGGTGAGCTTGCGTAATATTTTAGTAGATTATCTCAAAACATACCAGTATTTTACTATTGTTTGTGATTGTTTTTGTTGTTTGAGATGACCTGATTGCCAAGATTTGTCAAAATTAAAATTGGAAAAACTTCATCTTGGATTAAATTGCTCAGATTCAAGCAAAAGTGTGCTTATGACGTCCATAGTTACAATGAGACCGACAGAATAGAAACGAGTTACGCAGCAACTCGAGTGCAATAGCCGATATCAATAAAGAGAGAGAGACAGTCAGCTGCTCAGCTAGTGACATCAGCACGTATTTTTTTTCCGAGCGTTTTAACCACGATTAAATTTTGTTGATTTTAATCTGGAGACAGCTTGCCAGTCAGATCATGTCAAACATAAAAAACACCAACAAGTGATACACTGATACTTTCTGATCAAATCTACTAAAGTTTTGTATCAGTTCCTTTTTAGACGTTACATTTAACGTTGAAAATATGTATGTTGGGATGATTGTATACATATCAAGGTTTGTCTTCACATGATAAATAATAATAAACATTTATTAAAAGCATCAATTGTTCTATCAGGCCTGAGTGACTGCACTCAACCACTTAAACACAGCAGAGAAAGTATCATTGATAGATTCGTTAGCACAGACCTGCCTATGAGTTGCAATAATTTGTATAAATCTGTTTATAAGGTGTAATTATTAGTACAGACCTGTTCATAAGATATAATAGTTAGTACAGACCTGTCTATAAGGTATAACAGTTAGTACAGACCTGTCTATAAGACATAATAGTTAGTACAGACCTGTGTATAAGGTGTAATTATTAGTACAGACCTGTCTATAAGATATAATAGTTAGTACAGACCTGTCTATAAGGTATAACAGTTAGTACAGACCTGTCTATAAGATATAATAGTTTGTACAGACCTGTCTATAAGGTGTAATTATTAGTACAGACCTGTCTATAAGATATAATAGTTAGTACAGACCTGTCTATAATATACAATAATTAGTGCAGACCTGTCTATAAGGTGTAATTATTAGTACAGACCTGTCTGTAAAATACAATAATTAGTACAGACCTGTCTGTAAGGTGTAATCATTAGTACAGACTTAACCCTTTCGCGGGCAGTGCGACGTTTTTGTCGCTTTGCGATACGGCTGCTAATGGGCAGTGCGACGTTTTTGTCGTTTCGGTAACGTATTTTATTATTGCCGTTTCTGGTTAGCTAAATGCCGTTTTTTGTTTACTTTTTTTACCAATAGCAAGCTACGATATAATATAGTAGTTTCAGTTAGCCTCAAAAATTGACTTCAAGGTTGAATAAAAAACGATCGTTTTTAGCAGTGATGAATAAATAAACTTTCGAAAAAAATTAGAAAATTGTTCTAAATAATTTATCATCTTTTATTTTTCTTGCTTCGGTTTTAGCTTTTATTTACCGAATTTTTTGAGAGTTTGACTTTAGTTTACCGTCATGGCGACTTCTAAAAGAACCTCCCGAGATTATTCTCATAAAGCAAGTACTAGTACCGAAATTACTAAGAGATTCAGAGATGACAGTGACTTTTTAAATTTAGTAGCTAGAGGTGACAGTGAATCAGGTTTGAATTGGGATTGTAATGACTTTACATCTGGAAGTGACAGTGATGAAAAGGCTGGTAGCAGTAATGATGAGGATGTGAGTAGGAGTGATGCCAGTGCCTGGAAGAATATAACCAACATAAACAGAGATAAATCTCCTACAATTCAGCAGTTTATAGCAGTGACAGGCCCAGTATTTACTCCAGTAGATGCTCAACCAGTAGAGTATTTTGAAAAGTTTTTTGAGCCTGTCAATCCAGGAAGTACATTTTTGTGGGAGCCCTTCGTTACACGAATAAGTAGGCCTACATGGTGCAAAGACTGTGATGTGGGCCTTTGAAAAGGAGAATGTTTTCGAAAATATCATTCGTAAATAGACAATTATTATGAAAAGCATATATTTTATGTTATACATTTTTATTTGTTTATAATATATATATATGCCTATGGACATATACATGTATACATATGCACCTTTAAACATAGAGATATGCACATAATAACACACAGAAAAGTGTATGAAACTTTTGAAAAAAATTGATTTTTTGGAAAATTAATTCGCCCATGGGAGTCTGATTTAGTTTTGAAAATTCGCCCACGAAAGGGTTAATGATAAAAAACTTCATATTTTCAGGAGAGATTCAGCTCTAAGCTATTTCTGGTTTCTCTTCATCACTGCTTGGAATATTTTGGTTGACATATTCATGGTGTTGGGACCCGCTGGAACAGGTTACCTGTAAGTACTTGTTCAATACCTTTTTGTAAGTAGCATCAAAGGTTGACTTTCCAACACCCATCCAATATTGTAGAATGCAAACATTTGTTCATCTGTTTGTTCATGAACCTCAGTGAACCCCTTGGTTTTGAAGATGAATACCTATAGCTTTTTATTCTCTGGCCCTAATGCGCTATATTTGGAGAAAACAAGTTCATTTCTAAATATGATAAAAATTTAATAAGTTGTAATATTCTTGTTGCACCATTATTTGTGTTGGCTATCACCGCATTCCTTGCATTAAAATACCTTTAAAATGACAGTTTTATATCATATACCGAAGTTTTACTGACATTTCATTTTCAATATTCATTCTGTTGACAATTAAACTGTTATTTATGCTTTAATTGTCTTTTTTATTATCAGGTCTTTTTTATTATTATTTTTATTATATTTTTTTATACAGACAATCTTTATTTGTTCGATCGAATACAGACTGGGCCATGTTCGGGTATTGAAAAGGTCTGGACATTGAAAATTGAATACTGTACAGTATTGTACATTACACAGCTTATATTGTCTCTCAAACATACTCCTATGCTGCAATATGTTCAAGCCGCTGGAGCACAGGCTGTTTCTGCTGTCGAAATACTGGCTGTTTCCGCTGCAGCTTCAGGGGCTATGGCGGGTGGTGTGAGCAACACTGGCAGTGTGCTGTAGTAAAACTGGTTTAAGGTGATAAATTTATTACAGTATTTATATACAATATTTATAACAATATTTATATACAGTATACATGAGAGAGTATAATATGGTTATACCTGTAATAGCATACAATATAATATTAATAACAGTAACAATAACAAATGAAAATAAACAGTGGCAAGGCGGGTGGAACACTGGCAGAAAACTCACACGTACGCATGTCACTTGTGTCATTTGTCGCAAGATCTACCTATCGGTCAGTCGTCATTCTTTTGACAGACTTGGCAGCATTGGTCAAATGTCTGGACAATTGAAGGTCCAGAGAAGGGAAGTACAAAAAGCGGAGTCAACCGTATAAAATAACATACTTTTTTATTAAGTAAAATATGGAAAATATAAAAGAAGTAAAATCATTTCTTTGGTATGATAATAATATGGTCTATTTGAGTTGCGCTTTGTATTAAATGTTATTAAAATGTGTATACCGTAAAACCTTTAATTGAACGCCATGGCGCTGTATTTTTCAACCTTTTTTCTATGGTGGCGGCCAATTGGAGGAGGCTTTCAAATAGAGGCTGGGGATCTATTTTTCAAATGGCTCGTCCATAGATATAGTAAACCCTAGATATGCGAATAAGCAAAACAAGTGAGGCCTATAATTAGCATGACGCAACGTCATGGTGATGTGCAAAGCGAATCAGCTGATCTATTATCTCCTATTGACTTAGCACTAAAAACTGCTCAATTTTTCCATAGTTTGTGCATCTGAGACTGCATATTTTATTGAAAATATGTAAAACTTATATACAGTAATACTTCAACTTACGAGTGCCCTAATGTATGAGAAACTTGAGATACGAGCCAGCTTTCAAGCAAGTTTTAGCACTAACATACGAGCCATGTTTGAGATACGAGCACATGAATCAGTTGCCAAGTATGTCGGAGGTGTTTTATGACAACAGCATCAATCTGTATTTTTCAACTGCTCAGATTATACTTTTGTACCATGTTTTTTGTGCGCGATTTTCAGTGCTGAATTATGTGAATTAAAAGTACCGTACGTAGACCGAAAGTTTGCCAGTAAAAGGATAGATAATGCAAAGAAAAAGCGAATGATAACAATTGATATTAAACGGAAAATTATTGAAAAATATACAAAATATGTATATGTGATTGAGCTAGCTCAGCAATATGACAGAAATACATCCACAATTATCAAACACAAGGATTTTATTCAAGGCATTTAGTTTGCAAAAGGACTAACCATAGTTTCTAAACGACGCAGCGATCTTCATGACCACTGATGGAGAGACTGCTCAGGCTTTAGATAAAAGACAAACAATTGGCCGGTGACGGCGTAACTGAAACGATACTACGTAAAAAGGCAGGTGCTATCTATCAAGACTATAAAAAATAGACATTCGGACAAGTTGGCTAGCGGTCATGCATTAACCCTTGGTGACGACACCTGTGCTCGTCCTGATCGCAACATGTTGAAAGGGCGACAAAGGCAAACGTCCTTAGATAGGTTTCTCTTAAAACGGCCGGCTGGTCGTGAGAGCGAAACAAAAGAAAAATTAGCTAACCAGCGAGAAACTTAAAACTATGAACGCGGAAGAAATTTTAATTACGTTAAGTTAAAGATTAAAGTTTGCTTTTAAGACTTGGATAAAATCCAAATTTATCAAAGTCAGCTGTTGTAATGAAGGATAACTTATCTCTCCCTCTCTGGCAAATGCTAGCATTAGCTGCTATTGTACGCATTTGATTTTACATTTTAATTTTCCTTGCATTATTTTTTATTTGTTGCTTTTTGAAAGCATGTGATAAGTTAGGACAATAACCAATATGTTCTTTCTGTTACAATATATTGTTTTGAGTGTTTTATTTGCATTTTTACAGTATGGAAACCAATCAATATATATTTAATTGTTCTATATATAAATAAATTGCACCAACATGCGAGTAAATTGACATACGAGCTCAGTCTCGGAACGCATTAAGCTCGTAATTCGAAGTATGACTGTAATGACTTTGGATGAGAAAGGCAAGAATTTTACACACATGGTAATGAATAATACCAATGATTTAGAAGCTTCTATATCATTGATAATACAAAGAGTGACCAAATAGAAATTAAACTAATAACAAACTAATGAGACAAATGAGATTTAGAAGCAGTTACGCTGGACCACTGTATTAAACACCCATTAGACATGATTGAAAATAACTAGATAGTTTTTGTCTAAGGTTGGTTGAACTAGATTCCTGCTTTGAAGCGGCATAGTGTATTCTGATTTTAGTATAGCGATTTACTATAGTTTTGAGTAGACTGTTGGCATGCACTGTACATGTAAAACCTTGATTGAGGTTATGTAATATGACATATATGTTATTGTTTGTGATGTTACTTGTTTAAAAGCTCTCCGTGTGATACCATAGCTCTCCATGTGTGAACGTAGGCTCTTTTCTGCAGCAATACATATTCGGCCTATCAATCTGGTCACCAATCCTCCTCTGTTTTTAACTGAGATTAGGGTTATGTCTGAGATTAGGGTTATGTCATCACTATTTCTACTTCCCACTACTTCTACATCGGTCAAGAACATGCTACACCCATCACATTTGAGTTAAAAAACAATCCTCATCACCAAACTCCTCATCTTCACCTTCCTCAGCTTTTGTCTCTTCTTTCTAGCCAGAGAATGTAGCAGGAGTTGGCCAGTTTTTTCAGCCTTGCTCACATCCAGATCAATACAGTTAACATTGGGATGTGGTGTGATATCTGCTTTTATGAACAGTGCTCGAATTGCAGATTTAAAGCACTGCACATTCGGGTTATTGTTATAGCCACCCTTAGATCGTATTGTAGAAAACAGAATCTCGATGTGATCCTGGTTGATCTTAAAGGTTAGGAAGTAGTTGATGTAAGGGTAGTTGCTGTAAAGATATTGAGCAATGCCATGTACAGATTTGGCTGCTGGCTCAAAACCAATGACGAAATGATGATGGTTTTCGTATTATTTTCCACTAACAGCTTTCAGCTTGGTGTCTTTAATCGGCATAGATAGCTTATGATATTGTTGAGAACTTCTTGTTTTGAGTATAAGTTCTGTCTTGTTATGGGCAATTCAGGATATACCTGGGGTGTTGTGGTCTCTTCTGATGACATTTCACTAAGAATTTGGTCTTATTGTTACGTTTATGACTTAAAAACTAGCATGCCAAGCGTGCCTCCTTTACTAAACTTATTGCTCAATTGAAGGCTTTGATGCTGTGATGCACATCACTACGACGTAACGTCGTGAAAACAACAGCCAATTATAGGCCTCACCTTTGCTCCATTGTAATGATAGCTATTCGCCAATCTAGGGTTTACTATATCTATGGGCTCGTCAGAATTTTTGGAAGATGAGTTTAGCCTTACCACGGCGAAGCGGATATCGCCTTTATTTTGCCATCTTTTTTCGGTGGACCTATATTAAACATTTTCAATGCAATAAATCTTAACTTATCTGTAACTTGTCAACGATCTCTTAATAAATGTGCATCGAGAAAATGAGAAATATCTCTACCAGTTGATATCTATTACTTGCAATTGACTTGCGATGATATTATAGCCTGTTTTCTTCTTTGCAATTTGTTGGAGTTTTCAATTTTTATTTTATTCTAAATCTGAAGAAATATTTTTATTTTATATATACATGTATATATAACATTGTTGAATAAAAGCTCACTACACTCACTAATATGTTTGCTACAGTTTGCAGCCAAAACTAGCTTTTTATGTGCAATAGCAGTGGAGTTATGAGCATCGATTCATTGTAAGCTGTGTTAAAATAGCCGCAAGGATGCTATTAAATAACATGCTATAAATCTGCACATTTATAAGTTATACAACAATAATCTATCAAATGATACGAATATATATTCATGAACAAGTGACATAAACAAACCATACTTATATTACATGCAGAAACAAAAATTTACATTTTTAAAACAAAAATATTTTCATTGTTTGCTCGGATAGCTGCGTTCTGATTGTTGCTTTCGATGTAACAAACGTCTTCTAGTTGTCCAATACTTTCTACATTATCTTTTGACCTCAATTCTTCTACTGCACTGCTGAACTAATCAATATTAGCGTCCAAACAATTATTTTGGCAGAGAACAACTTTCATGCGCTGTATTTAGCACTAATGCAACGCGTAAAAGTTTGCTTGCATAACCTTTGGTTCAAAACTTGAAAAATGGTTTTTATGTGCATGTCCTTCAAAGTATCAGGACCGCGTTAAACAAGGATCCAGTGTTAGCCTGAGGCAGTAATTATTTCTCAAGCGTTGATTTAAAAGTTCATCTACCATCGTAAATTTATGCCGGTTTTCAAATAAATTTAGGCTACTTTTAAGTAGCAAGACCGCGTTAGACAGATAGCTACTACTAGCCTGAGACCGTTATTGATTATTGCTACGGTGTTGCTTTCAAAGTTTTAACAAAAAAAAACGAAAAACTTTGGAATTGGGCACCGAGAGAATTAACTGATATTGATATAAACGATTAATTATTAATACAATTTTGTGGACACTTTTCTACTGATCAGTTGATATCATGGGCTCAAAAAAATCGATTAATGTCAAAATGGCGATCAAATGGAGGTGGCGTTCAATTGGAGAGTGGCGGTCTATTTTTCAACCCTTCTCTCAGGGTGGCGATCAATTGGAGGTGGCGTTCAAATAGAGGTGGCATTCAGTTAGAGGTTTTACGGTATTTACATTTTAATAGATCTACAATGTATATACACTTCGATAGGTGTATGTACATTTTAGTAAATTAGTCTATTTACATGTATGTTTATGATTTAAAAGTTGCACCTCATCTCTTTTTCTGGAAATGTATGTATATGTAAATAGTTTTTTACATATTGATGCATGTAAGATTTGATTTGATGGATTTTAGAGGAATTCTAACTGCAGCTACTTACCTCAACGACAGGTACGATGGTCAGAGTGTGAGGAATATGGGCGGAGTTACTTTTATTATTGTTATTGGTTCCCTCGTTCTTCTCTCGCTGGACATTTACTTACTTATCATGGTAGGTTCTTTCTTGTGGGTACTTATAACTTTTTATAATTACTGGTAATCATCAACAAAATGATTTTTTTGTTACATGCCAAAATATGAAAAAAATGAAAAGACGGAAATCAGAAATTATCGCGTCAGTTGAACAAATGTGTTTTAGTAAGTAATCTAATAGTATTGCGGAGGAGTCGGAATAGTGAATTGAAGATTGTAGTAACAGAAAGTTCATAAACTGAAACCTGTGATGGTAGATGTAGTATGTTGGTGTCACAAAATAGAAAATGATGTTTGTCATTTGTGTGGAAGAATAAACACAAATATTTTGGGCGTAGTTTATACAGTAGTTTCAAACCTGTGACATAAATGCACAAATGCGCAAGTCTGGAATAAATTCAAAATGTTAAAAGGTTTTGTGATGTGATGGGCGGAAGTTGGAAGTGTGGTAAGCTGGAAATTCGGTTTACTTAATACTTGACCTTGTATGATATGGTTAGCTGGTATAAGTTGTTGCACAAGAATACAGAGAAACCATAGCACATGTTACATACTCCTCAAAACAGTTTTGGGTACATGGAATACAAGCTTCATGGGAAACAGGAGTTGTTTGCTACTGAAACTAAAAGAGGGTAACTTCTTAATTATTGTAAGTTTAAATAAACTATCGTTGAAGCTACATATATCCCTGTTTGTAAAACCTAGTTCGTATCTTACCCACAGGTTCACAGGTTCTATAGACGAGCTGGTGTTACTGTGCAGCAGGCCCAGACAGAGTTCTCTTCAGGAGTTTGGAGAAATCAACATGTTCAAGCCGCTGGAGCACAGGCTGTTTCTGCTGTCGGAACACAGGCTGTTTCCGCTGCAGCTTCAGGGGCTATGGCGGGTGGTGTGAGCAACACTGGCAGTGTGCAATAGTAAAGCTGGTCAATTCTTTGGTCTGTTAGCATTCAAGATTAAAACCTTCAATTTTATGTTCGCATCATTCCTTAGAGCTTATTAATATCATAATTCATGGTTACAATGGTGGTGGATTTTAAATAGCGTTAAAAGGGACTGTTACATGGCAAAGTTTTTGCTATGCAACAGTATCTTTAGACATGAAATAATAAAGTTTTGGACACTTAATGAGGAGTCACTGCATCAGATTGCAGCAGACTTCTAACCAATCTTTGAGGCTAATAAATTAATTAAATGTTCTTCCTCATGGTGTAGCTGCATCAGTTTTTACTGAAAATAGACTCACACAAAAACAGAGTGGGAAGCATCTAAAATGACATTACTTTATAGTTTGTGTCTGTTAGTGAACTTAGTTTGAAGGGTTTTCATTGACAAATTAGTTGTTTCTTTACCCTTCTATTCGAATTCATGTGACCACTTCTTGCAAATTCTGGTGGTACCAGGCAATTCAGTCAATCATGGAGCTACCTCTCAGTTTATTTCTCTGCAAGTGATCATAGCAATAATAGTAAACCTGGTACATTAAACAAGCCAGCCTGTTCACATCAACTTATAATCACTCATTCACTTCATGGTTGTTGGTCTACACTTCTTACCCTCAAAACTGATAATCATAAACAGTAATGTCACAAAATGGTAGCAGGGAGTCGTCATTTCACTTCAGCTCTGCAATATATTTAGAATTTATCTTTAGATAATTTTTCTAACTTCCTAATATTTCTTTTGAGCAAATATTCTGTGTTTTGATTTTCTTCCCTCTGCCATATTATTATATTTTTCTCTAGTCTGTCATTTTTTATTATATTGACGAGTCATTCTGACCATGATTTAGACAAGTGACACCTATACCGGTTCTATGCTTTCTTTACAATACGCATAATTATACAACATTCCATAGAAGTAACGAAACAAGGTCTGTATTTCCTTTTGTGTGTGCAGTTGTGTGCAAAAATATATTAATCCAAACATTTGTATACTTCATATGCTTTATTCCAAAATCATCATTTATAAATCACATCTATGGTTATTTTTATATTTAATTCGTTCTCTTTAAGAGCTGGCTAGAATGCTAATATCAGTATTAGGTGAGCAGGTGTCATTTATCAGTGTTTATTGAGTTGTCTTCTCAGTCTACTGATAATATAACTCACTTATTGGGTTTTTCTTTAAGTTTACCCGGAACCGCAAATCATTGTGTGAAATCTCAAACAAAGACACCTGACTAGCGACACTGTGGGAAAGGTTTATAACGAAAATTATTTACTTTCCAGATAAGTTTTACTCTAAACAATTACTCCACTTATTAATACTAGTGTAGAGTTCTTTTCTAGCTTCAATTGTTACCTTATTTATGTCACATGGCAACAGATCCCAAGATTTTGCTGTTGGAAGATTCTTTTAGGTAAGGCGACCGAAGCCTACAATCTTACAAGCAAAATGCTTTAGTCACACTTTGGTCAGTTCGGCTGGGTGTAGCTAGAGATCATTTAATTAGTCGACTTATTATTATTATCGTATATAATATTCACATTCAAGCATCTTGGATGGTAGATTCATGATAGAAATGCAACAAATGCAATCACAAGACAAGATGAACACCTAGCAGAAAAGCGCTCATATTAACATGCATATTTACTGTCAGTTTTGGAAAAGCAAAGGCATCCTTTCAGGTTAATCTGACAGTTCTAGAAGTGGTAGATACTGAGAACTGGGTCACCTCTTCTCTACCATACCACTCAATCCAAGCATGCATCGCTAAGATGCAAATCATTGTCAACTCCTAACAAACAGTCATATTATATTAATACAAAGAATAATAATATAAAGCAATATACAATACACATTTAATAATGTGAGGTTTTGGCTGAAACAAGACAATTTTATGAAACCCTGGAGAATAAAGAACTAATCTCGGTTCCTTGTCTACATACGGCGCTGTCATTTCTAAAGGGAAATCATACATTCTGCGCCATCATTTCTAGAGGAAAATTAACATAAGTTTTGTTTATCTCTGGCTGTTGGAAATCTGACTAATAACTTTAGAATTTACTGCATAAGTCAATTGATGAAATAAATAAGTTTGATTCCTGATAGATTATTATTATTGGTCCTACCAATATTGATAATAGGTTATTATTAGTGATCCTACCAATATTGATAAAGTTAATCAGGCAGCAATTTAATAAAAAGTAAAAGACACAAAAAACCTGCATATAGGTAGGCATCAGAAGAGACAGCAGAAAGCATTTCACCTATACAAACAAAAAACATCCTTTAATTAACATGCACAACTCTGTCTCAACTCTAACGGTCTTAGATTTTTAAATAGATATCTTAGTTTCACTTCGAAAATACCTCAAGTGCCTGTTTATCAATAGAGCATTATTGCTATAAAGCATTTTTGCTATAAAGCATTATTACTATAAAGCCCTTTTGCTGTAAAATACTATTGCTATAAAGCTAAAACGGTAAGTCCTAAATCCATAACAATGACAAGAGCTGACGCTGCCACAAAAAGTAAAATTCATGGTTAAAGTAAAGTTTCTGGTTTGCAATGTCCATATATCTGATTGCTTTTTATTCAACCAATTAAACAATATAGTTAGGAAAAAGAGGTATATGTATAGTCCACTCTTTATTACCTTTTCAAGTGTTTGGCGCTTTTAAGATATAACATATTAAAAGCTAAAATTTTTCTCTCAATACATCCAAGCATTAAATAAAATTTGTTGCAGAACAAAACGTAATGCAAATAGAGTGGATATCGATCCTGAAATGCAAGATCTTAAAGTTGCTGAACTTACATTATGAGAACAGTGATGCAAGTTCTGTCTACCAAATGGTATCATATTATCATGACACTTAGTTAAACAAAATTACCTGCCAACTTATATAACATCAAAACCTGCTACCGGTTATAGCTCATAAAACGTGGGTGCAAAATCTTTTGCAAGGTAAATGGTCAAGCTTAGTGGGCTGACTGTCAGTATGAGAGCTCATCTATGGCTTCTGGACTCCTTTAAGATAAGCCAGAGTTAAAGGAAAATTATTCCAAAGATAGATTGATAGAAAAAGAGCCATCTCCGTTCATCAGTAGTTTCAGTTAAATGTTGGGAAAAATGCATACATTGTGCAGGGTTTGAACTTGCACCATTCAGCTTATGAGGCCAACACATTAACATGGGGCCATCGACTACTTTTTGTCACAGAGCCCTATTACACCTGAGATTCTCTCATGACGTACTGAGCTGTCAGAAAATTAGAGTGAGAACACGTTGGATATCAGCTTAAGCTAAACAAAAACTATTGGCCTCCGTCTCGATGACAAGGCTACTTGTGATGCTTGAAGCAAGGCTAAAATAATATGGTTTCCTTGATAACAGAGTTAAAATTATTCAGTTGTTTCACTTAATTTAATAATCTGAGAATTATCAGACTGGTGAATAATCAATGGGCTCTTTTGAAACTTCAACAAAAATATAGAGCTTGATGAAATACAACTACTGTTAAACGTCAAAATAAGATGGGAATTCCCTGGCAGCGTGAGAAGACAGCAGCTAGTCTAGCAGAACTTTGAGAGCTCTCTTTAATAAGAATCCTAAATAGGTTGAACTTGATAAATACCATAATGTAATAAAAATAGTTGGAGGAATGGAGATTGGTTAATAATATTACAACTAACTCCAAAAATGAGCAGTCTTACTGTGACTTGAGTAGGGATTTATAAATTTGAATTGAAAATGCTATGCTACATAAAAAATCATTTTGTGAAACTTAACAGTCAAGATGTAATTCCACTGCCTCGCTATACCGTTCAAAAAATGGCTGCATCTTTGTAATTTATTTAAATGTTAATCTTAGACTTCGTCTCTTCCATGGAAGCTAAAACTAAATTCTTATATCAGCTTTTTAACATTAATGATGTCTTGAAAATTTATAACTAATGAAGATTAGCTCTGAACCAGCTCATGGCACTAAAATTACAAACAAATAAGTTAACTACAAAAGTTAATTCTTTTCCAAAAATCTATTCTTTTCCAAGAATTGATTTTTGAGTTCCCAATGAGAAAGATCATCAGGTTCAATCTTCATACAATCAATTATCCTGAAATGTTAGAGAGTGTATATTTAGTGCAGTTGTTACAGTGTCAGTCCAGCATGTTGAAAGTTGTGGGTTCAAATCTTGAAGGATGTGATCTTTTTCCCAACCTCCGTGGCTCTGCACAGAAGGACACGACTCCCATCATAGTAATAAGTATTTTGGCAGTCCTGTGTGCTTTGAGAGACTGTCAGGTAAAGAAAGCACAGAGAATAAGCATGTGCGCAATCATTCAATTAAGCTGGAAGGAGGATGATTAGCCCAGGTCTAAAGGGGCCTATTTTTAACAATTAGTGTGAATACTGACTGCCATCAAAGTGTTAAGCTATGTTCAACGAAACTCTAATTGACTGCGGCATTTTTTGTGCATTCATTTAAATTTGGAACATACTTGGCTACCATAAAACCTCTAATCCAACGCCATAGCAGTCTATTTTTAACCCTTGCTCTAAAGTGGCGGTCAAATAGAGGCGGCGTTCAAATAGAGGTTTTACAGAATATTACATTTACGTACACATGTAACTAAGCACAAAAGTGTCAACATAACACTGGAGAAAACTACAATTTTATAAGTTTTTTTTGGCCGAATATTGTAAAGTTGATCAGCGCTATTGACGTGGCTGGCAATGTGCCTTGTCTTCATATCTGTTAGTTTAAACATCAGAAACAATACAACTACCTTCTCCAAAGGCTGCATATTTTTAATACATTACATGGCTAACAGTGAGGAGATAATTGCTAAATTGTTGAAGGTATGTTGGTCTATAAATTGTTTTTTCATGTGTAAAGCTATTAGGTAATGTCATAGACGCCCCTCTTCAACTTATACGCCTTCAGCTATTTGTTGTTTTGTACCCAGACAGCCTTAGCTCACACGTACAAAACTATGGTTTGGCTAATTAGAGTAACATCCAAAACTGACAGTAAATATGCATCAGTTGACATGTGCGCTTTTTTGCTAGGTGTTCATCTTGTCTTGTGATTGCATTTGTTGCATTTTTATCATGATAGAATCAACCATTTGGGATGCTTGAAAGTGAATATTCCACTAATAATAAGCCGACCAAGCAAATGAAAGCTTATGTTGCACCCGACCGAACTGACCAAAGTGTGACTAAAGCATTTTGCTTGTAAGATTGTAGGCTACAGTCGCCTAACCTAAAAGAAACTTCCAACAGCAAAAACTTGGATCTGTTGCCATGTGACATAAATAAGGTAACAATTGAAGCTAGAAAAGAACTCTACACTAGTATTAATTAGTGGAGTAATCGTTTGGACTAAAACTTAACTGAAAAGTAAATGTCTTTTCACTAAAAATCTGTTCCCCGGTGTCGTTAGTCAGGTGTCTTTGTTTGAAATTTTACACAATGATTTGTGGTTCTGGGTAAACTTAAAGAAAAAACACAATAAAGAAGTGAGTTATATTATATTATCAGTAGATTGAGAAGACAACTCAATGAACACTGTGATAAATGACACCTGCTCACATAATACTGATATTAGCATTCTAGCCAGCTCTTAAAGAGAACAAATTACATATAAAAATAACCATAGATGTGATTTATAAATGATGATTTTGGAATAAAGCATATGAAGTATACAAATGTCTGGGTTAATATATTTTTGCACACGACTGCACACACAAAAGGAAATACAGACATTGTTTTGTTACTTCTATGGAATGTTGTATAATTATGCGTATTATAAAGAAAGCATAGAACCGGTATAGGTGTCACTTGTCTAAATCATGGTCAGTATGGCTCATCAATATAATAAAAAATGACAGACTAGAGAAAAATATAATAGTACGGCAGAGGGGAGAAAATCAGAACACAGAATATTTGCTCTAAAGAAATATTAGGAAGTTAGAAAAACTATTTCAAGATAAATTCTAAATATATTGCAGAGCTGAAGTAAAATGACGACTCCCCGCTACCATTTTGTGACATTACTGTTTATGATTATCAGTTTTGAGGGTAAGAAGTGTAGACCAACAACCATGAAGTGAATGAGTGATTATCAGCTCATGTGAACAGGCTGGCTTGTTTAATGTACCAGGTTAACTAATATTGCTATGATCATTTGCAAGGAAATAAACTGAGAGGCAGCTTCATGGTTGATGAAATACCTAGTGCCACCAGAATTTGCAAAAAGCTGTTTTATGAATTCGAACGAAAGGGTAGAAAAAAACAACTAATTTGTCAATGAAAACCCTTCAAACTAAGTTCACTAACAGACACAAACTATAAAGTAATGTCATTTTAGATGCTTCCGACTCTGTTTTTGTGTGAGTCTATTTTCAGTAAAAACTGATGCTTCTACACCACGAGGAAGAACATTTAATTAATTTATTAGCCTCAAAGATTGGTTAGAAGTCTGCTGCACTCTGATGCAGTGACTCCTCATTAAGTGTTCAAAACTTTATTTCATGTCTAAAGATACTGTTGCATAGCAAAAACTTTGCCATGTAACAGTCCTTTTTAACGTTATTTAAAATCTGCCATCATTGTAATCGTGAATTATGATATTAATAAGCTTTAAGGAATGATGCGAACATAAAATTGAAGGTTGTAATCCTAAATGCTAACAGACCAAAGAATTTATTGGTTCTAACAAGTTTTACTATTGCACACTGCCAGTGTTGCTCACACCCCCCGCCATAGCCCCTGAAGTAGCAGAGGAGACAGCCTGTGTTCCGACAGCAGTAACAGCCTGTGCTCCAGTGGCTTGAACATGTTGGTTTCTCCAAACTCCTGAAGAGAACTCTGTCTGTGCCTGCTGCACGGTAACACCAGCTCTTCTATAGAACCTGTGAACCTGTGGGTAAAATATGAATTAGGTTTTACAAACATATTTATGTAGCTTCGACAATTGTTTATGTAGACTTACAATAATTAAGAAGTTACCCTCTTTTAGTTTCAGTAGCAAACAACTCCTGTTCACCATGAAGCTTGCATTCCATGTACCTCAAAACTGTTTTGAAGAGTATGTAACATGTATTATGGTTTCTCTATATTTTTGTGCAGCAACTTATACCAGCTGACCATATCATACAAGGTCAAGTATTTAGTAAACCGAGTTTCCAGCTTACCTCACTTTAACTTCCAACCATCACATTACAAAATCTATTAACATTTTGCCTTTATTCCAAACTTGTGCATTGTGCATTTATGTCACAGGTTCGAAACTCCTGCATAAACCATGCACAAAATATTTGTGTTTGTTCTTACACACAAATGACAAACATTTTCTATTTTGTGACACCGACATACTACATGTACCATCGCATGTTTCAGTTTATGAACTTTCTGTTACTACAATCTTCAATTAACTATCTCGACTCCTTTGTAATACGGTTAGATTACTAATTTACTAAAACACATTTGTTCAACTTACTCAATACTTCCTGATTTCTGTCTTCTCATTTTTTTCTTTTTTTGACATGTAACGGAAAAAATAATTTTGTTGATGATTACCAACAATAACAAGTTGTACATACGCACAAGAAAGAACCTACCATAATAAGTAAGTAAATGTCCAACGAGAGAAGGACGAGGGAGCCGATAACAATAATAAAAACAGCTCCGCCCATATTCCTCACACTCTGACCGTCGTACTTGTCGTCGAGGTAAGTAGCTGCAGTTAGAATTCCGCTAAAATTCATCAAATCTTACATGCATCAATATGTAAAAATCCATTTACCTTTCGAGAAGAAAAAGATGAAATGTAACATTCAGAACATAAATAAATATGTAAATACGCAGTAATTTACTAAAATATACATACACCTATTGAAATTTAGATAGATCTACATCTAAATCTACAACACTAAAATCAATTAGAGCCTAGCAAGAAGTGAATAATGACGCATGACTGGGGGTAGAGCCAAAAAGCTAAAGCCAATTTATAGATACCTCAGTCAATATATATACCTATATCTAAATATCTGTGTTTGTTTGTTGAACTGTCATCATCCGTATGTCCAGTTATAGCGATTAAAATCTAGGAACAAAAAACTGCTTTGCACTGGATTTCAACTCGCAAATACCACTGCTGCAGACAGACGCTCTATCCAATACAATACACGACCATCCCGCTTTACAATGGAATCATTGTCGTCATACTTATTACATCTGCCAAAGTTCAATGGCTTTGGGTGTTTTTTAGCTCACTAAAACTACTAAACAAAATATGTGCCCAGACTTTCCTAAAATACTATAAATATATATATACATCGCATAAACTTAATTAAACTTATAGCAGTCACAGAAATAAATAAACACCTTCATTTACAAGTTGGAAGAGTAAATGATGCATTTTGACTAAAAATAAATTCTCTGTGCAAAATTTCATCAACATTTATCAATAAAGTGTATGGTTAAAACCATGCAGGGGTCTGATGTATTATATGACCAGAAGTCTGAAGTGCAAGAATACATATAGCAATGGTTCATAATTAAACACTTCTGCTTGTCCACTTCAGAATTGTAAAGTTTGAGTAGTAACTTATCGGTAAATGTCTTTCTACTAGGCAGTTGATAGCGACGATCTAACACTGAGAGCAAATTTTGGAAACCAGTTTTGTCAACGGTGTAGATAAGAAGTCCATTTTTGACAGTACATCTCACAACTGCTTTATTGATTTTGGCTAGAAGCTCATCTCAGGCCTCAGAAAAATCGCGCTGTGCAAACAAAGTTATTAGTAACAGCTGACTGCCGTTACCACGGCGACTATTACGGCTACTATTATTAACATTTTTTATTTTCGCGTAATGCCGGGCATTCAGCTAGTCTTAAATATTCTGTATGCAATAAGTGTCAGAACGGCAAAATGAAGGAAAATACATACACGCAATACTTTGTAAATGAAGGAAGGTGAAATTCCATTCAAATGTTGAAAAATAGACTCAAACTATTCTTGATAAAAATTATATTTTTATTCTTGCCATCAACCAGCTTGTTGCTAGGGAACAAGGCTGACAGTGTATTGCTATACGTATACAAGTGAAGACTGCAGAAAACCCACGATACAGCAAAGCAGGAAAGAGTACTGCATATTGTACAATGTATTTATGTACCGTAAACCTTAGTTTAAATACCATGGGACTCTATTTTTCAACCCACTCTCTAAAGTGGTGTTTAATTGGAGGTGATATTCCAATAAAGGGGGTTCTGTATTTTTGGACTAACTTGCCAGATTTTTGGGCAGATAAATTTACTTCTTTTATAGCTGAAGCGATGTTGATGTCACCTATATTTTACACTCCTTAACAGGCGAATCGACACTATTGCCATAGGCTTCAGAATTTTTGCTAAACCATTTTTCATATACGCCAAAGTATCAGACAGAGTTAAACAAGGAACTTACCTTAATTATAAAACATTAGCGTGGTGCTGTTATTAAGTACATGTACATGTATTTTGATGGTGCCACTTTCAGAGTTTTAAAGAAAAAGCTGTGAAGCTTTGGACTTAGAAAACGAACATGGAAATTTTGAAGATATTTTTAACGTTTTAAAGTTAGAATACAACAAAACTATTACGGCTGCTACTACGACGTACGGTGTTCCTGAAGAGTATTCTCATCATTTATCAAAACACTTTAAAGTCTTCAGATCAGTTTGTATACCACATTATGGATAAATCTAAAAACATTAGATATAATTTAGACTTTAATGATTTTGAATCAGAGTGTAGTTCTGATGATTGCGACAATCGATCTTAAGTACAACCTCACTATAAACCACCACTAACGTAATCTCGGTTCTTGTTTGTTCAGCTGTCTATGTGGCCTGTTGACAAACTTTATCAGTATAAAATCCTCTTGATAGCTCATTCAAAATTTTATTTAAGTGATGACGAAACCAAGAAGGATTCGCACTACAACACCAGATTTTTAGAAGCCAATCTACCTTTACCATTATTTTATACTGCTTCAGGTCAAAAAACAACCGAATACAGAGTACTATCACAATGGAACAGTCTTCCAATAGACTTACGCAAAACCTCTGCATTTACTAGTTTTGGAGTTAATATGAGAAGCCATTTGTTAAGTCTAGATTCCTAGACAGAAGACCTGCTGTTTAAGTTTGCCAATTCCTGTGGGCCAAGCGCCTCGACTAGCTGTAGTGCTAATGCACATGTGGGCCTCCTCACACCTTAACAAGTAGGAAATAAGCTTCATTATTTTGTTTAACCTAATCAATATTATAATTAAATCTTTATTTTTGCTAATGTTATATTTTTACTAATTGATGAAATAAAACACACACACGCGCACTCACAAGAATTAATTGTTATTGATGTAATCAAATCATTATTAGTACTATTTAGATACTTTTCTACTGATCATTTGCTATTATTGGTTAGTAAAGATCAAAAAATGCCAAACTGCTGGGCAAATAGAGATGGTGTTCAAATGTAGCGTGGCATTGTATGTTGCAACCCTTCCTTCATAGTGGCGTTCTATTAGGGGTAACGTTCAAATAAAGATGGCGTTCAAATAGGGTGTTTACGGTGTATTATATATATATATATATATATATATATATATATATATATATATATATATATATATATATATATATATATATTCTAGTAAGTTGTTTCTAGCAATTGTTTTAAAGGTAAGCTAGTGAAGGAAAATTTACCTTTACTGAAACAATTGCTGTGTTTGCAATGGTGTAATAATCCTTCCGTGACGTGACGCGTAACTGTCAACAGGCGCGAGTATTTTAATTGAGGTAATGAATACCTTACGTATTACTAATCGGCATGCTCCGTTGAAGAACTAGTCTAGTGGCTAAGCTAACTGTCACTAGATGTGGAGATCAAATCTAGTGCAATATAGATTTTTGATTGTTAGGTTTTAATTGCTACAGCTGGACTTATTATATACATGTATATATAATATATACATAGTCATTACTGGCTGCTCAATGAACCAAGCAGACAGTTTACGAACACAGTCTCTCAACACATATAAATTATTTTTATAAAATGCATGTTTGACAGAAAAATTCTTAGTTCTTCAAAGGGACTAAAAAGGGGTGCTAGTAAATCCCCCTTACACAGAAAAGTCAAATAAAACTTGGTTTATAACAAGATTAACTAATATCTCCACATAAACGATAACGCCCCTCAAATGTCTACGTCTATGCTAGAGAACATAGCAGAAATAACAGACAGGGGTGCAACCATAAAATTTGGTTTAAGCAGAACTTGAAAAATTACTTCACCACTTTTATGATGCTAAACTTTCATTATTACTATTACTATTATTAAATTAATACTGCAGAAAGTCAAACAGAATCATCAACACCTACTAACTCAGCTAAAACACAATCTTTTTAATTTTTTAATAGTCAGGCCTAGAGTTCTAGATGAGGACAGTCAAAAATTCAATTAGCTACTTCAAAATACTGTAAGTATCATCGCTTCTATAGAATGCTGCCTTCTTACAACATGTGAACCATTTTTACTGTCCTTAATTTCAAGCGAGCCACCCAAATCTTAAAACAATCCATGAGCTAATCTCACCACAAAGGACTAAAGCTCTTGAGTTGATTTGCCTGTTTGAAGGTTTTTTATCAGAATTTAGAAGTAGCAGTGTCAGCGATTTTCTAAATTTTATAAATCTTTGCATTCAATCCTGACTGCAACTTTGAACATAAGATAAAAAGCAAAGGTCGATGCTGATTTTGTCTTAGTGTTGCACACTCCACTCGCCTTATGCTCATTCTTACAAAAAAAAACAATAAACAATATATGAATCCATAATACTAGAGTATTGCTCAGTCATTATTAGCTTTCAAGTCTCTATATGTAGCAAGCCAGTGGTTTATCATAAATTAATGTTTTGTTATATATAATAATATTTATTATTTCATTTTAATATTTAATCTAATTACTCTATTTAATATTAATTAATAATTTACATTAATAATAATAAATAAGTATATATATATATACATTCAAATAACATTGAATATGAATTGCAACAAAAATATACCATATTATTATCATACTAAAAAAATGATTTTAATTCTTTTATATTTTATAGTTTATAGATTTTACCTACTTATTGAAAAAAGCATGTTATTTTACACATTTTACTCCACTTCTTTGGACTTCATTTTCCAGACCTTCAAATGTCCAGACAATTGACTGCTGCCAAATCTGTCAATAGAATGACGACTGATCGATAGGTAGCTCTTGCGACAAATGAAAAATGTACGTGTGAGTTTTCTACCAGTTTTTAACCGCCTTGCCAGTGTTTATTTTTGTTTGTTATTATTACTGTTATTAATATTATACTGTACCCTATTGCAGGTACAACCATATTTTACTCTCTCATGTATATACATTGTATACCATATTGTATTCTAGAAGTATGTGTCTGAGACAATATAGGTTGTTTAATATACAATACTCTACAGTACTCAGTTTTAAATGTACAGACTTTTTAATACCGGAACATGGCCCAGTCTGTGTTTGATCGAACAAATAAAGATTGTCTGTATATCACCTTTTACTAAAAAAAGACAATTTAAGTATAAATAACAGTTTAATTGTCAGCAAAATGAATATTGAAAATGAAATGTGAGTAAAACTTCGGTATATGATATTAAACTGTCATTTTAAAGGTATTTGAATGCAAAGAATGCGGTGATAGCCAACACAAATAATGGTGCAACAAGAATATTACAACTTATTAAATTTTTATCATATATAAAAATGAACTTGTTTTCTCCAAATATAGCGCATTAGGGCCAGAGGATAAAAAGCTATAGGTATTCATCTTCAAAACCAAAAAGTTCACTGAGGTTCATGAACAAACAGATGAACAAATGTTTGCATTCTACAATATTGGATGGGTGTTGGAAAGTCAATTTTTGATGCTACTCACAAAAAGGTATTGAACAAGTACTTACAGGTAACCTGTTCCAGCGGGTCCCAACACCATGAATATGTCAACCAAAATATTCCAAGCAGTGATGAAGAGAAACCAGAAATAGCTTAGAGCTGAATCTCTCCTAAAATATGAATAATTTTATAGATAAGTCTGTACTAACTATTACACCTTACAGACAGGTCTGTGCTAATCATTATATCTTACAGACAGGTCTGTACTAACTATTATATCTTATAGACAGGTCTGTACTAATAATTACACCTTATAAACAGGTCTGTACTAATTATTACAACTCATAGGCAGGTCTGTGCTAACAAAACTACCAATGATACTTTCTCGGCTGTGTTTAGGTATTGAGTGCAGTCACTCAGGCCTGATAGAACAATTGATGCTTTTAATAAATGTTCATTATTATTTATCATGTGAAGACAAACCTCGATATGTATACAATCATCCCAACATACAAGTTTTCAACGTTAAATGTAACGTCTAAAAAGGATCTGATACAAAACTTTAGTAGATTTTATCAGAAAGTATCAGTGTTTGTTATCACTTGTTGGTGTTTTTATGTTTGACATGATCTGACTGGCAAGCTGTCTCCAGATTAAAATCAACAAAATTTAATCGTGGTTAAAATGCTCAAGAATTCCTCGTCTACGAGGAATTCCTACCAGTTAATTAAATGTGTGACATTAGATTAGTGAGGTGTGGCAAATACTTCAGATATGATGGTGATGATATGTTTGACATGTATGATAGGCTGTAACAAACAGGAAAGAAAAAAACTCATAATGAAAGACAGAATTAGAGTAGTGTGCAAAATAATCTTGACTCCTTTGTTGATAAACTCAAATCCTCGTTCACAATTTTGTTACTCATTGTGAATTTAGTCAATATCCATAAATTACATATTAAATTTATCCTCATTTTGTTCTGATTTTAAATAAGTACACTGTAAAATTATGAGTTTGAATGACTATGTAGGCTAAACTCTAAACATTTCATCTCCTTAATGGCTAAAGAGAACAATCTGTACAAACATTTTGATATGCACTTACATTTTTATTTGCCTATTTTTTACTCATTTACAACATTGATACCTATTGTGAATATAGTCCATAGCCATAAATTACAGTATATATTAAATTCAACCTCACTTTGTCGTGATTTCAAATATGTAAACCAAACATTGGAAAATTGTGAAATTATGTTTTTTAAATGATTACGTACGCAAAATTCTGCACATCTTCTCCTTTTTAATAGTTGAGAACAACAATCTGTAGTACAGATATGACTACATACAGTTTTTATGTTTGTTCATCAAGGTACTTTTACATAATCATCCAAAAAAATTATTTTCACAGCTGTTTGGTTCACATATTTGAAATCAGGACAATATGAGGATAAATTTACTACAAAATTGGTGGCTATTGACTATATTCAATAGTAGCCATGACGTAAATGAGAATTTTAGTTTTCCAATGAAGGGGTTCAATTAATTGTGCAGATGACTGTATTTCATATCATAGTATTTCAAATATTGTTTATTCAGATTAGTACACTACATATATGAGCAACTTAAGTATTGTTGATCAAAATCAATAAAATTGGATATTTACAGAAGATATCAGTAGACGCTTGGCTAGTAATACCTGAAGGTCACAATGCCACCCCGACCTCAGAATTTGGACAGTTTCACTTTACTGTTTTCCATATTCTTTCTAATCATGAAACTTACATCCACATATTATTTACATATAAATATCATCATTCGCACAATAGTTACCTATGTAAACAAGTGGATAGCCTTGTAGGTCTGCCATGGCCTATAACAGCAGTAATATTATACTCACCGGAAAGCGTTATAATTCGGTCGCTGCCAACATAGGAAGCCTACTAGTATCCACCAGAGAAGATGGAAGAAGGAAAGACCTAGTGATCTTTCGGCAGCAACTAATCCATAATGAGCCGTAGCCAAGTACCCAATGCAGAATAGAAAATTCAAAGTCAGCACCACGGCCCTCACTGCAAGCAGAAACCAGGCAATACTTTAAAGTTAGATTTCTACAGAGTACAAAATGAATCTTTTGACTGGTTTGCTAATTAATTGCATACAACTTACAATATGCCTGTGTCTGTGCACGGTCAATATCTGCTAAACGAATCGCCCATTTGGCCTAATTGTGTAAATAAACAACAAGTAAGGTTTAAAACAGGTAAATAAAATGAATCAACATGTATAATATATATGCAGGTATTTTTACATTTATATGTACACATGAAACATGACCAAAGCTAGCCATTAACACAAAAATAAGTGTTGTTGTTGAAAACAACAATAAA
Organism: Watersipora subatra; assembly: GCF_963576615.1. Taxonomy (NCBI): domain Eukaryota; kingdom Metazoa; phylum Bryozoa; class Gymnolaemata; order Cheilostomatida; family Watersiporidae; genus Watersipora; species Watersipora subatra. Next base: position 66,449,681 of record NC_088709.1, read on the forward strand.
ATAGAAAAGGGGTAATTTTATATAACAATTACCGTGTTTAAAAATAACAAGTTTGAAATTTTTATTGAAAATACAAGTCAAGCCTTACAATTTTGGTTTGCTTGAAATGCAAAGGAGATTTGAAATAGTCAAGCATTAATCAATATAACTGGTCCAACAAAAGGAATGACATATAGTTCGCTATAAATTAGAGCACGTAAAGGACACCAGCTCATAGAAAGATCTGCTGTTTGTACCAACCACTGAGGTTCATACCAACATTATGAGGCTTAATAATAATGCATTGCTTTGCTGAGAAAACAACTCCTACTGCAGCAGCCTTTTAGGAAAGAAAGCTCCCAAATAGTACGTACATATATATGAAAAGTAGACAGTTTTAGCCACACGTCGATACTCTGGAGGTATATCCATTTCAAAGTCTTGATGAAAGCATGGCTTTACGCAGCAGCCTGGTGGCAGGGGTGGGCAGTTGTTCTTCTGAGAAGCTACAATACATGGAGGACAAACATAGCGACCAACTTTAAACAAGGGTGAAAGACAATCAGTTATTTAATAATAGTACTTCATAAATATTAAAGAGAAGGTTTAATAACATAAAAATATAAACAAGATGTTTATTGCTTTAAGAGCGCCATTCTCAAGATGAGAATAAATAAAGGCATGTAACAGTGTAAGGGTTTTTGAGTTTGAGCTAAAATATCTAACCAATATCCCTCCAGCTGTATAACTTTATATTTTACTGTCTCAATAAGAGAGGTGGTGTTTCATTAAAAGCGGCGCTATAATTTTCAACCCTTTCCCTATAGTGTCGTTTTATCTAAAGCTAGAGATTCCTACTAAAGTCATTTCGATTTGATTTTTACATCAAGTATGCGATCTTCAATTTGATTCTCAATTTTATTACAAAGGAACAAGTATTTAATTAGAAGTACAAACCAACAGTAATAGTAGTTTAAGACTGGCAGCATAGCCCATATCTGATCGTAAAAGAAATACATACTAACAAAAATGGTATAAAACTGACTACATGAAGCGTATATAGTTATAAGAAAATACAAACCAACAGCATAGACTATATCTGCCTTGATAGAAATGCTACGAATTTTGGCGGACTGCTAATGCTAAGATGCCTCCTGTTACAGTGGAACCCCATTTCCTGTTACAGTGGAACCTTACTTCCTGTTACAGTGGAACCTTACTTCCTGTTACAGTGGAACCTCACTTCCTGTTACAGTGGAACCTCACTTCCTGTTACAGTGGAACCTTACTTCCTGTTACAGTGGAACCTCACTTCCTGTTACAGTGGAACCTTACTTTCTGTTACAGTGGAACCTTACTTCCTGTTACAGTGAAACCTTACTTCTTGTTACAGTGGAACCTCACTTCCTGTTACAGTGGAACCTCACTTCCTGTTACAGTGGAACCTTACTTCCTGTTACAGTGGAACCTTACTTCCTGTTACAGTGGAACCTTACTTTCTGTTACAGTGGAACCTTACTTCCTGTTACAGTGGAACTTCACTTCCTGTTACAGTGGAACCTTACTTCCTGTTACAGTGGAACCTCACTTTCTGTTACAATGAAACCTTACTTCCTGTTACAGTGGAACCTCACTTCCTGTTACAGTGAAACCTTACTTCTTGTTACAGTGGAACCTCACTTTCTGTTACAGTGGAACCTCAGTTCTCGCACATAATCAGTTCAAAAGGTTGTTCGAAAACCGAGCTGTTCAAGATCCGAAACAATTATTCCCATTAGACTTAAGGTATGTAAATTTTAATCTATTCCAAGTCGAGAAAATAACTTCGGAAAAGTATTTTTTTTAACATTTTACACTCTAAACGGTACATTACATACTATAAATAAAAACGGGTAGATATAGACCATGTTTAATTTTAATAAAATATTTTCTATCTACGATGATGAAAAAAAGGTAAACATTTCATATGTTTTGCGCTTAAAACATCAAAAACATTATAGGTTAAGATACAATACCAAAAATTGCAGAAATTGATAATGAAACAGCAAAAATGCAGATCAGTTACATCAAAAATTGTGTGAAAAAGAAAATATAAACAACAACACGTTTACTTCACTTGGAAAAAGAATCCAAACTATGGCGGTCTCGTGTGGCTGCGATTAACTGTTCGTTTTTGAGCTTTTAAGAGCTTGTAATCACATTTCCACATATTTGGCACCTACAACACAACAGAGTAAGACATGGTGAATCTTTTGATACCAAATAACTGTAATGTAAATTTTGTTGCAAGTCAACCTTTAAGTAACTCGACTGAAGAAGTTGTGTCCCTAGCAAACCTCTTCGGTAGAGGAACGTTGTTCGAGATGGTTCCTTCCTTTTTGTAAAAAATTTATGAAGCATAACTTGCTTCTCCTTTTGTTAACGAATGTTTCCTTGCCATTTACAAAGCTGTTCCGAACGTTAATTCCAATGCACATGCTCCGGTTTGGTCAAGAACTGAATTTATGTTTGAGATCTGAGACCAACAAATCTCAAACCTTTTGGTCAAAAACCAAATTGGGTGACAACAGAAGCGTTCGAGAACCAAGGTTCCACTGTACTTCAAATTTCGATGCAGAGATGTTAGTATGTTCACTCGCTCTGGGTTGAGGGTGGCACGTTTCTTTGAAACAATATGTCCACTCACTGAAAATATTCTTCCACTGGTAACTGATGTTGCCTGCAGGCAAAGATAGAGTCTTGACAATTGACTGAGCATAGGAAACATGTGGGTATTAGCACCCTACCACTGCAATATGTCACTATCTCGATGTAGCAGATTGCTGTTTCGTACAACAGTATCTCGTTTTCAAGTCTGTGAGCTATAGAAAGATTCTCAGTCTCAGCAGGTCTAGGCATAGGCAAAATGCTACTAGCTTCATGCGCTTGGGTGTATAGACTAACTCATATGCATTAGGCTTAACTGCTACACCATTTCACTACTTTGTACAACGGGAGTTTCATTCTCACACCTGTTATTTGGGTCGCTAAAATATCTGGTATATTCAGCTAGTAATAGTTTGTTGATGCCATTCTTATTAAAAGCGAGCACTTTTGAATCTTGAATCCAAGTAGCATGAAAGATGAAGCACTCGCTGTACATCATCACTGAAGTCTTCTGACTCTGGGTTATACCGCCCATTTATGTCATCAATGATGCATGCTCGCAATTGGTTAACAAACTCTGAGTCCTTGTCGACAAACTGAAGGATGTCTTTCAGTGACTTGAGTAAAGGCAGCATGACTAACATAGGGGTTTCAGTTTTACCTATAAAGCAAATCCATTTCATTATCATACAGATGACTGTGACAAATGTTATCAACATATTATGTTGCTTGCAGTGTTAGACTTACTGTGGTAGATGTATAAAAATAATAATAGTTATATTACAAGCAGTGTAGTTTTACCAAAATGTTTATCCTAACCTGATAGTAAATCTGTAAATTGTACCAAATGAGATAGAGCAGTGTGGAAATCCTTCAGCAGCATTTCGCATTGCCAGGTCAACAAAGATGTGTAGGTCACTGTCACTGGATATCACTCGCCTTATGGCTGGTTCTTGCTGCAATATTCGGTCCAGCATATGGTACTTAGCACTCCATTTGGTCTCACAATCAGACACCATAGCTTCTTGAGACAGTTTCAGTTTTTGAGCCTTTCGCAGATTTGCTTTTCGATGGAAACTTGGTGTAAATTAGCTGAATATCTTTCGACATTGACCCATCACTCTGGCAACCTTTTCATCCTTAAGAACACCACTGATGGGAAAGTGCAAACTATGGCCAAAGCAATGCATCCGCGGAGTCATTAGAAGTTTACAAGCTTTCACCATGTAACTAGCTAACTAGCGTTGTCAGTGGGCATTGCACTCAAATTGCGCAATGGCAATGACCAGTTGTCTAAGGAATTTTGTGTAGCCTCTTGAATATTTTCAGCATTATGATGCTTTGGAGTAATAGTAGAGGCACTGTAAGCATCTGCTTTGAAATGATCAACTTTTATCAATAAAGTGTATGGTTAAAGCCATGTAGGGGTCTGATGTATTACTTGACCAGAAGTCTGAAGTACAAGAATACATAAAGCAATGGTCCATAAGTAAACACTTCTGCTTGTCCACTTCAGAATTGTAGAGTTTGGGTAGTAACTTATCGGTAAATGTCTTTCTACTAGGCAGTTGATAGCGACAATCTAACACTGAGAGCAAATTTTGGAAACCAGCTTTTTCCACGGTGTAGGCAAGAAGTCCATTTTTGACAGTACATCTCACAACTGCTTTATTGATTTTGGCTAGAAGCACATCTCAGGCCTTGGAGAAATTGCGCTGTGCAAAGAAAGTTATTAGTAACAGCTGACTGCCATTACCACGGCTACTATTACTAGTTGTAATTGACTAGATACTTGCTCGTTTTTCATCAAGTTTGCTATAGCTAAGCTGTGATTCCCGTACATAATTGCGAAAGCTTGTGGTATTACCACAATAGCTGATTTCTTGATTGCATTCACGGCACGCACAAAGCCTTTTGTTTATTTATCTTGTCAAAAGTACTCATGAACGAGTGGTGTGCACACCCACTCACTCTTGTTTTTTTTTCTATGATGAGCCAAATGATGTTTTCATGCAATACAAAAAAAAATCCCAAATGAAAACTGTTTTGTGTTGGTGAAAACACATTGTTTTATAAATTATAATTAATAACATAGTTTATAAAAATGACACAATAGTATATATAGAAGATCGATTTAGTAGATTTGGTGCCAAAGAATCGATCTAGCAGCATAATCAGAGTCAAGCTCGCCAAATTGATTAATCGCCCAGCTCTAGTTTCATCAGTGGTAGCGTGAAATAAAGGTGTCGATCAAATAGAAGTTTTACGGTGTCTGCCCGAATGATCAAAACACACAACCTAAAACTACTGGAATACCCAAATTTCATTCTGTTACTTACTCATCAGCTATGTTCATTATTTGAACTTGTAACTAGTTTTTAGTTTCAAATATTCAACAAATAGCCTCAGCTGTGCTAATAATCGCAACTACCTCGGGAGACTCACCATTAGTGTCATTGCTCTTTTGAAGTTCTTGCTCCAACTCTGCAGCTTTTCGCTCCAATTCTTCCTGGCGTCTTTGCAGCTCCGATGTATCTACTTGCTGTGCTGCAGCTGGCTGATACGGTGGGGGGTCAGAGAGAGTTCGCTGTATGCTAGCTGTGTTGTCCATACTAGTTTGGGGCGGCACTATGTTAGGTTGGGGTGGTGCTATGTTAGATTGGGGCGGTGCCATCATTTGTGGTGACTAAAGAAAAATGACACGTGGCAAAAAACGAAGTCTATAAATTTGATGAACAGAATTTTGAGATAAGCAAGATTTTATTTACATTTAGCTGATGGAGAAATTCGTTGAACCAAACAGTAGAATTTTATTTAAATAGTCATTCCAAGGTTAAAGATGAACTTGCACAAAATATCAGCAAACTTTATGAGAAAGTACCAATATTTTTTTATTATTTGCAATCGGTTTTTTTTTATGTTCGAGGTGATCTGGTTGCATGATGTTTCAAGATTAAAATCGATAAAACTTGATTGCGGTTAAAATGCTCAGATCAAGCAATGTGCGCGTAGAATTGCGAACAAACCAACAGAATAGAAAAATGTAACGCATCCACTTGAACATGATAGCCAAGACAAACTATTGCGACGGTATCAACTAGTGACACCACTTCACACGTATTTTTCTTTTGAAAGTTTTAATGGTAAGTTACTTTCGAAACATCCAAGCAGTCAGATTACCTCAAACATCAAAAAACAATCTAAAATGATAGAAAAATATCAACACTTTCTCATAAAATCTATTAAAATTTGTGTAAGTTAATCATTAAGAATTTAACTCGAAGCAGGTGATCAGCAGTGAAGGTCTACCATTTAGTAATTTTGAATCTCTGCTGTCTAAAGTACTATAACAGACCACCCTGTATATCCACCTACTTCATAGACACTCACCATAAACAAAACAACTGAGCAAACCAGACATAAACATCTTGTCTGCCCTGTATCTAGAGCATTCTTATAGCATAGGAATGTTTTTTAAACACTATTGAATTTGCACGTTTATAATTTTATTTTTCCTACATTACCTGATTAGCTGCCATCAACATTAGCCAATAAAATAAAATTAAGATCAACTCTAATTTAGTCTGCTATTTAAACAACTCTCAGCAACTAGCAAGGCTTTATTGCACTATCACAATGGGTTTACTTTATAGGAGTAGAATATAGTTTAAGAGATGCTAGCGTTTATGACAACAACAACAACCCCCCCCCCCCGTGATCAAAACTATGAGAGCACTTTCTGGGCTTGCATCCCTAAAGGGTTAAAGTTCATGCATAACCCTGCCTATCAGTATAAACAATATTAATCACGCTTGTACATGTAGTTCAAAAGTCAGCAAATTTCAATACAACTTGAAGTTTTTGCTTTTAATCAATATTTTTAAATATTACTGAACATGCAGAAATTTCAAGTGATACGAAAACAACCAGCTTTTTTGTAATTTTTTTTATGCTGTTATAGGAAAATTGGAAAAATCGAATGGAGACAGGCAGCGTTAATGAAGGAGAAAACCATCAACATAGATGGAGCATCTATCTGACAGCATCACAGTAATGACAAACAGCATCACAAAGAGGCCAGAGAACATCGCATACAAGACAGACAGCATTACAGAGAAGAGAGACAGCATTGGGGAGAGGACTGGCAGCATGACAGAGAAGATAGAGAGCTTCATGGAAAGTAGGGTTGGGATTACAGAGGCTACAGGCAGCGTTACAGAAAGAACAAGCAGCGTTACAGAGAGGACAGACAACATGAGAGAGAGAGCAAACTCACGTAAATCAGTAGGATTTAAAACCTAAGCAGTTACCAAAGTGTTACATGAGTAAAATGGTTTCCAAGGGCTGAGGGTTCATCAATCAGAGTCAACATATAAACTACAAACAAACCTGTACTGGCACAAGATCACTCAGGCTGACAGTATTGCTTGCATATGTTATATGGGAGAGATAACGCTAGCGTGATAACACTCTATTTTTATCTATTTTGTAAATATGACATCAAAGAGATGATAATGCAATCAAAGTGAGGATGTGAACTTGTGTTATGGATGTTAAAGCACGTAATTATATCAGCACTTTTATCATATATTTCAGTACCTCAGAGTATTGGCTTTCGAATGAGCCTACATTCAATACACAAAGAATAACAGAACTATGAAAAACAGGGTGGCAAAAGTATGACCTGCAATAAAAAAACACTTGGTTGTGGTTCCTACAGTGTGATGTCATAATCGGCATTTAGCCTTGGGTCGTCGATCCCTTTCGCTGCCATTGAGGCTGCGCTTTTTTGTGACAATCGGTGCTGTTAAACCCAGAGAGCGCTAATAATAAACTAGAATTCTAGATAATCAACAATATCCGGGGATCATGCTAACGCCCGACCAATACAAACACATGTTCTGAGTTAATAGGTTTCGGGTGATTGTTAGAGTTTGCTTTTTACATCCTTTCGTTTATTTTAAACATTCATAGTAATTATTATCACACCGTTTTATATGATTGCATTGTTGCTTTCTAAATATGATTATGCTTCAATAAATATACTGTCGTTGATAAAGGTAATGAAATCACATTGATTAAATTGTGACCTGTAGTGGCATAGCCCTAGGACTATAAAATGTAAAGTGCACTCTCGCGAGGTCACGCAATATTTGGAATTAATTAGCCTCAGTCGTGCCCCTCAACATCACAATAAAAAGAGAGGGCTAGTGCATAATATCATCAGGAAAACATAGTATGGTGCTTGGAATCTGAGTGATTTATCATAGAACTAATTTGTACATGAAGAGCTAATGACACTGACTCCTTTGTCATCTTCATTGATTCTTTGGAGTTGTCATACCTTCGCCTGCCACTAGCGTCATTATCGTAGTTGATAAATAAGCGGTAAAAGTACACAACACCGAATATGAAAATTGTGACATAATTTGCGAGCCTATACCATTGAACATTTCTGTGGCAGAGCTCTGGGAAAATCCTATAAACACCAACCAATGTCTGTCTCACCATGTCAAACAATGGCTCATTTGAAAGCCAAGATATTGAAGAACCTGAATAAGCTGAAACATTACCGATATAATTGATTTGCTGTAAAAGGAAATGTTTCTCTATCCCAGGACTTCCAGATTAGGAGTGCCCCTTAGGGGCCCTTCTAATCTGGACGACCTGGGATAGAGGAAGACCTGGAAAAACGTATAGAGAATCTGAATCTGGAAGACCTGTATGCCTGTAGAGACTGTAGACCTGGAGATTTGGAGTTCAAACCCTTTGCGAAGCAGATTTTTGTTTCTAAAACGCTATCGCTATAACTGAAAAGATGAAAGACAGACACTGAAATTTATATGTATATGGATAAATAGATTTATATATAGATAAATCTTCTAATCTGGAAAGTTGCACTCCTTAGGGGTGCAAGCTGTTGTTTAGGGAAGTTCAAGAATGAATTGTGAAGATGAAAAACGCGTATTTGTCTTCACAACAACTTGCCTATGAGAATTTGGACCTTCATCTCATCAACCATGAAAATGATCTGTGCATTTTCCTTACCCAAAAGGAAACAAGTTTCAATCAGATAATAGCAGAGAAGAAGCAGGAGAAAAGTCGAAGAATATAAAGTGAGTTGTTTTTTATGTTGCTGCTGTGAAAAAATTAGACTCTTCTTAACTTGAAATGAAATTAGGAAGCACAATCCTTATTTAATAACATAATGATTATAATAATGTAGTCAAAAATTACTATTTAAAGTTCAATTACAATAAAAAAACAAAGAAAAATGTCATTTAGAGGCTAATGACCAGTCTAAAACACGACTATGTAGATAAGGAAATGGGAATGAGGTTGAAAATTTAGCTCAGAAATTTTATTTAGATTCACAGACTGGAGAGACAATAACAACGTATCGTCTATCAGATATGGTGTCTCACCTAGCTAACATGGCAGTTTGTCTCCTAACAACAGTGTCTGTAATCTTATGGAACCATTTTTATCCATTGAAGGACACATTCACCTTCATTTAACCTCTGAATTACAAAATATTTTCTCTATACGATGGCGCGGATGCAGGGTATATTATTATAATAATAATAATAATAATAATAATAATAATAATAATAATAATAATAATGTGTCATGTCATGGCATAAAAATATCTTCAATTTAAACATCAGCAATATCATTCAGGTTATTAGACAATCAACTAGAAATCAATGCAGTTTTTGCATAAGCCAGAACTGTAGGTTATATTATTTCGTTATATGTGTAAAGAAAATAATAAAATGAAAATGACAGTTGTTCACGCGGCTATACCAAAAGATTAATTTTTTATAGTCACATTTAAATGAACTGAAATGAGATTTTTCAAATTAATTCGCGACTACAGGGTTACCGTAACTTGCTGCCTTACTTCTGCTGCTCTTTTACATTCGCCCACCTGAGGAGATGACACCGTAGTCTGAGATCGCCCTCCGGATGGGTCATAGTCATGAAGGCTGGTCATCTTGGCAGCTGGAGGGTTAGCATCGACCTTTAATTAGAAAGTAATCAATTGGGGCTGACAGACACAGTGCATGTAAACCTCAGAAATATCACAGAAGACCAAGTCTAGTGCAAAATGTTTTTTTATAATTCTGACATTAAACATTATTATAGCAGCCCACACGTATTTATTATGTGTACATGGTGTGTAGCAAAAGAATTACGTATTTCATACACATTTTGCATATTACATTCCACAATAAAAAGAATTAGCTATAAGCATAAATGATGCAAGACTCAACATTGTTCAGAAAGAATACAATATTATACAAATCATCAGTAGATCATTTATGGCGTTGGTTGGTAAGTTTACAACTCATAGCTTAAAGGTCATGGGTCAAATCTTAGCTGTAGTTTGCTCAAGATTCAGGTCCCATGAAGACCTTATTTTTGCTACTAGAAACAGGTAACTAGTTCTTATCTTTAAGACAGCACCAGCCACCACCATTACTAAACATTAAGGACAGACCATATTGACTTGTAGCAGACTTTAAAAGAAGAACTTACCTGAAATGTGTGCTCATAGGGAACTGCGAATGGATTGCTCGTTGGCTCAGTCATAGCGAATAATACAAGGAAAAAGTAACAAACCTCTTGCAGTGACTCGCAGAGCCCAGCTTCCTTGTTCACCTGATGACGAGGATTAAATTGTCATGCATCAGTAAATATGTGATAAATGGCAGGTATTGTCAATCATTTAAAATGATTATGATATTTTATCTGAGTGATGAGATCCTGGCTTAGTATTAGCAGAAAATAGGATTTTGTAGGTAAACAAATACTTCATATACTTGTAAAGTTTGACTATCTACCTTAAACAAACTAAAGGACTTTAATTAGGCTTAGGTTGCTGATGATCAAAATTAACAAAAAAATGTAAAAATTGCTTTCTGCATTTTTACGAAAAAACGCTAACCAGTTACTTTTTATATTCGAGAAGACCTGAACACTACCAAAACCCAGATTTTTTTTTCATTTAAAAGCTGGACACTAGCGTAAATAATACTATAGAATATGTGTAGTCATACATTGGCTTTCCAATGTCTCTGATCTTGGGCAAATCAGATCGACCAAAAATTTAAAAATGTTCATGTTACTATTGGTAAAAAAGGAGACTAATGTTTCTGCCGTGTTTTTTTTATTTCACAAAATCTTCACTAGAATGCATTACCGTATTTTTCATTAGAATTTTTCAAGATCGTAACCTTGACGTAGTCTAACCTTCCGAACTATACTTACGTTATAATTGGTAAAATAAAACAGGGAAGATTTATGTTTTTTCCATGGTTTAGTATTTTTTTTCTTACAATAAAACACACAGCCAATCGCTACACTCTTTTATTCATGGTATAGAGTACACAAGACTTTGAGTAAACAAATCTAGGGTGTGAGTTGCTAGAGACACTGCAGTACAATACAGTACACAACATAGTCTAGCCTCTGAATAGACTTTTTATTAAACAACTACTGTATTTTACATGTTACCTGCTCTCTTATCACATATGTATACAATTAATAGTCTGAAGTACTAAAAATGCTTTTAAAAAGTTATCTTTTAGACTTGGATTGAATTAAGATTACTTAGATCAGTTATAATGGGAAAAATAATTTCAAATTTGAAACAAATTGATTTATAAACAGCCTTCTGGAACAAATTATGGCCAAAATCCGAGGTTTGACTGTAAAAGCAAAAACAGTTCAATTTGAGTGCTTATAATCTCAGTAGAGTAAACAATTATAAAAATTTCAGCGTACGTAATGATTTATGGGCAACTCAAAAACACCAGAAAGAGTAACTGGCATACAGTGGAAATAGGGGATAAATCTCAAATATCACCCGAGAAAAGAGTGATTGCGTTTTTGTCAGTCTTTAAGTACAGTCTTAGTATCCCAAACATTCTATATCATTGTTTTGAAAGAGTCGGCCAATTTTCAACCACTTTCTTCAACACTTTATGCAGTGTACCATCTATGCAGAATACAGCTCCTTTTAACAAAAACTGGTGCAGCTATAATGTGGTACCCAGAACATAAACCTTTTTAGTGAGTCGAGACAATGGTTGCCAATATAGAGGTAACAGAAAGATTTCACAGTTGTCATTGACCTGAGTTACTGATGCATGCCAAAGGATTCTTGATCATTTCATGAAAAAATTAAACTTTTTGTTAAAGCAAAGTTGTCAGCCTTGAAACCATCATTCATACACTTTGTAGACAATATCGCAGTCATACCTTCTTTAGAGTCACCAGACTGTGTTAATCTATTGTAAGTTGGTATGCATCTGATCCTTATAGTATCAGATGAGGGATATATCATTAGGGTTGATGATAATAGTGGCATACACGCTTATGAAAGTTGTGGAAGATCTTTTCTTGGAAATGGTGTAGCATTGTCATGAATCTATTAGTGACAGGTGTGTATTTTGTATTCAGGAAAGCTGCAATTTTTTGGGATTCTAAACTTACCCTAGCTCAAAAAATATACCCAAAATTTTTTAACTTGTCAACCTGGCAGTCTAATATTCCCAAGTGCCACTACATCTACATGTATGTCTTATCTATTCATTGGCATTTTTACAATTGCAGTTTGCCTTTCTTGTCAACTAGGCACCGACATATTTATCAGTATGCGCACATTCCCTTCCCTGATTTGATTTATAACACCATGCGGGTGTTATAAAAGTGTTATGTGACAGGCAAAATCCAAAATTAACAAGCAAGGCCTGACTAGTAGTGTTGTATATGCAGGCGTCTCACGCGTGCCTGGCTATGTTTCAAGAACTTGAGCTAAAGAAACCAGATCGGCTTTAGGAGGCAAAGCCTCTTACACAGGCTTGCAGGATTATGTAGCTTTCTCAGTTTATTGGGGTCCCTAAGCATATATAAACAAGGATGTATTGGAGAGCATTCTTCTTTCTCCTTCTTGCTAGTGATGACATAGTGAGTGATTGTAAAAAATCTAATTGTTAAACATCTAATATTACCAAGTGCCACTACATTATCAGTATGCGCACATTCCCTTCCGCAATACAACGTGCTAATTTTTTGTCAGTCCTTTTAGTTTTATGCTCTGAACACACTTTAAAGTTAAGTATGAATAAATCAGGGAAAACCGATTTAAGTTAATATGCTGTCGGTGCTGTACTATTAAAGCTGACCAATGCAAATATTTAGCAACTAGCCGAATATGCTTTACAAAAACTGACTGGTGTTGAAACTAGGTATGCAATAATTGAAAAAGAAGCGCTGGTAGTCACCCGGGCCTGTGAGAAACTTGATTACTACCTTGTAAGTCAATATTTTGAGGTAGAGACAGACCACAAACCTTTTGTTGCCATCCTTGGTGACAAAGATCTATCTAAGCTACCTTTGCGGTGGACTGTCAAGACAAAGAGGCACAATGATTTCCTCAATTATAAATCATGTCTTTCTTTTATAGATCTTTCAAATCTTACATTGGGCAAGTGAAATAACTAAATGCCTCTGTCAGACTAGACCTGTTGCGAAATGCATCCCTTCAGGTTAATCAGACAGTTCCAGAAATGGTAGACATTGTAAACAGGGTCACTTCTACTCTACCAATGATACTACTTGACCCAAGCGTGCATCGCTACGATACAGGTAATTGTCGATTTTGACAAACAGCCATACTACTACTACTTTCAAATCTACATAACCCAAACAACAATTATGAAGTGTCCTAACCTTCACTGCAAGGACTCAGGCAACCAATTATTAAAGAACTGTCTGAGATATTGGAGATGTGGAGAGACCTCTTGCACAACGGAACGGTGCACTCTTGCCAGGTGCAGAAAGTACAGACAGGAGAGACATGAGAAGAAGTGGTTCTCCCCATGGTCTGCAACATTGCTGGAAGAAAAGACCACACAGTTGAGGTTTGCCAGGCCTTGACAAAATGAGAGGATTAAAGGCAAAAGTCCCTCTAGACCTTCAGCCCCTGCAGGAGATCTCTCCAAAAAGGGACAGGCTTCAGGGTGACGGAGAGCAAAAAAGTACGGGACTGACATAAAATGACCTCCCGGGCCACCAGCCAACCTGGAACCAACTTTCGGCAGACAGCAAAACCTGCTGATGTCTTCACCTTGAAAAGCATCTGAGAGCCAGTCAGTAGGGGTTCTGGTTCCCAGACCAGAAGGAAAGAGGGTTGTTACGAGCCTTTAAAGAACAGCGTGCTGCACTAAAGAGATATGAGGCTAAAATGGAGGAACTTGAGAGACGAGAGAAACAGCTCCATGCTAGGAAACATGAGTATGAGCGAGTCTGCCTCCTCAAAAAGATTCTAGCATCAACTGGTTTTCCAAGCTTCTGGGTGGCTCCCCAAACTCCCAGATCTCAAAGGAAACCTTCTGCTACTTTCCTGCCACCACCATATCCGTCTAAAGACAGCTGTAAAAAAATATGTGGAGACTCCAGTGAAGGAAGAGACCACCATGAGAATGAATGCCTTTCCTCAAAAAGAAACAGCATTGCGTCACTAGCCACAGCTGGAGACCTGACAACAGGAGACTGTGCTAAACAGGCGACTGTCGCCAAAAACCTGTTTGCAGGAAACCGTGCTGAACAGGCGGCTGCAGCCAGAAACCTGCTCACGGGAGACCGCGCTGAGCTGACTGTAGCTAGAGACTTTACTCCAAAAGGAGACTGTGCTGAGCAGCCTGCCACTTTAACTAGAAACATGGAGACTCCAGTTCATGGGCTGTTGAGGGAGAAAACATCGACACTGCAGATGAGGACTTGTTACTTGATCCTGGCAAAACCGCAGTTTAAACTTTGAATTAATATCAGGAGAGCTTCTAGACTCTCAGCAACATTTAGAAATATCCAAGACTCTCAACCCTTTTTGAATAGGTGTTCCTAGGCTCTGCCAGAAAACCTTATGTCTCTAGGAATACCTGGTGTATCAGCGCGCAATAGAAGCGGAAGGAAGAACTATCGGCTTCTACTAACAAAGATACCAGACTTTACGGGAAACCCACGTTCTTCTATGTATACTTGGGTGTGCAGAAGATCAACAAATTACAGACTATACAAGCTGTAGAGAACTAGCTCTCTTGGGATCTTCTAGGATCCAGGTGGACATCCTCAGCAAGAAAGCTGCCACAATCAAACAAAAGGAGATGTAATGTAATTGGCTCACTATAACTCCCTCCTTGACCAGAAGTGGAGGAAAAATGCGAGACGGTAAAAGGAGATCTTTAATTATCTCTCTTACAGCTTGTAGCTCAGTGAGTTTGGGCGTACATATTTTTGTCTCCTGCTTAGTAACGACTTGTAAAGAACCTACTAAACTAAAGCCTCTTTATTTCATAGTTACATTATAATTTTCAGCAAACATCATTATAAAAAAGATTAAAAAAGTTTCTTCAAGTACATGTAGTAGCTAAATTTGCAAATCTCGTAACCATTTTTGGTTTATCCAAATTTTCAACTAAGATCTTATACAATTTCACCCACAACCTCATTTGCTTCTTATAATATGGTAATATAAATATTACTTTTGATGCATGCTACTTAGCAAAAAGACCATATCAGTTTGCAGCTGCTTTTGTCAAACGACAAATGAGCACTATAATTGGGAAATATTTGATGACTGCTGAGAAGTCCACACTTCCAGTTACCGACTATAAAAGTACCTAAAATACTTACAGATAACCTGTTCCAGCGGGTCCCAACACCATGAATATGTCAACCAAAATATTCCAAGCAGTAATGAAAAGAAACCTGAGAGAGTTTAGAGCTGAATCTCTCCTTAAAGATATGAATTGTTTTATAGACAGGTTTCTACTAATTACTACATCTTATATACTGGTCTGTACTAATTATCACATCTTATATACTGGTCTGTATCACTTATTACATCTTGTAGACAGGTCTGTACTAATTATTGTATGTTATAGACAGGTTTGTGGTAATTATTACGTTTTAGTAACAGGTCTGGGCTAATTATTATATTTCATAGACAGGTCTGTACTAATTATTGTATCTTATAGACAGGCCTGTACTATTGCACCTTATGGACAGGTCTGTACTAATTATTACATTTCATAGACAAGTCTGTGGTAGTTATTGCAAGCTGTAGAAAGATATGTACTGAATTATTATTACTTATACATGGCTAATGAACTAAGATGACAGATTGCATCTTATATGGCTTTGATAACGTTATGGAAAATAGAGATGACAGCAACATAATAGTATAGAGCAAACTATATAAACTTGTAATTGCAAGTTAAATATGCCTTTTAAGAAGGAAATCTAATAAATTTTTTTTTAAAGATATAGGGATTTCTTCGCTTTTTCATTTTATATACAGTATATTACTAGAAATAGGCAAATAAAAATGTATGTATGTGCATATCAAGATCATATTTGTACAGATTGTTCTCTTTAGTCATTAAGGAGATGAAATAATTAGAATTTAGCCTACATAATCATTCAAAAACATAATTTTATAGCTGTTCGATTTATTTATTAAAAATCAGAACAAAATGAGGATGAATTTAATATGCTTTATGATTATTGACTAAATTCACAATGAGTAACAATGTTGTAAACAAGGATTTGAGTTTATCAACAAAGGAGTCAAGATTATTTTGCACCGTACTCCAATTCTGTCTTTAATTACGAGCTTTCCTTCTTTCCTGCTAGTTACAGCCTATCATACATGTTAAGCTAGTTTTAGCTCAGGTTAAGCTAGTTAAGTGAGATGAGAGTTAAAGAGAGTTAGGCATCACCAAGATATCTGAAGTATTCACCACACCTCACTGATCTAATGACACAAATTTAATTAACTGGTAGGAATTCCTCATCAACAACTGAGCAAATTATTATTGTTTGCCAAATTCCTTTTTATCTGATATATATTGAGCCAATCTAACACACATCTATGCGCATGTCCTATTTTCAATTATTCATTGTACTACCTCTAGAGATTCACTTTACCATCTTTGGAACCATCTCCCTTCTGTTCAGTTTTGATAATGCTTGTAATGGCACAAACAAGGCTAAACCCCATTAGCAAAAACACCCATTTGCATGGCTTTATAATAGAAGTGGTTTAAATGTTGACTTGCAACAAAATTTGCATTACAGTTATTTGGTATCAAAAGGTTTCCCAGGTCTTACTTTGCTGTGTTGTCAAAAAAATATGTGAAAATCTGATAGCAAGCTCTTGAAAGCTCAAAAACGAACAGTTAACTGCATCACGAAAACGGCTGTAGGTTGGAATCCCTCTCAAAATGACTCAAATGTGACATAGTTGAACAGGATGCGCTTCTGTTTACAGTTTCATGCAATCTCATTCGTTGAAATATTTTCACAAATATATTTTATGCATTCAATAAAGCCATGTCTATTGTCCTTACGCGTCTATTTCATCATCATTGTAATGCTGTCACTTTGAGCACTGATATCTCTAAGCCTCGCCTGAAAATCAGTTTAATTTTTTAACCTTAGCTTGAGGGGGTGCATATTATCCTCTGATAAGCATGAGGAGTCTGTTAGTCACCTGTGATGGTCGAAAAATGCTGCAAAAATTATTCGCGCCATTTGGCAAAAAATATAGGTCACATGAACAGATTACGACTAGATGATTAGACCAAGCTGAAACAAAACTGTAAAGTAGCGAGCTTTTATATTTAATAAGGGCTTTTCGGTAAAACCCAAAGTGCTTGTCATAAAACTAGTGCTACGAGAAGTGTTATATGGAGCTTTTTGTTGGCCTTTCATTTCACGTGATAACATCACATGAAATACATGACAAGATATCACGTTTTGTCATTATAATTACCAATACAGTAGACGCTCCTGTGACGAATACTTCCTACAACGTAAATTCTAGATAACGTAAACGATTATGTGAAGTTTTTGCTCTCTACTATGTAAAAAACTCCATATAACATAATGTGTCAAGTCAGGAGTGTTTTCAAATTTGGTTTGAACGTGAATTTATTTCACTGTACTTGCAAAAGAAAAATGTTGTGTTCCTAGCGTTGTTATTTTTACGACTTTTGCAACAATTTAGTTTGTCGTGATAGATCGTCAGTTGTGTAAAAAAGCAGAGAATAAGAAAGCTACAGGTGTTAATAAATACAAGGGCGATTGATTAGTGCAGGTTTTTCATCGTTGGTCTACCAATCCGAATGGTGCGAGTTGGAGTATTGTCGAAAGTTCTTTTTTATTCTAACCTTGACTCTGGATACAGAAAGACAATATACAGGTAGTACCACTTTTTGTGAATTATTTTGTTTTGTTTTCTTGCTGACGAATAAAATATTGGTTATTAATTTTACTTTGCAGAGCAGACTTCACCATTAAGTAAAATGAGCAACTCATTGTGAATATATGTCGAAGGTATTACCTCAATCATGGTTTAGAAAACCAGTGAGATTGATAATAAAAAATGAAAGGTTGTTGATGCAAACTAATAATGCTGCAGTTATGGTGCAGCCTACAAATTAAAAAAGTTAAGCTTTTCTTTTTTGTATGCCAAAAGGGGTAAGTTTGGAAAAATCTTGGAACGGATTAGGCAATTCACATGTATTTTACTGTTCTTATAAAGCAAAATCTCTATAACATGAACGTTCATGAAACGAATTATTTATGTTGTAGGAACGCCTACTGTATAAGATAATATAATAAACAAAACAATAAAAAATAAATAAATATATTATGACAAAACATAATAAAAGGCATTGTAATAAAATATAATATGTTATAATACGGTAAGATATAAAATAGAATACCATAATATTGCATTGTACAACATAGCATAATATTATACAACACAATTATGTAGCTAATAGTTATTATTTACCTATTATCCAAGAGAAGTCCATTGCTGAAGTCCTTTGCATACATGTAGATTAGACGAAGGTGAAAGTATTTTTTAATGATAAATATAAATGATTGCTGATCAATAAAAAAATCGTAGATACTGTTGTTTTAGGCAAAAATAGGTTTACTTCACTAGATGAGATATTATACCTAATATACCATGTATTATTACTACACTGTTCTATTTAATAAGAGCTACCATAAATATTACCTTAAAGGTTGACTTGCAACAAAATTCACATTACAGTTATTTAGTATCAAAAGATTCACCATGTCTTACTCTGCTGTGTCGTAGGTGCCAAATATGTGGAAATGTGATTACTAGCTCTTAAAAGCTCAAAAACGAACAGTTAATCGCCGCAATCACGAAACCGCCGTAGATCGAAATCAGTTTCTTTCTCCGACGTAGTCATTCCATTTGGTCATTGTTTTGACACGATATTCTCAATCTTGTGGTAGCCCAAACTGCTTCTGTATTGGAGTTTTTTACTGCATGCAGTAGCTAAGACAACCTACCAAATGAGACAAAATTTTATCCCAAGTTATTCCCATTTTGAAGATCAGCTCATAATTCCACATTTACCTCATGATTCTAAGATTTCAAAATTTCTTCTCCGAAACTGACTGCCCTAGAGCATCAACATCACAAGATGGCCACTTTTTAAAATCCTTGTCAAATAATTTAGCAAGTTAGTTTGGTTATTTTAGTTCAGCTGTATCACATTTTCAGATAGTTTCTTCACATCTACCGTAACCTCAACTACTATAAAGCGTTCAGTGTTTAGTTGAAGCGCTTTTCCAAACCATCAGCAAATGTTTAGTTACAAGAATTATTGACGGTAGTTCTCTGACCGGCTAGTATGTCATGAGAAATTGTCAGGCGTGCCTGTTAAGCATAAATAATTACTATCTAGTATTTACACAGTTATTCGGCAATGCTAAAAAAGTAAATTATTAGCACAGGTGTTAGATTGTAAGGCTGTCAATCTAAACGTCGTGATTTCCAATCTTGTATGAAATCATTTTTAATTTCAATTTCTACCCTTGCAGCCCTTACTACAGTTTCGCATCACATAATCACAAGATATTTCAACATATTGTTTTAACCCAAACTTGCCTGATTCTGCATTTGTGCTACATGTTTCAAAATCCTGCTAAATTAAGCACAGAACATTTGTATTTATCCTTTCAAATGTGACAAACATGGTTTTTTCATTTTGTCACACTAACATACTAAATCCGCCATTATATATTCCAGTTTATGAACTTTCTGTTACTATAACCTTCAATTCACTATCCTGGCTCCACAATACTATTAGATTACCAACTTTTAAAACACGTTTGTTCAGCTCGCTCAATAATTCCTGATTTCAATCTTCTCATTTTCATTTTAGTATGTAACGAAAAACATCATTTTGTTGATGATAACTAATGCCAACACAAATTTATGCATACACAGAGAAGACAACTCAATTTATGCATACACAGAGAAGACAACTCAATTTATGCATACACAGAGAAGACAACTCAATTTATGCATACATGCAATAAGACCAACTTTTTCATTAGACGCATACATGTAAATTTGAAAGTGTATATTATAAAAATAAACAATAGTGTAACATAGAAGTAATCACTGATATATTGTAATAGATTCTCTTCATTTCAAACCTGGTTATATAAACCTCTAAATAGACAGACAGATAAATAATAACATGCTAAACACTATCACAGGAACCCAATGTTTGTTGCTGCTTTCTTGTGACTGTGCAT
Source organism: Watersipora subatra (assembly GCF_963576615.1). Lineage (NCBI taxonomy): Eukaryota > Metazoa > Bryozoa > Gymnolaemata > Cheilostomatida > Watersiporidae > Watersipora > Watersipora subatra. The sequence continues at coordinate 66,469,970 of NC_088709.1, forward strand.
CTAGTGCCTTATCAATGTCTATGGGCCCAGCGCACTTGAATGTCTAAAACGTACAACAGAAGTCAAAGTCTACGCGCTGTAGAGTATGATGTAGTGCTCACTAATATCATCACTAATTTTCAGCTACCTTTATTGTAGGAGCATGGTGCATAAAATTCACTGCTCTGAAAAGAATTACTGACAGGAGGGGAGAGCCAAAGCATTGTAAAAGAGCAGCAACAAGCTTTATTGTAGTCAAGTGTGCTGTAATGCTCAGGTGAGGTGTTCAAACTTCTATCACGTAATCTTCCAAATCTTTACCATAAAGTTGGTGTCTGTCTGTCCTTTTGCTCCACCAAATTACAGTTACAGTACTTTTTTTAACGAAACTAGATAACGTCAGTGAAAAATTGGTAAGCGGGTGCATGAGCAATGCATCATTAAAAACATAGCCTGAGCTCTCTCCAAATGTCTTTAGGCTATGATAAACAAAGGCTTGTCTTATAACAAACTTTTTGCTGAAACATTTTATTAGATTCATGTGAGATTCATTGATAAAGTTATCACCCTCGCTGGTGACAATACCTAACATGGTATTGAGAGGACAACTCCATTAATGAGTTACATAGGCTAAAAGTAATGATCATCATTTCATGTACCACGTTCTATGGCAAATATTTTTTAATATTTTACCAAGAGTACACCTCTGGAAAAACACAAAGAACCTTAACCTGTTTTTCAAGTTGCTTAGTTTAATTTAATTTAGTTTTATTTTATTAATTTAATCAAATAGAGGTAACTTTCAGAACATCTTAAAAATACAGCTGTGTAAGATAAAGTAAAATATTGTCTGGCTAACAAGCATTTCCTGTAAGCATTCACCTATAACATGAGATGCTGCACAAGCAGCATTACTATAGGTTATAGGTCACAGGTCAGAGTGTGACATCACGAGGTCTACAGAGTTTACTTTTTTGTAAAATATATGAAAGCTTATGGCTACACCTCATGGGAGTTTTTAAAATTATATTTTTGTAAACCTTAAACAGTATTAGGCATTCAGCTTGAAATTTTCATGAATAAGCCAAAGAACATTTTTGAAACTGCACTATAAAATATTAGCTTTGCAGAGTGGTGACACTTGTTGTCTTTTTTTAAAGAGTTGATTCATGCAATAAAGGCAAATAGTAACGTATTAATGTTATACGTTGCTACTGTGATGTATCTGTGTGCCACACAGAAAGATAGAAAATGGATTGAATGTAACCAAAAACTTGAAAATAACACCAAAAAAATTGAGCAGATTTGCTAACAAATTTGCTGACAAATTTGCAAACAAATGTTGCGCTGATGCCCAAATCATGTCCGATGTTTTGTACTAATTACCGTAATAGTTATCTAATGTAAACACCCCTTGGTGAAAAACATCAAAATTTTTTATACATAGTGTACATATTAAAATTAGTAACAAAATAGAACTGTAACCTTAGTAACTATGGCTATCTACAGTAACTTTGTTGTATTTAGTGGATGTAATCTGCAACAAAATGTAACATTACAATTTACTAATACATTATGTACCTTAGGGAGTTCTTTCCTTCAAGACAAGCATATAGCAAAAACTTTGAATTTAGCTTACTAAACACACATTAGAAGCTAAGTTTTAGTATGTATTTTACTACATACTAAAACTTTAAGTTTAACTTTGTCATCACCTAAAATTTTTATCACCTGCTTGTGTCAGGTTTTCATTTTTACTGGATCTTATAACAAATAATGCTGAGCTGAAAAAAAAAACGAACATCACATATCTCTTTCAGGCATTGTAGCAGGAATTTCAAATAATAACATATTGCAATTTTTGTTATTCAAATGCATTCAACACACCACCGCCCAATTTGACATTTTGAGACATTTTTGTTGATGTGTGGTAAAACAAATTGTGACTGGGGACAAAAAACATCGTAAGGTGAAAAACAAACCATATAACATGGACATTGTAATGTGTAGTGACATTGCAGGGTGCACTGTACAGTATATAGTAAAACACCTACAGCTGACGTCAAAAATGATCTAAATGGAGTTGTCAAAAGTTTTGCTCAGCATACTTCAATGCATTTTATTTTTTTATCAAGTAAAATGTTACTAAGAAATATGCGGCTTAATCAAGGCTATATATTTGCACAGAAACTTGGCTAGTTGAGGTGCAAGAAGAGAGCATGATGAGGCTCACATGAATGAAAAATCACTGCAATTTAAAAGAAACCAAACAGCTAAGCAGACCACTATAGCATCTGCGGTGGGTGCCGTTTCAAAACCCTCCGAAATGGACTAGCGTTTTTTATTCTTCAGATGTCAGCAGGCAGCTAATTTATGCTTCTGTAGCTTGGCATGAAAGCTGACAATGTAGAAATAATAGATCAAGAAGGGATTTATAAGTAGAGTAAAGATGGGTGGTTTTAGGGGAGAACAACTGGTATACAGATACGATGGTAATGTAGGTTAGAGACAGGAAGAGTTTTAACTGTTTTGAACACGAGTTTTTAGATGACTACTTCTTTTTGGAAATGTGTAGCAGGAGCATTTTCCCATGCTTCGATACAGTATACCTTCAATGTTCTGTGCAGAAGAAACAAGACTAACACTAGTGTATTATCATACTTATGGTTTGCTTCAACCTTTAGTATTCAAGGTCATTAATTTACCTGTTGGTTGACCGTTCAAGGCCATTCGCTGATATACCATTCCTTAAAAACACTCCGCCTTCGCTTGGTGATCTGACTCTGTCGGCCCTTGAGATGGTTAAAAAAACAAATTAGTACAATTTGTATTCTGGAACACTTACAGCTGATGTCACAATTGATATCAATGATTTTGTCAAAGGTTTTGCTCAGACTTTGCACCTTCAATATTTTGTTGCCGTTAGATTAAGACAAGACTGACTATACATCTGATTTGCTTCATCTGTCAGTTTTTAAAGTCAGTAAAATACCTGTTGTTTTCCTGACTGGAACTGTGATTGTTCTCGCTAAGAGCTCTGTTACGTCGATTATCTTTGATAAACCTCACGGTCGCTCTCCGCTCCTTCTGCAATTATCAGAATGAGATTAAAACTTTTGATCATAGAAAACACAAGCCAGATGTTTGCCAAGCCTGCAAATATAGAAATGCTTCCATCATATTGAATCTGTATTCCCGACAAGGATATCTATTAGATTTTTGTAAACAATCCCTTGAAGATCGAGTTTGCTGTGTGCTTAGCTGTGTCTATGATTTTTAAGAGTATTATTACACAAACTGTAGCTCTGTGATGTAGGCTGGACATGTCTGAGTCTACTGGCAAGGAAACCTCGACTTCTGGAGACATGACCAGCTGCAGAAAGCATTTTAAGGTTTGATATCAATCCTGTCAGCACCAGAAGATTTTTTTTGGAAATTGAACTCTAAATGGTTGCTATCAAGGGAAGTGCTCCAAACCAGTCCGTCACAGCAGCTCTCGTATGTAGTAATAGTTGCAATATTACACAATTATAGCTGCAGGGTCACTACTTAAAACACTGCCCAGACTTACACTTTGTTTCATACTGTTATCCATTGTAAGTTGGTACGGAAAAATAAAAAATTATTTAGAAATGGTGGAAAAGCTGCAAAAAGTTAAAATATCTTAATAAAACTTCAAAGCATTTTGTTTAATGTAATTTACTGAAATGCCGCCTTAACTTAAATTAGCGATATCACATCTAAAATGTTACTAGATGCCCATTTAAAACCAATAACTCTTTTGATCTCAAGTGATGTTCAACTTTCAACTCACTTAAGCACATGACGTTTCATTAGAATAGCGATGCAAAGATGAGCTGATATATATAATAACGATGGCATACTAACGACATTTGCATAGCTAATTTTTATTATCTCACTACGTAGTAGGGAGGAGTAAAAGTGGAAATGGTTTACAAAAATATTTTTACCTGTCATGTTTATGAAAATGCCGCATAAATCTTTGTCGCCGACAGCATTTAATCTTTGACTGAGACTGACTAGTACATACCGAGTGCTGCTAAAAATGTATTAGACCTGGCAGCGCTGACCTTAGGTATCTTACCGTTACATGCTCTCTTATTTTACTTGAATAAAGGAGTTCAAATTTTGGCAGCATTAACCTATAGCAGGTTTTTAAAGGTGGTGAAAATGCCAATAGGCGTTTCTTTACAGTGCAGTAAAAGAGTTTGACGTAACTTGCGATTCTATAAAAAATAAAAGTGGCACAATTTTTGAGTTTCGATGATGTGTCTATAGTGATAACTTGCATCAAAGTCTCTTTCACTTTTAATCCCACTTTCTCAATGTCCAAACATCACCAGAATATTTGATTTTGCAAATAAATTATTCGCAACGTATTGCCATACTATTATGCCAAAAAGTTGTATAAATTTTTGTTGAGATTTTTTTGTATATTTCAATTTACAAAAACTGTTTTGTGTTTCTGATCTTTAGAAACATTATTCCATGAAATAAATGACCATAGAATGAGCTTAGTATAAGATTACAAAGCGTGTGAATTTTAGTTCCAACATTGCTCACTCTGAAAATCATCAGGTGTGAGATAAATTGCTATTATGCGATTATAAGATTGACGATATCTCATATTTTCAAATTGTCTACTTTAAAAATTGCCACTAAACAATGAAGTCGTGAAAATCTACTTTTAATTAAGTTAAGCAACCATGCAGACATTTTTGATTGAGTTCTGCTCTTCTGTTAGCATTCAAACGAAATCTCTATTAAAACTACTTTGTCATGGTGTGTATGCGCTTGCGTGTATGTGTCAGTCTGTTAGTTCACATGTTTAGGTTGATTTCATTAAACTGCATACGCATATGCTCTAAACTTTTTGTCAGGTCACTAAAAATATTTGATTTCAAAACTCTATGTAGTTCATGAGAACCAGCTTCTTGAACACCCATCTTGTGAGATAGCTGATTAGGAATGAAAAGAATTATAGATATTGTTGGACTTACTGCTAATACGGACTAAATAATAAAACTGATCCCTCATGAGAAAATAAATCTAATTTTTTGACAAGAACACCGCTAGATAGAATTTAGATACTGATGTCAAATCTTTTGACAGCATGTGCATAACTGCAATAAATACTAGGCTGCATACATACATACTATACATATATACATGTATATATATATGTATATATACATGTATATATGTATATGTATATATAGCTTGCTTGAAAAACTATCATAGTACTCTTCTTCCTAAACTTTAAGAGTCACTGTAAGTAGCAGGAAACCGCATTTTGATAGTATTGTGAAGACAAAGCCCGCTCATCATTTTTCACACTGATATCAGACATATTTATTACACCACATTCATTCAGTGATTTTTAGCCAAATTATGTATATAAACAAAGTATTTAAAAATCTTATTCGATGCTTTGTTATAAGATGTACACAAATAATTGCATTTTATGTATGGTAAAAAAGAAAAAATGTGCATCTTCAGCTCATTGTGGATCTTTAATTTGTCAGATTCGGCTGTAACGAGTCATGACCAAAATCATTTGGCCGTCACTAGATTTATGGGGCGGTATGAGTCATTATCTGGATTAAAATACGCAAGAAGAAATAGCATGAACAGGCATGAAGAAATAGAAACAGCAAACTTCATCTATGCTTATTTTTAATAGTTCTAAACCAACTTTTTTGTGCATCATTGGGCAGTTTGTATCTTCTTATTAAGTGCCCTGATTCTTACAGCAAATATGCAAGTAAATGCTGGCTTTCTTGGCTAGACACTGACCATAGGAGTCCTTATTTTTCCCAAATTTTTAACAAGTAATTACTCTTCACAAATTTTTAGCAAGTACTTACTCCTTACAAGTTGTTAGCAAGTACTTACTCTTCCCAAATTATTAGCAAGTACTTACTCTTTAAGACTTGATAAGACTAGCTACTTTTGAACATTTGTAAAAAGTACTTACTTCTGACAACTTGTAAGGATTACTTACTCCTGACAACTTGTGCAAAAGCACTTATTCCAAAAAACTTGTAGAAAAGTACTTATGCCTGACAGCCTGTATGAGCGTACTTACTCCTGGCAACTTGTATGGCCGTACTTACTCCTGGCAACTTGCAAAAACGTTCCTCAAGATTTTCCTCTGTTTCATCAGCAAGCTCTCTCCACTTTGGTTTAAAAACGTCGTCCAAATTGGTTTTGACACTGGCTGGATTTGCACTGTTCTCTATTATCCTCCGTGTCGGTTCACGCCTGCTTCTTCTCAAGAGATTGCCTGTGAAAGACCATATGCCGTATTAAATGACAGTAACGTATTTTATTTTTTATTGCAATATACAGCTTTTTTATCGCAGTAGCAGAGTAAGTGTTGATAAAAACACGTCTTACTGAATGTATTGGAAGGAAATAATAATAATATAATGGTCACTAATGAATGGTCACTAATGAATGGTCACTAATGAATGGTCACTAATGAATGATCACTAATGAAGAAAAATCAAAAGCAAATCGATGACTAAAACGAAATCAAATAAAACTCAGAAACTGAAAGCAATATCAATGTGTAAGCCACATAAAACATGAAAAAATAGAAGTTAACAAATAGCGAAGGCAGATGATTTAGCATGCACATTAACCTGAAAATTGCTACAAAATGAGAGGAAAAATGAATAACGAGTAAGTAGAGATGACAGTGAAGATTAATTTACTTAACAAAAACAAAATATGTCTATGAATAGAAAGCCTTCTGAAAGTTGGTGTGTGATAACAGGTTTTATAGAAAGTCTGGGTTGACATGTTTTTAGCTCAAAATCAATGTAAGGTAAACAACTTAATATCACATACATTTCTTGATAGATCTTTTTTCTGTATGATTTTCAGAATCACCAACTCTTTAAATTTTTATTAGACTTTACATAATTATTAAATGTAATAATTATTACATAATTATTACTTAAATATTGCATAATTATTTATATATCTCAGACTGAAAGCTTATAAACAGAAACACTCAACTAGAAACTATATTCAGTAAACCAAAAACTTTAAAATGTGCATTCATTTTCAATGTATGTGGCATCTAAACGTGGTTGTGTTCAAAGGTACAACAAAAATATAGAATGCACCAATCTCATAAGTCAGGGGTTCCCAACCTTTTTCATTCAGTTCCCCCTTACGCCTTTTCATAAATTTAATTCCTCACACACTTTTAACTCACATGACTAAAACAACTAATACAAACTATAATTCCATTTTATTGTACATATCCGAACATATAACAACATATTATTAATTTTTATACAGCACACAGGCAATACACAACAATACATGACCTTAAGTATGGCAGTGAATTGGTTTATGACTAGTTTACTTACTATCCAATCAAAATCTGGATGAATGTGTTCACATATATCTGGTTTCTGACTAGTAGCTCATTATTAGCAACTAGTGTTATAGATAAAACCAAAATGTTAAATGATGAAACCCTAACAACTCATACGGAACTGCAGGACATAAATTAAAAAATTAACAAATCAGACACCTCTCTGTTTTCCTCTTGTATATTCAAAATTCGCCCATAGGGGAGAATTTCTCCCTGGTCGGGAACCCCTTTCATAAGCACACAAGCGAGTGGATGAAGAATTTGGAAATATGTAAAACAAAAAATAACTTTTCTAAGCACAGCCGTTTCAAAAAATTAGCAAAAGATATTTTTACTTACTGGTGCTTCTGTTAAATGTATTTCTAGGCTGTTGTTCTTCCTCTTCTCTGTCAAAGTCTCCCATAGAAGACCCAGAATCTTCTTCATCATCTTCAGAAGAATCACTCGTATTTTCCTGCACCTCATTCCTAATTATATTTGTCCAATGACTTAGCTGATCTGAAAGGACATGAGGCAAGTTGACCAATGAGCTAGCTAATCTTTAAAGACATGAGATGGGTGGGCCAATAAATTAGTTGGTCTACAAGGATAACAACAAGTTGACCAAATCTCCAGCTGGTCTACCATACATGAGTCAAGTTGACCACAGCTAGCTAGCTGGTCTGAAGTGCATGGGAACAAATGATCAAGATAAAAACTGATTTTTAAGATATGTAATGTCCAAAACACAAAACAGCGAATTCTGAAAGACAGAGTTAAGTTAGGCTAAAAGAAAGATGATCTGTAAAACATGAACCAAATTGATAAAGAAGCAGTCAATCTGTACTCCATTAAAATTGGCCCATTCAGCGTTTTTGAAGGACATGAGATAAGCTTATAAGAATTCTGGTCTAAGCAACATGAGATAAGTTGTCCAATAGGAATACTGGTGTAACAGGTATGAGATAAGTTGACCAGCAGAGTTCCTGGTTTAAACAGCCTGAGACAAGTTGACTCAGGAAGTAGCTGATATGCTAAACACGAAAAAAGTTGATCAATGAAAATACTGGTCTAAACAGCATAAGATAAGTTTACCAATGAAAATACTGGTCTAAACAGCATAAGATAAGTTTCCCAAAGGAAATTCTGGTCTACACAGCATGAGATAAGTTGACGAATGAAAATACTGGTCTAAACAGCATAAGATAAGTTGACGAATGAAAATACTGGTCTACACAGCATGAGACAAGTTGACGAATGAAAATACTGGTCTAAACCGCATGAGACAAGTTGACGAATGAAAATACAGGTCTACACAGCATGAGATAAGTTGATGAATGAAAATTCTGGTCTACACAGCATGAGATAAGTTGACGAATGAAAATACTGGTCTAAACAGCATGAGAAAAGTTGACGAATGAAAATACTGGTCTAAACAGCATGAGATAAGTTTACCAATAAAAATTCTGGTCTACACAGCATGAGATAAGTTGACGAATGAAAATACTGGTCTAAACAGCATGAGACAAGTTGACGAATGAAAATACTGGTCTAAACAGCATGAGGTAAGTTGACGAATGAAAATACTGGTCTAAACAGCATGAGACAAGTTGACTCAGTAAGTAGCTGACATGCTAAACATGAGACAAGTTGACTAAAAGAACAGTTCATTAGCAGAACACAAGACAAGCTGACCACCAGGACAATTGATTAAAAGAACAGCATACCTGAAACACTAAAGATTTGTTTACCAAATATGGCTACCCTGAACGTAAAGACTGGTGGACCGTATTACCTTTTTCTGGTGCTTTGATTGCAGTGGTGGCCATAATATGCCAGAAGGTGGCAAGACGATGCGTAATCATTCCGAGAGTTTGAATGCCGAGCACCAAAATGAAAAACACCAAGAAGAATAGAGAGAGAGGTTCTACTTTTTGCACAGTTGGCTGGCCTTCTTGTTGACAAGGCCTACAGTGTAAACCAACCTTGTTTGACAAATGAATATATGATAAACAGAACTTAAATGGAATGTAATAAAAAACCATCTCGAGTTTGGGAAACTGGTTAGTGCAAAAGGTTGCTGATACATATAAAATAGATTATTTACCAAATTTACACTCTGCATGCCTTTCTCACATATGTTGGAGGTCTGACAAAATTTTCATATAAAAACTGACTAGCAGAAATTATTGCAGGGTGGTGCTGGCCGCCGACAACGTGATTTGAGACTGAACACTCATTCTGAGATCTCGTAGCAAAAATCATACCACCAACTTTCTACTAAGCAGTCCAATTTGCTACACCATGGCTGCTCAGCAAGGAACATTCTAGAAGCATAGAAGTTCTAATGCACCTAAATATCATATGATGGCTAAGTAGAAGTTTGTAAGCCACATTCAGACTGCCAACTTTCTAAACTTTAGTGTTAATAAATGTATGGTTGGCAGATGCACATGGTGATCGAATCCTAGCAGAGATTATAGTTATTGTAATATATAACATCTCAAAGCCACTTTGGACAAACACACTTGGCTTTTTTAAACACTTGTATTAGAATAACACAGTATTTTCTGTTGGTGAGAGAAGTGACATCAAGATGGCAGCTGAGTTAACAGATACAGAACTCGAGAGAAGTCAAAGACTATTGACATATAAGGTAATACGTGCTGTAAGAAAAAGCCTTGCAATAGACAGGTACTATGATAAACAAGTGCTACGATAGACAGGTGCTACAGTAGACAGGTACGACAATAGACAGGTACTGCAATAGACAGGTACTACAACAGACAGGTACGACAATAGACAGGTACTGCAATAGACATTTAACTACAATAAGCAGGTGCTGCTATATACAGGTGCTACTATATTCAAGGTATGCAATGCTTATCACAGGGAAGCTTCACTTCATACCTTTCTTTTCCATATACTAATTATTAAATTTGAGCACGGCAGAAATTGTCTGAAATTTATTCTGTGACAAAAGTTTTTGTCTAACAATTCTTCAATAATTAAAATTGTATGATGCCATCAGATATAGAAAAACAGCATAGGTTAACTATGATTATATTTTCCAAAAAATTTACTTTGAATTGAAATGAAATCTTCGGCTCACAGTAGCCCACAGTTTTATTGCAGCTATTTGTGATTTACAAACTTCTTGAATTTCAGACCTACAATAACTTAGAACAGCAACTTCAAACCTTTAAAACAATACATGTGTTTTCACTAACATAAACTTAACATGTATTTACCATCTAAAGCTGAGCTCGTTAGAGTGTTTTTGCAGTGTGAATACAATGGTGATGAAGATGGCATTCGTGAGGAAGAAGCCAAAGTTGACATTCATTCTCAGACTTTTTAGCTGAGCTGTCACCTGTAAAAACAACGAATTAATACGTAAACTTTGTAACTCTCAAGGGTTTCTGCATAAAAAGCAGTTACCATAAGATATCTGCCATGTGTTTATGTCAAACACCTGTTGAAGCGTCACATTAAACTTGCTATAAAGGCAATAAGTTAGTGGCGTAAAACTGCGCAATTTTAGATGAGTCTGACAGAATTGTTCCAGTCTCTATCTTTTCTCAATGCAGTTTTGGTTATGTTTGTTAGATTAAAAACTTTATAAGCAAAAAAGCTAATTAAAGAAAATTTTTATGATTCAGCTGAAAAATAATCAATAATCAATAACCAATAGAAAGACTAGGAAGAAATTGAAGTAATACTTGCTTAAATGTTTTGCGCTTAGAGTGATACGCATGTTTAGACAGTTGAAAATTTATTTTTAATGTTAAAATTTTATTTTGAAATATACAGTTTCTAGCATGTTACATGGGTATATTTTTGTTTTTGAAGTTGTTTGTCAAATCATTACTTTTACAATTAAATCTCAAAATACACAGAATAGTCCACCTCAATAGGCTTGTACTACATTCTCTGCTAATTAGTTTGATTTTTACAGCAGGTGTGCTAAAATTTCAGTTTTTGTTTGGTATTATAGCAAAAATTTAACCCTGAGGTGCTTTACTTTAATAGATTTTACATAATGATTGACACAGCATAGATAGATAAGAAAAGGTCTGACCACCAAATGGTGATACAGAAATGTAGCAAAATGCATATACTAGTACATAGAAGTAGATACAAGTAGATGGCAAAAAGCTGCCAAAAACTGGGCTTTGTAAAGTTTAACAAAACAGCTAAAATGAATAAAAATTAAAAAGAAGGGGGGACAGAGAGGAGAAAATGAGAGAAAGGGAAGAGAAAGATTAAAGAAGGAGAGAGAGGGAGAGAGAGGGAGAGAGAGGGAGAGAGAGGGAGAGAGAGGGAGAGAGAGGGAGAGAGAGGGAGAGAGAGGGAGAGAGAGGGAGAGAGAGGGAGAGAGAGGGAAAGAGAGGGAGAGAGAAGGAGAGAGAGGGAGAGGGAGGGAGAGAGAGAGATGTAGAAAAAAAGTATTATGTAAATAGAATGATGAGATAAGCGGAGAGAGTAAAAACGATGAGTGAAAAAGAAATTGAGTGAGAGAACAGAAGTGACATGAAGGGCAAGAGAGAGAAAGAGCAAGAGAAACAAAGAAAAAGAAAGAGATAAGACATGTAAAGTAATATTAGGACAATATGTTCCTCTGGTATGTTAGGTCCAGTAAAGGGGCGTGTCTCAACCATTACATTATCATGTTAACTGACTGCTAGTATAGTGTAATTTTTGAAGTTATCAGACAGCATGAAACCAGATTGCTGCTGTTTGAGAGAAGCTTTGGCTACTAAGAATATTTTTATGCTTAAATATTTGTGAGGTAAAGAGAGACTTATGTTACTTTGTATATATTTAATAAGATCTTTTTGCTGCAGATATTTTCTGATTATGATAATAGTTTTATGACCAATGACATTACACAGACACTAACCTGTAAAGTTCTACCTATAAGTATTTACCAAATACAAAAAGTGAGGTAGCAATCAAATTAATTTCAAAGCTAAACATTGATATCAGCCTACCATATCTTGATGCTCTTCACTTTTGTCAAGAGGTGTCAGATACTTCAAAACAAATTTTCTCCAAAAGTCTGCCTCTGCTTCATTGATGAGTTGCAGCTCTCCGTTTCCTATTTCAGCGTCTTCAGCCCAAAATGGGTTTTCAAGGTCATTTCTTGGAGTTCTCGTGGTCACTGCCAAATATATAACAAATGGCTGATAATTCTTTAAGCTACCCATTTCTGAGACTTGATTCATGTTTATTTACTAAGCACAGGATCTAGAACTGTGATATTTAGTGCACACATTTGCTTAATAACTAGTAATTACTCAAAGACTTGACTACCCAGATTAGATGCGATACCCAACACTATTGACTGTACATAAACTTAGCAGTAGAAATGAACCATGTTTTGCTAAAGGTGCTGGTGTTCGCACCTCTGCTTCTTGATGATTTTTTTCGTCTTGTGCTAGTCCTTCTAAGGATGCCGCCAGATGTCTTACGAGGTGCCACTAGCTCCTCATCAAAGTTGTCATATAATTCATCATCATCATCATCGTCAGATGTTACGCTTAACGGCTCTTCCTGAGTCCTGTTCCGTTTGTCATATTCAAGCTCAAGGAGTCTGTCTAACCTGTGATAATACAAAATAGAATTTTCAGCACGCAGGCTTTGACTTATTTTCAAAATCACGCACAATTCTATTTTGTTAAGGAGAAACTTAAATTTCCTCTACTAAAATGAAAAAGCCTCTCAATTTCTTCGCTTTATTGAATATCTTTGACAACAACGACAAAGAAAAATGAAGCAAGCATATTACAGTTTTACTACATCATAAGAATAAAGTATATAAATAAAAAGTATAAAGAAAATCAACTTTGTGTGGCATTCCATCTTAAATGTACCATTAGAAAGCTTGCGGGTTAAATTTAGCTGTCCTAAATCTACCATAAAATAACATTTAAGTGATGCATTTTGTGAATTAAACTATGTTCTTAGCAGCAGTACCTACTTTTCATTAATCTGCCAGTACCCATCATTTCTCTTCTCCTTAGAAGACTTAGGACAGCAGACTACGTGGCAAATATTTCCACAAGCCATCTTGTGTCCATCTGTCTCTCCAATGTCATTACCACCTCCTGATAAAACGAACCAGTGAGGTAATGATATATGCATTGTCTAAACTATTACACTGCATGTTCTGTATTTTTTGAAGATTGCTGGAGAGTGTATCATTTAACTTATAAAAGTATGTTTTACCTGAATATTTAAACGCATATCATCTAAGATATAACATGATAGTCTACCTATGATTACTAGTGTGTATATCATCTAAGATATAACATGATAGTCTACCTATGATTACTAGTGTGTATATCGTCTAAGATATAACATGATAGTCTACCTATGATTACTAGTAGGTATAACATCTAAGGTATAACATGGTACTCTACTTATAATTACTAGTATGTATATCATCTAAGCTATAGTATGATACTCTACCTATGATTGCTAGTGTGTATATCATCTAAGGTATAACATGATACTCTACCTATGATAACTGGTATGTATATCATCTAAGTTATAACATTATACTCTACTTATAATTGCCAGTAGGTATAACATCTAAGATATAACATGATACTCTACCTATGATTACTAGTATGTATATCATCTAAGTTATAACATGATACTCTACCTATGATTGCTAGTGTGTATATCGTCTAAGGTATAACATGATAGTCTACCTATGATAACTAGTACGTATATAATTTAAGCTATACCATGATACTCCAGCTATGATTATTGGTATGTATATCATCTAGGGTATAACTTGATACGTAACTGATAGTTACTAGAATGTCGAATGTATATGATTTATTTCATAACACAAGAATCTATTATCAATGTTACATATGTTAAACAAAAGCTGCCAGAGAAAAAAAATCACAACTCAAATTTACCTTTCCAGAAAGAAGACAGAACATTCATAATACTTTTTTTCTTGCTTTCTTTTACTTTGGCCATTGCTGCTTTTTCAGCAGCTTTCTGTTGCTCCGCTGCCGTAAGAACTGTTTCTCGAGTGCCCCACGAAACGTTGTTGATGTTGATGAAGGAATAGAAGATGAGCAGCATATACATACATGGAATGAGAATGTAGTAGGTGACGCCATGTAGAACACATGAAAATTCCTGTCAAAGAGAATAATAGTTTTATTTGTTTCATAATTTTTATGTATAATCTCAATGTGAATCTAAATGATAATTTAGATAATCTATAATCTATAATCTAAATGTGAATTTCTGATTTTGATTCTATAAGTTAGCCTATCAGGGATCTTTATTGCCATATTTCATAGACAAACTTATTTTTGAGTCAGTTAGAGACAACCAAATCTCTTTACAGCTCAATCATGAAGTGACCTGTGCAAAATAAGTCAGTAAAAACATGCTTCAAGCACGGCGTATGTTGAGAATATCCATAAAAAATTTTTAATCATGTAATTTTCCAAGACTTTAAATGTAAAACTATAATGGATAAACCTTTTTAATTGAGTGCCTATTCTTACAACGGGAGTACTAGTATTAATAAATTGAGGCCCTTTAGTGCAAGCTAACCTTTACTATTTTAATGATTACATTGAAAGCTGTGAAAATAAAATGTACACATTGTTTATGTTTTGTTCCCCGCACTTAGTTGATATATATTTTATCAAAGTAAAAAAAACGGTCAACATGTATTTCTACACTTTTTTATTTATTGTAAATGTATACAAGACTCAGAGTAAACAAGACTGGAATACGAATTGCTACAAATACGACAGTACAGTATATTCCCAGCCTAGCCTAGTCTGTTGATAGCTTTTTATTAAAGAGTCACTGCATGTTTCCTGCTCTCTTATTGCGTGTGGTTTTATTGTCTCATTTTTACAAACCTGTGGATGAAGAATTCCAGACAGAAGAAACACACCAGCCACAGTGAAGAAGAAGACAGAAGTTGGAGAGCAAGGGTTGCTGTTGATGTCAATCATAATAGAGATGAGAACGAGGCACATCACTAGAGCATAGACAATGGTCATCACCTTTGCGATCTTTAGCTGAAAGTAGACATCATCACCTAAAGTTCTATTTTTATGTAGAGTGAAGCTAAACATCGCTATTTAATTTGAAAAACTATTCCCTTATTTCGTCATGTGTCTGCAGGCTAGATATAAACTGTTCATGCTAAACTGAAGATAGAACCTAAGTTTTGAACAATCCATTAAAATGCATTGACACTCCTATATATATACAGTGAAACTCGGATAACTCAAACTTCAAGGGACCGAGCAAAAGTGTTCGAATTATCAGAGCGTTCAAGTTATCAGAGCACTGTCACAAGTCCATGTATTTACTTATTTATTAGTAGATACAGGTACATATACAAACTATAATATAAATCAAAAGCACAAATGACTTGTTTCAAATTTAATGCTTCTAATGTAAAGCTTAAAACGTTTTTATCAAAAAGTATAGAGATTTTTCTATCACTTGAGATTGGTTTGTTGTTTGAGGTGATGTTATTGCCAGGACGTTTTTTAGATTGACATTGGCAAAACTTGATCGTTGCTTAAATGCTCAAAAGAAAAGACATCTTTTTCTTTTGAGCGTTTTACCCGCGATCAATTTTGCCGATTTTTCTTGAAGTTTATGCAAAGATTACCTTACTTTACCTGGGATTCGTTAAGAGCAACACTTCGAGGCAGTTCAATTAAAAGTTTTACGAGGTTTTGCGGTACATTGTATACCACTCACGCTTTTTGAATGGATACTTATTGAATGTACGCACGTATTTTGTGTTTAGGTCAAACGATGAATAGTTGTTTTAGCTAAGACAACGTATACGTTTAATTACTTACAACAATTTTTAAGACGTTTTAAACATTCAACATTCCGACGTTGATTCAACACGGATTCAACGTCGGAAAACTATTCATCACGGGCTAGCCGGGTCACGCACTCAAAGATTTTCGCCACGCAAATACAAAACAAAAACAACATGCTGTTTTTGTTTTGTATGTGTGTGGCGAAAATCCTTGCGCGCGTGACCTGGCTAGCCCGTGCTATTCATCGTATAGCAGGATAAATCAAATTTCACCAAACCTTTAGAAAAGTCGTTGACAAAAATATTTTGCCGATGGAGGTAATAACGACGCTTATGAATTACGAAAAGTTGAGGTTTACCTCTATGGCTTGGAATAAAGTGATTTTCTAAAGCGATAGCAACCGTTTCGGTAGCCGTTGGGCAAAAAACAGTTCGTTATAACAGTGTTGAGTTCGAGTTATATAGAGCCATTTATCATTGCGTGGGAACAGACCAAGCAAATCCATTCGAGTTAACCATGTGTTCGCTATATCCGAGGGCGAGTTATCCATGTTTCACTGTATATTCACACTATACACACACACACTATATATATATATATATATATATATATATATATATATATATATATATATATATATGTATAGGAGTGTCAATATACATACGTGTCAATGTATAGGAGTGTCAATATACGTGTCAATATACGTACGTCTGTATGTACAAACGTATGTACGTATATATATACATATATATATATACACATATAGTATGCGTAAGAGATACCTGAAGACTAGAGTCTATAAAGAAGCTGATGACTATAAAGAGAACATTAGGAATCAGGTTGACGACAAAGACGGTGTCCATATCTAGATTGAGTGTCACGCTGATTGCTCCAGTGACCATTAGAAATATAGTACCAGGACCAACAATGGAAGCAAAGAACTGTACGGCTTGATAAATTATGTAGAGAAGAGACATATCACTGAAATCAGAAGAAAAGCGATTTTGTAGATGAGTGTATCAAATATGTATTAGTGGAAATGCATTTAACAGTAAACATAATGAACATTCTAATCACAAATTAAATGCAGCTTTATCAGTTGCATTGTAAAAATGTAGTAAGCTATAACATAATACAACAACAGAATACACAATGTGATATAATATAATATAAATGAAACAACATAATGAAAGATAATATCATATTATAATCTGATATAATTAAGTATAACATCAAAACATAGCCTATAAAATATGTTACAAAATGATATATCTGCAGTTTAGATAATATAAACTCTAGTAATCATAGATAGAGTATTATGTTATAACTCAGTTGATATATATACTAATAATCATAGGCAGAGTACCACGTTATACTTAAATGATATACATACTATTAGTCATAGGTAGAGTATCATGTTATACCTTAGATGTACATACTCATAATCATAGGTAGAGTATCATGCTATAATTTAGGTGATATACATACTAGTAATTATAGGTAGAATATCATGTTATAGCTTAGATGATATACATACTAGTTATCATAGGTAGAGTATCATGTTATACCTTAGATGGTATACATACTAGTAATTATAGGTAGAGTTTCATGCTATAATTTAGATGATATACATACTAGTAATTATAGGTAGAATATCATATTATAACTTAGATGATATACATACTAGTAATCATAGGTAGAGTATTATGTTATAACTCAGTTAATATATATACTAATAATCATAGGTAGAGTACCACGTTATACCTTAGATGATATACATACTAGTTATCATAAGTAGAGTATCATGTTATACCTTAGATGATATACATACTAGTAATTATAGGTAGAATATCATGTTATAACTTAGATGATATACATACTAGTAATCATAGGTAGAGTATCATGTTATACCTTAGATGGTATACATACTAGTAATCATAGGTAGAGTATCATGTTGTACCTTAGATGATATACATACTAGTAATCATAGGTAGAGTATCATGTTGTACCTTAGATGATATACATACTAGTAATAATAGGTAGAGTATTCATACAGTTATTCATCCACCAGTACATTTATCAATAATCATACAAATAGGCCGAGTGTCATGTTATTGCTCTAATGCTCGACATAATTATCAGTAACAACAGATTATCATACTAGGATTTGAATACTTGTAATGAAAGCTAAAGAGCTTTGCTATAGCTTAGATAATTTACATAGCATTTCTCAAAACACATGTAGACTCCAAAATTGTACTTCTTCACAATTTCAAGACAATTTTTTATTCATCTAAGAAACCCACGCATGACACGTATTGGCACGCATGACACTTACCTATTAGTACATATGAAGTTTACCTATTGGTACGCATGACACTTACCTATTAGTGCGTATGACATTTACCTATTGGTACGTATGACATTTAGAACATCCATAATCAGATCAAGGATGTTGGCCATTGTAGAAGGACCCCAGCGTCGCCGTTGATTGAAAAACTCATCATAGCCTTCGGGGGCAAAGGTGAAGGCGTCAGCAGCTGCATTGTATTCCACTTTGTAACCAGCTTGCAACATCAGTGTGCACAGCCACCTGTCTTCTCCTGTCAACCATTACATGCGGAATATTTGCATTATACATGTAAATGTTTGCTAGAATGTTTTACGTCAACTAGTAATCTATAAAAAGCAACAAACTCTGTTATCAATTTTGTATCTTTTTTAGTACACGTACACTAATTAAACATAAGACTTACACCAAATAGACTTACACTAAATAAACTTAAACTAACTAGACTTACGCTAAGTGTACATATATCAAGATGCAATAAATAGATTTCAACTAAGTATTATACTTAAACCAGTTCACCCTCAACTTATTCTGACACCAGAGATGTTGCTGACCTATGAATTGGCCTAGGCAAACTGAGAGAAAAACCTGAGCCGACCAGAAGATAAATGGCAAGCCAGTCTTCAAGCTGTAAGGACTGGTCTAGCAGCATACAAAAATGTGTAGGAGCGCTACCAGATTAGGAATGCTTGAATGGTATTGGTCTTTTTACTGCAATACTCTATGTTTGTATCTCATTAGTCCTATTTTCCTATTCTCAAATCTGAGTGGCTGGCACTTTCAAGTGTGAAAAGGTATAGGTTCACAGAAAACCCCTTACAGTAGTAACAACTATAAAGTTCATTCAAAGTGCAAATGTTTTGAAAGAATTTGCAAAGTACCTTTTCAATTTTGATTAAAGCCGATAAGAAAGGCTCTTTTAAAAATATGAGATGATGACTAGACCAGAGTTAGTAACACGACTTCCACTTACCTTGGTCATACTGGAGGTAGTGACGAGCTTTTGTTGACACAGTAGCATACTTGGCCATAACATTGTCACTCATGAGAGCCTCGGCCCTGAAAAGACTAAAACATCCAGGGGAGCAGAGAACACACCCTAACACATGCTCTGTAGCTTTCTGCAGCCAATGCGCGATAGCATACTCAAACTTCTGATACCAGATCAACGGCCCTAAAACAGAGTATTAAAAATGAATGTGCCTTCAGGTCCTGAAATTTTAGTAATAATGATAATAATTATGATAATGACTAGAGTAACTGCATCTTGTAAAAACAAATGCTCTTATTAGTATAATTGAAAGTATAGGAATATGTTTCTGTTGATATAATACCGTATAATACAATATAACATGATATAGTGTTGCGGCAGTGCGTCGTGATCAGAACCATACAAACCAACTCTCTGGTCACCATGGTCACTGATTCAAGCCTTTTTGGCAACGGAGAACACTCATTCACTAATAAGCAGACTCGAACAACCGAGTGAATAATCATAAGTTCAAAAGATAGATAAATAACAAAGTGGACGAAGCCTAATGAAAAGCAAGTAAATAAAAGAAGGGAAACACCATCATTCTAGCAGAGCAAGTGCAGACTTATTGCATGATTGTCAACTGTTGCACACACATTTGAGTTCATCTATTTACAATATAAATATATATATATATTGTAAATATATATAGAGTAAATAAATATATATATATATTGTAAATATATATATATAGTAAATATATACAGGTATATGTATACTGTAAATATATATAGAGTAAATAAATATATACATGTACATATTGTAAATATATATATATAGTAAATATATACATGTATATGTATACTGTAAATATATGTATAGTAAATAAATATATATATTGTAAATATATATATAGTAAAGAAATATATATATAATTATATTGTGAATATATATAGTAAATAAATATATATGTTGTGAATATATATAGTAAATAAATATATATATAGTGAATACATATTGTAAATATATATATATGGTAAATATAGATATATATATATCTGTATATACAAACGTATATATAGTTGTACTGAAATATGCATGTTTATCCTTTGATGACTAAACCTTCGGTATGTTTATGTTTTGCTTGAACAGACAGTTTCTTTTACAATGTTGTAATCTATATACAAATCTTCTCAGTATTTGTGTTGTGTTTGATGGTCTATTGTCTATGTGTCCAGTTATACAACAAATTTGTGCGAATGAGAATCTGTTTTGCAGATGGCTTGATTCCAGGACCTTTAGGTTGGCAGACCAGCGATTAAGCCACTACATTACAATGCCCAACCGATCCTAGCGATGAATGATTATCATGATACTCATTACATCAATTAAAATACTCACGCTTAAAGTGTTTAGGGTCATTAACTAGCACAGTTAATCGATACCGTAATAATTACTAAGCTGGCTCCAAACACTGCTACCGTTTTGGTAAAAGTTTAGACTTATCTTTAGCTTATCAGGTAAGTTACACAAACTCATTGGGTAGTTATTTTATCATCAATTAAATGCCAAGCATTCACCTAGTCTACACTACAATAAGAACAGTTTAGGTTTGCCTGTCTGTTCAAATCCACAGCTATAAGAGTTAGGAAAAAAGATTGCTTCACACAGAGGATTGAACTCAGGTACTCCGATATGCAATCAGGCGCTCTAACAACTAGACTACCCAATCACTTTATCATTTCATGAATTAACTATGCAAATGCTGATTACTCATTAAGACCTCTCCCGGTGCATGGGGCTGCCAAGAGTTCTAGTTTAAGATAGTACATATAAAGTAGCAATTCTCTAGTAGACCTTGCAGAAATCTGCGCAGGTAACTACAGAGCACTTTTTATCAAAAACATTTAAGATCTAGAAGTAAAAAGAAAAAAATGTAGCCAGCATATATCATTCTCAACAAAAATCTCGTGACAGCCGATATTAATGTAAATATGAGTGGATCATTGCATAATTTAGAAAGGGAATTGTTGTTGAACGTAACGATGCAAACAAGTTCTATTCCCGCAACCTGAAATGGTTAACATATAGGTAATAGCTTTTCAAAATAAGTTCCAAATTCTGTTCAGTTTAAGAAAAAATGTACTTGAAATACAAAGTTAAACCAATGCAAGAAAATAAAATAGTCCAATGTATTTTTCTCAATACAGAATCTAGGGCTACACGAAATATGTCAGAAAAATAATTGTGAGACAAACCAAGTGAACTCTTTCGTAATCTTTGCACTTACCTGTTCCGATAGGATGTATTCTACCGCAAGCTGCACCCACTTTTTCATTTTTCTTCATCATATCCACTAATAAAAGAACTGCTTTAGGTTTAAAATCTACATCTCCATCTAGAGCAAGAAGGTAGGTGTTTTTGGCTGCTTTTATCTTTTCGTTATCAGAGAAGTTGGGGTTGTTCATTAGAAGTTCTCCAAGAAAGTAGTACATGTACATCACCTACAAACGAAAAACTGAGAGATCATTTGGGAGCACCACAAACATGAACATATGTAAAACTGAAATTGTACAAAAACCAAAACTAATGTATAACTTCATGTTTACACTGCCACCACGAGTAGGGTGCAACCCAGACTTTGAAGGCTGTTTTTGAAAGTATATAAGAGTTTATATTGAAAGTTGCAAATATAGATTTGGAAACTATCAAGGAAAATTTTGCTGCAGTTTTGCCATCAATAGAAAGCAACTAGATGAAAGGAATCCAGTGCTGGATATGTCACATGACAGCGGCCATGACTAATGACCTCATTACATGAGTACAAATACTGGATGTCTTCTAGCGTCTCATTGTTGACTAAAGCATTTTTAGCATTTGCAAATTCTAACTGAAAGATATTGTTGTTAGAAGTTTACCAATATAATTTTTAGACTAACTCTATAAGCCGCTCCCCAAACTTTTAAAACAAAAGCTTAAGTTCTTAGGTGTGGCTTATACACGAGAGTTTATGGTATATGATACTACATGTAGCACCTAATTGTCTTTTTTGCTGAGAGATATTGCCAAGTGTAAAAACTAACAGCGCAGTTGATTGATGCAGTTTTCAGAGAGCCATTATATCAAGCTGAATGTTGGAAGTTTAAATGGTGTGTGAAGCATTCTTTTATAACAATCTTTACTTTTCTAAAACCTAATTTGCGCATAAAATATGCAACTTGTAGAAAGGTTTTAGACGCTAAACCTATAGAATGTACTCAAGCATTTTAGTTACTAAAGGTCTTCACCTGACTCCATCTTTTCTTGTGTCGAATTTTGACCTTGTCCTTGAGATGAGCGATGAGCTTTGTTTTACTTGGGAGCTCCCACTCGAGACGCCCTCCGTAGGGAGTCGGAACTTTTACTGGATCCTTGATTACTATGCCCAGTTCTCTACTGTAATGCTTTCTGTAATGAAATAAAACTTCTTCAATTAAAAATTCAAGTTCTAACTTCTTGATGGTAAAAGATAAAAAGAGAAGATTTATAAATAAAGTAACAGTTTGAAAAGTTTTACAACGTAAAACTCATCATTTATAAACCTTATGTGTGTTCTTTTGAAGTTAGGTATCAACTGAAGAAGTTTTAGCAGAATAAAGTTTATAAATAACACTTAACCTAAAAGTTTTTAAGGGTTGCAAAACTGTCAGAAATAAAAGAATTGTATGGGTCATAAAAATATAATCATTGCAAAAGTCGTAAGAGTCGGACAAAGGAGTACATACAAACAGACTTTTATACTTTTCAACATTTTATTGATTTCAGTTGGCTTAAGGAGTGGTAAATAGTTACCTGACTGCCTCTGGAACCACTTTAATTAGGCTCTTTACATAGCCATTCACATTAAAGTCTTCTCCTGTGTTGTTGTGAGCAGTGAAGGCATCATCAAAGAATATGTGAGCTGAAGTGAAACATTACTAATACTTAGTAGAATTACATCAGGCGAACTAGTAGATGCACAAACAACCCACAACATAAAAAATCAGCTCAAAAACTAGAATCTGTTAGTAAGTATAACTACATCTTTTTTAAGGCGTTATTACCATAAAACTTTTATGTAAACACCACCTTTATTTAAACAAAGCCTCTATTGTAATTCTACTACAGGGTAAGAGTTAAAAAATACAGTGGCAAGGCACTCAAATAAAAGTTTTATGGTAACTACACATACAGAAACATAAAGCAAATTGCTTAAGTAACTTGAAAATTATTGTGATCAGTGGACACTCGGTGTATGAACGAGTGGAGCTGAATATAGATCAAGAATATGGGCAAAAGCATAAATAATTATGACATACTTTCAAAGTTGTAGAAGTCTGGGTCGACTTTATGTGAGAGCTCTCTGGCAGAGCGGCGAATAAAGTGATCAAAGTCCATCCTAAAAAAGGTATTGTGTTCAAAGTCAAATTATGATGATGGCTTGCGTAAATAAATGGTCTGAAATCATATTTAAACCATTTGTGTGATAACGAAAAAGATAAAAAAAAATTTTAGGCTCACATGATTTGGAAACAAAATGACATATGAGATTATTAGCTTGATATGATTTGATGTAGTATAACATAACATGCCTTATAATATAGCCTTTTAACATAATAATGTTTTATGATGTAATCTAATATATTATAAAATCATATATTATGATGTGACAAAAACAATGCAAATGTAATAAAATTTGGTGCAATGAAGTTTAATAAAATTAAATATTATATTATTGTACATATCATAATATAATATTAAGTAACCCAATTTACTATAATATAAAACAATGGAATAAAATACAATACGACATATTATAATACAAAAATATTATAACGAAAATAATATAATATAGCATGAATAATATAACAAGTGTAATAAAACGTACAAAAATATAACATTGCCAATATAATATACAACAGTATAAGTCAATATAAAATAGTATAGGTATAGTTGATAATGTAGAGCCACAATATAATGCAGCAATATATAATAATGTGGCACTATATAATGTAATGTTATGACAGGTTACATTATATATTGTACAATATCATGAAGTTATAGTATTATTATTGTGATGCAATTTTATACTTCAAATATGTTGCCAAATATTATACCATATTTAAATGCAATGCAGCAAACCATGAATTATAGCGTCATGTAGAGTAGCGCAAAAAATAAGAAATATTACATAACTGTAATCTAATTTTGCAATAAAAATATTATACATGTAATTGAAGTGCCGTCAGAACTTGAATTGTATGCGGAGCATAATTCTGAAAATGAACTTCAAGATTGAATTGATTGCACCAGAACACATTGCACAATCAGAACCCTAAGCTAAAATGCTATATAGCACACTTGTCACTTCCATTTTAGTATTGCAGAAAATCCTGGGTTACAATGCTATACGACACACTTGTCATTTGCCACTTCACTTCACATGTCACTTGTCACTTGTGCATTAGTATTGCAGAGGACACTAACATATGATGATATGATCCATAAATAACACTTACAAAGCCATTTAGCAATCTCAATTGAATTTTCCTACAAAATCTCCACAAGCAAGCTGTTATTTGTAAAAGATCAGAATATACAATATAGCTGAGAGGCATATTTTAATATTTTAGCGTATGGTCTTACCTAAGTACTGACTTGAGCATTAGCAACATCTCTTTTTCTGTCTCATGCCACATGGTGGCGCAGAAGTATATCTGAGTAATACTTGGGTCTCGTTTGTAAGCCTCTCCTAACCCTTCGAATGCTAGCGGGTCCCTTTCCGTTGGACGAGAATTGAAATTGCATTCGCTGTCTTCTGTATTAGATCTAACCCGACCTGCTGAGCTGGGACTGGGCTGAATTACAAGTAACATTATTATTATTATCGCTGTATTACTGTATTATTACTGTTATATCTTTACTTAGCTTCTGCCACTGTTACAGTCAGAAAGAGAATCTATCCTTGAATTATAACATACGATACATACGTATACATGCACGTATACGTTACATCCATACACATCCATGTACATGTATGTATGTAATGTACACATACATGTACATACATGCATATGTATGTATGCGTTACTTACATATACGTACATCCATTACATACATAGTAACACATTACATATATTCACATACACTGTAGTACATAAACGACAGGACCATCAAGTATAACATACTCTATTACAGTACATCGTAGTATATTATACCATATTATAAATAAATTATATAGTTATCATACAGGATATAACACAATAATATAGTATGTAACATAAATTCAAGCTAGAAATTTAAACATTATACCAAAACATAACATAACATGTCAATGAATTATGCTCTATTATAATATGGCATTCTATGATGCCAAGTAATAAATTAAATATACAAGTTATACAACATAATAGACCTATAATTTGATAAAGCAACACAAACTGTTCTCAAATAAAACTAACACAAATGTAACTTTAAAAAAAACAAATTATTTTATGCAACAACGTAGCATTATAAAATTATTCCTATATACCGAGCTGTGATGTCATATACTCCTAGCTGTTTTCTGTTTGTTCATAGTATATTTGTGTAACTCACTTTCTTTCTTTCTCTTTTAGGTTTTCTGTTGTAAAGAAGTGACTGTTCAATACACTCAGCATCAAACATCGGCAGCAGATAGAGCCTGTTCAATCAGAAAGCCAGATATACACAAATGACGTGACATTTTCTCTAAGTGAGCTGTATAGCAAAACTTTACTATAGTGTGCTACTATTAATCTTATTATAGTAAAGGTTTGGCACAGTTAGAAGTTTAAAAAATGATTACATAGCATGGGAATCAAACTTGCAACTTTTACTATGGTAGACTGACAAAAGCATATCAGAGTAATGGTTCATATAGTTGTTACACCTGACGATTTCTCATGATACACTAAACTGCCAGGGTACTAGTCAAGATTAGGATGAAATGATTGAAAATTTTTTTTTTATAAAAAATACAACTAAGAAATTAATTAAATAATCAAAAAAATGAATTTAGATACAAGTTAACAATGAAGAGCCTAATGATAAAAGTGCCTCACATACTAGAGAAATTGAGTCCAAAAGTGCAATCCATTTTTTCCTGACTTTTAAGCAATTTCTTCATGTTAGAATTGACTATGCGCATTTAACATGATAACTTTACAACTAATCAGTCTATTTGCATAAAGACTTGCACGTTTATAACTTTTATACCTGTACTGCACTTTGCTACACCTGTGCTTTATAAATTTAAACCATTCTAATTCTTTTGTAGAATGTTGTCTAGACACTTTCAGTAAACGTTCTTTCAATTCTCAGGCTACAAATGCTTAAAAATTTGAAAAAATACTAAAGAAAGTCATAGGGAACAAAAACAGAGAAGCAGACATAGATGGGTAAAAGAAGGTCGGAACCTTGACATTCTTACTTTCCAAAAAATCAGAAAATAAATCTGAACTATAACAAAAACCATGTCTGTTGATCTGTTGGTCAGAAACCGTGGTTAGCAGACGCGATAAAACATTGCCTACAACGGGATTCAAACTGCTGACTTTTAGCTAAGTGTACCGACAGACACCTTAGGACCTGCACCAATTCACTGCTCTTCTGTGTTTCAGAATAGTTTGGCAGATACTCATTTTGTTTGATTTATTGGCATGCCTGATGATCTCTCACAACACACCAAACTATTAAGGTAATAGTAATAATAATAATAATATAAAATGAAGTTTATTTGGATGGGCTCAAACCCAATTAAAGTATACCAACACCCAGAGTATACTATTTAGTATATTCTGGTCTTTACTTACAGTTACCATAAGTAATCGATTAGGTATTTAATTAAAAAGTCTTTTTTTTATAGATTATACTAGCAAAATATTTTAAGTTTTTGCTAAACACTATTGTGTGTTTAATCAGGTACATTGTAATTGATAAAATTAAAGGAGTAAGATTGTCAAAAAATGATGCAAGTAAAAAAAATGCGAAAAAAAAGAAATAGGAGATATTAAGTATACTAACAGTTAGCTTAACAAAAAAACTAAATATTGTTTAATAAAAGCACTAACAGATGCACTAATGATTGCGGTAATACATGCAGTGACATGTGCACCTACATGCACACTAAGATACACTAGTGGATACACTAACATATGCACTAATATGTACACGAAGATATGTACTATCAAATGCACTAAACTATTACACTAATATATGCACTGACTGTATCAATATGTACACAAAGTAATGCACCAACTAATGCGATACTAGATGCACTAATATTTGACTTGAGATAGGCACTAGCAGATATGCACTAAAACTTGTACTAATGGATGCACTAATGTTTGGCTAACTTATGCACAAACAAATGCACTAATAAATGCAATAATAAATGCACTAAGAAATGCACTAATAAATATAATAATAAATACACTAATAAATGCAATAATAAATACACTAATAAATACAATAATAAATACACTAATAAATACAATAATAAATACACTAATAAATGCAATAATAAATACACTAATAAATGCAATAATAAATACACTAATAAATGCAATAATAAATTCACTAATAAATACAATAATAAATACACTAATAAATACAATAATAAATACACTAATAAATGCAATAATAAATACAATAATAAATGCACTAATAAATACAATAATAATTAACTAATAAATGCACTAATAAATGCACTAATAAACGCAATAATAAATGCTCTAATAAATGTAATAATAAATGTATTAATATGTGTGCTAAAAATGCATTAACAGCTGCATCAATAGATACACTAGCAGATGTATAAGTTATCTGTTTAGTGCAAATATTGATTAATGAAAAACTGCATTATTAAATAGTAATCGTGTCATCAAATATGAAAACGTCCAAATAAAAATATGTGGAACAGCAATAAACCATACTAATAATTTCATCAGTTATATGTAAAAGTTATCTAAAGATTAGCTGTTTTGTTTAGGCTCTGAGAGAAAGAGTAATAGAAAAATATGATAAAAAATATGTATGTTTAAAAATAAATTAAAAGTTTGAAGATAAACAAAACAAATTAAGATTACCTACTCAAAATGGAGTAGAATTTGTATGACCATAATTTATGTTGAGAACCAACCTTTCTGTCTTGGGGATCGTTTTATGAGGTTTTTGCCAAGCATGGAGAGTACTGACAAGTTGACTTAGAAACCAGAGGGCAAACATAACGGATACCCCAACGAAATGAGGCCATGCATTTAAAGATTCTCCAAATAGCTTCGGCTCCATAGTATTGAAAATTATCATTGGCTTGCAACAGAAACAAAATTTAAAAGAATGTAAGTTAGTAAGAGCTAAGGAAATATAGGTTAGAATATTTTGAGGCTATTGATAACGTATGGACAATAACAGCAGCTGTAGCAGTTAGGTGGACAGATTTAGCAGTGATAACAGTGACAAAGCAAATATTGAAAGAATTAGAAAATTTAAAGCCAAAACAGCTAAATTTTAGCTGTTTGAACCCTCTGATAAAACAAAACAGATGTAGATGCAAGTAGAAATGACTATGATGCTATTCTGAAAGGGTGTTATCTGAAAAAAATGATAAAATGTTAAAAATGTTGCAAGTCACTGCAGGTGACCATGGCTAACAATTGCGAAACCTGTTTGTTCTGATTACTTTAATAAATTTTTTAAAACTATAATTACAAGCCTAATGCAATGTGAAACCTGGCATGAAACTAGATGTCTTACTCTAGTCGCCTGATACTACAATAAAGTATTAGTAAATAATTAAACAAAGACGCCAAATGCAAATAAAATTTTCTATCTAACATAATTACATGACAAGCCTAATTTAAAAAGTAACAAGGGAGACTAAGCCCAAATTCTGATATACATTTATGCAACTGTAATGATATGTTAAGCACTTTTTTTGGGCTGAAACATTTCTATGGCATTATGCCGAGTGCACTGTTTACAGCCTGTGCATTATGGAATACTGGGATGCGAAGTTTGTGATGTCTAAGGTCTTTCCCTAATACCACCTTATATTACAGTCATAATGTATTATGGACTTACTATAAGCACACCAGCTGCCTGCATAGAGGTCGAGTATTTTATATAAATAACATCTAATCATACATTCGCCTATCAACAATCAGTTCTCTTTGATGCTTTGCAAGCTCTTGATATAAAAATAAATTAGCTTTTTGCAACCCGTATCATGTTGTATGTACAGTTAAGATTTTTTCGCAGCCCCGTGTCACAATATGTCTAACAATTGAAACTCACACAGCTTTTGACTTACATAGTTTTCAAGCTGGAAGCTGTCAGGAAATTTCTTGGCAAAAAATATGATGGCAAGACTGACAGGAGTCAAAAGTACGAGAGGTGCGGCGAAGCAGGCGGGGTGAAACTTGCTTTTGATAGCGTGGAGCACAAAGTAGTAGCAGACGAGTGCCGAGCTTATGCAGACGAGTGCGATGTAAATAGGGGCAAGGTCATCATAATTTGCAGATGGAAATTCAATCTAAAATGAAAATAATAATAGAAGCTTATTTTGGGATTATGTTTGCATGAGAAGACAACTACTGTATGTTTGCATGCATTTTTTACCTAAAACCTTTCTGTCAAGGTTAATTAAACGAAACATATAGCTTATAGAAAATATAGAGTAATAAATAAATATAGTGCAAAAGCTTTGGGACTTTTAATTTTACCATACAGAAGTTCTCTTTGGGTGGTCCCCAACATATGGGTGATCCCCAATTTATATACGGTCCACAACTTATAGCCAGTTCATGAAAAATCCAGTACAGCATATGAACCAAATATAGATTAAACTTGGTATTTAATCTACACATTAAAAATATCTATTCCAGGATCAAAGAGAGTTACAATATTTTATACTTTAAGTATTAAACTATAGATAAACTAGCAGTATGCCCGGCGTTGCACAGGTATAAAAACAGCTTATAAACAGTGGCAGGTAATGTAGTTGCCTGTCACTTGCCATTAGCCTGGCACATTGCCAATGACTAATTTGAGTAAGTTACTATCCATATTTCTAATCTTACTACTAAGAGCTGTGAGAGCAAGCTTTAATGACGTCGTGTAAACGCATTGTGCTACACGTATTTCAACCCTGATAACAACTCACATCACCCTATCTGCATCTAACGCAGATTAATTGGTTAGATAAATGCCTGGTGATCAGGAGATTTAAAGATCAAATCCTCTGTGATACAGATTTTTCATTGCTAGATACTACTTGCTATAGCTAGACAGACTGAGTGACAGATGACAAACTTTGAGATTTATATGCTGCAAAACTTCTAATTGAACTCCGCCTCTATTTGACCACCACTATGAAAGAAGAGTTGCAAAATAGAGCGCCACCCTCTATTTAAACGCCACCTCCATTTGACCGCCAATTTGACAATCTTTGATCATTATGAACCCATTATATAAAGTGATCAGTAGAAAAGTGTCCATAAAGGCGTATTAATGAAGAATCGCTTACATTAATAAAAATGAATTCTCTCTTTGTCCGACTCCAAAGCTTTTCGTTTTTTTTGTTAAAAATTTGAAAGCAACACCATTGAAATAATTACCAATGGTCTGAAGCTAATAGTAGTTTCTTGTTTAATGCTGTCTTGATACTTCAAAGTAGATGTACATGTAAATAAAAACGGTTTACATTTATGATGGTAGATGAACGGCTAGTTTTAGGCTAAACCTTTACTCGTTGCATTTGTGGTGAATGCAATTCGTAAAAGTTTTGCTCTGCCACAAAATTGCTTGGACGCTACGATTGTCTGGCTAAGCAGTGCAGAAAAATAGTTGAGGTAAAAAAACATTTTGAAAGGTATTGGACAACCAGACGATGTTCATTTCATTAAAAGCAAGCTACAGGAAAGCAGATATCCGAGCAAACGATGCGAATATTTTTGTTTTAAAAACAATAATTTTTGTTTCTGCATGTATTATAAGTTTGGTTCATTCATGTCACTTGTTCATGAAAATATATTTATGGCATTTAATACATAATCATTATATAACTTATAAATTTACAGATTTATAGCATATTATTTGATAGCATCATTGCAGTAGTCTAATCTTACAATTGATCAACGCTCGTAACTTTTCTTCTGTTGCACATGAAAAGCTAGTTTTGGCTGCAAACTGTAGCAAACATATCAAAGAATGCAACAAGCTTTTATGCAACATTGGCTAATATGCATATAAAGCAAAAACATGCCTTCAAATTTAGGATGAAGTAAAAAATTGACAGCTCCAACAAACTGCCAAGCAGGACACAGGCTATAATATTATAACAGGTTAACTGCAAGCAATAGATGTCAGCTGGTAAAGATATTTCTCGGTTTCTCAATGCATATTTATTAAGTATTATATTTGGTAATTTGATTTTTCAATTGATCGACGCTAGTAACTCCTCTTCTATTGCACATTAAAGTTAGTTTTGACTGCAAACTGTAGCAAATATAATAATGAATGCAAAAATATTTTGTGCAACACCAGTAGATGAACATATAAAATAAAAATATGTCTTCAAACTTAGAATGAGATATAATTGAAAGCTTCAACAAATTGCAAAGTAGGACACACTCTATAATATCATCGCATGTCTATTGCAAGCAATAGATATCAACTGGTAGAGATTTTTTGTTTCTCAATGCATATTTATTAAGAGATCTTTAACAAGTTGCAGGTAAGTTAGCAGATTTATTGCATCCGATAAGTTTAATATTGTTTCACTGGAGGAAGAGGGCAAATATAGGCGACATTCACTTTGCCCATAAAAGAGTTACGTGTACAAAATTATATTCCCAAAATTCTGACGAGCTATTTAAAAAATGTGGTACCAGCCTTCAATTTAACGCCACTTCTAATTGACTGTCCCTAGAAGAGATTATATAAATTAAATTAGAGGTTTTACGGCATATAGATAAGTTGGTTTAATAATAACATTATCTATATTGTATTGTTCCATTTTATTACTTTATACACTATGTGTGCGATATTACCATTAGGCTTACTAAATTATTATAGTTACAAGAAATACATAGAGTGAGACTCACTTTTTGTTCACAACCCTCTGAACTGTTTGAGCAACTCAAATTAGCTCTCGGAAGATGGAAAAAGTTATTAGTTGGTATTCCAGTAGATATGGAGGTAGAGGTGACTGAGCCAATGATGGTGATGCATATCTTAGCAAGGTTTACAACAACCTAAAACAGAATATGGTGCTACTGTATATAAGTATTACAGTTTATCTATAAATAATAAAATAATTTTAATTTAAAGATTTTACAAAGGTTGGCAGAAGAAAAAATTAAAATTTTTATACTTTTCACATCATGCAACAAAACAAAATTATTCAAGTTTTATAGATGGAAAATTCTATAGCTTTGGAATTTTCATGCCTAGTTTTTGTACAACCATATAGGGAAATTATACTTTGATTTTAAAAAATACTACCAAAAATGTCTTAAAACCAAGTTTCTTGAATTTTTGCTAATATATATGAACTATAAACAATGTAAACTACACTATATAATATAATATATACAAAATGCAATACAAAAACGATTTATGAATTTAAACGAAACCCTGATAAGCTGTCAAAAGTTTCACCAAAACTAGAAAATTTTATTTAGTCAATGATGGTGAATAAAAAAGTTCTCAAAACTGAAGAGTAAATTAGAATGCTTAGTTTAGATTCGGTCAAATAAACAAAATAGTTTAGCACTGTAACATGCAGTAATTCGAAATTTAAGGTATCCCCAATTTATTTTATTTTAAAGAACTAACTTTTTGCCTCTTTTAACTTACTTTTTCTTTTTGAACAAATAATTTTTTTCTGTCATTGCGTGCAAGATTAATCACAAGCTGTATCCCAACTTCAGTACAGAGTCATTCAACTCTACAAGCTAGTATATTTCTCTTAAAGGCAATCACAAACTGCACACCCCAAATGCCAATTTATTTGAAATACTACTTACTTTACAGTACATTTGATAGTTTGGTTTTACATGAATGTAAAACAATTGTGGATCCACGATTGTCACTTTTGGCACCAGCTTTTTATTTTCTACTTTAAATATGCAGTAATTATAAGTATGATTTTCTCCTTTCAACTTTTTATGGGCATATACCAGTAAAATGTTTTTGTTTAATGCAATTTATCCTAATATCAATCCTATATACGTACACATATATATGAATATAAACAAATATATATGTGTAAATATAAAAATAAGAAAAATATAAATGTATATAAGTAAACACAAACATAAAGAAAAAATGCGTACAAATATCCATAGATATGAATAAAAAATAAAAGAAACATAAACTTGTATAAATATAAATAAACATATATATAAATGAAAATATTAAAAGCAGTGTATATAGTTATAAATAAACATGTACTTAAAAAAATGTGAATGTAAACAAAACAGTCTATAAATGCATATAGATAGAAACAAATATCTCTAGTTATTAATGCACCCGGAGGGGTAGTCACCATTCTGTTCAACTTTCATAAACCAACAATTCATAATTCCAACTGAGATGAAAATATGTGATATATAATGTATGTTTTTTGCTAATTCTAGCTCAAGATATTTAATTTCAAATAAATATATTTACCTGCACAATAGAACTCGAGGAGCCGATTAATCTGCGATAAGGCCTAGGCTTCATCCTTTTATCAGAATTTTCCACTGAGCCGGTCAAAATGAGCTTAGAGAGACTGCTGCATGCCAGGGTATCGCTGTCAAAGTAATTGGGCCACCAGTGCACTGACATGAGTAGCAGGCCGAACAGGCACCCTGTCATGATAAAAATGACAAACACTAGCAGCTGTCTCACTGCTTTAAAAACTCTGTTGCATTTTTGATACCATCTCCTACTCCTCAGGGCACAACAATTTTTTATACCAGATATAAAGCGTAAGTACATCAACTTTAAACCAAAAAGTTATATTGTTAATATTTGTTTATATTGTTTATATTTGTTTATATTTGTTTATATTTGTTTATATTTGTTAATATTTGTTTATATTTGTTTATATTGTTTATATTTGTTTATATTTGTTAATATTTGTTTATATTTGTTTATATTTGTTAATATTGTTTATATTGTTTATATTTGTTTATATTTGTTAATATTTGTTTATATTTGTTTATATTTGTTTATATTTGTTTATATTTGTTTATATTTGTTAATATTTGTTTATATTTGTTTATATTTGTTAATATTGTTTATATTGTTTATGTTTGTTTATATTTGTTTATATTGTTTATATTGTTTATATTTGTTTATATTTGTTTATATTTGTTTATATTTGTTTATATTGTTTATATTGTTTATATTTGTTTATATTTGTTAAGATTTGTTAATATTTGTTTATATTTGTTTATATTGTTTATATTGTTTATATTTGTTTATATTTGTTAAGATTTGTTAATATTTGTTAATATTTGTTTATATTTGTTTATATTTGTTTATATTTGTTTATATTTGTTTATATTTGTTTATATTGTTTATATTTGTTTATATTTGTTAAGATTTGTTAATATTTGTTTATATTTGTTTATATTTGTTTATATTTGTTTATATTTGTTTATATTGTTTATATTGTTTATATTTGTTTATATTTGTTAAGATTTGTTAATATTTGTTTATATTTGTTTATATTTGTTTATATTTGTTTATATTTGTTTATATTGTTTATATTTGTTTATATTTGTTTATATTTGTTTATATTGTTTATATTGTTTATATTTGTTTATATTTGTTTATATTTGTTAATATTTGTTAATATTTGTTTATATTTGTTTATATTTGTTTATATTGTTTATATTTGTTTCTATTTTTTGCACTTGTTGGCGCTTGTTGGCACCGGTTAGCGCGGGTTACTATGTTAGCATTACTAATAATATCTAATATTATGTAAAATATTTATTAGTATGTTTTAAATTACTATATTACCTTTATACTGAAAGAGCTTTTGATATTCATTGTTTGCTGGCAATCTCTGTATGAGCATGAAGTCCGCTTAGCTTACAGCAAACAAAGGTTATGCTTGTTTTAATATCATTATTACACAAGCAATAACTCTGCGTGGGTCCTGTGGCAAACGAGCCTCAACAGCTGAAGACATGTCCTGTTGCAGAGAAAAGTTTAAGGTTGCAGGTCAGTTCGGTTTTTTTGGGATTTGAACCCTGACCTAGCCCTGAGCACGCTAGCCCACTAAGCCATGGCTGCTCCCTATTAAGCAGCTGTTAGGCAAGACATGAGTAGCTTCACATGACCAAATTTTTTAGAAATATTCATGATGAATTTTTTTGACAAAACTAGCATAAACATAGTAGAAGATAATACTAATATAAACACAGCCTTCTAGGTGACAAAGGATTTCTAGGTGTTGCTAGGTACCACATATGCCAAGCCATGAGAGCTAGAGTTGGAGCCACATCACCATATATTTTGTTCATATTTTCCGAATTTTATTCTTTGCTGTCTCGCCTATATAGTCATTACTGTAAAATGGGCTGTTTTTATATTTTAGAGTAGATTGCAATGAAGCTGCTTTGCTGCAGCTGTGTGTGCAGAATGCTAAAAAGAACAAAACAACTGAAAAATATTGAAACATTAAACCCACATATTGTTTACTTGGAAAAACGTTTCAATCAGGAATTTGGCGTTTTATTGGTGCTGCATGAACAATCATTGAAATAGCATTGCTATATTAATATTCTAAACTAATATATTGTATTGTAGTTGTATTATTATTATTTTATCATTGTTCTAAAAACTGTCTTCACAACCAAATGGCTGATAGTAATTGAGCACTGGCCTTAGCTTATAGCCAAAGGGTTATCATTTTGATGATTATTTTTGCTGAAAAGTCTTCCTTACAACCTGGACAGTTTCTAGTAGCGCTGTTTTCTGAATTGTTTACAAAGAAAATTTAGCGAATTATCATGATCATTATTATTATCATTATTATTTTTAAAGTTTATCTTCACAGTCGTGTGGTGGTAGGTGGCTGGTTTTAGTCCGTGTTGAGTCCGGGTCTTAACAAAAGGCCAAATGATCGAACATCTTCCTCAATTCCACTAAGAGAGGACCTTCCTCAATATGTGAGCTATTCCTAAAATGGCTGTCTTCTGTATAGTCTCAAAAGACATGTTTACTCCTACCTCGGCCAGGTATGCTATATGCCTTGTTGATATTGTGCCGAGTGCATCAATTACTATTGGTATCACTTCTGTTTTCACCTTTCACAGCCTGTTTATCTCGAACCCAAGCTCTTTGTATTTATCAATCTTCTCATCTTCCTTCTGTACTACCCTTGTGTCTCCAGGTATTGCTATGTCTATGACCTGACACTGTTTAGTTTCTTTGTTTATTAGTATCAGGTCTGGTCTTCTAGCTTTAATAACCTTGTCTGTCTGCACATTGAAGTCCCATAGCAGATTCACTTTCTCATTCTCCAATACAGCTTCTGCACGGTGGTAGTACCATTTTCCTGTGTGGGGCAACTCATGTTTTTTGCATATGCTCCATATCATTGTTATTATTATTATAATTATTGTTGTTATGATTATCATTATTATTGTTATTATTATGTATTCAAGATCTATTACTTTAAATTTTTTTTCAAAAAATACCAATCAAGCATTACATTGTTTTCATGTTGCACAAACAGATTTTGCATAATCACTGAAACTACAAAACTATTTTTTATAAACTGTTCTTAAAGATGTTTCTAGCTTTTAATACCTAAATGCCAGGTATATGTTAACACCACTCTAATGCATGGTTTATTTGAACAAGATAAAGCGGATATCTCACCAACAAGCTGACCATCAAATTCAAAGTTTCGTTCCTTAAATATATGAAAAGCGATTGGGTAGGCAAAGAGAGCTGTGAGTTGGGCGAACAGCGAAAGAATGTTGAACGCTGTGAACACTCGGTAGCACTTCTTATTCGCTTGCTTGTTCAGCATTCTAGAAACACACAGACTGAAAAACTATTCACAATTAGTAGTGAACTTAGTGATGCAGTAATATTAGTAGTAATAGACAGTCCTATTAGTGGTAGTAGTAGCAATAATAGTAGTAGTAGTAGTAATAGTAGTAGTTGTAATAGTAGTAGTAGTAGTAGTAGTAATAGTAGTAGTAGTAATAGTAGTAGTAGTGATAGTATTAGTAGTAATAGTATTAGTAATAGTAATAGTAGTAGTTGTAATAGTAGTAGTAATAGTAGTTGTAGCAATAGTAGTAATAGTAGTAGTAGTAGTAGTAGTAGTAGTAATAGTATTAGTAATAGTAATAGTAGTAGTTGTAATAGTAGTAGTATTAGTAATAGTAGTAGTAATAGTAGTTGTAGTAATAGTAGTAGTAGTAATAGTAGTAGCAGTAGTAGTAGTAGAAATAGTAGTAGTAGTATTAGTTGTAGTATTAATAGTAGTAGTAACAGTAGTAGTAATACTAGTAGTGGTAATAGTAGTAATAATAGTAGTAATAGTAGTAGTAGTAATAGTAGCAGTAATAATAATAGCAGTAGTAATAGTAGTAGTCATAGTGGTAGTAGTAGTAGTAGTTGTAGTAATAGTAGTAGTAGCAGTAATAGTAGTGGTAGTAGTAATAATAGTAGTTGTAGTAGTAGGGTAGTATTAATATAGCCAATAAAGATAGATTCAACGTCGTAAACACAATAGCTGAATTTTTATTTTTAGGATGAAGTTGAAAAAGAAATAAAATTGAAGTTCATAATGTACAACTGCTGCAAATTCAACATCTTGTTTCAAATAGAAAAAAAGCTGCTTTACTAAGAACCAATCAGAGAAGTTAACTAGCAAGGAGTGTACATGACACAATTAGTTAGCATTATTGGGCCCTTACCTCATCCACTGCTAATCATAATTCCTACACTTGCTATCAGCAATCTGAAGATTTTCTAATGGAAACTAAGGTAAATATGTGAAAAAAATTTTTTTTATTAATTAATCCTTATGTTGAACAACAAAAGCGTTGGATCGATTAATCACTTTGGTAGTATCAACTATGTAAAACTAGTTACTAGGGCTAAAACCGACAGGAATTTTGAAGGTTTTGTGTAATATATGTAATATATTATAATATAAAACAATATATTATAGTACTGTGTACTAAATTTGTGATACCATATAATACCACATAATCTACTATAGCATTACGCAATATAAAATAACATAGGTATTACACATAATACATTTCATTTACTTTTTAATATATTGTATTACATAGACTATAAATTAGTGAAACCTCATCATGAAAAACGAGATGCTCATGTAAATGCATAGCAAAAGAAAGCCTTTTGCCTCATGTCTAAACCAAACTTTGAACATAAAACTGCAATAAGAAAATTATTTTGGACGTTTTTGTGGTACATAGCGGTTGATTATTACAGATAACCAGTTTTCGTAAGCTTCATAAATTCAGTTACTAAATGCTAGAAATCAAAAAATTTTAAATTGGACAAATGAAAAAAATGTAAAATAATTGTTTAATTTAAAAAAAAAGTAAATAAACTTTGTGTAGGATACTAAGCAGTTAGCAATTAACTACTATGCAAACCATAAAATCTACTGCAAGCTAGCACAAACATTTTACGCTCCACTCAATTGATGAGAGGCAATCATTTGGAAGTTATCTACACCATAACCTTGAGTGCCACATGATGTTTTTTTTACAATGATGCAACAATTCTTTTATTGCACCATTTGATACACGATGTTGATAAGTGACTTTTTATCTACTCAGTGACTGGAAAGTTTTTGGTCATGGAAATTTTGGTCATAGTCACAGATAAGTGACGGAAAATTTTTGTTCTAATGCAACCTATAGCAAGCGAGCATCAGCAGTAACCATGACAATCAAATCAACTTTAATAAGTCTTCCAGATTAACAAAAATTCTCCAAATTTTAAATATTGACTCCGAGTCTGTCAACTAAGCTGAATTGAACAGGAATGATAGCCTCAAGCTTTTATACAATCCCATGTTTAGTAACTTTAATATTTGGTTGCATCAGTCTATAGTTAGACATGCCTATTGTGGATTATAACCATAAGCACCACAGAGTCACAAAAGACCTTTGTTAATTGTAGCTTAATATACCTGAGAAGAGAGGGAATGATTCCTAATCCAAGGAAAATGAGCACCGAATGGAACAAATCTAACTTGGGCAGGACAACAGTCGTTAGTATGATAACTCCGACAGAGTGGCAGATTTCAGTGAATAAAGCCTAAAAGTGCATTCAGCGAGTCAAGCTAAACTTTTTTAAATCAAGCATAAGTCAAATTTGCAGCAAAGACTTAAAGGTTGACTTGCAACAAAATTCACATTACAGTTATTTGGTATCAAAAGATTCACCATGTCTTACTCTGTTGTGTTGTAAGTGCCAAATATGTGGAAATTTGATTACAAGCTCTTAAAAGCTCAAAAACGAAAAGCCGCCGTAGATAGGAATCTCTTTATCTCGATGACGTAACCACGAAATTTGGTTATCGTCTTGTCATGTATGTTCTTATGTGAATTGAAAGGGCAATAAAAAGCTCAATATAAAACTTATCGTAGCACTAGTTTATGACAAACACTTCGGGTTTTACCAAAGACCCCGTATTAATTATAGATGCTCGCTACTTTACAGTTTTGTTTCGGCATTATTCAATCATCAAGTCGTAATCTGATCATGTGACCCGATACTTCGCAAATAATTTTTGCAGCACTTTTCGATTATCGCAGGTGACCAACAGGCTCGTCATGGTTATCAGACAATGATATGTACTCCTTCGAGCTAAGGTTAAAAAGTTTAACGATTTTTTACGGTAAGTTATAAGATATCAGTGCTAAAAGTGACAGAATTACAATGATGATAAAACAGACGCGTAAGAACAATAGACATAGTTTTATTAAATGCGTGAAGTATATTTGTGAAAATATTTCAACGAATAAGGTTGCAAGAAAGTGTAAACAGAAACCATCTCTCACAACTACATCATATTTGGGCCGTTTTGGAAAGGGAACCAAACTACGGCGGTCTCGTGTGGCTGCGATTTTCTGTTCGTTTTTGAGCTTTTAAGAACTTGTAATCACCTTTCTACATATTTTGCACCTACAACACAACAGAGTAAGACATGGTGAATCTTTTGATACCAAATAACTGTAATGTGAATTTTGTTGCAAGTCAACCTTTAATTAAACACAATCGACACTACAGCAAGATTTTTAACTGTAGAGCCGATAAGCATTAAGTTTACTAATTTTTTGGCAAATTGTTTTTCTGGAGCCACTACAATTCTGTTACGTGTTTCTGCACTCTGCAGGTGGCTGGTGGTAAATCACCACTAGCCACCTGAAGAGTGCAGAAACACAAAACAGACCTTTAGCAACCCCATAGAAGAACATCAAGCCAAAAAGAAGAAGTACAGTTAACCTATTACAACACTCTGATTATAAATAGGTAGATAGATATATTGTAATATCTGATCTTACCTACATCTATCACCTAAGAGTACACACTAATATTCAAATTGCTCAAATCTTAACTAACAATCAATACTTGAAACCATTGAGTTATGACCTCATTGAATAAAAAATGTAGATAAAAAAATTAGCAGTTGAAAACACCCTTTACTTTGTCCTACATGAAACAGACGCAGAAATTTTTTATTGCATTTAGATGATGCTATGCCATCTGGTAGGTCATTAGTTATAAAGCTAATTTAAATTTTAGTTTTTAATAAAACTGCTCAACCATTAAAATTTTTTATAATTTGAGCATTTTAATCCCATTTCTTAGCCCGGTATATGAGTTTTCCATAATGTACCGATACTACTGTTGTTTTACCTAGCATGCTTTTTAATTTGAGGTCTTTACAAAGGGCTCACTGTTTAAATATTGGCGGCTATTATGTCATTTTGCGCTATCAACAAAATAGGAATGCTAACATAAAAGTGTCTTTACGCAGACTGAACAAAACTAGAAGATGACAAAAATACGGAAACAAATTTATCTGCCTTTCTTCAGGAAACAAAATACAATCATAGGTCCTGTGTAAACACATTTCAAACAAATGACACAAGAATTTCCGTGAACCAACCCGCGCCATACTCTCAATGAACAAATGAATTCTTGTCAAAGGTTGACTTGCAACAAAATTCACATTACAGTTATTTGATATGAAAAGATTCACCATATCTTACTCTGTTGTGTTGTAGATGCAAAATATGTGGAAATGTGATTAAAAGCTCTTAAAAGCTCAAAAACCAACAGAAAATCGCAGCCACACGAGACCGCCGTAGTTTGGATTCTCTTTCCAAAACGGCTCAAATGTGATTTAGTTGTGAGAAATTGTTTCTGTTTACACTTTCATGCAACCTTATTCGTCGAAATATTTTCACAAATATACTTCACACATTCAATAAAACCATGTCTATTGTTCTTACGCGTTTGTTTTATCGTCATCGTAATGCTGTCACTTTTAGCACTAATATCTTATAACTTACCATAAAAACTCGTTTACTTTTTTAGCCTTAGCTTAAAGGAGTACATATCATTGTCTGATAAACATGATGAGCCTGTTGGTCAATTGTGATAATCGAAAAGTGCTGCAGAAATCATTTGCAAAGTATTGGGTCACATGATTAGATTATGACTTGCCAATCAGACCAAACCGAAACAAAACTGTAAAGCAGGAAGCATCTATATTTGATACGGGGTCTTCGGTAAAACCCGAAGTGCTTGTCATAAACTAGTGCTTCGATAAGTTTTATATTGAGCTTTTTATTGCCCTTTCAATTCACGGGAGAACATCACGTGACAAGACGATAACCAAATTTTATGGCTACGTCAAAGAAATAAAAAGATTCCAATCTACAACGGCTTTTCGTTTTTGAGCTTTTAAGAGTTTGTAATCACATTTCCACACATGTGGCACCTACAACACAACAAAGTAAGACATGGTGAATCTTTTGATACCAAATAACTGTAATGTGAATTTTATTGCAAGTCAACCTTTAAGGGAAATTGGAACGATGACATTAAACTCGTTCAAACATTGTAAAGATGTCGCTGATGAATTACTGAGAAGAATTTACTCATTTTATTGCAGTTACGTAACCAATGTCATATCAAGTCACATGGTCATTAGGTAATTTACCGCTATTATCATGCATTTTTCCAGTATGTTCTAAAACAATCCCTATCATTCAATGGCTCTCCACATGATAAGGTATGCATATCCTAATAACTCTACCTGCACTTTGTTAACAAATGAGTACTACTTACCGTAAAAAGAACCTTGAAGCCATGCCACTTAGGCTTCGTGAAGCTGATTGTCTTCCATAGGTTGCGCAAGAGTGTCACCGTGTATGGGAAACAGATGACCAGAATAAGGCTCCATGACCAGATTATAGTTTTTACCTCGGAATATCTGTAATATACGAGGAATAACATGATATATTTAATTAAAGAAACAAAGTGGCTAGTAATGTTGTGCTACTTTCACTTCATAAAACAGAAACAAAGGCCAGCAAGACAAACTATTTCTAATAATGAAGGTGTATGGAG
Organism: Watersipora subatra; assembly: GCF_963576615.1. Lineage (NCBI taxonomy): Eukaryota > Metazoa > Bryozoa > Gymnolaemata > Cheilostomatida > Watersiporidae > Watersipora > Watersipora subatra. The sequence continues at coordinate 66,513,190 of NC_088709.1, forward strand.
GCAGCAAAAGGAAATAAGAAGATATGAAATCTACTTTAACACAACTACTTGAATTAAAGAAAGCAGCAATACTATCAAAAACAGTTAATCAACAAAAAATTTTTGTTAAACAAAAACTGATGTATAAAAATGATATATAATAAGATATATATAATTTGCCTTTAGAAAAGAAACTCAAAACCTAATAAATATATGTAAATTAATACTTATATACATGAATGAAATTACGGCAATCTTTAAAACTATTGCAATTTTAGGCACTTACTCAGTCACGAAAATGGTAGAATGCATAGGTACAGCTTGACAGTTCTCACAGGTGTCCGTGCAGTCACACACAACTGATGTGTTGAGGTTTGTGGCTATTAGACAGAACGTCAGTTTACTCAAGACTCCTACAAAATTGTGAAGGGCTCTCAGATTTCAACCCACACAGCTCCAGAGTTTAATAAATATGGAAGTTTTTCAGTAAAATTTTTCAGAAATTTTTTTGTATCTCATTTTATCTACTTTCCCATTTTATCTTGCTCTCTCCCTCTCTTTCTCTCCCTCTTTCCCTCTCTATTTCTCTGCCTCTCTCCCCCCTTCTCTCCCTCTCCCTTCTCTACTCTCTTTCCCTCTTCCCTCTCTACTCTCTCTCTCTCTCTCTCTCTCTCTCTCTCTCTCTCTCTCTCTCTCTCTCTCTCTCTCTCTCTCTCTCTCTCTCTCTCGCACTCAATCATCTGCTATGGGTAGTTTCCTTGCAATGATAAAATAAATGGAAATAGGTGGAGAGGTATAGAAAGAAACAAGAAAGAAGGGGGTAAATAAGGAAAGAGAAAGGAATAAAAATATGTGAGAAAAATTAATAAAACAATTATTATGAAGAAGAATTATGATCAAGAATTAATCCATCAAGATTGGCGATAATTTTCACTTTAGGTTAGATGACATGAAGCATGAAGCCCCAAACTTAGGTCTACTCTAAGTATTGTTCATTTTGTTTCCTACTTACCTGTGAACAGTATGATGAGAAAACAAAATCCAATAGTGATGACCTTCACAACTCGGCTCACAGTTATCCACATTTCAGAATCATTAGAGCGTTCTGTAGCAGGCTTGATTCCAAACAGGTCCCAGTGTGGTTTTGGAGGCTGTAAATCTGCCTCCCTCATGGTATTGTTTTCATTCTCTTGTACTTCTGACGTTTCCCTACAATATAAAATTTAAAAGAATATACTGACATACCTGCTGCTTCATTAAAACATTTCACATAAAAAGTGTTACCACTATTCAATTCTGCAAACTAGTTGTAAAAAGTTTATATGCACAAAAAAGTTATCAACCATAATTATTGATTATATTTCCCATAATCACTAGCAATCCATCTGAATGACACCATTGGTAGCTGCTGATTAGCCAATACATGATGTCATAGCAAGTACTCTTACTGAGTTTTTTCATTACTAACTGCAAAATTCTTCCAGAATGTGAGAAGGCTGTTGATCGATGCAGTTGCTAGAGTGTGGATCAACCAAGCCAAAGGTTGCGAGCTCTAATCTATTTGAAAGCGAAATTCTTTTCTAACTTTCAAGCATGGCTTTAGAATAATGAACAGGCACCATGTTTTACACCAACTTTTTCTATGACAGCGTATTTGTAACTTAATTTAAATAAATCCTAAGCGTTATGTACTTATAGTTATTGATGGTACTACAAGAATTTTGTTACTTATCTCACCTGAGTAAATGTTAAACATTTGTCATTGTCTGGGAATGTATAAAAGAAACATGAGATTCTCATTTTCTATGCGGTGCAGTCAACACGATGTAATAGGCAGTCATTACTGTTCGCTGGTAGAAGAAGATCTACTAACGAGTCCATTTACATTATTTTCAAAATTCTTTTAAACATCAAGTCATCAAGCAGAAATCTAAGAAAATGAAAACTTAAGACAATGCTCTTTAATGTTGTGTGCTAGAGGAGTACGAATACACAGTGTCTGTTGAGCCTCTAAAATTGAGTGCTCCCAAATCATTACTTTACTCAGAGCTCACCAGAAATTTATAGTTCAATAATATAGATGCGCGAATACCAACTGGGCTGTGAATGCCACAGAATCACTTTATATACATATGGAATCTGATAGTGCAATAAATGTATCGTGTTTAGTCTATTGACAAAAGCCCAACTTATCCTCTATTGAATAGTAAAGTGGTTTCGTCTGAAAATTTGGTTTCAAGTTACTTTCAGAGGACGTAGCATACATCTATCATTCTATTTATGGTATTTCAATCTATACATCTATTTATATGATATCTATTCATAGTATGAATTCCAAAGTAAGAAGCTTTAGCTGAAAGATGCTTGAAAGCTTGCAACCAAATGACTTTGTTGATGTTTAGCTAGATTTGGCGATTGGTTTGAAGCTTTGATTGGACATTTTGCTAATAGTGAATCCAATATTTACTTTATTTATTTTCACAAACAGTACACTCAACCCTGTTTCAGAACACAAAAGATGAGATTTCGTAATGACTGATAATAAATCGCTGAAAAGACTTTTAATTTTTTTAGTTTTGTTTGAATTCGTAGTGCCGTTCATTAATAAATTAGTTTTTGCTGGTCTAGATATGCGCAGATATGAAGCTTAATTTCCACCTTTAGCTTATTACAGATTAAACAGCTAAGAATAGAGCTGACCCAACTGCACTAGTATTTATATTTAAGATCAGCCAAAATGATAATTTTTTTTCAAGGTGGCTGGTACTAGAAAATCTTAACTATCAAGTCACAAGCAAGGTCAAGATTCTTTGGCTGGGGAGATAATTATACAGTACATATATCTAAAAGTTTGCCATCTGTCGATTTTGCTGTCGTTCAGTCTGTCAAGCTATTGCGACTAGTATATCACTATGAAAAATTTAAAGATTTGATCTCGGAACATACCTTTCACCAGGCGATGACCTAACCAATTAAGCTACGGCTAGATGCAATAGACTCATTAGACAATATGGGTCCTTCTCTTGGTTAGAATGCACCTAGCGCTCTGCGGTACGCGCAACGTCACTAAAGCTTTCTACCACGGCTTTTTTTAGTAAGTTTAGAAATAAAGATGCTAGCTTACTTAAATTAGCAATTGGCGATGTGCCAGGCTAATGGCAAGTAACAAGCAACTACATTACCCGGCACTGTTTATAAGCTGTTTTTAATACCCGTACAACGTAGCATTTGGCTAGTTACAAATAAAACATCATTCAACATAATAACAATATTATATCTACCTTAGCTATTGAAATCATAACATATTATCTGATTAAACATAAGTTAATAAATACCAACACAATAAATTCATGAGAAAACTCATATAGTTATAATTTTATGTTTTGTTTTAAAAATATTATCTGACACAATCCTTTTGGCTGCGAATAAGAAAAATTGTATGCATATGTAACTGCAAAAGGTGAATTTGACCAAGTTTAACTGGCAATGACAGAAGTAAAAAACACACCGAATTAGAAAGATTCTGACCTTTCGCTCTTAAAAATCATTCTACTCAACACACCTTGATACAAACCTAAAAAGGAGGACTATAAACATTGATCTCTAGAGCCTGTTGACAAGTAACAATATATTATGGTATGCAATATACAGTACTTAATATGTTAAACAATGAGTGAGTTCGATGCTGCTACCAAGCTTCTTTTTCCAATTTCTTAGTGGTTTGCCGACTATAAGTCACAGTGACTACAGAAAAATAACATTTGTTGTCTTTAAGTGAAATTTGGAAGCGATTAATTGCAAATGAAATGAGTTATTTATCAAAAAAGTCTAATGAACTTTGTTTTAAATATTTGCATGGCAACTGAATACTATCTTCAGCGTTCTTTTAACTTGATTAAAAATATTTTAATAAAGTGAATCCGCCATTATCAAATAAAGTTATTTGCAACAACACATGCCAAATTTGGAGGCAACCACTGATTGCAGTCAAAAGTTTACATTTTGGTCAAAACTTTGAGTAGATAAAACATTGATAAGTAAATCACAATAGTTTTAGCTAATTTTTAATTCACCTTTTACCGTGTTACTATTTTTTTTAGAAAATGGTAACATTTTTTTAAAAAACCAAAAAAAATTAAAAATATTTTAGCAGAATTAACTTATTGGCTTCAAACTGTAAGCAGCCGCATTTACTTCTTATTGATGGATGTGATAAACCTGCTTCTTTTTAATAAAACTAAATAGAGCTAGAACTGAGCCAGGAGTTTTCTACTCTCGGCTAATTAAAAGATCCATGGCATATACTATGAGCCTAAATATTAAAAAAACTCTAAATTTTTACACTTTGCAAAGTGACTAAATAAGATTTAGTTTTTTACAAAGAAACTCATCTTGATAATGGTTTCCTATCAGACCTCCTTGCTAGCTTGGTATAAATTTATTAATATGCAAAATATCAATAAATTGCAAAAAAATTCAAATAATATTTTTTGTGTTACAGGACTTTCAATAAAATTTATTTTGTAATAGTTTTATTTCAAAAAGTTATATAATAAAAAGATTCAGATGTTTACTAAATTTTGCTGCATTGTATTTACATGTAAGTCAGAGATAGCTTATATACTTACTGTGTAGTACAGTTCTCCAAGCCATTGCCATGAACTAAAGTCAATTCATCAGGCTGGAATGCTAAATTAACATACGTGGCTTCTTCAAGGTCCGCCTACAATTACAGCCATTATTCTTATTATAATACTTATTTCAGAAAGATCTGAAGAAGAAACAAACCAATGGCTTAAATTAAAATCTTCATTACCATATGGCTTCTGCCATTTTGTTGTCTTAAATTCACAAAGGTCGACAAATATTAGGCAGCATTGAAATATCATGGATTAGACCAGGGACGGCTAAATGATTTTGGTTATGATCCGCTACAGCCAAATCTGACAAATTAAGGATCCACAACGAGCTGAAGATGTACACTTTTTACCAGACATATACATGCAATTATTTGTGTACATCTTATAACAAGGCATCAAATATGATTTTAAAATGCTTAGTTTATATACATAATTTGACTAAAATTCAGTGAATTAATGTGCAGTAATAAATATGTCTGATATCAGAGAGAAAATTGATGAATGGGCTTTGACTTTACAATACTATCAAAGAGTGGTATTATGCTACTTAAAGCAACTCTTAAAGTTCATAAAGATGAGTATTCCTGGGCCGCGTTCTATGACTGGTTTTCACAAAATTCGTTGATGAGACCAATAACTTTACAAAAATTTAAAGGAAAGTTTACAAAAATCTTTTTAAACCAAATCTTAAAAAATACTTCAAAATATTTTTGGACAGTCTACTTGAAAGATCCACAGAAAAAACACAAAGATCTGGATTTGGATCTAGATCTACCATTTGGCTATAGCTAGACTAGACTATACAGTGCTGCTTTGAAAAAAAAGTCCTAGCCCATTTAAATAGTGACCCATCAAATAAGTTCAACTCATAACAAAGTTATGTCGGTAAGTACATAAATGTAGCATAACATATATATGGAGTTTTAGTTGGAAGCTGGTTAAGGTTGGTGATATGTCATATTTGTTTGGTACAACGCACAGATTTCACCACACACGAGGTATTGCTGTTTCATGCACTGACCAGCCATAGAGTGTACCAAAGCAAGAGTTGCTGTCTCATGCACTGACCAGCCATAGAGTTGACCAAAGCAACAGATTAGAGCTTAAAAAGGCACACATTGTCAATGTATGAGAGCTCCAGTGGCAAGTCTGAACGATAAATGTTTAATTAGAGAAAAACTGTATAAAAGGCCTTTAGATTTGTACATCATTTTTCGCAAAGCTTCTAAGTTCAAGGTTTTATACAAATCGAGCTGGCTTAATTCTGTAACAAGTCTGTATCCACCATAAAAACAGAGTGACAAGAGGTCCTTTTATCGGTTTAAGACTGCTATTAAATATTTTGTTCCTCTCCAAAAAGTTCTATTTTAGCATTGACAAAGAGCAAATGTTCAAAATTAGAAAAACAATTTTTTTTTGTAATTTATCAATTCTCAAAAAACAAAATTTTAAACACTATATGTCAAACATTTTATTTGATTTTAGAGGCTAGCTGTTACCCTTTTTTGCTTAGTTTTATAATTACTGTATAGATAATTTGACAAACGTTTCTGTTTGAAATGAAATTATTGCCAATAAAGTAATAAATTTATAGAAAAAAACTAACTTTTTTAAATTATCAGAAAATCTTTGACGAACCCGAAAGGTGCATGAAGGTGTCTAGAATTACCCTGATACTACTGCAGAAAGTAAATAAGTTATTACAGATCTACCTGAACATTTGTTATAACACTATTTCCTATATTATATAAAAGGTTTTGTCAAAATAAGATGTAGAGGTAGAGGTACATGCAAAAGTGCAGGTACGGAATACGCAGGTACGGAATGAATGCCGACTCACCATGTTTCTTCATCGCTTGCTGATAAAACAATGGAGAATGTAGCTTAGGAAACTCGCAGGGGCATAGCTATGCTATCATGAACCATATATCAGCACGAGGGCAATTTACTACCACTTGAATCCACTGTACATGCTCCAGAGACCCACTCAGTTATCTCTACGATTTGAAAACCTATACTCTCTGCGTAACTGTCTTATCTAGCTCGTGCTTACGCAACTCTAGCGGTATTGCACAAAAGCTAAGTGGGTTTTGTTTCCCATTCTAAACTAGCACAGTTTCAAGTACAATTATTTTAGTATGAAAACCTTTGCTCTATCATTTGTTCCTCTTATTCTGGATGTTTCTCTTGTAGCTGTATCAGTGAAGATGTATGTAACCGCATTGAAGCCGCTGGTAGAACAGCTTTTAGGGTTAACAGTTCAAGTTGAACCGTACTGCCGCTGTTCGCAATCCTTTGCAGGTTGAATGTGATGGCTGATTTGTTTCCTGCAAGGAGATACTGAGTGAAGCTAAGAACACTGCCACACTAACAATAACGTTGTGCTCTCGGCTAAGATGTCTGAATTTGTCAGGAGACATGCCCAGATGCTGAGAATAATTTGATTTTATATGTATTCTTTATCTTCACTGGTTACGCTATCCGCAATATTATTATATTAGCAACTTTTAAAACACTTTTGTTTAACTCACTCAATAATTTCTGTCTTCTCGTTATTCAGACATGTATCGAGAAACATTATTTTGATGATAATATGAATGCCAACAAAAAATTACACATACACACCAGCGGTTTTTGAAATTTCAACTCTGGCCTATTGCGTCTTGGTCTGTCGTTTTTATTACAAAGTAACGTAGAATTTTATTATTAGCATTTATGCTTTATATCCACTAATCTTGGGTAAGTTGGGCGAAGGTTCGCTTATCAGGCTAAAAAAGAGCTACCAGTCAAGGAGTTTGTACTTGCTAATTCAACATGCTTGTCACTTCTATTTAGTCATGCCATTTAGTGTATTGTTGGTGGAATAAATTTTGGGTAATTATTAATAAAAAATCTATTATTGCCAACAAACAAAAGAATTTTGATGACTTCCAACTGTTGTTTCTTTGGTTGTTGTAAATTAAAGATTGGACAATCAGCATATTTTAGACAAGTATTGTTTTAAATTGAATCAATAATTGTTTTAATGATTGAAAGATTGTTTTTATTGTCACATTTTGGCAGCAGTAATGACCAACTTTGATACTCAAACCTTTTGGCAATTAATTGAACTTTACGCTTTGACAGAAACAAGATTGTTAATAATGATGAAACATTTAAAGAATAGAGAAAAGAGTTCCTCGGTTCAACACCTAAACATATAAAAAGGTATAAAATTAGTGACAGACAGTTAGGGCACAGACTACCAACATCCTCTCTTTCGCTATAGTACTATTTGACATACTTTTTCAAGCCTTCGAGTAGAAATTTAAATTCTTTTATCGAAATCTAGGCTGCATAAACACCCCTATTTCATGATGTGATATACATAATTGGTTGCTTGAACACCTGAAATGCCAACTAATGCAACCACACCAAACTATTTTTCCCTTGTGAATACAGATGTGGTATCCTAGCAACTCATAAACAGTGTCTGCAATGTTGACTCTAGCAAGGAGTGGGCGATCAGTAAGTTATTGTAAAGTAATTGAATGAACTCGGCTACGCTGAAGTGTTTACTGCTACTATTTAGCTAAGCATGGTTATTGCAGTTTGTCTGTGAGTAAAGTGATAGAGACACAAAAGGTTCATTATAAAAGGCCTGCTGGTCATCACATAACAGACCGAGAGCTGATCTTTAGAAACAGACTAGACGAAACTAGAGTCAGTATGGTGACCCTAGGCTACATTAGGTTCAATAGAAGTAACTGCAACCAACTAACAATAATAACAATTATTACGATATTCAGCCTAAGATTCAATGTATATACATTTCATTGGCCATAGTAAAACCAAGCTAATAAAGACTGGTGTTTCCTGTACCGCAGCGTGTCAGGGCTTGCTCTGTCGGTGATTATTCACAAATCATATGGGCACATTAATGATGAGATCACCGAGGCAAGCAAATATGTCATTAAACAATGCAGCAGTCAAACTTTCCAATATTTGTACTGTGTCCACGATGACCAATGTCTGTGCAATGTGTATTACTTCAGCAATTTTCATCGGCTGTCACAGATTTCTCTTCATGATAGTTGCTGCGGGACTAGTTTTCCATCAGGTAGCAGAAGCTTTAGCAACTGCGACATATGACAGGAAGACGATATCACAGACGATTCGATGGTATGAACTCAGAAGGGTTTATGATGGTGTGAACAATGTTATCACAGACGATCACCGATGATCATTTAACCAGTTATTTGTAAATATCAACATAGTTGCTAAAGCAATCAATGACACCAATCAAAGAGCATTTCTTGACCAAATCATTGTTATATTTCCTCAACTGAAATATTTTCGTTTCAGCAAAAATGAAAGCAAATTTTTATAATAATTTCAAAAAACCTCATTTCAGACTTGTTAATTACAAAAAGATGATTGATAATAAGCAAATATAGGATTAAAATAAATAAGGCATGCATTTCAAATATAAAGACCAAATAGAAAAGCAGTGACTAGCCAATAGTAGACCGTCTAACATCAGACTAGCCAATAGTAGACCGTCTAAGATCAGAGACGAGCCATAATAAAATTATAAAGCCAGGGGCACAGAGCTCTGATATACACAATCATCCGATGGTGGAATGGACCAATCAGATAATCCGTTTCATAAGTTTTAATAGCATGAACTATGCCAACAGCGCAGGTTTCAGGAGACATGCCAACCCTGGCCTTGTTCTGTTGAGCTGCAACAAGAAACAGACAAGCAATTCACAAGAAATTCCATTAGAATGCCAACAACTAAAACTAACAATCATGAAGACAAACAAAGCTGCATTCTTACTGTCGTAGATGTTTTCGAGAACATGCTTTACCCAACGACTACAACGTAGCCTAGGAGGAGTCTTAAAGGAATTCCACAGAAGTAAACGCATAAGCACCGATGAGGAAATTATGTTGTGCAAGAATATCTCTACTTGGCTTTTCAGGCAATAGAAATTATGAATTTATGAAAAAAAATTTTAAAAATATTAAAAATTTATGAATTTATTTTTCTATAAAACATATATAGATATATTCTAATTAGTCTATATATAAGACATATGGACTTATTAAAAAAATAAATTTCCATTAAGTTTTTCCATTTCTAAAATTTCCATTAATTTCCAGGCAATCAGCTTAGAAATCTTTGCATTGACGTTTTAAAAATTCGCTCGCTGTAATCGTAACCACGTCATCACTATTGAAGTGGGTTCCCCTTGGAAGCTATTTAACAGACACAAACAGGTAGAAGTCAGATGGTGCAAAATAAGAACTGTTGGGAGGACGTGGTAGCAATTCCCTATGGAATTTGTTGATTGCTTCTATTGTATAGGTTGCTGTATTTTCATTTAAGCTAACTGGAAAGCATTCCGTTTATAGAATGTTTGACCGCGCTTACTCAAATATAGGAACATAAAATATCAGAGATAGTTGATGTTGACTTTTTAAGTGTTGTAGCTTTAATTTAAAGGTTGCAACAAGTTCAAACAATGGTGTGTGACAAAGTACAGAAAACTAGCGTTGCTCGGTAGTACACGATCGAAACAGCTCCTTCAATTCAATCATTGTCAACAGTTGAAGCTATTTAGTAATGTCAAAGAAGGCTCAACAAAGTGCTGAATTTAAACCCAGTATTCTGGCAGTTGCCACTGCAAGAGATCGTCATGTGTAATAGCTATTCCCTAAATTATTCTGCAACACAGCAAGGTGGTCAAGTAGCTCAGTCAGTAGTGTGACTGGATAGTACGCTGACTACTACGCTGAATATCAGAGTTCAACTCCTGGTCAATGTATTACTTTTGCTAACTCCTTAGAGTAACTTCGGAAGGATGGATAGACTGTTATTATAGTAAAAATTAATGTATGAGATGATAACTCCAAAGTTGAACAAGCTTTGCTGATTCATTAGTGTCCTAATCTTCAATAAGAATGCTGGAAAGTTTCACTATTTGTCAATCTTTTATCCACCCAACTCCATTAATGTAATAGAGTTTAGATGCTGCTACACTCCTTGTCATTAAAGTTTTGACTGTGTATAACTATAACCATACTTACTCTAATCACAAACAAATTATTTTTCAAGTCTAAAACAAAAAACTTGAAAATTCGCTAACGGCGGTGGATGCAAGATGATGGAAACAAACTGACCAACTGCTAGTTGTCCAAAGCAACTGCGTCATAGCTAAACGCTACCTTCATACTGTTACCAAATAATTCTCAATTGATGTTGTAGTCATTATTCAAATTATCAAAATGTGCCTGATTTTTACTGCATAATTTTCTTGCACTACTACTAGTACATTTAAAAGCTGCCATAAATAGCTGTCACACACATGCCTTGCCAGCTTAACTGGCACAGCACCGAGAATATAATAACATATCCTCGTCACGAGTTCATGTGACTTAACATAATTATATACAGTGTACATTGTACATGTCTCAACTCACTCACAGATAAGACTTATCTTACCATGAGACCATGAGAATATAACTCCGACAACAACTTCAAAAATTGTTAGCAATCGTAGGTCAAAATAAACAACATGAGTAGTTAGAGTGTAAGCAATTCTGTTCGAAGCAGAATGTATTTGAAGCTGTGTGAGCAATGACTGATCATCAGCTATTAGATTCAGCTGATTTGAAATGCAAGTGACGCCTTTGACCAACAACATAAATTACATGCAGGAGTTCTTTTTTGTTAAAAAGGAGCACACAGCCTGAACCATACTGCACAGCTTGTAGAAACTCATTATGATAACTATATTCCTGTACAATAAATTTATCAAATTTAAAATTCTATGGTAGAAATTTGATTATAGTTTCAATTTTAAACAGCTCACAAATAAGTGATTCTTCTATTGACAGGGAATCTTTGCTCAAACAAAAACTGACATTCAGTGAAAATTAATGTTTTGATATTGTATTAACATACATTTATTAGATGTTTGCTTAACGGCAAAATATTATTAAAATATTTGCCTGTAATTGTATCTTAAAATGAAAATATATAGCTATAATTAGTCAAAAATTTACCACCTTAACAATTACTGAAATAATGTTGCAGTCAAACTTTTAACAGAATTGGGTGCAATGCTGTGAAACATCATATAATGAGTTGTCTGCTCCTTATTAATAATGACTATAACCTAATTGCAGACAAATCTCAATATTTCCCACATCCTTCCTACCACAATATTCCCACTTTGTGTAGCCAAGAGGTTGGCTACACAAATGGCAATATGCTTGTGACAAAGTCAATGTCACAAAGGCCAACATCCCTACATAGTGAGACTGTATAGATCAGTTTGTGCGTTTGATGAGTAATGAAATGACTCATTTAACGCATTTTGATTCATTGATCTCTTTCTATTTTCATCTATATTAATAATATCCCACTGTGTCTGTCTGTTAGTCCATGTGAATACTATGCATTTCCACACTTTTTCGGTTGATTTCATTCAAACTTCACATGCATATGCTCTGTACCTTCCGCCAGATTGCAAAAATAGTTGGTTTCAAAACACCATCTGGTTCCTGAGAAGCCAGCCTCTTGAACACCGACCTGATTAGAAACTGAAACATGGGCCGTCGCAAGTATTAAGGAGAATTTCCCTCAATGAACATGTTCATGGATTGGCATTGTGAAAGCGTTGTTGAATGTGTTGCAATTTTGTGTTGAAATTCTACATGTATTCTGCAGGTTATCTAATTGAGAATGAATGGCTTAATGCTAGTTAGTAATAATATAATTCCAGCGTAAACCACCTTTTGGTAATTTTAAGAAACATAAAAATTGAACAGATTAATAATAGAATTAACCAATGAGAAGCAAATGACAGTGACACATATAACTCACATATAAGAAGATCTCCACTAATACGTTTTCCTTTGCCTGACAGTGTTGAGTGGGCGATGGCAGTTGAGACATAACTTGGGCTTACAACGAGAACATCAATATTGTGTCGCTTGTTCTCACTCCTGAGGCTATCGGAGAACGCTTGGAGAGCATGCTTGGTTGCACCGTCTATCCAACAATGACAGTCAAGAACACCATGACAAATATAATTGATGCTGCCACATGAAGACTACCAAATGCACTGCCAATAGTGATACTTGTAAGCACTCGGGCTGCCAAAATTAGTTCCTACGGACGGACGATGACTGATGAGTTTACTGATAAGCTTGGCACCAACGAAGAAATAGGCCGTAGATGAGTAACTGACCAAGAATTCTAAACATCTGATGTTTTTAATAGCTGAAGACAATAGTCTGTACAGATTTTATCACATCGCAAACATTTTTATTTGCTTAATTCATGTAATATATGTGTATGACACAAATATAAATGTATGTGGTGTGATCAGATCTGTACAGGTTATGATCTTCAACCATTAACAAAATGAAATGTTCCGAATTTAGACTACATAATCATTCAGAAACATAATTTTACGGCTGTTTGATTTACATGTTTGAAATCAGGACAAAATGAGGATTAATTTAATATATAATTTATGTCTATTGACTAAGTTCTCAATGAATAACAATGTTTCAACTGAGAATTTTAGTTGTCAAATGAAGAGGTGCTGTTTAATTCGCACACCACTGTGTGTGAGGAATGTAAACTTCGACTCGAATATAGACTTCAAACCTAAAGTGAACGTTGACAATCAAAGATTCTCGAAACATTGAAAGGAAAATGTAGAAAATATAAAAACATACAAGTTCAGTTCACCTATAGTTATGTTAAGCAATGAGGTACATCTCTGCTAACACCGCTGCCCTGCACATACTAGCTGATAAAAGTAAAGTGATAATACAAGCTGCTTTATTTTTATTTTATTTTTATTTACTGTTTAATTTGCTCTCTTACATCTCTCTATAAGGCATTCGTTTTGAGCTGTCGAGCAAAATAATCCATCACAGTGAATTCTTATGGGAACACCTGACTCATATAGGGCGCTTGTAATGTACAGATGAAGTCTAGAAACAAACTACAGTCGACCCTCCTATAACGAAGACCTATTACATAAATGTCACATAACATAAATAATTTATGCAAAGTTGTTGCTTCGTACTACGTAAAAAATTCCATATGACGCAAAGTGTGAAGTCGGTAGAGCTTTTAAAATTCTATTTGAATATCGTGCAGCTCGTGGTTAGCCTTAAAAAGATCGCTTTCTCTCCTGCCACAATTGGGCGAGAAAGCGACTTGCAGGGGTATCTCTATTATATATACTAGTACCCTAGCTGTCTAGTTCGTCAAGCGGGTCAATCGTCCATATGTAAATCGTCAAGCGGGTCAATAAAGTACAAATACAAAGTAGCTGAGAAATTATTCGGTGTAGGCGATAGTGTGTTGGTCTACCGATCTAAATATCACGAGTTGGAGTCACGTCGAAAGCGGTTTTTTATTATTTCGAACCTTTTCAACAAATAGATATACACCAATCTTCTTATAGTGAAGTTGGATTTTGTTTTACTTTATTTTACACATATAGAATGTTATTATTGTTTTCATTTTGAAATATGTCCTCACTGTCTAGAATAAAAAAACTTGAAAAAAAATTGACTAAGAAGGCACGCGTTCTCCTTAACTCATTGTAAAATTACCCCAGTCATGAACCGAGTGAAAATGATGAGAAAAAGGAGAGACGTTGTTGATGCAAGTCAATAATACTACAGTTACGGTACGATTATTAAATTATAAAGTGAAATCAAATCTTTTTCCTTTTTGAAGGACCAACGAGATGGGTTTGGGAAAATCTTAAAAAGGATTAGGAAGTTTAATTTACTGTTCGTATAACGTAAAATCCATATAACGTAAACATTTCCAGAATGAACGTTGTACGTTGCAGAAGCGTACCATACTTTTCGGACTATTAGCCGCAGCCCTATATAAGTCGCATCTGCTTTATTTTCAAAAAACCGATAATAAAACCATCAATAGGCCGCACTTTTTGTATAGGCCGCAGAACTCATGATGGCGCTTTTAACACGGCAGCAACTTGGCTGGTTGAAACAGAACAGTGCCATTAGGCACTGTTCCGTAATAACCGATGATTTTTCACCCAGTGCCTAACGGAACAGTACTGTTAGGCATTATTTCGTTTTTTCTTTCACCGCTAAAAGCGCACTAACCGAAGATTCCGGTTAATGCGCCCTAGCGGTGAAAGAAAAAACCACAGAATAGCCGCACCCTTATATAAGCCGCATGGCTCAAAACATAAAAAAAGTAGCGGCTAACAGCCCGAAAAGTACGGTATACTGTACATTCCAGTGACTGTAACAGCTTAATATGTATAACAATACTCACACGCTGATCCTCCTGGAAGAGCTATCCTCCCCTGTATTGAGCTAACAGCCACGATTGTCCCACCTCCCTTTTCTATCATATGTGGCAGTATGCCTGGAAAAGGTTAATAGAACTAAATAATAACAGAATTTAGTATCAGTAGAAATAGGGTTGCAATCTCACTTAGTGTAATGGCCGACATCAAATGTAAGAAGGTAAAGGTTACAAATGAACACGATTATAAAACCTAGCCTTGGGGCAACATTATGTAAAAGCCAAACACTTGATATTAGCTATCGGAAAAACCATAATTGAAGCCATCGGAAAAAACCATAATTGTAGCTACCGGAAAAAACCATAATTGTAGCTATCTGTAAAACTAACACTTGATGAAGCTATCTGTACAGCTCTCCCTTAGTGACTGCTATCTGTGCAACTCTCCCTTAGTAACAGCTACCTGTACAGCTCTAACTTAGTAATAGCTATCTGTACAGCTCTCCCTTATAGTCTGGTGGCCACAGGGCATTATCGTGTCAACAGGTGGCAGAAGATGGGGTCTATAGTAGCTTGACACTTTTAACATGTTTCTAATTTATTCATTACTAATTTAGTTTCCTACCGCTATTTTAGTTGATAAGCTAAGAGTAATTTGCCATTAAATGGTGAGTAGTTATACAAAAATAAATTTTTTCTTACGCCGTGTGCAGTCAGTCGGACCAGCCAATCAGAGCCGTAGACCAACATTTACGTCATGTTGTAGTACGGGGGTATTAAATTACCCCGATATCAATTAGGTTTGTTGACAGTTTCCTGTCTCATCGAGCGACCGCCCGCCTTTGGAGTAATGATCGAAAACTTTAATTTACTAATTATCCCGATTTCCAAAGCTAGCTGTCATGGATTAAATAATTCAATATAATCAACTACCACATTCTAATAGATAAAAGGTTGTTCAACGATCTAACACGTTCAACACTGCATCTTTATGGCAAGTCTGATTCTACAAGTGAAGCCGACGCCAGATACAGGTTGTTCTCATCAAGGACATCTTATGAAAAAAAAACCTTCCACCGAGAGGGTTCTCTCCGTCGGCATTTAATGATGGTCAATTACTAAGCAGCAATACAGCAGTGGAAAATTCAACCATTAATGGTGCCCCCAGATCCCACAAACCATGTCTGGAGTAAAGATGATGATGAGATTTCTGGGCAATGCTTTCCTGGTGAGCAAAGAGCTATTCCTAGGCAGCTTGTCCAATGGACCAGCTGCTCATGCAAAAAGAGTTTGCACAAGTCTATGCGGCTGTGTAGAGTGCAGTAATGAAATGACTGATGAGATTGAGGATGGTAATCAATTAGACGGTGATGATGAGCTTTAAGATTATAATTATGTAATAGTTTTATTAAATACTTTGCAATATGCTTTCTAGAATCAATTAACAGTTTTTGATGTATCATGATAAACAGACTATGTACTTTGGTAAACATGCTATATAATAATCATACTAGTCTTCATAAGTCTTCATAGTCTTCATACTAGTCATCATAAGTACTAAGATACCCATACAAAGACATGATATTAATTAATCATCCAGAAAGTTGGTTGTCATCGAACATACTGCACCACACATTTCGTCATACTGGTTACATTCAACATTTCAACCATACATGGCTTCAAAATACTGCATGGTTTTAACATGGTACCAGTACAATAAATCTAAAGCTAAGCCAGAAATTTCGCATATTGATGTCAGTTAAATAAAAAAGAAATAATTTTAATAATAATAATTTCATTTAAAAGATTAAGTTTACATTAGATTTGTTAGTTAGTCTGCGTCACAACCAGTGTACCCAATGAGGTATACAGTACAGCCTGTCAATCAATAGTTGTACAGGTATCAATGTAACGAGTATGAAGAGGGTTTCTGGCAGATCAGTGGTTAAGGTGATGGCGAGAAATGTTTGTCATATCAAGTCCCTGGCGGCCGACTACAATGTAAAGAATCGCATCCATTAGAGACAATGAGTTCAAAATACAAAATGATCATATAGACATATAAGAGCTGACATACATTTATGGTGCAATATTTATCGATCATAACCTACCCGAAAAACGATCTATCAAAGCATGTAGCAATAAATTTAAAACTTGAAAATAGGAAGAGCAACAATACTGATTTGAACGTGTACGCAATGTGCATAGCCCTACATAAAAGTAATAGATGTACCCCCTTTAGCTTTAACCACAACAATAATTAGTTAACTCATACATCGCATACTTCTGTAAGGTAATAATTGATACGTAAGCGCTATAACAATACAATATAATACAATTGATTAAAATACAACAAAATATGTATTAATATATATTATATGACACAACATAATGCAACATATCAATCCTATAACACAATTCAAATCAGTTCAATACAACATAATACAGCTATTATAATACAGTACAATAGAATATAGTGTAATAACACAATAATACAGTACTGATAAGTTCTGCATGACACAATATAGTAACTTAAAACTAACCAAACCATCAGTTAAATAACCATCATACATTTGCATAAAAGTACTACACTTTGTGTTGATATTGGTTTGACGTTTCAAAGAGCAATACAGTCTCCAATTTTGTAAATAGACGAGCTAAGTCTTAATAAAAATCAGCAGAGGCATTCTATATTACAAATAGTCCAGTATTACTGGTTTATTAAAAAAATACCCAATCTAGGTATTCTATTTATGAAGCCCAACAATATAAGTAGCTTATAATGTTATGTAGTGCTACCGTTTTAGCCTAAAAATTAAACAAATTGAGTTAAGCTATTTAGTGTATGAAACAGTGAGTGTCTAAAGACACAGCAACAATACCTACGACAGAGAGTAGTTTATTGTATAGTTTGTAACCAATATGTAAAATCTGGACTGAGAAGTTTGACTTGAGAGTTTGATTCATTATAATCAACACCTATCACTTATTGATCCAACTGACTGCAGTACACAGTGAAGGAAACGCAAGATTTTCAATAAAGCAATGCATTTAATCTTTGATTAATTATTCATAAATATTAAGTAAATGAGTTTGCTATCATCTCACCTTTTTCTTTTTCAGGGGTTTGAGATTCTTTGCAACTTGAGAAGCTCTTTGTTATTTCGACTCACTAGCAATCTTCCTCAAGCATTCAGTGTAGCATTTACATACGACTAACACTGCGAGCTGCGATCTGACTGTTTGTAGATGGTGCTCTACATCTCATAAAAACTTTGGATTATCGCTTTTTTTCCGTTAGTAAAACTTTGTTGACTTCTTAGCATGTTAAACTTGATTATAATGAATTATGTAACCGATAATAGCTAGCTGTGGTAATCAATTTAAATAGAGGATACTAAATTTGCGCTACTACTAACCGACGTATACGGCAGTTTCTAACACGGAACAGCGGAAACAGACTAAGGGCACAAATGTTATCGGTGAAAGCAAATACGCCCCGTATTAAACAAATGCATAGATTTATGTTTACCTAGCTGATTGGCTGATTTGGCTAATTGCGCATGGCGCAAGGGAAATCTCATTTATGTATTTCTACCCATCTTTTAATGGCAAATAATCACTGCTTGACAAGAATAATTCCGGTAGGTATAATAAAAAAGTTAGCAAATGATTTATTCTATCCATTAAATCTAAGATTCGTTATACCCCATTGTCGTGCCACCTTGGCAAAAAACCGACACAAAAATGCCCTGTGGCCACCAGACTATTAGTGACTGCTATCTGTACAGCTCTAACTTAGTAATAACTATCTGTACAACTCACCCTTAGTGACTGCTATCTGTCCAAAGTAGTTGATATTCATAACCTTCTTGAAGGTGTCCAGCTCGGCATCAGCTATCTTAGCCCGGCATCCTATGCCTGCGTTGTTAATGAGAATATCTACTTTGCCATATATGGATATCATCGAATCACAACGGCTAGGGATGGAAGAGTGGTCCTCGAGGTCAAGGAAGAAGGGTGTCACACTGTCAACCGGTACCTAAAGATTTTTGCACATGTGGATTTACAATCATTATCAGACATAAAGGGGAAGTCTGCAAAATCGCTTGCCGATCGTGGGCGGAAATGTGAATTGATACAAAGCAACTAAATTTGGGAAACACACAACAAGGCCATGAATATGTACGATTTATGGCAAAATGCCATAAAACTTGACCGGTAGAAAAGTCGAGTTTTACTTTGTTACAAGAGAGCCAGCAGTGTTTAAAAATTGCTTATGTTACAAAAGTTAAAACATATACAACCAATTGTGTTTGAGCTGAATGAAATGGCCAATATCAACTTTAGCAACTAGTGATGTCATTTCAGCATGGATTTTTCTTCTGCGCATTTTAACTGAGATCAATTTTTGTTGATTCTAATCTTAAAACATCCTGGCAGTCAGATCACCTTAAGCATAAAAAACAATCTGAAATTTTTAGAAAAAATACCTTTTTGATAATTTCTGATAAAATCCACAAAAATTTTGATATCCTTGATAAAAACAAGAAGGACATCTAGAAAATGACAATGAAAACAAAAACTTCTACTAAAAACATCGCGGATGTTAAATAACACATATTTCATATATAGTAAAAAATATCACCACGCTTGTTTGGCCATTGCTGCCACAAAGGCACTTGACAATCACGAGTGACATGTAACAACAGGTAGTGTAACCACCCTCAAGGTATGGCTACACAGAGCAACGAAACCTGTATCTCGCATAGTCAACGCACCGACTATGCACCTGTAGCTCTACATCGATAAAAATGAAAACTGACACACCTGTGATAGGCTGAAATAGTCGATCATAATGACCTTGATACAATTCAATTAGTTTCTAATGAAAGCTAGCTAGTTGCTTCCAAATTTGACCTTCGACTTAGTTGATCATTGACCTCTATTTGCAGCGGCTAGTCCCACAAACAACTACAGTAGTCCCTCATTTTGCAGGGATTAATTGGGACCGGCGCCCTTGCTGGTCCCAATTAATTCCCAACAAAAGGAAGATCCAATAGATTTCTAATAAAGTTACTTTCTATTAATTGTATGCATGCTCCCCTTTTTTCAGGCTCAGACAATTTAGATGGTTGATGGCATTTAAGAGGCTTGGTGAACGGTGTCACAAGCACTTTACACTTTTACAAAACGTAACCGGAAAACAGCGAGCTGCAGCATCCACTATCACAGTGATGCTCACGGAGGGATCTCACTGAGCCAGAGTATGAGAGAGACATATATTTCAGTTTTTTTATTTGTTATTCATTTTCTTTAATTTTTAATATTTGAATTAACTTTTTTCACCCGGCGATGAACTGAAGCTGCGGAAGCTGAACTGCAAAGTAGCTATGAATTGTCGAATACAAACACGTGGACAAATGAAAGATATGAAAGCTACCAATATAAATTGGAAATGTTTATGAAACATGTCAGATAATTTTTAGTGATTAAATACGCTAAAATCCTTTTTCTTCAGTCGTTTAATTCATTTCGTGAGCTTGAAGTAGCCTGTAAGCTTGTACTTTACAGTTTTCATTGTTAGTGAATAGCGTTCTTTCTCGGGGCAAAATACAGAGTCGCACAAACGCGAGTGAAATCACAAATCTCCGCTGATTCATGTTACAATACAATTATTCAGAAAATACTTCAAAAACAGTGAAATCCAGCAAGGATGTCATGACCTTCACATGACTGAGGCCATTTCTGATTGGTCAATCTATTTACCAACATGAAACATCATTTAGCAGTGTCGGTGTGTGTGTAGCAACAAAAAATATGTACACAACGCATAAGCAATACATATTGTGTAGCCAAGGCTTTAAATAAAGCAGGCAATTGGACACAGGCTATTTCCAAAGACCTGGCCTCATCACCTATGAGCTCTGATTCTTTACCACGAATCTCCAGAATTTTGAGAGCTCACTCACAGCAGTGATGAATCTTTTATAAACCAAGCAGAAAGCGAATAGAGCAGACTGCCATCGTGGAGAAGCAAAGGTCACAGGGTCACTTACTTACCTTGTATATCTCAACTAGCTCTCCTTTCAGCCTTTCCAGCTTGTCTATGCTCCTTGCAGCCAGCACAACCTTGCAGTTGTTTTTTACAAACTCGTGAGCTAAGGCTACAAAAATATCACTTTTGTACATATGAGCTTTCCTACTGAATAGTTTAACTAGTAAAGCTAAAATGCCTTACAATATATAATTCTTATTAAATATAATACAAGAAATAAAAATGCCTGCGCTGCCTGCTTGCAGCAAAGCAATTATCCAGAATGAGACAAATATCATTTTAAAAATCTATTCCTATTTCGGAAACCAGATTGTTATGAACCACTAAAATGCAACAAAATTTTTTTCCAACTAAGTGTTGTTAGAATGGCTTGACTCTGAGCAGTGCACCGTCAAATTGCAGTGTAATGTGACAAACGAAAGTCGGTACGCATGCTGCTCTTTAGTTTGTAAGGCAGTCTCGTTGACATCTGAGTGCCATGTTTATTCATAATCACATCAGAAACACCACAATTTTGGTTGGCCACAAAATAGTACAAATAGTTGTGTTAACATACACAAGTTAACATGTTAACATTTTAACAAGTTAAGATACACAAGTTCTAGCTTTCTCGACTTGTAGAGATTTAAACTTTTCCCCCAAGAAATCATGTTCACTATTTACTATTCTTGCCCAATCTCGTATCTTCAGATTTTCATTGAAACCCTAGCCATCCCTTCACCATGTGTATCCCTGCTCTTGAACCATACCCTAGCCATCCCTTCATCAGATATATCCCCTGCTCTTGAACCACACCCTAATCATACCTTCACCGATACCAGAACTAGCTCCGGTGATAACAACGACCTTTCCAGCTAACTCCTTTTTCTTTTTCAAGAGAGCTCGAAGGACCCAGACAGCGACAGCAGCACCGACAGCAGACAGTCCGAGTTGGCTGTAAGTCTTTGGTATATATGGCTCAATGTACTCCTGTGAAAGTAGAAAAAACATTCTATGATCATGGAAAATCGAGCAGAATGTCGGGGAAAAGTTGTTCACCTATGCAAGTTCAAGGTCATATGATAAAAGTGAAGGCTGCCAACATCCTCCTAGAATACGATTCAGTTGAACCTCGACATATAATCAATGACCTCCATGTTCAACTTGAGATAGCTGATGTAAAATGTGAGCATGCAAATATGAATGTGTGATATGGGAAGAAACTGTGAAATGGGAAGAAACTGTGAAATGGGTAGAAACTGTGAAATGGGAAGAAACTGTGAAATAGGAATAAAAAGTGACACTAGGGAGAGTGGAAGTGATCAATTAAAATTTAAAAATAAACTATAAAAACGTAAGTTATGTAAAAAAAACATAATAATTTAACGTTCACACAACCTGTGCTCTTTATTCTCATCACCCCCTTCACATAGGCATCTCTTCTCCTGTATCGATAAGGCTACACCTCAATTCCCCTGTTTTTGCCAACAATATAATATAACTACAAATTCCACTGTCATACAGCCCACGACCAAAGTAATAATGGAAAAAAGAAAGGGTACTGTTGGTTGTTGAAAAAGTAGTTCTCAGCAGGAATTGACAGAGTATAATGTAAATGAGACTTGTTTGAGATGGTATAAAATAAATTTGAGAGAGCACGACTCTAAAAAGGCACAACAGAAATAACAGAAATGTAACAGAAATAAATATTAATAAAATAATTAATCAACTATCTCAAACTTATGTTTTACAATAATAAAATAAATATTAATTCAAGCTGTAGACCTAAACTACTGTACGTAATTTAACTAACAACAGCAATAATGAAATATGTTTATTATAGCTCTGAAATGCAATATTACAAGTAAAATATATTGTAATATACAGTTTGAAAGTTGGTTGTGTTAAATGCAGAACAGTTTTGACAACGATATGTAACAGAAATAAATAAAGTTAAACGGCAAACTGATGCGTAATATACAGTTTGAAAGTTGGTTGTGTTGTGATGAATGTAGAATGGTTTTGACAGCGATATGTAACAGAGAGCAAGCGTTGGCATTTACGCGTCTGGAAGTTTTATGCAAACTGGAGTGAAATAAAGAAATATTCTTGTCATAAAAGGGCGTTGTAGTAACGCCATACCTTGTAGATAAGATGTAAAGAAATCTGGCTGATGTCCTAGATAATTTGAAAAACCTTCGGTAATTGGACAAAAACGTAGGCTGATAAACTGTGTACCACATTTTCGTACCTGTAAATCGGTCTACGCCTCAAACAGTACACAAACAGTACACAGTAAACAGTTCTACTACCTGTCGCACGGCTTTATTGGCGTTTCGTAGGTCGGTCTAAACTATTAATAAACCAAGCCGTTCAAGCGTTTTGTGGCGATTTGTGGCAAGACTTTATCGTTCTATTCTCTGTCGCTCGGCGTTTCAATTTCCGGTCTTAACTTTTATTAAACGAAGCTTTTCAAGCGTTTTGTGACGATTTTCGTCCTAATAAATCTGTCTATTTATGTATAATCCGATCAGATGGGTTAGTTTTAGGAATTTTCGGTAACCTTTCAAAGGCTTGGTAACATATTTAAATAGGTTTATATGCGTTTTGTATCATTATTATACTTAAACGACTTTACTGAAAAATAGTTAAATTTGTTGATAGGATTTCATTTCAAGGGTTTGGTGACGGCCGTTAACGGATAATTTTTCGGGAGTTGTGTGCACATGTGCATTTATCATAATTCTCCCAATCAATCGTTTCACTCTTGTTTGGTCGTGGGAAAATACTTTTATTCGTCAGAATTTAATTTATTGAGTTTCTTACCCTGTATTTGATTACCGGGAGCAGCCACCATTAAATTTTTGAACTGTAAAAAGAAATAG
The DNA here is from genome assembly GCF_963576615.1 of Watersipora subatra. Taxonomy (NCBI): domain Eukaryota; kingdom Metazoa; phylum Bryozoa; class Gymnolaemata; order Cheilostomatida; family Watersiporidae; genus Watersipora; species Watersipora subatra. The sequence goes on from NC_088709.1 coordinate 66,537,037, forward strand.
ACTAAATATGATGTATTCTCGGATGAAGGAAAAATTGAAAAAGCCTAACTTCATTGCAAAATACAGTGTTTTTAAAATGCTATTTTTTTTAGCTTCAAACAGACATTCTGGCTTTCTCATGAGTTCTCGTCTCTCTATTCTTAGGTAGTCTTGGCTCTCTCCTCTTTGCAGATTTCCGCAATTTTTTTGAGTTACATTGGCATTGGTGCACGGGAGACTTGTTGTATTACTAGAATTGCTGATTTGATGGAATTCGTTTGAAAACATGGTTTTTCTGCAAGTGCACCACTTCAGTATTGATGATTAGCTGTCGCGGATCTAGTTGATCTATAATTTCTTTAATGACGGTTGCTGCGGGGCTAATATTTCGTTGTTTCCGAGACCTCATTTTATAATGAAAATGCTGTGCCGCGGAAATTCCTTTATAGTACAGTAAATCAAGAATGGATTTGTGATGGTGTGAACAATGTTACCGCAGACGATCACCGAAATGTTGTGTGACTCACACTGACAGCGATATAGTGTGAACCAGCCTTTAGTGAACAGATGAACTGGTGACTAATGAAAATATAGATGAGTTGTCTTACCATGTTTGCCTCCCACTCTAGGTTTCAGCACCTTTGAGCTTCAGATGCTGAATAACCAGTTTTTATGTTAGGACGTACCTGCAATCAGAGACAAACTATTGATAGTCTAATTGCAATTTTTTGTTTGACCAGCAATACAATTAGCTAATTTTACAAATGAAGCATGTTACTTGTGTATAATGTTCATTCTTGCAGTATCACACTAAATAAATATCGCGTACAAGTAGTAACACCACAATCTCATAGCAAATAGCATAAATTGTTTAATCACAGTGCAATCAGGTTTAAAAAATAGTTTTTTTTACTCAGGTTAGTAATTGCTGTAGTTCCAGTAGCTGTCACACAAAGTGTTAGAAACATTAATATCATTATAAAAACATTTTAATCTAATCAGTTTTAATCTCTGATTAGATTATTATGTTTAAAACAATAGGTCAAGTAGGTCAATAGGTCAAGTGAATTCCGTACAAATATGGGAAGACGTGCATGTCTCTATATAAATTATATTATAACAAACCTTAATATGAATATATTTCCGAATCCATTTTTTGGTGAAAAACTTAAGGAGAAAATTCAACTAAGCTTACTATCAATGGATGGCTGATGACAGTTTTGTGACTTAACTACTATAAAAGCCAAAAAGCAAAATATTGCTTTGAAATATTATGGCTGAAAAACTAACATCATAATTTCATTTGAATTAGGCCAAAGTCCTTTTCAATGTAATGAAATAAATTGTAGTCAAACACCTGAAGTAGTTTTAATGCAATAAACACGTAAAGCTTGCAAACAATGCAATAACTCTGCTCTTAACGATAACATTGTGGCAATAAGCCATATATAAATAGTTTACCTTATTACAAAAAATTCACTCTTTTTTCAACTGTAAGTATTCATCAGTTTTTTTCAATATTTTGCATGAGTAAAATTTATGCAGCACGAGCCTAAAAGGCATGTAAAAATGTTTTATACGCCAACTTTAAAAACATGACAAAAATTACAGACTTAAAATTTCGATAAAATTAAAGCACTTTATGTGATCTGCAGAGCCAGTTTAACAACAAACTGTGCATGCTCTATTTTAGTCCAGTAGGAAAATTTTGTTGAGCAAAAATTAACAGAGTAGAAAGAATAATCGTTGATTTTCTACAAAAAATGTTTGCAGAGATTTCCTGGAAGGTACAGCAATTAGTCGTGACAGAACTTCAAGTCTATATGGGAAGGAGTTAGAATAAAAAGCATTTTGTGAAAAGGACTCAGCCAAAAAGGGCCATTAATAAACATGGTGCGTGTCTCTAACATGAGTTATCATAAAACGTTTTCGGTTTATATTCAGCAATGATAACTGTTTCAAAGGTTAAAAGCCAAAGGAGCTTATAAGACTCATAAATAGGCAAACCGGGAAGCCAGGATGTTAGTTTAATGCTTGAACAAAAATGAAAAAAGAGAAAAAAAATGCCAGCAAACAGCTAGCTGAATGATAGAAACCACGTGCAGAATGTAATAGAAAAAGATGAAGAATGAAAGGCAGGAGATGTCTGTGTAATGATGCAATAAACTTGAATAAAACAGTGCATAGTTCAATTGGGTGCATACTTCACTAATGGATATCAGCTGCATTCTTGAAAGCAAGACTTATTGCACATTAAAAATTAAGAAAAAGACTAATGCGCATATGAAGGCGCACATGTGAAAACTGAAGGAGTTCCACAGAAAAAGACTTGGAAGGCCTTAATGAAAAAAACCTAATATAAAAGTAAAGTGAGTTATTGACTGGAAAGAGTTGATAAGGAACAGCCAAATGAAAACAGAAAGCATCTCCAGTTCGTGGGTTTACCATTTATAACAATTCGCATGAGTGAGCTCGTCCACCTTCTACCAACCTCAGAGAAGTCAAGATCTTACATGGCGTGAAAAGTGGTAGGCCTATAGTAGAATAAACAGCTTATTCTGCAAACAGACTCTAGTTCAGATCAATACGCAAACACACCATATTATGCCTACACCGTTCGAATCACTACAGCGGTGGACAATTTAGCATGAGGGAGGCCGGCTGAATGATTACCTATTTGCTGTGTGTACATTTTTCCAAGTCTGTTGATCAAAATTTATATTAAATGGTAAAATAAATATGTATAGATATGCTACAAATGTATAGATATGCTACAAATTTATAAGCATAACCTTGCTACATTTATTGCACTCCTACACTTCATGTTACATATAGGCATTATTTACGTAAAAACTTCTAATGCACCTAAACATACCACTTATTTAGCCATGTACGGTAAATAACAATCAGCAGTAAATTTGATTTATTTAATCTCAATTAAACAAGCTATTGAATTATTAAAACAAATTTGCAGCACACAAAATTAAAAGCAGGTCCCTAAAAAACGCTAAACACTTTCTAGCACTCACAAATCTAAAGCCAACTTCCGGCAAACCTAGCGTGGGTTTTTCTTGCAGCTTTCGCAAGATTTACGGTTGCCAACCACTGACCTCTATTATCAAGGTTGCATTGGTCTGTGGTTCCAATAGAAAACAGATCAGGACACCGACCCGGATCAAGTTGCGCGACCAATGGAAGCATGGTAGGGGTTACATTTACATGTAACATTAAAGGGAATTTGTTTAAATTCAGCGAAATAGCCCCAACCTTCACAGAAATTAGCCAGCAAGCGTAGACAGTGTCTTGTATAGAAGCGATAATGTTTGTATTATGAGTAAAAATTGTAGTAACGATAATAACAATATTATATGGGTATAACCGTAGTGATGCAGTAAGAATATGATTCGTAGTTGATAATGTCGGTGTAAGCTGCGTGATCAAAATCTAAAGTTACTCAATAAAACGCGCTTTTTCTTATATCCGGTCTTGAGCTCTTCAGTCCGGGTGGATAAAATGTAGATTAAATACGAGAGGATATCATGCGTTAAATACGATAGTAATGCGTAAAGAAATTGCCATCGCCAGATTAAAAACAATTATTAAAGGTACTTACGGCTATACTATTACAATAAAAATAAGCAACTGATATTAATTGATAGTCTAGGTCAAGCAGTACCGAACAGTATATGACAGTTTAGGTCGAACGGTCTTCATCTATATAATTTCACTTCATCGCCCCCTCCTTAAAGTGGAGTCTGTCCTCGGACTCCGGGGAGATAACTTATCGCATGGGTCACGTAGTCTCTCCATCTCTCGGGTACCCGTCGCTCTCGCTCTGAGCGCCTTGGGCAAGGAGGAACCGCTACTTCCGGCTCACCCTCCTCATCACTAGCAGACTGATATGTCCCTTCTTCGGACCCCGTTTCTAACGATGGGATTTCTTTGTCTTGGACCGGCAGGGGAGTTTTTGACGGTGGGTCTATGATCTCCTGGTCTTACTGGACCGCTGCGTCGGGTACTTCTGTCTCGTCTGGGCCTGTGGCAGAAATCGAAAAAATTTCATCCATGGTTATCTCCTCGTACTCAGCTAGAGTTGGATCTGGTGGTGTTGTTGTGGTTGTCTCGGTAGCGATGGATGTAGTTTCGAGATACAATTTGATCCGTCCTTCGTGTTGGACTGTACGTTTGCCGTGTCGTTCCATCTCGTATACCTGATACGGAAGACTCTTTGTAATTTTGTATGGCCCGATATACTTCGGCTGGAGTTAAGCCCCCTTTCCTTTTCCCTTGTAGAAAGATTTCAGCCATACTTGGTCTCCAACTGTAAATAGAGGTGGGACATCCACTTTTCCCCGGGGTCGATACTGTTGGTCTCTCAGGAGTTGTCCGGCTTGTTGCAATCGCTCCTGTAATTTGACAGCATATTCCTGCTCTGTAAATTCTGGTGCCTCTACTGGATGGTGAATATCCGGATTAACCGAGTTTCCCTTCCCATCATCAGGTAACTGGCGGATTCGCCGGTTACGCGGTGGGGGGTGGCCCGAATAGTCCTCATTATCTGCGGTAACAGTCTGTCCCACTTATCCACCTCTTGTCCTGCTAGTAGGGCTCGCAGCGAGTTGCCCACCGTTCTGTTGAGACGTTCAACCACAGAGTTGCCTTGTGATCGGTACAGAGATGTTTGCGTCTTGTCGCATCCCCAGATTTCGTAGCATGCTTGGAAGAGCTCCGACTGGAACTGAGCTCCCTGGTCGGAATGGATGACTTCTAGAATGCCAAAATATGCGAATACTCGCTCATCCAAAATCCTTGCGATGGTGGTTGCCTTCCCGTCTGGTATCGGTATGGCGTCACTCCAACGGGTGAAATGGTCTGTGAGTACGAGTATAAGATTATTTCCAGCCGTGGTAGGGGGAAGTGGACTGCACAGATCAATTACCACGATCTGCCAAGGTCGACCGGCGTACAGATGATTCTCAGCTCGGCTGCGGCGGTGATCGGTGCCCTTGGTTTGCTGACAAGCCATACACGTTCTGACCAGTCTCTTTACATGACTCGTCAGGCCAGGCCAAAACCAATTTTGTCTCAGCGCAGCTATGACTTTGTTTGCCCCAAAGTGAGCCTCCTGATGAGTCTTTTCGATCAAAGACCTCCTTTGCGCACGGGGGCAGATTGCCCATCGTTTTCCTTCAAGTCCCGTGATCTGAAGCTCCTCTTGTTCTGTCAGAAACAGGTGGCTCCGGATTTTCTACAGCTGTGCTGTTTCAGCGCTCACCACTCGAGAGTCGATGCTGGTCTGTCCCAATATGGCCTGGATGATGGGCCGTAAGTTGGGGTCATCTTTCTGTTGCTGACTCAAGTGTGAAATCTTTGAGGTTTGCACTTCCCGGGCTCGAGGGAGAGCTATGTTTTTCGGAGTGGTGCGCACTACATCGCTCCATCGACGTGGTAGAGGCGACGTCGTGTTCAGCTCTTCTGGATTCTTCCGAGTTTCTTGATCGCTGGCTATCACTTGGCAGCGTTCCATAGGAACAGGGGCAAAGAACCGTGGAGGTCGTGATACTTCGACATTGCTCTCTTGCGGTGTAGGGGTCCAACGGTTGTTGAGCTGGGGTACCATGCTACCCCGGGTTTGTGACACGACCCTGGGGTCTGCCACCCGACTTGGGTGCAAGTTCGTACTGTGATACGGTGGTCTCTGTTTTGTCGAAGGGGGTAGAGGCCACCGGTTGGTGGGTGCGAGGTTTGTATCCTCTGGTGGCCGAAGAACCCGCGAAGGTCCGGCACGAGTCTCCAGAGATACGTTCGAAGGGAGCAAGGGCAGTGTATATACCGCGGAGTGAGTTGGGAACCAAAGATCCTTGGTCCGGCGTACCATGCCTTCCGGAAGCAGAGGAACCTGGGGCGGTCCTGCGTGGCTCACCGGTGGCAAGTCCGTACGATTCACTCGGGGTGCGATCTCCGACAATTGCTCGTGGTCCTGGAGGTGCTTGTTAGGTATATCGTGTTGGGTCATGCGGTGGCATTGCCTGCAATCTTTGCACACCTGGCGACTCAGCCCACCCACGTTATTATGCTTCCTGCCTTTACGATGTTCTATCGTGAAGTTGTATGGTGCCAGTGTCTCCATCCATCGCGTGAGTTGCCCATGAGGATGGGTGGTACGCAGTAGCCACGTTAGTGAGGCATGATCGGTGCGCACAACGAATCGCTGTCCATACAGTTGGAGCTTGAAGTGTCCTATTGCCTTGACTATAGCAAGTAACTCCTGGCGGGTTACGCAATAATTACGTTCTTTCGCCGACATCATCTTGGAATAATAAGCAATGACACGCTCTTGCCCGTTTTGTACTTGTGACAGTATGCCGCCTAGTCCCACAGTGCTGGCGTCGGTGTCTAGGATGAAAGGTAGGTTCAAGTCTGGATAAGCTAGAATCGGTGCAGAGACCAGACGTTGCCGTAGTGTGCTGAACGCCTCCTGGCAAGCGCCTGTCCATTTGAATATCGCATTCTTCGAGCTCATCTGGTTGAGTGGTCTGGCGATCTCAGAATATTCGTGTATGAAGCGACGGTAGTAATTACACGTCCCAAGGAACGATCTTAGGTCTCGTTTGTGTTGGGGTGGGGGCCAGTTCTTAATAGCCTCTACCTTGTCTTCGTCCGTTTCTACACCAGCCTGACTAACAATGTGGCCTAGATATTTGACTCTATCTGCAAATAAGGCACATTTACTTGGCTTAAGTTTCAGATTCGCGGCCCGCAGTCTGGAGAAAACTTCTTCTAGTCGTTGGATATGAGTATCCACATCCGGTGCAAACACGATGATGTCATCGAGATAGATCAAGACAGTCTGCCAATGTAGTCCTCGTAGTACTGTCTCCATGAGACGTTCAAACGTCGAGGGAGCCGAGGTGAGGCCAAATGGTATGACCTCCCATTCGTATAGGCCAGATCTCGTCACAAAAGCTGCCTTCTCCTTGGCATCCACATCCAGCTCGACCTGCCAGTATCCACTGGTCAGATCTAAGGTGCTGAATACCCGGCTATTCCTCAGCGTGTCGAGGCTATCATCAATCCTCGGTAGTGGATACGCGTCCTTTGACGTCACGGCATGCAGCTTCCGGTAATCGACGCAGAAGCGCCAGCTGCCATCCTTCTTCTGGACTAGGACTACAGGGGAACTCCACGCCCCTTTTCTCCTCTGAGATTAGCCCCTGTTGTTGCAGTTCGGCCACTTGCTTTTCAATCTCGGCCTCCTGTGCTGGTCCATGCCTATAAGGTCGCTGTTTTACTGGCTGAGCTCCTTTCGCTAACGGAATCCGGTGGCGTGTGAGACCTGTCCTCCCCAAATCAAACTTTCCTACGCTAAACACATCCTGGTTTTGCGTCAGCATTTGTTTCGCTTTGGCATGGTCTTTTCCTTGTAACCCGCTCTGGTCGAGTAACGTTTCTAACATCTCGGGTAGCTGTGTGGAAGGTGGCATTGGTGCTGTTGGCTTTAAGGCTTGCCTCGCCTGGCTACAAGTCGCGATATTTTTTCCTGGCGGTAACTCGATGGTATTCGCCGAAATATTGCACACTCTAATCCATAGTTTTCCCTGCTGTGGGTGGTGCACTGACGAGGCCACTCGTATATCAGTGTCTGGTGTTTTTCCTTCGATTAGGGCTAACTGTCCATTCCAATTCTGGTTAAGTCGGCCTGGGATGAGTATTTCCGAAAATGAAGGGATCTCTGTAGCTTCTACTGTTTGCACTCCCACTTGTAGTGGCCCGCCATATTGGTCACAGCATTTGATAACCTCGTCGTATAGATCTAGTTGCGCTTTTCTGAAATCTATGCGGCACCCTTTTTCTGTGAAAAAGTCTAAGCCAAGCAACACGTTTTCCTGTAGGTTAGCAATTAGAAATTTGTGTTCAAATTTTTGTTGCCCAAGCTGTATTGTAATCGTTGTTAGCCCCTCTAGGGGTAGCGTACTGCCATCCGCTAGTATTCCTTGACAGTGTACAGGTTTGATAGGCTTATCGTGTTTTTGCCGTATGCGATTAAATAGGCTAGTTGGCAGTATCGACTTAGAGCAGCCGCTATCTAGTACGAAGGTGGCTTCTGCTGTTCCCGCCCAACCGGTGATGTAGTAGGCGGCCGTGTTATCGGTATGCGTGGCTTGTTGAATGCCCAGGTGTATCGATTTCTGTCCAGGATCCTCTGGGTGTTTTAACCCTGAACATAATCTTTTCCCGCCGAGTACTCTCTCTTCCCTTGAGTTGCTAGGGGAGGCAGACTACACTGTCTTGCCAAGTGCCCCTCTTTGTGGCACCTCCAGCATCTCCTTGTTTCTTTGTGAGGTTCCTTTCGTCTCTCTGGTAGTTGTGTCACTTGATTGACTAACGCCGTCACTTTTTGTAGTGCTTCTTGTGTTTGTAGTTGTGTTTTAAGTAGGCTTTCATACATGGCCTTTGGTATGGCTGACTCCTCTTTCTTCACTTCTTCAGTTGCTATATCTATGTGTAGCACTCCGGGGCTACTATTGTCGAATGCCTTGAGCTTGTTTTAGATTTCTTTTAAGTTTTTGGGTGGGTCCAAGGTTATGGCCCATGTGGCCGGGTGGTTAGTTGGTAGTACTCCCAAAATTTCCTTGATAGCTATATCTTCCCTATCTTTGTCGCTTAGCGTGGGGTGTGCTATCCTTATGACCTTCTGGAGCTGGCTGGTGAAGGTGTATATGTCTTCCCCTGGCCTATACTTTATCCTTTTTAGTAGTTGATGAGCCTGTTTTTCTTTTATTCCATATTTTACCAAAAGTTTGCTTTTTTTTCCTCGTAGTTTGTGGCTGGTAGGCCTTTTGCGGCGTCTCCTTTCAATGCTAGTTTATAACGTAAGTTAGTTTCTTCTTCGCTCCATTTGGTGTGTTGAGCTATCTCCTTGAAATTTTCTACGAACTCCCCTACATCTGTTGCTCCATCGTAGGTTGGTGCTTGTATTTGTTGCCCTTTTGGTTGGGCATTTTTCTCCGCTTGTTGTTTCAAGTACTTTAGTATTTCCTTATTCTCCTCTCCTGCCATTTTCGGTGTGTGTTCGTGATAGCGTTATCCCACGAGGCTGCCACCAATAAAGGGAATTTGTTTAAATTCAGCGAAATTGCTCCAACCTTCACAGAAATTAGCCAGCAAGCGTAGACAGTGTCTTGTATAGAAGCGATAATGTTTGTATGAGTAAAAATTGTAGTAACGATAATAACAATATTATGGGTATAACCGTGGTGATGCAGTAAGAATATGATTCGTAGTTGATAATGTCGGTGTAAGCTGCGTGATCAAAATCTAAAGTTACTCAAGAAAACGCGCTTTTTCTTATATCCGGTTTTGAGCTCTTCAGTCCGGGTGGATAAAATGTAGATTAAATACGAGAGGATATCATGCGTTAAATACGAGAGCAATGCGTAAAGAAATTGCCATCGCCAGATTAAAAACAATTATTAAAGGTACTTACGGCTATACTATTACAATAAAAATAAGCAACTGATATTATTTGATAGTCTAGGTCAAACAGTACCGAACAGTATATGACAGTCTAGGTCGAACGGTCTTCATCTATATAATTTCACTTCAACATCTAATAGAGAGATGTTGAAGTGATTCAACATCACATCAGTGGAGCAACTGCAACTCCATTTGCGGTTGCTCCAAAATTGATTGTTGCGTTATACGGCTTTTGAAAGAGAACAAAACTCCTTACCAGATGATGCCAACAACTTTATAATCTAAGATAAGATGACTCCATCGTCATTTCCACATCTTCGCCTTTACTTCGCCATCATAATGCACTAAACCTAAGGAAATGCATGCAGATCTACTTAAAAGGTCAGTAGTTTGATTCTCAACTATATAAATGACCTTGTTAGCGTGTCTATTACCAACGCTCAACTTTGCTTCTACGTCAATATTTTTTCAGAATTTGACGTGAGCTTTAAAGCTCATGTCAAATTCTGAAAAAATATTGCCTCTGCAACCGATTTTTTGCTTACATTTCTGGAAAAGTGTTATTTTTCGATGTCTCTTTAAAAACCCTAGGTGCTGCTGAAGTGGTAAGAGATAGGACAACTCTCGATAGAGGAGCTGCCTTGAGAGCAACAGAAGACACCGTAAGTCAAATAGATGAAGACCGTGCGACTATCTACCGGAAATCGTCCTTTAACGAACAATTATGTAGTAGTAACGATATGGTTGGGCTGCTAGATGGTACTGTTCGACCTAGACTATCAGATAGTATCAGCTATCAGCTGATTATTTTAATTGGTATAGCCGTAAGTACTTTTATACAGTGCACCCTCGAGATACGATGTTAATTTGTTCCATGTTTGGCATTGTATGGTGAAAAAAGCGTATATCAGGGTATAGAGACCATTGTAATTATACAATGCAAACACCCCTTGGTGAAAATCGTCAATTTTTTTTATAAAATTGTTTACATATTGAGAATTAGCAACAAAATGGTATGTTAACTTTAGTAATTATAGTTACCTACAATAACTGTATTGTATTTAGTGTATTTTAATGGTAATGATCTGCAATAAAACGCAAAATTATAATGTGTGTACCAAATGTAGTACGTACGGTAAGGAGTTCTTGCCTTCAAAAGGTACGCATAACATAAACTTTGAATTCACTTCAAGTAACTTTAGCTTGCTAAGCCTACACATAAAACTAAGTTTTAGTATGTATTTTTAACTATTTTACTGAATGTCAACTTTTTATCACGAAATTTTGTCCTTCAGCAGTACCTATCTTCACTTTCACTATAAACTTTAGCCTATCCGGTTGAAACCTTTTTCAACCCAAATCAATAAGGCCGAGCGATGCAGTTATAGAAAGCGGCCTCTCGTGTACTATACCTGGTAGTGCGTTGCAGTATAGCTGATTGTAGGTCAAGGCACGTCCTTCTCGGTCGCTAGCAGATCAGAGAGCGCGAGCTGGAGCGTCTTGAATCGTCACCCGCTGCGTCACACTTCCGGGACTACCACACCTCCCTCTTAAGCTCTTTTCCAATCCAGTGTTAGTGAAGGTGCAACCACACCTAAAACCGACAATCCAAACACGGGTGCAGTATCACGAGTTGAGTAGTGCATGGAGTTACATTATTAGTATTTTTTTTTCATCATTTATGAACTGTCAGTCTCAGGAAACTGAAGGAAAAACGAAAGGTCTTTCCTGGTACACTTAACTAATTAGCTGTCCTATCAGCGATATAATTAAAATCTAATGGAGACCACTCCATTTAGCATTATTCAGCATCACGACTTCCCTAAGCTCCCTCACCCACTGCCTCACAATTTCTCGGGTTGGGTGAAGGCCATCCTTCAAAAATCTAAGCCGAAAGCGATAATAACCTCTATTTCTCATGCTAAAAAAACCCACACACCAAAGTTATATATTCAGTCTCTCAGGTGCCCTACTTACCCGGCCACTTCTGGTTGTCACCCTCCTGGTCACTGTTGGTGAGGCACGACGGTCACAGGGTTGAACCTCAAATCTTCGTTGACTCTCTTCTGACCATCTCTGCGTTGTACCACTGTCATGACCCGTCAATGGCTCCGGTTCAGCAATTGTCGGTACCTGTCTAGAGTCGGGTACCGCTGGTACCTCTACATCCACCCCTGTGTTGAACTCAGCTTGAACCGCGGGTGCAACCACACCTGACTCTGACTGTGGACTTGAGTTTTCACCACGAGGTGCTACCACACCTGGAACCGATGCTTCTGAATCCCTACAAGGTTTGGTTAAATGCCGATTTCGCCTCCACAGCCTTTCTGATTTTCCTATGGCTACAACCTCACGCCCCTGTGCCGCCATAACTTTTGCCCTCACTGGCTTTTTACCTGGGTCTTGTATGGCTACATCTTGTCCAATCGGGACTGATTCTTGTGCCTTAGTCCTGTACCTTCGATTATACTGATACATTTGGTAGTTTCGTTTCAACTTCTCTGTCTCCAGTAGCCTCACATAGTCGATCTTGCGGCCATTCAAAAATCCCATCGAATTTAGCCCTCTTCCGAACAACAGTTGTGCAGGGGAGTAGCCACTGGCTAATGGTGTGTCTCGGTATGAACAGAGTGCCGCATCAAAACTGAATTCTTGTTCATCAGAGCTTTTACAGTTTGTACCGCCCGCTCAGCCTCACCGTTACTTTAAGGGTATCTAGGTGAACTTGTGATATGCTGTATGTCCCACTTTCTCATGAACTTTTTGAAACTCTCAGAACTAAACTGTGGACCGTTGTCACTCATAACCGAATTTGGTACTCCAATCAGACAGAACAACTTTTGGAGAATTTTAACGATGACTTCTGACGAGGTTGAGTCAACCAACTCATGCACTGTGATAAATCTGCTGAAGTAGTCCACTACTACCAAGTATGACCAAGACTCTTTCTCCATTATGTCCACAGCCAACCTCCACCATGGTCTCTCAGGCAGTTCTGCGCACATCAGCGGTTCTCTGGGCCGTCTACGGAACTCTGCACACTCAAGACACGTTTTAACCAGTTCCCGGATCTCAGTGGTCATTCCTGGCCACCAGACTAGTTCCACAGCCCGGCGTATACACTTCGTTTCCCCCTGATGGCCCTTGTGCACTGAGGCCAGTACTGACTGTCTTTTCAGCTCCGGGATGAACACCCTGCTGTTGTAAAACACAATCCCCTGTACTACTGAGAGGAAATCCTTGAAAGTGTAAAAGCTGCGCATAGTCGGGTCTACATCCTTGTATTGCGGCCAGCCTTCTGCAAAGTATTTCAACAATCTCATCCCCGCAGCATCCTCCAGAAGAGATGCCTTGATCCTTTCAAGTCGATTAGGAGATATAGCCAGTGAGTCAACCAACTCACACACAACAAGAGATTCAACCAAATCTGCGTCCCCCTCAACTTCAGCTACACTCAATGGAGACCTAGACAGCGCATCTGCCAAAACTAGCTTTGCCCCTGGTGTATACATAATTTTGTAGCTGTAAGCCATCATTCGGAGTCTAAACCTCTGAACACGTAATGGCAGCTTGGATAGTTCCTTGTCTCCGAGGATTGATATGAGTGGCTTGTGATCTGTTTCTATCTCAAACTCACGACCCGCAAAATAGTAATGGAACTTCTCACATCCCCAACAGATTGCGAGTGCTTCCTTCTCTATTTGAGCATATCTTTGCTCTGCTGCAGTGAGACTGCGCGATGCATATGCCACCGGTCGCTACTCCCCATTGACCAGCTGTAGGACAGCGGCTCCAAGCCCATATGAAGAAGCATCTGTACTCAGTCTTGTTGGTGCCTCCAAACAGAAAGGTGTTAACGTGGGTGTCTTGGAGATCGTCTGTCTCAACTGATCGAACTCATTAGCTTGCGCACTTTCCCAGACCCATTCCTTGTCTTTCTGTAGCAATTGCCGTAGATTGTGCGTTCCTCGAGACAATGTAGAAAAAAATTTTCCGAGGTAATTCAGGACTCCGAAAAACCGCCTTAACTCTTTCTTGTTGGTAGGTGCCTTAAAACTTCGCACTGCTTCAGTTTTCTCCGGGTCTGCTTTAATACCCTCTTTAGAAACAACATGGTCCAGAAAGACCACCTCTGGTGTGTTAAATTGGCATTTGTCACTGTTTAAGGTAATTCCAGCTAATTTCAGCTTCTGCAGGACGGCTTCTACTCTTTTGTCATGCTCTTGTTGGCTAGCACCATAAACCAGAATATCATCCATTTGACAGATTATGCCTTCGCTGTCCACTAATGCTTTCTGCATTTCCCGCTGGAAGATCTCTGGTGCAGAACTAATCCCAAACGGTAAGCGTTTGCATTTGTATCTGCCGAATGGCGTTATAAAGGTGGTAAGCTTTTGACTCTCTGGGCTGAGCTTCATTTGCCAGTATCCACAGTTTGCATCCAACTTTGAAAATTTTACTGCTGACCCAAGCTCACTCAGCGTCTCCTCTGTTTTGGGTAATGGGTGAAGCTCCCTTTTTACTGCCTCATTCAATCGGGTGAAATCGATGCATACCCTGATCTTTCCATTCTTTTTTGGCACAACAATACACGATGCACACCAATCTGTCGGCTCCTCTATACGCTGGATTACCCCGAGTTTCTCCATTCGCAGCAACTCTTGCTTGAGAGGTTTTCTCCTTGCAGCTGCCACTCTTCGGGGAACTGTTTGGGCAAAGGGCTTGACATCATCTTAAAGTGTGACCACAACTTCATTTTGCATTGCGCCTAGTCTTGTGAAGACTTCCGGAAATTTCTCAACCCAGGACCTGTCTTCCTGTATTTCATGCAGAAACTTTATCAGCCCTAGTTTAGAGATAGCTGGTTTCCCCAACAACGGTGTAACCAACCCCTCAACTATATAGATTGTCTCCATCACCTGCTTATCTCGTAGGTGAAGCTCGGCAGTTGTTTTTCCGGCTATGCTTAACTTGTAGTTGCCTGCTCCCCTCAAAGTTTTGGACAACTCCTCCATTTCTGGGAACATACTAGACAATGAACTTGGGACTGCGGTCACTGCTGCTCCAGTATCTACCTTAAATCTAATCGGCTGTTTGTTGACTAATATCTCAATGAACCATGCCTTATTAGTTTCTGTCATGGGGCTCGCGTTTATCACCTCTAGTCAATCTGATTCTGATCCGAGATATAAGCCATCTACATCAATGTCTTCAACTTCACGAGCTGCTCTTTGCTTTCCCTGCTTACCTCTTCATGCCTGTGAATTGGCCAAATGTCCCTTCTGTCATACTCTACAAACTGATTTACGAGCAGGGCAGAACTCTGCCTTGTGGTTTCCTCTCGGACAGTAAAAACATTTTGCAGTTTCTTTTTGATGCTTTCTTTGCTGTTGTTGTTGACCCCTAGGCTGATATTCAGACTTCCTTTTGGCTATCATGTCTAGGTTGACCTCAGTCTGTCTACTCATCTTAGCTGATTGCTCATGATGACTGACATATTGTTTAGCTTTACTGATACATTTTTGCAGGTCATTATTTTCAAAGTCGATCAAGTATTCTCTCAAACGGTTGTCACTGACACCCACTATGATGCGGTCACGAATTAATTCTTCCCGCATGGTGCCGTATTCACATACATCAGCTTGAGATTGAATCGTAGTAATAAATTTGTGTATTGATAAGTCTCCTTGAACCAGACTGTTAAACTTGACCCGTTCATATATAATGCTTTTTACAGGTTCGAAATGCGCATCAAAGTAACGTAACACATTCGTCAAGGTCCTCTTCTGTGCCTCTTGTTCCTCATTAAACACAAACTGATCATAAATAGGAACGCTCTCCGGACCCATCAACAACAATACATTGGCAATTTTCTCATCTTCATCCATTGTACTGAATTTCTTTGCAATCATGTAAATTGACAGTTGTCCCTTGAAAACCTTCTAACTTGCTGCTAAATGTCCATCAGCCCATCTCAATCTCTGCACAAACTGGTCATCCTTAGAGTGATTGTCTTCGGCCATTATTGTGGATGTTCAACGCTCACCAGTGACCAGGGAGTTCAACCAAACTCAACCTAACAGATGGACACTGACGTACCACAGAGAAAATGCAGATCAACAATGGATTATAAGTATTAGAACAATCAAACTTGTTGCAATTACAACAATGTATTTTTTTGCCAGTTACTCAACCCAGTGCTGCGTAAATAAACAATGCACTCTCTGAATTGAGAAAGGACCACACTAGCTAGTGTATATTATTGTTTAATCCTTAACCTAAATGCTAATACTATTGTTCGAAAACACAGGTTCAACCAAACCTCGGCTGCCTCGTCTTTCTTTACACGCGTAAGTATAATTGAAGTCCGCTATCTAATACCATGTACTATACCTGGTAGTGCGTTGCAGTATAGCTGATTGTAGCCGTAGCGTCGGTCAAGGCACGTCCTTCTCGATCGCTAGCAGATCAGAGAGAGCGAGCTGGAACCTCTTGAATCGTCCCCCGCTGCGTCACACTTCCGGGACTACCACATCTTGCACACTTGACCATTTAATGGCTACCGAAATGAAAAATAATATTATATTTTTTATACTGGGCGTACATACCTTTGGAGTAACGTGGCTTTAGCTGGTACATGTAGCCGGTAAAGCAGAGAGGAGGCAAAAACGTATCAATGCTAATTGTGGTGCTGTACACTTGAAAATAAATTTGAAACGTAATGACTTGGAATTTTTTAGCAGGCTAAAAGATATTGTCCATTCTTGCCCACTTTTTCTACGAAAAAATTGATGGTGCAATGCAGAAAATTGCTAGCTAGCGCTTGTAAAAGGATCCAGAGAATGTGGTACAGTAGTTTGTCTTGTATGAAATGTGCACAAGAATCAATGTAACCATACATACAAAGTTTGTATGTATTTATACCTTATGGGGGGGGACAGGCCTTTAGCAAGTTTCAGAAAGTAATGTGGATGCATCAACTATCTTGAGTAGCTAGTTATATGAGTTACATACATACATATAATGAATTGTATTCACGTAGAAGATAACAAGCCCACATGCAAAGACATGGTTAAACAAGAAAATATAACATAAAATCAAAAGGAAACAAAATGAATAAAA
The DNA here is from genome assembly GCF_963576615.1 of Watersipora subatra. Lineage (NCBI taxonomy): Eukaryota > Metazoa > Bryozoa > Gymnolaemata > Cheilostomatida > Watersiporidae > Watersipora > Watersipora subatra. The sequence goes on from NC_088709.1 coordinate 66,553,615, forward strand.
TATGAAAAACATGCCACACAAGAGATAAATAATATATATTATACATGCATTGTTTTAATGTACCAGTCCACATCAGTAAATTGAACACTTGAAATATTTCTGCGAATGTGGGACTTTCTGTATCTTCCATATCTTCGCCTTTACTAAATGGTTGCTCCTTTTGGATGCTGATCGCGTGCATGACCTAGCTCAAAAAACTCTTTCAAATCTTCAGTCGGAAGCTCTTTCTTGTGCTTGCTTTAATGGAGTTCTTGTTTTAATAATAATTGCAAATGCTGATTGGTTGCGATCATATTCCTTGACAATGTTAATAATACGGGTCCCTTCTTATTTATGGCATCCAACTTTGTTGACTTAGAAATCATTTTTTCTTCGTTTTGTAACGGTCTCAGGTTCCATAGATAACGAATTAAATGTAGATAGTTGTAGTTATATATGTATGCTGACTTGAAAGTTTATAGCAAAAGCTATAATAATGCTACAAATGAATATATGCTCTCGCTTGTGTATTTTACACGAAATTTTCCACGCGGACATGAGAGAAGTCGATCATCGTGTCTCTTCTAAACATTCTAAGAATGTTATCGGCAAACTATATTTCGGTGTCTTTTTTATTTCGCCATGTGCTATGAGCACACCGACGGCCAAATTTTAACTCGGGCGAAACTTTTCTCAAATTCGTATGGTGAAATAAAATTCGTATAGCGAGGTGAAGATATCACAATGTTTGACTTCGTAAGATGAAAAAATCGTATATCAGGGTAATTGTATCTCGAGGGTGCACTGTAATTATTTTTAATCTGGCGATGGCAATTTCTCAACGCATTACTCTCGTATTTAGCGCATTATATCCACTCGTATTTAATCTACCTACATTTATACACCCGGCCTGAAGAGCTCAAGACCGGATATACAGAAAAGCGCCATTTTTGAGTAACTTTAGATTTTTATCGCCAGCTTACACCGATGTTATCACAACTACTTGTAGTGTTACTTAGCTTCACATGATTGATTGTTTAAGATTGCGAATGTAGAAGATAAATTGTACAACTGCCGCGTGTAGGAGGCGAGGAGATAAGTGTTTTATTGCCAATATCAATGCATGCATATAATGATAATTCCGCATTGTATATGTACGAATATATACGATATATATATATATGAATGCCACATCTCCCTTTTTATCCAAAAGGCCAACTGAGTAAGCGGACAATATGTATGAGTATAATAAAGGGATAACTGTAAGCAAGTATAAGCATGAAATACAATATAATGCAGACCTACGCAAACTAACCAAGCCTAGAGGTCGAGGCGGTTTGGAGGTCTACGCGCCCGGTTGCTACGGCGTAGAGATGGAGCAATCTGAGATCTCAGAACAGTTTGCTTGATCGGCTGTGGACTGCTAAGCGTGGGAGTTGTAGGTCTAGCTGGTTGGTTATCAAAAGTATGGTTGTCAGGTAACGGGGTGAGTGAATGTCAGTTACGTCGTACCTCGTGTGAACTAGTCTGAATCGCAAATGAATTGTTGGGAAGTCTCTGTCTTACGGTACCTGTCCTACCTAAGTCTTGGATGTAAACATTGTCGTCAGGTTCTATGGGTGGTAGTGTATTGTGTCGGCGATCGTAGTTGTATCTCATTTGTTGTTTATAAGTGTGTTCACGGTCTTTAACTAAGTCATAGTTTGGTATCATCGGGTTTAATGAAGAAGGATCTACGGGTAAAGCACAACGGAGTCGTCTACACATGAGTAGTTCAGCCAGGGAATATCCATTTCGAATAGGTGTATTTCGGTATGCAAGTAAAGCTTTGTATGGATCTGTAGATTTCTTGAGAAGATTTTTGACTGTTCTAACAGCGCGTTTGGCAGCTCCATTTTCTTGAGGATAATGTGGTGAGCTTGTGACACTCTGAAACGAGTAATATTTGGCAAATTGACAGAATTCTTGACTTGCGTACTGTAGTCCATTATCGGAAACAACGATTTCTGGAATGCCATGACGGGCGAAGATCGATTTGAGTGATGTTATAGTCGATTTGCTGTCTAGGTTCGACAGCTTGCTGATTTCAACATACCTTGAAAAAATAGTCTGTTACAATGACGTAATTCAATTGATTCCAATAGAACAAGTCGGTTCCAACTCGTTGCCACGGTCTGTCCGGCAAACTGCTAGGTTTCAAGGGTTCTCGATGTTCGTCTTCGTTTACTTGACATGTGTGACATGATTTGACCATCTCTGCCATTTTGGCGGATATACCAGGCCACCGAACAGCTTGGCAGGCCCGCTCCCTACACTTCTGTATGCCTAAATGTCCACCATGTAAACGTCGAAGAATACTCAGGCGTTCCGACGGAGGTATCTCGATACGTTTAGCATACAGCAATAAACCATCGATGAGTGTGAGTTGAGACTGAGCATGCCAGTATGGCTTGAGATGTGTGTCAACGTCAGATAAATATGCTGGCCAACCTCGTTGGGTGTACTCAATCACAGATTGGAGAATTGTGTCCTCCTGTTGCTTGTTCCTAAGCTCAACTAGTCGTTGTTCAGTTGCTGGTAGATTCGCTATGTCAGTAATTGCGCTCACGTCAACATCTTTTGCTAGCTCACCATCGTCTTGGCTCGGTCTTCCGGAAGGTTGTCGCGCCAATAAATCAGCTATGTAGTTGGTTTTGCCTGAAATATGCTCTACTGTAATTGCATACTTCATAGTTCTGAGTCTTTGTCTCTGAATTCGCAGTGTCAGGTCATTGACGGCTTTTGAATTAAATATCGATACCAACGGCTTGTGGTCGGTCTCAATTGTCACCTTTGGATGACCAAGGATGTACATCTCGAATTTCATGCAAGCCCATGCAATGCCGAGAGCTTCTTTTTCGATAGGCAACCATGTCTTTTCTGTGTCGGTCAAGGATGTATATTTAGCTGCTACCAAGCGTCGAGTGCCATCATTTTGTATTTGGAACAGCACAGCTCCTAAACCTTCGTTAGATGCGTCACACATGATGACTGTGCGCCTTGTTGGGCTGTACCAAGCTAAGCATGGTGTAGCATTGAGCTCTGTTTTAATGTCTATCACGGCTTGTTTTTGTGTAATGTCACAGGTCCAAGGCGAATCCTTTCTAAGCAATGCTCTTAAAAGAAGAGTCAATTCAGTTATTCTGGGTGAGAACTTTCCGAGTTGATTGACAGATCCCAGAAATGACTGTAGTTGTGTTTTGTTAGTCGGGTCGGGTATTGCGAGGATGCCCTGTATATGGTCGGGATTGGCGCTAACGCCTTCGGCTCCTACATAATGACCAAAGAACTTTAACGAAGTTTGTCTGAATTTGCACTTTTTGTGGTTTAAAGTCATACCTACAGATCTTTATCATTCTAATACGCGACGTACACGAGCATCGTGTTCGGTTCTGCTAACGGTGCTGTACACTAAAAAATCGTCCATATGGCAAACAACACCATCAATTCCCTCGAATATGTCTCTCATACAACGCTGAAATATGTCACCCGCACTGACTAGACCGAAGGGCACTCTGTTATAGCAGTATCTTCCGAAGGGGGTGATCAATGTTGTGAGTAGTCGTGAATTCTCAGCTAATGGTATTTGATGGTAACCCGAGTTTGCGTCTAGTTTGGTTAAAAACTGCGCCGGATACTTTAGCTAATGTACTGTTGACTGAGCTACTCGGGTGCGTATCTCGTCTTACAGCATGGTTCAGGTTAGTTAGATCGCCGCATATGCGGATTTGAATCGGGTCATCCTTTGGCACCAGGACCATCTCTGCGCACCAGTCAGTCGGTGTCGTAACCCTAGAAATTATGCCTTTCGACTCTAGATCCTCTAGCTGTCTCTTAACTATGGGTAACCTCGGTTGTGAAACCTCATATGGGACGTGTAATGCGACCGGTTTGGCGTCGCCTCTGACCTCTATCGTATAAGGCTCAGTTAGCTTACCTAGGCCTTTGAAAACTTCGAGATATTCATCAAAAACTCTGCATTTAGAATCAGAAATTGATCTATCACACGAAACATTCATTACATAATCAGCATCATAATGCACTAAACCTAAGGAAATGCATGCAGATCTACTTAAAAGGTCAGTAGTTTGATTCTCAACTATATAAATGACCTTGTTAGCGTGTCTATTACCAACGCTCAACTTTGCTTCTACCTTTCCAACAACAGGTAATGCAACGGTACCAGGGGCTATGAGACGACGATCTGACTGGGTTAGCTGATTATTATGCCACCCCATTTTACTGCAAACTGAAACATCAGCGACAGTATCAAGTTTAAAAGTTCGTTTTAATACCTGACCATTGTCTAGTGTAATGTCTAGTGTTGAAGTCCATGGTTTACTTGATTGACTAAGGTTCTTCACCTCTCCCAGGAAGTCGGTTGAATTGTCAATTGTGGTTACCTCTGTCACGTTACGATTAGCTTTACGGCATGCTACTTTCCAGTGGCCAACACTTTTGCAAAAGTCACTCATAGATCACACAGGAATATATACGATATATATGAATGCCACACTACTGTGTAGTTGTTACTAGTTAGATGGTAGGAGATTATTTATTCTGCACATGAACACTGATAATAAAGAAGTAGCCATTGCCGTTGTAACGAGCGCAGCTGTCTATATTTAATTGACGTCCGTTAACACAAAAACCGGAGGTACACAACTCCTAGTATTATACAATGCACTGTAACATAACACGAATATAGCACAACTAACACATATCATATTCTTATTGCATTACTACGGTCGTACCTATATAACAATGTTATTATCATTACTGCAATTGTGTTATTCATAATACAAATATTATCTCGCTTCTATACAAAACACTGCCTACGCTCAGGCCTGCCAACCCAAGAGTGAGGTGTCAGATATCAGTTCTGGAAGAAAACAGGAGAATCTATTTTGCCAAGGAAACCAGAAACTACAATGACCTATGATGACAACAATACACGCAGCAAGGAAATTTCATGACCTATTCATCTTAACACAACACACAGACCACCCCAAAGGATGTCAGATGCTAACTTGACAGAAAAACCACAAATCACTGTATCGCACCGTAATATATACATTTATTTATATACTTATTCAGATTCAACACAACTCATCAAAATATTGCATAAACATCGGAAGGAGAGACGTGAGAGCTGAGCAGCCATCCAATCCTATTAAGGGCCAATACAGAGTAGAAGAAAGCCTCCATGCGTACATCTCCGAGTAGCCTGTCTTGACAAACTGTTGTTTTTGCGGAGTTGTCTCCCGTCGAGCGGGCGAGCAACGCAACAGCTTGTCACAAGACGTACTGCACCTGATGCATCAGCTGCACTTATAGGGAGTTGTTTTATTCTGTCTATGTGGCTTGGTTGCGATATTATGTCGGTCGCTCCATTGGTAATCATAACGGACTGCGCGCAAAAATTTATGTAGCACAAAATAAGATTACAACGTTTAATCAGCGACTAGTCTCTGCGGTAAACTTTAGTAGAACTTGAGAACTTAGGCAACAACAGCGACTAAACATGTCGCTATTTGTGCGCTCAGTCAGTTTATTTTCTATTTTTTTATCAGTCAGTTTTATTTGTTCTTATTGATTTTATTTTCAATTTATTTTATTCATAAGTTCTACTAAAGTTTACAACAGAGTTGTAAACAACCAACAGTCTTTGGTTAAACGTTGTAATCTTATTTTTTTCTACATAAATTTTGCGCGAAATCCGTAATGATTACCAATGGGGTGTTGAGGTTACAGGTATTGTGTTGCTCGCCCGCACGACGGGGACAACTCCGCAAAAACAACAGTTTGTTAAGACAGGCTATTCTCCGAGCTACAACAAAAAGATTGAGTATGTTACATACGGTATACAATAGCTGCATGATCTGAGCTTACACTTTAATCTTTGTATTTTATGCTTTTACTCTATGTTAGTTTTAAGTGTTATGCTAATTTTTGTTTTATTATACACTGTAAATGTCAAAGCAGTCCTCAGAAACTATCAAACTCATAAAAAATAGTCCTGTCAACTGTCTCCATGGGATTCCATTTAATCATGGAATTTCCCAAGGAGCTGGCTTCTAGCAGCAAGCAGAGCCTCTAAAAATAAGCTTTAATAATTTTCACAGCCAAAATAATTTTTTTTTAAAATATGACATTTATAGTAATGAAAAGAATGGAGCAAAATACATACTCCAGAACTTTTTTAGATTTTTAAAGCTAAAAACAAAAAAGATGGAGACACTTTTATAAATTCCACACTCAGAAAATTGGCTAAGTTTTTCAAACATCATGGGCTTCCCAGAAAGATGAGCTCAGACGCTCCACCACAGCTGATCTGTTGCGATATGCACAGTTAGCAATTGCACAAAGTTTGCAAAATGCTGACTAGAAGCCAATTAAAAGTTGTTATTCTCAGACAGCATGTATATAAGGAGCCTTTGAAAGTGATTAGCTAGAGGGGAGAGAGAGAAGATAGGACAGGCCAGAGAGAGCGAGCCAGGGAGGCCAAGTGGGTGAAATTGTATACCCCTTTTACTACTGTTTTACCTTGAGATAAAGTCATTTGGCTGAATACTATGATAATACTTGTACATTTCTGAGGACACTTTTTTTTGCTCATTTTGATGAGATATACATTTATTATATTACGAACTATTTGAACGATTTTCTTCATTCGATTTATGCCCGAGTAAAACTTGTTATTGATAAATATACTTCATATCAAAGCCTGAGATAGGCCAATCGAATATTGATACGACAACGATATTTAAGTTTGCAACCAGCATTTGAAATTGACGCTCGAGAGAGGCTATATACTGATAAAACAACAGTGGCTAACACTCATTCTACAGAGGAACATACATTGGTGCCCAAGCGAGGCAAGACAACTACTGAGCTGGCAGATAAGTATAAAATATTCAGGAGAAGACAACTTGTGTCAGAAATGCAAATACGGTAACAGATCATACACAAATTCGCAGGATTGATTTGAAAGTTGATTGATATAGAGAAAATTTCTTTGCCTGGCAGGAAGAGCCACTTTGCCAGGTTGAAAAATTTATTTGTTACGTGAGAAAATCAGTCAGGAGTGCTACCTTACACAACATTATATAGAACCACACAAAAACACGATTGCATTTATAAGTTACATTTTATTAAATTTTGAAACTTTCATTTAGTTTAAATAATTATATACATATTTATAAAATATTATTAAATTTTCTCCAGTGACAAAGCTGGAGCTTTGCACTGCGCTACGAGTAATTTAGAAATACATTATATCAAAAAAATATTTATAATAAATGTGGTATTGTTTGTAGGTGCTTCTGATAACGTAAGAGTTTGGTAATAGTAAGCGTGACGTGATCCATGTGGTAGGTGACAGGAAACTGTTTATTGACAGGAAACACAAAGTGGGACAGACAAGGTATGCGAATATAATATTGATACAATAATGGGAAGATAACTCTAAAGTACATAATACAACATCTCTCTTTCTCCGATGAACATTGAAAGCGTGACATTTACATGAAGACATATTGATTGGGAAATGATTGTCACATTAATATTAACAAAAGTGCAACGACCTACAAAAGTTACAGAACCTTGAGTGCTAGAGTCTGAACCAGGGGGCTGACACCATGCTGTTGGATTCATAAGTCGAGCTTCACAGGCTGCCTAACCGTACGACCAGACCTCGATATATAGTGCCCCTTTGGACTGTTCGGTGGGGAGTTAACATCGTCAGCTATATTTTTGATCAGTCGTATGTCGATTCGGTTACGACAAATTGAAGTTCCACCTGATTTTTGGAGAAGACAGGACCGAGGAGCATTTGGGGCAGCTGCTGCTACTACAGCTTCACGGTTTAAATCTGGAACAAAGACCTGTTGTCCAGGGTCAAGCGGTGGTAGTTCTCTGGCGTGGTGTCGTTTGTCATAGGAGCTGTGCTGTTCTACTCGAGTACAAATTCGAGTAAAAGTACTACTCGAGTACTGATTTCAACTACTCTCTACTCTACTCGAAGGGGCCATAATATGGAATAAATATACTCAACTTGTACTCCCTTGAGAAGAAAGTACTCGGAATCTACTTGCAAACTTAAATACTCTACTCTACATCAAATATACTCTACTTTACTCTACATCAAAATACTCTACTCTACTTTACTCTACATCAAATATACTCTACTCTTACTTGCACCAGGGAGTTGTCAACTCCCTGTTGACACATAATATTTCTCTTTACTTTACCTAGACTGTGATCCAATTTGTATTGTGTACTACCTGCTTTGTTCAGCACCACAATTTCTCTGTTTGTACTCTGTACATGTGTAATGTATGTTGGAACAAGGGCTTTTTCTTATTGAAATGTCAATCCAAGGTCACATAGACTACTGAAATGTTGTGTAAGTAACATGGTATGATAGTTAAGTGTCTGTGAGAATTCAGAAAAATAAAATGTGAGGAGAGATTTATTTTAACAATGGCAGAGGCAGTGGTGACATCTTGGTGAGGCCACATCACGCCTCAATGAGCGATGCCGTTCTGGAGAACCTCATTTTCTGCAAATGCAACAGGCTGCAGGGCCTAGTATAAATAAAGAAAACTAGAACCCGGGGATAGTTGGATATAATACTTTTATATTATCATATTATTTTATCATATTATTATCATACCCTAATCATTATCATATTATATATGTAGGCCTACCTGTACTGGTTAATTTGGCTGTTTTACTTGTTTGTTCATTTTACTTTAATTTAATAACAAGTACTTGATATTTGATTAATGTACTCTATACTTGTACTTGAAATTCAAAAGGAAAACTCTACTTGAACTTGAAATTTGAGAGATAACTCTACTTGTACTCGGAACCAAGTTGTGATACTCTACTTGTACTCGGAATCAAGTTGTGATACTCTACTTGTACTCGAAAGGCAGAAACATGTGTATACTTGTACTTGTACTCGATTTTGTTTTGAGTACTCGCTTACTCTACTTGAACTGAAAAAAAGTACTTGAGCACAGCTCTGCATAGGAGATCTTGCTTTTTTTTCTCTGGTCCTCCTGAGCACGAATGCTTTGGAGGTTAGGCTTAGAGGCCTCCAGCGTGACGGGAAGTGCTGGTACAGTTGTTCGGAGTTGTCGGCCCATAAGCAACTCTGCAGGAGATAATCCATTCTCAATGGGTGATGAACGATACGCCAACAATGCAAGATAAGGGTCGATCTCTTTTTCAGCATGGACTTTATGGTTTGAACGGCTCTCTCGGCTGCGCCGTTCGATTGCGAGTGCTGTGGCGAACTAGTGATGTGTTTAAAACCATAGCCGGTGACAAATTTTTAAAACTCTATTGAAGAGTACTGCGGCCCATTATTTGAAACCAGTAGCTCAGGAATTCCGTGGCGTGCAAAAATGCTTTTCATGTGACCAATGGTCTCCAGGCTGTTGAGCTCTTTCAGCATAGCGACCTCGACATAACGAGAATAATAATCAACTAGCAATAGATACCAACAGTCTTTAAAATAAAATAGATCACTACCAACAGGCTCCCATGGGCAACAAGGGAACTCTGATTTCATCAGTGGCTCTGGAGGAACTCGAGCTACTTTTTGACACAATTCACATGAGCGTACCATTTCCGCAATTTGTTGTGACATACCGAGCCACCAAATTGACTTCCTTGCTCGATCTCTGCACTTAGTAATGCCTAGGTGGCCTTGATGAACTTGCTGTAGCACTTCGAGACAGTCAGCGAGCGGAATGATTATTCGATTGTCGAAGACGAGTACTCTATGAATTATGGTTATCCTAGAGCGATTCTCAAAGAAAGGACGTACTAATGAGCCATTGGAGGTCATATACGCAGGCCACGACGTATTAACAAAGTGGTGAATTTTCGCCAATACCTCATCATTTTACTGTGACTCTATGACTTTGCTGAGTCTCTCATTGGAGGCGGAGTAAAGCAGAGTACTGCAAGCATGATTTTCTACATCCTCCAAGAATGCTATGTCCTCTACAGTAGGAATGGCCTTTGAACGGGAAAGTGCATCAGCAACAATATTTTGCTTCCCAGGAATGTGTTCCATCCGGTACTGGAAGCGTAACACGCGCATGCCAAATCGTTGAATGCGAGCAGGCATTTTGCTGAGTTCTGTGTCACCAAATAAAGAGACGAGCGGTTTGTGATCGGTTTGAATACTAACAGTCATGCCTATAATGCAATTTCTGAACTTTTCACATGCCCATAAAATGGCGAGGGTTTCCTGTTCAATCGTGGCATATCGTTGCTCAGTGTCAGTGAGTGCCCGTGACGCAGCGTAGACTAAACAAAGCGTACCATTGGGCTGTACTTGTAGTAATGCAGCACCAATGCCATTCCTACATGCATCTGACTGGATGATAGTTTTGCGAGTTGGGTTGTATACCGCTAGCTCTACAGATTGGGACAGCTCATCTTTGATGTTGGTGAAGGCTTTAGCTTGCCGGTCTCTCCAGTACCACGGACAGATTTTGCAGAGCAAGTCCCTGAGCTGTGTACTGAGATCACCTAGACGCAGAGTGAACTTACTGAGTTGGTTGGCCATGCCAAGAAAACTTTGCACATCACTCACATTTTTCGGCATCCCAAAATCTCGGATGCCCTGGATGGCGTCGGGGTTAGGTTTAACGCCAGTGGAGCTTATTACGTGGCCTAAAAATTTGATGCTCTGACAGGCAAACTGACATTTGGATTCATTTAGTGTCATACCGGCTCATACCATTCGATCTAACACAGCACGGACTTTATTATCGTGTTCTTGTTGGTCGTTTCCCCATATCCACACATCATCCATGTGGCAAATTACTCCCTCAAGGCCATTCAGTATGCTTGATATAATCTTTGAGTAAATCTCAGGGCTGGACGACAACCTAAATGGTAACCGGTTAAAAGCAAAACGGCCAAATGGAGTGAGGAATGTAGTCAGCATTCTGGCTTTAGGGGTCAACGGAATCTGGTAGAATCCTGAATTTGCATCTAGCTTGGTAAACAGTTTACCAGTGCCTAGCTTTGCCAGGCTCGACTTGACATGGGCCATTGGATAGATCTCCCTTTTGACATCTCTGTTTAACTTAGTGTAGTCAACACAAATACGGACACGGGAGTTCGGCTTTGGCACAACTACCATCGGAGAGCACCAGTCACTGGGTATATCGACTGGGAAGATTACATTGTCCTTAACCATCGTCTCGAGTTCTGACTTGACGTGGTCGAGCAACGGATAAGGCACAGTTCTTGGCGTGTTTATGGCGTACGGTTAACAACCTGCTCGCAGCGTGATATCAGCCTCCTGCTTCATACAGCCCAGACCCTGAAACAGCTTAGGAAATTCACATTTAAAACGGTTAATAGTATGCACATGATCGACATTACAACTGACTTTTAACAGACCTAACTCAATGCATGCATTTCTACTTAGCAACGCTTTTGTCTGGTTGACTACATATAGACGCTCATAGTGTTCAGCATTATTTACACACAATCTTGCTGAAAAATAACCTAGCACAGGTACTCGACTATTTCCAGGGCCTACTAAAATCTTGTCAATTTGGTTTTAAACTTTGACCAGAACACAAGCTACAAGGTATAACAGAAACGTCAGCACCAGTGTCAAGTTTAAACTTCACGGACACAGGTTTGGACTCTGGCTCACCCATGTACACATCAATACTTTTCATCCATAGGCTACTGTATTTTTGGTTATTCTAGACTTCACCTAGGAAGACCCTCTCTATCTCTGCCTCTACCTCATTGACTGATGTACGTCTGTTGGAATCTGGCTTAGGCTTACCGGCTGACAACAAGCATACTTTCGAAAAATATCCTATTTTCGAACATTTCCAGCAAACAGCACGCAGAGCAGGACAGCTTCCTCTCGAATGCTGGTAGTACCCACAGTTTCTACACGGTTGATGTTGCCTTTGACGCTGATAGCCAGAGGCCGGAGGCAGGCGATGGCTATTGCGACTTGGCTCACGTCTCTGATGATTATCGCCATGGATAGCGGCGACAGAGGTGTTATCCTCACCGCGACTCAACAATTTCATCTGACACTCAACTTGTTCAGCTTGCCTCGCCATGGCAACTACCTTCTCCTCAGTAAGCTGGTCCAGCTCCATTTTTTGCATCTCTCTGCTAACATCCTTGTCCGCAATTCCCACTATGATCCAATCTCTAATCTGCTCTGATCTACAACTCCAAAGTCACATCTATCCGCCACGTGGTTTATTGCACAAATAAATTCTTCAACAGACTCACCGGAAAGCTTGTCACGTCTGAAGAAAGTTGCTCTCTCAAATTTAACGTATTTCCTTGGGGAAAAGTATTTGTCGAAACCCTCTTTCACCTTTGTGTAATTTTGTTTGTCTTCTGTAGACAGTCCCAGGCAATTGAAGATTGTCTCACTTTTAGATCCCATTGTATATAGCAAACTATTGATCTGCAGCTGATTTTCTTGCTTATCTAGCTGTGACAGGCTACAAAATCTACCACACCTGGTGGACCACTCAGCCCACTTCTCCAGTACCAAGTCAAATTCTGCCGGTGGGTTAAACTTTGCCATATTTAGCGTCGATTGAAAGAAGATTAGACCAAAACTTTCTAGCAAAGAATTAACATAAATGTTCTCACGATGTAATATTAGTACTGGCCACCATGTGGTATTGTTGGTAGGTGCTTCTGATAACGTAAGAGTTTGGTAATAGTAAGCGTGATGCGATCCATTCGGTAGGTGACAGGAAACTGTTTATTGACAGGAAACACAAAGTGGGACAGACAAGGTATGCGAATATAATATTGATACAGTAGTGGGAAGATAACTCTAAAGTACATAATACAACAATAACTTTAAATATATTACTTAAATATATTATTTTTATTTTTTCTCATGTGACAGGGACAATGCGTGAGATTTGGTTTTGGGGCAATTGATGTATCATTTCCTTTTTTTGGGTGATTGCGTGAGTCTCACACCCAATGCGTGAGAGTTGGCAGGTATGCCTATGCTTGCTGGCTAATTTCCATGAAGGTTGGAGCCAAATCTCTGAATTTAAACAAATTCCCTTTTCTGCTGCTAAACAGTCAACAGTTATAACAACATGGCCGCTGATGGCAATATTCATTTGAATACTGTATGCAAAAGCTTTTCTATAAACTGTCCGTCTCACAAGCGCACAAGGAATTTATCAGCTCAAGCAAAAGCACAGCAGCAATTGCACTTGACGCATCATCTCAAAAACTTTGAGTACATAATGATATAGACTTCAATTACAAAAAAATAGAAATCCAACCAGATGAGAGTTGGAATTGTAAATATGAAAAACAGCTTCCCTTGCATAGCTCCATTCTCTGCCTGCCAACTAATTAAATTAATGAATAAACATCTGTAGTAGTAGCCTGTCTTGACAAACAGTTGGTTTTTGCGAAGTTGTACCCTGGCGAGGGGAGCAAGCAAAACAACAGCTCGTCAAAATACGCACTGCACCTGATGCATAAGCTGCACTTAAAGGGAGTTGTTCTCTTCCGTCTATGTGGCTTGGCTGCGATGTTATGTCGGTCGCTCCATTGGTAATCGTAACGCATTTAGCCCAAAAATGTATGTAGAAAAAAATATGATAAAATCGTTTAACCAAAGACCAGTCTATGCGGTAAACTTTAGTAGAACTTAAGAACTTAGGCAACAACAGCAACTAAACATGTTATTATTTGTGCGCTCAGTCAGTTTTATTTGAATTTTTGTATCAGTCAGTTTTATTTGTTCTTATTTATTTTTAATTTATTCTATTCTTAAGTTCTACTAAGGTTTACCGCAGAGACTTGTCTCTGGTTAAACGTTTTTATCTTTTTGCTTCTACATAAATCTTTGGGCTGAATCCGTTATGACTACCAATGGAGCGACCGACATAACATCACAGCCAAGCTGCATAGACGGAAGTGGACAACTCTTTTTCAATGCAGCTGATGCATCAGGTGCAGCGCGTATTGTGACAAGCTGTTGTTTTGCTCGCTCCGCTCGAAAGGGGCAACTCCGCAAAAACAACAGTTTGTCAAGACAGGCTACTGTCAGTAGAAGCTAAATTATGCAATGAGTTATTAAATTAGCTTGAAAAAAATTTGCATTAAAATTTAAATTAGGAATTTTTTTTATCTGAGGCCCCATGTTGCACGGTTTTAACATAAATTCCAAAACTGAATTGAGCAACTACAAATGCTTTATAACCAAATACTTGTACATGTGTTATTCTCGAGTGACTTCTTACATATCCTTGCAACTCCAAATTCTAATTTGAGTAGCTTTCATGTTTGTGATGTCATCACAGAACTCTATAACATACTATTGCATTGAGAGTTGACCACATGTGAAAAAAACATTCTAATCAAGGATTTTTAGCTTTTTGAGGTAAGTTGAAATACCGCATTTTCTGTGGTTATTTTATGAGTGTAAAAGTATGTTGACTATACTTTTACACACCTAAAAGGTTTTTGCGAAACAATATATTTACTGCTATTTATATAAACCCAAGATATGTGCAAAATTGGGAGGAGTGCAACATTGGGCTCTGCATAGCTAAGCAGCTATCCAAATGATTACATGTAATATAGTACATTTCAATTGACCATTGTTAAGACTAATGATCTTCGTTTTTGTTGATATGCATAATATTTAGTGCAGTGAAGATGGTGGTAGATGCACACTGACCACCATTGAAGCAGCAGAAGCACTATTACCAGGTTACCTCCACTGCTACTACTAGTACTACTGCTATAACTATAATTATTTACTACCAAAGCAAATTGGTATAATGATACAAAATCAGGCAATCACTACACTTGATCAGCATGATCAGCAGGCTTCCTGTTGGGCAATTGTAAAGTGTTAGATGAATGATATTGCAAGATAGATTGTCTCAGTTTGTAGATACAATATGGTTTCAAATCCATCCATTTCATATGACAATAGTAATCGCCTTTGAACAAGAAGCAGAGTTGATGTGACAAATTTGTTAAATTTTTTGACTGGCAATGAAAGAGATGATTGAAACAATACAGAAGCTATAGCTCAAATACACGTGTGTAGAGTTTATGCTTTCATACTTTTTATTTTATAATATTTTAGGTACTGGTGTATATGCAATTGAGCAATGCATTGTTTAGTACAATTATTTTGTCTGGTTTTTTGCTGAACATCCCATTTATTTCTAGATGTCTGACAGCAGTAAAAGCAGTGATGAGGATGTTCCACTGACTGAGATAGCGCAGCCATCAACATCACAATGCAGTAGAAAAAGAGGTTACAGGTGGAGACAAAAATCAATTCACTCTAAAGTACAGCACATAACTTGGCCGAGAGATATTACCCCCTTACAGATATGGCATTGAAGTCTCCACTCCGGCATTTTAGAGCATTTGTTACTGACAGCATGGTAAATAACATTCATAGCATTGTTCATAACAATAACTTTTCAGCACTCAAGAAACTGAAAAGTCAGCAAATACAACTGTAAAGGAAGTTGAGCAGATGATGGGGATGTACTTTTGCATGAGCCTTGTGGGTGAGTGGGAGCCAATACTGGGAGAGTGGTACAGCCTCCTTACAAGTATCTACTGTGATGAAGAAAAACCATTTTAGCTCCTAGTTGCAAATTCACACTTGGTAAAGAATCTGCAAGCTTCAAATGAGAAAAAAAAGACAAGCTGTGGAAAATTTGAACATGGATAGATGTCATCTGGAACCATTGTCTGCAAATAGAACAAGAGGGATGTCATTCTATAGATGAAATGATGTTTCAATACACTGGAAAGACCAGCCTTTGCTGACAATACATTAAGAATAAGCCACACTCATGCGGCTTCAAGATCTAGGTTCATTCGGGAATCAGTGGCATGTTGCATGAATTTGAAGTATACTAGATTGGTGATGGTGAGCAGACGATGTTGGGCTAAGAAGCTGATGTTGTACTCAAGCTAACATTTACTCTGCAAGAGAACAGGAGGTACAAAATCTTTGACTACAACTTGTTTATCATCTTCCCCTCATCTCTGAGCTAAGTAAAAAGGGATGTTCTAAACAGTTACTGTTTGAACTAACAGGGTTTTAGAATGCAAGCCAAAGAATGAAAATTCCTCTAATGAGAAGGCAGAGGATCTTATGAAAGCTATGTAGAAGAGGTCAACAATGCGCTTGCTGTCAGATGGTATGACAACAAAGCTGTCACCCTTCTCTTTTCATTGAAGGTAGTGTACAGCCCTTTGCTCAAGCCAAATGATACAACGAACCATCAAAATAGCATCGTTTCCACAACAAGCTTGCTGTGATACAGACAAATAACAAAAATATGGAAAGCATTGATTTGTTGGATTCATTTTTAGTAAAGTATGGTTTTGCCATAAAAAGTCGGTAAAAGTATCTCTACCTGTATTGGCATTTTTTGAAGGTAGCAGTAATCAATGCTTGGAATATCTACAGGCATGATAGTCGCCTTCTCAAGCTACCAACAATGAAGTATTAAATAAAGATAATTCCAAGCTGAAGTTGCTGACAGTCTCATTCATGTGAATGCTGCTGCCAAACAAGAACGACCATTTGCAGCAGGTGATGCTACTTCGTGCCCAACATGAGTTACAAAAATCAAAAAGGCCTGTGTAATGAAAATCGGGATTAAAACTTTGCTTGTTGGCCAATAAAGCTCCTGCAACAAGGTCGCTGCAATCTGTGCGAAAGAACAACTAACACAAGTTGTGAAAACGTGAAATAAGTCTCTGCTCTCTTGAAAAACAAAATTGTTTTCAGCGCCTATCATTGCAAGTGGATGGAGAGCTAAAGTTACTTTTGAACAGTGGATATTGCTCCAGTATTTAGTCCATTTATACCACATAGTGATGTAAACTTATTTACTCGTAATATATATATATATATATATATATATATATATATATATAATACAAGTAACTAAGTTATATATATATATATATCTCGATAAAGTCTTATCACTGTTTCGATGTCACTCATCACCAGAAGTGATACATAAAAGTCTGATTGCTATGTGTTGATTTTGGAAAATTACTCCCAACTAGTCCATCTGCTAGTGACCTTTTAACGATATAACGTTCCAGTAGAAAGTGATTGAAGAGATCATAAGATGCAGCATAAGTTGGCAATGACCTCTCCGTGAGTTGGCAAACCCCCTTGTTACAGGAGAACTCTATTATTGTTTTATCGGGTGTGATGCGAAATCCTGTTGTAATAATCAAATCATCTTTCCTAATGGCCATAAATGTCCTTCGTTCATCATCATGACAATAAAGAACTCTTCGGCCTTCTCTAGCCAATCTGTTAGATGACCTAGATGATCGAATTAGAAAAGCGTATTTTATATCTTGTTTGTTCAACTCATAAACCTCAACGCAGTAAAGCAAGCGATGTAAGGCTTTCTCTGGTAAAACAGCCAATTTCCTAACATCTACCTTGTATGTGATCGGGTTTCGATTAGATTCGAACTCAACAAAAGAGAGAGAAATACCTACACCTTAAACATTGTCGACAAGACCCAAAACTATTCTACAATAATTCCAAAATTGTGCAACAATGGGTGAATAAATAATTGTATACTGGTTGGCATATTCTTAATACAGTGCTGACTGTTGACAGCCATGAAGTATATTAGTTTATACACCTACTAGCTAAATGCCAGCATTGCACGGGTAATCAAAATGTGTTGAACTGAAAATTTTTTTAATCAAAGTATAGTACATTTACCATTCTAACTTTTAAATGAAGGTGTTTGTCAATTTTTCTGTGCGCTATAAGTTTGATTTGCCAGAAGGACATATGTTAACAGCACTTCGTGAAGGTCTGGGCAGGTATTTTAGAGCAGTTCAAGCGTGCAAGCTGAAGCTTGAAAACTGTATTTTGATAAATTTCCATTAAAGACTGTTATGTGTTATAAGTATGTACACAACTACTTCATAGTTTGGCAAGGTGATCACATGGTGTAGGGGCTAGTGTGCCTGTCTGCCACACTGAAGTTTGGAAGTTCAATTTCAGTGTGAAGCAGTTTTTTCATTCCCATACCTTTATTGTTATAACTGGACATGCAGACGACAGACCAACAAACATTTAGATGAGCTTTCCTCCTGAATGAGTAGTGGCAAATAATAGCAATATTCATGCATGTCATTTTGTGGTGTCTGGAGAAAATATATCAAGAAACAAGGATTTGATCATTTTATGTCATTAAAAAAGTAACCTGAATAACCTAAATCAAATCTGTCATTCATCTTTATTGCACCATGTATTCAGACAAGATAAAGGGCTATAACAAGGGTGACAACAGCCGAGGATGTCCTCAAAAGTCATAAACAAGTTGAAACCCCAACAGCGCTGTTAACATGTTAACATCATCAACAATATTCATGCAGTATTGAAAAGTAACCAAGCTAAAGCATATTGATTTGAGGCTCTCAAACCATAACTGGCCCGCACAACACTTTGGTTAATATCAAAGCCCTAAATCTGCAAAGCACTTATGAATATAAGCTATATACTTTCCAGCAACATATAGCAAAAGACATCAGTGCCAAAGAATTGTGCAAAATCTTTCTACTAGTATCATCTTTCCGTACCAAACAATCGGAGAGGTTGAGGAAAATTTATGCAGAGGCAGCCTGTCCATCATAGTGGGATCAGATTCTACTTGATATTTGCAACACGGATCTGGCTGCCAAGATATCAAATATACACCAGCGCATACGAAGCTTGCGCAACCTAATGGAATAATTATATAGAGTTTGTCTGTACGAGTAGAGACAGCTAGGGTCGAGAGTCCGCACAAAACAGCAGTTTTATGTAGAAAGTTTCCAAGAGAAATCCAACGCGCTGTTTCTAGTCCTAATTGTAACGGTTCGATAACAATGGTGTTGGATTCCACCTCCAACGCATGATCAAGCTCTGCTTCAAATTTTTCATCACCTGATTGGTCATAGACTTCCTGGATAATGAGATATTCTGGTCTATATAAACACTAGTAGAACGAATTTCTATTAATACGTGCATTATTATTCTATTAATTCTATTAATAATTGCACATTATTTAGGAATGTCAGGTTTTATCGCAAAATGCCAATGTTAGCAGTCAATGTGAGACAAAACTTTCACATTAGCACTTAGAGTTTGGCAAGCGCACCTGTATTCACAACAAATAACAGTGTCAAACATCAATTCACCTCTTGAAAAATAGTTTGCAGAATGTTTGTATATTTCAGCAAGCTGAAGTTGAAACAGCTAACTACTGTCATGCTCCCAGAGTCAGCAGCCTATAGGAAACGGCCCAAGCAATCGTGAAAAAATGTAGCTCATAGTATTTACGGATAGCAGTTATACATAATATGTATAACTTGTAATAACATGTATTGTACATGTGTATGAATAACAATATGTTATACACGCCTATTATGCATCTATAACTAATGTGACCTCAAAGTTGGAAATATTTTACTAAATTTTCAGAAGTTTCTACAAGTGTTCCGCTAGTGAATTGTTGAAACAAAATAGAGTAAACTTGAAATTTTGGGACAAAAACTGAGATAGCAGCTTCATCTGTACAACTTACCACTCAGCAAATGTCAAACAGGGTATTTACAAGTAATAATAATAACAGTGCAAACTTGCTTATCTGTTTCAACAAGAGAAAATATTCTGGAGACTTGCAGGCGTGCGTCAGAAATAGACACTATAGTGAAAAAGACAACTTTCCTGTTGTCTGAGCGCTACCCAAACTAGGTTAATAAATAATAAGTAATCTCGCTAATAAATAACTGAAGCAGCCGGCAGACCCGACAAAATAGTCATGTGAGTTCTAGCAAAAAAGGTCGCTAAGCTATTCAATTTCTGTTTCGCTGATAGGAGAATGAAAAATCGAGGACCCTAGATTAAACTGAAAATTCAAACCAAAATAGAATACATTGAGAATTGCTAGACTTTCTAAGCCATAAACTTATTAATGTGTTTGGATAGTGCAAGAGTCAAAGGGAAAGCTCCAAGCTATTTTTTGACTCTCAGTAAGTTACTAGTAGTGATTTTGAAGTAACGAATAGTAAATGATATTAAAGTGGTATTACAAAAGGCAGACAAGCAAGTAATGAGCCTTCACTATAAACCCAAACTTTGTCCCAGCAGATTGGAATGATAATCAAAGAAGAAATGTCATCAAACAAACTTTCTAATCTCTATTACTATCCTGTCAACTTTTCCCCTATGAGGTCGCAAAGTGGTAGCTTTTTGATATTTATATACAGATACATGATCTAAGTGTGAGTAAACCGGTTTGTTCTTTGAGTGATGTACTTTCTTGCCATACAACACTTGCAGTTTATCAGGGTAAAGAAGCCAGTTGAAAGCACTATAGTTCTTGACTGTTTGGTAAAAATCGTAGGAGCAATAAAAGAGATACAATTAGGCAATACTGTCACAATTATGTTGATACATTACACAATTAATATAGGGAAAACACTAGTGAGCAGCTGGTCTACCAAGAAGTTTACAATGATACAACAAGATTTTTGTTTGTTGATGTTGTGGTCTCTCCATTAAAGATTGTATGAAGCGGCCTGTTTGTTCGGAAACTATTGCATTTGTTTCCGGTTTTGCTCGCGAGACTTTTGGCTACACCGACAATGGCCTGGACTAGTTGTCCCATTTTTTCATAAATGGAAGCAACAACGTATTATGGGACCACAACCCGCTCTTCTAATCATTCCTCCGACAACAAAGAACTAAGGCTAAAGAAGATTTCGCACGGTTCGAAATGCTGATTATTACATTGTAAAATCGTATCATAAAGCTGTTTAATCGACCCGTTAATTTTAGTGTGCAGGGTACACGTTTAGCAAATCGAACTGCACTCTCGCAGTTTTAATTAGTTTGATGCTCAATAGTTTACATGGCCAAGTATGTATTCACTTTATTTATCGAGCATTCAATCGATGTCCAAATGATATATTGGGCAATAGTTAATTTTTGAGAAATAAACGCATGCAATTTGCTATCAGTTTGCTATCAAGTTGCTAATGCTTAGTTTGAAACCATTTATTATTTAGGATTATATAAATATTTGTACTTTGTCAAGTTGATATAATTATATAGTTTCAAATATCAGAAGGTTGTTGCAGACTTTTGGCTTCTAATTTTTTTCCGATTTACTCATCGATAAGCATAATCGACAATAGTAATCACAGAATCTTGCTCGCACAATTACCGTTTTAAACATTGATTCAGGTCGACTCGATAGTTCATTTAAGTTATTTATCACTTTAAGTTTTGTGCCATTAATCGCTCAGTTATAACTTTTTGAAAGAATTACACATTTGGATTCAAATATTTTCTCACTGCGCCTCTACATTCCAGTTAATCAAGAATAAGTTATTCAGTTCGGACTGATTGACAGGTTCAAGATGAAACGAAACTGATTGATTTTAGTTTGACCAATTATGATAAATGGAACCTAAAAGATTTGATCATTGCTTGTTTGATTCTACTAGTGATAATTTTAGTCACCAAACTACTTTTTGTTGAATAGTTCAAGATCAAGAATCTTTCCAACATAGATTTTTGCATGCTCACATCTTACCATTCCGTTTTACTATATTATAAACAAGGGACCTAAAGACTTTCAGACTTGGTTTGCGCCGCAACCATTCGCTTAAACTCCATACAGAGACTGATACATATTTACTGGATGTTATTTTGTAAGAGGCTGCATTCGGTTAAATCATTATGTTTAGGTTTTATATACAGTAAATACATAGCAGCACTTGTTTTGTCTTTTAATGGTAATGCCTCAAAGAATAAAAGGACGATTATTATGGAGGTAAAACTAGATACTAATATGACAACATAGTAATGTATGCAGGATGTTCTTGCTCATACTGAAGGGCGAGTTTCACTACATTTTTTCGGCGTAGATCAACGTCATAAGTTGGAAATCTGCTGGAATGGAATAAAAAAGCTTAGGGCAAATTGTGAAGTTAGCTATAAGTCACATCAACGGCAGTGAAACCCAAACTGGCTATTACATCTCTGCTTACAGCTATTCAAATGTTGGATTTGTCGAACTTGAGTAGCTTTCCAGTTTAAATCAAAGGGTTACAATTTGTGTTGTAAACAATATCGCATCAGGAGGCCAATTATAAGACAGCAAAAGACAATTAAGGATTTTTTCCAAGTAAAAAATTCCCCTTGATTTTAAAGTCCAATCTGATTTCATCACAGTAGCCGTTCAATATTTGCCAAAATGTAATGGTATAAATTTGAGTTCTATGTATACATGTGGCCTTTGAGTGACCAACTTGGCCATAGCTCTCCTGAGAGAGAGCCTGGTGAAAGTCGATCTCAGAAGTGAGTCTTCACCCAGACTTACTGCACTGCTGGCGACAATTACCAGACTGGCCTTGCTAATGCCGATTAGTTACAACTTACTGTCCAGAATCGCTATTATTGATAGATATTATTACATACAACATATAAAATGACCTATAAAATAGTACAATCGCAGCAACTATAATGGGAAGTCTTGGTGACATATCAAATTTCAACAGTCTTTCACTTGTCTATGACTGAAATAATTTTGGATCACGAGCTAACATCTTTGAAGTTTTTGTGGGTCATTACTCATCTTTTTATTTACTGCTAGTTTTTGACCTTCTGCTTTGGATATGTCCGCAAGGTTTGTCTTTCAATCTCAGATGCCCCGGGTATAGGCCCACATATCCAACAGCTGGGTCACTATATTTTCCCTAATCTTTTTCACCTCTAGACTGCCATCACTTAGCAAAGTTTTTTTGAGGAATTAGATACAATGACAATGTGTTCGTACTTAAATTGGTATAGCAAGATATGGTTTTATGAAGGATATTAAGCTATTTTGAGCAGTATTTCACCAAAGCTTCAAACAAATAATAACTGTGGCAATAACATCCTGTCTCATGTATTCAGTCTTTTGGTTAGTCAATTAGACAATTGGCTACGACTATAAAGACCATAGCTCTTGGTTGTCATCGACTTCTGCTGCATCTTATGCACAAATGAGTCGTACGATTATAACTTGTTTCACAAGCCAATGACTCTTGTTGAATACGAAGTCTTCTGTCTTATATACCCAAAACAGAAGACTTCATATTCAATGAGAGTAATTTCATCTTGAAACACTTTATAATCATGAGGCTCATTTGCGGATGGGCAGTAGCAAAAGTCGATGAAAAGCAAGAGCTGTGGTCATTATTGCTGTCACCCTCATAATCATTTTTGTGGGCAGCTGAGGCTGGTGATATAGACCACCTGAGTTGTGAACAACATGCTGCAATTCATTTTGTAAAAAGTACCACTGGTGGTGACAGGAAGGCCATCCGACCTTAAATTACTATTCCTACCAACCCAACTCCTGCAGATTAGATGGAACTCAGTAGGAAGATTGTTTTTACAAAATATGTAGACTTTTGTAAAAAAAAACTTCTACAAATGTAGAGAGTACTAAGATGCTTTGTCCTCTTCTTGAACTTATCCTATCGTTTACCTCTTTGCCAAATTATCGATAGATTTAATAATATTATAGTAAAACATATGTAATGTTTCATGATAATGCTTGTATTCACAGTGTTTTGATGCGAGGAAATTGTCTTGTAAGAATAAAATTAACAAATAATTCTGTCAAAATTAGTCATAAAAATTGAAATTTACAGACCATAGTATCTGGCGTACCATTTCCGTATCATTTTGTTGAATAACAAATACTTGGCATTTTGACCGGTAATTAGGACATTTTTATATGTAGACGATGTTTAGTACTTGGTCACATTTTAATTAGGGCTCATCAGTAATTAGGGCTCGTTTGATTTTTGACAAAATTCTTGGTTTATTATTTGCATTTGGGAGTCATCTTATTTTTCTAAATACTGGCAGATGTAAAGAAACGAGTTCGTCACTTTCTTCATAGCTGTTTAGAATTAAAGGTACTCAGATGCAAGTCTGCTGTGTTAATCGTAATTATTTATTTGTGTAAAGGTTATTTATTAGTGATATATTATTTATTTATTGGTTACACGCCATGAGTACGATGGGCTACATTTTTCTACGATTTAGCTATATACTATACTAATTTATACTATAAAGTAGTTCGCGGCTTAGGCAGTTTCATATGGGCTGCTGATTTGGAGAGCATGACAGTAGTTTTGCTTTTATCACTTCAGCTTGATGAAATATACAAACATACTGCAAAGTATTTTTGTGAGAAAGTGATTTGTGTTGTGATACTGTTATTTGTTGTGGGCCTGCTTGCTAAACTCCCAGGGTAGATGTAAAAATGTTGTATCGCATTGGTTTCTAACACTATTATTTTGGATAACAAACCTACTCTCCTGAATGATTTATTAATAGAAATTCATTTTGTTTATATAGGCCAGAATATCTCATTATCCGGGAGGTCTATGACCAATCAGGTGATGAAGAATTTGAAGCGGAGCTTGATCATGCGTTGGAGGTGGAATCCAACACCATTGTTATCGAACCCTTACAATTAGGACTAGAAACAGCGCGCTGGATTTCTCTTGGAAACTTTCTACATAAAACTGCTGTTTTGTGCGGACTCTCGACCCTAGCTGTCTCTACTCGTACAGACAAACTCTATATAATTATTCCATTAGGTTGCACAAGCTTCGTATGCGCTGGTGTATATTTGATCTCTTGGCAGCCAGATCCGTGTTGCAAATATCAAGTAGAATCTGATCCCACTATGATGGACAGGCTGCCTCTGCATAAACTTTCCTCAACCTCTCCGATTGTTTTGGTACGGAAAGATGATACTCGTAGAAAGATTTTGCACAATTCTTTGGCACTGATGTCTTTTGCTATATGTTGCTGGAAAGTATATAGCTTATATTCATAAGTACTTTGCAGATTTAGGGCTTTGATATTAACCAAAGTGTTGTGCGAGCCAGTTATGGTTTGAGGGTTTCAAATCAATATGCTTTAGCTTGGTTACTTTTCAATACTGCATGAATATTGTTGATAATGTTAACATGTTAACAGCGATTTGGGTTTCAACTTGTTTATGACTTTTGAGGACATCCTCGGCTATTGTCACCCTCGTTATTGCCCTTTATCTTGTCTGGATACATGGTGCAATAAAGATGAATGACAGATTTGATTCAGGTTCTTTTCAAAGAATTATGGGAGGAAAAAGAATGATTCATTCTAACAGTGGACTGGTAGTATATGTGGATAATAAGTTCGCAATAGTAAAATCTGACCAATTAGAAACCTTGAGATAACATTACATGTTTTGTGTTTAGCAGCCTTCTTCATATATTCACCGTATACATTGGCTAAGCTTTAGCAGCCTTGTTCAAACTTTTGCACAAAACTTCACTGTGGCAGACAGGCACACTAACCCCTACGCTATGCGGTCACCTTGCCATAGTGCGAAATAATTGTTTACATAGTTATAACACCTAACAATCCTTCATAGCAATTGATCAAAATACGCAGTCTTCAACCTTCAGCTTGCACGCTTGAACTGCTAAAAAATAAGTGCCCAGACCATCCCAAATTGTGCTATAAACATATGTATATCTCGCATAAACTTAATTAAACTTATAGTGTACAGAAAAATAAACACCTTCATTTAAAAGTTAGAAAGGTAAATGTTGTATATGTCGATTAAAAACAAGTTTTTTGTTCGAAAACTTTTTGATTTAGCTAGTAGGTGTATAAACTAATATACTTCATGGCTGTCAACAGTCAGCACTGTATTAAAAATATGCCAACCAGTATACAATGATTTATTCACCCATTGTTGCACAATTTTGGAATTATTGTATAATAGTTTTGTGTCTTGTCGACGATGTTTAAGGTGTTGGTATTTCTCTCTCTTTTGTTGAGTTCGAATCTAATCAAAGCCTGGATCACATACAAGGTGAACGTAGAAAAACTGGCTGTTTTACCAGAGAAAGCTCTACATCGCTTACTTTTCTACGTTAAGATTTATGAGTTGAACAAACAGGATATAAAATATGCTTTTGTCGTTCGATCATCTAGGTCATCTAACAGATCGGCTAGAGAGAGCCAAAGAGTTCTTTATTGTCACGATGATGAACGAAGGACATTTATGGCCATTAGGGAAGATGACTTGATTATCACAACAGGATTTCGCATTACAACTGATAAAACAATAATAGAGTTCTCCTGTAACAAGGATGTTTGCCAACTCATGGAGAGGTCATTGCCGACTTATGCTGCATCTTATGATCTCTTCGATCACTTTCTACTGGAACGTTATATTGCTAAAAGGTCACTAGCGGATGAATTAGTTGGGAGTAATTTTCCAAAATCAACGTATAACAATCAAACTTTTTATGTATCGCTCCTGGTTATGATTGACAGCGAAACAGTGATAGAACTTTGTCGAAGACAGTATCCAAACTGTTGTCAGAAGCCAATAACAACCACGAACCTTTGTCAAAATATTCGAGATTACTATTTAAATATGGTGAATGCTCTACGACAGCTATTTGCAGATATAGACAGCGAACAGATTCGTATAGATCTTTCACTTGTTGATCTGCAAGTCATACCACAAATAAAAAATAAGTCATATTTTCATAACTACACAGACAATACAGAAAATGGCTTAGTTCTAAAGCTAACTGAGGCTATTACTGCTGCTTTGACCTTGTCTAGAAAAGCACAAGGACAAAAAGAACAAACATTCGCTGCTACTATTGCTTTTGTTGGTCATGATATTCAAGGCAAAAATGGTCTTACCACAATAGGTGGTGCTTTTCCCGCTAGCGCGTGCACCAAGTATAAAATAGGACTGGTCGAAGAACGTTTTGGATACATCTCCTTCTTTACATTAGCGCATGAACTCGGGCATATTTTTGGGTCGGAGCATGATGGTGTTTATGCGGATTGTGGATCTACCACCAATATGCTTATGGGCTGGACTTTTAACAAAGATAATCCTGAGCTAGCATTTGTTTTCTCATGTTGTAGCCTCTCACAAATATATAACCATCTTCTTTCTGCTCAATGCGTTTTAAAACCATATGCGACAGGGAATGACCCTCTGCTGCCACTAGCTGACGAAAAAAAACTTGGTGAACTGTTGACACCTGATGAGTTTTGCGCATTCACAGAAGGAAGTGGCTACCAGACTTGTTTCTATCATAATGAAGCTGATGTTTGTAAGGGTGTGCCATGCATTGGTAGTAGCAGAAGATCCAAATGTAGAGTCAGCAAATCTACTCCGGTTTTGAACGGAATGCCATGCAGAGACAGTGAACACTGGTGCTTATATGGTGAATGCGTTAGAAAAACGTTAAAGGCAAACTTTAGCAGTGAATTGCAACACAATTGTGATGTCACCCATATTCCAAGACAACATACTCAGCCTAAAGAAAAAACAAAACCTTTTTATGCCTCATATGGAGGTTGGATAAAGCTACTACTGGTTATTTCTGGCTACTGCTCGTTCGTTGTTGGACTCACTTCTTTTGTACAAAATAAAATAGGAATCAGGAAACCATCAAATAAGGTTGCTCCTGATGAAGTTGAAAAAGAGGGTCAATTAACAAATAAATAATACAAAATCAGCAATCATGGTACTATCAGTAACAACACATGTGTAAGCTACTTCTGGCTACTGTAAAAATATGGCCAATTACTTTGTTGTGTATGTGAAACACAATTCATGAAAGATGTGCTTTGAACTTAGAAAATTATTTTTCTTGTTATTTTAATAAATGTTGATGTGTTGCTATCTGCTACATAAGCGTCTAGTTTAACAGAAGTTCAAAGAGACAATCGGTAACTGAAAAACTGAGCAAGTCAGAACTGAGGTGTTGATAGTAGCTGTCGCATTATTGTCAATTTCTTGGTAGACCAGCGTTTACTAGTGATTTTCCATGTTAATTGTGCAATAAATCAACATAATTATAGCTGCATTGTCTAAATGTATCTTTTCTATAACTCTTATGATTTTTGTCAAACAATCAATAACTATCGTGCTTCAACTGGCTTCTTTACCATAATAAATTGCAAGTACCTGCAAGAAAGTATCATTTCTCAAAAAACAAACTGGTTTACTCAAATTCAGGTCATGTATCTGTCCATAAATGTTCAAAAGCTACCACACTGCAACCTCATAGGGGAGAAGTTGACAGGATAGTAGTAGTGATTAGAAAGTTTGTTTGATGACATTTCTTCTTTGATTATCATTTTAAACAAATGTGACAGTGTTTGGGTTTATAGTGAAGGCTCATTACTTGTTTATCTGCCTTTTATAATACCACTTTAATATCGTTTACTATTCGTTAATACAATATTACTGCTAGTAACTTACTGAGAGCGAAAAAATAATTTGGACCATTCCTTATAACTATTGTACTACTTGAACGTAATAACAAATTTATGGAATAATAAATCTAGCAATTTCTAGTGTATTGGTTGGATTTATTAGCTTTATCCAGGGTTCTGCAGTGCTAAGTAGTGGAGAGTCTCGTGACCAAAACCAGAAACAAAAACACCAGTTTCCAAACAAACAGGACTTTTTACTTGTATATAATTTTCAATGGAGAGACCACAACATTAACTTTAGCTAAAGTAACTGTCATTTTCAGTGGCTCTAAAATTTATTACTGCAGTATACACCATTTAAAATAGGACAAAATCCGCTACAAAGTAATGCCAATAATTTTATTATTTAAGACAACATAACTCTTTTTAAGCTAAAGTCAAAGCACACGGCTTACCTAAATTGGCATTGAGCTCAAATTCTTTGTAAGTTTTGCATCCGCAACCAATTTCTGGTTTAGCTTTTCACAGAAATAATGTTTTATGACAAAATTGACAGTTTAGTACGACAAAATGTTTTTTTTGTGTCCAACACTCTGCGTGGGTTTATTAATGTTTTAATAATAAATAGAGAATCCTGATGAATATATTTAATTGCTTTCATTGTTAACTAGTTGGGATGAGCGACTGCTTTGTCTTTTCATATTTTTAATAGTCCTGGCTTGTTAAAATAGGGAACAGAGTTCAAGAAAGGTGAAACCATACCGATTAATATTAACGCTCTGAACAGCACTAACAAACAACAAGTACTAGCCTACTAGCCACTGCTAGCAAGAATCTCCAATTTTTTCCTAGCGGAAAAGTAACAACACCATTTGTCATAGTAGTTTGTCTTTATTGTCAAATTCAAATCTTGTTCAAATGCGGGTTGAGAACTTGAGGTGTTCAATTGACTAAAGATAAGTCATTGTATTGGAATTAGCCAAAAGACATATTGTGGCTTTGTAAAAAATTGGTTTTTGGTATAAAAGTTCACAATATAAAATCATTGGGCGAGGTGTGAGGAAAAAACAGAATTATCTAAAAACAAGCTATAAAATACTAAAGTATAACTAGCATTGATTTTTCAAGTATCGTTATTTGCGAGAAGGCAACTAGCTAGCATTCAAGAAATAGAAAGTTTGGATTTTTATTTTACATTAAGTATTTGGTTTTAATTCTTAGGTACGTTACTTGAATATACACAAAATGTTATTAGTACAGTTTTGATATAAATTTACACAAGGTATCTATTTGTACTTTTATAATTTAGCCTATAATATCACATTATCATTTAAAAGACTTAATGCTGATTCTCTATCAGCCTATCTACCCTCTATCTAACATCAGACCTTGGTTTGGGTAGCGCTCAGATAACAGGACATTTGTCTTCTTGACTATAGCTTCTAATTTCTGACGCACACCTCCGAGGCTCTGGAATATTCTTTCCTGTTGAAACAGATAAGTTTGTACTGTTATTATTATTACTTGAAAACACCCTGTTTGACATTTGCTGAGTGGTAAGTTGTACAGATGAAGCTACTTTCTCAATTTCTGTCCAAGAACTAAGTTTAAGCAAATTTGTTTCAAATTTTTTTGTAGAAGAATTGCAGAACTTTGTGTAAATTGTGAAGTAGAATGTGTGCTTTTCTGAATTTTCTAATGTTAGAAAGTTTAGTGAAAAGCATAGGCATTACAAGAAACAAAAATATTAATGCAAATTCAAGTAGAAAAAAGATATTCATGCCTTAATGGGCGCAGTTCACATTCAATCATTTAATTTTGAAATGTGCTTTTGTGAAAGAGTGTGTTTACACTGCTGACACTGTTTTCACTTAACCCAAAAAAGGAAGGTACATGTATATGCGTGCATTGCGAATAATTTTTAAAAATCAATTCTCAACAATCATTCAAAAATTAGCTTATATGAATGCACTTTTTGAAAGGTGTATTAGCCTAAAATGCCATTAACTGTGCTAGTGTAGCACCATCGTACTAACTTCATATATGTTGATGGAACTTTAAACAGAGAGTCCTCAGGCTACAAAAATTTTGACCTACACCGTTTCGAAGTTACAAATACACCTGATGAAAATATCTAAAATAATACTTTGTGTAGTTTTGTCTTAGCTTCAATTATGACATAAGCGACGCAAACAATTTTTGCCTGTAACAATACGCTTTATTGACCTTATGGTAGAAGACAGCATCAGTGTGTCATTTAATTTCAGGTATGCACTATTCTGATTATGCCTGACGGTTTTCATTATTTGGCCTTTTCGAGTGGATTTTAATTACGATTCCAAGGGGCAAAGCTGATTATTCTAATGGAAATAATCAAAGAAAGGAATGGTACAACTTAGTTTCAGTGATACCTGTTGTGGTTGTGCCGGACAGTTCTCACTTTGTCGCCGGTTAGAGGTTTTTTATTTTTAACCTTTATTATGACTCCAAAGCCAAAGACAAGCATAAAGAAAAATAAAACTGGAAAAATGAAAAAGAAAAAAAAAGATACATGAAAAATAAAGGTCTTCATAGACGTTAAACTAGATATTAGTGAGAGAACAGCATATTTTTTCCAGAATGTTCCAACTCACACTGAAATTTGAGCCACACAGCAACTTTTTTAAATGTATCAACGTCATAAGTAAAAGACCCCATGTAATGGCATAAAATATCTTAGTTCAAAGCTGTAGTGAAACTGCAAACCCAACATAGATAACAAAACTCTAACACATGCCACAATTTTTGAAAGACCATTCAGATCCCATGTTTCTACACAATATAATAGGAAGCAACTTGGAAAAGCACAGAAAGAACTGCATCAGGTGTACAGACCATTAAATCAAAGTTACACATGCCAACGATTTCATAACCTCACCTCGAAGAACTACATCAGGTGTACAGACCAGTAAATCTAAGCAACACATGTCAAGTATTTCATAACCTCACCTTATAAGCGTCAACATCACTTCGTTTTCTTTTTAGAATTTTATTGTAAGGGTACCTCATTTTACAGCAATGATCTCTAGAAAAGAATACAGTATAAATGTTGGTGTGCCACCTAAATGCTTAACTTTTGACAAAGGCTCATCTTAATAGCTAACCTGGATATTTGAGAAAAACTAAGCACAAATTTTTCGTATTTTTCTTTAATTGTACCAAAGAATTCTATTGACTACACTGTTCCTCTAGTACTTAGAACTTAAATGTTATAATATTATATGTTCCCTTGGTTATCATTGGTATACATGTAGTATGATAACAACGCCTCCTTAACGCCGTATTTTTACTATCTTAGCTTATTTTTTTATTTTTACTAGAATCTACTTTCTGTTTCTTTGTTACATTTTCCACTTTTGTTTACATAACCAAAAAAATTCACTCAATTAGAAAAGTAAACACATTCAGACAGAATTTAGTACACATATATGGAATTTGAAAGACAAAGAACTTTGAGACAACTTAGAGACTAAAGCGCATGCCCAATTCTACAACAGAACAAAACACTGCAACTTATCCCTATTAGAAAAATATTACATAATGTTCAAACCAGAACTGGCAGCAATAAACAAAAGGAACGACTTGACATCAAAAAGCAAGCATGCGCAGAGTTATCTTCTCCAAAATTTAATAGACACTGCCATCACCAGGCCATCTTTCCAAAACCATCAGTCATAGCCCAGCGCAAAACAATGTGGTAGTTGTCGCAAAATGATTTTAATCAAAGATGGTGTAGTTTTAATATACTCATCTTGCGGAGTTTGCATTTCTCTCTTTTAACTTAATTTCTTTAAGACTTGTATATATGTTTATTTATTTACATACATTTATTTAAATGTTTTTATATATATATTAAAAACTTGACATAAAACTATATATAAAACTTGAAACTTGGCAGTTTAACATTTCCATTCACCTGAGACTGGCATCATTGAAGCGGTAACCAAAAAATCTCTGCATCTCCTCAATTTCTCTCCCAGTATCAGCTCTGACGTTATTATATATCATCACATGTAGTGATCCATTGTATGCTTCCAGCCAGTAGTGCATGTGGTGTGACCATGACGTGGCATAGGAGGTGAGGTATTTCAAGTAAGCTGGAAACAATAGGTGACACTGAGACATGGTTGAGTTTACAAAAATCATTACCAAGGTTCACAAGGTTAGATGCCTACTAAAGGAGTTTACTATTTGGCAGTCAATTTTTATGTCTAGCCAGCCGCACATGAAATCATAACCAGCTTCAATGACATCAACTCTACTCTAGTTATGCTACCGCTTATATCCCTGTAAAATGACTTATAATTTAAGTACTTTCAAACCATTTTATTACATTTTTCTTCCTGGCTTGTAGATCTGACCATCAATAAGAGATTCTATTAATCTGACTTTGTCAGAATAAACTTTTTACTAATGTACAGTATTATATTTATATGTTTACATTTGTTGTTTTTCTTTTTGCTGCTTGAAATAAGAAAATAGTTTTTACTATAATAATAGCTGTGTTTGTCCGTTTTGTCTAAAGCCACACTAAGAGTGTCCGGTAATAAAACACAGATATGCAGATTACTAGCCAAGCGCACTACCAACTGCCCAGCTCAAATACCTCGCAGCACCACGGAATAACTGTGCATATGTTTATTAAATTTGATGATCTCTCAATAGCATGAGACTGCCAGTGTTCTAGCACGAATAGTTAAACCAAAAACGGTTTTTGCAGCCAATAAATGTAGAAAGGTGTTAACAAAATATTTGTATAACTTCATAAATCGCTTGGAGGTAAACACAAACAGTGGAAATAATGTGATCTGTTTACATCATGAGCCGTTAATATTTAAATGCATTGCTATTGACGTGCTTTTTGAAGCGCATGCATGTAGGTGACACAACATGTTTATAACATTGCTATAGATTGACTATCTGAATTTATCCAATTCAACCTGAAACAAACCTTTCCAAATTGATGTTTAAAAGAAGTACTTGGTAAATAACATGAAAAGTGCATTTATATGCTGCAAATTTTTGTTATGTAATACCAGACTTTTCTTACTGAAGACAACTTTGTTTTGTGAGTGTCTGGCTTCAATTGATATCAAAAATGATTATATAATATTCTTGCGGCTACATATCTTTCATTAACATAAAAAGGTAAATTCTACTGTCTACATTTCAGAATACGGAACAAGTGAATTTTAGGCTGCTGCCTCTGTCAAGTCAATATAATGAATGTAAAAATAATATAAAAATAAAATTACATATAAAATTACATTAAATAGTAGTAATTACCAGCTATTTGTTGATAATCAGATTGTGAACACTGAGTTACCTTTTGACAAGTATATTAGTACATTCTTTGCTAGTAAACTAGTTTAGGATCAACCGATTTTAAACTAGTAAACTAGTTTAAACCGGTTGGATAACTAGTTTAAACTGGTTGAATAACCTATTTAAATTAGGAAGTTCATTTAAATTGTTTGGATCGCCACTTTAAACTAGTTTACTAGTGTAGAGGTTAAACTCTTACTAACCAGGGTTGGTAGAATTGGTACGAGGGTTAAAGAATTTGTCTATTGTCACTCCCTCAATTGATAGCTTTGTATTGTTGCTTGACTGTTGTGAAACGAGGCGCCTAAAATGACAACAATTATTAAGTCTGATATAAAAATACAAATTAATCAGTAGTTTTCACAAGGCTTTTATAGATGCCAAAAGATCACAATATGTGAAAAGACTTTCTCAGCACCTCTGATTATCTCTAATGGCACTCAAGGCTGGCAGGAATTTAGTATTTACGTCTATAGTATTTAAGTTTTCTGTAATGTTGGTGGTGCTACTTACAAACTGTAAAGCAACTAAATTAATAAAGATAAATGCACAAAAACTCAATAATCGGAGTGCTATAAATTCTAAACTAGTTAGCGTATAAACTTGGCTAATCTTGTGTACCTGTATGTACCTAGTCATAATTTGACCTTTGACCTTAATTTGACATACCTTGACCGATTTGAAAGAGTTTGTTATACTTTATTGTATAAAGAAACAGTTAACTAAAAATGAGTTAACAAAACTTTTGAGAATAATTCAATTTAAACTATTCCAGGCTGACATTTGACCTTAAAAAACTTACCTCTTATTCGATGACTTAATTTTTGCATTCACGCTTGCTTTTATATTCAGCAAACTACCTCTCATATTAATTAAATTACTTTTTATATTCAAAAACTTACCTTTTATATTCAGCAACTGCAGCATCATATGGATGGCGCAAGAGTAAGGTTGCCCTTACAGAAGAATTATAAGCCAAAGGATTCTTTGCGTACCACGGCTCATGGGTTTTAAGGAACAGGCACGTGGATGTTTCTCTTTTCATCTTATTCATAGTATTACTAAATTTCGTAGAATTCTCACCAATCCATAAATGGTGGGTTCTTTGCAGTTTGCCGTAGATTTCACAAGTATAGTCGCCTAAAATATAGCTACATTTTCACTGCTGAAACTAAAACTTTTGGACTTTATCCTCTTAATCTGAGTGTAATCAATGAATGTTTTTGACAGCATACAATTATGAGCAATTAACATACAATCAACAATTATCAATAATAATTAATCAATAATCATACAATTATCAGGAAATGGGTTTTGTGTAGCCTTTTAATGTGCAAGATACTTTCAAGGGTTTGTAAAATTGCAAAAAGCCAATAATTTGAGTTTTTATATCAAATGACTCAGATAATCTTGAATGAAGTTTCTAAATTATTATTAACACTGGAGAACCCAGCTGATTATCAAATATTATTCTTGATAAACAGATGATTAACAAGGTAGAAATTCAGACAGACAATACTCACTATTTAAGGATGCAAGCCAGAGTATCCAATCGTTTCCACTCCCTGGGGAGCCAGAAACAAACTGTAGAGGAAATTCTGTTGGCGATTTATCTTTGTTAACTTTGACACTTTTACACACAGCCTCAGAGATGGAGATATTGCAACACACTGGTTGGCACCCTGTCATATCATTAAATATCAATAAGTGATACTCATTTTCATAGCCAAAAAAGTTTATCAAATTATATATTTTGGCGCAACTCCAAGCTGCACCATATGCAATGACTAAGGCATCAAAAAGTCACACATGAAATACACATAAAATCGAGGACAGTTGCAAGGCTTTATTAGATTTACCTCTGTTGGCTCTCAATAATTACAAAGTTAAGATATTAAACAAGAAAAGAGTCAGTATATGTTATCAAAATTATTTTGCCTTTCTAAATCTTAATAAAGGTTTATCGACTTTTTTCATTGTACAGGATTCCGTGTTTGTTAACTAAAGTTAGTTAGCTGAAATAGAAGATTGTTAAGTGAGCAGATAATAGTAATAGAGCTTTTATCCACTTGGCTAACTACCACATAAAATTTACTGCTGTGTTAATTATACTTAACAAGTAAACAACATCACAACCACAAAGATATGCAAAAAATACTAAAAAAACAAAGTTCATACTACTTTTTAAATGCTTCAAAATTATATATGGCTTTAACCAGTTCTCTATTATAAGGTCTATAGAATAGGCTTTAGAAAACTAAGCTATAATATTTTGGTGAAAATACTAAGATAGCAAATTTTTATTTATTGAGTTAATACTTGAAATGACAAAAACTAGAATTAGTAATTACAAAAAAACCATTTTGGTAAACTCCCACCATCAATAGAATGCCTATTTTCCACAGGCTTAAAAAGATTATCAGAATACATTTTAAAATTTGGCTAATAAGATTGGAGAAAATGTTGACACCTTAATGCTATTTTGTCCTCTTACAGTCTGATGATAAAACAATATAGAACATGTATCTAACGAAGATTTCGTTGATAGTGAAGGTTAGCCTGAGATCCCCTCAACCTAAAAGTGTTAACCTAATACTGCTTTCAGCTTGTTCAAATTTTAACAGGTTTTATTTTCTAACTACTACTTAAAGTTTGAAACTTTTCAAAATTAAAATCAACATCTCTTTAAAAAAATTAATTTTTTAAAAGTGTAAATAATATATTGAAAATGTTATCAAATAAGTATAAGAGTTTTTACCTGTTTTGGATTGGCTGGAATCGGATACATTGGTATAAGCAAAAAACTGAATACTGTTCTTCTTAATCAAAAGTTCTGTTGTCTGGGAGCTTATAGTAATCCAATCTGTAGAACCAGTAAACAATCATAGACAAAAACCCTATATATAAAACTGTTTGCTCATACACAAAAGTTTGCAAACCATGACCATAATTAGACCATACTAATCCCATAAAATGACCCATACTATAACAGCTATTAAATTTGATGTTTTCAGTGATTCATGTTGGCGCTAGAATTAAGTGAATACATGTATCTTTCATTTCTAATGGTATTGACTTTGAAGCAATAAGTCATATCTATTATTAGGCTTGTACTTTATTAGAATACTTTAAGAAAATATCCGTATCTTACAAGTATAGCTGATGCCAAACAACACTTGTGACAATATAAGTAAATATCGACAAAGCATTCTACAGTGTTTAGATATGGCTGTAAGCATCTCACCATTACCTGACTACTAACCTGAAAGTTACACATTTTTTGTGTCATTTGTTCAAACTTTTACATTTTTTTATGAAAGAACCTTGAAATATCCTCAGCATTTTTGGTAAAATACTTACCATTACATGTACACAGTATAATGACGCTTGAAAGCTAGGGTCAGATGCTAATACAAACGCAGACGACTTACAGAGCAACAGTGAAGTAAAGCAAATGGATAGAATCAGCATAACCAATCTACATCGTGTCATGTTACTTGTAAATATATCTTCTTTTTACAATCCGTACAAATTGGAAAATTTGATATACCAGCTTTTCCTTCTTGTAAAACGTCTTCTGTAAAAAAGAATATTTTGGAGTTAGTAGCAATGAAAGACTTGAGAATATAAAAAAGTATTACATTCTCACCTTCCAACTTCAGCTAAATGTGATTATGTAGTGACCCTGTACACTTTATGTGTGCTTTAAGCAACAATTGTATAATGTACATGTATAATAAACATGCAATAGGTAAGTGATATCTTTGGTACATGATGACACAAACGAGATATCGGTAGATATTACCTGAATGCATTCATACTTGCAATGAAGATAATTTAGAGTTAAAAAATTTAATACTATATGATGCCAACAAAGCATGTTGAAAATATATGAAGAATGAATGAAAATATCTCATTCAATGCACACAATATGTTAGAAATTATTAAAATAAATAGGATTATGACCTAAACAAATGCATGTTTGTATACGAAGTGATCATTACTCATGTTACATAATGTATTATTATTATCAAGCTTAACAAAAGGTACCACTTACTGACTAATGAGTAGAACTGAGGTAAAGCTGTATATCTAACACGTGCTACAGTAGATGGTGTTAATATCAAAGCACAGGGCCTACTGTGATATTGACCTATGCATTTAGAGAATTACTCGTCTAATGTTACATCGCGTAATAGCTTCAAAATGTACAGTTTACACAAGCTACTAACAACAAAAGACTACACGGGTGTGTGTAAACTCATCAGATAAGGTCAATAAACTTAAGCATCTTAAGGGGACTGCTTTGAATAGTTTACTCGAGTGGACACTGCAATATAATAGTTGATACGTTATACTGGTGAAATCTGGTGATAGTTTATAACACTCATTATTTCTGAACCTTGCAATTCAAATTAATTCAAAACTTGATCTGGATATGTTTAGAGTAAATGTGGCTAGCATTTAGCTAAACAAACTACATGTATTTCTAGTTGTTAAAAACTAAGTGAAGAGTTTGATAGAGACTGCGTTGTAGCTTCTATTGCCTTAAAAACATTATAAATCCTCTTTGGAAGACTGTATTGTATTCCATCAGCTTTATTCCCTAAGAGCTTAGCATTTATTCGATACAGAATCATGTCTTGCCATGTTGCGCTTCTTCACAGACTAGAATAGCGTTCTTTTCTTATAGTATAAAGTTTTATGTTTATCACTGAACACTAGTGGACCTGTGTGTAAAGTTACCGATTGTAAGCACTGCTTTTTAAGAACTGACCTGTATTGATTACACTATTATACAAGCGATGGTTTACTTTTATACTTGTATAATAGACATGCTTAATTGTGCATATTTCATCTCTTCTAGTTTATTAAATACAGCTCATCGAAAAGCTCTTATATTGTTGATACAAAGCAAACCTCTTCGCTGCTAATGTTTGATTAGTTGGAGCACCCAGAGTCTTAATGTTGATACACTTCCCTTGTGATCAATATTTTTAAGTAGACTTCCTTTATAGCATCAGTCGGTCGTAGTACTAAGTGATATCTTAGTATCACTTAGTATTCTTCAATATCTGATTTACTTAATAGCTGATTAGCCAAATTACTCATCCAAGTAGCAAATAAAACAAAAATGGAATTATTTTATTTTTCTTTTATTTTGGAATTTATTTTAAATACCCACACATAAAATTCTTTTTGAAAAGTTTGTCATAAATTTTGTCATGCAGAAAAAAATGATCTTACTTATGTTTTACTCCGATTATAGTTCCTTTTTTAAACTCAGCAGTATATCTTTGTTTTTCTGATAAAGGGATTGTTATAAGCAGACTTGCTATTACCTATAGGCTGTAAAAACAAGTTAAAATTGGGCTATGATTGAAGTGGTTTTTTTCTGGCCAAAATTATACTCTTTCTGTCACTTGCCTCATCCTGTGTTTCAATTGTTACCAAAAGCTATTTTTATGTTTGGATATAAATACAGCCAAAACAGATAAGTAGTTTTGAGATTAACGTTAGAGTGAAAGAAGCGAAGGTTATGCCCTATTTAAATAAATTTCTGAACTTCCAGTTTGAATGTTACACAAAGATTTATTTAACTCATTGAGTTGTTATTTGTATTAGATTATTTAAACAAAAAGACAATTAATTTTAAAAAGGTAGATGCAGGTATGGCTGGCTCTTACCATTATGGTTAGCTGTATCTTCGTTATAAGTAATTTTCACTTGTTTTTTAAAAAGGGCAAAATATTTATCAGTCATATTGATTCAAAAGCAACAATTTGATTGGTGGTCTAATAAATATGTCAGCAGTGCTGAAAGAGTATTGCTAAGGGCAGGTTTCTAGAAAGTTTTATCAGTTGCAACACTTAGTTTTTATTGCGCAGCCCTTCCATTGTTATGCCATTGTCATGTCATTGTGGCCAGCCCATGGTGTTTTTGGAAAAGGTTTGGTGCACCAACCTGCGAGGTTGAAGTCTTTCTATCAGAATGCTTTCATAATTTTGTACGCATAACTTTTTTAAATTTATAATTTGTAGTAAATTTGACTAAATTATGATTATATATTATATTAAATATTATATATCGTAAATAAATTTATAATTCCATAACAAATTAATAAATTTTTATTGAAATTAGTTATTATCAAAAAATTTATGTCCTTCGTTAAATGCCAACAATAACAATAAATTACAATACATTAATCAAGAATTATGAGAAAACAGAGATCAGGAATTATTGAGTGAGTTGAACAAAAGTGTTTTAAAAATTGGTAATCTAATAGTAGTTTATGCATTCAAGATTTTTGGCGGCTAGGTCAGGCTCATTTGTAAACAGGCTGATACAGCGCTGTGTAACGATATTTATTTGCTGTGTTATGTTAAAGAAAAATGCTGCAGCATACGCTATAGAACAAATATAATTTATTGACAAACACCAACTGTTATTCAATCGTAAATACTTAATATGAAGCGTAGTATAGCAGCATTGTATTAAACAGAGTTTGGTCAGAATATGGCTTGTTGCAAGCTCATTATTGGAAATAGGAAAAATATTTAAACAAAAGCAGAGTACGCTAACTATACAGATTAGAATCTTTACTATAATGGCTACGTCCATCTGTATGATTGGCCGAGGTTTTAAAAAAATATTGCATCATTTGGGATTTGAACTCATGACTTCAAGTTTCATAACCCAATGCAGTAGCATTTTTCCCAGTCTGCAACATTAGACATTACGGAATACTTGTGCACATAGGTATTCTCTATACTTCATTGGCTCGCTTGATGATCTCTCACAGAAAACGAGACAGCCAGAGTACTAGTATTTGAAATATTCAAAGCTGTTAAAAAACTTTTCAAAGACAAATGCTTAACTGAGGAAATAAATGGTCTGTGATACAAAAGTCAGCACTAAAAATGTGCATATTAATAATTTTAGTGCTTGCAAAATAAATAGAAACCACTCAAAAGTGAAACATAAAAGAAGCGACAAAACTAATGAAACTTTTTGATAA
The DNA here is from genome assembly GCF_963576615.1 of Watersipora subatra. NCBI lineage: Eukaryota > Metazoa > Bryozoa > Gymnolaemata > Cheilostomatida > Watersiporidae > Watersipora > Watersipora subatra. The sequence continues at coordinate 66,594,402 of NC_088709.1, forward strand.
AAAATTCCGCTTTTTCAAAATTCTTTTTTTTAAATGCAGAGCTGTTAAGAATACACAGTTTTATTTCACGGCTCCTACAATTACACATAGATGTATATTTGTGTATTTCTGACTATTTGTTTCAAGTAATAAACATATTTCAAGGTAAACATAAACTTTCTTGGTGATAATGATAATACTATAATACAAGTAATTTCCCGAATAATTACTTTTCTAATTTGAAATTGCCAAGTAAAATTGTGTCTGAAAAATGATTTATTAGCACATAACTTTCTATTCAAAGTTCAACTTTATATTTATAGATTTAAAACAACTTTGGTTGGTCAGCACAATTTGTTTAGCAGAGCTGTCAGCTAAGTTTATTATAAAGCAGGCTACTAAATTTTTACTGTTACCCAGGTAATAAAATACTTGTACAAATTTAAACATAGTAAAGGTTGTATAAATTTCATCTATGCATGATCTGACTAACGTAGTATGTACATGTACATTATTTGGACAATGTTGACAATACACGAGACCAACCAAGGAAGACAGCATAAGGTACTAACACCTGTTATTAAGTAACCGACATTAGGTAAGTCAGTTTAAACTTTTTTAATGCTGACTCACCTAGAAAATAGTATATTTGATTGGGAGTTGTCCTACTCCAGTACCTGAATAATATGATTTGTTTATTGGGTGAATGAAATTATTCAGCATAAGATAACTCCATTTTTGCTGACCTGTAGCCGCTGCAGTTTTTATTTTTATGCAAAAGTTTGAGTAGTACACTTTAAAGTATTTAAATGTGTTTTAAAACTTTTAAGTTTGGCCTACACTAGATGATACTACTATGTTAACATCTTTTTATTAACTAGCTATTGTTCCAAAAAATCTTTATTTACTTTTTTAATAGTTTTATGCACGCGATATCTAAATAATAGCATTCAGACAACAACTATGAGAAAGAGTTCGCGCGTGAAATAGAGTAGCCTTTTGATGTTACTTTCTGAGCAAATAGTCAAATAAACAGACACTCAAAATGTTAATACTAGCTCAAGTTTCCATACAACTAGAACAAAAACACTGCAAAATCTTTTTACCAAATGTGAAACATATCAGCAAAGACCAGTTTTAAACACTTGCCACTACAAAACCCTTTATTCTATCTCTTACTGTTTGTTTGCTTTATTTTACATTAAATCATAAAACAAGGGGATAGAAAATTTAAAGTGCAACAAGGGCCCATATGCGCAGCAGCATGGCTGTTCGAGATGCAGAGCCCAAGTTAACGGGCGAGATTGTTAATGAAGAAAACATAGTTGTCTAAGCAAAATAAATCAGAACAAATCTATTCTATCTAGAGAGTCCAGCAAGTACGGCTTCAAAGCAGCCCTAAAATCATTCTAACTATCAATTTTCCTTGACCAAATTGGCAAGGAGTTCCATGTTGATGACACACAATAGGCAACCCATCAATGGCCACCAGTAGAGGAGGAGGGTGGAAAAGGTAATGAAAATAAGGAATGACAAGTGTTGTAATGTGTTGACAAGTTAGTTTGAGATTTAATTTGTGTGAAGACTAAAAGACATTCTTAGTTGGTATAGTTGTTGTATAGGCAAAACACGAAATCTTTTAAACAAACTAGTTGATGGAAAATAAGAGCTTGTAGGATATATTATTCTAAGCTATTGATTCCAGATGACCGAAATTTTTGTCTAAGTAGCTCATTGAAGCATTTCCCATGATTCCAAGCAATAAATTGTTTCCGAATAGCAAGTAAAAATTTATGCTAATTTTTTAGTCAATTCATAAAGACATGCATAGATAGACTTGTGTACTTGCCTTTTTTATATTATGTATTCATGTCCCTCACTTAGTGTTTATATTATGCAATGGCATCTGAATTTAGTGGTGTTAGTCTAACTGTTTAATAAAATGATTTTGTACAGCGTAATTAAACCATTCTAAGAAACATGATGACATCTATTTAATTTTTACTCATATTTATATAACAAGTAATTTTTAAATATGCGACTTAGTAACTGATATAAAAAAATTTTTTAAAGTTTTATAGAAAACTTGTTTTATTTTATAGGCCTATTTTAGCAATCGATTTTGTTGATGATGTCTAACCAGTAATATTTTTAGCAAATTGTGAAACTATTTTAAAATATTGTGTTATAATATATATAATATAGTAAATTATTTTTGAATATGATTGAGAAATAAAGTTGAAAAGTAAACCACATAAAGTATCATTTCATAAAAGTAACCAAGTATCATTTCATAAAAGTAACTAGGCAACGCCATGCTTTTTTTAAGTTAACATAATGAGTAATTCTTAATAAAGGTACCAAGTAAATGGCATGGACATAAGTTTGTTTGCCTTAAACAAACTTGTTATATTTTATATGCAAAAATAGATTTCACTGAATCCTTTTAGCTATATCGCTTTAGCGATATATTTTAGTAAATGATAAGATATGAAAAAAAGTTTGTTGAAATCTAAAATAGATTGTGAAAAAAGTTGCAATCAGAGCATATTTACTTCTCACATATACATGTAGGTCATTCAACTGCAATACTACATTGCTAACAGAGACTCTCAACATTCAAGTGTATATCCGGTTAAGATGTATACGGGTTGCTTCTGGTTTTAGTTACACGAGCACCTTGACAATCCTAGGTGCTCTGAGAGATCATCAGTTTAATAACCGACTGCAAATTATTCTAAAAAATAGCTCAGTGGTCAATATTTGCCAGTGGTTGAATGGTGATCAACAAAGCTGAAAGTTCCGAGTTGAAATCCCATTGAAAACAATCTTTTTTTTCAACCTGTAAACATTGCTTGAGACAGATGCATGTGAGAGTCACAGCTCTTATTGTAAGAAAAATTGTATTCACATAAAGCAGCCTCTCAACTGAATTTTATGTTATTTAAAAGTCTTAGTGCAACAATTAACTTGTCCAAAACTAGATGTGTCTGGTCATTTTTAGGAACAATTAATCACTATTTTTCCGCGGCTACTCCAGGCTGTACAAATGTTTACTGTACAGAATTCATAGACAGCAACAGTACTTGTCAACTGTTATTTTCCTTTTTTTACCCATAAATAAAAAACACACAAAACTGCATCTATTTAGCATCTGTAATTGAAACCCTGGAGCTGCATACCTGAACTTGATTCAAGATGTCGAATGTTTCTAAAATGCCTGTTTTTACTCAGTTGTTCTAATATGTAAATAATATCTGCTGTACGGAACTCATAGACAACCGGTACTGATCAAAAGTACTTGTCATTTTATTATGTCAAAAACAACCAAAACTGAACATACACATTGCAAAGATAAAAATCACATACCCGAACTTGGTGAATATATCTTGTCTCTTTCCACTGATCCACACAACTCGTGCATGTAATAGATCATATAGTTACAAACATAAATACTGCAGCTCATAAATGTTTCACTCTCCCCATTTAGCACAGTAGTAAGGTTACTAGCTCAGACTAGTGTCGACTGGTCTATAAATGGCTGCCTCTCAGGGCTATCAATCATATTATCTTAACATGAAGTGTGTGATTTATGGCATGTATCATATCATTAAAGGCAGAGTACAAATTAAGAGCTCTTAAACCCTTCTCTTTTCATACATACACACTCGCTCTTGTTCAGACTCTAGAAAGATTTAGCCAGTGAATCCATTTACAAGAACGTTGAGTTGAAATTTCCTGTTTTAGATACGGGCCAAAAATGTTTGTGTTTTAATACTTTAACTCGGAGCTGCCATAACTAGAACTAACTCAGAATAGCAATGAAGTGAGCTAATTTAATTGTAAAAATTAGCTTCAACAGTAATAATTTCATTAAAAAACTGTTGACGTTTTTTTTCTATTTTCTAGATTTTTATGGTAAATAACTTTTGGGTTGAAAATGTGAAAATATGAAACACTAATATTTTAAACAAGAACGACTAAATCCAAAACTGTTGTAAGCAAGAGTTAGGGGGCCCCACAGGCGACTCGACAACGCATTTGTTTATGAATGTTGCCAAATATTTTAACTGCTCTTTTGCTAATCATATGGGTTGCTTTTTTAATATAATATGTAAGACTAGGCCAGCTAGTCATTCTTAATCGGTCAAGACTAGTTCTAAGACTAGACCCTAGTCACAAGTAAATAGTTACTAGGTTTTTGTAAAGAGTATTATCAATATCTTGTTGTATGCAGCTTCTTGCAGATTTTCATTATTATCAGATGGAAATATAGCAAACTACAAAGATTACAAAACTTTTGGTTAGAGTGATGATGCCTTATTTTGAGACAGACAAGATTTTATTTACATTTAGCTGACGGGGAAGTGCGTTGAACCAAACAGTAGAATTTTGTTTAAATAGTTATCCCAAGGTTAAAGATGTGCTTGTACCTTTATGTAAATTTATGTAGATCAGTAAATTTTATGAGAAAGTACCAATATTTTTTGTCATCCAAAGCTAAAAGTGAACTTCCATAAAATTTTAGTAAATCTCATGAGAAAGTAAGCATATTTTTTTATTCTTTGCAGTTGTTTTTGATGTTGTGAGGTGATCTTTTTGTCAGGATGTTTTAAGATTAAAATCGATAAAACTTGATTGCGGTTAAAATACTCGAATCAAGCCAAAGTGTGATTATGACATGTGTAGTTTCATAAAGACCAACAGAATAGAGACACGTAACTCTGCAACTTGAAAACAATCTGACTAATGGTTGCTACGGAGACCAACTATAGCAACAATATAGACCGGTGACAACATTTCCCACGAATTTTTCTTTTGATTGCTTTAATTGCGATGAAGTATCGTCAATTTTAATTTTGAAACATCCTGGCAGTCAACCAGCTTAAACATAAAAAGCAATCTAAAATGATAGAAAAATACCGATAATTTCTCACCAAATCTACTAAAATCTGTGCAAGTTCACCATTAAGAATTTAACTCAAAGCGAGTAATCAGCAGTGAAGGTCAAATATTAAGAAGGGCATGTTTACTGCCATTACAGTTGTGTAGAACTCATTTTAGTATATCTGAATCTATGCTGTCTAAAGTACTATAGCAGACTATCCTGTATGCTCACCTACTTCACAGCTGCACACACAACAAAAAACAACTAAATACACCAGACTAACACCTTGTCTGTCCTATATCTAGAACATCCTTATATCATGAAAATTTCTCTTTTAAATACTATGGGATTTCATTTTTATTACTTTGTTTTATTCAGTTAGTTTATTTCTTATTTTTAAATGATAATTTAAAAATATGCACATAGCCTGAAGTGTTTTTGTTGGCAATGGTTAACGAAATGAAGTTTAGTTCAAACCAAATACTTCTGATGCTGAGTATAAAAATTAGTTGGATGCTTTGTATACAGTGTTTAATAGCTATGAATAGTGGGCACTATTATAGACATTGTAAAAACAGATTGAGCAAAGTTCACATCTACTAAAACTTTTTGCACTGTTTGTTACATTTACCATTTGGTTTAATAAACTTTTGCAGTCAAATATAAACTACCAAACATAATTATTTAGTATTGGAGGTCAATCATGCAGCTGGAAGCCTATTCAAGCCTTTCTTTAGTCATGTTTTTACATTCATAGCAAGAGCCTACTGTAGTTTTAATTGATAAGCTTTACAAAGGCAGCTAGTCATACTGATGATGACCTACCATACAGATAGTTTGGTCAGGGTAAAACTGGCTGATTTATGTGTAAATTGCTTGTTAAGTTGGTGTACCTCAGGACGAGAACAACAGAATAGTGACTTAAGGTTTGCAATAGGTAGTGTACTCAAATAGGTGCCCTGAGAAAAACTGCTCAAAATTTCCAATTCACATCTAGCCATTCTTGTTATGATAGCTAACTTTCTGTATGCATCTTCTACTATCATCCTAAAAAGTCTCACTAAATTTAAATGCCAACAAAGCACTCAATTCTACTAGTGACAAAAACCTAGCTACAAACTGCTTTACTGGCTGCATCTTATCAATTCAGATTATGCCCCTGACAGCAAGCACTTTGATGATGTTCACTTTAATTATATGTTGTATCACACAACTGATTGCGGTTTTAAAAATTCACCGTACTTGTAGCAGAACATTTTCAAATTCCTTACCTCCAAGTATGTAGCTTTAGGAGGTAAAATTTACCTTCTAAAGCTACATACTAGACTATTTAATAGTTTATCTTTGTCGAAAATGTTTATTAAGCAGGTTCTGAAAAAAATATAAACATTAAACTTCCAAAATGACTGTTTTGATGGGCGCTGACGCTGTCTTTCTAAAATTACTGTTAAAGAACTAAAACAGTCAAACTTAAAGAGTTGATAAAAAATTGTAGCAAATTTCTTTATGCCGTTGGTATGTTAAGTTATAATTTTCCAAAGAGACTTGAAGTTATAAGTTCACTGCTGTTTATTTGCATAATGCTAAACACCGTGAAATCTAAAATGCATACATATAACGCGATAATAATGCGCAATGATACAATATGGTATAGTGTGCCATAATATAATGCATGAGTAAAGACACAAGAAATAACTCAGCAAGTACAAAAAATAGCACAATAAACAGCAAATATGTGATAGCAGAATTAAACAACTGTTGTATATAATATTATGTAATTTACCTTTGCTTCTTCTTTGGATAAAATGTAGTAACCTATGTAGTAGGTAATATTATTGCCTAAAAGTGGAAATAAACAGATAAATTGTAGCCTTCCATTATGGGCTCTAAAAAACCTACTAACTAGGGCTGACAGAACACGCAGGACCGGCCAAAAGGTCAAAGCTGGACACGAACTCTATTGGTCAACAGGTGATGACACTACTCCCGTGTCCAATCACACCTAGACAGCACAACAACTGCCAGCAAGAAAGCCCACGAATGCAGCAAAAAACAGCTATTCCTAATACCTAAAGACAATTAGCCGCTGCTTCTGTCAAATCAATTATTTTACTGTAGATAATGGCTATTATAAGGCGTACGATAACAAGTGTGCTAACCATAGTTTATTATCAATGAGTACAATTCTTACAAAAATATTAAATCAAGCACTAGTATGCCTCCAGTCTAGTGCTCTGTGAGAGATTGTCATGTATAATAAGTATTATTATACATGCATTGCACAAATATTCTGTCTGCAATGCAGTATGACAGTCGAGTGGTACAGGGACTAGCGTACTTAGCCGCTACGCTGCATGTCTGAGTTCTATGTTATGTATTATTTTTCTTTATCCTAAGCAGAAGACAGATGAACACTTTTAGCACAGTGAAGAGTTCTTGAACAGAAGGGTTGGACCATATAACTACTACAAGCATCTACTTAGTAGGTAGACAACAACATGCTTGTGGTGATTAACATGCCACAAGCATGACTTGACATGTTTGTGGTGGGGTCTGCCCCACTTGACTTGACCTTGCATAGATTATATTTGTTTTCAAGTGGCAAAAAACCGTACAAGCTGAGAAACAAAACTATCTTCTGATTATTAAAATTACGACAGCTGTGTTACATTCTTGTCACTGATACTTCACCCAACTCAGTATAATATTACTGCCCTGATCTGGCAAAACCCAATAATTGCCTAAACAAAAGGTTTTCGGTACAGCCTTTCGAAGTTTACATTGGTGCCAACCTGGAAATATTGCACTTAACACTTCATATTTGGTACAAATATTTGAACATATCATTGTTCACCTCCACTGAAAAATCACAGTTGTTTTTGCTCAGTAAAGTGAATTTTGGGTCAGTTATTTGGTTTTGACAGAACATTGATGCGACTGGCTTCATGTGAGAGTGATCTGGCAAAACCCAACAATTGAAGTTGTTATGTTTTGCATGACTATCTTGTTTGTGGTTAGCATCCTGAAAGGCAGGCATAACCAAACAATTCAATGAATTGATTCCCCCATTTTGCTAATTGAAGGGATTAAACTTGCTAATCCCATGAAATGTGACTTATTAGTCAGAATTTGATATATAGTGAATCAACCTGATGGAATTTGTGGGATTGTGTATATTTTATTAGCATGAATGGAAATGATAAAATATGTTGGACATTAAACTGGTTGATACCTTTCGTTTTGAAATTTAGAAAATGAAAAACAACACAAACAACCTTTCGGCCAAAGATATTAATACTGAATAAATTCGGATGGATATCAAGATATTATTAAAACAAAAAGTGAATTACTCAAAACCAAAGCACAAATTGAACTCATTACTCAAGGTCTGTCTCCTGGTTGCAAGCCAGGCACACTGCCTCATCGTCAATTCTGATGTTCAGCCAGAATTGGCGGCGACTTTTTGGCATCATTGGCAGCAGGTTTTTGATGATGCTGTCCTTTTTGGAGGCAGAGATTATGCAGTCTGCCTTGTGGCTGGGTCTGTCGAAAGGCAGTGTAGCTTTTTTCAAAAGAAAGTCAAGTTCGGTGAACACAGTATCACTATGATAAAGTTTGTAAAAGACTGCTCTGCTGCCGTGGCGGAATGGGATAACTCAAATATCTGCTAGCGAAATTCCAGCTTTCTGCACTTTGGTGGTTGATTTAAGGTTATTGACTGATACGAAGTCCTGATAGCCCATCGGAATCACGTTTACCCTTTTGGCAGCGATGCACGATTTGAAATCCTCAAAATCTAGTATCTGCCCCATCTTTGTCTTGCGTTTCTCCACATCCACGTGAATGCTGTCAGCAGACATAAACGTATGTCCTGCTTTTAGGAATTTTAATGTCACTGTCTCTGCACTGATATCTGACGAGTTCACTATATCAACAAGTGTTGTCAGCAGAAACCAATTCTTATTCTGTGCTGAACAGTTATCGGCAAAATAAACTACATGTTTGAAATCCCTGTTTGAAACGAGAATTTTGCTTTATACTGTGGTAGAGCCCAACAATTACAATGGGCAGCATGCTGTCATCCAATCATAACCAAACAAGCCCAATTGTTGGGTTTTGCCAGATGAATACCATTGGTGATATTGAATTATTGGGTTATGCCATGCCAGAAAATCACACTTCTGGTAGGATTTGACATTTAAAATTTTGTGACATGAATTTTCAACCAGAAAACAGGTCAAATCAAGAGAAAAGTCAATTTTGAAAAAGATGTCAATTATTGGGTTTTGCCAGATCAGGGCAGATTAGCTCTCAGTATAGTCTTTACAATATTTTCTATTGATTATATAACATGCCCAATGGTTCATGCAATCCTTGCAGTACAGCGATACTGTGTAAGACGGTTTCTCACTGTCCTCTCTGATTTTAAGATCTCACCCTAGCAGACCTACTTCATGACCACCTAATAGTGCTTATTAAACCAAACGAAGTTATAATACATATAACTATACGATGTTGGTAAGTTTTGTAAAGTATTAATAATGCAACTGTGTTAAATACTGGTTGTGGATAATAATAGGCTTTTACTCAACTCAGTATAACCATGTTTTCTATTGATTACATAATAGGGGCCTAATAATTCATGCAATCCTTGCCGTAAAACTATCCTGTGTGGGACGGTTTCTCACTCCCTATTCTGATCGTAAAATTTTACACTAACATGCCTCTCATATGATGTCCTGACACGGAATGCTAAGGACCCCTATTCAACCAAATGGAACAAATAGATATAGCTATATGACGTTTGTAAGTTATAATTACACAATAACAGTTTAGGGTACTTTGTTGATGTTGTTTTCTTTGTTCCTGTTACATCTTGTGAAACTGAAAATTTTGCCATATAAATCTTGTTTGTGATGTTATTTTGGCCAAATTTGCAAAGTTTTCTTGAGAATAATTTAGAAATAGAGAAACACATCAGACGAAACACTAGTTTTATTTTTGCACTTTTGGGTATACATGAATGCTCCATTTTCTAAAATGTTAGCCAAAGAGATGCACGTTCGCAACTAACTCCCTCAGAAGAACCTCACAATTGTTTTTGAAGAACAGAATGGAATATTGTTAAACATAAGACAACATTGTAATTGCAGATCACACCACTACTAACAGAATTAATCAAGCTCCTACATTTGCAAATTACATTGAGTTACATTTAATATAAAGTACTATATTGCTTTAACATTAACTATATCATGTTGAATTTTATTATATAGAGCTAAACTGTGTTATATGATATTAGATGAGATCAAATTAAATGTTATTATATCATGTTTTATTGTATTTTATTAAAATTTTTATGTTATGTTGTATTATTTTGTGCTATATTTTTGCATGCTATATAAATTTGTTTAAATTAAGATATATTTCACCATTTTAGTCCATAGTACTGCCCTTTATTATGAGTATGTATTTTCTGAACCAGAGGATGTACATGTACCATATCATAGTGCACTGTCTCAATTCTACGGTATATTTCTGTACTTAACCGATATACAGTATAAAGTGCACCATATTATAATAATTATGCATTTTAAAACTTATATGAAAAGCAACAATAAAGAAGAAGCAGTGAGTTTAGTCAACTTCATTGGGTAAAATAATCAATCAATATCAATCAATATCAATCAATCAATATCTTCTTTCGCACAGCACAACCCTCAAAGCTTTGGTCATAGATATCTGAATTAAAATTCAGATATCAGAATTGAAATTTATTATTGTTATTGATGTTTGAATTCTAATTTATTTAGCAGATATCAGAATTGAACTATTTTATTGTCCAACTGGCGTAACTTGGTTATGCCACCATATGGTGTCTCAAGGTTAAACAGAGCCTCATAAGCATGTCGCTTTACATATGAAATTTTAGCAAATGGCAACTAGCAGCAGACCTCTGCTGTATCATCAGCAGGAATTTTCATTGTTTTAGTGAAAAATATTCTGTGAAGCGGTTACCTTAGCGTACTTACCAAAGGCGCACTACAGATTTTAGAACTCAATCTACACACAAGGCACAACATATTAAAATGAGTACAGTAAGGTTTCAGAAGGATTTAAACCAAGAATGGCCAAAGGATTTTGGTCATGACCCACTACAGCCAAATCTGACAAATTAAAGATCCACAAGAGCTGAAGATGTACATTTTTTTACCATACATAAACTTCCAATTATTTGTGTACATCTTAAAACAAAGTATATATTAAGATTTTGAAAATTTATTAATATACATAGGCCTAATTTGACTAAAAGTCAGTGAATGAATATGCTATAATAAATATGTCTGATATCAGTGAGAAAAATGATGAATTTACAAAAATTCTAAAAAATATTTACAAAAATCTTTTGTGAACCAAATTTTTAAAAAAATAATTCAAAATAATTGTTTGAAAGCCAACGTGAAAGATCCACAAAACAACTACAGAGATCCTTATCTGGATCTAGATCTGCCATTTGGCCGCTGGTTTAGACTTTAGTGCTTCTTATTGTGCGGAAAATACGATACGTAGTTATTTATATCTTATTATTTTATACTAGAATATAGCAAACTGTGCTGTATTATACTACATTAAAGTACATATGTATTACATGACTGTGACAGCTACTAAAACACTCACTTTTAAAAAACAAATAAAAATTTTCAGCTTAGCTGATTCTTTGAAAAACTTTTTATGAATAGCAGAAGCTTTACGTAAGTGATCAAATACTTTTAATTATGCAGAGATTTATTTACCAAGAGCATAAAAAGCAACCTATATTATATTAATTGTATTATATAAATCTTTACGTTAAGTTATAATATATTGTATTACATATTCTTATATTACTTTATTTTATTTTGCTTAAGCTATGTTATACTATATCTTGCCATGCACTATTTAATGATATTAGCTTACACTTTTTTAAAAATAAATCGTAATTTTCTATGTTAAATCATACTATATACTGTGTACTATTACGCTGAGCAACCTGCAAAGCAGGAACGAACAGTGAAATTTTAATTTAATACTTTTTTATGCAATTAGAAGACCTCTTTTGTTACTTTTCACCTATTTATGCAAAGAGGGCCATGTGAAATTCTTTATATAAAAAATGGAACAGGTGCTAGGCAGTAATTAAGGCATATGACATACTGAATAAAATTAAAATAACAAATATGTATTCGCATAATCGTATATTATATTATAAATGTTTATTAAATTATGCTTCCCTTCATGGTATCATAGTAATTTATGTTGTCTTACATTGTAATTTTTTACATTATATTAAGGTATATTTTAATATTTTAAATCAGATTTTATTATATTACACTTTATAGTACTATAGCGTAGTGTCTTATATTATATCTTAGAATATTATTCTATTTTAAATTTAATTATATTTTATTACAGCCCTTTTTTGTTATACTATGTTGTAATTCATGATATTATATAAAACTCTATTAATTTATAATATGCTTGTATTGTATCTTCAAAACATACTGAAGGAAATAAAAGCATTCTCAGGAATTTGAAAATAACAAAGCTGCCAATCTTGGTGTAGCTTGAGAAAATATCTATTGTAAGAGATGACCCACTCTACTCATAGAAGCAAAGCTAGTTATTGTCATGGTATGGATGGTTAATAAACATTTCTGCTCTCTTGAAGTCTCACTGGCTAGTTTGTGATATTGGAACTCATATTTAGTGCTGGTCACTTTCCCATGAAGTAAAATACTACCTATTTAGTACACAGTTCACCTATGCAGGGCGCGCATTACTATGTTTAGGCCCTTTTGTCTTATTCAAAAAGCAATTTTCGGCTGGTTATCATGCCAAGAGACCATCCTATAGCTTTATTTAAATGTGAATACACATTACTGAACCAAAATCTGGCACCATGCTGCTAGATTTTGGTCTACTCTGCCATAGAGCTATGACAACATCAGCATAGACCTATACAACGCCAACCTTTCTTATGTGTTATTTGACTCAGTTTCTGACAAAAATTAGCTGATAAGCTACTTTGCTCAAGATATGCTTCTACTTAAGCAAGTATCTGTTTTTGCTGCAATAGGCAATCGGCAATACTTACAGTATTAGCAAGCAACCAAGCAATCGCCCTGCATCTGCATAAAAAAGTTGTTTGGAGTTGTGTTTTTCCCAAAGTAAGCACAACTACATTCCCTTCAAAAGAAGGACTCTAGATTTATTAGTCTTGAGTTGGCTGAAGTTATTGTTCTGTGTGTGTTGTAACTTTTACCATTATCCAATAAAATATATTTACTTTGCAAATTGATCAATTACATGCTAGTAACCTTGCTGCATTGCACAACAATAGTAGTCAACATTCCTTTTGTCAGCAACAGAAAAAATGACACACAAACACACAAACAATCATGCTATTTATTTTTTGGGTTATTTATTTATTTTTGGGTTATTTTTTTGGGTTTTTTTGGCTATTTATTTTTTAAAGATTACATGGGTGCAGCTGTTGCTGAATTGATCATTATGGGAGAAACTGCCTCACTACCAGAATTTGACAAAAAATAATATTTTCATTCAAAAAGAGCAATAGCGAGCATTTTTTACTGTGTTGCTACTAGGCCGACTTCTATTTAGATTTTTGATTCAAAATGCTTGTTGCTATGAATTGCTTGTTATAATTTGCTTGTTGCAATGAATTGCTTGTTATAATTTGCTTGTTGCTATGAATTGCTTGTTGTAATTTGCTTGTTGCTATGAATTGTTTGTTATAATTTGCTTGCTATTTGTTTCAACCTGCTAGCTGCTATGATTTTCTTGTTATAATTTGCTCGATGTTATGATTTTAAATTTGCTAGTTGCTATGATTTGCTTCTTATGACTTCCTTGTTGTTATGGTTTTCAATTTGCTAGTTTTTAATATATTTAATTTAGGCAATGCGTTGATGAAACAGTGTTTCAATTACAATTGTTCGTTACAATACCAGTGTATTCAATTGTTTAACCAGGTCCATCTATCTGTGAAAAACAAAACAAGCTAATAGAGTACTTCAATCCGCTGTTAAAAATATATTTATAGCTAAATAGACACACATAGATACATACAGTACAACAAATAATGCTTAATCCAGTGTATTGGAAGTTGCCTGATCTTACTTCTAATATATTAAGAATTATTGACATCTTTCTCATTAGTAATTTTATTTAAAAAAAAACTGTCAATTGATGAATAAAGCATTCACATGTAATGGGAAACTGAGATTGAGGTAAAAAAAGCAGAAGGAACAAGGTGATGGTATAAAATAACTTAAAAAATGTCTGTATATTTTATTAATTCACTAATTTTATTGACTTCAAGTACCATCATGCATTTTCATGTAGTTTTATGTATTACTGTGGCTCTTTTTTCATTTTTTGATAAAACTATTGCTCTTTTTTCTACAAATATAAACCTGTTAAAAATCAGTATTTTATGTAATGGTTGATAAGTTTTCAATTTTTTGTATATGCGGCCTCTGTAACCAAATACAGCAAATCTGCATATATGAAAACAGTCAAGAAACAAATTTTGGTAGAAAACTGTTGATATTGTTGTGACACCATCTACACCTACTTCTGTCATTTCTCATTCAGTAAAAATTAGTGCATTCAATCGTAAACTGGAAATATGATTAGTGATGGCGATAGTGCAGAGAGTTACAATAAAAAGTTGAATGTTCATAGGAATGTAGGTGTCAAAAAAGACAACCGCATCGACCATGTTGCAAAGCCTCAGAAAACCCACTTGAAGAACTTAAAACTGAATACAAAAATAATAAAACTTCTATTTCTGGTAGAGGCATGTTTGCAGACACATCGATAACAAATTTTCAAGCACATTATTGCAACGCTATTAAAGCAAATAAAGGATTTGTTGATGCAATGCAGAAAGCTATTTTGGCGATGGTGCTCAAATTAAATTTGATGATTCTTAGCCAATGTATGATTATTAGTGTGCAAATTGTTCAAGGAGCTCAAAAAATCCTAACTTATGGCCTGGAGAGATACTTTTGAGCCACAATAAAGCCTACATTATCAAAAGGTGAAGTGTGCATGCCAATGCTGGTGTAGATACAGCAGTCGTAACCAGATAAAAATAGCAAGATACCGTGAATACTACAACATCATACTGAAGAAGGAAGAAATGTTAGAAATGTCTTCACCATTTATCAACTCAGGTAGAATTTGAACTATGTCCAAGTTAGCAGAAGTGCTGCAAAAAACAAACCAACTGTAAAATTAGAAAAGCCTCATACCACCATAGTGTGACACAGGCCCGTACTTCCTGAGGCGGCTGGCCGGCTGAGCCGCCCCAACCTTTTAGCAATTTTTGGCGGCTAAGTACTAAGAGTTTCAGTCTAAGTTCATTCACTTGGTATTTCCAACAATTAATTTCCTAGCAATTAGCGTTCTATACTGGCTTCATGGTGATCTCACCAAATGAGTGATTGTCTGAGACTTTGTTAAAACTTGGAAACTGAACTTTATTGCTTATAGTGGGGGTGTGAAAAAGACCTCAGCAAACTTGCATTTTCCGTATCATAACATAACCAAATCAAAACATCAATGAGGAGCACTATGGTACAGGCTCGTCTAAATAATCTTCTAACATTACACATACAAAAAGATGTTGAAATAGATACAGAATCAGTTGTAAAAGATTTCTGCCATGGACACGTTGACAGAACAAGAGCTGTTGCAATAAAAAATTAATAACTCTTGTTCTGTCAATGTTCCTTGGCAGAATCTGTAGGGTCATGAGTTTTATATCATTATTTTTTTATTGTTCATTAAATAAAGAAAAAGTTTTGCTTTCCATGAATCATAAACAATATATTTATGTAGATTTTGATGCTTACAATTGATTGCATTTATGTATACTTTGAGGGTTGCCGATGCTTTAAAGGTCCAGAGCTTCGGGGTGCTGCCCCGAAATCTGTTGGGTGCTTACACTCCCACAAATCCTAGTTGCTCATAACTAGTTGCCTAACATTTGCCTCCCCAGCTTGCAACCAGGGAATACATGCCTGCTGTGACATGAAGGTTCTGGAGCCCACCTCCACCAATTTACATACCAAAGTATACAATTATATCACAAGAAAAATTTTCTGTTTTCATTATTTTACTCATTACTATCTTGATAGTGAGAAGTCTCTATGACAACCAGTGAATGGAACGATAAATGTATCCCGTCAGTGGGATAATAAAATTTTTTGTGTTAAATCGTGTAACTTATATTATACAAGCAATTTTTATAAGTGGTTGTGTTGCGGCGCATCATTGAGAATCAATCAGCGAAGAGCAGCTATTCAGAATGGCAAATTTCAACAATTTAAAAAAAATGGAGTTACATGTACATAACCTACAGATACATTTATAAGCTAGTTCACACTGTATCGCTGTATTTCGATGTTGTTGTCACAATACTTTCCTGATTGTCGATGATAAC
This sequence comes from Watersipora subatra, assembly GCF_963576615.1. Lineage (NCBI taxonomy): Eukaryota > Metazoa > Bryozoa > Gymnolaemata > Cheilostomatida > Watersiporidae > Watersipora > Watersipora subatra. The sequence goes on from NC_088709.1 coordinate 66,610,781, forward strand.
AATGTTCACACTATCACATGATAATCCACGTTCGCATCAGCAAATACTCCGTGACGTAGTGTTATCTTTTTTCTTTTTAATATTTTGCAAAGGAGCCTTTTTGTTTTCGGGTGCTCAAATCAAATACTGATCTCGCAGCAACTAGCATAATCGGCAATAAATCACGCTATCTGCGAATGCGAACTGCTGTCGCCAAAATGGTTCACGTCAAAATGGTCTAATGCTCATCAAAATATCGGGAAAGTTTGCCAGCTGCAAACTTTCCTGACGTATCCATGTTGCTTCGTCGATGCTATTGGTCCTCAGTTCACATATTCAACAATGAACGCTGGAAGGAACACCCCGACATATGCTGGTATAGTGTGAACCAACCTTAAGAATGCTTTTAGCAGAGAAAAGGCAGAAAAGTGCTTGTCTGGCATTTGGCGTCACTCAACCTGCACTGACCTTGAATATTCAGTTGAGTCGGTTGCTGACAAATAGGTATCCATGAACTGAAACTCTTAGCTTCGCATTTGGTTGGCTCTGTCTTTTGCCCAACCATTGTGGAAAATTGGAGAACACGTGTTCTATTTTATTAATAACCATTGCTTCCACAACAGAAAACTAATCTCAACTATTATTTTTGTAGTCTGATATGCCATAAGAGATTGTCAGGTGTGACAGGAAAGTACAGAGAATCACTTTCTTCACCAATATTTAAAAAAACTGCGTGAAGCAGATGTCAATGTTGGAATAAAAAGACAATGGATGTGAGTTCGAACCTAGTACAATGCAATCTTTTTTTTAGCTCTAACAGTGAATTTGGACCAACAGATGGCCACAGCTGTTATTATAGTAAGAATTATTAACTAATGTTGCAATTCAACTTCTATATCGCTTGTCTACTTGATATTATGCACAATAAACTTTCTCTCTCTTAAAATACTTTTTATTATATGGCCTCTTTGTTACAAGACAAGATAACTAATAGAGCAAACGCAACCAAAAAATTGGAGTCTTCTTCCCATGCAGTAAACTTCCTTAAGATAGCTATAGCTACTCTTCAACACCTCTATGAATAACAAAGCTAGTAACCTTTTTATTTCTTTACTTTTTTTGATGATATTGCTTAAGGGTTTTTGGTTTCTCTGAATAAAATAGATATATTTGCAAAACACTGATTGTCGTGTGATATTGCTTGATACCGTCGCACTGATGAACTAATACGAGAAGTAATGTAAATGCTTAAAAAAGATTGCTATGTATAACGCTCTAACTCTAAAACTTCAGCTATTGACACCCACACTCTACTAACTGAGCTAATACAACCACCTTGCAGTTTTGTAGATAATAATATTATTATTATCGTACATATTACGTATTATTATTATAGTACATATTATGTACTATAATAAGATTGATGCTCAACAATGTTAAAAAAATTTCGTTAGAGAAAAGAGTTATGAAAGCAGATAGCCAGAGCATGATACTATACCTACAGCTTATTAAAAGTGACAAAACAGTTTAAATCCAAACAATGGCGGACTCAATAGGTGACCTTACAACTTTTGTTTTCAATATAAATATGCCATGATCTATCTAAACAGATCGCATGCATTAGAAACAATGGCCCTTCATGAATGTGCCATAGATTGTTCTTGAAAAAGCAATTTGCATCAAAAGTTAAAAGAGTCCTGATTACTGCTTGAGATACTGGCATACGATTAGTTAATAAAAATGAAAATTTGAAACATTCAGTAATAATCTTGTAAAAGTTAAGATCTCTGCAATTTTAGAGAGTTGGACGGTTACTGAATAATAGGGCAGTGCTGGTCGTAGTACCAGACTATATACTGAGTAAACATTTTAAACATTTGAAACATTTTTGTTCTCTGTAATTCAAAGAGCAAATTAACATCATTAAGAATAAATTCACCATGAACCGTATCAAGACCAAGACTAAGGTTAAGGTCACAACTATTTGCTAGCAATTATAGATGTGTTTATAATTGTTTAATTGCCTTAACTAGAAACTGACTTGTGTGAAAACAATTTTAAAATGATTTTTATGCAGTGTTGTTGTGACAAGAAAAATTCTTTCATATACTTTGCTAATGTTTAAGGCAATAAACTTACTCACATTGGCTAAAATTCCAAAGCAGTTATTGTTAAAAGTTTTTATTTTGAAACTTTTAACTTAAAATAAATGCAAACTAAATTTTTAATAAGTTTTAAAAGCATACAGCACATTTAGTTTGAAGTCATTCTTATGAAGGTTTTTTAAATTCTCACGACAATTGTTAATATACATTTTAATAATCCACAGTAGTCAACCAACATTTTATAATTCATAATTATAACTAACAGTTTAAATCCATTATAATTTACAATTTAAAAGCTGAGAGTATAGAGCTTTAATATTTTTTAGCCTTTAATCGTTTGATAATAAAAAATAACGCTACCTGTACTTTTTCGTAAAAAAGAATTTTTTGAGAAGTGCATCAAAAAATTACTACAGATACACAGACAGTGAACCAGGTAACCAATAATTAAAGGTAATTCAGGTAGTCAATAATTTAGCAGCATAGTCTTGCTTGCTAATCTTCACATAACATAGGTCTACAACAAAATAACCTTCTTTGAACCTCGTGTTCTTTTCTTAATATTTTGAAACCTAATTTTGTATAAACAAGCTCTTTAATCTGGTTCTAGACCAGATTAATAACTTTCTATCAACTGTGACAGCACTTAAAATAGCGCAGTTCCTTTTAAACTAAACATCATTTCAAAACTGTAAGCTGGTAGAATAAAATGAAAAAAAACAAAATCAAAAGGAGGAAAGAGTTCTCATTTCACACTCATTTTGACATTTTGGGAGTAACTGTATCTGAAAAGACTAAAGTTATTTTTGAGGTTTTAAAACCCCATCAATCTCTGTGAACAATTAAGTTTTAGTTAAATTTTAACTAGTATAAATGTTTGTGTCATCTTCAATGATTTTGTTAAGAGGAGTCAATTACTGATCTCCGAAGTGTACTTTGAGTGTTCTTGTGAGTTCAGTTGTTATTTAATTATTTATAATTATTGAATTGATTTATGTGATTTGCAGTAGCAACAACAGTAAACTATGCCCTAGTGTAAAAGTTAGGACTAGAAACCCTGAATCACTATCTGAATCTGTTTAAGAGTTTTAATTACTGAGAAGTTCAACTCGTACGTTATTAAAAACTAATTACCGGTCAGCAGCCATTTTTTATTTTTCGGTGTGTTTGATACGCTTTGAGTATTTTAACAATATCTCACCAACTGGTGAATTAATCAGCCTGAATCTTGAAATTATACTGAGAAGGTAGAAAGTGGAAAATCATGAAAACTTTGTAATTTTAGCTAAACCAAAATTTGGTGAACATAAAGCAAAATTTTTTGAGGAAAAACATTTTCCCGACTTGTTTCCATTATTCGACATAGCTGCTTTAACAATCTTTTGCCTAATACCCGCTCTCTTAGCAGAGAAAGGCATTTTATACACTATTTGTCAAACTATTTATTCAATTTTAATGGCTAACTGTTGCCACTTTTTTGTTTTATTTTTTATTTGCTTTGTTTCCATTGTTGTATGGTTTAATTTAAAAAATAATTTTTATTTTCAAAATGAAATTATGGCCAATTAAGTACTATAATTATATACTTCGGTCTTACCTTCAAAGTGGTAAATTATCGCACAACTGTTATCAAGATTTTAAATAACTGCATACTTATTATTTATTCATCTGATTTGTTTCAACATTGTCTTTTCATAATAACTTTCAATACATATCACCAATCAGTTGTTTGTATTTGATGAGTATTAAGGGTTTTGGGAGTTATGCTGCGGTATAACATTTATTAACTATGTGGTTATTAAATACTGGCTACTTGCAATGATTTTAGGCATTGAAGAACAATTCCAATTCTTTACTGTTTATGCAAAGGATATATTAGTAAAGTATGCTCACTAAGAAAATAATAATTTGGCTAAAGAGTCTAGAATAACTAGCTGATATATAATATTTTGAGTTACAATGTAGAACTGAAATATCTTGATTAATATTAACTTTAAGTTCGTTGTTCGTATTTTATAAATAAATTTGGTTAAATACTTTTTGCATTTTAGTATGCCAGAGTTTATTCAGCCATCAAAAAGATTTATTGGGTAGCTTGTATGGATGTTTCAGGCACTGGTATTTGCTGATGAATGCCTTTTTGTAGTCTTGACATCTTCGATTTCTGCTTGACCGAAAATTCAATGCTTGCTTGAGACGATTCTAAAATTAAAGATTAGCATTTTTTCTGCAAATAGAAAAGGCACAAAAAAACATAACTATACTCAGAAGGGTGAAATTTTTTATACCTATTTACTTTATATAATCATTTGCACATTGGTTACGTACTTGAGTTTTTAAAAACGTCAGGGTATGCTTTAGTATCATAATAGTTGAAAGCCCAGCGTTGCACGAGTAATAAAAATCAGCTTATGATCAATGGCAGGTAATGCAGTTGCCCACCACTTGCCATTAGCCTAGTACATAGGCAATGGCTAATTTGAGTAAGCTAGTCTTCCTGTTGCTAAACTTACTAATAAGAGCCGTGAGAGCAAGTTTAATCACGTTGCGTAACGCAAAGCACCATGCAGCTGTTCACCCTATATATCGACCCATATCACCCAATGAATCCATTTCCTTCACGTAGCTCATTTGTTTAGTTGTTTGGGAAACGGAAGGTTCTGAGATCAAATCTAATTTGATGAAGATATTTCATTCCAAGGTTTCAATAGCTGTAGCTGGACACACTGAATCACACACAAGCTTTGAGCTATATATAAATAATTGTAAGCCTACATTTTTGTTAAGGATGCTATTTCCTGGTCCTATGTTGGTAGTTGGTCTGCTAGAGGCTTTGGCATAGAGTCTCCATCCTGTTGAACCGTTTCCAGTTTTTCATGTTGTTTTGTTCCTAAAGGTCCAAAGACATTTGTTCACCTTTCATTTTATTAAAATGTTAGTAATGCAAGCTGTTTACCAAAAACAAAAGTACTTGGCAAAAAATCAATTTTTTTACACCTGTAGCATTAATTGCTTATTGAGACACCTGCAAATTTTATTACGGGAGCTATACATTTACCACAGTACAGTAGAAGCTTCTATAAATTGAACATGCTTTTACATGAGTTCTACCTAAAGTAAAAACTTTATGTAAATTTTTTGAATTGTATTATGTGTGAAATTCTATATAACGTAAAACTTTTAAGCCGATACAAGTTATCAAATTTTATTTGAATAATGATAGATCACTCAGACAGGGCGGGCAACGAGTGCATAGTGAGTGCTAATGAATACAAAACAGAAAGGCATACAAGGTAAGCTAAAGATACAGGTGCGATGGCTAAATATACAGAAACTAGCTTACTAAGATATTGAGTATCTCAATATACAAGTACGAGGTGTACAGCGTTAAAACTGTTGTCTTGCAATTTGCGCTACTTAAAATGCATAAGACTCTTGACCTGTAAATGTTGGAAAATGAAGATATTACAATAAAACAAAAAATCTCAGGTACTTTTATGATAAGTTGTTTGACAAACTTTGTAATATTACATAAAAACTAATTCTACTGTATCATGAGAAGTTTTTTCCAAACAGTACAAGACAGTCTGCTGATTACTCAATACCTGTAGGTGTTATATATTTCTCATTTAACCTAAAAAGTTGGCGTTCAATTTAAAAGTCTACAGTTTCATAAGTTCCAGTTCGTAATATAACTAAAATGTGAACCACGATTTGGTTGTTAAAATTATTTTTATACTATGTAGTATGCATGTCCATTACATACAACTGCAAACTACCATTTACAAGTTTTACATGTACTTTATTTGAATATAAGATGCATGCGTGTATATGTTGCACCTTCATGATACTAAAAGTAACTCTTTTAAATGACCAGCAAGAGTAAAGAAAATATTAGAAAAATTTAATAATCTAATAATTATTATTTAATTAATAATTATGAATTAAATAATAATAGTATTTAATAGTCTGCCACAATCGTGAATAATGCAATAATTATTTAAAAAGCTGTTCTACTAAGCTCATTTAAAAGCTAGTTCACAGGCTATAACAGGCTTGATAACAGGCTATACATAGATAGCAGGCAAAACTCTCTCTCTCCTTTTCTCTCTCTCTCTCTCTCTCTCTCTCTCTCGCAATCGGTCTTTTCGACAATGACTGTCTTATGGTTTAGGCTTGATCATGCAGCTCTGTTTTCCACCTTCTCTTGCCATCTGTTTGGGTCTAATTCCCCCAACTCCATGTTACGCTTAGTTAGACCTTTGTATCTCAGCCTAGGTCTGCTCTGATTCTTTTTCTTTGTTGAGTTGTGAATATATAAATTGTCTTGGCAATGGCCCATGACCCATTCTGTGCACATGTTCCAACCATCTTAGGCCTTTTTTATTAAAATGTCTGCCACAGATGATCATCTTTGAATTGTGGTGTTCAAAACTCCAGGTTAGAATTATTATTCTGCGTAGGTGTCTCATGAGTGAGTGCAGTCTCTTTACTTGCAATTGCTACTCTATCCAGGTATCTGCTCTATATAATAAGGCTGTTAGGATTACAGCTCTGCATACCATACACTCAACTCGGATGGTTATATGCTTGTTTCTCCACAAATGGTTTTGAAGTTTTCTAAATGAAGCACTGGCAATTCCAATTCTGTGACTAAGTTCTTTATCAACTTTGGTATTACTGAATACGATACTATCAAGATATTTAAAATCTGTACAGAGTGTGAGTGGCTTGTTGTCTACCAAGATATCTGTAAGTTCAGGTGGTAGATGCAGAAGCTTTACAGGTTGGTATAGACACTCTGTTTGCATTTTTTTCACAAACTGATCCATAAGCAGTTACATGGCCTCAACCAAGTGGGCAACCAGAGCACTGTCATCTCCAAACAAAACTTCTCTGACAAGAAACTTGGTTGTGCGAGATTTAGATGGAAGCACTTATAAGTTGGCACTGTGTTTTGTTTGAATGATAACTTATTCGCTGTTGTTTTTGACAGCATTTTTAAGCATAGCATCAAAATATAGTGAGAAAAGAATTGGTGCCAAGACACAGCTTTGCTTAACACGATTTTTTACAGAAAATTTCTCTGAAGCATGAAGAGTCTGTACTACATGTACTTGAGCCTGGAATCCGCCATGCAAAGATTTTATCGGGTTTGTCATCTTGTCAGTGCAGTCAATTTTTTTTAAAAACTATTTGAAAACCTCGTTTTTAAACTGTGTCAAAGGCCTTGGGAAAGTCAAAGAAAATGGTGTACAAAAACACGTTTTGTTTTTAGGTATTTGTCCTGCACTTGACGGAAAATGACCAAGGTATTCAAAGTACTATAATTTTCACAAAATTTACACTGTGTCTAAGGCAAAACATTTGGTAATAGGCCACCACTTTGTTGATCATTTAAAAAGTACACTGACCATAATTGTTTAGCAACTGATGGGGGAGAAAGGCCTTGACCATTTTCTCAGTACTTGTCATCTCTTTTTTCAAACATACAAATTATGTTAGCATCTTTTCAGTTTTGCAACATTTTTTCCTTGTCCCATATATCTCTAATATTATCAACTAGGGTCTTTTGTAGTCAATGACCACCATATTTTCATACCACTGCTGGACTCCCATATAGTTCACGTTTTTTTTCTTTTGTTATTTGGACTGCGACGATGACTTTCGTTTTGCTAGGAGGTTTATCCAGACAGGTCATGATTGGCCTTTGAGGCAAGCTAAGGCACACTGCTCTGTTGTCCCTAGTACATGTAGGAGCTAGTTGCAATGTTCCATGAAGTGATCCAGAATCTGATTCTTTTCCATTACGACCGCTTCTCTATCAAGTGCTTTTATGTAGATGACTGCCGCACACTTCTGTTGACCAAATACTTCTCTGAAATGGTGATAGAATTACTTCATATTCTTGCAATTAACAGAAGTCTGTAAGTTTCTTTCTTTTCTCCTACCAACTTAACTTCAGTTCTCGGGTTCAGTTCATTGCTAAAGCTTGATCTTCATTGTTAAAAGTTTGCCTTGTTTTCTCTGACAAAACTTTGTGCAAAAATTTATCTTTTCAACTAGCTAGTTTAGCTTCACATCATCCTCTCTGCACTAATTTTGATATTTTTTGAATGATCTGACCAAATACATCATTTGCTGCACAAAAAGTCAAACTTTAAATTCTCCCAGCATTTCGTGATCTTCCTTATTACCTCCTCCTTGTCCAAATTATCTAACTTACCATTTATTGTCTCTTTTAGACCTTTTCAAATATTTTTTAGCTTCCAACATGTAGTTTTCTTTGTTGCATCAAAGCCCTGTTCCCATTTTTTTGTATTTTGAATGTTATCATGAAACCAACCATGTTGTGGTCTGTACAGCTGTCTGCACCTCTGTAAACACGGGTGTCCAAAACATCTCTTTAGTCCACTTGTTTTGTGATGTCATAGTCTAGTGGGAGCTAATTCTTGGACCTTGGATGCATCCATGTTATCTTATAACAATTGCTGTTTGACAATAGTGTTAGGGATGATGAGAACATGATCTGGGCAGAAAGCAAGTAGAAATTTATTTTTAGAGTGACATGCTCCGAGAACTTGTTATCTTTGCTAACCCCTTGCTAACTCTCATGATCACATCCAATCTTTGCGTTAAATTCATCTCCAACAAGAAGCTTATTTGTATCAGAGAAGCGTTTTATTACAAACTTCAGCTGCAGTAACAGTCTTCCTTAGCTTTGTCAGAATTTGCCATAGTAAGAGCCTAGATGCTTATGGTAAACAAGTACGCATTCCTCTTTATTGGAACAGTTGCTCAATGCGATTGGGGCTTTTTCTCTTTTCTTGGCTATGTCACTTTTGATGGTAACGCTGACTTCTGCCTCTTTTAGTTTATGCACAGTCACCATCCAACAAACTCCTTGAAAGCTCTAAATAAGTCCCACAAAGTGCTGTGAGTTCAAGCTGGCCTTTTTGAACTTCTTTTGCCGCGAGTTCAGTCTCTCAGTTCGGTCTCTCAGTTCGGTCTCTCAGTTCGGTCTCTCAGTTCGGTCTCTCAGTTCGGTCTCTCAGTTCGGTCTCTCAGTTCGGTCTCTCAGTTCGGTCTCTCAGTTCGGTCTCTCAGTTCGGTCTCTCAGTTCGGTCTCTCAGTTCGGTCTCTCAGTTCGGTCTCTCAGTTCGGTCTCTCAGTTCGGTCTCTCAGTTCGGTCTCTCAGTTCGGTCTCTCAGTTCGGTCTCTCAGTTCGGTCTCTCAGTTCGGTCTCTCAGTTCGGTCTCTCAGTTCGGTCTCTCAGTTCGGTCTCTCAGTTCGGTCTCTCAGTTCGGTCTCTCAGTTCGGTCTCTCAGTTCGGTCTCTCAGTTCGGTCTCTCAGTTCGGTCTCTCAGTTCGGTCTCTCAGTTCGGTCTCTCAGTTCGGTCTCTCAGTTCGGTCTCTCAGTTCGGTCTCTCAGTTCGGTCTCTCAGTTCGGTCTCTCAGTTCGGTCTCTCAGTTCGGTCTCTCAGTTCGGTCTTTCAGTTCGGTCTCTCAGTTCGGTCTCTCAGTTCGGTCTCTCAGTTCGGTCTCTCAGTTCGGTCTCTCAGTTCGGTCTCTCAGTTCGGTCTCTCAGTTCGGCCTCTCAGTTCGGCCTCTCAGTTCGGTCTCTCAGTTCGGTCTCTCAGTTCGGTCTCTCAGTTCAGTCTCTCAGTTTGGTCGAATTATGTTACCTCCATTAAGAGCTGCCCTTATATTCCATTCTGCATTTTTCAAGATGAACTTGTTACTTTTCTGTTTGTTTTCCGGTAAATTATTTATTGAGAGCTGGAGCTGATCATCGCAGTGTTAACTTTTTTAGACCTACAAAGTTTGAGCCAGTATGCTTATGATTGATTTGTGCCATTTTCATAAAACTGCATGCTAAAAAGATTAAGGAGCACTAGCTTTTGCGCTACCAGAGTCCTTCACCTGGCAGCACAGAGATGGAATCCAGCAGGCATCAACATGTCCTGACATACTGGCGTCTTTTGAACTGCTACTATGGCTAGCCGGTGGATAGGTTTTTCTATCTGTCTTTGTGTGTGGCCACGACCCACCTTCTAAGAAGATTAGTTCGACTCTTTGTTGAGTAGGCTATTTTACCTTGCCACAAAAAGATGCCCACATTTACCCCCAGCTTCAAACTAGTCTTGCTATTTTCGTCGTCGACAACTTGAACCATGATGCAGGCTGTATCGGTCTTCATAGTTATTCGATAGCAGGTACAAGTACCTTACCTGACTAATAGATGTTCGCAAGCGATGAGATATGGATATAAAAATGTGATTTGCAGTGGAGGAAATAGCAATAGCTCAGCATGCATATTAAAGGCTTTAATGCTGTAGTAGTAGCAAAAGGTGGTTGCTGCAACAGAATTTATGAGAATTATGGTAATTGATAATGTTTCAAGAACTTCAGTAGAGTCGACACCAACAGTATGTACACATAAAAACTACTAACTGTGCTTAAGATAAAAATAAAACAATGAATATTTAACAAGATCAAATTATAAAAAGCCGTACAGCTTTTTTAAACTTTTTTTATTACAAGCTCAATTTTGCCAATCATTAACAAGTTTTTCTAGAATGGTGTATTTAAGAACTGCTGCTGTTTTTATTTCTTGGCGCATTCTATAACTTCCAGTTTAAAAGCAGTACCATAATACTTCTTTTAAAACTATATCACTAAAGATTCACACTATAAACTTTGCAAATAAAATATTTGTTGTTGACTCGCTTTAGTTTGTAATGTAACATCATAGTCACATGCAAAGTTTAGCCAGGTCTTTAGCTAGGTTTTACCGTTTTAACTAGGTACATACGTGTTCCACACGCGATGGCTTGCAGAAAGCGGTAGTAAGGAAAGAACTCAATAAAAATATATGTAAAAAAAGAACTTTCAGCTAAACCCGATTTTTATAGTTCGGTATAAATCACTAACTAATTAAGATCATTTATATTTTAGATAATAGCTAAGAAGAAAGTTTAGTGTTGAAATAAATTGACAAGTATCCTTACAAAATAAAGATCAAGCAAATAAATCCTAGAACAGTTGTTGGTGGTTAGTTAAATGTTTATTAGATATTTATCATCTTCACTCACGCTTTTTTCTTTCAGAAGCTTTTTTCCACATGATACCAGATGCTAGTATGATACCGGTAAAAATGTTGGAGCCAAGAATAAAGTACGTAGCTGTTTCAGTTTTAGAAGATGCTACAAAATAGTTTGAAACAATGAAACCGAATAAGGAAACAATTTTATTTAGATGCTAGAACAAAGTTTAGCATTAAACTATTATTATATGCCAATTTTTGAAAGTTTTTTAAAAGCCTTACAACCGTTACCTATTTTTTCAATCGGTCATTTTCAAATGTACCATTACATGCTTAATTATTGGTTCTTCCTAAAGACAGTCACTAAAATCTAAAAACAATAAAATCCATATATAAATTTTACGTTTGTGCCAGTACCAAGAGATACCGTTTTTGTATTCAGAATTACTTTACTGTTTTATTACTATCACTATTTAGCATATTCATGACTTCATTTTGCTTTCTCAGTTTGTATTATATGTCATTTTTCATTGTAATCCTTGTAGTAGAACGAACTTTATCTGACCATTACTTGCTTATCATTTCACATTAAAGCACCTTTACAGTTGTTTTATTTTTTTTATAAATTTTTGTAACTTGCAAAATTTTTTTTTTCATGAAACAAAGTTTATAAATTAGCATAGTAAATGCTTTATATGCTAAATAATAATAAATCTTCCGGTAAAAACTTTTATATTACCGAGGCAACGTCAAGCCCTCATCTAGTATAGATATATACAATTTCCAATAATCTTTATTAATATATGTATTGCATCATTTGTGAACACAACAAAGGACAGCATGAAACTATTGTAAGCATACTACATAAAAATTTAACTTTGAAAAATAACATAAAATGAGGCCATAGACATGGTTTTAAAAACCATGTCTATGGTCAAGAGGTTGCTAGACTGATATATACTGGTATACTGAGAGATGCAAAACATCAGAACCAGAAAGCTAAATATCAAGTTAACACTAGACTCTGTTATTAGTAACTGGTCATATTTATTCTTAAAACAACATGCTTTACAGAGTATTCGTCCAATATTTTATTGAAGAGTCAAGTCCATACAAACTTAAACTTCATTTCCAATTCTCTTATAAGTATATTGGCAAACTTCATCTTTAGACACCGTACCTTGAATGGAACATGGCCCAAAGTTTTGGTTGTAGCACCCAAAAAACTCTAGCCTAAGGCACACACGTCTGTGTACATCTGAAACAGGAATTATCCGTAGTCCTCTTGCTATAAGCTTTGACTCCATATCAATAAATTTAGAATCTCTTGCATTTGTGTTTCCCTGAAATACCTACATGTAAACTGAATGGATTGACTTGCGGACAAGAAAAATGTGTGTTATGAATATAATAGTAATATACACCCAAAATACATACTATAAAATGTGTAAGAACGTTTTTGTCAAACTTTAATTGCTACAAAAAATAATATAATTATTATTAGTTTGAGGCTTTTGGTATACTAGGCTTTATGTACAGCACAGCAAATTTTAAGCTTATACAAATCATATATTAATCTAATTTAAAAAAATAACATCTACCTGTATGCCTATAAGCCATCGTGGTGTCGCACTTACTGACCCAGGTGATATTGACTTCTAATAGCATCATTAAAGTTATATGCTGTGAGCACTCATTCATTTATAATGCTAAGGTTAGAGAGAAATCTGTTCAAAAATTGAACTAAATAAACGAGGAATATAAAATACAACTCAGATCAATTTTTGAAGATAACAGATATAGTTACTTGAAGCATTTAATTGTGTTTCATGACTGAGTTCTGTTTTGCTGCTGTTCGCTATATTAATAGTTAGCGTGTGTGAAAGTCAATAAATTTATAAATTCTGCACACCAATAGTAAGAAAGTTTCAAAGACATGTTTGAGCTAGATGAGGTAATGCAACTGGTCCACAATGTTTTCAAAATTATATTTTGCTGTAGATAGAATACTATTTGTAGCTGATAAACTTCTGGTAAGCATAAAAGTAGCTAACAAATCATGCTTTTTTAGTTTAACATACCTGCTCATCATTTAGCATCCATTGTTGTAAAGTGTTTCGATCATGTCTCCAGTATTCAATTCTAAATTTGCTAACATACTTTCTTCCTTCACCTTCATTAAAGTCACCAGCAATTTGCATATATGCGATAGTTACGGTTCGACCAAAATCAACCTGCAAAATTTAGTATAGTTAAGAGTTTTGTATCATTTTGGTATGACAATATTATGAATGTTTTACAACCAATGAAATGATTATCGAGCATGTAGAAAAACTCAGATATCTAGAAGTTGTATGCTTTTCACACTCTCAACCTCTGTTTTTTTTGTAAGTCCTTGAAAAACAGAATGACAAATGCGATGGCTTTCAAGATCACTAGCTCTGAACCATTTTTAAGTCGATTGAAGTTCTTCAGATTCGATTGAGTTGGACATGTCAATATAATGCCTAAACACAGCTTCCCCATCTCCTGCCCTATAGAGTGCCAAAAGAAGGTAAAAAACCAGGAAGGCCGTATATACTATTAGCCTGAGACAGTTATTAATTACTTCTATGGTGTTGCTTTCGAAGTTTTAACGAAGAAAAAAAAAGCTTTGGAATTAGACAACCAACAAATTGATTGTTACGGAGATAAAAAATTCATAATTAATTCGATATAGTGAACACTTTTCTACTGATCAATTGATATATTGGATTTTTAAAGATCAAAGATTGTCAAAGTGGCGGTCAAATGAAGGTGGCATTCAATTAGAGGTGGCATTAATTACAGGTTTTATGGTAATATAGTTTTTTATTTACTTGTATCCATTCATAGCTAGCTGACTTTATTGGATTTTTGGGACACCAAGACCAATTTGGTTTGGCATTGCTGATCCTTCCAAAGATTGCTTCATGACCAGGAAGTGATGAGCTACTTGTTAGGGATCTGTTCTCTATTTTACCAGATTCCATGCCCAGTGCATCGACATTTGTACATTCGTTTGTATCTGTAAGGTTCAGAATGTATAAAAATTTCTGTAAGACTGCTGGCAAAGGTTACAATTACAGCAATACTTAAAACCATATATGTAAACTGTTTAGACCATGAAGTATTTTTGTGCTTGCATTCAAACTTGTAAAAGACAATCCACATAAAATTAAAAAAGCTTTGTGTAGCAGGTTGCACAGTAAATAAAATAGTAGGCCTACTTAATTCTTGAGTAGTAACCAAAAGCGTACTTTCTGGTTTAAATTTATTTTAGTTAAATGCACAAATAACCTGTTAAATCTCAGAAAAAGCAACACTTCAAAAAAATTCAAGAAACTGCATGAAAGACAAACATCAAAAAGGTGATGAGGAAACACATTATGTGTATGAATAAAAATATGTGTTTTGACATTAGTTTTATGGAGTTGCAGTGCTGTTGAAATATACATGCACCTAGTCACATGTTGAAATGTGAAAATGGCAATGTCACATGTGAAAATGTGAAAATGGCAATGTCACATGTGAAAATGATCTCACACAAAATAAATCACTTAGAAACTTGCTGTGATTGAAGCTCCAATGTGGTCAAAAACCGAGTGGTCACTTTTTAAGGAGTTTACCAGACGGCTATGGCACATTACTCACAGAGTTAGAAACTCAGGGTGATAAATTAACTGCGCAGTATATGTCGAACACATTTCTAAATGAACAAACAAATTTGTTAGAAAACAGGGTGAATGGGCTTTGCTTGTGTTCTGGGCAGCCGCAGACAATGTGCTGATCCTAATACTAACCTCTTAGTTGATAGCCCTAAAGCTAGCAGTACGCTCTTTGAGGAGTGCTACATCTGTGGTAAGATTTAACATTACAAGTGGTTTAGCAATATAGTAGTTGTTTTAGCAATATGATGATTTCACCTCCAGCCTCGAGGGCCTTGACTCTGACTACCGAACAGCGGTGTGACGCTACCAAATAGTTTAATGACCTGGTTCTTTTTATTCATGTTGGCTCTGATTGACGAAAGTTGATTCGTTATAACTTTCACATAGTAAGAGTAATTTTGCATAGATGCCCTTTTCTCTATCACATTTCTAGAGTGTTGCTTTTTAGAAACAGTTTATCGAGTAAAGTTTAAGTTTGTACTTTGAGGGAGCAATGTCTTATACTTGTGTTAAGACATCGCTCACTTGTATTGTCTTGTCTCATACTTGTGTCAAAACATCGCTCACTTGTATTGCCTTGTCTTATACTTGTGTTAAGACTTTGCTCACTTGTATTATCTTGTCTTATACTTGTGTTAAAACATCGCCCACTTGTATTGCCTTGTCTTATACTTGTGTTAAAACATCGCTCACTTGCATTGCCTTGTTTTATACTTGTGTTAAGACATTGCTCACTTGTATTATCTTGTCTTATACTTGTGTTAAGACATTGCTCACTTGTATTATCTTGTCTTATGTCTTGTCTTAAGCGCTTAACTTGTCTTATGCCAGTTCAGTAGTTTAGCATTCAGTGATCAGATAGATCACGCTGTTGCATATCACAAAAATAATGCGTGAAAAAGCATTGCTAGGCTTCTTGTCTGCCTCATTAGCATCAGATACCAAAGTTATTACTATATCTACTTAGCCAAACAAGTCCTTTGCTCCTAAAAGCAACCAAAAGTTTGCAATTATTCACTATTTGCATTAAGGTGATGTATTGCTAAGGTGGCAAATACTATATATTTTTGTTATAAAGAGAAGGTCACATTGAGCATTGTGAAACGTTGCAAGTGGTGCTGTCAAACTACTCTCTGAGAGTGACTGGTCCTCCAATATACTATCACAAGTTTGTTTTCTGCAGCCGCTTTATTGTCATCTGCTTTGAGGTTTTATAGTATTACTGAAAATTTTAAGTATATGCTACTTTGAACGACTTTGCCAAGGTATTTCAACTTTCAAATATTTGTTGTTTTAAGGCATGTATCTTGGTTGTACAAACTTAGTGCAACTTAATTGCTGAGGTTGGAGAGTACACGTAGTGTGAAGAAAATATTGAGCGTGCTCAAAGATATAGCTCCCAACAGACTTATAAAAGCAAATTATTAGAGAGGTTTGTGCAGACTGAGTATTACAGTACTCTTGCGTTTTTGTCTCTGTGCTAGCAATTTCTGTCAAACATTCAAGTGGTGTCTGTTTGAAGATTCTTAGGTTGTATTTGTAGAACTATTTTAGTATGAGCTATTAAGCTCATCAAGATACCAAGGTTACCAAAATACCAAGATACCAAGGTTACCAAGATACTAAGGTCACCAAAATACCAAGGTCCTTAATCTGGAAGTGAGTGCTAAGAGTCAGGGACTTTTTGCTCTATGCATAGCTCAAGTTAACAACTCTAACACGCACTTGCAACTTTGTGCTAAAGTTGGTTACAGTCATAATATTAAGGTATTAAACAAAAGTAAAACAGTACTCAAAAACAACTTGCGGTAAGCTTGTTTTTGAAGCACCTGCTGTTATAATACATTTAGCAATTATGATTATGAAAGTCCACAAATTTATTAAATGAGCTTAGGCTTTACTATTGAAAGTTTGTTGGTAATATATGAAACTCTAGTGTAAAAAACATTTTTGAAACATTACTAAACTACTAAATGATTAATATGATTTGTAAAAAAGCGGGAAAATGTTGTCATGTTTAACAGGTAAACAAAAACAGTGTTAAAAGAAAAACAATGCGGGTTCCATCAGAGCCAACATGCATAAAGGGCAGATGATGGAAGGAACCTTTAGATAGTTGAATTTCAATCTTAAACTTTTTCCAGCTGTCAGAATATTTAGAAAGAGTTATTTTTAAGCTTTACATGCACACACATGCACACACATGTGCAAATGCGCACACGTGCACAAACCCACACACATGTGTGTGCATGCGTGTTTGCGCATGCACACAATTATTTTTCTCTAATAGATCGAACCATTGTCACACTGCTGAGTCATGATTTTGATACTGCTGATATTAACCTTTTCAAGACGCTGATGTCATTGCATTGTGTTAGACATGCATTTAACAAAATCATCATTGTCCCTATGTCAAGAAAGTACAGTTTAGCTATGATTGTGCCATATGTACCTACCATGTTTTTATGTTTTTATGTTTTTTATGCAGCATTGAAAATGTCCAATTTGCATAACATAGATATGTTAGGCAGCAGTTTTAGAGAGAAGATCTATTTAAGACAAGATGTATAGAGCTTGTACAGAGTAGTGAGTCCAGTTTCGATAGGACTTACCCAATTGCGAAGCTTTGCACTGCTTTTTCTAATACTTGTACTTTTGACATATCGACTATTCTAACATCGTTATAGTATGTAGAAGAGAGCTTGCTATACTAGAAATATACGGTAACAGTTGTACTGATGCGTAATTGTATACTTTTTATATAATAATAATTAAAACTGTATGCCAATTTTTTTTTGATGTAGTTCATTGGGCCCCAGTCTAAAATAACCAACCTCTTTTTCTGTATCTATGGCAGTCAGTTTACGCTAAAATAGTTTTTGTTTTCTTTAACTGTTTTTAGAATCATCTGTAGAATAAGTACTGTTATAAGTAATGATATAATATAGTATAGATATAGTAATGATTGTACTTTGCTAGTGTATAGAAAAATGCTCTATGTTTATGACTGAGTGGAATGAACCATCAATTGCCTATAACTGAACAACAATTTGTGTGATATTTTCTAATTTGTTCTCTTACATTCTCACACATTTAGAACTAGAGAGTAAAAACAATGTAAATGAAACAATCCCGGAAGCGAAATTACAAAGTTGAAAAACCTACTTGCCTTTGTTTATATTTTGCAGAGCTTAAAATGTCCTTTCTGGTCCTTTCTGGTTTCTGGTTGGAAATCTAGGTGGTCGATATGCTAAGGATTACTATTATTCTAATCAAGCTAATGGTGTAAGATTAAAAGATAGATTAAAGATAAACTGTTTTTGTTTCTTTTTTATGTTTCTCTTACTTACATATTATATATTACACATTACATAATTTGTTTGCACTTTTCCTGTTTACGATTACGTAATAGGCTTTGTTCTGTTACTTTTCTTTTGTGGAAAACTTAAGCCAGATTGGCAGAGCATCACTCAATCTCATAAATTTTAATAAAAAGGTTGATAAAAGGTTTTACTAAAAAGTTTTAATAAAATTTTTAGAAGTGTCTAACAGGACGTATATTTACAAACATTACTTATTAAAGCTGAATAGTACCTGATAAAGTGTAATGTGCCACATCATAACCAGACCAAAACTTTCCTTTGCCACTTTTTACTCTGGCCTTAATTTCAAAGGTGCTCCCAACAGTGAGGTGCAGAGGAAATATTATATCAAAGGTATCTGCAATATATATTATCAAATTTAGTTAATTCAAATCTGAGTCAGCAAGTATATAGTACTTTAAAAATGATAAATTCGAGACAACAATGTCCACTGATCACCATTTACAACATGTTAAGATTTCAGTTCTGATCTAGCATAGTCAAACATTTTAAAGTTTTAGTTGGCATGACTTAACACATTCAAAAATGTATTTCTTTCCAATAAATCTAAAAGAAATTAGCCTCAAAAATCAATAGACATTTGTTTATTAAAACAAAGTACTATATGTAGCACTGAGAAATAAATGTTTTTGCTACAAGCGTCTGAACTAAAGTTTACTAAAACACCTATTTATACACAACATCGGTAGACCAATATATTTGCATAAAGTTGTAACACACATTGTGGTGGTTAAAACAGTTCATTCAACACTATTTTACTAAAAGCTATTAAAAAACTATTTTTGTCTTTTTTTTAACCAGCTGAATGCCCAGCATTGCATGGGTAAGAATGTAATGACTCAATAAATATGAATAACTTAAGCTAGTAACTAAAGCTAGTCTAAATATTTACTATCACAAAAGTCATGTCTGAATCTAGCTTTGTAATATTTAAATTATGCGAAATGATCTCTAATGCAATCCCAGTTTTCAAATGTGATAGTAATAAACAATAGAATTTGCGCAAGGTTTTCAAGTGTGAGTAATGTAACCAATGTATTGATTATGTCCACAATTACTTTATTGCATAGCGTAGTTGCCGCTTGACCTAGTGGTTTAGCATGACTGAATATGACTACCCAGTAGGCTCCCATCAGTAGGCTGAAGAACTAGCATGACTCATTCCTCATGGCCTCAGTTTAACAGTAGCGCTTTGAGCGAGTCGCCTAGTTGGCGGTTGTTGCGCTTTACTACTTTGTTTGCTTATGGGTGATATGGAGTGGTGTGCCACGCCTCGATACGACACAGGTGACACAGCTTTACGATTAGTTGGCATTTGAGCTGTGCTCTTTGGTCTGTGTGAATCTGCTCTGGCAAGCCTAAAAAGCAGAAAACTCAATCATCCACAGTGCTGACAACTACCAACCCGGTGGCTTCTTAGAGGGCCAAACCATTCATCAGCTGAAATGGCTGGTCTGCACCCCGCAATCCACTTGTTTTCCTTTGGTGCCACTAGCAGAGGCCTGATCAAGCCTACGACTAGCAATTTTAAGGCTGATTGGTGTACAGTCTCTGCTTTCCTCCTGCTGTTCATGTCCTATTGTCCCTTGCAACTCTTGACCAGCCTTTTCACTGTCAGGTTGTCAGGCCTAACTAGTACTAGATCAAACAAAAGCAACTGGTGGTTTTTCTCAACCCAGAATGAGCAAAGATGTTGTTTGCCAAATGGCGATTTCTCAGACTGATGGCTGGCAGACGGCATACCATCTGAGCTAGTTGGGAATTGAAATCCGAGCTTCAAACACTCTATCCTGGCATATGCTAAACCATTGCTAGACTTTGTGTAGTTTTCAGAGTTCCTGACCTCATAGCTTTAACTGTTCCCTGGTAAGCTTCTCTCCCCCAAATATTGCTCGGAATATTGTGGCTACAGGTGCTCTGCCGATGGCCTGTACCTACTTCAGTTCTTTATAAATGACGCCTCGAGTCTTTTCCTAGCTGTGTCACAATGTCTTAGAGTGGCCTCAGCCAGTTAAGGGTCAACCTCATGAGTTGCCAATTTGAAGGCAGCAGGTTGACCAAAGTGACTGGCCATTTCACACTTACTCCTAGTGATCTTTGGCACAACTGCTGAATTTCTTTGAGTTTGCACAATAAGAACTGGTCCTCCATACACCAGCGTAGCATGACTAACTCTGTGGCTAGTGCTATGAAAAGCCTCCATGTGATGCTTGTTCAGTTTAGAGCAGGAACTGTGGCTATTTAGGTATGACCTGGAATGTTTTTTGCCTTAATCACAGCTAGAAGCTCCTTCTGGGCAGTACAGTAGTTCATTTCTGCAAGTGTCAGAGTTTTTTCAAAGCAATCAACTACCCTCTCTTCTCTGTACTTGAGACACTATTCTGCATTTGTTAGCACCTGTATCTAGGAAATATGACTGACTCAAATTGGAGTATTTCACAGGACAAGTGTAGAGAAGACACACTCTTTCAAATTATCAAAGACTAGTTGTTTTCCTCTTGTTTATCTCTCTCCTTTGTCTGTCAGTTTGTGCAGGAGCTGTGCCATGGTGAAAAAGCTCAAAAGGTTCTGGCGATAGTACCCTACTGTGTGTGCTTAAAAAATCGTGCAGCTGCCAAAGCCTCTTGGATGTCAGCCATTATTGGACACTTTGTGCTTTTTTAAGATCAGATGCCACTCCTTTGTTGCTTGTCACATAGCCAGAATAGTGCAGTTGTGACTGGAGAAGCTCACATTTGGCTTCTCTAAATCTAAGCCACACTTGCTTCCGTCTCATGAACACTTCTTCCAACCAGAGAAGGTATGTGCCAAAGTCGGGAGCAATGACTATGATGTCATCTAGGTAGAGTGACAGCGCCCACAATAAAAACCATGCAGCATCTACTACCATCAACCTCTGAAAAGTGGTTGAAGCTGAAATCAGCCCAAATGCTGGCTTCTCTTTTGCACCAGCATATAATTGCACTTGCGAGTAGCTACTGACCAGATACAGTGCACTGAAAAACTTGCTACTAGATAGGGCATCGAATCTGTGGCCAATCTGAAAGAGAGGTAGGCATCATGTTTGTTTGCCCATTGAGTTAGTGGTAGTCTTCACAAAATCACCATTTTTTGGCCTTTTTCTGGGTCAACACCACAAAAGAAGTTTTGGCCCCTCTGGCAAGCTTGATGAGCTTTTCATCAAGAAGATCCTATACCTGGTGCTTAGCCTCAGCCTCCTTCTCTGATTTGATCCTGTGAAGGGTTGGCGTATTGGTTCAGCACTTTCCATTAAGGAAAGGTAGTATTATACTTTAAAAGTCTGGCTAAGGTCTTCTTCTTTTATGTTGAGCATGACCTGGTAGTGCATCAGGAGTCTGACAAGTTGGTCGCTTGCTCAGCTTTTTGCAAGTCTTACCCACTGTTTGAAACAGGTCTTTGAGATGGGTTGGAACCCTTACGTAATGTGATTGCACATCTTGGACAATGGGATCCAAGCAAGAGAAACAGATATTTGTCTACCTGTTAGTCTTCTACTCTGGTGTATGTGCCAACAGTAGTGCCGGCTCTCAGTGTCAGGGGTTGTTCAGCGAGGTTGAGGCATTGCGTGTCCACCCTTCTTTTCAGGCCAGGCCAGTTCAAGCTTCTACCCAGCAATAACCCTGATGAACAATCCTCTATCAATTCCAATGAGCATTAGACTTAAGTGATGTCTTGGCATAAAACATCCTTCTCTATTCAGGCCAGCTGTACTACTCTGAACACATGTCCTCTCCTTGCACCTTGCACTGTAACAGCCGCCCATTCTACTCTTATATGTCAACAGTCTTCCATCAGCGGAAACTACAGGCTGTTGGAGCTCTATAGTGCACTGGTGGGCCACCAAAATGGCACCTCTGAGGTAGCATATTTGCTGATGTAGCTCGTCATAAAGGCCTCCTGGTTTTTTGTATGGCCAACTAAATAACTCTATAAAATGGTATCCTTGTCTTGTCTGCCATTAGGTTATAGCTTCCACTCACTTTGAGCAGGTTCTGTGCTGCCTAAGAGAGCCTATCAAACACTTGGTTTTTCTGCAAGTTTGTGGTGTACCTGGAGTCAATCAGGAAGTAGATTGTTTGCCACTCTAGATTTCGTGAGGGGCAATAACTAGTAACTAAGAAATAACTGCATGCTCTTAGAAGGTGGTTTGTGGGCTTTCCTCATGGTGCTTAGTTTTTCCTGAGCCTCAAAGCATGCCCTGGGTGTGTCAAAGACAGCTTCAACTTGCTTCGCTTGACAGCAGTTTTCTACCTCCTCCTTCAATGTTTTTCTTAGTTGAAGCATAGCTGCCTCTGTTCACCAGTTGGCTTTGCCTACCTCTCGAAAATGGATTATGAAATATTCCAAGTCCATAGTACCTGTTTTTTAAAGTACTTTTAATTGATTGGATGAGACTAAGGTTCAAGAAACATTTATCCAATACATTTGGTCAGATCGTCAATGCTGGGTAGCCATGTCGGTACCTTCTTTTTATGAAAAAGACTTTTTGAAAGTTTAGAAGAAAGCTGCTACTTTTAACTATTTTGCTGCCAAATTAATTTTTTTAATGGGACAGAGCTGTGTATTTGGTAAAACAATATTTGACAAAGACGCGTATAAATTGTCCTAACTTTTAACCACACGATCTATAAAAACATTTTGAGACCAGATAATTCATCATAAACTTTTATATTTGCTAATGTCACGAAAAATATCCCAAATAAGAATGCAGTTGCGGAATGAGAACAAAAAATTCTTTGCTGTTTTCAAAAGCCATTTATCAATATTATTTCAGTTTACAGCATTATTATTACTGATAAAAAATAAGTAATCACTCTCAGTAATGCTATTGTTTCATAAAACCACTCAAAGTCTCTAGATCTGAAATTAATAAAAATTTGTAGCAGTAATGCGTTTAGCACAGCAGGTCATTGTTAAAAAAATTGAAGTTTTAGAAAAGCGAAACTATGCCCAGGATGGTCCATCAGTTGATCAATCTTTTTGGTGTCAGCATAATGGCTAGCCAGTCTTTTTCTACCATCTGGCAGTGGGCCGGTCAAATTCCAAGCCAGCTCGGCATCTTCTCTGTTTGGCCAGATAAGGCCAATTGAAGTCTCTCAGTTCAGCTGGGCTGTGCTGTCCATTTGTTAGTCAGATAGTGGAGCAACCAGCCGGGTAACCATGTCTCAAGCATTTGGCTCTGGATGTGATCTGAGTTTGCTTTATCAGTCAGAAATTCAGATGCTGAACAGCAATTCAAAATTTGAACACTCCAGTGATAGGCTGAAGAACCCTGCTACTCCTTCTTTAATGCCTTAAGTATTAATCCTGATCAGCTGCTGATGTGTTAATATTTTGAAGGTTAACATTGTTAACACTAAACATTATGTTAATGAGTTCTTTTAAAACTAATTTTTTCATTTATGTGATTCACAAAATATTTGTAAATTTTTTTGTTTTCACCAAAAAGCTAAAGATCTAAAACTAAAGTATATTGTTTTCTAAAGTAAAACCTAAATCTGTTACGGATGAGGCAATATGGTACACCTTCCAGCTTACTTTTTTTAACTATTAGAGTAAACACATATTTCATATATTATCTGTTTTTTAGTATACAATTTACATTGTTATATAACTTAACAAATGCTTCAAAAATCTTTTTCATGATAACTGTTTTTAGTTACATTCCAGTTTGGAAAAAGATAAAGAGCTCATCACAAGTCAGTAGCTTCCAGAGTAGTATTTTAAAGCACACAATATATCTAGAAAAAAAATGATAACGCTCTACCTACCATTACATGTTACGAATGCATATTAGCGAGTAATATTTGTTATCAGTAACTTAGCTGCTGTAAAATATTAACTAATAACTACTTTTTGCAGAACTAATCAATTATAAAAAGCTTTCTTTGTTTTTGTATTTACTTCTTGTTGGTTTGATTTATCTCATTATGTTAGTAAATAATTATATTTTTATTGTATTATTTATTTGTTGTCTTGTAAATTTAACTAAACAACACAACTCAAACTTAACTAAAAATATCTTATTTCAAGTTTATTGTGTTAAATTATATATGTAATGTGTTTGATTAGAACTACTCTCTCTACCAGCTAACAGATCTTCTCAACTTTTTTAAGCAAAACAGCGGCCTTTGGGTTTCAAACCAAACTGCTTTTTAAAAGGCATTTGAAGTAGGTGGTGATCAAAAGTTGAGTTCAGTCTATAGTAGTTTAACCAAAGTCAAGTGTTTAAAAGTGTCTTTAGTATTTAAGGTTAGTTTTTGTTTCTAGAATTTCAAGGGCTTTATACAGGCAATATTGCTATTTCACAGGTAAAAGTATAACAAAAATAGCAAATCTTGCTAGCAAATCTGCTAGCAAATAGCAAATAATTTATTAGCAACTATCGCTACAGCGCTAGTTGCTAATAAATTAGCGTAAATTAGTTCATTGCTTGCTTTATCGCTCTTAGCTCATCGCTCCACTTCATCGCTAGTCTATCGGAACTAGCAACGAAGTGGAGAGGCTCACTAATCTAGTATTAGTTTTGCCTGCCACTAATACAGTGAGTTAGTGATCCTTTTCTGCATTAAAGCAAATCAAAACATTGATGAGGAGCACCATGGGGCAGGCTCGTCTAAATAATCTTCTAATATTACACATACGTATATAAAGATGTTTAAATAGATACAGAATCAGTTGTGAAAGATTTCTGCCATGGACACATTGACAGAACAAGAGCTATTGCAATAAAGAAGTGATCTCGCTCTTGTTCTGGAAATGTCCCTTACAGAAATATGTAGTGTCATGAGTTTTATATCGTTCGTTGAATAAAGAATAGTTTTTCCATGAACCATAAACAATATATTTATGTAGATTTTGATGCTTACAATTGATTGCATTTAAGCATACTTTGCCGGCTGTTGATGCTTAAAAGGTCTAGAACTTCGGGCGCTGCCTTGAACCCCCTTTGGGGGCTTACACCGTCTCCCAAACCCCCAGGTGTTCATAACTAGCTGCCTAATATTTGCAGCCCCAACTTGCAACCAGAGAATACAGGCCTGACATTATCACCCAACATTCTCAAAATGGTGGCAACAGAGCATTTATTTTCTAAATTTATGGTAATGCCAACAGCAGCTGCGTCTTTCAAAGTTTTGATTTATTAAAGTATACCAAGTTACAAATACACAATTTGCACTAACCTCCAACGCTGATGAATGGTTCATAATATTGTTGTACACCTTTTGGCCGACACTGATCATTTTCATTTGGAAGATTGCATGTCACCTCAAGCTCATCTCTGTAGGAGCTTTTAAGAAAAGTTATTGTTATATTGAGATGGTTTGGAATTTTTCTGTACCCTTTATAGCAAGCAGTCATTGCTATTATAGATGGTGGTTCTGGAGCTAAAAGTAACATGAATAAGACTAACAGTTGAGTAAAGTTGTAGCGTTCAACATCTTTGACTGTTTTTTTATGTGATAAAAAGTTTTCATGCTTACTAAAACATATTTGAAGCATCTTGATTGTTATAAGAATTTTGGTTGAACGTTTAGCCATTTTTCTCATTTAATTAATTGTATTTTTTACTAGAATTACAAAATAAATACTAGAGTTGTTTATTAAATAGATAAAAGCCTTTAAATAAGGGTTGAACTGTAATAGATCAAAACACTTTGATGTAAAATCTTTTAGAGTAGTTCATATTTAACAAAATAAAAATAGCTTGAATTTAGCAGTCATGACTTAATTTCACGATGAAAAGTTGACCAAATAACTTTTTTTAATTGAATAATTAAAGACAATATCATAGTATTAAACATACTTTTAGTTTTCTCAATAACTCACTATGAATAGTTTTTGGAAAGAAATTGTAACCTGTGAACATACTCGACTGTACATTTTATTAAAACTTGTGTTGCAGTTTTGCATATTGTCTGACCTAAAGCTAATTTTCTTCAGAGCATTGTCATATCTGTCATGAACCAATGCAAAACATATTCAACTTTTTAAGTAAATTACACAAAATGGATTATAAATGAAGCGCAGCTGACAAGTTGCTTGTAGGGCGTACTATATATAAAGCAAGTGAGAGTTCAGGAAGTGTATGTGTGTATATTTGGTTGAGTAAACCACAACTGAACACCAAATAGTAACAGCTATGCAGGCTAATGAGTAGACCATAGCTGTCCAGAATAATAGCCTAGCTACCCCAGGACACTTATATTTTGCTAGTATTTAGTTTCGTGAGTAGCATACAAAGCAAAATTTTGCTGCAATTTAATTTCGCAGCTCTGATGAGTGCGAAAATATAGTGATGTGAAAATAAATGCAGTGGAACAAACATAATTAGATTCCTCAGGTTCAGTTCACCAATAAGAAAAAAAATTCAATTTGAGACTAGTTTGTAATTGTGAACCGCAGGTAAAACGATATGGGCAAGATTGATAATGCCATTTGATCGCTTGCTGCCATTGGTTTCTTGGACTATCAATGAACAAAGCTATTTGATTTCGCGTTTTCGCTCGTTCGTTATGATAGTTTATTTTCGCACATGATATTTTCGCGAGAAGATGACTCCGCAAAAATGTGAAAGTTAGATGAAGCGACTATATAAGTGTCCTAGCGTATTCAGGATAATAACAAGCTATACAGAATAATAACTTTATAACATCAGCTAATACTTTTTTGAACAAATTTTAATTTCAGGTTTGTAACAAACTGCATATTTTAATGTAGCATTCCACAAATGAAATAATTTATTGTACTAAATTAGTTTCTTGTAGAGTCTATGAATTTTTATAGATTCTGTTAAAACTAATGTTCTTACAGCTCTATATTTATTTTATCAAAGATTAAATGCTTTTCACAAGCAATTTAGTAAAACAACAAATTTAGCAGCAACTGTGTTTAAATTAATCAAATATTTGATAATTTCAACGCCAATATATTAAAAAAAGTGTAAATCAAACAAATTCTAGTTTTTAACAAAACACTGAATAAAAAAAGAATGGCAATGCTTACTTGTCATAATTTTTTGGTGATCAGAAGTTTGTTTACGAGAGCTTATTTTCTCTATCAGGGATAACCAAATAATTGAAGGCAATAAAATAGCATTAAACAGTTTTACCAGTTTCAAAACCTAATATGATTTTTTGCGAAAAAAATCCAGTAAACATACTCGAACATGCAGCTGGTTAATACATGTATCTCAATGTCTTATAATTTTGCTGACTGAATACTAGTATTTCTTCAGAGCATTGCCATCTCTATCTTGAACCAATGCAAAGCAGGTTCAACTTGTTAAAGAGATTACACAAAATGAAATACAATTGATAATCAACTTGTATTTTTGCGATTAAATTTTCTGATCAAGCTTTCAATCAACTCAAATTATTAAAGTTCAACAAATGAAAAGCCGTCTTTATTCAAACGATTTTTTTGCATAGCATAATAAATTTTTGATAATAAGAAGTTGCTTCACACTATTCATTTAACAAAACAGCATCAGCAATTGTTTTGTTTTAAACGAGTAAAATCTTTGATAGTTGCAACAAAGTTAAATTAACAAGGTGTAAATCAAACCAATTCTGGTTTTTAACAAAATATTCCATGAAAGAAAAGGCAATGCTTACTAGTCATAATTTTTTGGTGATCAGAAGTTTGTTTACGAGAGCTTCTTTTCTCTATCAGGGATAACCTAGATTCAATCTGATATGTAGCTCCAAATTGTATGCTTACTGGGCAGTTTATTACAAATGAATTGTCCACCAATTGTACTTCAGTCTCACCTGCAACACAATCAGTATTCCAGTGTACGTTAACTCTGTTATGCCATAACTGTTTAGCGTATGCAACATATTTACAGAAATAATGATAATTTTCTAGTTACCATCACATGTCAAACATTGTACACTAGCAAACAATATTTGTTATCAGTAACTTTGTATTTATAAAACATAGATTAATATTGATTGTTTGCAGAGCCGATCAATTATGATTTGTTTTGTCATTATATTTTATTTTTGTTAGTTTGATTCATCTCATTATGTCAGTAGAGAAGTAAAATATTCTTTATGTTATATTTATTTTTCAACTGTCAGTTCCATCATATTTTACATTATATCTCAATTCTACTTAATCGAACAAATTTCTTACTTCATATTTATTGTGGTAGATTATGCATCTTATGTGTTTGATTAAGTTTGCTCTATCAACTATCAGAGCATCTCAAAAGATTTTTATTTTTTAAAGCTTCATTTTGTAGTTTGTTGTTTAATTTTGTATAAATGAGATTATGCTTTCTATCAAATGCTTCTAATTAGGAAAATATGCAAGTCAATGGAAAGCTAAGGATGTTCTACGGATGAATATTATCAAATATTATAGTGCCCAATTATTTTTTATATATGCATTTATTTATCATTAATTTTTATTTGGCAAACATTTATAACTACTGTCCAGGGTTTTAGCTAGTCATATATTTTAATGTTTTATTGGACTTCCTATTTGTTAAGTTGTGTTCAGTAAGTCCTATGACTCATAATTTGGGATCGTTAATATCTACCGAATCAGCCGCAGCAACTGAGTCAGTCGTAACAGTCAGCATCTGCTGATATCAGCTGGCATCTACTGTTTTTGTTATACATAAGGAAGTTTTCATTTTAAAGGGAGGCAGTCAGAGATTACAACCTAATTTATAGAATGTTACTCTGTGATTTTGAAACAATTTTATTTTGCACCATGATAAATTAACTGAGCAAGTGCACAACTAAATAAAACAAGTCAAACAATGCATCTTCAATATAGATACTTATCTGTGCTGGTACCATTTTACTAGTCAAGGTCCAGAGCTTCAACTACTTCTACTAGCTGCAGCGCTACTGTGCATGTGGGCCTCATCATAGCTTCATACATAGAAATTAGGCGTGTGTGCAGTGAAAATGTCTGACACATGCCTACACATTGTTAGTCAGCAATGTGTAGGCAGTGTGAGTCAGCAGAGAAACCATGAGACATATACTGTTGACTGACTGACTGATAGAAAGTCTGACAGGTTGACTGACTAGATAACAGATTACCTGATTGACTGTCTGTCTGTCTGTCTGTCTGTCTGAACATAAAAGAGAAATGATAAGATAATACATTTAAATAGCACTTACCAAAGACCATCACTTCATTTACCGTAACCGCATAATTTAACATGAAGAAAACTCTGATGTGTCTGAAAGTTATAGAAGGCAAAAAATTTTCTACTACGGGGTTCTCTTTCGTTGTACTGCCATGTTTGTGCAAAGTCCAGTTTCTTGTATTGAAAGAACTAGTATCATCTAAGGAGTCGAGCAAACTTGTATAATATGAAAATCTTGGACTGAACACACCTAAAAAGAAATTTACACCAGTGTGATTTTGCCGAGCTTATATAGTTTTCAGTTGCGTAAAAAACATGCTACACACTTGTTTGAATATTTTTTATCATTTAGATTTATTTACATGTTGGTTTATGTTGCATTATTTAAAAATCAAAACAAATACTTTTGGTGATTTACCAACCACCATCTCTGCTGATTTTTATTTTATCTTTTGCACTAGATAATAAAATAAAATATAGTTTCACAAATTTTAATGCAATATGACGCAATATAATATATCATATTATATTATTTTACATAATTACATGATATAATTCTGTATAAAGATATCATAACAGTATTATATAGTACAATATAAACAGTACAATGTGATATACTATAGTAAAATGGATCATAGAATAATTTATTATAGCATATAATATAACCCATAACATAATGGTATATATGATATAATATAACCCAATAACATGATGCTATATATGATATAATTAATGTCTCATAATTAAAAGCATTAAAGCCCATTAAAAAATTGAACTGTCTAACCATACTTGGAAACATTGGTAACATTGTCTGGAGAGTGTGTGAGCTAAATTAAGATGTTTACATAAATTATATAGCTTTTAATTTTGTTTCTATAACTTGCTTTTTTAAACCTAAATTTAATTTAGACTTTTTAAGCAGCTTATTTTTTAAACCTTGAACTAATCTTTCCATCGGCCAAACATATAAGCTAAAAATAATAAAATGAGTTGAGTGGTTTTATTGGCCTTTAATTAGATCCAAAAAATATAGTTTAGAAAGTAAGTGGCAAGCACTAAATTAAGGTTTTACTCATATATAAATGGGTGACATATCAATTAGCAAAGTTTACAGTTGGGAAACTGCACAAAGTCCACAAAATGCTAGACTTTGTATTTGGTATGTATTTCTGTTTTTAGGCTCATTTTTTATTAATAAGGGTATTCAATAAAGATCAGATATTGATGTTCTTGGGTATGTATCTATTGCTGATTCGGCGTATTCCCATATCTAAAGTAGCTTAGAACACCTTAGATGTTCTTATTTAATACCTATAAACCTCCATACCACACAGCTATAGATTTACCCAAAACATGGTACTTCCGTCTACCCAAAACACCTCTAATTTATAAAACCATGACTCAACTGTGATACCTGTCATAAGATATTTGTAAATCATTCTACCAACTTTAAAAAATCAGACAGATCTGACAAGAACGTATACAACCACAATTACAAGGTAGCAATTTCTGCCATATATTTATCTGTGCAAGCGAGTTTATAAAATTCATCCATCATTTTTAATTGTTTAACAAGTTCATAAAATGCAAATACAAGTTTTTAAAATCTAAAACTGCCTTAAAATGTTTTTTGCAATTTTAGTAATACAAACTATTGTTGTTATTGTTTCTATTTTTATGATATAAATCTAAAATAAAATTGCAAATCACAAAGACAAATCATTACCAACATTTGCAATAACCTTTAAAAAAATCAATTGTTTGCTATTCAGATACAAAGTTACATACTCCTTTTTATAAGTTTTAGTGTATCAAACAAGATTACTAGCGTGATCTTCTATTTTGAAATGCTTATAGTTATATGTTTTACAAAAGCTGCATTGTTAATAGTTGATGTACTTAATAGTAAAAATATTTTTACTATTGCATCAAACCAACTTGATAAAACTGTATGTTGGTTATCAACTAAATAGAAAATACATTTGGTAGTACTACAAGCGACATACCGTTAAGCATTTTATTATAGTAGAGCTTTAATCTTCGAACCGAGTATGCAGCTAAAAGATCCACATGCCACCACTGGCTTTTGCCGGGCTGATAGGATTCTGATTTGCACTCATCCAGTAAAATTCCATTTGTCAATAGTCCTCGCAGAGCCGTGTTACTTTGGTAAGACGGCTTCCCGTTTGCGATGTTAGAAAAACCTTTAAATATAAATCTTTAACCATAAACCTTAAACAATTAACTTTGGTAAGATGGTAAACTTTGGTAATACCATGGTAAGACGGCTTCCCGCTTGCAATGTTAGAAAAACCTTTGAATATAAATCTTTAACCATAAACCTCAAACAATTAACCCTTTAAAATTGCAAGACAACAGGTGAGGCACTGCAACTATAGATGACAGCACTGGACAAGGAATAAGTGTCATATTTACTGTATTACTTGGCATATTAAATACGCCATAAAATTTAAAGCATTTTTAGCATTTGCGTACCAGGTAGATCTAATATAACTGTTGCTAGAAATTGAACTAAATGAGCTGATACTAACAATGACTAAAGATTCACATTAATCAACATTACTAATACAAGCAAAAAATGTTTTACATAGTATGGTACCAAAATGTAGCAATAATATGGACAAATTTAGAAAAAAGAATTGGCGCCATTTTGGGTAAACTTGGTAACTATAATCTAAATATAAAACTTGCTACAAATCTAATTGAAGTTTAAAGGGTCACTTGAGTCTTAAAGGATAGCTGAAATCAAATTTTACAATATTTCATCAAAAAGTATAGATAATCTTTCTTTGAAAATTTGTTTGTTGTTTTAGTTGACCTGATAACCAAGATGTTTCCAGATTTAAATTGGAAAAACTTTATCGCAGTTAAAACTTTAAACAGAAAAAAATTCTTCAAATGATGCTGGTGGCCACACTTCTTGTTAGTTATTTTTCTTGTGACATCATCTGTTGCATTTAAGTTGCAGTTTATATTATTATATTTAAACGACGACTTTATTACATTTTTGCTCTAACTTTGTTGTTTTGCCAAATTAACTTCAAATTATGGCCTATTTGAGTTATTACATAATTAATGTAAATTTTGGAAGTTTAATTTACCACTATCAGTTACGCAAATGCGTGTTATATGCAGCTTATATGGACTTATTTTGAATGTTACTAACAAACTCTCTTCAAATATGGGGTGTTCATATAACATTTTGATATGTATAAGCTCAACAGCATGAGAGAAAAAAGAGAGAGCAAGAGAGAGAGAAAACGAGAAAGCGAGAGAGAGATAGCGAGAAAGCGAGAGAGAGAGAGGGAAAGAGAGAGAGAAAGAGAGAGAGAGAAAGCGAGAGAGAGAGAGAGGGAAAGAGAGAGAGAAAGAGAGAGAGAGAGAGAAAGCGAGGGAGAGAGAGAGGGAAAGAGAGAGAGAGAGCAAGAAAGAGAGGGAATTTAGAGAATTGTGATATCATATCAAAAGTTTGGACACCGTTAATTACGAACAGTTGACCTGCCCTTAAAAAGCACTAAGAAAATTCTAAGAGGAAATAAGTGTGTAGGTCAGCCAACTTTCACCCAACTGAGAACACAGGATGTAGTAACTTCATCATTTTCTTGCTTTATATCCAAATCATTTTCTGACACTAAACTCTATGAACATAACACAAACGCTACTAACCGAACTAAAACGTGGTTCTGTGCATTGGCACCACCTTTTTCCCTTTTTAAAGTGTGTAAAAAAACCTTCATGAGATGAAAGACATTGATAATGAAAGCTTTGCAGACAAGGTTCCACTCTATTTTGCCATTTCATTTTGGCAATGCATAGAAATATTAAAAAATGCTCTGTGAAACACAGAAATATTGTTAGCAGAAAATTAGACTAATTTTTAGCAATTTTTATTTCTAGTTGCTCAGCCATAACGTGGCTGAGTAGTGTTATAAACACTTTATAATGATTTACCATACTGGTGTTATAAACAGAAAATACAAGATTTGAAAGAACTAAATACAAACATTTTGGTGTAAAAAAATCCTTGAAAAAACCAACGTTTTTTGGTTTATTTGCTGTAAACTTGCCAAGAGTTTTAGGTAGTAGAGAAATATTTGCGTTAGTGGCCAACTTTAACTCCGCGGAAGCAACTAACAAATATTGATGCCACTGAATTTCCATGTCAAATATTGTTCTGAAAAAAATCTGTTTTAAGTATTGCTTTATTTAGCAAACATCTGGTTTTGGTTTTGACCTACAAGCCTTAGCATAGTGATCTAATTTTGTACAGATCTTGCAGCTTCTAGCTTTGGCAAAACGCGGTATTACAAAATGTGTCCAATGCTTGCTTATCTGACGTGGTTTATTACAATGCAACCATTTCTATGTTTTACAATTTACTAATTTGTTGCTAATTTAATGTATGTTGGCTAATTTGTATTTTGTCTCTTTGAAACCGTATCATTGCGCAATATTTGTAACTTGTAGTTTCAATTTTAAACGGTAATTAGTAATTTCAATTTTCTTAACATGTCATTGTTAGATAGAAATGCTTTTTTAACTGGTCTGCACTATTCTTTTGCAGTGTGTGACTACTATGTACTTGTGTATTAAATCTGGCAAGTTTACAATTCTACATCTATCTGAAATGCTACCAAATGGTCAAAAATGTCATTTGTCAAAGCTTTATTGCTCTGAACATAATATAAAAAATCTAACCTATAGGTTAAAGTTTGTGTAAGACCAAATATTTTTGAACAGTTTCAAGCACTCTTTTTCGTTTTTGATGGCTTGTTCTAGCAAAACTAAACTTGTGAAACAAACTCTCAGTTATAGACACTCCAAACAATAATAAACCTTAGTAGCAGCAATTTATCTTCTTTTGCACTATGTATAGACACTCCTTGATGTTGGTTTTATTTGGCAACCTACTCTTGCTTGTTTGCCGGCTTATAATTTTTTTTCAGAAATAGGTTTTGTATTTTTGTATTGAGGATGTTACTTACATGTAGATACATAAAACAACTGTTGAAGAAGATAAATTTGCAATATGCTAGAAACATATTGTGCAATATAATTATAGTTGATTGAAATAATAGGAACACGAAATAGTTGAACTCCAAGCACTTAGTCTTCTCGGTGTCTCATAATAATGGTTAACTAGCAGGTAGTTGTAAGACATAATAAATATACCAATTTGCATTTTATGTAGGACACGTAGATCATGATGGGCATGATGTAGGACAAGCTAGACTCCAAAAAACTACTTGTGTTATTTCTTGCGTTATAAACAGTTCAAAATAAGAAATAAATTAGATTTTCTTAGTTTTTAAACATGAGTTTATGTTTGCATGTAAAGTCAGCTTTCAAAATTGTGCTTCTACACAAAATGACACAGAAAAAAAGTATAAAGATATCATATTGGCTGAAAGATAGAAAACAGTTTTGGTCACTTTTTTGGTAAACTGTTTAAGTTTAAGTATTGACATAAAAATCATTTTGATAATTGTAAAAAATGTGATTTTCACTTCAAGTTTTTTGATTGAATTGTGAAAGAAAGTCAAAAAACTAGAATAAAAAATATTACTTGCAAAGAAAAATGTAAAGTTAATTACTATGACTTTTCATCCTTATGCTAGCATCAGTATGTAGAGATATATTGCGTTAATAAGTGTCAAATTTCCTTGGTTTCTTTTGGCAAACTATTCAAGTATTCACATAATAAGCCATGTCAATTAATTAGAAAATACTTTTTTATATTCGTAGTTTTTGAGTAGATTGTGAAAGAAACTCACGGCATGAAATGCTTATTTTACCATCATACTCCAAGGCTTCTACTGATATATCAACTGCTTCAAAGTCAAGTTCATCACTCCCAATGTAAATCTTTACCGTCGGCCTGCTATTCATGACAGCAAGTTCAGTATAAAAAGATTGACTCAGATCTGAAACACAAACTTTGACACGTAGAGAAACTTGTTTATAGGTTTTACCTTTTAAGCCTACAAAAAGTGTATTTGTAGATTCTTACAATAATTTAATGAGGCTTTGTCAGAGAGTCTTTTGCCCAAACAATAATAATTGCAACATCTAAACCCACATAAACTTGTGCGTAAGTCATGAAACTATAGCTCAAATTTAAGTGGTTTTTAGATTTTTCAAACTGCTCACTATGTACTAAGATGTTACCCAGAAATCAGTGCAAGGCCTGCAACCATGCCTTTGACTTTTACTATTGATATAAAGTCAAGTTAAGTTATTTCTGCCAAGTTAATATGATTAGTAACGTTAAAAGATTTGGTCAGAGAATATAGCAGTTGTTTTTGACCAAATCATTAGGAAATCAGACAAAAACATTGCTCTTGCTAGTTCATTTTAGACACTGGTAGGTCTATCAACCTATCTTATTGTAGCATCTAAGATGATTCTTTTACAAATTTATTAGCCATTGTACCTGCACTAATAAATATACCAACATATGCCAAGATTGCATAGTTTTAACTGCTTCTGTAGCAACATGATCTATAACAAAATAGCATGATAATAACATTTCATAGGGTGGGCTGAATACTATAACACCAACTCCAGGTATCCTTTAACTGAGAATGTAATGACAAGGTTACTTACGTTTCAATGTAAGTATACTTTCCAGTTTGCAGTAAATATACTACTACATTTAGCAAAGTGTTAAGATCATGATAAAAAACCATCATTGTAGGAAGACAATAAACAGAGGCATCTAGAGAACAGGGCATCTCCGTTCCCTGGTTGGGAACCACTGTTCCCAACCAGGGAGGAATTCTCCCTTATAGAAATTTTGAATATACAAGGTGGGAACAGAGAGGTGTCTGATTTGTTAAATATTTAATTTATGTCCTGCAGCGTCATGTGAGTTTAGGTTTCATCATTTAACATTTTGGTTTTATCTATAACACTAGTTGCCAATAATGAGCTACTAGTCAAAACCCAGATATATATAAACACATCCATCCAGATTTTGATTGAATAGTAAGTTAGCCCAGTCATAAACCAATTCACCACCATGCCAAAGGTCATGTATTGTTGTGTGTTGTATGCGTGCTGTATAAAAATAAATAGTATGTTGTTATATGTCCAATAAAATGGGATTATAATTTGTATCGGTTGTTTATAGTCATGTGAGTTCAAAATGCGTGGAGAATTAAATTTATGAAAAGGCATAAAGGGGGACTGAATGAAAGGTTTTGGGAACCCCAGGTATAGAAAGTAGACCTATCTATGCCTTAGACTGTGTTTTGTAAAGACCACTCACTCGGTTGAACAACTCCTACAGTATAGTTGGTTGTATTACTGACAATTGGCAATTTCATAAATCAATCAGCAAAAAAAGTGTAGTTTTTGCCTTAGATAATACTTGTATTCCAAACTGCTGCACAAGAAAACTAGACTACTTACAAATAATTTAAATAACATCATCAAACCAGTTCAGTTTTAAAATATTTATATGCCTATATAACTTAGTAATCTGAATGATAGATGTAGTCATTGTGATTCTGCCTCAAAAAATAAATGAAAATTTGTTAAAAAAATGCGCTTTTACTTTTTGATTACTTAAAACAAGCGTTAAAATGTAATGATTACAACATTTAAATACTTATAATACTTAAAAATATTGAAATTTAATGCAAGAATTTTAAGTTTTACTTTTAGGTAGATACACTAAATGCTATAAAACAACT
The DNA here is from genome assembly GCF_963576615.1 of Watersipora subatra. NCBI lineage: Eukaryota > Metazoa > Bryozoa > Gymnolaemata > Cheilostomatida > Watersiporidae > Watersipora > Watersipora subatra. The sequence continues at coordinate 66,647,835 of NC_088709.1, forward strand.
ACATTATCTATGCAGAAAAAAGCCGTAACAACATTCCGATGGCATTTGGTACTTTAACTTCTTTAAATGTTGTAGAAAAGGATAATAATGATAATAAGAGAAATCATTTTAAGTTTTTTCTTTCTAACTATAGTTTTAACTATAACATAAAGATCCACACTTCATTTCCAATTCTAATATTCTGTTAACAACAATTATTAACATATGAGAATTCATCTTGCTTAACTATGCACTAGTAAAAAGGTAACGTAAACTTTGAAAGTTTTTCAAAAATTATTTAAAGAACCTTAACTTTACACTAATTTGTACTCTAATGCAACAAAATTTAAACTCAAAATTGTGAGCTCTTGTTAATTTTTTTTGTATCTTTTCTTGCTAACCAAAAAGGAATATCTATGTAATACAATATAACATTATATTTCTACAAAATATTATAAAATATAATATTTTGTAGAAAACTTTAAAGAACTGGCCAAAATCTTTGGTACTAAAAGAGTCAACAAAATGAAAAAGCTGTGGAAGGTTAGATGGAATGTAATCTGAATGTAATATTATAATGCAAAAAGACCTTCATGGGAAAATTCCAGCTAAAAAATAGAGTAAAAAGTAGGAGACAAAGATAGCTGGCAGTCTCTGGCAGCATGTTACTCTGTTGTACGCATTGATCATATATATGTATTTATATGTGTTTATATATATTTACAAAAATTTACATTTGACTTTTTGCTTGCGCTTCGTGTTTTTAATCTTGTAGAGAACTAAAGAGAGCTGCTAGTTTTATTTACATAACTGTTGAAAATGTAAAACAGTTTTGAAGTCATCAATGGCTAATAGTCAACAATTTTATTTCTTTACACAAAATACAAAACTTATAAACAAATAACAAAAATGCATACATGAAGCTTTGGTAGATTTCATCATAAAGTATCGGTGTTTATCTATTATTTGCAATGTTTTTTTATGTTCGAAGTGATCTGACTGCCAGATTGTTTCACGATTCGAATCAACGTGCTTTGATCAAGGGTACAATTCTCAAATCAAACAAAAGTGCATTTATGACATCTATAGTTACAAAGAGACTGCCAGAATAGAAATGCATAACCCTGCAACCTGAACACAATAGCCGATATCAATGATAGCAATAATGGCAACTGGTGAGATCATTTGGGTGCACCTTTTTCAATAAAGGGATTCAACCACGATCAAGTTTTGCTGATTATAAGTTTGAAACATTCTGGCAGTCAATTCAACTCTAACAACAACAATCGCAAATGATAGAAAAATGCCTATTCTTTCTTATAAAAACTATTAAATCAAGCAAGTTCATTTTTGAATATCATGCATAATTTAACCATTCAATATCATAAATCAAGACTAAAATTGTTAACATCATCTCTCAAGCTAACCAGTCATGTTACTGAGATCGCTAATTCACTCTACCATCTTTTAATCTAGTGACTATGTAAAATGATAACATAAACTTTCAACGTCTGCTTGCAAGTTCCACTATTCTATTAATGAAAATCTAAAATTCCTTGGCAGCAAAGCAGAAAGAAGATTGATTCTTAAGCGCTAAAACTATTGATAAAGATTTACAGACTATGTATTTACAAACTAGTTTTAGCTATAATCACTTACTCGGTGAATGATTTATTCTGCAATTCCGAGAAACTCTTGGAGATGCAGGAATAGTTTGGTTGATTTCAGGACATCCAAAAATCAGACTAACGTTGTAAAATCTACTCGTTGTCCAAGCGATCTAAAATGACAGGATCACATTTCAGTTCAGGCAACAACAGGGTTTTAAAATTATACTGTGAGTTAAACAGTTTTTGCCTTGCAATAGAAAATAAAACTCAGGCTAGAGCCAGACATTTAAAAAACGAGGTTTAATAATATATATATGCATGTATATGCTTGTATATATATATATATATATATATATATATATATATATATATATATACATATCTCATGTTTATATCTTCATGTTTATGTATATATATACATGTACATGTATATATGTACATATATATATATATATATATATATATATATATATATATATATATATATATATATATATATATATATATATACATATCTTCATGTTTATGTATATATATACATGTACATATATATATATATATATATATATATATATATATATATATATATACATATCTTCATGTTTATGTATATATATACATGTACATATATACATGTATATATGTACATATATATATATATGCACATGTCTTAGTGCGGTCATTTTCATTCACCTTACCAGGAGCTTCCCACCAGTGTTGTGGTTTATTAAGGCCATACTCATCACATAGACTTCTATACACAACACCTGCGACATGATTATGCCGCTCAGTGTATGCGTTTCCTGCTAGCTGCTTGCATTCACTGATGATGTGTTGGATGGTCTCAGGTGCATCTTTGCGCAGTCTGCATCGTTTCTAGTGTGATAGATTTTTGTTCGGAGTTGCCTTGTTGAGAGCACTAGCTCCTTGGCTGCCATGAGTAGCGACTTTGTATTGGCTGTCAGGTTTCCTTTGTTCAGCCACAGATATGTCTGGCGAAAATCACAAACCTTAGATATTTGTCGGAGGTAGCACCATGAAGAGGTTTCATGTGCCAGTCAATTTCTTCATCGTCAGGGCGAAGCTCCATTGTCAAAGCAGACGATTGAAATTTAGCTAGCAACGTATCTGAAGTGACCATGGAGGCTGCATAGGCTTTGATGCTTTGTTCTTCCTCTTTCACTGTCTGCTGTACATTTTTGAGTCCCCTACCGCCATCTTTCCTATGGAGATACAATCTAGTAGTATCAGATTTTGGGTGGAGTGCTCCATGCATGGCCAGCAGTCTACAAGTTGCTATGTCTGCTTCTTTGATGGCTTCCTCAGTCCACTTTATTATGCCCGCTGGATATCTTATTACTGGCTGTGCGTAGGTGTTTATTGCCATGACTTGATTCCTGACATTGAGCTGGCTACGTAGGACCTGCCGAAAGCGTTTCTTGTACTCGGTAATGGCTTTGTGATGTACCTCGGCTTCGTGGTTGATGCTGCTTTGCATAATCCCCAAGTACTTGTAGCTTTCTTCTATATCTTTGATGGTACCATTTGGCATTCTTATGCCATCTGTGAGCATAGAACGGTCTTTTTTAAGAATTAGCCTTCCACATTTCTCAATACCAAAGGTCATTCCGATTTCCTTCCTGTATACCTAAGTGAGGTGTATTAGCGAATCAGCGTCCCTTTCTTTGTTAGTATACAGCTTGATGTCATCCATGTAGAGAGGTGGCTTATGTTGGTGCCACTCCTAAACTGGTACCCATATTGAGTCTCCTCCAGCATATTGCTTAGAGGGTTTAGGCATTTTCAAAAGAGCAGCGGTGATAAGGAGTCACCTTGATAGATGACTCACTTAATTTTTACACTCACCAGCTTTTTGCCATTAGCCTCCAGTTCCGTCTTCCATTTGGTCATTGACATCTTGATGAATGCCACAAGAGCAGGGTGAAAATTGTACATACTGAGGCACTCAAGTATCCAACTATGGGGAATTGAGTCATAGGTTTTTGTAGTCAATCCAAGCCATAGCAAGATTGGTATGCCATCTTCTGCTGTCTTGACAGACCATCCGATCCACCAGTAACTGATGTTTGGCTCTTCTGATGTTGCGTCCAATTCCTTTTTGAGCACTGGTCATATAGTGACTCATGTGCTCTTCCAGTTTGTCTGCAACTATTCCTGAGAACAGTTTCCAGGTGGTGGGCAAACACGTTATTGGTCGGTATTTCTTGGGAATTGGCCTCTGCTTTGGATCTTTTATTAGAACTACAGTTCGTCCTTTGGTCAGCCATTCCGGATGGTCGCTTTTTTATATTAGGCATTCCATCTGCTTAGCCATTCTAGTGTGAAGTGATACCAATTTCTTCAGCCAGGAGGCTTGAATCATGTCATGACCAGGTGCTGCCCAGTTCTTCATACGCTTCATTTTTCAACAAGCTGCACTCTGCACTCCATGTCCACTTTGCTGATGGTGAGTCCTTGCTGAGCCACAGAGTGTTGGTGGCTCTCTTCAAGCCTCTTCAGCTAATTTGCAGTGGTGTTATCAAAGTTTTGATGAACTACTTGAAAAATAACAACGCCAGCTTGTTTTTTGAACGGCACCTTTAATTGAACACCACCTCTATTCAAACACCACCTCTAATTGATTGCCACTATAATAGGAAAAGGGTTGAAAAATAGAGTGCCATAGCATTCAATTAGAAGTTTTGCGGTACGTATTTTAAAACTAATAAACCACCAAGATCTTACACGATACATAAGTTTGAAGGCAAACAGTAAGATGTAACCACAGCCATTCACTCAAAAAATCTTTCTTACAGATGAAATAACTTATTTGCCACTGAACACTGCAATAAGTAACACTACCACCTGGCACTGAAAGCACCTTGACAAACAATAAACGAGCCTTTAGCTTTAATGCTTACCCGGCTGTTGCTAAGCCTTGTAGGACTTGTTGCAGACAAGAAACCCACATTCACCACTGATACAAACATGTTTAAATACCAGCACATTAGAGTACCTTCATGAAGCTAGAATGCCTTGCAATACCCTAGTGGTACAATAATTACAAAGATATGGCATAACCTAAACATGTCTCACTATAGAACTTTTTGAAATACTTTAACTTTGTTTTGCTTTGCTAAAAGGATTTGATGCTATCCGGTTGATCAATTCTTTGTAGCATTAAAATGAAAAATATTACCTCACATTAGCTTAACTTTAAATTTTACAAGAATATCATTATAAAATGAAAAGCTACCAAGAGTATAGTTATTGCCAAACCCATAAAGGTATGTCTGATCTTACAATTAAATTTAATCTAACTTTAATTAACTTAAAATAAATTAAAATTGAATAACTCTATTAATGAACTATTACCCACTTACTTCATAACATGGCAGGGATTGTTTGGCCAGAATCTTTGCAATGAGGATCCCAGATAAAGGCTGGCAGGTATTATATAGATAGTTTACAGTGTATTTCTTATGAGGGCGCTTTGTTTCGTATTCATCAATAGTAGCTTCACAATAGGTATTGGTCGTTACACATTTTCCTTCCGTTGTAAGAAACTTGTTCAATGATGTTAAATTGTACACTATGTAGTTATCTTTGTGGAAAGTTGGCAATCTGTAAAATATAAGCTTTGCTAGCTGTGCTACCCAGCGCTGCTTGGCTAATAAAAAGGTTTTAGACGGAAAATAAATTTGTATTTAACATATAACAACATTTGCCATTTTAACTTTCAAACTAGATATCATGGGAAAAGTGTTTTGTGCAATTGGAATAAATTAAGAGAGAAAATAAAAACCATTTTAAAGGTTTCCGAACTTTGTCAAACAGCTTTCAAACTTCATATCATGAAGAAAACATTTTGTGCAGGACAAATAAATTTAAAAAAATAAAACAGCTATAAAAAGATTTAGATGTGAATGTGAAATAATTAGCAAGTAATAGCTAAATTAAGTCGATTTTGCTACGATTACAATAAAATATGAGCTGAAAAGGATACAGTTAATATGAACTGAGAAAACAAAATAAAAATCCTGAATATGTCAAATTGATAACAATTCTTGGAGAGCAGTGCGTGTGTATAAAATAGGTTACTGTTCCACCAGAAGCTATCCTTCATAACTTTGAATACGACGATACTGATACTGCTCGATACTGGTACAAATATAAAAATGAGATATTGGACTGTCTTTGTCTGACCGAGCAAAGAGAAGTGTCGAGACTCTTACCACGGAGGCAATATAATTGTCCACTTGAGAAGAATTGGCTTTGACCCCAGATATAGAAATTGAAATTTACAAAAAACATTTTTTAACAGGGGCATTGTATTGCGTGGCCGCATTGGTAAAATTATCAGTGTGCGCTATAACTCTAGCCAGAATGACACACATGTCCACACACTTTGATAAATATATATATAGGTTCTGTTAAAAAGTTCTATAAAATATTTCAGACAATTAGGTTATAAAGAGTGGGTAACAACGCTGTTTTTTTAAAATAAGTTCTTAAATTTTTTATATCGAATGAAATATCTAAATATACTTTTTCCACGACCAAACGAGCCGGAGCTTAGTCTGAGAGTTTTTATGATAAATGCATGTGCACACAACTTACAAAAATTATTCATCAACAAAGTTGCAAACCCTCATTTCGAAATCTCATCAACAAATTTAACCATCGTTTTGTAGTCGTTAAAGTATAATAACGATACAAAACACATATAAGCCTATTACCATATGTTACCAAAACTTACCCATCTAACGGATTATACACAAATAGACAGATTTATTTGACCGAAAATCGTTATTATAATTTGCTAAGCCTTACTTTTATCAAAGTTAAGACTGGAAATTGAAATGCCGAGCGACAGAGAATAGAACGATTAAGTCGTGCGCATTTCACAAAAAAAATAACGTGCACATTTCACCAGTCTATAGCATTGTCGAATTGCCGAAGGCTTCTGTAATTAACGTAGGAGTACTGAAATCGTTTCATTTTTGCCGATTTCAAAGTAACTGACATTTTAGACACTTTTGAGTACTTTGGTATTCTAACTGATGTCCAACGCAGTGTAAGTAAAGGAAATGATGATGATATTTTTTTCTAACGATTTTTATGCGATTATTACACTATTTAATTATAAGTTTGGATGATTACTGAACAATGACTACGTAGTACAGATTTTCTAAAAATCTATATAATATAACAACTTCTTGATATTGCTAGCTATGATGTTTTCAAATGTAAACAAAATTGTGCATTGGTTTTATATTATTACTATATTAATAATATTGGTTATTCTAATAATATCAATGCATTTTACTTCTAATATTGGCCAATATTGAATTTCTCCTAGTGCAGGGGGAGATATATAAACATATAATATTTTCCTTTTATTATTGCTATTTGTTGTATATAATAACACCCACACCCAGTACATTACAGCTACCATTGCAGTTATCCTATTGCACTGCAGTGCCATTTGACTGCTAATATTGCATTTCTCAACCATGAGTACCCTTTCCTTTTTTCAATATCTCTTTGACGTGGGTTGTATGACAATGGAATTTCTAGTAATTAAGATGATATATTTTTAAAGTCCAAAAATAAAAATAGATGTTTTGCAGCTTAAACATCACAAAATGAAAAGTTTTTTATAAACTGTTTTAGAAATTGATATTGTTTCATCTTTGATATTTTTACAAGTAATTAATATGAAGTAAAAGTGTTTTAATAGACCATAATCTATATCAAGATTTTTTTTCAATTAAACTTAGTTGATGTTACTTGTTACACGATACTTGTTTAATGCAAGATTTTGCAGATTGCTCCTAATAAGTGTGTAATAATGATTTGTGCAGGCATTCAAATCAAAACCAAGCATTTGGGCATTTCTATGAGTGAGCTTATGTTATGAAACATTTTGAAGATAAACTTGTCAGCTACGACAACTCAAAACTTTTTTTGACCATATTCTTAGCACTTCGCACAAAGCGTTAGTCACAAATCTATATATATGATATATTAGCTGTGCTAACCGGCGTTGTCCGGCTTTAAAAATCAGCCTATAAACAATGAGAGGCAGTGACAGTTGCTTGCCACTTGCTATTAGCCGGGCAAATTGCCAATGGAAAACTTGAGTAAGCTTACTAATAAAAGCTGCGGCTTCTACTGACGTTACGTCATAACTTTGCGTCGTCCCAAAGCGTAGCATAATTGTTCCCATATAACGACATACATCGCCTAGCGAATCTATCAAGCTTGTGGGGCTTAGTTAGTAAGGCAGTTCAGACTGGCCAATGGGAAGTTCTAAGATCAAATATTCTGCTTTACAGATTCTTTCTTCCAAAATTTTAATAGCTATAGCTGGAACTACACACATATCCACATACGTACGTACATACATACATACGTATGTACATATGTACATACATATGTGCGTATGTATGTACATATGTATGTATGTACATATGCATATACGTACATACATACGTACGTACATACATACATACGTACATACGTATATACGTACATACGTACGTACGTACATACGTACATACGTACATATGTACATACGTACATACGTATATGCGTACATGCGTTCATACGTACATACATATCTACATACATATCTACGTATCTACGTATCTACGTATCTACGTATCTACGTATCTACGTATCTACGCATCTACGCATCTACATATCTACATATCTACATATGTACATACGTAAATACATACATACATCCATACGTACATCTATACATATGTACATCCATACGTACATCTATAGATATGTACATACATATGTACATACATATGTACATACACATGTAAATACATACATACGTACATACATACGTACATACGTACATACGTACATACATACGTATGTACATACATACGTACGTAAATACGTACGTACATACATACGTACATACGTACATATGTATGTACATACGTACGTACGTACATACATACGTACATACATACATACGTACATACGTACATACATACATACGTACATACGTACATACATACGTACATACGTACATACATACATACGTACATATGTACATACATACATACGTACATACGTATGTACGTACATACATACGTACATACATACGTACATACGTACATACGTACATACATACGTACATACGTACATACGTACATACATACATACGTACATACGTACATACATACATACATACATACATACCTACATACATACGTACGTACGTACATACATACATACATACATACATACGTACATACATACGTACATACATACGTACATACATACGTACATACGTACATACATACATGCGTACATACGTACATACATACGTACATACGTACATACATACATACGTACATACGTACATACATACATACGTACATACGTACATACATACATACGTACATACGTACATACATATGTACGTACATACGTACATACATACGTACGTACGTACATACATACGTACGTACGTACATACATACGTACGTACGTACATACATACATACATACGTACGTACGTACATACATACATACGTACGTACGTACATACATACGTACGTACGTACATACGTACGTACGTACGTACATACGTGCATACGTACGTACATACGTACATACGTACGTACATACGTACATACGTACGTACATACGTACGTACATACGTACATACGTACATACGTACGTACATACGTACGTACATACGTACATACGTACGTACATACGTACATACGTACGTACATACGTACATACGTACGTACATACGTACATACGTACGTACATACGTACATACATACGTACATACGTACATACATACGTACATACGTACATACATACATACATACATACATACATACGTACATACATACATACGTACATACATACATACGTACATACATACATACATACATACATACATATGTACATATCTACATATCTACATACGTACATACGTACATACGTACATACGTAAATACATACATACGTACATACGTAAATACATACATACATCCATACGTACATCTATACATATGTACATACATATGTACATACGTATGTACATACATACATACGTATGTATGTAAATACATACATATGTACATACTTATACACATACATACGTACATACATATGTACATACGTACATACATACGTACATACGTACGTTCATACGTACATACATAAATACATACATCCACACAAACTTTGAGAGATATATATAGATATTTAGATATATATTATATATATATAATATATATCTAAATATCTATATATATCTCTCAAAGTTTGTGTGGATGTATGTATTTATGTACGTACGTATGTATGTGCATATATATGTACATATGTATGTATTTACATACATACGTATGTATGTACATATATATATATATATGTACATACATACATACATATATATATATATATATATATATGTATATATATATATATATATATATATATATATATATATATATATATATATATATATATATATATATATGGTAGCAACCATGAAACTTTAACATGAAATATATATATAAGGTAACTCCAAACAAAAATCTATCACACTAGAGACGATCCTAGATGCAAACTGTGCAAAGATGCGCCTGAGACCATCCAACACATCATCAGTGGATGCAAGCAGCTAGCAGGAAACGCATACACTGAGCGGCATAATCATATCACAGGTGTTGTGTATAGAAGTCTATGTGATGAGTATGGCCTTAATAAACCACAACACTGGTGGGAAGCTCCTGGTAAGGTCAATGAAAATGACCGCGCTAAGATCCTCTGGGACTTCTACATCCGAACTGACATGCATGTCCTAGCAAACCAACCAGATATAGTGGTAGTAGACAAGGAAAACAAGAGGGCTACTATAATAGATATAGCAGTACCCAATGACTACAATATAGCCAGCAAAGAAAAAGAAAAGGTAGAGAAATATCTCCCTCTTGGAGAAGAGATTGAAAAATGCTGGAATGTAAGAACAACTGTAATCCCAGTAGTCATTGGGGCACTGGGCACAATAACATCAGCGCATAAAATGTGGCCTGCCCAAATACCAACAACAATCAACTCAGGTGATTTGCAGAAAAGTGCGCTATTGGAAACAGCTAAGATCTTGAGGCGAGTGCTCAAACTCCCAGGTCTCTGGTAGGAGACCAGAGTTAGAGCAGAATTTACTACCCATACGGGGTATCCGGGGTGAGGAAACAATTTTATATATATATATATAGTTTATGAAAAGACTATTGGTTGCAATGAGCACGTTTGCAGTTATATGGGTCATGAGAGCTCATCATAGGTATTGATTATATGCACTGGTATTCTAAAATGTATCAAGGTAGCTGTATGGTTTAGTGGTAGTGCACGTGGTTTTACTTCCTGCATTTGAAGATGAGAGTGCGATTCCAATGAGGAGCAATTATCTTTCTTTAGTCAGACACGGCTATTAATATAGTAATGATTTAGACTAGCTTATGTTACTCTATTTTTGAATAAGTTTGGGATCTAAATTTGAGATCACAGGCAACCCATTTTACGAGTGATAACATTTATTACGACCTATGTAAACATTTCGTGCTGATGATTGGCTAATGAAGCTATCTTATATATATCACTCGTGGACTCTTTTCAGATGTATCACTAGCTACTTCAAAAATGAAGCATCTGCTCAAATCTGAGCTTTTTAAAAGATGGCCTCATTCAAATGCTTATATCTCTGGATAGGATTAGTCTACAAAGACAAAAATGACATCAAATTGTAACTGATGTTTTAGCCTTTTATTGGTTTTAATTTCATTACATCGACCTTTTGGCGCAACCACATCTTTAAAACGCGAGATTAATCAGAAGTAAGACTCAAATTTTATGTTCTTCTTAGTCAATGACACACTTGCTTTTTAAGTAAATCTTTGTTCACAAATATTTATTTATATTTGAATTTTCTACCGTTTCCAATAATTTCTGAACCAGGAAATGAATTAATTTGTGGTTTGATTCTCATGAAATTTTCTATTTAGTTAACTGCTTACAAAACCTAACTGTTTCTAGTCATAGAAATAGAACCAAAAGGCACAAGTAAAAAGAACCCCACTGAAGTAGCTCAACGATGAAATAAAATAATATTAGTGATTTACCGGTTGATGAATTTAGGTACTTACGTGCAATCAAAGCCCATAATCGGAACTGACCATCTAGTACCAATGATCAGTAACAGATATGCATAACATAGTTTAATACATTCAGCAGCCATGCTAGCTCTCTGCCATAACACAATGGGAATTGCCAACATTTTTAATTTTTCATCTATTCTTGGAATGTGGATTGTTGGCAAGGAGCTGTCGTGGATTTAATCTCATCTATCACACCTGTACTTGTGGTCTAAAAGCTGTTTGCAATCAGTTCAAGTTGATAATTCTTTGATAGTTTTTAAAAGCAGGTAATCCTTCATGAAGTTAATCATTTGTTGCATTCATGACGCTTCCTTCTAAAAGAATGGTTGAGTTGTCATCCTTCGACAGCGAGAGAGGCTAACATACCTGTAATGTTACCCGTAGTCAACCGATCAACTGCATAGGAGGCTTTTGAGAGCTCATTTCTTAACCTCTCAGCAAATTGGTTTAAAGATGAACTTAAACAAATTTCTGCAGGTTTTATCAAAAAGTATCACTAGAAATTCCCCTGTCATACAGCCTATGACCAAAATGATATTGGAAAAAGAGAATGGGTTCTGATGGTTGAGAAATGCAATATTAGCAGTCAAATGGCACTGCAGTGCTATAGGATAACTGCAATGGTAGCTGTAATGTACTGGGTGTGGGTGTTATTATATACAACAAATAGCAATAATGAAAGGAAAAGATTATATATGTTTATATCTCTCCTCCTGCAAAAAGAGAAATGCAATATCGACCAATATTAGAAGTAAAATGCACTGATATAGAGTTTTAAAAAATCTGTACTATGTAGTCATTGTTCTGTAGTCATCCAAACTTATAATTAATTATTGTAATAATCTCATAAGAACCGTTAAAAAAATATCATCGTCATTTCCTTTACTTACACTGCGTTGGACATCAGTTAAAATACCAAAGTACTCAAATGTGTAAGTTAATTTGAAATCGGCAAAAATGAAATGATTTCTGTACTCCTACGTTAATTACCGAAACCTTCGGCAATTGGACAATGCTATAGACTGGTGAAAAGTGCACGTTATTTTTTCATGAAATGCGCACAACTTAATCGTTCTATTCTCTGTCGCTTGGCGTTTCAATTTCCGGTCTTAACTTTTATAAAAATGAGGCTTAGCTAGTTTTAATAACGATTTTTGGCCAGATTAATCTGCCTATTTGTGTATAATCCGATCAGATGGGTAAGTTTTAAGGAATTTTGATAATTTACAAAGACTTGGTAACATATTTAAATAGGCCTATATGTGTTTTGTATCGTTATTATACTTTAACTAATCTACAAAACGATGGTTAAATTTGTTGATGAAATTTTGAGATAAAGGGTTCGTCTCATTGTTGATGAATAATTTTCGAAAGTTGTGTGCACATGCATTTATCATAAAAACTCTCAAACTTCACATCCGCTCGTTTGGTCATGGGAATATTTTCTATCATTTGTGTTTGTTTTTGAGGTTTGGCGCCATCTTACTACCAAAATGCTTCAAGATTAAAATTGACAAAACTTCATCACAATTAAAATAACCAAAAAGAACACATGCAAATGATTTTGCTAGTTGTTATCGTTGCAGTAGTTTATATGGCCTATTGCATTCAATTTGCATTGTTATGCGTCTCTAATCTGTCGTTCTTTGCAACTATAGATGTTTAAATTGCGCTTTCGATTGATCTGCGAGTATTAACTATTGATTAGAGTATTGATTAGATAATCAAGTTTTATTTATTAAAATTAAAATCAAGATTAAAAGATCTTAATTTTAAGAAATCCTGACAATCAGACAACCTTAAGCATCAAAAACATTTACTAATAATACTTTTTGATAAAACAATTAAGATTTGTGTAAGTCCATCTTTAAAGGTTAATTGATTAGAACAAATTAGATTCAATTGATTAAAGCAATTAAAAACAGATTGAAGTATATATGCTATATAGTTATGTTTTATTCCTTAGGTAGTAGGTAAATTTAAAGGTTGACTTGCAACAAAATTCACATTATAGTCATTTGATATCAAAAAATTCACCATGTCTTACTCTGTTGTGTTGTAGATGCAAAAGACGTTGGAATGTGATTACAAGTTCTTAAAAGCTCAAAAACGGAAAGCCGCCTTAGATTGGAATCTGTTTATTTCTCTGACGTAGTCATGAAATTTGGCTATTGTTTTGTCATGTGATGTTCTCACGTGAATTGAAAGGCCAATAAAAAGCTCAATATAAAACTTATCGTAGCACTAATTTATGACAAACACATCGGTTTTTACCAAAGACCTGTATCAAATATAGATGCTCGCTACTTTACAGTTTTATTTCGGTTTGGTCTAATCGGAAAGTCGTAATCTGATCATGTGACCCAATACTTCGCAAATAATGTCTGCAGCACTTTTCGATTATCACAAGTGACCAACAGGCTCGTCATGATTATCAGACAATGATATGTACTACTTCAAGATATGACTAAAAAATTAAACGAATTTTTACGGTAAGTTATAGGATATCACTGCTAAAAGTGACAGCATTACGATGACGATAAAACGGACGCGTAAGAACAATGGACATGGTTTTATTGAATGCGTGAAGTATATTTGTGAAAAGATTTCGACGAATAAGGTTGCATGAAAGTGTAAACAGAAACCATCTCTCATAACTGCGTCACATTTGAGCCGTTTTGGAAAAAGAATCCAAACTACGGCGGTCTCGTTTGGCTGCGATTTTCTGTTCGTTTTTGAGCTTTAAGAGCTTGTAATCACCTTTCCACATATTTTGCACCTACAACACAACAGAGTAATGCATGGTGAATCTTTTGATACCAAATAACTTTAATGTGAATTTTTTTGCAAGTCAACCTTTAAATTTATACCTACTACCTAAGGAATAAAACATAACTATATAGCATATATACTTCAATCTGTTTTTAATTGCTTTAATCGATTGAATCTAATTTGTTCTAATCAATTAAAACTTTACCTAAAAACTATCAGAAACATAAACCAGCTGTGAACTATGTTGTTATAATAACTTGTAATGACATTTGATTTCATTTGTCCTTTTATGTCCTTGTCCTGTTTATCCTTTGCCTGTACTTATTGACCTATGAGTTAGGCCTTACTGTCTGAGTTGCCTTCATGACGTTACATTATGCCTTATGTTATGCTAGTCAGTCAGTTGTTCAGAATATATGCAAGCAGCAACAACACAGTGCACTGAATTCACGTTTTAACAGGTTATGGGCCCAGAGCCTCCTGATAATATCGTTACATAAGAAACTTTTGATTAGATTATCATGGCAGCAACAGATGAAAAGTAGACTATAGACAAGCTCGATGGACAGAACTGGAACACATAGAAATTTTAGATGAAGCATATGCTGCTGGCGAAGGGGCTGTGGGGTTATGTGAATGGCAGTATAACCTTAGCTGAAGATGCCGGAGCAGATGCGAAACAGACATTTCAGACAGAATCCCAGAGAGCATTTTCATCTATTGTAATGGCTGTAAGCACATCACAAATTTATCTCATCACATCACACAAGACACCAGATAAAGCATGGGATGCCCTGTGCAAACATTTTGAGCGCAACTCTCTCGTGAATAGACTTTTAAAAAAAAAAATAATATTTTCGATTGCAAATGACTGAAGGAACGCCACTTGTAGAACATATGAAGACCATGAAGGAGATGACTGACAGACTAGCAGCTATAGGATCTGCCGTTGATTTTGAGGACCAAGTTGTGACACTTTTGGGGAGCCTGCCAGAGAGCTATGCCACTATTGTCACTGCGTTAGAAGCTCGAGTTGACGATATAGACATAAGCTTTGTTCAACAAGCTTTACTTAATGAGGAATTGAAGCGAAATGCTAGTGGCAAAAAACTTGAACAAAATACTGCTCTAGTGGGAGAACGGAAGTCAGCACATGAGTACAAAAGCCAGAAACAACGCAGGTGCTTTGTATGTGATTCCCCACTTCATCTAAAGCGTAACTGTCCTCAACGAAATGCTGAATATAGAGGCAACCACCAAGCTAAGTTTGCAGGAAATGATGAAAATAGTGGTCAGGATGATTGGCTATTCGTTGCTGGTAATAGCGTTGTCAATGATAATCGATGGCTGATAGACTCGGGTGCCTCATCACACATGACTAATCAGATGACCATGATGACCGAATATACCAACTTTGAGAAACCACAACTAGTGAGACTGGGAGATGGCAGATCGGTAGAAGCTGTAGGATGTGGTAAAGTGCGTCTCCAAATGCTGTTCGATGTAAGTGATGCCAAATCCGCGGTGTTGACAAATGTATTGCATGTTCCAAAACTGTCATGTAACCTTTTCTCTGTACGTGCAGCTGTAAAAAGGGGAAACACTGTCAAGTTTGGAAATGAAAGATGCTGGATCTGCAGCAGAGATGGGCGATTGTGCGGTATGGGTAAAGTGTGGGACAAACTTTATAAACTGAAGTGTAGACTTGCTACCACTACGAGTAAAGAGGAAGTACACCTCACAACCACGTCTTCTAATAACAACATAGATCTCTGGCATCGACGCCTTGGACACTTAAATGATCAGCAGATTCGTTTCCTTATACGAGAGCAATCAGTTACTGGACTAAATAGTACCCTGATTGGAAAAGATACACTGTCCTTCTGCGAGAGCTGCATAAAAGGTAAGATCACGCGTAAACCTTTTCCCCATTCACAAGTCGGAAAGTCTAGTCATAGGCTACAATTGATACATAGCGATGTCTGCGGACCAATGCAAACACAATCACTTGGTGGAGCTAAATACTTCGTAACTTTTATAGACGACTATTCTCGTTGTTGTGCTGTCTACTCTATTAAACACAAGTCTGAAGTGTTTCAGAAATTCAAAGAGTTTGAGGCAGCTGCTGTTAATAGCACAGGCAACCGCATTGCAACGCTTAGGTCCGACAATAGAGGTGAGTACGTGTCATCTGAATTTGAACAATATCTGCTGCACAGAGGTATTAAGCACGAACTGAGTGTACCGTATTCACCTGAACAAAATGGCACTGCAGAAAGGCAAAATCGAACACTTGTAGAAGCAGCCCGTACAATGTTGCAGCATGCTGGATTGACCAACACTTATTGGGCAGAGGCCGTTGCCTCTGCTGCCTATGTGCGTAATCGTGTTGTAACATCAGCCTTGAGCAAAGGCATTACACCGTATGAACTCCGGTATGGCAAAAAATCTGATGTGAGCAATCTCAAAGTATTTGGTTGTATTGCATATGCACATGTAAACGATAGCGCTAGACAAAAGCTAGATAGTAAGGCATTAAAAGTAAGGTTTGTTGGCTACAGTACTAGATCAAAGGGCTATAGAGTGTTAGATGAGAATTCTGGTAGACTTTTTATTAGTCGTGACCTGGTGTTCAATGAATGTATGTTTCAATTCGATCATACTAATGTTTGTTGTAGCAACACAGTTGTCCCTGCGAATAATGAAACCTGCAAACTTGATGTAAGCATGGAAACCACTAGCACCCAACCTGCAACTACGGAGCCGACAGCAGCACACCCACGTCGGTCGCAGCGAGAGAGGCAGCCGACAGTTAGATATGGTATCGATGAACACATTAGCTCTACCGTAGTAAGACACACTGCCTGCTTTGCAAATGACATCACCGAACCAAAAAGTTTTGCCGAGGCTATGGGTAGTGAGCACGCAAATGAGTGGAGAGCAGCAGCTGATGCGGAGTTTCGCTCGTTAACGACCAACCAAACTTGGAATTTAGTGGAGCTACCCGAGGGAGAAAAAGCTATAGGATGCAAATGGGTCTTCAAAGTAAAAAGTAAAAGCGATGGAACAGTTGAGCGTTTTAAAGGAAGACTGGTGGCTAAAGGTTATGCACAAAGGTATGGAATAGATTACTGTGAAACATTTGCGCCGGTAGTTCAATACTCCTCAATCCGTACAATTCTAGCTAATGCTGTACAAAAGCACATGCATGTACATCAAATGGATGTTGAAACAGCCTTTTTAAATGGAAACCTGGACGAAGACATATACATGCTTCAACCTGAGGGGTATGAGCAACCCGGCAAAGAAAAATTGGTTTGTAAACTAAGGAAATCGCTTTATGGATTGAAGCAATCCCCTCGATGCTGGAATAAAGCTTTTCGGTCAGTCGTTGAATCTATAGGATTCAAGCAATGCGATGCTGACCACTGTGTATGTATCCATCCAGATACGCATGCAGTAATAGCTGTGTATGTAGATGACCTCATTTTGGCCAGCAAGACAGACAAGGAAATGTCCCAGCTCAAAAACAAATTCAAGAATAAATTCAAAATGAAAGACATGGGAGAAATACACCATTGCCTTGGGATATCGATAGCAAAGAAAGAGGGAAATATAGAGATGCATCAGAAACAGTACATACAACAAATACTGACTAAATATGGACTCTCTGATGTACATACAGCCTCAACACCTGCTGATGTCAATGTAACACTGTGTAAAGATGATGGTGTCAGCCAGGAAGTAGATGCAAAGATGTATCAATCCATGACAGGAAGTCTACTTTACCTAGCAATTGGTACAAGACCTGATATTGCGCAAGCAGTGGGAGCTGTAACCAAATTTAACGCCAAGCCAAACAGCACACATCTTACAGCAGTAAAAAGGATTTTTTGCTACTTAAAGGGGACTGCAGACAAAACACTACAATACAATGCTGTGGGTAACAATGAACTCATTGGATACGCAGATGCTGACTATGCCGGTGACATAGATGATAGACACTCGACGACAGGTCAGGTTTTTATGTTAGCAGGGGAGCTATTAGCTGGCTTAGCAAAAAGCAGCCTGTAGTGGCATTATCCACGACAGAGGCTGAATACATAGCGCTCTGCTCAGCTAGCCAAGAAGCCATCTGGCTCAAACGACTACTGAACGAACTACGCCCAAAGGAACATTTGCATTCTGTAATATTATATGAAGACAATCAAGAAGCTATTGCTGTATCGAGTAACCCTGTGGAACATGCAAGAACGAAACATATCGATATAAAATTCCACTTTGTCCGAGAGGCTAAAGAGAGTGGTCAAATCGAAATTTGGTATTGCCCTAGTGACAGTATGATCGTAGACATATTGACTAAACGCTTACCACGCGTGAAATACGAAAAACTAAGACTGGTGATGGGTGTTGTCTGATGGCTTCATGCTGCAGTTGCAAGTGCTCAGTGGTACACATGTACATTAAATTTAGTGGGAGTGTTGTTATAATAACTTGTAATGACATGTGATTTCATTTGCCCTTTTATGTCCTTCTCCTGTTTATCCTTTGCCTGTACTTATTGACCTATGAGTTAGGCCTTACTGTCTGAGTTGCCTTCATGACGTTACGTTATGCCTTATGTTATGCTAGTCAGTCAGTTGTTCAAAATATATGCAAGCAGCAACAACACAGTGCACTGAATTCACGTTTTAACAAACTATAATTGAGGTCATTCACTTCTGTCTAACTGTCCTAGTTAACATCTGTTTATTGAAAATCAAGCAAGTATTTGCAACATACCAGCAGATTATTAACAGTGTAGTGTTAGCTCTTTATCTTAGTTATATAAACCAACTGACTTCAGTTCTGTTACTATTTCAAATTTTAATCTTCAAAGTAACTACATGTAGGTTATTTATCAATCTCCGTTTCCCAGTGGACAATATTTCTCTACTTCTTTGCTATCTATGTTGCAGTTGCTGTATTTTAGAAGTGGTGGTTCACTTTAGTTGTCAGTTGCTGTTAGAGTAGAGACTACTGTTAGGTTTGAAGTTGTCCATATTTTATGTTATATATGTCCATATTAACAGCCAATAAAAGATTGAGGTTTTGTTGCTAAGGTAGGAATTAGCTGTCAGAACTTAGTATCCTTAACTGTGGCATTTGCTGTCATCAACCGATAGGTTTTAGAAGTCCTCGTAACTTTTTAGTAAGTAATAAGTATTCACAAACATATAAGGGGGCATATCTCAACTAAAACAAAAAATAAAACTCTCCTTTTCTAGAATGAAGAAAATACAGTTGAACAAATTCACAGGTTGGGGGTAATGATCTAGATTTGGTTTTTCACATAGTCATTGCAGTAATGCAATGATAGAATGTTCCTGTTAAAGTTCGGTTCTCTGTGATCAATATTGGAGCTGTTTGAGTTGGTGTTCTTGTAGATCTTGGCAAAGCACCAGGCATTCCTGAGATTTGGTCTTACAATTGCGAGAGAGCTTTGTTCATATCATCACTGGCTGCTTGAGGTGTGTTAGTTGGTCTATTAGTCAAGAGATCATGCTCTGTATTAGAAATACTGTTTTTGATGCTGCTGGTCTTACTGGTTTGGTGATGCATTCTGTTTCTCCTAACCGCATTGGTTTAGTGTCCATGAAATAAGATTGTGGTGCTGTGCGTTTCTTTGACACTTTTTCTGAGACCCACTGTCTTGCTGACAGGTCCTCACAAATATATCTGAGATAATAAGAAGACTGGGTCAGTCTTGCGCAATTTTGTCATACTTTTTTTCTACAGTGTTTTATTCTGTCAGTTGATCTGTAGCATGCGCAAAGATTGGTCTGAAGTAGTCTCCTGTGACTTGCAGGCCACTTCGGTTAGGTCTGTTGAATAGCATTCCAGCTGGCGAGTAAATGTATCCAGTAGTGGAAGTTTCCTGATAAGCTGGTAAAAGCAATAGACATCTTCGTCGGAGTGTTCCCACTTCATCAAGAACAACTTGATTGTAGGAAGGCCTGATATGTCTGATGGTTGCCTGATGCCATTTGCCTGTAGATGAGTCAGGCTTAAAAGTATGAATATTAAACAACCATTCATTTGTGAACTGCTTCATCTGATAATTATTAACAAGCATGTTGGGAGCCGTGATTGAAATTGGCACAGCACAAACAGCAAAGATTGGTTTCATTGCCATAATAGCTTGAAGTGTGACAGGGCAGTCAACAACGAAAGCTAGTTGTTTTTTTGAACTCAAGTATTTTATTGGTACAGGTACACAGTGAGTTTAGGTGGTCTCATTTTGCAGTGGGTGCAGTGGGTAGGGCACTTGGCTGCAAAACTTGAATATCTGATTTAAATCTATGTTTAAGGCAAGATATTTTTGCTAAACTTCTAAACATGGCTTTGGACAGGCTAATGGATAGAATCCGTTTTTATTATTATATTATTACATCAATTACTGATAATAGCGCATTCCACAAATGAACCAAAATTAAAACAGTTATTGCGGTTTGTTCTAGGCCAGAATACAGACTTGGCCACACAATTTCAACATTTCTGTACTCTTTTATATTAGCATGAACCATACAAAGAATATTTTTTACTTTCGTGAAAGGTATTACTTTCCTGTCACCCAGATAGATCAAACCATGATTTTTATATAGCTCATCATTTACAGACCAGTATGGTTGTAAGGATTGTTCTACTGGAGCAGTTGGGACAACAGCTCTAGCCGTGATAAATGACTTCATACAACTCTTGGATTACCAGGTCATCAGAACAAGCTTTCCTTAGCTCATCTGTTAGCTCATCAGCCATCACGCAGTATGAATCATCAAAAATTTTTCATCTAATTCTTTCTTTATTATGGGTTGTCTCTGAAAGCTCTAAACAGGATTTCATCAAAGTATAATAGTCTGTCTAGAAGAGATTGAGCCTGTGATATATCATATATTTGCAGTCATATTAGAAATTACTGCAGTATGGGTGATGCCTTGTGTAATGTCTCGCTTGGGATAGACGCAGCTGGTTTGTGATCAGACTCTACCTGAATAGAACATCTATTGGTATAACTTAAAAATCTCTTCTATCCAAAGACAATGGCCAACAGCTCCTTGTCTATCTGAGGGTAGTCAGTTTTAACAAAGGGCAAAGCTCTTGAAACATAAGCAGTGAGACGCCCCTCCTGAAAGAAAACAGTAACAAAACCAGTTTTTGAGGCATCCAACTATAGATGAGCATTTTTTGACTCATCAAAATAAGTCAGCGCCTGGTCTCTGTTAAGCCCAAGCTTGATGGACTGAGCTACATTCTTTTATTCTGTGGCTCATACCCAATGTGTCTCTTTGCAAGAAGTATCGTCAGTCGTTCTAAGTCAATATTTTGCGAAAGTAGCGCTTCAGAAAGTTCAAGGATCCTATTAGTCTCTGTACTCCAGCTACATCAGTTTGGAATAGAATGTCAACAATAGCTTGAACCTTTCCAGAACTAGCTTTTAAACCCTTGCTGGATGCAAAATGTCTGAAATACTACACTTCAGGCTGATAGAGTCAATTTTTTTCTGTTGCACTTGACTTAGTACTTTCTAGCTTTCTCAAAGACTTTGCAATGATTCTCATTATGGTCTTCTTTTATAGCACCATACACAATCAGATCATCAAAATAAATACATACAAGCAAGTCACTGAAGATCAGCTCAACACATTTTTAAAACCTTTACAGCTGAACGTAAAACAAAAAGAAGTAGCATGGAACAGTAGAAACCCGGTGTAGTGTTGAAGGTAGTTAACAGACTGCTAAGGTCAGTCAAAAGAACATGCCATTGCTCATGTTTTTTATTGAAAATAATGAAGGATTTAATTGCCAAGAATTCGAAGGCGATATTTTCTAAGGTTGGAATTTTGTAATGTTCGCGTCGAACAGCTCTATTGAGATCCTTAAAAACCAAACACATGCGTACCGAGCCATCTTGCTTTTCAACAAACACCATGCCGTTCACCTATCTGATTGACCACTTTATTAACTCTGGATATTATTCCTAGTCTCCATATGATTCAGTAATTTTTTTACTTTTTCATGATGCTGATGGAGGTTTTTTGGAGAGACTGGATGAAAGGTTTTACATTTTAATTTTAGAAAATTTTAAGTTTTTCCATGAGACATCTGACACCTTTTAAGACATCTTGAAACTCATCAAAGATGGAATTACATATGTCATCAACCCGCTTGGTGATAGACAGCTGCTCTCAAGTATCAAGGCCAGGTCAAGGCCAAGGACAGGTACCAGATCACTGTAAACAAATTCAAACCTCGGGTGCGACCAGATCTATTCTTTTATTGTAGCAGTTCTACAGATCCATGATTGTTTATGGGTGTCTTGTTGTACTTTCTTTTTTACTAAAACTTTATCGCTGTAACAGCCAAACGACACACAGACAAACATGGAGATTTATATAGGTAAATGTATTTGTATATAAGTGTACGCATACATATACAAATATGCATGTAACTATATATGATTAAAACTCGACACTGATTGTTAGGCAATTGAATAAAGCTTGAATAGCCTAGTTATGCTTGTAGATAAAATTGGGGCTAGAGACATATGCGTAGGTTTGATACATTAATATAAGATTAAAATATTAAGAGCTAATAATACAGTGGTAATTAGCCACTATTATTTAAGAAACACTTGCTTGATTTTATACATACATTTCTTTACAAGGACCGCCAGGCAGAAGTGAATATAACACATTTAAGCAGTAGAACCTATATTGCAAAAAGATTATATACCAAATTTGCCTCAAATTACGAAAGATATTTCTAGATACAAAAGCCCTCTTGTACTTTAACACATTTTTTAGTTCCGTGCTTTGGCCTAGTTGCTTCCTGTGGGTACAACTCAGTTTTTATAGCGAAATTCTTTGTTTTCATAAGTTGCATTAGTTTGGAGTTATCATGTATTGCATACATGGTAAGACAACTATCTTTCCTAGCAATTCAAGTTTTGTGTTTTCTGTGTGATGAGAGTTGTCCTCATTGGCGTCAATATACAGTTTTCCACTTATGCTTCTGAAACATTTATTCAAAAAATATATAACCGAGCCAGCGATATGACATCTTTGTCTCTTTGTCTTTTTGTGTGGCCTGAATGCTGGTTGATTAAAGACTGTTTCAACTAATTTCGTTTCATGAAACCAAAAATGATTACCTTGTGTTTTTTATGCAGGGCATTCATTGTGGTGACTGGAGTCCCTATTTAGTACTATATGAAAAATCAAAGCTTGGGTAGCCTTTATCATAAAAGCGCATTTTGAAAATATATATCAAGGCGACCTGAAAAAATGTTGATTTTACAATAGGCAAAAGATTTGTTACAGTTCAGCTTAAGAACTCTTACTATTTGTAAGACTATTACAACTAGTACCCTGACAGTCTTGGGTACCGTGAGAAATTATCAGGTATGCTAATAAAGCACAGAGAATAAACATGTGCGCAAATATTCTAAAATAAAAGAAGGCACTTGATTACTACTAATCTAAACGCCATCACTTTGAGTCTTGTACGAAACAGTTAGTAATCATTTATTTTGTTGGTAACATAATAACAAAAAGCTTCTAATTGCAAGCATATTATCAAATAAAATTGAAACTGTAAAAGTATTCTGAATACAAGATACAGTGTACAATACACTTGTATATAGTATTAATCAATTTATTTTCATATAAGTTATCCCACATAACTTATTTGAAGTCATCCTATCATGTAAATTCTGTATTAATTTTTCACACAAGTAATCTCAAACCAAACATGAATTGTACAAAACAGTATTTCATTCTAACATATTGTAGTAAAGATTAGCATTATATACATTGGTGTGCATAAACTTGGAATCACATTGTTTTGTTCACTCTATATCGAATGGATCTTCCATTTGCTTTCTATTTTCCTGCCAATTATGATGCCATGCCAAATATTATATATCAATCTGATCAGCAGAAGATGTGCTTTCAAACAATGCATTGATTGATTTAACACAATCATTTCTGAGTGATTTATATTAATCCTATTAAACAGATTAGCAATTTTATTTGCTCAGAAAGTTGGTAAACAGCATGCCTCGACGGTGTCAGATGGTGATCAAGAACAAGGGCTGGCCAATAAAATACTAATGCTCAGCTCAAGACACCTTACCAGTCCTTCTGAAAACCAACAATAACCCAACGGCCCTTTTCAGGGCCACCAATTTGTATAAAAGAGTTTGTTTGTATCCTATTTTATCAATTTTCACTAACAACATTCATAGCCTGCAATAAGTCTGCCTTTCGGTAGATCCACCCCCAGCGATAAAAATCTGAGAATATTTTTGAATATTTGGCATCATCTTGTTCTTCAGAATTTTCCCTTTCAAGTGATATATATATATTGATGGGGTTGAGGCACTTAACTCCAAAGAATTTCTTAGACAACAGCATATAAACATACATATTTGAAGATTTAACTGGTGATTCCAAGTTTATGCACACCACTGTACTAGTAAGGGTAATGTATTCAAGATAAATGTTTAATAACAGTGATCAGTAGTATTAATTCATGGTGAGAGGCAGCAATTTGTCTTATGCAAACAAATACCAGCTAACTAGTAAAATAGTTGATAATCTAGTTAGCACAGACCTAATTACATTACGTCGTAACGTAACGTAATGCATAAGTACAGCACATGATGTGAAAACTAACAAGCATATTGTTTACACACTGCTTCCTGCACAAGTCCATGATTAAACAAAAGTAGAACTTTCAGTAATAAATGATCATGTAATCATCATATATTTACCAAAATCTTTGAAATACAAAATTAAAGATTTTCGAATCAAAAAGGAAAACTTTCTCTGAGAATGACAGTTTTAAATACTTTAAACCTAATTTAAGTTATCATTTATGGGAGTAATTATGCATGAGATGTGGTCATACATTCCCATCACAGTCAGAGATGATGTGCTTGGTAGGATAAAAATGGTAAAACATGTTTGAAGATTGTTAGTATTCTTATTCAACAATTGTTATTATTTCTATTGTTATTAATTATTATTAACAAAGTTATTAATTCTTATTGTTAGTATTCTTAGTCAAACTTAGATTCATCGGTCAGAACTGCTACATCAAAGTATTACAGCAGAGCAGTAAACTGTTAAAGGTCAGTTTCTGAATTCTTGAAAAACTTGAAATACAATGAACAACCCATCATAGACATTTAACAAGATATTATTAGCTGCTTATCGGAGTTAAAGTTATGCAATAACAATACAAGAAATCAGTAACTAGTGCATTTACAAACACAAGTTTCGTTTAATATCATCAACTTTTTACTCAATAAAATAGTTTTAGCATTCATCGCAACCCAGATATGTCTGTCTATGCCTGTGTCTATGTCTATGCCTGTGTCTATGTCTATGCCTGTGTCTATGTCTATGCCTGTGTCTATGTCTGTGTCTATGTCTATGCCTGTGTCTATGTCTATGCCTGTGTCTGTGTCTATGTCTATGCCTGTATGTTTAGCAGCCTTAAAATAAAACTGCTTGTTCTGAAAACGTAAGAAATGCTTTTTCTTTTCTACTGTAGCATTAACTTAATTTGATGACGTATAGTCTTTGATTTTTGGCTCTGCAAAAATATTTTTTTATTCTATCTGTGCTAACGTTTTTCAATGTTTACTAACTTTTGCTGTGTTTGTTTTTAAAATAAGTTCTAAGAGTTTGCCTAAAGAAACACAATATTCAAAACTTACAAATTTAAATGTTGAGTAAAACAAACTTTCTGTGCAAAAACTTTTTTATTACCATGTAATGTCAGACATTCATCTAGAATATTTACAAACACACATTTCTTTCTGTATCATTAACTTTTTATTCAATAAAATAGCTAGTGTGAGTTTGCATGCGTGTGTGCACATGCGCATGTGTACTCGTGCATGTTTTCTTGTGTGCTTGTGCATACATGTTTATGCATGTGTATGTGCATGTGTATGCATGTGCCTATGTGCACAGGTCTGTGCATGCACGTGTTTATACAGGTGTGTCTACTTGCATGCGCACATGCATGTATGTGTGTAGGCATGTGTGTGTGTGCATGTGTGTTCCCATGTGTGTGCATGTGTGTGTGCATGTGTATATATTTATTTCCATGTGTGCATGTGTGTGAGTGCGCGTGTGTGTGCGCTCATGTGTGTGTTTGTGCATGCATGTGTGCGTGCATGTGTGTCTATGAGTATGTGCGCGTGCATGTGGGTTAGTCTGCTTAAAAGTTATGCGTTTCTTCTATTGTTTGGTCAATTTTATACAAACTTAACAAGTCCTATGTTTTCTGTGAGGCTCTTATACCCAACTTGAAAACTATCCAAAAATGAAAGAAACCCTTAAGATGATCAGGCTTACTGCTAATCTGTAATAACCTGTTCTGGTAATGTCTTTTATCCCTAGTTATTACTGAAATTTGAGCTAAAATGTGTATCTCAGTTTAAGCCAAAACTGTTACCTTGATACAGTAGTTCTTAGGCTTGTTGGGGCTACTGAACCCCTGCAGTTTCATTTGCGCATTCACAGACCTCTACTTTTGTTCTCCCACTTAATTGGCCAGGGCCGCGGGACAGCACTCCAGGGATCCGCCGCTCAGTTCACAATGCAACCGAACTCCATTTTCGTGTAAAATAAAATATGATTTTTTTTCAAATTAAAGATGTACAAATTTTTCTACTGGTGCACAAAATTAACCGTACGGGAACATCATCTTGTTAAAAAAAACAACAATATAGTGCATGAATTCACAACAAATTACATATCTGCAAGTCAGTGCGACTTCTGTTGTTGCCTTTGAGAGACCAGTTCAGATATTCATGGCTTCGCCTTGGCAAGTGCCAATCTCATGTAATTTTCACAACAAATATTTTCCTTTTCTGCATTTATGTCCAGCATCTTCAAAAAGAATTGCTCATAAAGATATGTTGTAACAAATGGTATAAAAAACTCCAAGGCTTTCTTGGCAATAACTGGATACTTTTCTATTTGTCAACACTAAAACGTTGAGAACATTGTTGTTCTGAAGAGTTGCTGTTGAACCTAGTTCTGCTGAATCTTAATGATTTTGTCAAGGTATTCATAATTGACTTCTGCTCTCTCAACAGCAAGCGTGAACAGCTGTCTCACCCATGCTTGACATGACTCTCGTGTAGGGAGGTATCCGTTGAGAGACTTTGCAAGCTCATCTAAGCGCGTGGCAAGTGCTTGCTCCAGTTCCATAAGCACAGAAATGTCACCAATTCTAGACACATCTTTGATCTTGCTTACACAGTTGTCCAAAAGAGGAAAGTTTGCAAAGTTCTTGTTCTCTATTCATTGTTTCCATAACGGTAACTTTTTTAAAAAACTTTCAGGTTTTCTTTTCCTTCCATGAGGTTGACTTTACCACCCTGCATTTGCTGATTAAGGTGGTTGACAGCTGTAAATATATCAGCCATTTACTCTAAAATGATAATGAACTCGGAATTTTTGAAGCAATCTGCATGGCAATGTTGGTGCTCATGCAGAAACATGGCTAATTCCACACGCAAGGTAAAAACACGATTCAGCACCTGTCCCCGGGATAGCCACCAAACATTAAAATGATACAGAAGTACCTCGAGTTAAGCGCCCGTTTCTTTGCACAGCTCACTGAAGATAAAAAACCTCCAAAACACTAGTTGGCACACAGTTCATACATTCTGCTACAGTTTTTATTACTTCTGCTATTTTTGGAGGCAAGGTTTTTGTTGCCAACGCATGCCTGTGCAGGATACATTACGTAACAATGATGTGTGGTGCTTTGGCTTTTACTATCGCACAAAAACCAGCTTTTCTGCCGAGTGTAAGTGGAGCTCCATCTGTACAAACTGCAGAAAGTCGTCTGAAGAAGTCGTCCACAAGTTTCTTCACATTGGCTGCCTTAGTTGTTGTTGTAAGAGGCTTACATGTATAAAAACACTTCTTTTATCATTTCGTCTTTCAAATAGCGCACAAAAACAGCAAACTGGCTTAGATTAGCAATGTCTGTGGTCTCGTTAAGTTGAAGGCTGAATTTTGCCGAGCTTGAAATCAGATCTTCGACTACTTGAGCCAAAATGTCTTTACTTTTGTCCTCTATTCTGTTGCTGATTGTGTCATTTGAAAGAGGAACTTTGTAAAATTTAGCTTTGACCACTGTTCTGAGTATCACATTCGCCATTGTTAACGCCGCTGGTTTTGCAAGTGTTTCACCAATGGTGTGTAGCTTGCCCTGCTTTGCGATCAGGTACACAATTTTGTACAATGCTGTGACAATCAGTTTGTTAATGGGTACAAATCCAAAAGCAGGCGGAATGGCCTTATCATCAAATCTGGCTTTCTTCAGCTTGAATTCAGCAAGCATTGTGTTCTTGTATTTCCCATCTCTATGCAGCTTCACAAAGTGTTCCTTTGGTTTTGCCGGTCCGAGGCTAGAGTAGCTCAACTTGGCAGCGCAAATCAGGCAGACAGGGGGCCGAATTGTATACTGTTCCCTAATACATGTACAATTAGAATCTATATGTTGATTTGTACAATGAGAATCTATATTGTACATATTCGTTCGACCACTTTCTTTTTTGCTTGACGTAATTAGTATGGATTAAAGTATTAAGAAATAAATTGCATGACGTACTACGTTGACAGTCACCCGTTTACCACTCTTGAGTGTGCTAAATTCCTTGCACCACTGATTGGTTAATTAAACAATGTAACGGGATCAACTGCAGCCAGTGATTGCCAAGCAGGGCATTGCGTATTGACATGATGAGTCAGTGTGTCAAGACCTCCATAGCAGAGACCTCCACAGCAGAGACCTCCACAGCACCGAACCCTTGAGACTGACTCATCGAATTCCTTGGGTTTGATAAAAGCCTGGTTAAGAGCCACTGTTTTAATATGATTTATAGAGCTGGAACAACCATCTGATTTGCTTAAAACGATGCATTGGACAACTATACAGAAGTAGGAAGGCGTATTTTACATATTATAGATTTTAACAAGAACTTATTCAGTGAGATTGCTTATCAGCCTGAAGTACCAGGCTAAGATGATTAATACATTTTAAGATGATGGCATTTGAACGCTATCGATGATGTCTGTTTTTCTAAGCTGGAGCTCATTGCATATGATAATTATCTGCCGGTTGCCATATTTTATAATCAATACTTTAATTTTTGACACTCAGTAGCCATATTGCAAGCGGTGAGCACGGCTGCACTGACATGTGACAAACTCACAATTTTTTGAAAAAAGTAAAAGATACTCCGACATGCTCTATACCACAAAAGGAGCTATGAATGTTTGTAAGTAATATTTCAATCAATTTTAGTTTTACCATTCTCAGAAAAATTTAGCAAAATTTAGTATGTTTTTTAAGAAAGTTTGCTGCTGAACGCTTGCTATCATGAGGAAAAGGCCATTAAGTTTCACATTTAAGATAATACTAGTAAAATGCCTAGCGTTGCATAGGTAATAAAATAACTGTCCAATAAATTTGAGTAACTTACCTCGTAAGCTAGTAGTACAAGTTTTACTAAAACAATAGCGGTGTTTAAAGCCAGTATTATAATCGCTGTGTTACACGTAACGATCGACTGTGCAAATTAATAATCCTAAATGTGAGTATTTTAACCGAAGTAATTAATGTAATTACAAGCATTTATCACTGCATTCAGTTGAACAATCGTAGTGTAGTGGTTTAGATCGCTGGTCTTCAGACCTGCAGGTACTGAGATCAAATCCTCTATGAAGTAGATTTGTCATTGCTAGAGTTTAATCGTTATATTTGGACACAGAAAGTAAACAAAAACCATGCACTAAGATTTATATATATAAGTTTGTCCTTATCTAATGAGGAAACATGTTAGCTTTTCATTATTGACCTTTCATAAAAAGAGTGTTTTTGGCTAGTTTTATATTCGAAAAATGGTTATTAAATAAAAATAGTTATGTTCCATTAGCTTTTTAAGCATAATTAGTGTATAAGCATTGCTCATTTATACATTACGACTCTGCAACAAAATTGCAACAAAAATAATTGCTTTAAAAAGCAGTTATTAGATAAACTTGGACAGTCGTAAAAAGTTTTTGTCTAAATTGAATAACCATATAAAGTTGTTATAGCACATAAATTCAGGAAACTAATACAGCAACCTCTATGTTTTCTCAATGTTACTGTGTATTTATTGCCTATGATGATTTTCATGAGAAGACAACATCCAAAAAGTAGGGTGTAACATTTTGTGATTTTTATTGTGATTCATTGTAATGTGCATCTTGTGTTGCAGTATAGCCTTGGCATATTTATATTGATTATAAGACATTTTTGCACAGGTCAGGAAGTCAGAGCTGACATCAAGCTTAAAACTATCATCAGCCTGATCACATCAATGATTTGAACGTCCTACACAATGAACGTTTCGCCACATCCCTTAATAAACAATGAATCAGTGACAACATTTTGTTTTGCTGAACACTCCTTTAGTTATGCCATAACAGGTGTATCAGTCAGTGCAATATCTATTCTTGCAAACATATTTCACCTGTATGTACTTATTAGTACCAGAGTGCAAAGCAAACGACACTACTTCCTGATTCTTGTAAATTTGACACTTGCAGACATCGTTGCAAGCAGTGGTCATTTAGGCATCTACATTCCTCGATCTACAAAGTTCTCACTGCATCATCTTCGTATCATAGATGTTACAGCTCAAGTACTTGCCTCGATCGCCACTCCGTGCAGGTACAACTTGTTGGCTCTTGCCAGCTTTGATGTGTACTATGCAGTCTGCAAATCATCTCAGTACAGCTCTTGCACTGTTTTGAACAATTTGCAAAGGTTATATTGACCATATGGCTTCAAGCATCAGTTTTCGCAGTTCCCATAGCAATTCTTTTGCCAGATCTTTCCTGTTTTTTGCATGGTAAACTTCGGCCTGAAATCCCTGTTTTTCCAGGAATTCTAATGATAATTTACCCGCTTGCAGGTACTGCAGTAACACTTGCAATGTCTACATTCTGGCTCATGACTGTTTTCAAAAAACTTAAGAAACTGCAAGAAACAAGCCTGCACAAGCCGGTATTGATAAAAACATCGCGATACGTTGCCGGAACCGTTACTATGTTCTATGTTACTGGAATTCCTATCCTTATAGCATTGCCCTTATATTGGTTCTCTAAAGCTGGCCAAGAAACTTTTCTTTATGTGACTTTGCAGTTTGCTTCTTGTCTACAAACTGTATATGGCTTGTGCAACATTGTCTTCTACGCAGTTCTAAATCCTGAATACGTGAAGAAAGTCAAGAACATGTTTAAATGTCTTAGTGCAAACGAAGTGCATCCAAGTGAGCAATCATCATAAAGATTGTAAACTTTACAGTTTGATACAAGGAAATATGTGGTCTATATTCAAATTGTTGTTTTACACATTGCATTTTTCTATATCTAATTCATAATATATATAATATTATATATATTATGAATATATAATAAATATATTATTTATACTCATAATATATATAATATGTAAGAATATATATATATATATATTATAATAATATAATAATTATATTATATATTATATATATTCTATATATAATTCATAATATATATATATTATATAATATATATATAATTCTGTCAAAAAAAAATTTAAAATGCTTCATGGTAAATGCTTCGCTCTGATGTTAAACAAGTTTGAAAAAGCAGCTTTCGCTATCAATAAGCCGCTGCAAATTTGTTAAATTCTGTCGCACTACTTTGTAGAAGTCAGATGTAACAATTGTTAATATTGGGATAATTCTTCTCTAAGTAGTTTTTGAGCAGCAGATAGAGTTTTATATGCACTAAAATCTTTTCTGTCAGTGCAAGATAAAAACACGCAAGTCCACGTATGTAAACTGGCGGCATTTTGTATGTTTAACTGTCGAAGGCCTTTTTTGTATAGAAGTCAAAAGTTAACTTTTTTGAAGCTTTGCCGTGTTCAGGAGGTTTTGGCTTTTATATGAGTTGTATTTCCATCTTCAATTGTTGTTTTGTAATAAATAGATAAGATTTTTATGTTACAAACAAGTGTTTTGTGAATATGTTCCTTTTAGGCACCATATTGTAATGAGTTATCGTTGAATTCAATACAATATTGATCAATAAGATATATTATTTGAGAACTTCTCTTTTTTATATCACTTTTTGACATGTGACAGGCTTGAAGAAAACATGACCGTGATAAATAAATTGTTTGAGTGATTGCAACAGAAACTTGCTATCAACGTTTCCTATATGTTAAGAGAGAGCCATCATGACCTTAACCTAAACACTTGAACTGACACCTCAGAACAATGTATAGAGTTATCCAGTGAAAAACTCTTTGTCCACCAGATGTCAAGATATCACCACTACTGCGCTTGACTTTTAAAGCAGCTGTTGACAGCAATAGTTATTACTCAGATAAATTGTGTCATTTTCTCAAATATATATTGTGTGTCACTTGAAAAGAATCGATAATGAAAGTGCTATCAACTATGTAATTGGTGTTTATGTCAGTCAAGATAGATATAAAACTGGCACATTCACTGCGATTTGAAAGTTTGAATAATTTTAAGTTGTGGATGCTTCAAACATATAATGTATGCTTCCAAATAATATAAATTACTACTAGTATTTAGCTTAGCATTCTATACAATGCGAAAAATTAACAAGAAAGTTTGTCAGTTCTATTACACTTTAAAAGACGCATCAACATTCACTAATACAATAACTCGGTAAAACAGAACAACATAAATTTTGACTGTGTACTTCCAGGCACTTATAAGATGCAATAAGTTTTTTTCTCTTCTACAGAATAGTAACTTTGCAATCTAGTATGCTGTGAGGCATAGGTCAAGTGTGGCGTAGGAAATAATCGGTAAATATCATTTTTTTTATGTTCATGTTTTATCTATATTATTTCTGTTAGCTTTTTCAGTCAGAAATCACAGAGGAATTTTTATGAAACACACGAAAACAGTTAACTGGTGCAGGCATAAAAGTTTCGGTTCACTAAACTGAATGTCACAAGTTCTAGTCTCACAAAAAGCAATTTTTATTGTAAACTTTAACTCTGGCAAACTGACGAACACTTCTAATTTAGTGAAACTTCAAAAAAATAGAAGTCTGTAGGAATAACACGTCAGAAATTCTTTTGTCAAATTAACACGACTATAAAAAGCAAGACAAAAATGTGCTATTAACAACACTAGTCAGTTCTCTTCAGACTTTTTGCAAGTTTTAAACCAGTTTTAGATAGCTCTTTGAGCAGCTAATGCATTTTTTGAATTAAATCAACACTAATGTTGTTGGTGACTAATATATTAAATACTGTCAAATAGTTTACGATGATTATAAATACATGTTTTTATAATGTTTTTATATATTTTAGTAAAAAGTGCAATGTTTAACCCCATTTTTTATTCTTTGAAATTACATACTACTCTCACATAAAATGATAATAAATCTAACTAGAAGTTTATCAATTATTATTATTATCTCATTACTCTTACTCTTATTACATCGTTTGCAGATTTTGTTACTTTTGTCCTTATCTATGTCACAAACAATACAAAATTAAATAATGTTAAATTCTTTGATGGCTTGAAAAAATTGTTTTACATCTTATTATAGCTTGACTAGCTAGAATATTGTTTTTTAACAAAACACTATTTTCATCTAAGCCAACTTACAAATGACAAGAAGAAAACGTGAAAGAAAATGTTACATATCAATTTTCTTAATTTTGACTAATTAGCAAGAAATAGGATGGTTACTTGATAAAAGAGTTGGTGATTAGTTAATTTCTAACTTGAATTGATAAAAGGGTTGGTGATTGGTTAGTTTTTAACTTGAATTGATAAAAGGGTTGGTGATTGCTTAATTTCTAACATGAATTGATAAAAGGGCTGGCGATTGCTTAATTTCTAACTTGAATTGATAAAAACTTTTTTTCTCTCAAACTTTTCTTTTCTTTTCACATCACGCTATAAAGTTTTAAAAGTATAATTTTTTTGTTAAGAATTCTTAATGTCAATCATCAAAATAATAAAAAAATAATAATAAAAGTTTTAAACTTTTAAAGATGAACTTGCAGAAAGTTTTAATAGACTTTATCAGAAAATATTAGTATTTTTCTATAATTCCCAAGTGCTTTTTATATTTGAAGGAATCTAACTTCCGAGATGTTTTGACATTAAGATCAATTATAACTTGATGGTGTTTAAAACATTCAGATCAACCAAGAGTTCAATTATGACATCTATTGAATTATGACAATATAACATACAGGCATCTTTAGATTTAAGTCATACATTGTAAAACTCATGCTAAGATATTCACTCTGTGCTGAACAAATATTATATCATCCTTTGTAATCACAGCCGGCATACTTACCAGGAAATTTATCACATTATTCAACTTTTCTGTGAATAATTTTATGCTATACTAAACTATATACTGTATACTTATATTATATACTTAAAGGTTGACTTGCAACAAAATTCACATTACAGCTATTTGGTACCAAAAGATTCATCATGTTTTACTCCGCTATGTTGTAGGTGAAAAATATGTGAAAATGTAATTACAAGCTCTTAAAAGCTCAAAAACGAACTTGACATTTTAAGTGATGCAATTACTACAGGTATATAGATCATCTAATATTTCCTATTGACCTCTAACTCTCGCTTTCATAAAACTAATGCTGGAGATTTTATCTTAAGACGGGGAACTTTAGTGAATGCCTAACACCAGATGATAAGGAGACCCACAATTATACGGTAAGTTGGGAAGGAGCAGCTGCCACTTCAATAGACCGCAAGGGGTGGATAATAGTAATTCTTATTTGCTCATAACACAAGGAACATTTGTTTGTTATTTTGTTTTGTTCTTTTAAGCAAGTGGCTCACTCTGGTCTATCTATTGTAGAGCGTTTCTCATTCCATCCCTTTTCACACTGTATATTTTCTGTCGTAAGAAACCTGTCAATACTCATCAAAGGTATTAAGGTTTGACTTTGTAGATCTTCAGGATCCTCTCCTGACACGAAAACTTATTTCATATAACCATTCTGTCTTCTCCAACTAGTCATTCCTACAGCAATAATGGCAACTTCCACGCTGATTTTAATAGCCTTCGTCAGCTTTCTGCTGTTATACAGCATTGATGGTCAGTTCACTGGAAGGTAGGTGTTTGTCAGTTTCTCATTGGTGTTGGGATGCTGGAAAGCTATAAAGCTAGAAGTATAGCTAGTATTCCTAGCGGTTTAGCTACTATATACATTGGTTAGTAAGATTGGTTCATATTTATTCGTAGCTCATTGACTCAATTATTGTCTTTCAAATAATTTGAGCTGAACTTGAAATTGGCACAACTTTGTCAAGACAAGTGGGATACTCTTAGCTTCTGGATAATAAGAATTCCAAAAATACCCAATTTCACTACTTTTTCCTACAATGGATTAAACACTAAAAGGCCAGAAAAACCTTTTGAGTATGTTAAATATATAACAAGTGATTATTAATGGTCTAGTATTTGTTTGTTTGAACATAAATTTTTATTTAGTATATATTTTTAGTATAAATGTATATTGTATAGTAAGTTTCACATACTGGACAGCATAAAAGTATAAACCATTATACTTAAGCACTTAAAGGACTGACTCAAGGAGATTATTAACAGGATCTTTGCACAAGTTACTTAATAAATGAACAGCACGTTAGGAACCACAGGATTGGTACCTAACTAAATCGGTACTATAGGGTACCAATTTATTTAGGTCATTTTACTAACAGACTTAACAGAGGTGTCTGTGGTTTTCTTTATAGCTACAGTAAATCACATCAACTCATCACCCTAATTTTGTAATTACATATTCCATTAATTGCAGCCTAAATCTGTGCTATCCGTAAAAAGTCTGATGCTGCGTATCCATGCCATTTGGTTGTTTATTGACGTATTCATGAGAAAAGGTTTACTCCAGTCTATCAGTGTGAATCAAAGCAAAAACTTATTGAAGTTACTACATGTAGTTGTTGCTGAGGTCAACTGCTTTGCAGAGGTATTTTCACAACATCCATGTAGTTGAAATATAGCAAAAGCTTTTTATAGAAAAGAACGTAGAATAAATAAAAGGTATTTGTACGAATTTTCACTGGTTAACCCATGTCTGGAGTTAACACATGTGTAGAGTTAACACATGTGTAGAGTTAACACATGTGTGGAGTTAACACATGTGTGGAGTTAACACATGTGTGGAGTTAACACATGTGTGGAGTTAACACATGTGTGGAATTAACACATGTGTGGAGTTAACACATGTGTTGAGTTACCACATGTGTGGAGTTAACACATGTGTTGAGTTAACACATGTGTAGAGTTAACACATGATACCTGTTTTTTGGTTCATTTAAAGTTTGAGAATTTAAACGTTGAGACACTCAGCCAAAACCGTTAAAATGGAGTTCAAAGATAGGTAATCAATTTTCTTTTAGATTTTTTTCTTTGAATAATTTCTTTTAGAAAATTTAATTCATGCTCTGATTGTATTATTAAGCAATGACATAAAAATTTTTAAACAACGCTAGAGGGTCTAGGATTGTTGAAAATAATAAAAATTTGTCTCTAGGTTTTTGTTTATTTTAGACAGGTTTTTAAAAGAAGCTTTCTAAAATATTGTTCTATCTGCTAACAGTAATGCCCAACACTGGTGCTGCAAGGTAAAAAATGGAGAGCCTCAACAGATTCTGAAGACATCTGCTATAGTCATGTATGAGAAACAGACGATGTCAGTCAAAGTTGGCTATACTGGCTGTAGTACTTGGGGAGCTGGACGGTGCTCCGTTTACGCAGCCCGTTATAAGTAAGTGTGTGGCAAGTGTCAAGGACTCTCACACATTGCAGATATCGACTAAACAAGCTTATAAGAATTGCAGTGGTCACCATCAACAATATTTAGATTTGTCACCCCTGATCATGTTACTTACTCTGTTATTTATCAATTGAACTATATTATTCAAAGTTACCAGCCAACTAGCATAGATATGTATTTTTATTGAAGATTTATTTTTTTGTTAGTTCTTTAAATTATATAGTGGTATATTTTGTTCTGACTGCTTTAGTTTATATTAATAGATATATATATATATAGATATATATATATATATATGTATATATATATGTATATATATATATATATATATATATATATATATGTATATATATATATATATACATATACATATATGTATATATATACATATATATGTATATATATATATACACTAGCTAAATGTTTGGCATTGCTCAGGTAATAAAAAGTCTTTTAACAGTAAATTTCTTTTTACTCAACATATAACAAAAGTTTTAAAGTTTCTTACTTTCAAACTTCATACCAAGAAAAAAGTGTTTTTTGTAGTTTAACTAAATTAGAAAAAAAACACAACAACTGTAAATGTATTTAAACATAAATGCGTTACTATAGTTACCTACAATAACTTTATTGTATTTAGAGGTTATGACCTGCAAGAAAATGTAACATTACAATATACTACATGCAGTTTGTGTCATACGGAGTTTCTACTTTCAAGACAGATGTATAATATAAACGTTGAATTTAAATCAAATGAACTTGTTTTATTAAACACAAAATTAAAGTTTCAGTATGTTTTTTACTAAACTAAACTTCAACTTTTTCATAGGCTAAAATTTTAACACTCATCTGTTTTGAACTTTGTTTTCACCACAACTTATAACAAATAATGCTGAGCTAAAACAGCAATTATCATATATCTCTTTCAAGCGTTGTGAAAAGGCTTTCAGCAAATAGCATATTGACATTTTTGTTGTAATCAGTACATCGACTGACAAATTTTAATTTCGTGAGAAATTTTTGTTTGTATCGTATGGCGGAAAGCAGTTTTGCCCTAGTATGACAAGGAGGAAAAAGCATTTTGTTTTACAGAGTAAGGCTAAAGAGATATTTTTACAGGAGCATCGTAACGCGTGGGCGCACTGTATTATTTAATAATTAAGCTTGTACAATTGCACAAAAGGTATACAGTATATGCTGAAAGTGATGGAACTGGTAAGAATGGTGTAGTCTTGTGGTTAGATGCGCTTGTCCACAAACCTGTGGTTGCAACCTCCGTGAGTTCAAATCCAGTAGGAAGTGCATTTTTGTTCTAGACTATAATCGGTATAGCTGAACAGACAACAGACGACAAACCTTAATATTTATATATACAGAATGGTGTATATATATTTTTTGAACATATATTATATGTAGAAGCAAAAATTAGCTTTACTTCTCATCAAACCGCATCAATTATCGTTCTGTTTTAGGGCTGTGCCACGCTACACCACTTCCTACCGGAAAAGTCCTTTATTTAAGGATTGTCCCAGTAAGGATCTAGTTTGTTGTAGCAGACACTCACTTGTGGCTGGACAGTGCATCAGTAAGTACATGTAGCTCTTTTAGTGCAGATATAATATTGGGCATAACATTAATACAAAAAGGGATTACAGAACTAAAGCACACCTGAGACTATATTTAAATTTTATTCCAACAATAATGAGCAAATGCATAATATAATATAGGTAAATATAAACGGGTAACACTGCAACTTTAACTAAGTAGCCAATGTCATAACAAAAGGGATAAACAGGAAGCACAACTATTGATGTCATTTTTGAAAAAGTTTTCCTCTCAGTGTTTTAACTGCAACCAAGTTTTGTCAACTTAATCTTGAAACATCCTGGCAGTCAGACCCCCCAAAACAAGCAAAATCTCAAATGATTAAAGGTGTCTATATTTTCTAATAAAATCTTTTAAAATTTAATATGAATGACCCTTTAATTACTTATGCTTAGATATAGCTTTAGTGGTTGAATAGCAAAACATCAGTGATAATACGTGTAAACTCAGCTATCGTAGGTAAGCAAATGAAAAGAATGAGATTGTAAAGAAATGAGAGTAAACAGTTAGTGTCTCTGTTGTTGAGTGACGAAATGTTTCTCAGATGCCTTTCTGTCTTTTTTCAAAACATTTATGTTTTAGAAATAATGTCTCATGCAGTTAGTTTCACTACTGACTATATTGATAGAAAAAAATTGGTGTAAATGAGATTTTTACTGTTTAGGTTATCGTCAACTTTTTTATACCATGTTTAATCGCAGTGTTTAAAAATGTGTATTGCAGCGTATAGCTTCATATTATAGTTTCATATCTAGCATGCATATTTTAAACACTGCCATAAAACGTATAGCTTTAGGCATGAACATTAGTTACTATTTTTTTTGCATCAGACTAATTAATTGAAGTTTCTATCGACATATGAAAACAAGTATATAAAGCAACAACTAAGTTGGTAAAAAATGGCTTTTATCCTTTGTGAATCTTGAATACGCTAAAACTCAAATGGTGATATAAAATGGTAGTATGAAATATTAAGTGATATATAAATATATAAAGTGACTAAAATATAAAATGTTAAAAAATGTTAGTATTATAAGTTTATTGCATTACGCAAGCAAAACGATTACATTTAAGGCAATATATTATCATTTGTCAAGCACAAGTTTGTAATTTATTGAACACATTTTTGTAAAAAGATTTTGCAAATTAACCCTTATGCGTGTTACTTTAAATATACCCTTATTTGCAAGTTTTCCTGCAGTAGCAGGTACTCTTCTTGTGAGCAAATTAAATTTACTACTGCGACATAACCATTTTTAAAATTAAATTTTAAAAATGGTTATGTCGCAGTAGTAAATTTAATGTAAATTTAACCTGCACAAAAATTTTTGTGCAGGTTTTTAATAATAGTTATTTGTCTACCAGTGCCTTTAGTATAATACTCTTAAAAAATGTATGCAAACCAAATCATAAAAATAAGTCCCACTTTTAGAAATACCAATTTGACTAATAAATTTATTAGAATTAGTGTTTGCTACACAATATATGTAATGATTATAATAATACTTCACAAATTAGTTTTTGCCAGTATCATTGATGTGGATAAATGTGTCAATCTGTAATTACCTTGAATATACTGGTTCATGTATATGTATAGGTAGTATATACATGTATGTATATGTACATGTATATGTACATGTGTATGTACATGTATATGTACATGTATATGTACACGTGTATGTGCATGTATATGTACATGTATATGTATATATACATTTATATTTATATGTATATAACTACATGTATATGTATTTGCATATATACATGTATAGGTACATGTATATATGTATA
This sequence comes from Watersipora subatra, assembly GCF_963576615.1. Classification (NCBI taxonomy): domain Eukaryota; kingdom Metazoa; phylum Bryozoa; class Gymnolaemata; order Cheilostomatida; family Watersiporidae; genus Watersipora; species Watersipora subatra. Next base: position 66,688,747 of record NC_088709.1, read on the forward strand.
TATATATATATATATATATATATATATATATATATATATCACTATATGTATATGCTTATGTACATGTATATGTACTTGCATATGTACATGTATTTGCATATGTAAATGTATATGAATATTTATATGTATATAACTATATATATATAAATGTTGATTCTTGTACCATTATTTTATGATTTGCTTATTATTACTCCGAATTTTCTTCAACCCACTTTTTACTAGTTTCAGTTCCAGATTAGATGGAACCACTTTTGTAGTTTGTTTTAACTTTATTGTAGCAGATTTTAGAATGGCACCTACGCAATATATTCATCAGCCAATCAGCTCAGAGCTGCTTCTCTAAAGTTCATTAAGTTGAGTTATGTTGATCTCTGGACTTAAGAGCCTTAGTAGCTGATATAGTGTAATTGACAATTAGCAGAGGAACTTTATAACCTATACAATAATAATAATAATATTAATACTCAACTTTTAGGTAATGATCTGATCCCTGATCAAATCGACAACATCGAATATCTGAAGAATCATGGACTTATTGACGGCGGAGACAAAAGGAGTTCAGAATAGTTGAAGTTGTCTTCTTATGCTTCGAATAACATTCTCTATGAGCGAGCATTTGAAGTTCAGTATTTATGTTGTTGAATGTTCATTTCAACCTATAGAGAAAAATAATACAATGATCTTGAGAATTTTGCGTAAACTTTCTTCTTCTATGGAACCTTCTAAGGGCCAAGAACCTTCTGAGTGCTGAAGACCTGAAATCTCTTAGTATAACAATTATGAGTACAAAAAACAGACACAAATTTAGTACAATTATTCTGCAGGCTTTGAAAAAAAGAAGGAATCTGATTTTAGTCTGCTGGAATGACCCGGCATGGAATAATATGCCATAAATATGATATATCTAAAATGTGATAACTCCAAACTCTAAAACATTAGTACATCTATTAGACGGCACTACTCAGTACAGTGCTAAAATATCTTCAGCACCGAACTTTTTCTTTTGTCTATAGATTCCCTGCCATCTCAGTACCAACCACCTTTATTGACAGTTTCCATTTTATTTACCTCTTTGTTTTTTTCAATGTTTCTAAATTGAGTACAAAAACATACACAAGGTTAATAAAAGTTTTCTGAAAACTTTTAAAAGTGTAAACTGAGTTTTGTCTGTCGCAAATAAATGTAACATTACTAAATTCTAAAACAAACATATCTGTTACAAAAATGCTACTCGGTATATTAGTAAAATATCTTTAGTGCTGATGAGTTTTCTGAGTTTGTAAAGCTCTTACTATCTGGGTACCAAAAACCTTCATTGAGAGCTTTTGTAATTTGTTATTTTGTTTTTTCTGTATAACATTTCGCAATTTCCAATTTTACCAGTGCTTATTCAGATCAACCTTTTCAGATGTCTAGTTGCAGCATGGATACTGTGCAATTAACTTAATTCTCATATATATCTAAAAATACAAATCTCTTAGCACATAAATTAGATTATTGATTATATTAATAAATATTGATAATAAATTGAAATAAAAAATATTAATTATGCGGAAAGTGATGAATTTTAAAGCTTGAAATATAAGCTCACTCAGATTTTTTACTTTTGAATATCGTTTTCATTTTCACCTACTTTTTGGGTTCAGCTCCAAATGTCATAGAAGCTGTCTTTATCGTATCGGACTGTTTCGTTTAGGTTTTTGTGGTGCATATTCTTGCTCTGTTCAAGTTTCTACAGCCCAGTTTTGTTAACTAGAATGTGTTTGATTTGGATTACTCTGGTGTGTCCACACAGAATGGGACTTTTTGGCTTAAACGTTCTGGCGTATAACTTTGGAGATTGATTATTTCTGGCGCACTACTTTGGCAAAGCTTACAAGTTCAAAAATTATCCATCTTTTATTATGACTTATTGCTCCACAAGTTCTATGTAACAGTGTAAGAAAACAAATTTGTTCGTATTAGCTGCATTTATGTATTTGACAGATGTAGTTCACGAGATCCCTCAACTAAATTTTCAGCGAGGTTATCCTAAAAATTTATGTAAAGGGAGAATCAACACTAAAGATGGTTAAGTGATTAGCAAGAAAAGGCAGCATAGCGAGCTGGAACTTTTTTGAATAATTCTTCACTAGTTTTGCGTCGGTTAATTTTGCAAAATCGTCGTAACAACAATTTTGTCATTTTTTTGGCCAGCCAAATAACTGTCAAAACCAAAATAATAAATTAATACATTGAAGCCTTTGTGACTGATAAAGGTGTTGCCTAATTAAACACACACAAAAAACCACAAAGATAATCCTAATTGCAAGAACTGCAAATCACAATGTGTTTTTTTTACACATGGAAATTCAATTTGATTATAAAAAAGAAAACAGATAACTATATACTTATTAGCTTCTTTAAAAATCACTTTACTAATATCTATTATATTTCAGATATTTTAAATCTTCATTAGGAATTTTTCCAAATATTTACTTGCCAGCAATAAAGGTGTGAAAGCTGCAGTGTGCACTCATATGATAAAACGTCGTGTTCAATGCAGGCCCCGGCAAGTTGCCAGCACACCCACATCATCACATTACATGTTGAGCATGATTACTTGTACTATAATATTTCACTACAAATATATATAAGCATAAGTATATTATTTGGTGTAAAAAACAGAGCTAAAAAGTATGGCGCCTAAAAGTTCTGTGTCAGAAAGTCATAGACTTTTGAAGCTCTAGAAATATCTACACTAGCGTGACTACTCTCACTTTTGGCCTATAGTTTTGCAGTGTTTACTATTCAAGTCAGCAATGTAACTGAGTATTGATTGTTTTGTTAAAGTAGTGAAGTCTAGTCAGTTTCTACCAGAAACATAAAATAAAACTCTAAAGGTTGGTTCACAATATATCGCCGTATATCACCATTGATGCCACAACGCTCCGATGATCATCGATGATCACGGTGTTCACATTATAACAAACCTATCCCGTTTGCATCAGAAAATAGTTTGCGGCGTAGTGTTCCCATTTCTTTCTTTAAATTTTCAAAAAGAAACTTCTTCGTTTTTGCGTGCTAGTATTAAATACTAGTCTCGCAATGAATGTCATAAACAGTTTTGAATAAATCAAGCTATCCGCGACCTCAAATTGCTCATCCCCGAAATGGTTCGCATTTAAAAGCCAGTCGTCGATACTCAAAAAAATATCAGGTAAGTTTGACAGCTGCAAACTTTCCTGAGGTGTCGGCGTTGCTTCGTCAATGCTATTGGTTCACGGTTTACATAATCTGTGATGAACGTCGAAAGGAAAGCGCTGACAAACAGCGATATAGTGTGAACCAGACTTAAGGTTCTTTACTGTACGACCTACTATCAGCTGCTCTGCGGTGTCTGCGCTTGATGCGTTTTACAAATGTTAGTATTTTATAGATAGTTCTTCCATCGCTTCTGCTCTGTCAAAGTTGGCACCTATGTTTCCTGCAAACAGAACAAGAAGGAAACTGTTAGTTTATCAGCCTACACCAGTCAGTATCTGACTGCACCAGAAGCTTTCAGAAAATTAGTTCAAGGTTTCATGTCAAGGTTTGATGAATACAAAACTATTTATGGTTTTAATTTATGCTATTTGAAACACAAAGCTATCATGCCAATCATCTAACTGCCATGTCAAGTATAGATCTCTCATAGCAAGCATAGAGTTATCACATAAAGCATGAAGTTTTTATTTGAAGCATTTAAAAACAAAGTCAAAGATAAAGTTGTCATGCTAACTACAGAGCTGCCATGTTAAGCATACCGCTGTCAAGCATAGAGTTACTATTTAAGACAGAGTGATCATATCAAGCCTAGAATTGTCTTTTAAGCTATAAACCGCATTTAAAAACACAAAGTTGTTGTGTCCATGATAGAACTCAAATCGCAACCACATAGCTGACATATTAAGCGCAGAGCTGCCAAAGTTGGAGTAGAGTTGGCTTAGAGTTATGTCAAGCACAAGTTTACCATGCTAAAAACTAAAGTTGTCATCTCAAACATAGTTGTTATTTCAATCTTCGAGGTATCTTCCATCATCGCATGTAACTGTTATTCCATAGGTAAAGCACTTGCCTCAAACGATAAGATTTTATATAGAGATAAAACAGCCATTTTGTACAGATCTAGTCTCTCTACATGAGTTACAATCTGAAGGATGCACAGGCATCTCAGGCAAAATCTGTTAATTTGAACGCTAGTCTATATACATATATTTCTCAAAGTATGTCGTCCGTATGTTGTATGTCTGTCTGCATTCCGGCTATAGCTATTATTAGAATAACTGCAGCTGGACAACAATGCTGACGCAATGTCACGGAGTACCGTCATTAGAAGTCTAGCAGCTTACTGCAATTTTTTATTGACAATGTGCCAGGCTAATAGCTTGAAAGTTACAGTTGTTTGACAAAGTTTTAAAATCTTTACAGTTGTTTTCATTTTTCTCTTAATTTATTTAAACTACACAAAACACTTCTCTCATGATATGTAGTTTGAAAGTTAGAATGGTAAATGTTGTTTTATATTAAATACAAATCAATTTTCTGTCCGAACTTTTTTATTACACGGGCAATGCCGGGTAGCACAGCTAGTGCTGTTATAAATGCAAAATAATTTATACAGTTTTAAACTCATTAGACAAGGCCTTACTTCCGGGTGGAGCTAACAAGAATATTCTAACAGAAAACAATCGTTTGAGTGTTGTAGATCTTTGCAGTTTTGGACCCATTGTCAGACTCTCATCTGCTCCACCTATTAGTTTCGCGCTCACCTTTTTATATCAATATCTTCTTCGCATGAAAAATGCAAAACCAGCATATGAACTAAATATATTATCTTGGATCACAGCGTTTCTGCAATGTTTTCAATTACTCCTGCACACTGTATATTCCAAATTACTTTTCTTCGTTGGTTTCTTCTTCATCTACATGACCATCATGCATATCATAGAGTTAGCTTGCTCTGTTGTGCGGTTACAAAAATTTTCAATTTAACCATATAGCCCCTACTGCAAATTACTCCCTGCAATCTACTGCACATTCACTTTAATGGCGCGTTACCTGAAACCCAGCAAATGATGAATACTGCAAATGTGTGTTCTTCAAAACTTAAAAACACATGTATACTGAAACTGCACACTAGTATAAAGTTGATACTGTGGATCAACTGACATTGCTAGTTTTTCAAGTATCTATACAGCAGTATAAAAATTTTTTAGATGCTCTGTTTAAACTATATTCTCATTAACATTATATATAAAAACCATAACAGATTTTCTTTCAAGCATATACAACCTGCTAACTGTAACCAATCTGTTTGCCCTCTTGTACTCAAGTTTGAACAACAGTCACATTTTGCATGTCTTATGGTTGCATCAAATTCAACACAGTACACTCTTGATTCTGTGATGATTTTTCCTACTGCGATGAAGTAGGAAATTTAGCACTGCGAAATGCACACTAGCAACGCTCTACCGCACCCAACATTGTACATTGTGAAGTAGGCAATACCGCCGCTGCACCAATACTGCTTACTGTGCATTAGCAAAAGTACACAATGTAGTTATCATAGACCTATTAACTATACAGTTAACTGTATAGTTAATAGTATAACTGTATAGTTAATAGGTCTATGGTAATTATACTAGATACTGCATGGCTATGACATGTTTTTTACTGCACTACCTGCTTCCAATTGAACTATATAGACACTCAGGCAAAAATTTATTTCAATTGGAAAGCAATTTACATTTGTGCATCAGCAAGCACTTATCAATGCGCAGTTATGATTTTCTCGTAATGGTCACAACTCTGCCTAGATATGATAATATGATAATAATTAGTAAGACAAATAATTGATCACACCCCTTGCCTCATGACTACTAAAGATAAGCTTTTAGTTTACAAGTAGATCAAAGTTACAAGTGGATCAAACCAAACACTCAAAGGTCAAAACATACCTAGCATTCCTTGCGACGACGTTTTTTGACTACAAAAACTTTATTTTTTATTAAATCGTAGTGAGCACTCACTATTTTCAATTGGCTAGTAAGCACTATTTTATGAAGAACACCGTTAATAACAAAGGATTGTTTTGTTGAAGTGGAACATAAGGGTTTACATTAAAGACAAACTGGTGAAGCATGACTGACTTACCTTTAGTAACACACTGTTAGCCTAAAACAAATGGTTTTCCAACCACCACAGAGATTATGCATTACATAAAGTTTCTAGTGCTTTTCCTTGAAAGAAAATCATGGTGTATTTAAGCTATTGTTTTGCTTAAATTGTTCAAAAGAGTCATATATTCACGGAAAGATAAAAGGACATAATAGTTTTTGCGGTTACTAACTAGTTTCACAAATACTACTTTGTTTGTTGAGTATGCGAATTTATTGCTCTGCATTTGTCAAAAAAGAGCTGATTTCAATTCAAAGACAACAATTTTTTATTTACTGAGATGTTAGTGACAAAAAAAACATTTTCCTCATAGACTTTTTAGAGATAAGGTTTAGATTCTTTCATGCTGACTAAAATGGTCTTACGAGGATTATAATAACTTAATATTTGTTTAAATACATGAAACATATGTAATAAAAACTTCTTGGACTGTAGGATAGACAGTGTGATATTGCTCCTAATGCTTTTGTTAGAGTTTATCTATAAAGATAATGACGCAAGAGCTATTGCAACAGTTGTCCTGTTGATCTGCGAATCAGATAAAACTTAGGCTTGCGCTTTTCTCAAACAGCCATGTTGTTGTTTAACCTTTAGCTAGTAAACCATGCTTAGTGTCCGTGGTTAGGAGCTGGTAGAAGAATATGAACCCTAGTTTTATAAATTTGCCAGAGTTCAAAAATGTTTACAAAATATAATATGGTATATAATACAATACAAAATATAATATTGTGTCTGCGATAATATAACCAGGCAAATAAAATGAACAGTAATAGCAAAAGTCAGCCATTGTATATTAAATATATTAAACTCTCAACAATAGTATCTATTGGCCTGAGTGCTTTATGTGTATTGTTGTATCTTAAATTGCGTCTCAACTTTTTAAATATTAAATCTGTCTATACCATACTGTCACTCCTTTTCCGGCAACTTGGCCAGCACAGCATTCTCTACTAGTGATATTTCTAACTTCGATGTTCAGCTGTCCTTATTGTGGGTTCAACACCCTTTGGAGACATGACACGGACGCCACCCATTTAAGTTGTAGCGAGCCAAGGTTACCGCCTCACCAAGTCAATAACTGGACATGGTACTTATAGTGAGAGAATAAGTTTGTTAATATATAACCAAGAACTAGGATACCTTACAAAAAGTTGTGACTTAACGCACTTAAAGCAAATACATCGTTACGCCATGTGGTATGAAGTATTGAATGTTTTGTATGGCAACACCAACAGAGTCCAAACCTTGCGGCACCCAGCACGCACTAATCTAGTAAACCATACCCAGCATATTTGTATTTATCTTTCCAGAGATTGCTTTCTATTCTGTGACACCAACATGGTATACATACCCACCATCATGTTTTAGTTTATGAACTTTCTGTTAGTACAACCTTCAATTCACTATCCTGACTCCTACGCGACACTATTAGATTATCAACTTTAAAAACACTTTTGTTCAACTGACGCAATAATTATTGATTTCTGTCATCTCATTCTGTTTTTTTGGCAGGTAACAAAAAACATAATTTTGTTGATGTTTGGAAATGCTAATGAAAGGTTATACATACACATGCAAACCAGAATGCAAAATGTTGTGAAGGTAACTTACAATTAGCCAAAACAAATGTTTCCCAAAAATAGATTAATGTAAAAGCAAAACAGCAAAAATGAAATGAAAATGGTTTGATTTAGACTTTCAGTGACACCAACTTGTGGCGCTGTTACTAGATAACTAGCTTCACACAGGTCACCTGTCAACAGAAGGTCTGATACAACTATACAGAAGTTTAAGGATGTAATGGAACAGTGCTGATCAACTTATATTTCAAACATATTGCTATAGCTGTATTAGACTAAACACAGTATTAAACTAAGAAAGCTGGTAGCTGCCAGTTATTAGCCAAATGGCTTAATTTTTGGCTGAACTGGTCAATCATCATGCAAAATGAGCTCATCAGCCAATTAAATTAAAGACAAATTCCTTAACAATAATTTGTCTCAATTTGAAAGAAACTGCCTAATCAATGACAAAGTAGCATATCTTCGGAAAGATTTGCAGTCTTTAAAAATTTTATGTTTACCAGATGGTAAACAATCTGAAAACAAAATTTGAAAAACTTGGTTTTTAATATCGGAATAAAACATCAGAGTGGCATCACTATGATAACTATAAGGCCTGATCGTAGGCTAAAACATCCTTTGAAATGTAATAAACAAACGCAGATGTAATACAACAAATAATTGAATAATACAAAACTGCAGTACTAAAAGGCCAGCAAAAAGTACAAATACAAAGATGGCCGATGAAGAATCATAGAAAACTATCAGAGAGCAGACGTTGATATAGAAGTCAGTGCTTAAGGAGGGAAGCTGTTCCCATTAGCAGGAGCTTAGCAACACTCCAACTAATCATAAAATATTTATTGTATACAACAACATAGTGTTACACTTCCACAAGTCTACAAGCTCTGTCATTTGCAGATTTTGGATCCACAAAGTCTACAAGCTTTGACATTTGCAGATTTGGGATGCTGATCACAACCACAATACAAATCAGAATTACCTGCTACTAGTGTTCAAGTATGAGCCATGCGATTGGCTAAGAATTTATAGTCGCCGCCTCTAACACTAATCATCCTAAGATCTATATACTGTAATGAAAATCATAAAAATCAAATATAAAAAATTGATGGCAACAAAAATTTAAAAAGTATTTCAATAGACTCGCTAGCCCTTGAAGGTCACTAGATGGCTGATACATTGTGCGTGGTAAACAACTCAATGACCTCTACCATAGAATCTTTGACAGACTCGTAAAGTTTAAGAGAGCTCGTGTCGGCATCTGACTTCCAGGAGCTGATGAAGAAAACCATTCTGAAATAAGAGGTGACATGAACTTAGCCTTGTTTCCTAGTGCTTTGTAATGAGGGACGATCTAAACCTAGCCTTGTTTTCTGCCAACGAATAATACTAAAACTTTTCTTAAAGTTGTTATTGCAGAATTCTGTGCACAAATGACTGTTTATCATCGACTCATGACGGAGGTGAAAATTAAAAACCTGCAGTTGACAGTAATCTTACCCATGCTAGATTTATAGTTAAAACAGACAAGCTGCTGACAACGCATGTTTATATAAAATGCTGATCTATGTTTTTTTCTAGCTATTACAAAGTTCTTGCTGACCTCATTCCTTGAGACCAAAATCAAAAATTTGTGTTGCCAAGACGATACTTCAATAAGGAAAACTAAAAATCCAGCAAGAACGATTTGACCTTCACAAAACTGAGGCCAATTCTCATTGGTCAATCTACTTTTCAGCCTGATGCATCTTGAAATAGGGTTTATGTGTAGCCAAAAAATACCCACACTAAATGTCAACTATACATTTCATCAGAATGTGTAGAAACTCTTAAGTTATCCAAAAAATGGTCTAAACTTCGTTGCTTCATCTGAAAGTGTCCAAACAGGATCTTTAACAGATTAGCAGGGAAATCATTCTAATAGAATTTACTGAAGTGCTCAGTTAGTAATATAATGAAATATTCCTCAACAGACCTCTCGAGTCCCATGCGGTAGAAGAAACCGTATCCTTGTGGGCACATTGGAACTACTCCTCCATGAACTGAGGTAAAGCCTATAAAACTGGTAGACAGCTTGAAGTTGCCGTTACCCCCGCTGTAATAACAACAAGATGGATGAATTGAGTGAGACAAAACAGGAAGTTGAGATCAACTCATATGTACCATAAAACCTGTATTTAAATGCCACCTTTATTTGAATGCAACCTTTATTTGAACACCACTATGGGAGAAGGGTTAAAAAATAGAGTGTCACCCTTTAATTAAATGCCACTTCTATTTGAGCGCCACTTCTATTTGAATGCTGACTCTATTTGAACGCTGCCTTTATTTGAGCGCCACTTCTATTTGAATGCTGACTCTATTTGAACGCTGCCTTTATTTGAGCGCCACTATTTGACATACTCAATTTTTATGAATCCATATTAGCAAGTCGAATCCATAATAGTGATAAGTCGAAGTGTCCACAAAACCGTACTAATAATGACTTGATTACACGAATAACAATTAATTCGTTTGTTGTTTCTGTTCGTATCTAAGTCCATTTTCCAACTCCAAGTCTTTACAGTTTTTTCGTTAAAACTTTGAATGTAACACAATAGAATTAGTAATTATATCGGGCTAATAACAGTTCATTGTTTAACGCGGTCTTGATACTTCGATGTATGCACAAAAAGTTTTGGGCATTTACGATGGAATCTGTGCTACTACATATTTTGAGACGAAAATTTTGAGGCTGTTTTGATTACACATGGTTACTCTTTATTTGCTTGAAAAGTGTAAATTGCATCGCGTAAAAGTTTTGCTCCGCTAAAAAATGGTTTAGAAGCTAATATCAACTAGCTCAGCTGTGCAAAAAAGTTGTTGAAGTCAGAAGACACTGAAAGGTAGTAAACAGCCAGAAGAATATGAAATTTTTTCAAACAAAAACAGCAATAAGAATACAACTGGTCAAGGAAACGATGCTAATATTTTTGGTTTAAAAATGTTAATTTTGGGTTCTGAATGTATTATTAACATGGTTTGTTTATGTTACTTGTTCTTGAATATATATTTGTAGCATTTGATAGATTATTATTATAAGATCATCGTAGGTTAATTGAAAGGATTAGATATCAACTGGTAGAAATATGTATCAGCTTTCCCATGCATATTTATTTAGAGATCTTAGACAAGTTAGAAGTTAGCAAATTTCTTACATCCAAAAGGGTTAATGTCGCACTGCCCGAAAGAGAGTGCAAAATATAAGCGACATTAGTTTCGCCCGTGAAAGGGTTAAATTCATCTTCTGAAAATCTGATGAGCCTTTTAAAAAATACAACGCCACCCTTTATTTGACCCCCACCTCTAATAAAGCGTCAATATAGGAGAAGGATTGAAAAATAAAGCGCCATGGCATTCAAATAGAGATTTTACGATAATAGAAAGATGAAGATGACTTTGTATCAAGGATATTAACTCTTCGTATGATCGGCGCAGTCCGACTGGGCACAATGTTGGTGTATGTTTGTTGTAGGGCAGCGAGGTGTGGCTCTTGTAGGCTTCGTACAAAGCGTTTCTGATTAGTGAGTAGTTAATTAACCTATTGTATCTGTATTTGAATAAATGGAAACAATCATATGCCTGCATTGAGCAAATAGAAAACATGTTTACAGTCCATCCTGAGCTTAATACTCTGCAAAATCTTTGTATTTTTTACTGTGATTTTTTTCTTCGCAATGACCGGTATCTGACACATTACAGCTACGAAGATTTACAGATTGTACATCAAAGGACTTGTAATAACTATTTATTAAACAAAGGTACTACAGAGAGTGATTTTTTTCTTGTTAGCAGTAATAATAATGCCATAAGCTATAATAATATTGATAATTTGTCCTACTCGGAACACGCTAAACTTGTTACTCGCGGTTACTCAGCGAAAAGTATTAGAAAGTGTCAAAGCTCGTTTTGCAACACCTTTGAAGTTTCAAGGGCATCAAGCAATGCAAAATTTTATGCTGATTGATTTGGCTTCAATACACATGTATTTTTCATAGACCACGTGGTTCAAAAGTTATGACAAATTATTTGTGCCATTGTAAAAAATTAGGCACAACTAAATAGTTAATTGTCCAGAAAAAAAATTAACTTCATAGCGATAGAGTTAAAATATGATTATCTGATGCTACTTCTAAATATCTTTTACATTTCAATAGTTCTACAAACGCTTATGCCGACATGGGCTGTTGAACACAGGCTAAAAATTTAAAAATGATACTCGTATGCATGAAGTATATTTGTTGCACTTCAGCGTATCATCTGTCTCGTAGATTATGAAAAAACCTGCTGCATTTTGGAGTTTGGCTTTTAGCTGGAGTTTATTTTGCAACAAAACATGCATGTTCAAAATACCAAGCTTAATCATTTTTGTGTTGCGTGTAATTTCTCTCGACAAACCTAAAATTAAATTTTTGGGTCAATGTTCATAACATAATGGGTCAATATTCATTCTCTTGCTAGTTCGCAGAATCGCTAGTTCTTGATAAATAGAACCATTTCTGTAATCATATCAATCTGGCAAAATCATGCGAATCCTCCACTTTTTAATTTTAAATTTGAGACGATCTAAGTCAACACACGCCGGCGATAAATCTTAATAAATGTCGCAAAACCCCTTTTAGTTCATATATGCTCTGCTAGCACACCATTCTACTATCATTTATTTAAATAGAAATGAATGAATTTTTTGTAAAAGTTTTGCTACACGCAATCGATGTCAAACATGGAAACCTTACATTCTTCTTGAAACAACGCAGATCATCAAAGAAGTATCGTAAAGTTTGTGATGCATGTTTTCTCTCATATAAAATAATCTTTTATCAGCTTTTAATAAGAAAAATGAAATTTTGATGTTTATGTTGGTCATTAGACCAAAACTAAAATTATTGTCAAAAATGGAGAAACAGTAGGAATGTTATCTACTTGTATAGAGGGAATGTCTGGTAATTTTGAAGACAATTTTCTTAAATTTTCAATCAGCATGACAAGAGATGATGCCCTTTATCAAACCCTTTTTCCTATAAATCAAACTTAGCTACAATGCTTGCAATCAGAATGCAGTTTTTTTAAACCATTTGACAAGCAATTTATAATAAGTTCTAATCACTTTTTAGATAGTTAACTGAAATAAGAATCAATTTTATGTTGTAGCCATTTTGTATTGAAGCCATTCTGTGGCTTCCACTTTGTATGGAAGCCATTTTGTGTTAAAGCCATTTTGTGTTGAAGATCTTTTGTGTTCAAGTGATTGTATGTTAAAACCATTTCTCTTGCACTGAATGGACTCTATTTGTCCAGAATTAACCAAAAGTGGTACAAATTTCAGAAAACAAAGCCGGTTTAACATAACGTTACTATTGAGATATGTGGAGGTTATCTGCTCCAAATAGCCCCTAATAAACAAGCTCCTATGGGTGCTCAGCCAAAAGAGGAAGACAGACGACTCTAAGGAAAGTGTAAGCACTTGCAGCTGTAAAAATGAAATGTTCCTTTGAGGAATTCTTCAGCTTAAACTGACCTTTTCACATAGGCTGGATCTTCAAATATTTCAGGAGATTTCATACCATTTTCTAAGGCTAAAATTTTTAGTCCAAGAAGATGTCTGTCTACTCCCTGACCATCCATGCATTCCTTCATCATCAAATGGTGCTTGTTCATAGCTTGCTTGAAAAGTTGTATCTTGTGCGTAGCCTGGTACAGAGATGAACATAACTACAGTGCATCATGGGAAATTAGCATAGACTGCATAGCGTGACTGAATGAAACAACGTCATCTATATATTAATACTAGTAGAATCACTGGCGTTGCTCGGGTATTAACAATCAGCTTATAAACCATAGGCCTATTAACTAATAGGACTATTAACTAATAGGACTATTAACTAATAGGACTATTAACCTATAGTTAATAGACCTATTAGTGAATAAGTATAGGTAATAGGTCCACGTTATAAACAATGAGAGTTAATGTAGTTGTCTGCCACTTGCCATTAGCCTGGCACATTGCCAATAGATAATTTGTTAAGCTTACTAATAAGAGCTAACTACTTGCTCTCACAGTTGAGTAAGCATAAAATTACGCTGCTGCTCTCTGCGATGTTGCGCCGTAACCGAGAGCACCGACATAACAACGTGTGGCTTAATTGGTAAGCAATTGGAATGGCCAACGGGAGGGCTCAACATCAAATCGTCTGCGGTACGGATTCTTCATTGCTTTTTTAAGCTAGCTTTTAGATTTTGGCTTTTAGATTTTAATAGCTATAGCTGGACATACACATACACAAACTTAGAGAAATATATACATGTATTGTATATAGATGTTAGCTTGTGTTTGCTCGCTGTGTGTCACGCTCTTCAGTTACGAGTTGAGCTAAAGGATTTTAATAAGTGAGAATTTAAACTCCCAACATTCAGCTTGGCAGACTGACACTCTACCACTTTCTGGTACTTAGGAATAGTTGTGCACATACTTATTCTCTCTGCTTTATTGGCACACATGACAATTTCTCACGACACAACAGTCAACCAGGGTACTAGTAAAAAATTATTATGACATAGATGAAGTGTTTAAAAATATGATTCATAAGAAGATAATTAGTAAAAAAAAGTAAACGCTTATGGCAAAAGAGTGCAACGCCAAATGAACATAAGGAAGTAATTTTGTTCTACACTGAAACAGAAAGTGATTTAAAATCTAGGAAATGCTTAAACAAAAGTAAAACATTGATTTGATTGGTGAACATGATGGGTTTTCTTGCAAAAGGGTCAGAGTAAATATAAAATAAAACGCGTCTGTTCGTCCGCGTGTCTGTTGGAAGCCATGGCGGAAGTATAGGATTCCAGCTCAGAAATTTCTGCATAGCAGCCCGGCACACTGCCATCTGCACCGATCAATATTATAGAATAGATGTACGAATAGCTATTACATCTGACAACCTATGACATGTAATCCTATCATTTCCATTACATTAATCCGAGAAACCGCATCTAATCTGATTTGGGTCGATGCTACCCATTATTTGATGGGATATTCTGATTATTGGAAAGACTTTGAATCTATTGGTACACAATTTATGTTTGTTTACTAAAAACAAAGAACAACAAATCATAAATGAGGTTGAGAGATTTGTTCAAGGAACAAAGAGGATCTAGTTTACTTTGCACACCACAGCAAATATTTGTGCAAAATCGTTACCAAGGCAAGCCTTTAACTTACAGATGCTAGAGGATCTAGCATAGCCTTAGAGAACATGAGTGCTTCATTTGTACAAGAGCGAACAGTTTCCGTACGACCCTGATAAAATCTGCGAGTGGTTGCAGTTTCGTAAGTAGGCGCTGGTCTAAAAAACAAGAAGTCTCCTGGGAAAGAATGACCCATCACATTTCTAAATCTGACCAAGTTACAAGCTCTACAGACGTGTATATCATTTATGCAGTGCATTGCTTACTAAACTATATGCATGCTTATGATGAACTTGATAATGAGTGTTATAGAAACAAGCTCTCCACTTATGGAAGCATCTTTATATGCTTCAATCTATATAAACAGCTTAGTTTTGTTAGAAGCAGTTCATAGCTTGAACTTGATCTGCGCACACCTTTCATAAGTGGAGTTCTTTAGAGAAATGGAGTACTTATACACACAACTAAACTACATCTTCATTGTCACTACGTCTACCAAGCACAAACATGTACAAAGACATCACACCTACGAACTAAAAGCAACCCTGAACAACAATAAGAAAATGAAAAAAAGCTCAATGGTATTTCGATGATTCGGGCATATTTGCAACTGGAATAAGGGGCGAATAACCTCAAAAGTAGTCACACAAATACGAATCACCAATCCGGCCTTTGATTTCTTGGTCAGCATTGTTTGATAGCAATAAAAATTACTTACTTGCCATGCAGCTTGTAGTATCCATACTGCAAGCAGACTTGTACAAATGTATCCGGGTGTAGCCTGTGCTTCTTCAACAGATCCTTTCCAAACCCTCCAAATGATGGGTTAATTATCTCTACATTTCTAACCTGCAAAGAAGACAGGCTAGCTTAAATGGGTTGGCTTAGATATTTGACCTCTATCTCAAGTAATTAGACAGAGATTAACAAGTGTGGACCTAAATTCAGGATGCAATGAGGTGTCTATGATTTGGTAAGCTTTGATGAGTTATACCTACTAGAACCCTGGCAGTCTGGTGATGATCAGGTGTAATATCTATACATACAATTATTCCGTAATGCCAATGGGTGATCGATTGGCGTAAATGATAACACGCTGAGCTGCTATGATGGAAGTCGCAAGTTCGCTTTCCATACAACTCCATCGTTCTTCCCAACAGATGGATGGACACTTCTCTTACTATAGTAAGGATTTAAATAGCTATAAGCAGGCTTTACTGTCGACCTTGATCAAGCATTGAAATTCTACAGTCAGCCGCAAAATTAGATTTAAATGCTGGCGCCTTATTAAGTTGAGTGATTTTCCTTCTATTATTCAATGTATGAACTAACACACAGAATATTAATGGTTCTCTGCTGGGTCCTCATTTCTCTTAATCTTTTACAAGTAACTAGCACCGGGACATTCTAGTCTGATGCCTGATATCGTCAGGTGTAATAACAATACATAAAATTAATTTCTAATGTTGTAACGCAGTCAATTAGCGCGGTTGGTAGAACGTCAAGCTACTCAACTGAATGTTGTGAGTTCAAATCTCGTATGAAGCCATCATTTTCAAACCTCCCAACATGGATTCAGATGGACGGGACAGATAGACGGACGGACAGATAGACGGGCGGACAGATAGACGGGCGGACAGATAGACGGACGGACAGATAGACAGATATGGTTCTCATTATATGTAGTGAAGAAGGGAAGATGATTTATAATTAGTTGAAATAGCAATCAGTGCAAAATCACAGCTTTCTTACTTTGCTACCAAATTTACAATTTGCTAATTTTACAATCTTAAGGTTTAACCATTCTATTTTTTAATTTTTTTTATACATTTATACTTCATTTCCATGTTTTTAATCTATTTTATGGCTTCATTTAAACCAAGCCAGTATTTATTACTGCATAATATTTACTATAATGAGAGCCCTGTCCGTTCAACGCCGAAGGTGGGGAAAAAACGACTGCATCATACGAGATTCAAACTCTCAACTTTTGGCATGGCAGACTGATGCTCTAACAACTGTGCAAATCAGTTGGCATCACAAAATAATTATCATTACGGAATAGTTATTACACCTGACGAACGATCCTTCACGACACACTAAACTTCCATCAGCTCTTCTTTAGTAAATGATCTACGTAACTACCGTACTACCGGAAATCAGAGTCAATTGCCCTTGTACAGTGATCAAAACACCAGTCAACTGCTGGAAACAGCTGGTCCACCCATGGTTACACAGTTACATATATGCCATGGCTGTTCAGCTAAGAAAGTCTGGTAGATAAGGAGAAAATGTAGAAAATAATTCATTGCAAACCGCCTTTTAACCCCAAGTACCCAGACTGTGAAAATTAGGTGGAATATTCAATTAAATTTACATCACTTTGTGCAAAAAAATTACATTTCATTAATCATTAATTACATACATATAATTACACTAGTTTATGCTACTACATTATAATGCTCTATTATGATGTTTCCAGCTCTACAATTCTGGTGTGCTTAACCAATTAATTCAAATTTGGAGAGAACTAAGTAAAAATGGCCCTAGATCACATGACTTGCGGTAAACCAATCAAAATCGTAATCATTGTGTACCGTAGCTAAAAGATTACTTTGTCTCGTCTGCAAAGAATTTTTCTACTTAAATCCACATTTATGGTAGGACAACTCTACACAACTGTTGTTGCATGTTTGTCCCACAGGGTACTGTGGGACAAACTCGGATAGCTTCCTATAAAGTCATTCGTGTAAACATACATGTAGGTTTATTGTACTTCGTTTTCTATCAACAGGGCAGGTAGATAATCCACTTATTGCCAATTTGTAATCTCTCGTTGTTAAAAGTGACAGAAGGAAAACCATTAATTTAAATCGTACCTAAAAAACCGAACAGTAATATCAAATACTGCAACTGATTAGGCTCTAACAAAAAAAGCAAACCAACTTACAGATTGGAGGAACTTTCGCTCAGTGGTCTGGATACAGTCTTTGACCCGTTCGTCAACCACAAATTCCAGCTCCGTGAATTCAGGAGCTTTAGAAAGGTCCTCCTCTGGTCCCTTTATCATTAGATAAAACCAAATGAATGAAACCGGGAAGCAAAGAAGCCACATTTGGTAGAACACATAAGCTTATTATAATAACAAAAACACAGTAACCAATATACAGAAAAGAGAGAGCATAGACCAAAAAGATACAAAGGTGTATGGGAAAAAAACTGAATCTTTTATTGGAAGACTACAATTCTCATTCACTTCATTATTACTCATTGTGAATTTAGTCGATAACCATAAATTATATATTATATTATAACCATAAATTATGTAGGAAATTTATTTCATTTTCTCTGGATTTCGAATATGTAAACAAAACAGTTGTAAGTCAACTGCATTTTGGCTCTGATGAATAATATTTAGTATAATAAGACCGGTGATCTTTCTAACGTCATTGCCTACATACATTCCAAAGACCTTGACATTCAATGACTCTGCAGTCGGTATAGAAGGAGAGGTTGAGTTCTGTCATCGCATCCATAGGAGCGTGCTGCAACAGAGAAGGTTTACAATTATGGAAGATGAGGTGGACTAAAGTTCAAGCAGTAGTATCAAGAGGTAAACCAGGTTGTCACAATGAAATAACTAGCTGGAGTGAAGACACAGGTCACGGCTGCCATAAGCTTGAAACTTTAGTATTGTAAAGGAAGTCTTGGAAATACATATATTATATATATATTATAAATATATATATATAATATATATATTATCAATATATATATATATATATATTATATGTACCAGCTGAATACCTGGCGTTGCCCAGTAATAAAAAAGTCTTTGCACAAAAGACATATTTTCATTTAACATATATACAACAGTTACCATTCTATCTTTTAAACTTCATATCATGAGAAAAGTGTTTGTGTGCAGTTCAAATAAATTAAGAGGAAAAATATACAATGAGTACGCGGAATAGTGTGTATAAAAAAGGTTTACTGTTGCAGCAGAAGCTCGTTGTTTTCCAAGTTTTGTTGATGGACGATACCGGTGCCTCTCAATACTGGTACAAATGTAAAAATGAGATATCAGACTGTCTTTTTCTGACACTTTGTCTGAACTGACCAAACGGAGAGAGATGTAGAGGCTCTTTCTACGAAGATAGTGCAATTGTCTAGTTACTGAGAGAGGATGTCGAGGCAACTCCTACTCCAGATAATACAATTGTCCACGCGAAAAGTATTTAGCTTTTACAGATTTACCGAAACCGGAAATAGAAGTGTAATGGCGCACTCCAAATTGAAACAACTCATTTGAAAACTACAATTTTAAAAAATAGGCAATGGAGAAAAAAAAACCTAAAAATTTTTCTAAAAAGAACCATAGTAAGAAATAATTTTAATTAATAACAAAAAGTAAAAATTTAGTGTGTGCAACCGCGATATGGATATAACTATATGTGAGAGCGTTAGCAATGATAGGAACACCTTAGCCTAGTAGTTATGTACACTTGGTTGTAGTCTTGAAATTTGAATGTCGCGAGCTAAAAACCACCTGCAAAGCGGATTTCTATATGCAAGATTTTAATCACTCTAACTGGACACAAGGATGAAAACAAAAGACGCACACAAAAAAACAAACACCGAGATTTTTATATACATACTGTACATATATGTACAGTACGTATATAAAATTTTCATGTTTTCACCAGTGGGTATTACATAATCACTATGGGTTTCTATATCCCACTATATGACATGTTCACCTTACGATGCCGACACTAAAACGAATTAATGTCATATGGCGGTGGTCCACTGTAGTCGGTTTCGGTACCGAAAGGATTAATAATACAAATAGTACTATTACAATAACCAATATAATTAATATATTGACTAGTAACATGTACGATGTCACTAGTAATTAGTACTCCGTAGCATTATACTGTACTATTGCTGTAAAGTACTTACATCACAGTTAGATGCTGTAGTGCCATTTTCAAACCAAATGGAGTTATAAGATTTGTCATACCAGACATTTCCTGGTTTTCCGAGAATTGCCCCCTCAGACATCTGTGGAATGCAGCGACAGAATAACAATGAAACATTTGGTGGCAGTAAACCACAGGCGATGTACGTGAATGATTAGCACTAAGCCTGGTGTTGCCCACAATTTCTTTCCTTTTCAATAAGATAGTCTGCAGAACCTGCGTGGATTGTTAACACAAATTGCTACACTGCGTTGACGACGACAATATATGAACACTTTCCTTATAGGGAAATTGTCCTTAATGTATTCATAGGAACATTCTTGAATTTCTAATCAGATCCATCATGGCGCATTTATAGGAGACATGATAGTTTTAAGATTGCCAAATGAGCCCAGCATTGCTTGCAGAAGGCCTGCTTTTTCACATGAAATAAGCTGTAATAAACATTAATAACGCATGAATTTCTGGCAATCCACTCTTATAACTGTTCCCTCACACAAGAATTTTCAATGTCAAGAAACACCGATCTTATTATAGTAGATTAGCCGAACGTCCGAATGATAATAAAATAACCAATAAATTTGAGTAGCGTAAGCTAGTAATTTATGGTCGTCAAAATTTTTACTATACAGTGGAAACTCGGTTCTTGAACATAATCCGTTCCAGAAGGTTGTTCGAAAACTGAGTTGTTCGAGATCTGAAACAATTACTCCCATTAGAATTAATGTATACAAATTTCAATCCGTTCCAAGCCAAGATAACCACTTCGGCAAAGCATTATTTTAACACTTTCACAACTTAGGGTAACTCGACTGGAGGAGGTGTCTCTCTAGCAAATCTCTTAGGTAGATGGACGTCGTCCCAGATGGTTCCTTTCTTTTTGTAAATAATTTATGAAGCGTAACTTGCTTCTCCCTTTGTTAACAAATGCTTCATGCTGTTTCCAGAGCTGTTCCGAACGTTTAATTTTAATGCGTATGCTCTGGTTTGGTCGAGAACTGAATTTATGTTAGAGATCTGAGACGAACAAATCTCAATTTTTTTGGTTGAAAACCGAATTGGTCAAGAACTGAAGCGTTCGAGAAGCGAGGTTCCACTGTAGTAGGAGTCATGTTTGAAGCCAGCTTAATAATCATTACGTTACGCATAACGATCTCTCACGCAATCATGATGTTCAAGGGTGCTAGTCAGAAAGTAACCAATAGTATTTTTTCCGAGTACTTCAAGCATGCATATTCTAACCAATGTAATTAGAAGGACCACAATTATTCCATTGTATAGCAATGCGGATGCTTGGCCTAGTAGATGGAATGTCTGCCTACTGAACTGGAGGTTTTGAGTTCAAATCCATTGCGAAGCGGATTTTTTTACCTAAAACTATCGCTATAAGTAGACACATGAACGACAAACACTGAGATCCATTTATACATGTAGATTATTCCGCAAAGCTGGAAGGCAGTCGATTACTTATACTTCTAAAACTATGACCGCCTTGTAATCTTGCCTGATATCTCCATGGTGAAGCAATGAAAAACTCCAACTCGTCAGATGCCAGTATAGCATCTGACACCAGCCAACTAGTAGGGCAGAGAGTGGTAGGTATCGACAGCAATCATCAGATACACAGCAATAATGAACTAGCATTTGCGATAAGGCATCTAGTATCAGGAGCAGAAGTAACAACATATAGCACCTGCCTGTCCATGGTTCATAGGTGTTTCATCTATGAGACAGTTAGTTATAATAGATGATTGAATTGCCTCCAGGTGCTCGGCATTCTTTTGTGACAAATCCAACAGGTGCTTTCTTATCTACAGCAGAGTGTGTTAGGTATCAATTGAGTAGTTTTGGCATTTTTAGATTTTCAAAGAGAAACAAAAAGATAAATTGAGATTCAATTACATAATGCCTAAGATTTGTGCAATAGAAAAGCAAATCTAGATGCGGAGCATGGCATGCGTCAGATAAAATTGCATAGTTTAGGTACCCTATACGGTAATTTATCATTTCTGCTAGAAGGTGGTTAAAGACAGCAAATATTTCTCACACGCAAAAGGATGCAATTTTACAGTGTGATTAACTGGTATCACTCACTCATAACAGCAGGCAGTAGGCGAGAATATTACTATGACAACGTCAGCAGATGAGACCAACACCAAAATATCAGGAACATGAAGAATAGATTGAAGTATTCATGAATATGATGACAGAATAATTTTGAATAAAAACACCTGAGCAGGTAAAAGGTGTTTTTGTCGAACTATTCTCAGAAAGCCGCCAATTAATATGTCCAATTTCTCTGACAGGCCTAAATGGTCCTATTTCAAATATTTTATAAGTTTTTTTTCTGTGCCAATGATAAGCTGTTGCTGATACAAAACAACATGATTAACAAAGTAGAATAACAATTATACCTGATACCATGTGATACGATCTCCGCCAGTAAGTGAACATATTCCAACACCAGGGCCTTTCCTTTCTGCGTCTGTTTTTATTAGCCTAAGTGTCTCATGAAATAGGGGTGGGGTGTACAACTCTCCTTTAGAATCAACTACATCTAACTTGTAGATTCTCTTATTGCACAAAACAATTATGTGAGTAGGTGTGGAACCCTCCGTGTCTAAAATTCAATGAAGCATACAGGCTATGAATGAAGCACACAGGCTATGAATGAGGCACACAGGCTATGAATGAGGCACGCAGGCTATGAATGAGGCACACAGGCTATAAATGAGGCGCACAAGCTATAAATGAGGCACAGGCTATATATGAGGCGCACAGGCTATAAATGAGGTGCCCAGGCTATAAATGAGGTGCACAGGCTATAAATTAGGCACACAGGCTATAAATTAGGCACACAGGTTATAAATAAGATCATGATAACATGGAACTAAAGACAATGAACTGGTAACTTGAAGCAGACTGAGTAACATAAAATCACAAGTGACCATCCTTATTTATTAATAGATTGAAGCCTGGCTCGGGATCATTCGAGGAGTTGTTTCCCCACCTGATCTTACGACTGAGTAAACTGGTCTGCGTAGTTTCACTTAATCTTTCTGTACTTCCAGTTTACGTATGATTACAAAATTTTAAGTAACTTTGAGCGTGATACAGTTTCAGTTTAATTCCGAAGGTATAGGTCAATTGGATTATTAGTTATTGAGATATCACTGAAATATTGAGGGAACTTCTAACTGACTGAGAAATGATAATTGTCTGCTAACAAAACATTAGTTTCTAATGACATGCTGATTGAAGTTCTTGGTGAAGAAAGATCCCAATTAATAAAAGCTAGAAAGTTTCTTCTCCTCAGCAACATGAGTTTCACACTAAAACTATTCCATTTTCTATTCATAACAAATATACACACTCTATCAGACTCAGTGTACTGCAATCATTGTTTTTCAATTATCTCTCATTTATTGCTTCTTTGAAAGAGCGCAAAAAGCTATTTACTCTATATGATTTACGCTTTTCCATTGTCTTCTGCTAACAGGTTCAAAATGATACTCAGTTAAAACGCAATTGTGCTATTTTACTGCAAGTGATTTCATAGTCGATTGAAAAATTACTAATACGGTCTAGGGTCATGGGACATGACTTGGGTATGCTAGTGTTAAATACCGAGGTTGATCAACTGGTTACAACCTTTAGGGTGGCCATTTTACTCCATGCTGAGAGAATGATAGCACTATTAACATTAGATTTCAAATGTTTGTAATAAACATTCTACAGCCTTTTTCATAGAGCGATGTTTCTATCGCATCGATGAATTAAATAAAACTATATTCTAGTATCCACTAGTAAGCTTAGCTGCCAAAATTTTCTTTTCCCTCAGTAGTGGTAAAACATGAGGCAACATGGTTTGTTTGTCTAAAACAAACACATGCAAAGTACAAGAATATACGAAAACTAAAATTCAATGTTTGATATTGAATATACCAACCAGTTTTAAAATAGCTACAAATCTCGTCCTCTTCAAGCCCGGGGACTCTGCAGCAGTTATAGAGGTATCGGAATTGGTGCATAGACCAGGGCTCCTTACCAGCTTTGCCCGAGTCCGAGACCAGCTTCTCTCTACGGAAAGTTATCCAAAATATATTCACAATCAGCTATTATGCGCTCGGGGAACATAAAAGCCAAGTGAAGTCGGACGGCTTATATACTACAGCTATGAACATCTACAACTCTGGGGACCACAGGCCATAAATGGTATCAATAAGTAGAAGAGAAGGTGAAATGTTATTACACGTAAATTTGGCTTTGGTGTATGTTGAACTTACACCATTGATATAAATTTTTACTATAATAAGAGTAATCAATGTACGTTCGTCTGTCTGTTCGAAGCAATGATCAGATAGTTAAAGGTTGACTTGCAACAAAATTCACATTACAGTTATTTGGTATCAAAAGGTTCACCATGTTTTACTCTGCTGTGTTGTATATAGGTTCAAAATATGTGGAAATGTGATTACAAGCTCTTCAAAGCTCAAAAACGAACAATTAAAAAAAGTGGCCGTAGGTTGGAATCCCTTATCTTGATGACGTACTCAACTTGACGTGGTTATTGATTTGACACATGACGACACCTTTATGAAAAAATTGCCTCACGGGGAGTTGAACTCTTGTACCCAAATTTACAGTCGGGCGCTCTAACCATTACACCACGTGGCCGCCTTAGCCCTTCATAAATTAACTCTTTCGCTTTACGAGCTGAATAGTACGACTTGAAGCGGTTTCGTATGGCCCAGAGCTGCGTGATGCGGTTTTAGTACGTCTCATATAAATCATTTCTGATTAGTCTGTAGTTACTAAGTTACCCTGTCGTATCTGTACTTGAACGAAAGGAAACAGTTGCCATACTTGTCGGACTATAAACCGCACCCCTATATAAGCCGCATCTGCTTTATTTTCCACAAAACGATAATAAAACAATACATACGCCGCACCCTTGTATAGGCCGCAGAACTCAGGACGGTGCTTTTTAACACGGCAGCAACTTCCCGGTTTAAAACAGAACAGTGCCTAACGGCCCTGTTTCGTATTAACCAATGCTTTTTAACCTAGTGCCTAACGGAGCAGTACTGTTAGGCATTTCTTTAGTTAGTGCGTTTCTTTCACTGCTAGAAACGCACTAACCGGAGATTCTGGTTAATGCGCCCTAGCGATGAAAGAAAAAGCCACAGAATAGCCGCACCCTTATATAAGACGCATGGCTCAAATCATCAGAAAAAAGTAGCGGCTAATAGCCCGAAAAGTACGGTATATGCATTGAGCCAATAAAAAATATGTTAACAACCTATCCTGAGCATAGTTTCGCTTTGGAAAACCTTTTATTTTCTATCGTAATTTATTGTTATGACCAGTAGTGCTAGACGAATTACAGCTATGAATTTTTTCCTAATTTCACACCTATGGACGTGGGGTGATTTTTATTGAACAACTACTATTTTTATTGAGCTATTATACTACTGAAAGTTATTATTTATATTGTATTGGTAATAATGATGCCGTTAACTGTAATAATATTGCGTATATATATATATATTGCGTATATATCGGTAATTTTCATGGCTTCAGCTTATGCAAAATTTTATGATTAAATTAGCATCTAAGTATTTTTACAGATTATGCTGTCCAAAAGTTATGACGACTTATACGTGCCCTTGTCAAATATTAGATTTTATCAGATATGTAATATTGTACCGGTAAATTAATTACATGTAATTTGGTAGCGAAAGAGTTAATTATGCATATACTGATCACTCATGACGAACTCTCATGGTGCACGGCTCTGCCGAGTACTAGTGCTAATAATATCAATACAAAACTGAAACATCAAGCTTCAATTTGATGTAATTTTTGTCTTTGTAGACCTACTCAGTCCAGAGACATAATAGTTTAAATGAGATTTTTCTTGGAACTCTCAGATTCAAGCGGAAGTGCGATTATGATGTCTATAGTTAAAATTCAGGAGAGAGACTGACAGAATAGAGACGCTGCTGCAAATGGAATGCAAGAGCCAATATCAATAATTAAAGAGACAGGCAACAACTAGTGACGCCATTTTGGCATGTACTTTTTTCTGACCATTTTACCCGAAATCAAGTTTTGTCGATTTTAATCTTGAAACATCCTGGCAGTCATATTACCTATAACAGTATTGATAAACCGTCGACTCAGACATGCTCAGGGTCTTTTTAAAAATGACCAAAATGTGTTTATACTCATTCTGCAATGAGTTTGCGGTATTTTTCATACAATCAGCTTATGTCAAATTTTATGATTAATTTGGCATCAAAGTATCTTTATAGACTGTGTGGGTCAACAGTGGTGACGATTTATATGAGCCCATGTCAAATAATAGGTTTTTCCGAATATGTAGGGCCTAATTATGTCCTAATAAAGAAATTAATTAGGCAGCGAAAGAGTTAATTATTCATATACTGGTTACTCATGACGATCTCTCATGGTGAACAAGACTGCCGAGTACTAGTGCTAATAATATAAATATAAAGCCATGACATCAAGCTTCA
Source organism: Watersipora subatra (assembly GCF_963576615.1). Classification (NCBI taxonomy): domain Eukaryota; kingdom Metazoa; phylum Bryozoa; class Gymnolaemata; order Cheilostomatida; family Watersiporidae; genus Watersipora; species Watersipora subatra. The sequence continues at coordinate 66,715,270 of NC_088709.1, forward strand.
ATTTGATGTGACTTTTGTCTTTGTAGACCCAGTCCAGAGATATAATAGTTTAAATGAGATTTTTCTTGGAACTCTCAGATGCAAGCGGAAATGCGATTATGATGTTTTTAGTTAAAATTCAGGAAAGAGACCGACAGAATAGAGACGCTGCTGCAAATGGAATGCAAGAGCCAATATCAATAATTAAAGAGACAGGCAACAACTAATGACGCCATTTTGGCATGTACTCTTTTCTGGACATTTTACCCGGAATCAAATTTTGTCAATTTTAATCTTGAAACATCCTGTCAGTCAGATCGCCTCAAACATCAAAAACAATCAAATTATAAAAAATAGCGATAATTTCCGATAAAATCTACTAATATTTTGTGTAAGTTTATCTTTAATATTACTAAACACAGTATATTATATTTATATATAGTATATTATATTTATATATATAGTATATTATATTTATATATATAGTATATTAGTGTTTTTTTCAAGTGCTTTTGCATCACTTGTGTCTCATTAGTCAATTCTGTTAGCAATGAGCTTACTTTCTTCATTTTTTAAAATAGCCAGTGATGCTACTAGAGCTACTATGGTAACATCAGCTGAATTCAAGTACTGCGTATTTGCAAACACCACTATAAAAGTTTAAAATACTTCAACAACTCGTGTAGCTTTTAAATCAGAATTTTCTTCCTTTTCAAAAAGCTCGCTCAGGTTAGCACATGATAACCACTACGTGTTAAAAAAGTCACTGAGATGAAGACGTTAAAAGGTGGACCAATTTAAAATGATGAAATATGCAAATTCCTGATTGAATCTGACATAATTGGGCAGGTTTTAAGAACAGCCACAGATGAGTGAGTAATTCTATTGGTCTACATACTCCAACACAGAAACTATTGAAAAACATGGATTTTATATAAAACATGAAAACAACGAGCAGCAGCCAATATTAGCGAATGCGGGTAAACCAACAGACACCACATACAAGTATGCTTAAAAGGTATGTACAAAAACAATTCTATCATTAGGAGAAGACAACTCTACCTTTTGATAAGCTGCCAGTGCTCCAGAAGCATGTATAAGGATATGGAGTTTCTTAGCAGCTGTGTCCCTGCCTGGGGTGGCCAGTAGTGGTTCGTGTATGGGGCCACCCCTACGACATTTACGTAAGGTGAGATAGGATTTCTTAGCTTAAGGTAGGCGTAGGACAACCACCAGCTTGCAAGCTAAAAATAAACATTATCATGACTATAAGGCACAAAGGATGACCTTATATCTCCAATTTGAAGATTGGGAACAACATTCAATGATTCCTGTCAATAGCAAAGAGTCATCAGTGACACCAGGAATTATTTGGTTGAAGTGAACGAATAAATAGTCTGCTACAAACTGCGATTGTCTGGCAGCAACCCAACCATTGTTCAGGATATCTCATGGAAACAACAGAGAACGGTTAAAAATAATTAACAAGGAAATTGAATGTTCAATTGAAGAAAATCATCTGCAGAGCCTTTAAACAAAGACAAATTAAAAACAATAATGATTTAGGCCCTTGGCACATTCACTCATCTCAGCTCATGAGAACATACGATCAATTGTTAAGTCTGTCCATCGGACAACGCTGTAAAAAGGACCTATAACTGATTGTTCAACTTTTCCCATGACAATAGGTTAAAACTTAAAACATAAAAATCTGTGTCTACAAGAATCGATAAAACTAAATAATAATAAGCGATAAGTCTCTTCACTTCTGAACTATAACAGCAGCAGGTAAACCCTAAATGGTGACCTCACAACAGATATCAACACATTTAAAAAGCTAAAGTTAGATAGACAAGATGGAAATTTTGCACATAAAAATACTTCTTCCTCGTCAAAACCACAACTTTTCTAGAGATACATTTTCGGGCAACTATTATTTGGTGTTGGTCTATCAGAAGAGAATGCTATAGAGAATGGGTTATACAGCACCAAGTTACTATTGTGTCAGGTTAGTAGCAAAGCTGATAGCTATGGTAGTCACTTTGGAACTGACCATATCATCATCAAGACTAAGACAGCTCAAAGTGAGAAAACATGTGGAAAAACCAACCCGGGTATTGAAAAGTGGAATACAGCTTAGATCAAGCATGATTCCATGAGGAACCAATTCTCTCTAAGTACAACGTCTTGTGAAGACATAAGCAATTTTGGTTTTCCCCCAGTTCCTATAAAACCATGACTTTGCTTGTCAGGTTTCAACAGTGGTTTGCCATCGCTTTCTGCTGGGTGTTTTTATTGAGGCACCATCTCTAGCTAGCTGGCTGACTATTGGCTCGCAAAGGAGCTCCTCCACCTTTTGTGAGGTTTATATTTAGTCCTGCAGGGTTCCTCCTCATTCCCGCAGGAAAACAGATGGGAGAGTTGGTTTATTCCCCGACGACCTGACCAGATTTGGCACAGGAGCAACTGTGATCGGGTGCTCTTCCTAACAACACCAATGGTCTTTGGATGACTCGAACTACTGACCTACTGATCATAAGTCAGCAACCTAATCACTGAACCTCAGCTGTTCCATAGAGAAATTACAAGAAAAAGTGAAAAAAATTGTGTGCTTTCTCTGGCTCGGTGGAGGACAATTTGCTGGCCTTCAACACTGTATGTTCAATTAAAAAAATATCTTAGGCTTGGCTGAAAGAACGCACGCAGAATGGTTTGATGAGAATGATGATGAGCTCAGCTGACTGATCAAGATCAAGAGACCAGGCTTTTAAACCATCAAGTCTTACTTCAAGCGTTACTCATGTCTTATTAAAAAAGTCATGAATGAAAAAACCAATAGTAGCAAAGGAAAGCTGCTAAACTTCACGAATTAGCAGATATGAATGACACAAAAGGCTTCCATCAAGGTTTGAAAGTTATGTGGGTACCATAAGTAAACTACCAAGATCAGCAGCTCTCCCATTGACAATCAGATTTGTTGACAGAAAAAAAGTCTCTCCCAAATGGACTGAACATTTTAATACTTAACTGAATGTAAAAAATGAAGTTGGCACACAAGGACAACAACACCCCCCTTAAGGCTGAATAGATGAGCCTCCTGAACTAGATGGAGTTGTCAATGCTTGGCAACGGAAAGACACCAGGTACTGGTAGACTACACTCTGAAGTATTTAAGTTTGGAGTCCTCTACTTGTGCGGTACATTCATGAAATCATAGTTGATTCTGGACAAGTGGTAAAGCTCTGCAAGACTGAAAGCACTACTGTCTAATCACTCTATTTGAGAAAGGCGATCGACGGCTGTGGGAATTATAATTAGCATTTTCCATTTATCAAATCCTAGTATGGTATTTGCACAAATACTACTGAACATATTGAACTTTGGTGTAGAGGAGTTATTTCTGCACGCGTATTGTAGTTTTCAAACCGACAGAAGCGCAGTTGATACAATCTTTTCATGAAAACAAAACAAAGTCATGAAAAACGTGCTAAGCAAAGAAAAACCACTAAAAATGGTGTTTGTTGATTTCACAAAAGGTTCTGATGCCTTGAACTAACCCGCCATGTGGACTATCATCAGCCATCCCTACATTGTATGATGAATGACTGCTCCTGACAATGAATGCATCAGTGAGCATGAAAGGTGAGCTATCACAACCATTCAGAGTTGACAACTGCGTGCTTACCCTTCCTCCTTAGACTATTTTCACTCAGTCTGACTAAGGTCATAAAACAAGCCTTCAAAAATGTTCAACAAGGAGTTTGGAAATAAAGCCGACTGTTTGCAGATTTACTTGATTTCAACTCAATAAAGAACACTACTAAAACTTCAGTAAACGAGCTTATACTTGCAGACAACACCGCTTTTATCACCCCTGACGATGCAGATGCTCAAGATGATCTCGTTACTATCCTTCCGCAAAACAGTCTGGGAAAAGATAAGCATACATCAACAAGACCAAAGCGGAGTCCTGACCTCCACCTGGATCATCAGAAACAATTAATTAATGGAATCAACCTCGCATTGGTCAACAGATTCAAAGATCTCCGAAAACCCATCTCCAACAACAAGCTTGGCAACCGCATCAAGAGCATATTGCAAACTACAAGACAGAGTTTGGAACAACAAATATCTAACTATCAAAACCAAAAGTGCAGTAAGCAGAGCAATTGTACCATCTGCCCTTCTCTACAGTGCCCAATTATTTGTTATTTACAGATTTACAGTTCATAAGCTCAACACTAATATGATGAGACATCTCATCTAGATGTTCAACATCAAATGGTGGTAGCTCATTGCGACTTAACAGATTGTAGAAACAACTTGACTACGTAGCACGCATTACATCTTTATCAGAGTACATCTCAGATAGACAGGTCATATCAACAGGCTGTACAACACTAGACTACCGAACCTCGTACTCTATTCTCAACACTCAGAGGGCAGCCAAGGAGTAGGACATTCAAAAATAAAAACCAAGGGCAGTATAAAAAAGGAACCTGAAAGACAAGAGAAATTTCTCTTGAATCCAAATGGACCAGGAACGTTTAAAGACCGCAAATACGAAAGTAAAACCGGTCATCATTGGCCACAATAGACAGCTAGTGTTACAGCAGGGCGCCGTGACCAGATCTGACCACCACGGTGACTGGGCCGAGCCTTTCGGACACAGGAGAAGGCTCGGTCACAGTTGAGGATGCCTGGATGACCGAGAAGACCGTAATAGAAAACCAAACGCAAAACAAATAAAATGGGGCGGAGCCTAAAAAAAAGATATAAAAAGAGCACAAAACGATCGTTTGAGCAGATTTTTATGAGCACTATCTGCATGTTTGCATATGGTTTATTGCCAATCCTACATGTATCCTGATGCACATTTATTTTTTTAAATATATATATCACTGGAGTTTAACACTCGGTGTTCTTATTTGGCTGTCTTGTGGAGAGTAAAGGGGCGGGCAGTTTCCTTTACACTAGTTACATTGGAGAAAATTAGTCACATGACAAAGCTCTCTTAGTGTTATTTCTACAAAAACCTTCCAGGTGAAGGTCATCCCGCAGTGCACAATGCAATGCACAGTGCGAGATTGCAGCAGCTACAATAGCAACACCAGCTGACTACAACTATTGTTGCAAACAGCACACTCAAGTTTAAATTACATCAAAACTCACGCAGCTTTCAAATCAGAAGTTGCTGCCGAAAATATTTATTACTTTGGAAAAGTTTACTCTGCTTGGACCATGATAATACCGATTGCATTGTAGAATTCACCAAAATAAAAAAGAGCAATGGTTAAAATATTTGCTATAATTAGAGCCACATCTATCTGTCTATTTGTCCAAAACCACTCTCGGGTGTTGAGAAAAAAGATTGCATGTTGTGGGATTCAAACTCATAACTTTTATCATTGTAGACCAACTCTCTAGCAACTGCATCAATCGGCTGCCCACTGAACTTCCAGAACAATTGTACATATAGCTATTAGGCCTGGCGATATTTCGCGGCGAACTAGTTACCAGAGTACTAGTATAGAATAATATTAGGAAGATTGCATCTAGAAACGAATATAAAGCTAAACAATATAAAAATACAGTGCGCCCTCGAGGTTGCGATATCCTGGTTATACGAAGTTTTCGCCTCACAAAGTGCAATAGAATGATTTTTTGTCCTCGCCATACGAATGCTGTTTTACCATACAAATTCAACCAAAATTTTTGCTCAAAAATAAACTTTGCAGTTAGTGTGCTTATTACGCCGGAATGGTAAAGATGCCGATACGCTGTTCGACGAAAACCTCACAATGCCTGAAAAGGATATGAGGACTGATTTTTCTCAATTCAGCATTCATTATGTGAAAAACAGTAATATTTTTCCCTTTGCAGCCAGTGGAAAAAATGGAGTTGCGATCACTTCGAACAGAGAGTCAGGGATCGGACAACTTCCCTTAGTTCGTTAATAAAAATCCATTTTATTACCTTTGAAACAGAACATTTTCGGGAACAACATCATTCTGGTTTTCTTGTTGAACTAGATTGAAAAAGGTTTCAGTGAGTGTTGTATTCTAGCATTAGTTATTATTGTCAGCAACTGACATGTCTCCAGTATGTCACCTGCAGTCTGACAGCAGTGACCACAAGGTCAAGTGTGATGAATTATGTCTTTCTAGTAAACAAGATCATTATATAGTTAGCAAGCAATAAACGAACATCTAAACTGTAAACGCTCTCTCCAGCTTGTATTACCATACATTCTAAAGATACAATAATGGCGATGAGTTTGTAAATTTTGGAAGGCGAGATACTAGTACAAGGTAATTAGCTGACATAATCCTGGGATATAATTGTGAACATGGCTATGGCATTAGATATCAACACGAGCCATATCAAAGCTTTTCCAGTAGCTTCAGACACATTGACTGTAGGGTCTCGTTCGAAAAAGTGGAAGAGAGGTTTCGAGTACTTTATAGCTGCTAGAGGCGTCCCGAAGGCAGACCAGAAGAAAGCATTACTGCTAGCTATGGCTGGTGAAGAGGTACAGGATATATTCGATGCGTTACCGAATGGAGGTGTTGATAGCCATAGAAAGGCAATGTCGGCCATAGAAAGTCACTTGCAAGCTAAAATTAACACAATATACGAATGATCAGTATTCAGAAGGATAGAGATTAGAAAAGATGAGACAGAGGTGTTTACATCATGAGGCTTCGTCAGCTAGCTTTGACATGTGATATACACAAATGTAGATATAGAAATTCGAAACCAAATTATCGAGAAACTGCCCTCTAGCCGATTGAAAAGAAAACTCCTTGAGCAAGGCTCTGACTTGACACTAACCAAAATAGTATCAATAGCGCAGACAGAGGCAATAAATCACCAGAACACTGATTTGGGTAAAGTAAAACAGGAAGAAGTGAACAAGGTTCTAAATAGCCAAGCTCGACATCTATGAGAAATACGACTGCAAGACTCGGAGCAATGAGGAACAGTTTGCTACCGCTGTAATGCCACTGATCACATTACTTCATCAGACAATTGTTCCGCACGTGGAAAATCATGCAAGGTCTGCAACAAAAAGGGAAATTGTGGCGGTGCTAGATTCTGTAAAAGCGTACAAGCAATCATAAGGCAAACGAAACTGCAGCCGTTAGTGATGCTGCGGATGATGATGTCGCTAATCTGTTCACTGCTAGCGATCTCCTAGATGGTGAGGTAACGACTGATGACGGTATGTTCAATATAGCTCCTGCAAAGTCGGCGCGGATAGTGGTAAGAATAAATAACATTGCATGTTCAATATTAGTTGACTCGGGTGCGTCCAGTAACCTAATAGACAAGGAGACTGCTAAAACCATAAAGTGTCAAATCAGGCCTACAAATAAACGACTCTTTGCTCAAGGTAATAAATTGAGGTGCATTGATTTAATTGGTGAAACTGATGTTGTTGTACCTGATAATGGTAAATGTGTGCATGCAACTTTTTATACTTTAACGGTACTGCTACCACACTACTAGGCAAACATACATCTGAGCATTTGAATGTGCTGAGAATGGAGCTGGCTAAGGGAGAGGATAATGTTGCTTCGTCTGGTTATGTTCGTGGTGATTTGGATCCGTGGTTGAGTCAGTCTCCCGAGTGTTTTGCTGGCATTGGTCGGCTGAAAAATGTGCAGGTTGCTTTGCATATTGATTCTGGTGTGAGGCCAGTAGCTCAGCCGGTGAGACGTATGCCATTTGGACACAGGTTGAAGGCAAAGGCTAAATTGAATGAGCTTCTAGCATCTGATATAATTAAGAGAGTGGAAGGGCCAACACCATGGGTCAATCCAATAGTCACAGTGCTCAAAGATGATAAAGACATTCACTTGTGTTGATATGCGTCAGGCAAACAAAGCGATAATCAGAGAGCGCCACCCTCTTCCCACGATCAAAGAACTGCTATACAATCTCATAACACCAAATTCTTTAGCAAGATTGATTTGAAGTTGGGCTATCATCAGCTTCGAATTAGATGAGGCTTCCAGGGTTATTACTCCATTTGTTACCCCTTTTGGTGTATTCAGATACAAGAGGCTGAACTTTGGTGTCGCTTCTGGATCAGAGTTGTACCAATATCAATCCAGAAAGCGATATCAGGATTGGCCGGTTGTCAGAATTATGCGGACGACAGTGGTATTTGGATCTAGTCAAGAAGAGCATGATGCTAGACAGAGTTTTTCAAGCATATGAGTAAGTTAGGCCGGACTCTAAATGCTGATAAATGTAAGTTTTACATGAACAAAATTTTGTATGTAGGTTATATCTCTGACAAGGGTGTGTCGGTTAGTGATAAAAAGGTCAAATCAATTGTGGAAACGAAAGTACCAAAAGATGTGGCAGAGCTTCGTAGCTTTCTAGGGCTGGTGAATTTTGTTGGAAAGTTTCTTCCTGACCTGTCTACTGATGCGAAGCCACTCAATCGACTCATCAAATCTAAGTGCCCCAGTGACCAAACACCAAAGGTAGACATATTTAGATGGAGCAAAGAGCAAAAGGCCGCATTTATAAAATCAAAGACATGATGGCTAGGAGTGAAACTGGCATACTTTGATCCTAACACAAATACTATGGTTACAGTCGATGCAAGCCCATATGGTTTAGGTGCCATTTTGAGTCAGATAATTGGTGGTTGCGGAAGTGTGCGAAAGCTTATGGCCATCGCAGTTTATCTGACGTGGAGAGGAGATACTCTCAAATAGAGAAAGAGTCATTGGCGATTGTGTGGGACTGCGAACATTTTGCTATTTATTTAATAGGTACCAAGTTCTATCTGGTCAGTGATCATAAACCGCCAGAGTTTATCTTTAGCCGTATAAATTCTAAACCAACTGTGAGGATTGAGAGATGGGTGCTCAGATTGCAAGCTTTTGATTATGAAGTAGTTTATAAACCAGGTTCTATGAATATTGCTGATCCCTTGTCAAGGCTGTCTGCCAGTTCTAAAGATGAATGGCGTGTAGATAATGTGGCTGATCAGTATATTACAATGATTGCTAAGTTAGCGGTTCCCAAGGCTATTGTCATTTGATGAAGTAAAACAGGCAGCAATAAAATGCCAGGAGATGATTCACATAAAACAAGCACTGCTAGATGGTATGTGGCCGATGTGTCTCCCCGCATACAAGGCAGTGATGGTTGAGTTACCAGAGTTTGATGGTTTGGCAATGAGGGGAAACCGAATAGTGATACCGGTATCACTAAGACTTCAGGCTATCGGGTTGGCCCATGAGGGCCATTAAAGTATGACCAAGACCAAGGAGCTCCCAAAGTCAAACATGTGGGGGCCAGGAATGGACAAGGAAGTGGAAGATTTCTGCAATAAATGTTACGAATGACAATTAGTAAGCACACCCTGCAAACCTCTGCCTATGTCTAGTAAAAAATGCCCGACACACCTTGAGACCATGTAGCTTGAGATCCGATAGGTCCATCGACAAATGGTCAGAGTGTGCTCGTTCTAGTAGATTATTACAGTCGGTACTTTGAGGTCGCATTTTTGAGGTCAACAGCTGCTCCGAAGGTCATAGAAGTTGTTGAAGCTACATTTTGTCGACTCGAATACCGCTGAGCTTAAAAACAGATAATGATTATCAGTTTGTTAGTGGAAAGTTCCAGAATTTATTGAGAGAATATGGGGTTTACTGAATGTCCACAACGCCAATGGGTCCGGCTGCTAAAGGTGAGATTGAATGAAAGAATAGAAGCTTGTTGAATACTCTTAAGATTGCTCATCCGCCTGGTAAAGATCACAAAGCAGAGTTGAGAAAGTCCTTAATTAGTTATCGGTCTACGCCTCATTCTATAACATGGGTCTCAAATGCCGAGTTAATGTTGGGTAGGATGTTGAAAACAAAACTTCCCTGTTTGGAGAGAACACTAACAAAGCTAAAGATGGAGAAATACGAGACAGGCAAGCAATGGCTAGAGAAAAGCAGAGAGTATAGCAACAAGCTGAGTGAAAAAGTTCACGTTGAGGTTGGCGATGAGGTTTTGGTTCGTCAGTCTAAAACGAATAAGCTAAGCCCAACTCTTCCAACAGAGTCGCAACAAAATGTGAGCAAAAAGAATTCAGAGGTTGTTGTTAAATCAAAAGAGAGGTCAGAATATTGAAGAAACATCTCTGATATAAAGCCAGTGGTTGGAGATTTGCAAGTCAGTCAGTCTCCAACAATGCAGGAGCCTGTTGTAAATATGTGTAAAATAAAAAGCAAGCATAACACTAATATGTTTTATCTGTTGTGCATATCAAAATTTATGAAAATTAAAACAGGTATCGTTTGTTTTTCTGTTTTTCTGCAAGCGATATATCAAGAGAAAAGCAGAGAGTAAAAAGTATAAAGAGTGAAAAAGTTGAAGTTGGCGATGAGGTTTTGGTTCGTCAGCCTAAAGCGAATAAGCTAAGCCTCACCTATCAAACAGAGTCGCAACAAATTGTGAGCAAATAAGGTTCACAGGTTGTGGTCAAATCAAAAGAGGGGTCAGAATATCGAAAAAACATTTCTGATATAAAGCCAGTTGTTCGAGCTTTGCAAGTCAGTCTCCAACAATGCATGAGCCTGTTTTAGTAGAATACAGACCAATTAGAGAGAGGGCACCACCCGAAAGATATGGGCCTCTGATTACTCATTGAGGTTGGCTGTTGTTGGTTTTTCATTTAGTTTGGTCGCGTGCTTAGAGTTCTGCCCATAACATCATGCGGTGGGGCGTTACTCTCGCTACACTGAATGCCTAGATGTAGTTTGCGTTTAGTGTGTGGTAGACTAGTGAACCTATATTATGTTTTATTTACATATATAATATCATTTCAGTTTTGCTTTATTTGCTGCTACGATTTCTCAGACTGTTACCAGTTTTGATTATGAGAAAGGAAGGGTTGTTGTATTCCAGCAATAGCTATTATTGTCAGCAACTGACATGTCTCCAGTACGGCACCTGCAGTCTGACAGCAGTGACCACAAGGTCAAGTGTGATGAATTATTTCTTTCTAGAAGACAAGATCATTATGTAGTTACCAAGCAATAAATGAACATCCAACAGTAAACGCTCTCTCCAGCTCCTATTACCATACATTCTAAAAATACAATAGTGAAGTCAGCTAAAATGTATAGTAAAAATGAAACCAAAAACTGATAGGTGATAAAATTCTAGTGATGAAAAAGTTGAAGTTTAGTAAAATACATAATAAAACTTAGCTTTAAGTGTGCGTGTTTAGTAAGTTAAATTCATTTAAGTTAAATTTAACGTTTATGTTATTTGTCTGCCTTGAATGTAAGAACTCCCTAGGGTACGTACTGCACATATTACATTGTAACGTTACATTTTATTGCAGATCATAACCATTAAATACACTAAATTTACTGTAGGTAACTATAGTTACTAAGGTTACCTTAGTATTTTGTTAATAATTTTTTATATTTACTGTAAATATATGAAACTTTGATGATTTTTAGCAGGGGGATGTTTGCATGATATAATTACTATTGGTTTCTATAGCTTTCTACACGGCATTTTCGCTACACGATGCCAACACTGAAACGGATTAAAATCGTATGGTGAGGGTTCACTGTACTATACATGGTTACTATACATGTAGCCTACTACACATGATGCTATACATAACTATACATGAACAGGAAGGATTAGTGAGGCCTACAGCAATTGGGATAGGAATACAGCTCAATTGAAATTGCTAAACACATACTGAGTAACAACTAGATATAGTATGCCTCGTGCTCACAGGAGGCGTACCTTAGGACCAGGGGGTTCAACACACAGCCCTATAACACCTGACCAGTTGCATATGAATTGGCGACAGTTTTTTATTTTATCGATCATAATCAATCTCAAATTCGTAATAATGATAAGAAAAAATATACATGTACCTATTTTATCGATTATTAGCCAAGTAGTGATGCAAGCCTAATGCATAATAGCGTGGCTAATTTGGGCGCTGAGCAAAAAAATCAGCAAGCAAGCCCTAGGGTGGGCTATCTCAGACTATCCAAGAGATACTGTTTCGGCGCCACTCTAAATTTAGCAAAGTTTAGAGATGAACAGAAAGACTGGCCTGGCCTCAGACATCTGGTATGAGACCTGCCTCTGGCCACAAGTTGACATAGCGTCAGGCTTATGGCAAGAGTTGCAGCTAAACTGTATACAATTACATGAGACTTGACTGTTCACACCTAGGCAATACCTGTCTACACCTGAACAAGGGCTGTCAACAACCAGGTATAACCGTTCATAGATAGACAAAACTTTTCCAAAGCTAGATAAGACTTGGCAAAGTTGAATGACCGAGACACAACTAAGTATGATGTGGCCACAGCTAGTCATGACCTGCCCTCAGCAGTTCTATATGAACATTCTATAAACTTTGTGACAAAACAATGGTCGACTCAAAAAACCACTCCTACGGTTCCAACCCCACCATAATTATGGTGTTCAACCATTCATCAAGACTCTAATGAGAGTTCTACTCGACTCCACTTGTAATTCAAAATGACTCGATCCATAACAGAAGAGCAGTGGACTAGTGGTTTTAAATGCCTAACCTGAAAACAACAGGATGGGGCTCAACTTCCTGGCACGGGTAGGGACACAAATAGAATCCGATATTAAACAGTTCCCTGCAACTAGACATGTCTCTAGACGTTAAGGTCTCTCCGCCGCTGCCTAACCAGGGCCACAGAAAAATAGCATTTGCAACAATGCTTCTAAAAACATGCTCAGCCTCTGCTTGCAGTAAGCAAAGCAGAGGCTGAGCATGAAAGATCATACTTGATCTTTGAGGGCTTGTTCACACACTCATAGCACAACATGACTCTGCCTATAGTTTACCATGTATCTAATCACAACGAGACTCAACCTACCCAATTCCTGTGGGTTTTGCCTCTTTCTACAAGCATTTGATGCAGTTTTGGTCCCTCATTCCGCCGAAACTCATCTACGACAAGCTCAGTCCTTTGCCTTTCATGGGCAGAGAGGTGAGGTATAACTGTAACCGAATTGGATAGAATGATTGCAATTGAATAGTGAAAAAGCAATAGGCAGTTGGTAATTAGTATTTAACAGCTCAGTGTTAATATAGTCAAAACTGTGCTTATCAAATATTCATACACACGGCCAAGTGCAAGATACATAGCCTCTACATTGAACAGTTCCTTGTATAATACCTATTTTTCAACGCACCAGCTATAAAATTCAAAACAACCAAAGACCTTATGTTTGAATATCATGCACGAGACATATGATACTAGATATACGTAGAAAATCAAAACTGAGTGACAATGTAACCGGCTTCTTGTGTCAGAAGTTAATTGTATGTATGTCACACGTAAACTAATACATTGCTAACTACATATCATCATAAAAAATAGTTTAGCAAGGCACTTCTAAAACTTTTTTGATTTATTGATATTCTAAAACTATACGCTAAAATTTTCTGAAAGCAAAAGCTTGACAAGGTAATGTAGCTTTAAGAAAACTTTTGCCCATGCTTAAAATTATGTTCAAAAGGTCATTTTACAAGACAGACCAAGTGGTCATTGATAATTCCAATTCAAACTTGAGAATGTGAAGAGTAAAAATTCGATTAAACTTGTAGGTATTGCAACTCTGATCTATCATGAGAGGTCTTACCAACTATACTCTGCTTCGACAACTGACAGAAAAATTAAGTTCAACTAAATATTCCTGATATCTGAATAAAATCATGAAAATTTAAAACCAAATTTTTCAGCCAAACAAATATGTGTAAAATAAAAAGCAAGCATAACACTAATATGTTTTATCTGTTGTGCATATCAAAATTTATGAAAATTAAAACAGGTATCGTTTGTTTTTTGAAAGGTCACTGCTTTTAATAAAAAAAATAAAATTTGAACATAGACAGACCAGCATACATGAATACTGATTAGAAGGTTTCGATTTGAAAGCATTGTGTTGGCGGTCTCAGCAGTTAGTGAAACTTTGTGCCTTGATGAGATGGCCTTATCTTTGAGAAAAGCGCTTTCTTGGAATTTTTTAACAGCAAGAAAATTCTGTAATGAATGCTGAGGCATGGAAACTAAAAAAATTCTATATATAGTAACACAAACCTGCAGAAAGTTTGGTCAAGTCAACAACAAAGATGTAAAATTCAATTACGTGCTGCAGAAATAGAACTGTATTAGTTCACATTCATTAAGTCAAGGCTACCTGACTCAAGGTACTTGTCTAGAGTCGAGTTGAGATCAGGAACTGGAAGGGAAGGCAACTTCTCATCATGTTCAAATGTTCTCCTTCCACCTTGAACCATGAAGAACTGACTGGGAACGAACTCTCCAGCGTACCGGCTCATCTTTTCTCTGACAGCAAAAAACACGATTTACAGTCTTGCTCACTATAAGAGGAACAGCTAATGATTCCAGAACTCATTCCCACGTCAACATCAACCATGGATATAAAAAGTGTCAACGACATCATCATTCACCTGCATACCATGGACAATCAGAACAATAAGAAAATAGGGGAGATACTGCTAGTCTCCGACTCTAAATTAAATTATGTGGTAAAGAAGTGGAAGCAGCATTAAACCATCAACGATCTACGTCAGGGCATCCAAAAAACAACTGTCTGACAAGATCGTGCTCTTGCTCGCCTGTCCCTGGCAAACCGAAGGTTGACCAGCAAAGAATTGAGGACAGATTGGATGGAGGCATGCTTTTGGCACTAGGGATTCAGTTGGATTTGTGGCGCCAGTGTATGGGCAAGCAATGCAGCATCTGTGTAATTCTAAAATTCAGTATCTAACCAGTCAGCATGTTACATGTATATACAACCCAATAATTCTAAAAACTCCTAAATGTATTAAATTCTGTTTCACAAAAGTCCTAAGATCTTCTAAAAAGCAAAGCTTTGTCACAATACAAAGCTGTAAAAATTGGAAAAAATATACATAACAAACTAAGTGTGTAGGAAGAACATCCACTGAAAACTATTTATGGACAACTTTGTTAGATGTGAATTATCTGTGAAGATGTATTAAAAATAAAACCAAGGTCCTTTATTTAGATCTAGCTGTGCTACCCGGCGTTGCCTGGGTATTAAAAATCAGCTTATAAACAAAGAGAAGTTAATGAGAGTTGCCTGCCACTTGCTAATAGCCTAGCTTAGCCTTTATTTAGAATGTTGCGTCTTGGATAAGATGATGTGCATGATGTAGCTTACAGTTGTGGTCGAAGATAGGCTAAGCAGGTAATTCTTTGAATGCACAGTAAAAAGCCATGCGTCAGATCGGGAAGCAGAAACCATTATATCATAGCCACTACGCGCGGAAATTCAGTGTTTAAACACTGATGTCGCAGGACAGATGACACAACATATAGAAAGTCTGAGAACAAAGTTCAGACTGTTACGCATCTCATAGAGAAGAATGTGAAGCTCCTAGTAGGCAGCTGTTTTATCATCCAATTACTGATCAGTATAAGCCTCAAATTTAAAGAAATAGAAAACTGGAAAACATTTAAGAATTTTTTCAAGTCAAATGTACCCATTTTAAGGTACATTTGACTTGAAAAATGTTACAACCTGTTAAGGGAAAACACTAAAAGAGAAAAACAAGCTAATTTTTCACCATAATAGGGCTCACATATGGACCGCACTAGATGCTAATCAAAGAACTGTGATTCGGCAGATAATTAAGAGGGCCAACCCAGTCTTCTTTTTTCAGGGTCTTCATCAAATCCAATAGGATCAGTACAAACAATAAATGAGCTTGTCTGTATACAGTCTGATCATACAGTGACATTGCACCAGTTAGCCAGTATATTTGCAAAAGTGCGCACTTCCGCATATGTGGATACTATAACATAAGCAGTTGCTATTGCAATCAACAAAATTAGGGCTTCTCCTCAATCTGCCATTTCAATTACAAAGTTGAAAGGTGCTGTTGAATCTTCTCAGTTTAAAATTGCTAGTTCATTTTTAGACTGATTTGGATGTGGGCACTAGCAAATTTGCTTTTGCAACTACTCAAGTGAAGTAGCATCCGTACAACACACCTTCAAGTTTGAACCCTCAAGTTCTGTTGAGGATCAATCCTCAACAGAACTTGAGGGTTCAAACTTGAAAGCGTGTTGTACGGATGCTATTTCACTTGAGTAGTTGCAAAAGCAAGTTGAGGATAAATTTGTTTGAGTTTCTGTTGAGAGTCAATCCTCAATAGAAACTCAAACTTTAGCAATGAACGAACTTTAATACAGTTTTGCATTCAAGCTATTTGAATTTGTTCAAGAACAATTCTGTTATCCTTGACAATTTCCTAGTAGTGAATCTGCTAGTGTCAAATTTCATTAAATATATAGCAAACAATGAGAAAAATAAATGAACAAATATCTCTATTGTTATTGATGTGCTGAGATTTCCTTCGTAACATTAAAACAGAAGAAATTCATTTCCTAACATATTAGAGCATTTGGTATTTTAACCAAATAATTGCATATCTTTTCTGACTCATCAGACCTCAACATGATAGCGTTATGTTTGATCGTTCCAATAGGCTTTAAAACAAGTAATTTTGTAGCCAAAACGTACAAGGTTTCGACATTTCCTTTCCATGAATACATGGTGGCTGCTGAAGTGATGAATGAGCACACTCTCTACTATTGAAAAAAATTTCCCCAAGTAAAGCCATCGGAACTAGCTCCAACAGCTAGCATGAGCATTAGTACAATATAACAAGTTCATTGCTTAAGACATAGATTTATACAAAACCACCGATGGAGCAACAAGTCGTTAAACCACTCGAATTTTTTAAAAGAACTGCAAATGCAGTAGTGTTTCGCTAACCTATGTGATAGGCTATGTGGAGAGAAAGGTATTTTATTACGAATAGTCTGCTGAGTTCCCGCACTGATGGGAGCATCTGTAGGGGCTTTCACAATAGTAATTTGATTATTTAATGTAATATAGCTGCAGTTTCTGTCCAAGAACTAACATTTTACAAAGAGACGGACCTTCATGACATAACGAACTGAATGAATATGTTATTTTCGAATATTATACAAAAACTTCATTAATTAGTCTTTTAATCCAAAAACAATTGATAAGGAGTTCCATTGTCATTGTTAAAAGTTGACTTGCAACAAAATTCATTACAGTTATTTGATATGAAAAGATTCACCATGTCTTACTCTGTTGTGTTGTAGGTGCAAAATATGTGGAAATGTGATTACAAGCTCTTAAAAGCTCAAAAACGAACAGTTAATCGCAGCCACACGAGACCGGTGTAGTTTGGATTCTCTTTCCAAAATGGGTCAAATGTTACGTAGTTGTTACAGGATGGTTTCTGTTTACACTTTCATGCAGCCTTATTCGTCGAAATATTTTCACAAATATACTTCACACATTCAATAAAATCATGTCTATTGTACTTACGCGTCTGTTTAATCGTCATTGTAATGCTGTCACTTTTAGCAGTGATATCTTATAACTTATTGTGAAAATTTGTTTAATTTTTTAGCCTTACCTTGAAGGAGTACATATCATTGTCTGATAAACATGAAAAACCTGTTGGTCACCTGTGATAATTGAAAAGTGCTGCAGAAATTATTTGCGAAGTATTGGGTCACAAGATCAGATTACGACTTGCCGATTAGACCAAACCGAAACAAAACTGTAAAGTAGCGAGCATTTATA
The DNA here is from genome assembly GCF_963576615.1 of Watersipora subatra. Taxonomy (NCBI): domain Eukaryota; kingdom Metazoa; phylum Bryozoa; class Gymnolaemata; order Cheilostomatida; family Watersiporidae; genus Watersipora; species Watersipora subatra. Next base: position 66,732,964 of record NC_088709.1, read on the forward strand.
TTTGATATGGGGTCTTCGGTAAAACCCGAAGTGTTTGTCATAAACTAGTGCTACGATAAGTTGTATATTGAGCTTTTTATTGGCCTTTCTATTCACATGAGAACATCATATGACAAGACAATAAATAAATTCCATGACTATGTCAGAGAAATAAAGAGATTCCAATCTACGGCGGCTTTTCGTTTTTGAGCTTTTAAGAGCTTGTAATCACATTTCCACATATTTGGCACCTACAACACAACAGAGTAAGACATGGTGAATCTGTTGATACCAAATAACCCTAATGTGAATTTTGTTGCAAGTCAACCTTTAAGCCATTATATGTTTTACTCCTTCATCTATTTCTTGTCTTTACATATCAACTAGGGTTGTATTTACATGCCTATACGTAGTGTAATATGTATAGGGTGATATACATAGCGTGATATGAATAGTGTGATTTGCTTGTATCTACATACAAAATGTATTTGCAAATGCAAGCATAGTGAGATGTAAAAAGGTTTTTTAATGTACGAAAGAATTGAAGTGAAAGCATAACTTTGTATATTATTAAATGTCTGAATGGTAGTAGGTTATTGATGAGTTTGCTGTTCGCTAATAAATATAAATTATACTGGAAAAACGGAGCCTGTTTTAAAGATTGTCGGATTGTTAGTCAGAAAAAGTGCTCGAGTACTAAAGCTTCTTCATCTACAAATAATTACATGTAAGAAAATTTATGACGTTTTGTATAATTTTTTAAATCATAAAAAGCGATAAAAAATAAAAAGGAAAATTTGAATAGTAAAAAACCCAATTAAAAGAATGTTTGTAATGCACAAAATGCAATAGTTCTCAAATTATCATTGTCAACTGAACCTTTTGCCACAAAAGCTAACTTCTTAAACACAATATAAATTATCATAAAATATGGCACCAATTTCAGTGGCCATAATTGGGCAGAAAATGATCAAAAATCTTCAAAAAAAACAAAGATTAGCAAGACAGGAGCAGTACGATGTTGGTTGAAAAAACTAAAAAGACTGAATATTTCACAAACATTAATATGAAAACTTTTCTCAAAAGGTTTGTGAAACAGTTTTCGAAAGCAATAGAAGAAGTCTAGACCTTTCTTACACACATTTTAATAACCTGTCCGACATTCTTCCATATTCTAACTGCATACACCAGAATCTTATTAGATAATCTGATATCTTCAAAAACCAAAAAATAAATCTGCAGATGTAAAGCTGATAGGATGCAACAAATCAATTGTTTCGTTTGAGCCTTTAAAGTGCCGAGTTCCAGGGAACGGGCTTTAGCTACAGCATAAGGAGCATTTATTTCATGATCGAAAAGGTAATCACTAAGGTGATCCAATAGTTCATTCAGCACCACATAATCAATATCTATTATATGACTAGTCACTCAGGCTACAAATGAAAAGTCTAACGCCATGCTGCAGCCAGACAGCGTACAAAAAGGAAACAGTCCCAACATCGACAAGTCTGAACTTGGACAAGTTCCAATCTCGGCAGAGATTGGAATATCATAATGGTAATATCAAAATTGTAAGTGAACTGCTCAAGAGAGGAAACTGAGAAAATCAATGAACACAAGAAAAGAATAAGACTATACACTGTAAGACTATAAACTTCCATAAATAAAATAATAATGCAAAAATATAATCCCACGACCAAACAAGCGGAGCCAATGTTTGAGAGTTTTTATGATAAATGCATGTGCACACAACTTACAAAAATTATTCATCAACAACGTCGCAAACCCTTGTACCAAAATCTCATCAACAAATATAACCATTTTTCTGTGGAGTCGTTTAAGTATAATAACGATACAAAATACATATAAACTTATTTAAATATATTACCAAGTCTTTGAAAAGTGTCGATAGTATTTTAAAACTTACCCATCTGAATGGATCATACACAAATAGACAGATTAATTTGGCCAAAAGTCGTTATTAAAACTAAGTCTTGCTAAACCTTACTTTTATCAAAATTAAGTCCGGCAAACGAAACGCCGAGCGACAGAGAATAGAACCATTAAGTCGTGCGCAGTTCACGAAAAAATAACGTGCACATTTCACCAGTCTATAGCATTGTCGAATTGCCGAAGGTTTCTGTAATTAACGTAGATGTACTGAAATATAATCGTTTCTTTTTTGCCGTATAAACGTAACTGACATTTCAGACACTTTTGAGTACTTTGGTATTCTAACTGATGTCCAACGCAGTGAAAGTAAAGGAAATGACGATATTTTTTCCCAACGATTCTTATGGGATTTTTACAATATTTAATTATAAGTTTGGATTACTATCGAAGTGTTATAGTCACACTAACAACATCGATGATGGGCAATATGTTACCGTTATTTTTTTTTTTTAAATAGTTTTGTTAAAGAGATTTTTCTAAAAATCTATATAAATATCACAACTTCTTGATATTGTTAGCAATGACGTTTTGAAATGTAAAAAAATTGTGCATTGGTTTTCTATTATCATTGTACTATATTAACTGATGTCCAACGCAGTGAAAGTAAAGGAAATGGCGATATTTTTTTCTAATGATTCTTATGAGATTATTACAATATTTAATTATAAGTTTGGATGACTATTGAAGTGTTATAGTCACACTAACAACATTGATGATGGGCAATATGTTACTGTTATTATTTTTTCTAAATAGTTTTGTTAAATAGATTTTCTAAAAATCTATATAAATATCACAACTTCTTGATATTGTTAGCTATGACGTTTTGAAATGTAAACAAAATTGTGCATTGGTTTTCTATTATTACTGTATAGCTATATTAATAATATCGGTTATTCTAATAATATCAGTGCATTTTACTTCAAATATTGCATTTCTCCTATTGCAGGGGGAGAGATATAAACATATAATCCTTTCCTTATTGCTGTTTGTTGTACATAATAACACCCACACCCAGTACATTACAGCTATCATAGCAGTTATCCTATTGCACTGCAGTGCCATTTGACTGCTAATATTGTATTTCTCAACCATCAGTACCCTTTCTTTTTTTTAATATCACTTTGGTCGTGGGCTGTATGACAGGGGAATTTCTAGTAATTATAATAATAATAAATTTACTTAATATTATAATAAGATTGGGACCAACTGCTGTCGAGATTGAACCAACCGTTGTCAATATACAAACTTGTCGAGCTTCAAACCCGTCGAGGTTCGGACTATAATCCCGTCCAAAATACCTCCCATAATGCTTGCAAATATGCTAGAACGTAACGCCTAGAACGATTTGAATAGAGTGAACAAATTTCTCTATGCACTATATTTCATGAGTCCACGTTCGCGTTCCACCAGCCATCAATAACTAAAGTGCTGAGTTGAAACATTAATGAAATAGTTCCAAAAATGCAAGAGCCGACAGAATACAAAGTCTAGCCGCGATGTAAGCGAGGATTGGTCACGTGATTTAATGTACCTTAACAACTGTTTAGTTGTCAATTTAGTTTTGGTACTTTTTTAGTAATTCCTTCCGAATATTTCATGTAAAAAATTTTATTGCATTCATTTTTTCTTTAAAAAATGTCAAATTTTGTAAGCTGTTGCCGAGGAACATAAAAAAAGTTTCCAACAGCGGTGCATTATAAAATTACAGATAGGTAATCGAAAAGAACGATAACATCACTGCGAAATATGTTTTCCATGGAAGGCACTTACTAAGTCTTTTTCTTATATATGTGTGCGTTTATAAGGCTGCCAAGTTATTATAATATTTGGCTACCCAACATTCTGAGTAGTTAAACATATTTATGAGTATATCGAGGAAGTGTATTACCTGTATAACCAATAAATTAAACGATATTTTCATGGGTAATCTTGAAGAATATTTCCTTTTTTTTGTTGTTCTATGTGGCTGGAAATTCTTTTTTTAGCTATCAATAGTGTAGTTGAAAAGGCTACTGCTTTTTGTAATGAAATTCAGCAAATTTAACTTGTCATATCAACCTAAAGTTTTCCGATTTTTAAGCAGTTTTTTCTTTATTAGTTTTAGAATGAAATTACATGCTTAACTAGCATTAGGATAAACATGTCATGAAAGAGATGACATGTAAACGTGTCTTTTATGTCGTATTTTGCTCTAACCGGTCGTATAGAGTCAGAACATTTAAGAATGACTATTGAAACGCAAGAAATTTTCATAGCTTTAAATATCCACCTTGAATAAGCTAAAGTTTGCACAAAATATAAAGTATCATCACTGCATTGTCAGAAGTTTGGACAGGCATTTTGGTTGGATTGTTGTTCGCGATAATAGATCAGAGCGCAGATTCTTTCCTTGCAGATTTTTAGATCTAGTTTGCTTAACATATGGCAATGTGCAGTAGAGGGGTAAACATCTGATTACATTATTTTATGTCTTTGGATAACAAAAAGGCATCCAATAATAGCTGTGACTAGGTATTAATCAGCAACCAACATATGGATAACACAAGTAGTCATGTGATTATATATTATCTTCCAGCTAACTAGAGGAACAAATATCTAAGGCTTTTTCAGATATCTCAAATGGAGATAAGTAGGTACCCAACCTTTTATTCTATATTTTAGTGAAGAACACAATTAATTTTTAGTTTCCAGGATAATAATGGGAAATATTACAGTATATTTTACAGTTGCTGTGTAAACAAAAAAGCAAATCCTAGGAAAACGCTAAAATACACTGGGTTTGCGATCTGTAATTTTTCAACTCTGATGGGAAATAGATTTTTTAACCACTAGGCAGGACTAACAGCTTAAGTTACTTACAGCGTGGTGGCAGAGTGCAAAAACCAGGGTCGGCTGCCTAGCCAATCCAAGGACCAACAATTTGGCCGTACCGAGTTTCATCCCAGCAGTTGACTCGGCCATAGGTGAGCTAGCTTGGCCAATTGAGTTGTTGTTGTGTGATTTGCTGCTGTTGTGGTGTGAGTCTAATCTTTCATCAATATACCTCTGATCTTTATCTCCCTTTTAGGATTTTTCGGTTAGGAGAGTGTCTCTGTTGCTTTTAGTCTATAACACAACTAGAGACTGCACACCAAAATGTTTGGCAGACTGGGAGATACTTGCAGCCTGTGGTACTGGACCTTCTTTCACAATCACTTTGCTACAAGCTCGTATATTGCAGACACAGTATGTATAATTTGACAACTGATTGTAGATTTCAATTTTTTTTTTTTGATCATAATTGCCAATTGCAGCTACTGTTTGTTGTTGCTGAGTTTGCATTTTCTCAGCCAAAGTTCTTTGCTGACTAAATAGTTTACCCAATGCAAGCTCAACCTGATGTATTGGTGTTTATTGGTTTACTGTGTGTTGTACCATTTTTTGTATCTACAGATGCTACTCTACTTACAAACATTTGTGTTATGAACAATGGTAGATACAAACAATGTTGTGTGTACGTCAAAAATGTTTCTATAGAGATGCCGGAAGTTAGATTTTGTATTGCGGGCCTTTTTTTGAGTAGTGCGGCTTTCCATCACTGATATTAATCCTTTCAAGTAATTAAACAGCTAACGTATGCTTGAAGATGTTGTTGCGTCAAATTTGAGTTGATTTTAAAAGAAAGTATTTTTCTTTGTCTCTCAGTTGATATGTTGTTTGTTGTGTTAGGCGATCTCAATGTCAATATATTTGAAGATTAAAATCGAAAAAATTTGATCGTGGTAAAAACGCTCAGGCCAAAAAAACATGCCCAGACTCGCCCAAAATGATGTAACACGTGATACAACCTGTCTCTGTCTCTTGTATTCACATCGGCTATTGCGATAAAAGTCTAGTCCTAGGCGGCTCTATTAGCATATATTTTATTTTATATTTGCTCGAGTTGGCTAGAATAAAATTTTAAATATAGCTGCAGATACATTATTACCAATGACTCCAACGCCTCAAACAAGGAAAATTAAAAACTTGTCACATTAGCTTCTTCTAAATGATGTGTAAACATCTTAGTACCGACTACCAATTCTACCGATTTAAGGTAATTCTGTCAAGCAAACTATGTAGAATAAGGTCTTTGTATCGGCAAAGTTCCTTCGCTACCCACACTAATGATATACAGCCCCCAAAAGCCCCGCCCATATTATGCCCGTCCCCCTATCCCGGAGGGGGGCTGTATATCATTGCCCACATTGAAAACTAGTTTCTCACTAAGTAAAATAAGCAAGCCGCGTCTTTGAAAAGAATATATGGCGAAACCAACTACATCCCTAAAAGTCATATACATTGTATAGTCGACTGAAAATATCTATCCAAATCGTGACCACTCACATAGTTTCAGCTCATGCAATAAGACAAATTCATCTACTGCAGCAAACTCAAACAAAACATCATGGTTTATGCAGCACAAATTCAAGTCTCTTTCCCATTTATGGCAGTTTCCACATTGAAAAAGCTGCTTCCGCTGATGGGACCACATAAACATCCTGTAATCAATAAAACAAATGCAATAAATATATGTCATTCATAGATATGCCATTCCAACGCCTATCTACTGAAAGCTTTCAAATTGGAAGTTAGATAGATTGCGAGTGTAATTGTAAAAATGAATAAATGTTTAACAAAAGCATAAGTATGCCAAGTCAACGATTCGAAGCTTTGGTTCTGGAAATTAAAGATGTGCATCGATCAATCGATTTTCTACAAGTGAGAAGTGAACATCCAAAGTCAAGTCATAACTCTAATTTACTTGCTAAAACTGTCAAAGAAAATTTTAAGAAAATATAGCTAGGTGAAACGATAAAAAATTATAAAACGATGATTGATGATAGCAAAAAGTTATAATTTTATTAATTAGTACATGTATTAATGAGTACTAAAATGATCACCTTTAGTATATTCATCAATCTAAGCCATTGTATTGCTAGATGCTATGGATTAAAAAGAAGCCATCAAGAACTCACTGTACATACGTATCTCGCAAGCACGCACAGGGAATTACATTATAACCTCAAACAGAGAAATATAATCTGAATGTAAACTCAACAGTATATCTATAGGAGACTCAAAGTAAAAGATAAATTTACCTCCATTCTCCTATCTTCCTTTGTAGCACGTTAACCACCTAATGCTCAGAAAACTCTGAGTCACCTTCGCAGTAACTTTACAGTAATTTTTCCAATTCTGTTGTTCGTCAATATAACGTATCGATCGAGTAATTCATTAAAGTAACGATGTTAATTAATTTAGTAAATATCGATGTCCATGCGATTTAATAATAGAGTACAATCCCTAAATTTGAGATCACAGACAACACGTTTTACAAGTGATAACATTTATTACGACCTATATAGAAATTTCGTGCTGATGATTGGCTAATAAAGTGATCTTATATTTATCGCTTGTGGACTCTTTTCAGATGTATCACTAGTTACGTCACGAATGAAGCACCCGCTGGAATCTGAGCTTTTTAAAAAGTGCCCTCATTCAAACGCACATATCTCTGGACAGGATTAGTCTACAAAGGCAAAAATGGCATCAAATTGTAGCTGATGTTTTAGCCTTCTATGAGTCTTAATTTTATTAAATCGACCTTTTTGACGCAATCTTTTACGTGCAGCAACACATATGAAACAATGCAGTAGCATTTTACAGTAGTACTGTTTCTCTCCAGTTGTACACATTTTTATAGAGCATATTGTTTTATTATTATTTAGTACTATTTAAATTTATGTCTTACAAACCCATATAGGTTATTTATTCAAGACTTATACATACTTTATAATCCTTAAACATAGTTATGTTTCATACAAAATAATGAGCTGAGACAACTTACGAACAAATTTGCTTAACGAATGACCATTCGGAACGTATCTCTTTGGGGAGCATCTGTACAGTGTTACCTTCGCAATCGACTTGTTCTTAGGTCGACCAAAATTTGTGAGTTTGAAGGGCTTTTAGATTTGACCAGAATTTTGGTGGTCATGGCAATGAAAACTATTAAAATTGGGTTAGTCTCACATCCCTCATTTCGCATCCTTCGGATCTTCTCAACCCTTCACATAGAATTACTGTAAAACCTCTATTTGAACACCACCTTTATTTGAACACATCTTCTAATAGTATACACCAGCTATGGCCAAACGGCAGATCTGGATCCGGATCTTTGTAGCTTTTTTGTGGATCTTTCAAGTTGCCTATCAAAAAGACTTTGAAGTATCTTTTTTAAATTGGTTTAAAAAAAATTTGTAAATGTCTCTTAGAATTTTGGTAAATTCATTGTTTTCAGCAATGAAATTTATAAAAAGCAATCATAGGACACGACTCAGAAATACTCATCTTCATGAACTTTAAGTTTCACTAGAAGTAGCAAAAAACCGCGTTTTGATAGTATTGTGAAGTCAAAGCCACACTCATCATTTTTCTCACCGATATCAGGCATATTTATTGCAGCACATTCGATCGCTAATCTATAGTCAAATTATTTATATAAGCAAAAAAATTTCAAATCGTGTTTGAAGCCTTGTTTTAAGATATGCATAAGTAATTACATGTTTATATATGGTAAAAATTAAAAATGTACATTTTCAGCTCTTTGTGGATCAGATTTGGCTGTAACGGATAATGGTCAAAATCATTTGGCCATCCCTGGTATACACTGTAGGAGAAGGGTTGAAAAATACGTCGCCACCCTTCAATTTAATGCCACCCCTATTTGTCTGCCACTTTGACATTCTTTGATCCTTACGAACCCATAATAGAAACTGATCAGTAGAAAAGTGTCCACAAATTGGTATGCAAAAATTTATATGACTCAGTTATATTAATAACAATTAATTTTTTCATTTTTGCTGTAGTAATTGCCATAGTTTTAGTGATGGGGTACCTGAGAAGATCGATCGTTACAATCTTTAGAACTATACTCAGATTTGACATCACTAAGGTCTGAATCCGATTCATTGTTTTCAGACTCGTCCATAAGATGGTATAAAACTTGATCTGAAAACTTTGTATGTTTTGATGAATGGTGAGAATACTTTTCATAAGTGCCGTACAACGCAATAGCAGCCATTGTTACGACTTATCGAAGTCCATTTTTATAGCTCCAAAGCTTATCGGCTTATAAAGCGTTTTGATGAATGATGAGACTTCTTTTCGGGGACACCGTACGACGTAATAGCAGCCATTGTCATTGCGTATAGAAGTTCGTTTTCTAACTCTAAACCTTTATGGTTTCTTTTACATGTTGAAAACGATACCATCGAAATAATTACCAATTACATGTATATAAACGGTTTAGCAAAAATGCTGAGGTCAAGGGCATTAATGATGCTCTGCACGCAGGAGAATACAAAATATAGGTGACATTACTGTGGTTTCATTCGTAAAAGGGTTAAATTTATCTTCGTAAAATTCTGACGAGCTAGTGAACAAAGCATTCTATCTGAACATCACCTCTCATAAAACGCCACAATAGGAAAATGGTTGAAAAATAGAGTGTCATGGCGTTTAAATGGAGGTTTTAGGGTATGTGTTAGAACTTTGGAGCATTTTATGTTGAGATGCCAGTATCAGTCAAGGTTTTGTTTCTCCAGGGTAAATGAAGACAGCTGAAACTGAAATAGAAAACAGAAGGCTAATTACTAGCATCACCACTGCAAATGCTGCTCTGCACGAGCACCATTAACCTTTTCACTGTCAACCATGTACAAATTCGGGTATCTGCCTAGTGCCAGCCATTTTACCAAATTTCACCATATTTTACTGCAAATGCTGCTCTGCACGAGCACCATTAAGAGCGAAAATCACACGCGAAATCTATTATCATCGGCATAAATGCATGCAAATGTTTAAAAGAGTTCTTCCAACATCAATTGTATTTGACTTATTACTAGTTTTAATAATTTAATTTTTTTAGCAATTTTTATTTGAATTGGTGAAGCCGTTCGGTTTTTAATAAAAAATTAAACTACTTTCCTTGACCACGTTTCAGGTTTTGCTTTAAAGATATAGTTGCTGAAAATTAGTAGGTCGACTACAATGAAGTGTTCTTTATAAATACCGACTTGCCTAATACCCATGTACTCACCAGCGTTCATCACTTGTGTCAGTCAAAGGCTCAATCCATCTCCAGCAAAACCTTTTGACAGCAGGCTAGTGCGACGACTGGCTCCCTGTACCAAAAAGATTGGCACTCAAACCTGCTTGGCTGGTTTTAAAAAGAGCCAATAGCATAGGATGTTTCAAGTTGAACTTGAAATCTAACATATAAAATACGCCTCTGTTTTTATTTGTTATAAGAGTAGAAACTTTTCTCAAGCGAATGATTTGTTCTCATTGATTAACTCATAATATGGCAGTTCAAAGGAGAGAGGTAGGGTACCATCCAACCCCCCATTTCTGACATCACTTTTAAGCTATGTGTTGCAAATAAGGATTGAGGTATTGCCTTTATAGTGCAAATAATTTAGTCATAATTTGTAAAAGTAGAATGAGTCTATAACTTGCAAAATTGGATTCTTTTTTTGTTTACACAACCTGTATTTGATTCTATCATTTTAGCTGTTTGAGCCGTTATTCTGGTTGTTGGAAGCGATCGCTAAGAAGGCGGGGCCTATATTTGTGACATTGGTAACATTGCTAACAACGTCAGTTGTCGTCATCTTCTACAGCTACATCCTTCCTTGGAACGCTGCTTATTGGTCGACTCCTGCTCTTACTATTAACCTTATCATTGGCCACTGGCTTTTGCTAAATATCGTCTTTCATTATTATATGGCTGTGACAACGTCACCTGGTGTCCCTCCTAGTAATGTGGATAGTCCAGTATCCATATGCAAGAGCTGCATTGTCCCAAAGCCTCCTCGTACCCACCATTGCAGCGTGTGCAAAAAATGTGTGCTTAAAATGGATCATCATTGTCCTTGGATAAACAACTGTGTCGGACACTACAACCATCGTTATTTCTATCTCTTCTGCGTCTACATGTCTTCCGGAACCATCTTTGTATGCATTAGTATTTACAATCAGTTTATGAGCTATTTTTATGGATCTGTTGGAACTTTTTTCTCGTCACTTATATTTCCTATAGTTTCCATCTTCATAGCTGCATATAAGCCACCAGAATATTTTGGAAGCACCGATTCATCAAACATGCCCATAATTCTAACTACGGAGGAGTTGCGGACAAGATTTTGGGTTACTTACGAGTTTTTCCTCTGTATCGCTGTTACATTTGCTTTGGGAACTCTCACAGTTTGGCATGGCATGCTTATAAGCAAGGCCGAGACAAGCATTGAAAAACACATCAATGTCAAGGAAAAAGAACGAATGTCTGAACTAGGTGCTACATTTAAAAACCCATATAGTTTTGGATTTTTTGAGAATTGGAAGATATTTTTAGGCATCGAAGTTGGCAGCGGGCGATCTATTAGGCATGTATTGCTGCCTTCTGCTCACAAGCCGACAGGTGATGGCAAGTCATGGCGAATGTCTACCAGAAAAACTGATTAAATTACTCGACAGTTTCTAGAAACTTATTTTTAATCTTGTATACATTTACATTGTCTCTGAACACAACTGGTCTTCATACCTCTTTTTTGTAATGCTATAAAGTACATCAATTTTAGCTTAAATGGATGTGAAAATGTAAGATTTCTGTCTGTTTGTGTCAGGAGCTTGTCTCTATTTTATCCAGTCAACCTGAAGTTCAAAGTTTTAACAATTTTGTTAAGTAAAAGTGTTGTGCCTTCATATTTTTATAGAGATTTATCATTTTTGTCTTTACTGTAGCAATTACTTAGCTGCCTGCCAATTGATCTTCTAATCACCGAGCGCCGGTATTATTGGTTGTTCGTTGTAAGGAGCCACACATGAAATATTTGCGTTCATCTTTCACAAAGTCAATGTCAGGGCATATATTGTTCACACTAATAGATAAAGGCATAATTTATTGAATTAAAAATAAACAATATGATGATTGACTGAATTGCCATAGGCCTTATCCATGGCAGACCATGAACAATTTAGTATGTGATACCTATTGTAAAATAGAGTATTGGAATATTCTACTTTGCACTGTTCACTGGTATCAAAACGCAAAAGTTGTATTATCTGATCTTTTGCCAAAATAATTAGTTTTTGGTTTGCTTTCCATCTGAAGCGGAATGATACAATAATGGAATGAGCTAAAACATAGCATGCTACACTAAGACCACTGTGACAGGCTCCTGCACTAGCCAGAGTTTCTCTCACTAATTTGTCAAATGAATTTAGTTGGTGTTTAGCATTTACTACCTAAAAAATAAACCAGTAATCCGCATACTAAAAAACGTAAGTCTTGTAGCCTACGTTATTGAATCTCAGGCTAACCTGTTTCCAATGTACAAAATCTAACGCTAAAATCTTTGGTATTAATCTCCGTTACTGTGACCTTGTTAGACTTCTGTATCTATGATCGAATGCTACTTTGCCTGGAAATATCTGAGGCCTCTCCAGATTCTCTGCTCCTTGATCTACCATTAACCAGTGTTGTGCTTCCTAAAAGGCGGGGACATTATATATAAAATTTTGAATAATAAAATAATAAATTTTACATTATATATATGTAAAATTATTATGCCTATCACAATTCAAAATAATTGAGGAACTCAGTGTTTGTTTACATTGATACTAAATAAAACACTACCGAAATGGTACAAGTTCCAATAGTTGACCAACACGTATGGCACTTTGAAAACATGTAAGAAATATGCAGATTTTACTGTTTGAGCTCAATCAAGAGATGACTCAACTACTGCCAAGTTTCATACCATCTGAGTACCTACTAATATTTTCGTAGTTTTAGGCTATTAGTAAAACACATTGGCATGATACCAATTGACACTCGAAAGGTAGCTTCATCAGTGCGATGATACTGTTTTCATGTCATCTGGCTAACCCTGTTATACGCTGTTGCAAAGTCTGCCACCATATCTTTGTTAAACTAAACGTGGAGTGAATAGACCACAGGTTGATTCCGCAATTAAATAGGTGCTAACAGTTTTTGTCAGTTTCTGGAATATTCGCCTTCGAGTCAACTTCTAATTCTAGCAAAACCTTCTGTAAACAATTTCGATGAAAGATGAACTACACAAAATTGTAGATTTTATCAGAAAGTATAGGTTCTATCATTTATAGCTGTTTTTGATGTTTGAGGTGATCTGATTGCCAGGATGTTTCAAGATTAAAATCAATAAAACTTCATGAAAATTAAAACGCTCAAATCAAATGAAAGTGTGATTATGAGGTCTACCAATTGCAAAGAGACTGGCAGAATAGAGACGCGTGACCCTTGAACTTGACTGCAATAGCTGATATCAACTATCACTACGATTGTAATTAGTGGCATCATTTCTCACGTATTTTTCTTCTGAGTATTCTAATCACAATTACGTTTTATCAATTTTAATCTTGAAACATCCTTACACTTGAAATAATCGCAAATAATCGAAAAATTACTTTCTAAAAAAATCTACTAAAAATCTGACAAGTTCATCTTCAACGTTCCTATGTATTATCCGAGCTTCTATAGACTTGCCTAGCAAACGCTTTACACTTGTCGCCCCAGCCTTCTTGCTATTCCATGAAGTCCTGCTCATTGACTGTATGGATATGTGCATGAATACAGATGCAGGGCATAGATTTAATCCCTCTTTGGTCTCCAACATGACATGGCGGTAGCCTGTGGTACAGGGAATATCGTTATACATGCCTGCCCTCTATTTTTCTGGTGTTAAAGTCATGCATGTCATCAAGCAGCACACATTTCAACATAGATGGCTATAATTTTAAGCATTTTGTACCTTTATGAAACATGAATAAGAAAAAATAAATCTGATAACAGATTATAAAAACAGGTTTGCCTAAAAATAGTTAAAATATGAAATGTTAGGTACTGAGTAATTCGTCAGAGTTTTTCATCAAAGGCGTGGCATTCAATAAGAATGGCAAGCTCTAGATACAAGCTAGGGATAAAAGTTAAAAATTACTCTTCTGTTACGAGTCAACCACAACTTTATCACCATCAAAAATTGAATAATTATTATATGTGAGGTTATTAGGGACATCTTTCAGCCTAATTAGCAGCAAGCCGGTGATAACAGGATTTTTTTCATGTTTAATCAGATAGCCTGAAGGTGGGTGTTTGAGAGTCTGGTTTTCAGGAACCAGATGGAGTTTTGAAACCCATCTTGTCCCCATTATATTTTAGCGACCTATATAATCATATGCGTGAGAAGTTTGGATAACATTGGCCTTAAGATGTGGAAACGCTCAGTGTTTACACGAACTAACAGACACACAATGACAAAGTGGTATTATTATATTATTAATATAGAAGATGATGCTGCTTTGTTCTACCAACTGCTGGATAATTCATAACATTAGGACATATTCGAGTCAGATGTCATTTTTTTATCAATCCTTGCTAGGTCTGTTAAAACGCCAGTAAAGGTTTCTTTTTGAGTTCTGTTTGGTATCGACCATTGTTGAACCGAATTAAAGATGATTGCTATATCTAGTACTCATTACAATAAATAGGACTTAAGTTTTCAGCTAGCTAAATTATACCCAACTTAATCGCATTTTTTTTGTAAAATGTCTATTTTTGCCAATATTGTATTGACTTGAGTTGGTGATCAGCAATAGTAAGTCTATTAGTGTTTGGCGTGATGGGTATGCGCTTGGTACACGCCTCTAGTTGCTAATTCATGTTTTCTTGGGATATCTTTGCATCACTCATAGCAGTTGAAGGCTAATAAAGTTATAAAATAATCATAAAAAATAAGTTCTTCTCTCTGTCGTAATCAGCAGTAGTCCACCTTTAGTATCACTGAAATACATGCACAGCCCCACCCCAGTTTTCAACCTCAATCCGTTTCAACAAGTCATTTGTTCACATTCAAAAACAATTATATTTCTTTGAAAATAATGTGAAGAATTTTAATCGGTTCCATTCTCACACATCTCATAAAAAAGGAAAAAGGTTTCAATTCTGTTAATAGAGAATTCTTATATATAAAACGTAAAACCCATATTTCACCCTCTAAATGATGGCAGTGAGGTTTTGACTATCACTATCAAACTACTCACCTCGCTGTATACTGGTTACTGGGAGGCTGCACTGGCCAATGCTGTCATTGGTTGTTAGAGTCTGATGGTCCTTGACGTTCACTCTCAAAATGGCCAGCTCTGGTACAGAGATGAATATCTCAAATGTCTCATTCCAGCGAGGATTTAATCCTGCAACCATCAATAATCGCTTCGCGTTAATGTCCTTGTCATACAGGCGGAACTCGACAGATAGGGCAGAACATTCTAAGTGATAACTCTAAAAAGTTCAGTCCATCAGCTGAACTTCATAGAATAAACTTGAGTCTAGACTAAAGTAAAACAAATTTGCACCAAACTCATTGGAGGTTCTTATAAAACACTTCCTGGAAATGAAACAATGAGCGGTTGATCTCCACATAGAAGCAAAGTTGCCTTTTCCTACCTCTCTCTGGGTTTAGTTCTAAAACATCCTTTTAATGTTTCTGTGTTACCTAGAGCTGTGGTAGTTTAAAATGTTAGCTTATGTTAAAACGACGAAAACTTATAATTGCCTACCACTTCTCACAATTCCAACAGTAAACTCGCAAGGCATGATAGTATACCCATGCATATTCTAGGCTTACGACTCGTTCACGCTATATCGATGTGTTTCGAGGTTTTCCTCTCGGCGATTATTCATCAACTATGTGCGTTGTAAACCGATGCTATTCACCGATGCAGCGAGGATGTGTCGGGAAATATTGCAGCTGTCAAACATTCCTGATATTTTGCTGAGCGTCCACAGCCGTGTAAGCAATGTGCGCTACTTGGGTGAGGGTGATAGGTTGTTGCTGGTTGCTTGATCTATAGTTTCTCTCATGATAGCTGCTGTAGGACTAATATTTCATTGTGTCAGCGATTATATAAAAATGCTACGCGGCAGACTATTCGCTGACGTTAGCACAGATGAGTTTGCGATAGTTTTATCGCACTTTGTTTCCATGACATACATGATCCGCAAATTTGAGCCAATTTTCAAGTTAACCGCGTCATGGAAACGGCATAACTGCCCAAGCTAAGCGAGCTTTGCGATTCGCAAAACTTTATCGGATCCATCATGCTTGCGAATATTGGAAACAGCACTTGTGAGTGATGAGTATTATAATATAGCTTGCTATTCCATTCTAAACGTTTTCAAACTTCGGTCATTTTTATTTCGATTGGAGCAGTGCCAAATACGTATCATGCGAGTCATGGAAACATAATGTCACAGACGACCATCGATGTATTGTGGGATTAACGTCAACATACAGCGATAGAGTGTGAATTAGGGAGGGGGAATAGTTATTGCCCTTTTTGTTAGGTCCAGAATTCCTATAAACAAGTTGATATGACCCACAGTATTGCTAATATGTGTAACAGCCGATCAGTGGTGGGTCAGATTTATTTGTTTTGATCTTAACTCTGTTTCACCGATCAATGGCGATGATAGCTAATCATTCCTTGTCTAAATAGGTCGTAAATAGATAAGCTAGCCATTCTCAGAAGGCAGACTTAGGTTTTTACACATGGCAATCGTTATGACTGGCGGTCTTTACTAGCGCCTCCAACTTTTTACTAGGAATGTCAACTAAAAGAAAACTAAATGTCAACTAAAAAGCCAATAGGCTCACCTATTGTCAACCGTAATAAGTGCATTATGTAAATAGCAGCAGCCAGTAGAAACTCTGTAATCCTTCAGGACTATACCTATGCGTCTGACAGATTGGGCTCTATATTCTCACACTATGATATTTGTTAGCCTATAACCTCGCACAATAGTTATATCTTTTTGGGCATGGTTATAAAGGTTCTCAAACTTGAGTGAATCTTTAGTGAGAATACTCCTCGCTAGCATAAAGTCAATGGTAGGCAGTTGGTCATAGAAACATACATACATGTAAAACCGAATTAGATAAACCCAATTCTTAGATTTTTTTCATATGGAAGTCTTACTTGAATACGAAATTTGACTCGGGCTTTAGAAAACTGGTTGTTAACATGCTTACGTGTTAAACCTTTGTTGAACAAAAAAGATTAAAATTATAAGTTAACTTTTAAAATGGGTTGTAAATATCAATGTCATGGTTTAGATGTAAATATAGCAACAGTGTAGAAGAGAAAGTAAAAGGAGCCTAAACTGCATGTGTTATTATTGACCGAGGCTTGAAGCAGCTATTAAAAGTTTGCTTTAGTTAAGTACTGCTGAATGCCCGGCGCTGCCTGAGTAGTAAAAAAGTATTTGCACAAACGTTTATTTTTATTTAACACACAACATTCAACATTGTAATTTTTAAGCTTCATATCATGAAAAAGTGTTTTGTGCAAATTAATTTCAAATTTAATATTTAAATTAACAAATTTATCTTAATAAATTAAGAGAAAAACCAAAACAACTGTAAAGGTGTTCAAGTGTGAAATAATCAGCAAGTAATGGCAAGAGAAAGTCTGCTATGTTACAATGATTGCAATGAAAATTGATTTAATACTGATATAATTATTATGAATAGAGGAAACAAAATAAAAATCATGAATACCGTGTGTTGAATTAATAATAACATCGAGTACATAATATGTATAAAAAAGATTACTGTTGCAGTTGAAGCTATAGATCAAAACTTTAAATATGACAATACTGCTACCTCTCAATACTGGTACAAACGTATAGTGGTGAGGCGCATGAGGGTACTTTGTCTAACCGAGCGGAAAAAAAATGTAGAGATAATTCCTACTCGAGAAAACGCAACAAAAAACTACAAAAAAGTTTTCAACTTTTACCGTTTTAGCGAATGCCTTCGGAAGAACTGGAAATTAATGGCATCATAAAATTTTAAAAAGACGCCTCACATTTGAAAATGACAAATTAAAAAAAATTATCTTTCAAAAAAATTTTGAAAGCAAAAGGTAATATTCATTAATAATAAAAAGTACATATATAATCGGGATAAGGATAAATAGATGATCGAAAATGATCAGAGCGGTTTAGCCTAGTAGTTACCGGCGCTGGTTTGCAGGCTTGAGATTTGAATGTCGTGAGTTCAATTCCGGTGCGAAACGTTTTTTGCATCAAAATTTTAATCGCTATAACTGGACATAGCGACGACAGATAAACAAATCAAAAAAAGACAAACCAATTTTGAGACTTATATAGATTGTTTATAAACTCATGACCTGTTTGTTTTATTGTTATAATAGCTGAATACCCAGCATGGTACGGGTAATAAAAAATGTTTTTGTGTAGAACATTTATTTTTTATCAACTATGACAACATTCTAACTTTTAAATGAAAGTAAATGTTTATTTCTGTATGTGTCTGATCAATGCATAATTCAAGTATTTAAAAGCTCGAGGCATGGCTACTGTAAAGTAGATTTGCTGAAAAAACATTTTTTACTAATGCTACTCATATGTTCAAGATTTAAAACAGCTTATAAACAGTGGCAGGTAATGCAGTAGCCATTAGCTTAGGTTCTTTACCCAATTAGTTTGAGTAAGTTAAGCTTGTCTAATTTTTTACTGTAGTATAAGTCCCTCTTTCTGTATGGGGGTTAAGAAAAAATATGGCACCTCACAGGAATCAAACCCACACAATATCGGTTGCACAGATGCGAAGCCAAACGATTCACCGAACCACGTCGGGGTAGTGGATAGTATGCTTGTCTGCAGAACTGATGTTTCTGAGTTCAATTTCAGGTCGAAGTGGTTTTTTTGTTTCTAAAACTTTCTGGCTATAACTGGATATAGGGACGACAGAACGACAAACAAATACTGAGATTTATATAGAATGTTACAAGTGCACACAGACTCATGAACTATCTAAGAGTTATTGTGATAAAATGTCTTCAATTTATGGTAGAAATATCACCACAAGAGTGTATGATATTTTAACCATTAGTTGGGCGGCGTTGACCATTTATTATAAGTGCACACTTAGTTGACAACAATTTCAAAGCTTTGGGATGCTTTGGTTTTCATTTAGCAAATCAACAGGCTTGTTCTACCTGTCCACCATGATGCACATAGGCTACTAATTAAGCAACTGACCATTGTCAGTGATGGCAGCTGTCTTAAACTCGCAGCAGTCTTCCTTCACTCCGAATATTTCCAATTTCACGTACGGATCTACTAGGTCGGAGGTGTTTTGGTCTCCTTCCGGTTTCGGTAGATGGGACCCAGATAGAACCTGAAACAAAAATTTCATCACTGCCTGTCTCCGTATGTACAGTGTCGTCACAGGAGGCCTACTCACCTTTTACGAAACATTTGAACGTAGTGATGATTTACTGTCTTAATTTTGCCAAATTTTTACCAACTCCATCACCTCTGCCATAAAATGTGACTGAAAGACTTCTGCTATATTTTGCCAGAAAAGGAGAAATTTCTGCATCTAATGGTGTGCAATATATTGTAATTAAATGGACTTCCATGGCTCCAGCAAGAGTGCCACAATGAACAAATTCATAAGTTATTGGGCGGTTTCAAAATCACTGACGGCACTATTCATAAACAGGCATCTTCGTCGCACTTGTCTGGTGAATTTTAGACATTACCCTTTCACTCGCCAAATCTGAAATTTGTGTTAACCAGATTCGAATAAATAAAAAATAAAGCTAAAAATTGAACTGCTACAAATTCAAACTTTTAGTTTGCTATTCAAATCATTTTAAAGTGTACGTGCAAAGCATGGCCAGAAAGAGCACAGCGTAATCTTACCTTTATCGTATATAGTCTACCCCAGCTTTCAGGAAATGCTCCAGCTCTCGGATTGAAAGTAATACTTTTTCGCATAAACTCTGGTTTGAGTATGTAACCACATGAGCCATTGTCCTTGAACTTTCCTCGGTAGATTTGCATCGCTCGATCGGAGGTTTGAAAGTTTAGTGACACTAAAATAATAGTAGCTCATAGTAAAAATATTAATAACACTCGATTTCACGACAATAATAGTGTTTCTAATAGTTATTATTACAACAGATGGTTACTAGTTGCATTGTTTGAATTCTGAATACAATAATTATATCAATCTTTACTATAATAAGATTCGTGTTCATCTATCTGTCCGAAGTCACGCTAAGAGTGTTAGGAAAAAAGGTTAGAAAAAGTCACCATGCATGACTCGAACTCACAGAACCAACTGCACCACTCAACCGTTTGCTGCACTAGAATAATTGTGCACATAGCTATTACACCTGATATGATCTCTCGCAGCGGACAGGATTGCCAGCATACTGGTAACTATAGTAATAATGACAGTACTAATCATCTTTAGTAAAACATGAGTTCACATAACTTGCAACTCACAGCTATATTTCAGTCTTTTTTAATTGAGACAATTTTACGATGTTAAAGATTTTCATAATTAGCAAATTAAATTTTGATTTCACAAGCATGATTTACGTTTCACAAATCAGAACAAAAATTTTTCACATTTTTACCTAACTGACAGCCAACATTCCACATGTCGACTGGATTATAGTTGCTGGAATCTGTGCGAGTGCCAGCAGGATATATCCGACAGAGTTGTATGTTCGTGTGGTTCACAAACTCTCCAGGTTCTTCGTCTATCAATTTCAATGCCTTCTTCTCTGAGTATGACGACATCTCGTATGGCTTGCCTGTGAAATACAAACAGCTTTGTTTAAATTAAATGAAGATTAACATAAAAATGTAAAAAATACAAATAGTGACTTTTTATCTCATCTGTTAATTTGAAACACATTTTTGGATTTAGTTCTACCTGTATGTCATTTGCTCGCTTGTTTATTATGAAAAAATGTACAAAAACATGTTTAACAGTTCCTATAATGAGTTTCTAGCTATGAGTTCCCATTTTATAGTTAGCTTGAGAGATACCATTACAGACATAGTATAGAGAAAAAAACTGAAGAAAAACTCTGGTGTATTTATAGATTATTTACGAATGTAAAGCTATATGATTTTTATACGTGCATTATTTTTAAAAGAATGAAAAGTTGTTATTTTGCTTTTATACCGCTTAATAATGTTGAAATGGCAGCATAATAAAGTTGGCAAGCATAATTAACCCGAATTCTGTGTAACATAAAAACTGTTTACTGATAAGACTAGCTACAGTGGTGACTATGTGCACCAGAGTGAATTTTTCAACAACAAAAAACGAATATTTGAAGTGTAACCACCTCGATAAAGTATAACAATGCAATAGCTAGCAAATCAAAAGATAATAGTAATTGTGATGATTATCTACTTTTGAATGATGTAACATTAGATGTAACCTTTTTTAATGTAGGATACAATATCCAGTTCAACACACTTGTAATTTCATATTTGCTGTTTTATCTATTGTCTATCTAAACGTGGAAGCTGTCACCACTCTATGAAAAAATTTGGCAAAGTTTTTACTAAGATAAATAAAGAATTTTGCTATGCATCAAAGCTCTCAGGTTCTTATCAGCAGGAGAGGCTTAGGAACTAACTAATATTGAGTGAAAGCATAAGAGTTTTTTCGCTGAAACACAGACTCTTAAAGTGATAGATCAATAAGCCAACTGGCTAAAAATCTATTTCTAAAACTGCTGCTACTACATTGTCTTTGAACCAACATCTTCTAAGAATTAATTGAACAGTTTGAATTAAATTAAACAATTAAAGTTCTGTTTAAAAGTTCAAACAAGTAAAAATATTATTAACTTGATTTGAGTTTTGTAAGTCTTAAATATTCCTTCAAAATATTTTTGAAAAAAGTTGCCATGCAGAACGGAAAAAAATACCTAAAACCAACGCACCACCTCAACAACATTAAGAAATAATAGAACTTGTTGGAATTAGGCTTGGATAACATTCACAAAGTAACACAACACTATATTCCATAATAGAAAAAGGTAGGGACATATTTTATATGTCAGACTCCAATCTTACAAGCTGTATTTTGATTTATTTAGTCATTGATTTCTGAGTCACAGATGTCAAGTGAGTGGTTTATTTTTACGGAGTGAACCCAGAATATCTGATGGAATTTATTCAAGGTGTTCTGGAAAAGAATGTACCATCTACCACAAATATTTTAAGAAATGGAACCACAATAAAACATGATAAGATTTATAGCAATAACATGACCATGTAGAGAAAAATATTATCAACTAACAAAATAGCTTTTTGCAAGGTGCAAGGACCGATTTAACAAACTTGAGATTTTTATGGTTAATCTTTAAACTCCTCATTTGTTTAATCATTGCCCTTTCTTGGTAAAACTTCAATGAAAGCTGAGTTCATGAATAATTCTTTAAAACTTTACTAATAAATTTTGCGAGTCAGAAGGAACCTGGTAGTTATCATCTCACTAAGATGCACCGTGCAGTAAAAGCTTAGGTCAACCAACACCAAAACAGATTCTGACATAACGGTTTTGTGCAAATAAGCCCAAAGGTGATCAACCAAAAGGCCTTAAGGACAAGGGGAAAACTAAATATTAGTCACAATGACTCGTAGGAGATAAAGAGTACATGCAGGGAAACGACTCTCACCTCGATGCCTGCAATGACGCACCCCTAGGACATAGAGCCAACGTATGAGCAACAAACCTAACATATGTCTCATTGCTTAGGCCTAAAATTCATGTTGCATCAGGCAATATTCAAAAAGAATAATTCTCAAAGCCCGTTTATACCAGGACGATTTGTTGGAGTTGCGGTCCTGCCAAGATATTTAGAGTTGGCCTCTCGTCTGTTTACTATTTAAAATATGTCTTTGTAAAAACTTTACATTAAACCAACTCAAACTTCTACTCTACAACATATGTCACCTTTTTAGCCAATAAAATGCAATATCTTTCCAATTTGCTTGTATTTTCATGCTATTTACATTGCTGAGATATGTTTGGTTAATTCCGTGTTGTATTCTGTCAATGATAGCCGTAAGAAATTTATGAACAAGGTATGCAGCATTTGACCGATCTTGTGTCGGTGGACTGGGGCAAAACCTCTTTTACAACATTTCTTTATTTTACTCCGAACCAGCTTTGTCGAGGTGGAAGCGACTCCAATAAATCGTTTTGGCATAAATGCACTTTAGAGTTTAGAAATCTCATATTGTTGACCAACTTTTCCACCAAAATGTTTGACAAACATTTTGCATATCATAACAACTTGGATACTTTTAATAACGCATAGTTGTGTGTTTGCTGAAATTCTAAAAAATGGCAAGCTATTTTGTGAGTCCTGCATTAAAATAACAGCAGAAGGAAAAGTATTTTAAATTGATTACAACGATGTAATTACTGTTAAAAGAGGTTATTTGTTGTTTTTGATTTGCAACTACGCTTTCAATTTCAATCAAAAATTTAGATTTGGGTTTCCCACAAAGTGTAAGTAAAAGCATGGTCAATCTCATAGTCACTTGTAGCCCCAGTAGCCACCTGCTCTAATTGTCAAACACATTGTGACACATCTCCTTATTACAACAACCACTATTATCACTGCGCATGTACCTTGTTTTCGGACAACATCAAAACCATGGAAGTGAACACTCTGAACGTATGTAACAAGGTCAGACAACTTCTTTGCTAGTCTCATCTTCCCTTTCTTTTTGTTTTTGAGCATTTCCTTGACCTGTACATCGTCTGAAGTTGTGATGTTCATCTCATCGTCAGAGTCTTCCATAGCGACTATAGATGACTCCTCAGTTATGCCAGCAGGCAGCTTTCGACACTAAAAGTTTTAAAATATAGAATGGAATTACATGAAGCAGTACATAAGCGCAAATTCGGAAGCTTCAAAAAGAAAAGGTAACTGCAAAAAAATTTGCTATATTTTCAAAGTAGTAAAGTTGTAAATAAGGAAATTTGTGAAATTTAAAATTCAACTTCAAAATTATTTAGATGTGGAGTAAGTAAAATGTGCTGAAGTTTTCCATCAATTTAAACTTACATTAAACTGTAAATGTAATAAACTTTTTAATTAGTTATTATTCATCAAACATTCATTTTATAGTAATCTCCAAGTAGAAGGGTTGGTAATTTAACTCAACTTTTTACAAATCGCTGACATGTCTGGGGGACAGGGGACAGAGCGCAGCAACAATATAAAAGATCTAAGGCTAAAAGAAAATGTTTAATTATACCATGCAAGATTGAAAATGTAGAGTGGAGACCTTACAGAGGTCAGCAACTAGATAGCACGGGCAGGTAGTTAGGTCATAATAACCATAGCTTCCAGTATCTGAGTCCTTCTACCCTTTTGTGTCAACCAAATTTATTTTATTTTTATTTTATTTATTATCCAAATTAAATTATATAAACAGATAATGCTTTAGAAAAATTAGTAAAAGAGTAAATAAAAACATCTTGCATAATAGTCAGTACAAATCAATGTTATTCACTGTTTTCATGCAAAAATTTGGAACAAATTCTAACAAGTTTTTATATTCAACATATCTGCTAAAATGGTGAACAGAATATAAAACTATCTAATTACCTTAATAAGAATTTTTCCTTTGAGTTCTTCAGGAGAAGGCAACTGCTCTATAGCAGGACTCACAGGCTGTGTGTAGAGCATGTCTGTAAACAAGGGAAATAACATAAACCAGCTGTTACTGACAGACTTTAGATATCATCTACTTAGCTAGTTTAATCATTAAAAAAGTTAATGTTTAAAACAAGTTTTGCAGAGTTTTTCAATTGATTTAACACAATTGCTTTCAAGTTCAACTTGTCACTCTTGAATTGTTTTTTTCTGATTAAAAAAAATTAACATTTCAAACTGAGTAATTACACATTGCCACAGCTATCGGAAAATGCTTCACATAAGCTGATATCAAAAATAGAAAAAAAATTGTTTTTAAAACAGTGAAGGTTGGTATGTAAAAGTTTTTTGCTCGTATTTTGCGTATATTGTTTGAATGTTTGAATTTATTTTAAAAGAAGCTGAATTTTAATTTCTAATAAAAGAATAAACATGTTTACACCTTTTATTTCTGTTTGGTTTCTCAATGCACTGCAAGAATTGCAACTGTCGCAACAAAAGCAACATACCTAGGTAGTGTCTACACATGAAAACACCCACAACGCACTGAACACAGGTTTCATTCACTAATCACACACACGCATGCTCACTTGTTCACAAG
This sequence comes from Watersipora subatra, assembly GCF_963576615.1. Lineage (NCBI taxonomy): Eukaryota > Metazoa > Bryozoa > Gymnolaemata > Cheilostomatida > Watersiporidae > Watersipora > Watersipora subatra. The sequence goes on from NC_088709.1 coordinate 66,758,138, forward strand.
CTCAAAAAACTTACACTCACACACACCATGCAAGCGCCCACACACCACACATATCACTTACTACAGGCCTGGCACACATCACATATTACAGGCGTGGCACACATCACGTACTACAGGCACGGCACACATTACGTACTACAAGCACCTCGTACATCACATACTACACTTACACTACACACATACCACACACACACCACGTACCACACACATGATAAAAAAGTGGAATTTATTAACAGAAATTAGCAAACTATGAAATAAGACAGTTTATGCTTTCTACTGCTCCTCATAGATTTTGCATAACCGGTGTGACAGATATGTTGTTCATTACTACACTAGTTGATGGAATTTTTACTGAGACTTGAAGCAGTCAAACTTGCTTCTCAGCAGCGCTGATATTAGCTCAGTCTTTGAAGAGCCACTCAATGCTTAAATATCCTCATGCTTTATAAAGTAACACTAAGAAAAGAAAAGTACTTAACCTCAATTTAAATGCTTTAAATTTTGCCTAAATGTGCTGAAAATATTTGTGATTCATTATCAAAAACAGCATTAATTTTTTGCTAAAGTTCTATGAAATAAATATATTGCTGGTATCCAAAAAATAAAGGGAAATAAACCAAGAGCTAAAAAACAGAACTTTAGCATTGGCTCGTGTGTACTCAACATCAAAACATGTTTATTTTCTACCAAAGAAGTTTATAACCTATGATTAACCCATATGACCGTAGTTGTTCATGTTCTTTACACCAGTAGTAATACGGTTTACTACTAGCTGCTGCCAGATTCCAGTTGACTATCATTGTACACTTTTAATTAACTGCTGCCAATGATATACGAACATACATGTAATGAAGAAACTTGCAACTTCTGCTAATATTACAGAGGCAGAAATAGGCGTCTTACAAAAAAGCAATAGAGATGAAACTCTTCCTATATAATTAGGAGTGGTCAATAAAACTAACCTTTGAGTGTGTCTGTTAAAATATCAGCCATTATCTGTTGTTGTTCTATCGAACAGTGGTTTTCCAAAGACAGAATCAGTGGGTATCTGCAGACAGAGCGCTAAAGCGTCACTTATGACCAAAAATAATAACGTTAAACGCAAACAGCTGAAATAAGGTGTTCATTTATATCACAAATCCGAATTTTATTATACACAAAGGCAATAAAGATACTGATCGTGATTGAAGCACTAGAAGCTATCCACCATTTATTAAATGAGAATCTTATACATCAACCAAAGGTAGCTGAGCAACACTAGCCCTCTTGGGAACAATAAACACTTGAAAAGGTGCTGTCCATATAAGTCTATGAAACAGATAGTGATGCAATTACTAGCATGTGTAAAGAAATCTCTATGATAATAAAATTCACTAATAATATTAGTTACAAGCTGAGTGATAGCTACCGCTCTCTCCGTTTATGAGCTTTTGAGATTGGTGAATGAGAAATAATTTATATATATTTGATTTATTAAAATGAGTGGTCCTCATTGGACAGATTACATTTTCTTTGTAATTACTTTTATTTGAAATCAGTTTCATATAGGATTTGTTTAAGACCATTCACAGATTTTTCATTAATAAAAGGGGGTTTTTGAATCAATGTTAAATCGTCAAAAACAATCAAGTGCAGTATGGGTGGCAAAACTTTTAGTTTTGCGTTACAATAGTAGTAGTTGTTTTAAATATGCCAACTTCCACCAAATCGCCAAATTCTGTGCATGCATGCAATTAATGAGATGGCTGAAATGTTGGTCAATATTGTTTCCAGCCCATGCCATTCAGCTACTGAGGCTGACACTCTAACCAACTGAGCTAATTGGCCTATAACACCATCCCATGCCACAGGATAACAGTGCTAATCTTTAATGTTGGTACTAAACCAATGGATGGATGGGCAGGGACTAACAGCAATATAGATTCTCAGAATTGAGCGATGCAATTCATGGCAGAAATACTGATTTAAAATGAGAAAAAACTTTTTTCAATTATTTGCTGTGAACAAACTATATGCTAGGCTGCTTTTGTCTAGATTGTATGAGTTCATGGGTTCACATGCTTTCTAAAAAGGCAAGTATACGCTGACTTCAGTTTTTGACACCAATCTACTTCAGAGGGTCACTTGAAAATCCAATTTTGAGGGCGTTAGCTTTTATAGTGTACCCGTCATATCCCAACCAACAAAAACCGTAAAACTGCTTTCAATTAATCCAAAATTTGATTTTGGTATAAATTTTAGTCAAGCATCAGTCAGATGGAAATAGATGTTTATTTGTTGTTCAAATCCAAACAAGGCAGTACTTTTTTTACAAAAGGACAATTTTATTTTATGACAATTTTATTTATTGTCAATTTTATTTTTATGACAATTTTGTCATAAAAATTATACTTTTATCTTTTGATCGAAACTTAACAACTTTTAAAAAGTTTGGTTTTATTCATTAAGAAATTTAAACAACCATAAACAATCTTACCACAAAAGCGTTTCCGTAAGAGCAACAAGCACCAAACCTTTTTGTGAACCAATCGACTATGTTAGGGCGCTACCACTTTCTCAGTTAGCCATGATTTATATTGAGGAAGGCATTTTAAAACCACCCAGCTAGTAGTACTTTCAGTAGCTGGGTAGTCCAAGGGTCATTTCATTAGCTAGTTAGCTTCAAACTCCTTACTGCGTTTTGAAGAATGCATAGTGTTTAATGGCGTCTTCTATGATATCCTTGAAAAGAATTCTGCTGGTGAGTGTGTAGCCATGGTATACAGTGGGTCCATTGTCTCCATCCCAACAGTCCACTATTCCAGGGCAAATAATGAAACATAGCATCACAAATTAATATAGAAATGGAAGATGTTACATGAAAAAGATTTTCATAGAACATGCAAATCTCGTTATACAAAGGTAATCTATTTTGATATTTCCTTTGTATGCCAAAACCAAAATACATGTATGTCCGAGTGGATATTTTTATAAAACGCATTCTATTGTGTTTAATTTATTCCAGAGCTTGAACCATAATCGTAAATTTTCCATCAAAAAATCGGTATATGAAAACCCAATAAGATAATAAGTGAAAGCTTGAATTATGCGTAAAAAAATAAAAATTACATTAAATCAAAAAAAATGTAAAAATTAAATTACAGTTAAAAAAAGCTTATATTGTTGGTCTGTAATTTATTAATTTGTAACAGAGGAATTTATAAGAATTTTACTCAGTTTCACTTATTATAGTTTAATTTAACTTACTGTAGATTATTTTTATTATTTTTACATTTTATTCATAATTCCTTTCAGTTTTTCAACTTTTAATTACATAACCGTAAATTTTTGAAAAATTTTGAAATTTGCTTGTTGAAAATTTCTTTTCATCTCGAGATTCCCTCACATTTGACGCCATCAAGAAGCCAATATATTGGTGCTTTCGCATTGTAAGCACCGTAAGTACTATGCGCTTTGTTGCAAGAACTTTAAAATACAAAACAAAATAAAATGAAAGCTGTAGATTCCAAATTAATCATAAGTCATCTTTTGTAACTGACTTCTCTAATAAGAATAACAAGAATGAAGGTGAAAATAACATTAGTAAAGTCTATTGATTGAATTGTCAATCAAAGTAATTATTTTAATGTAAACTTGATGGCACAGAAGTTAGAATGAAAGCTATTAGCTAAGTTTAAACTAATGTATCCAAGAATAAAAGACAGATTTGATAAAAGCGTCAGTTGTCTATATAGTTCAAAAGGATGAAATATTAAAAGGCTGAATAATCTGGCAGATTGTTTCAGATCCAATGTACTGGTTGTGTACGTGACGGGAAACTTTAAAGAAGCTACAGTAGATGTGTTCTAGACTTACATTCAACACAGCGACATCCCAGCATTAGTGCTTTGATGTAGCCTTCGATACTGCTTGGGCCATAAAGTTGATCCTCCAGAAGATAGCTGCCAATGATAAATAATGGTTTGAACCAAATTTATAAAAAAAGTATATATAAATATATATGTCTATGTATATATAAAAATATATATGTATTTATATAGCATATATATACAATTTACAATATATAATATATACAATTTACAATATATATACAATTTACAATATATAATATATATAAGATTTATGATATATAATATATATACGATTTATGATATATAATATATATACGATTTATGATATATAATATATATATGATTTATGATATATAATATATATACGATTTATGATATATCATACAAATACAATTTATGATATATAATATATTCTTCATGTAATGACTCATGTTTCCTGCATTATTCATCACCATAATAGTATAGAAATGTTTTTAGCAAATGAGCGATCACCTACCTTAGAGCAATGACATTCAACAAATAACCTGCATATAGAATATTTAGTTAACTACACAGGAATTAAAAAGTGAGACTATTTTAACATGTTTTGTTTTGAGAGATACATTGCAAATCTTAGAAAGATATATATAGTGCAACCCCAAATCGTTGAAACTATAAGGTGCACAATTTTCTGCAGCTGACAACTTGGAACAAATTCAAAGCATGGAAGCGCAGTGATTATGCAGCGACTCGACAAATGTTTGATAAGGTTTTTTGTGATGGAACTAAGAGAGGCTCACGTGTTGTGTGATGATGAGATGAAATAGCTAGTAAGAGGCTGCGTCATATCTTGGTAGACTTCATTGTGCTCACTGTCACGAATACTCAACAGGTTTGAGTTGATTAGAAAAAGGAATCCATCAAATGACAACTGGAATAATCTTCTCTTAGCAACTGAGGGTTCGAATCTGTCAATCAGTTGCTTCACCTTTGCCTCTGAATAGTCAAACTACAAGTTGAACAAAATAGGAATTTAATATCTATGCTAGCTTTTCTGTATTTGTTAGTTCATGCCTATGTAATTACAAATAGTTTTTTAATCATAAGTACTGCAAATTTACCCCTTGCTCATTTCTCAAAAAATTGTGTAAATCATCAACATTCATCCATAGCTGTTCAGGGTGGCTTGAACACCTGCAAAAAAATATAACAATAGAATGAACACTTGTAGACAGTTTTCACCGTTCAGAGTTGAATGAAAGTGTTTAGAGTTGTCTTCTCTAACCACCGTTAAAAGACAACTCTTAAATAATACAGTTATCAGCCTAAGAAGACTTAGACTATGAAAGTTGTAAAAATAGGATGATAAAAAAGATAACTACAAACGCTTGTGTATTCAACAACTGAAAAAATAAACTTTGTTCATCTCACAAAATTATGGCTATAACATTTTACTACCTGGCATTATTTTTTTTACATTTTAGTTGAGATTTGGTAACCAATTAGCTAACATATATAAGCTACAACTGCATAGTCTAAACTTTAAATTTGAAATTAAATTGGTTTTGTTATGCTATAACTTTTTTTTTGAAATCGTTCAGTTTACATACTTCATATATGTAGCGAGTGCATATACAAAGTTTTAAACGTTCTGCTGTAAGGAGTGTACTTACCTTTTGAACAACTCTGCCACTTCATCTCTCTTGCAAATATCATGGTAGAATTGACCAAACTCCTGCAGGTTTAGAGTCAAATTCCCTTTGGTATCTGTCACTTTGTCTTTATCAGCTTTCTGTGTAAATTAAGTATGACATTACATTAAGTTATGCACAGGAATTATCTTCTATGATTTGAAGTTTCTCATCGATGAAAATAGTACAACTAGCCACTAGTGTAGAGAAGTTAACAAAACTTGCTCCATTTCTCAGAGAGTGTTTGCCAAAGGTAAGTTTTAAATTTTTACATGAAAAATATTTTAAATAATTTTTTGAGTGTGAAACATTGTTTGCAACCAAAAGGTCTGCATGTAAACATTCTTAACCCTTTTTCCCTGATCGAAATATCTTATTCGAGAAAAACAGCATAAATGTATTTTATCAGTTCATGAGCAAACGATATTCATGTATTTTTTGGTAAAAGTTGATTAAGCAGTCATTTAATAGCTTATCAATGTTATTTATGCCTAGATTTGCAGGTAATGTTTATCTTTGAGCTAAATGCAAAAAGATTATCTGAGGGTGCATTGCATTATGCTAAAAATTAAGGAAACACCGAAATGCGTTCTTTACTAAAAATTGCTGAAGGAGAAACATGTCTGTACACAACTCGACGTTCTCAATGAAAACCTAAAAGATTTTTTATCCTGCGGTGGTCAGCGATCTTTTAACTGGTTGATAGATAATTATTCGGATGGTGGTAGATGTAAATGGAAAAGAATATAAATTCAATGAGATAAAGTGATGGTTTTAGTAGCTCAAATGATGATAAGGAACAGGCATAACAATACGATAAAAACTGTGGCGTTGGTTTCTCGTATTTCAAAGCATACCAAACATGGAGTAACCAAGTTTTGGTAATACACATGTGAATAAACGTTTATATAAAAACAAATTTGCTAAAACAATTAAATTTGAGCTCAAGTTAAGTATGTCCATAAAAACCAATTTCTGTGAGTTTTTCATAAAAGTTACACAGGTTTCGGTCATTTTGGGAGAAAATGACCGAAACCTGGTCATTTACAAATACATTACTTTTTATTATCCCAAACTTCAGTTGTATTATTTTTCTATCAGCGTGGCTAGATACTCATGGTTTGTAGTTTATCAGTATAGTCTTCCAGCCCGTCTGTACCTTGCAGTTTAACCAGTCAGGTTATTGGTGGTATTTCATTTATGCATAGATTAGTAGATAAACAGTGCTACTTAAGGCCTGGCAATAATAGTGTTTATAACATTCTAGAAAGTTAGGACAGGCACTCAAATCAAAGAACTAAAGCTTTAAGTGCAAACTGAATGCAAAATAATATTTTACTTTAAAAGTAAGAAATTTAAATTCAAAATACGGGAGGCCAGCTGTTGGATTTTAATGTAAAACTTTCAATTTTGTTAAGAGGCCATTTAATCAAGTTCTACAGCCATAAAGTCAATTACATTGTTTTTTAGTGTTTTCATTTAATACCGGTATGTTATGTTTTCATCATATTTAGTTTAACATCCTAATATTTGGCGAATACGTAAAACTAAAAACCTATAGCAAGCCTAAAAATCGAGAGCCTCCGATATTGGGCAACGACTAGCTATTTAGCTTCACCTATGAAGTGCGACGTGAGATGAGATTTGTAGATTAAAACCAAATCCCTCTTTAATACAACTAGCAGTCAACTTGTTGGACACACACAAGCAACCAGGTAGGATAGCATGGCACAAAGGACTTTCTAGAGATTAGGTAGCTCTATTGAGCAGAAATTAAGTAGCTCTATTGAGATGTTAGCCTAAGTGTTAGAACACACGGGCATAAACTCACCTGATGAAGCGGTTTCTGTAGAAAAATTAGAGTTATCTCACCACAGCAATCTAATGACATCTAAAATGCAGCTTACTAGCTAGGCATTAGCGGAGGGGGAGCTATACAAATACTATTGATTAGCCAAGTAGGGAAATTAAAACCTGCAATAAGCTTCTACCACTAAGTTTGCTCTGCACCAAACTGTAGCAAACACAACAAACTGACAAATGTTGTTTGAAGTCTTTTACTGAACAACAATTTATTGAAAATCTTTAAAAAAAATGTTTACATCTTGAGAGAAATATTTCCAAAAGTTGGATGGATTATGTCGAAAAGTTAATATGCGGTGTTAAAAAGTTGAGTTTTGATGGTCTCAGAGTTTGTAGGGAGAAGCTTAAGACTTGACAAGAGGCAAAAATTAACAGGTTCTCCTGTAACATGACTTGAGTTGTGGGTAACACAAGCTGATAACTGGGTAGACTTGGTTAAAAACTGAATCGGTAGAATGTTTCATTTGATTTCGTATTAGTGGCCGATTAAAAACTAGTTGTCGAAATGGTTAAAATTCAGAGGTTTTTAATAAAGCCAATTAATTTAAAGTCAACCAAACTGATGCATGCAGCAGCTCAGCCAAAAAAGAGTTAGAAGTCGCCAAATATATTATGTATAATAATCTGGACTGCTAGCAGTTACAGTGTTTATTTTGACACATATACTTAGATATTAATAGCCTCAGCTTGAGAACTTTTTGTCAACAATGACATCAGGTTAAAATCTTCATAAATACTATTTTGGAAACTTTTTCTTCACGTCAACAAAAATTTAAATAAGAACTAAATATAATTATATTAAAATTTTCATTTTTATAAAAAAATCTAGTGTTTTATTTGCTTTAAAAAAACTCACAATTACCATGAGTAATGTTAAAAATTCTGTTTTTTCCAATAATGCACTCAGAAGGATCAGTTAAATCAATCTCATTAATTATTTGTATAGAACACAAGCACCCCTATATATGCTTTTGTATAATTAGAAAGCTGACATATAAAGGAATATAAGTTGAGTACACGATATGACAACACAAAGAAAGCCATCAATAACCTCTACAAACAAGTAAGCTTTTAGCTTCAATGTTCTAAAGTAAGTCTGCTTGTTAAGCCATTAAAACTAGCAATTTTTAATCAGAGTATTAACTTGCTAGTTGCCTGTTATCGTGTTAGGGAAATGATGGTAAAAATACTGCGGATAGTTCTTGTTATTATTCTACTTACATGAAATCTTGCTTTGGCTTCTTTCTTGCTCATTTTAACACTCATTTTCTGGAGTAAACCCCAAACTTCCTCAAATTCCAGCGAGTGGTCATTGTTGGCATCAGCAGAATAAAAGTAGTCAGCAATCCACCTGCCAAAGGTAAACAGAATATGGATTTAAGTGTTTGTGTTCTACTGAAACTATTGATGAAAAAAAATTATTTCATCAAATAAATCTTTGTGCTGAAATGGTGTTTTTTTTACAAAGAATTTGTACAATGTGTGAAAATGACAATTTTCAGAAAGGCCTTTAAAGACCTCAGTCTATAATTGCACATTGCATAATGCTGTGGCATTGTTTATTAAATCCGATACGGTTTAAATCAAATTTAGGCTTTTGGAAAAACAACTTATATTTTTCACTGTTGATCAGTGTACGTAAGAGCTTCTCAAACGGCCAGCGCCCACGCTAGCTGATTGGTTACTCTTAGCCAATTAGCTGCTGTCATAATTAGCCAGTTAGCGTTGTGTTAAGAAAAATCCAGAATTCAAAGTAGAATTGAGGTAAAAAAGGTAGAAAGATGATGAATTCTATACATGAGGATTGCCAGCTTGTGAGAGAAAAGTAATAGACACAACTCCATGTTTATTTTCAAATTTTAATAGGCATATATATATCATATATTGTATAGTATATATACCGGTATATTGTATATATTGTATTATCATTCTGACGGGTTGTACAATTTCAACAGAAGTAGACTGAGCACAAGGTTTAAAACTAGTTCTCTTTTTATTGTAGTTAGACTATCTACTTGCAAGAAGCTGTGCAATTGATTTCACATCAGAGCCATATCTTGAAAAGAATAATACAACTGGCTTTATTGGGATTGAGTATTTTTGTTCTAGGTTATGAAATATTGTTACTACATTTCTTAGCTGCTAGTATCACACAAAAAAACTTCAATGGTTGTTCATCAGCACCATCTTCAAAAGTTTATCTCATTCTGCTCAGCTCGTAGCCTTAGTGACAAGTATTACAGACTTGTGTTGACCAACACAGACTAATAACCCACTAGAATGATTAGTAGTTAGTTAGAATAGTGGCTAGTGGCACGTACTGTTTTTCATCATGGAGCTTTTGAAGTCTGTCATTCGCGTAGATGAGGAACTTGAGACCTCTGACCCAAAGGTCAGCAATCTCAGGATAGTCCGCTACAAGGTTGATGGGAGTTCTTCCTGACATAATAATGGAGAAGCAGCAGTCTTCCTGCAGAAACAGATTTTTCAACTTAAGTCAGGTTTTTCATATCTTATAGGTTAATTTTAAAGCCTTTCTTTTAAATAAAAGCTAGGTACTACCTAAACTCTCCAATTACATATACACATACCTTTGTATATACATTGTAACATAAGGAATGTAATGAATTCAAACCAAATTATAGCACATCTTAGGAATTCAATAAGGCAGCTTTCGCTGACCTTGTTATTAGATGTTTTTGCTGGTAAGCCCAATAATCAAACACAAAAATAGGTAATACACAATAATTGACCTAATAACTATTCATCCAAAAACTTTGTATGATCCGAAACACAGTAAATTATATGACAATAAAATAGCAATGTATGAAAAGTGCAATATATTAAGGTTATTTGGACTACTTCATGACCGTGTTACTAGTGCATTAGTTATATAATGCAAAAGACAACTAGGCAGCTGATGGGCTTAACATCATTTGCCAGAATGTCATGTTATAACAATTAATGACACACCAGCTACGCAATATCTCCACTTAAAGCCAGTTCACATTATATCGCAGCGTGTCACCTTAATCCCACAACACTTTGGTGATTCACTGTGATAAGAATGTACACTCTATCACAAACTTATCCAAGTTTACATCAGACTGTGACGTAAAGCTCTCACGTGGTCAAAGAAATTAAGAAATCTTAGTTCTGCAGGAACTATCATGAAAGAAGTTATAAACCAAGCAATTCGCAACAGCCAATAATCATCGCCGAAGTGGTGCACTTTGCGCAGAGTGTGGTGAATGACCCTAAAAAATGTGGCGGAACTTTTAGAAACGTTTGATAGCAGCAATTTTTCTTTCCCATCCACAGTTTGACAGCGGAAACCGTATCCGCATTACCTCGGCGATGCTATCTGTTTACGCCACACATAGTCGACAAATCATCGATGAGAGGACAATATCAACATATGACGATTTAGTGTGAACCAGAGAGTTGATACTACTTGGTGACAGGCTGCACTTAGCATTAACGCTCCTTGGCTTCTGTGAATCAATAGAATTATCACTTCTGCCTTCAACCAAGGCTTGGGGTATTTGATGCTTTCTGTTAGCAGTAAGAAAGTATGGCACATTTTTATAAATTAACAATAAATTCTTGTCTGCAAACCCATGAGTTTAAGAACCATTTCTATTAGCTGACCCTCTGTAGCTGCCAAAGTCAAAGAAATTCCCTTTTGTTCTGTTGTTATCAAAAAATACAACATTGTTTCTGACATCATTAGTTTGCATCAACCAATAGTTGACCTGCTCCCTTGACCTTTTGAGCACAGCAGAATGAACAAGGAGTCGTTTCCTCACTGCATGCCTTTTTCTACAGGTCTCATTCACATTTTATTTATTTTACAAGTATAAGCCAAGCGTTTAGATTTGCTGTCGCTCACTGCTGCCGTATGCTGCTGCACTAGAGCGCACTTCTACTTAATATTTATCTAGTTCTCTATCGTTAGTTTGACATTAGTCTAGGATCAGTGAATATATAGCCTGAGGCAAGCATGGGTATGTACCTCCCGCATCATAAATGATACTATATGTAGCTCACGAGCACGTTTGACCGCACAGTTTTGCGCACAGCTCAAGCAAAATGGCAACGCACCCAGGCTAATACAGCTAGAGATCAGCTCTGCACCATCTATGCCACACCATTCAGATGTCTAAGCAACTCTCCCTTGGGATGACTCACAGTGTTGACTACACAGCATTGGAAGTTTAGAGGGCTACTCTCTCATTAATCGGAACTGCTACATGTATTTCTTGACCCGCTTTCAAAATACTATTCCTTTTGAAAAAATAGCAAGGTAAAAATTTTTGTATAATAAACATTTTATTGAGTAAAGCTAATATCCTAAGAATGTATTCAAACCAAAGAGGCTAAAGATTTTTTAGCCAACAAAGGCTTATAAAACTTCCGTTGATTTGAAAACTTGGCTTATAAAATATGTTTACATGATGATACGTCTAGCTCAAGTATCTACAGATCGTGGCATAGAGTGATATCCATAGAGAAGCTGCTGAAAGCATGCCCGGGTACTGCTGGCTAGTAATTTCCAGCAAAGAGGACCTAACAAGTACTAAAACTGACTTTTTGAATGCAATGACTTTTTTCAGGGTGCCATATAACCAACAGCTTTTGAAACTTCTCGAAAAAAGAATATTAGCAAGTTCAGATCAAATTTTTTTTATTACAAAAAATCTACAATTGGTGGTATTTTTAGGTATCTAATTTGTCCAAAAATGATATAAATAAACTCATTAGACTATTAACAGTATATTGAATTAGAATATATATATAGTTTTGGAGATGTATCTGTAAAAATTTTAAAGTTATTTTTGTTCAAACCTGAAAAACCATAGCTGATTGCGTTTGAACTATTTTGTCCAGCCCTGTAGTGTACATGCAGAAGCTCTAGGCACAGGACAGGTGAGATGAAATGCCCAGATCAGCATCTCAAAACATTTTAACAGGAGTCTTCTTCAATCTAATCAACATGAAATATTTCAATTCCCCAGAGGAGTACGTTTCATTGCTTCGCAGTTCGCTGAGTAGCCTACAGCTTTTAAACATGACAAAAGAGATTGTTGTAGATTTTGTGAAATTCAACCTTTTTATAATTCATATAAATCTTTATTCTAAGAATTGCTGCGCTGTATCTATGACTGCACCCTCTCACCAGTGCACGGTTTTCTTCAGCTCTATTATACTGTGTTCCCACCAGCTCACTAGTCATACATAATAAAATAGCCTCTTTGATACATTATTGAAGAGCTGTGTTGCTCCAAGCACCCTGTTCATAAATAAGCCCGAAGGAGTATTAGAAGTCATACAATCGCTTCGGCTTCTAGTCTGCCTTAGACTGGCTTTCCTTTGGGTAAAACTTCAAACCGGCCTGCGTTTAACATTATGGTCATTCTTAGAACTGGCTTTTTCCAAGAATTCTTCTCTACCTGTTTTCTTCTGACAGATGAATGCTTTTCAAGTTTTATTCCCTAGGATTCTAATAAATTACTCCCTTGAACACTCAAATTAATATAATATTATTAATGGGTATGAAAGAAAATCATATACAGTATTAGTTTCTCCAATCTTTTGGGGTTTGCATCTCGCACCCCCCTAGCAAATGGAAACTGTTTCAACATATAAACTATATATTTTTGAAAGTAATTTTAAACATTTCAAAACACTAAAACCACTTTCTAAACTTTCACAATTATTGTACACATAAGTACATGTCCTTGTACATTCAGCCTACTTGCATAGTACACTGTTTATACAGTAAAAAGCTTGATTGAAAAGAACGAAAGGGCAATGCATGACTGGGATGAGAATCAAAGAGGCAAAGTCAATGCTAAATATTTTTAGCCAATCAGGGCCAAGATAGCAAAACTATGAAAAATGATTATTGATGAATCTCTGTAGATGAAGGGAGGAGCGATGATGAATTTTCATTTTATAGTTAAAAAGCCGCCATCTCGAGCCATTGTTGAGAAGTTTTATTGTTGTCATTAACATCAGTCAGTTCAGTGCTATGGGACCTTTGTAACAACAGACCGTGTGCTCCTATTCATGCCTTACAGACAGTGTATTGGATCTATATGTATATAAATGAAGGTCAAGGAAAGCCGTGACACAGTTAAGTTCCCAATAGTTGAAGCCTTGAAGGACAGACTACTGTATTGGTTAATGTGAATGAACTGCATTTCTATGACCATAGACACATCTCTTAACCAGTAATTTTCTACATACAAGTTCAAAGTTTCTCAGAGCTACATGTATATCATTTCCTATGTGAATGGGAAGGAGTCAAATGTGCAAGCTGAGAAGAAAACACACTACATATATATATATATATCATTTACAAAATTATAACGGTAATAAATTCCATGCAGGCTAAAAGTAAAAATGCTTTGCCAACACAGACGCTTGCTGTAGCAACTCTATGAATGTTACCAAATGATACTTCGTGTTGACAAATAGATTGACCAATGAGAACTTGCTTTAGTCGTGTGAAGGTCATAGAATTCTTGTTAGATTTTACAGGACTGTTACTGAAATATCTTCAGAGTATTTGTATTGCAACGGGGATCATCCACAACTTGTGGTAGAATTAGCGTTCTCGCTATTCTGTTATATTTGCTCAAAAGAGCAAAGGAATAGTAAAGTATAGAAATAATACTTCAAGTTTATAATATGCTATGAAATTTTTTTAATTCAAAAACCAAAAGATGTTATTTCAGATATTTCACATGTAGGTCCAAGTCATACTAACAGCACAAGTAAGAATATCCTTGTTCAGCTATGATATAGATGCCTGTATGTGAGAAGCCTTTTGATATTTTGGTTAAAAATTCAATCCTGAACACAATTACCTTGAGTTTGAAATTAATAAAATGGAATGGAGATCACTATAATCAACTATTTCAGCCAGTCGCAGCTGCGTTAGTTTTACGCATATTTCCTGACACAGACCAACATGTTAAGTTTGAAATGATGCATCGGCAAAACCTTGCCAAAGCATGGACAACCCAAAAATGAATGTCATCAGTGGGTGTAGCCAGGGCATAAGTTGATTGGAACCTTACTGCATATAAAGTAAGTTCTATTACATACACTTACTTCTATCACTACCTCTACTTTCAAATAGTCTAATCTACACTTATATTTACCTGTCTCTAAAACAAAATCATATCATAAATATGTCATCAGTAGGTGTAGCCAGGCCATGAGTTGGTTTAAACTTTACCTCATTTAAGCTATAGTAAGTTATATTATATACATGTGCCTCTATCACTCCCTTTTAGTTTACCTGAATTGAGTATTTACCTGTTTCTAAATGAAGTAACACTATAAAACTGTTATTTATTGTTTACTTCATTATTTATTATTATGTTTTATCTCTTTTTATAGCTATATTATTATTATTATTAGCTGGTGTATGTTCATCTTTCTCTTTTTCTATCACATTCTCTCGGAGAACAAAACTTATTCTGTGGCTTCATGGCCGAGTAGCTCAGTTGGTTAGAGCACCAGTTTCATAAGCTGAATTTCACGGGTCAAAGTTCTATGTTGCCCAACATTTTAATTGTTTGATTAATTGCATGTAAAAAATTTTGCGGTTGAGTGAAAGTTGGCACTTTGTAGAAAGCTGCTATTGTTAAACAAAAAGTTAAAAGCTTTGATATCTATACTAAACTTCATCGTTTTTGACAATTCAACATAGATTCAATGAGTTTCTACCCTGTTTTTATTTTCTAACACATTTTCATTTATATGTATAGTTATGCATAGTACCTATGTATTACAGAATTATTTAGGTTTTAAGTTGTGAAATGAATTGAGAAAATTACAATGTATTCTAATAAGAATATGCTTTTCAACTTACAAATGTTTTAAAATACAAATCAGATCTCGTAACAAAATAAGTTTGCATATAAAGAGACCCCTTTTCTGGAATAAAATATTGCTGTTTTTCATCATTTTCAACGCACTAAATCAGCTATAAAGCATTCTCAGCTGTATATATTATATGACAGCTTTGAAATTCAGGAAAACGCCTGTGAACCAGTCATTAGTAAGTCTGAATGATGATTGGTAGGAACTTTCTGTTTTATATACTAGCTACATGAACTCTTACCTGGTATTTTCCATCGGTTTTGTTAAACACGTCTGTCTGATGTCCGTGTCTCACGTCAATGATATCTCTCGAATCATCTAGAAACATTAAAATAATAAGAGTTACTGTAAAACCTCTAATAGAGTGCCACCCTCTAATTGAATGCCACCTCTATTTGAAAGCCATTTCTATTTGAACGTCCATGTAGTTGACTACGACTATGAGGGAAGGATTGAAAAACACTTTGACCATCGTACTTGTCATTGAGGTAAGTAGCTGCAGTTAGAATTCCTCTAAAATTCATCAAATCTTACATGCATCAATATGTAAAAAAGCTATTTACATATGCGTACATTTCCAGAAAAGAGATGAGGAGTAACTTTTACATCATAAACATGCATATAAAAAGACTAATTTGCAAAAAAATGTACCTATACCTATTTGAAGTGTAGATAGATCTATTAAAATGTAAATACTGTAAAACCTCTAATTGAACGCCACCTCTATTTGAACGCCCAACTAGTTGACTGCCACTGAGCGCCATCTTCTATTTGATCGCCACTTCCATTTGACTGCCACTTTGACAATCTTTGATCTTTATGAACCCATAATATTAAATGATCAGTAGAAAACTGTCCACAAAATCATATTAATAATGAATCGTTTACAATAATAACAATCAATCATCTTATTGTCCAACTCCTAAGCGTTTCGCTTTTTTTGTTAAAACTTTGAAAGCAACGCCATAGAAATAATCAATAACGGTCTCAGGCTAGTAGTAGTTCTCTGTTTAACGCGGTCCTGATACTTTGAAGAAAATGCATAGAAAAACGGTTTGCAAGTTTTAGGTCAAAGGTTACGTTTAGCGAGCAAACTTTTGTGCGATGTATTTGTGCTAAATGCAGCACGTAAAAGTTTTGCTCTGCCAAAAAATTGTTTGGACACTAATATCGACTAGTTCAGCAGTGCAAAAAAAGAGTTGAGGCCAAAAGACATTGTAGAAGGTATTGGTAAGTAGAAGCTGTTCGTTCTATTGAAAGCACCAATCAGAACGCAGCTATCCGAGCAGACATCGAAATATTTTTGTTTTAAAAACGTTAATTTTTGTTTTTGCATGTAATATAAGTATGGTTTGTTTATGTCACTCGAACGTGAATATATATTTGTAGTATTTGATAGATTAGCATTGTATAACTTATAAATTTGCAAATTTATAGCATATCATTTAATAGCATCATTGCGGTAATCTGATCATACAATTTATCGACGCTCGTAACTCCTCTTCAATTGCGCATAAAAAGCTAGTTTTTGCAACAAACTGTAGCAAACATATCAATAAGTGCAATGAGCCTTCATGCAATATTAGCAAATATAGATATAAAATAAAAATATGTCTTCAAGTTTAGAATGAATTTAAAATGGAAAGTGTCAACAAATTTCAAAGGACACAGGCTATAATGTCATCGCAGGTCCATTGCAAGCAATAGATATCAACTGGTAGAGATATTTCTCGATTTGTCGAAGCTTATTTATTAAGAGGTCTTTGGCAAGTTGGAGGTAAGTTAGCACATTTATTGCATCCAGAAAGTTTAATATCGCTTCACCAGAAAAAGAGAGCAAAGTATAGGCAACATTTGCTTCACCCGTAATAAGGCTAAATTTATCTTCCGAGAATTCTGACGAGCCATTTAAAAAGTACACCATCAGCCTCTATTTGAACGGACTCTCCAATTGACCGCCAATACAGAAAAAGGGTTGAAGAATAGAACGCCATGGCGTTCAATTAGAGGTTTCACGGTATCCATAGATGTTGAGGCTATTGTGAAACGATCATGACAGTGTTTAACTGCTTCACAGACTTTTTATATAAAAATGCTGATAAGACAAGGCTCAGCATTGGTCATGGTTACTAACAGATTATATAACAAAGCAATCTAGCTGTTCAACTAATCTATATGTACTTTGTGTATTAACTCGGTTGGTATAGTATGCTTTTAGGGTGCCCTCTTTTCATCGATATCAATATATCAATATATTGATCAGACAAAATTATTTTACTTTTCAGTGGGTTTTCTATTTTTTATTATACACCTAATCATTCAGCTTGTCTGATTCAGAACCACATTCATTACTCATTTTGTCAAAGATTCCTTACGATAATTCTATACCTAAACTTTTATAATAAACACTCTCAAGCAAACAATCAAACACTATAAAGTACTATACTATAAGTACCATAACAAATACTATAGAATTGTCTAATTAATTTATTTCTTGTGAGCTAAGAACTAGTGAATCTAACATTTTAAATTATTTTATTCAGCTAGACCTTAATTTTCTCAAATGTGATCCGTTTTGATTTTGATATTTGATCCAAATTTTGTTATTCACTATGCAATTCCATTGATGAGGTTTTGTAATGGTTTGTGAAAAATATTTTATTATTTGTTTGCTCAAAAAGTAACTTTTTGTTTAAGCAATTTTAAGAAAATAATTTAGAGAAAAAATAATGTTGGAGTACTCAATTATCGCTCAATTAACATTAAAAGATCAACTGAAGCTCATGAATATGTTAGAATAATGATATATAATTTGCAAGCAGTTATCAGCAAATAGCTCCTTTTTGTAGATTTGAATATTGTGGTGTAGCTTTAATTCATTTAGTTAAAACCATTTAGTAATCCACCAAAATATGGAAGGTTCTTGGGTTACAACAAATTGACTTACGGTGGTTTAAGGTTACGATTACGCCCAATGAAAATATGTAAAATAATATTTAACGTATTTCTGTCGTAGCATCGCACATAAGTGATGCAATCGATTGTAAACTTATTATCTAGTGAGTTGGAGATAAATATGCTTTGTTGTGCTTGTGGTGGAGAAAACAACATCATTGCGCCACTCAGTTTTAGTGATCGCTATTTTGGATGCAAGTTTGATTTCAAAGTGCAAGGCAGAGTCTTCTAACCATATTTTATCAAAGAAAAAAAGATCATCACCAAAGATGTTAAACTAGAGTTTAATAAGAATACAAAGTAATTTATTCAGATTGTTCCGACTGTCACAATTCAAATCACATTACGTCTTAAGACCAGATCAATGTCGTAAGTTGAGGAGCTCTGTAA
The DNA here is from genome assembly GCF_963576615.1 of Watersipora subatra. NCBI lineage: Eukaryota > Metazoa > Bryozoa > Gymnolaemata > Cheilostomatida > Watersiporidae > Watersipora > Watersipora subatra. The sequence continues at coordinate 66,776,766 of NC_088709.1, forward strand.
TCTCAGAGTCATTTCTTCTACGAGTGACCAGAGCGCGTCAAGTTTTTGACGCGCTCTGGTCACTCGTGGTCACTTCTTGACTTGACTAAAATGTGTCAAGTTCATCTCCCCAACAACACACTTTTTGGTGAGTGATGAACACATAGCTTTGTTTATAAATAGTGCTGTAAGTGAAGCAGAGGTAAGATTAGTATAATAGGAAACAAACTCACATCTTGGTAGATGTTTCCCTTTTGTCCTTTTCTTAGACCCTTCGTAATAGATCATCTTGCGATGCTTTTCATAGTAAAAGAAGCGTTTGTAGGTTTTGTGTTTATCGTTAATCTTTACAAACCAGGAGCCTCCAGCCAAGAAGGTCAATATGAACTCTTCACCTGCAGGATATGATGCTGGGCTAGTCAGAGTGATTAATATATAACATGCCTGCAGCGTATGACAAAAGGCTAGAGACAGAGTAGTGAATTAGTAAGTTAGAAGCTCTTATCAGATGAATGGTTTTAGTGCCTGAAAGACTCGAAGGTGACTTATTATTAACGGCTTACAGCGTACCAGGCTATTTAATTTTCAGCATAGAAATTTTTTAGGGAAAAATACATTTGTTTTCCTTTGCAGCATAGAACTTGCTGTGGAGAACAAACAGTAAAAAATTCAATTGAAATAGAAAACTTCCTTAACTTAATGTAAAACTACGGTAATCATGGACCATAAACCAACGTAAAGCTATCAAAAACTAAATAAAAGTTATCAGAACAAACAAATAATACCATTGTTATTATACAGTCTTTAAATTAAAATGTTAGGTTTATTTGTTCTATTTTGATAGTCAGAGTAGTGATCTTGGTGCGAATTAGACAATTTACATGTATTTTCCTGTTCGTATAGCAAAAAATCCCTGAAATGTAAACGTTCTCAGAATGGATTACCTATATTCTATGTATGAAGATACGCAGTAGCGTATCTTCGTACATAGAATATAACTATATATGTACAAATATGCTGAAGACTACAAGATGATGTAGTCTTCAGCATATTTGACTTCACTCTGAACAGCAGTAGTGTACTTGAGTTTCGTAAAAACAAAACTAAAGCAGTCTAAGAAATTAAAGCTTTCTAATAACTCATTTAATTTCATTCCTGTATGTAAAAAAATATTTAATGAAATTTTGAATTTACATGTTTTAAAAAAGATCTAAAAAAGTAATCGAAACACTTTTTTTAAATTTACAGGCAATAGAAATAGTGAGAATACAACTGCATAATCTTGTTTTTGTGTGTTTAAAAATCAGTGATGTAAGTTCTACTAACAACTTAAAACTAGAAATGTGTAGAATATGTACTATTATGTGTAATGTACGGTGTATATTACATGTGATATATCCATGGTATAATACAGAATATATCTATATAAACACATCTAAGCCAATGCCGGGCATTCACCTAGTAATTTATAATGTGTAACATATAATATGAAAAATAGAAGGCGTAACATATTGCGCAACATTACCAATATATAATGCAAAGTACTCAATATATGCATGGCATGATATAATGTATATTTATATATAAATATAACACTCAACGCGTAATTCATAACATATGTGCTTACAACAGTTCAAAAAATAACCACAGCTTTGCAAACAAATTTAGATAAATAAATCTAAGGGTGACTATTCTCCATTAATAGCCAGAGATACAAAATCTAAAAAATTTGCAATATACAAAGCCATGAGCTGACTCACAAACATACAAAGTACCCTTTTAATATTAACAAAATAACAAGATGATAATAATTACGGTGGCTATATTATTATTATAGCTATATTATAGCTATATTATTAATATAATATAGCTATATATATCATACATGTAGGTAATGTCTTACGGTAAAATCTACAGGAGAAGCCTTGAACCAAATGTTGAGATTGGAAAAACAAACTGTATATTAGATGCGCTACTAAAAATTATTTACGCATAATATCTATTATTTTGGGATTCAACAACCAGCTTCCTGTCATGCTTAATAGCTCAGATAATCAAATAATAATTCTTGCAGAACCTTGAATACTAAACACCTCTTACAGACATTATTAACCATAAAGATGTTGAACAAACTTTCAAAAACCTCAAAAGTGAAGGTATTTAATTTTACAGCTACACTGTACAGGCAGATAACATCTGTAACTCCAACAACTTTATGCATTATCAAAAAGTGCTCTATGAAGCGATAAGTGTAGGGAATATGCAGAGTGCAGATACACAGGCATGCAGCAAGCAAAAGATAGTTTTTTATTTCAGCAGACGTTGTTTAAAAGTTGAGCTGCTAAAGTTGACAGGGAACATATAAAAACTAAAATAGGATTGATCAAAATCATTTTGTTGACCCTCGAGTTTGAATATTTCCGCTGCATTTTTACTGCCAGAATACAGTTACTTTTTTTTCTCAGAATTATATTTTGCACAACTAGAGAGGGAGTGACTGGAGCAATGTAAGCTCAAACTGCAAAAAATTGTCACAACTTTCTGACAGACATTAGTTTATTCTCTAACAGGTCTTTGTTTAGATACATGTTTCATCTTAGTTTTATGTGACTAACTTCATAAATGAGAGGACAAACCATGTTATGCTACTCAAAGTATGAACTATCATTTAGACCACCTGATTGCGGTAGACACAATGGCATCTTGTCTATTTGATACACGAAACTCTTTGTTAATTTATCTCGGAAAGATCAGCAATGTGGATACGCTTGGAGTGGCTCTAAAAACTACCTCCTGAACTAAATATCATAGTGGCCATGCCGTCTTAAGTTACTAGCTTCTTACACAGACTCACTTCTCAGTTAGCCAAGTCGCAGTGCAATGAGCTGTCGGCATCTCTTCACTTGGCCTCTTTTTTAGCAGATAAGTTTGACAAACAAACTTCTTACCTGACTTTGATTGTAAGTTGCTGAAATTGGCCCTCAGCAAAAACCTAGTCAGCTTATTATCTCATACTCTTTATGAACAGCAGAGCGCTTGCAGTAAGTACAGTACAATAGCTGAGTCATATGAGTGACATTCCGATTACATTACTAGGGAATCCAAACAGAATCTTTTCTGCATTAGTCATCTGATGATCTGACAACAGATGTAGTAAATATTTATCATTGTTTTTGAGCGCATCCATAAAAATACAGGGCAGTGTGCAATATAATTGTGTATATGGAAGCCCACAAAGATGAGTAGAGACTCAAAGAGAGAAACATTAATGGCAGACAATTAATGGATTTCACTTTGGCTCAGAGCGCATCTGGATATAAATATGCAAATGCCAGAGCTCTCTCTACTCTGACAAATCAATTTATCATAGACACGATAATATGTGTAGCTCTCTTTTATCTATAGACTGCTCTGTAAACTAACTGGCTGAGTTGTCTAGGACTACACAACCCAGAGCTTCTGTTTGCTGTTTTGCTTTGCATGATATAATATATATTGGACAAATATTTATTAAATGCATATTCATTACAGTTCAGCTATAAATATTTAGAAGGTAGAGTAAATTGTTGGAGATTTTTGATATTTTTGGAGCTTTCACAAGTAGAGTGAATGGCTGAATGCTTGCCTATTTTAACAGTTTATTATCTAGCAAAATACTTATTCATAGCTAGCTTTTTTCTAAAAAGAATTTAAAGAGTTGACAATTGTTTGAAAAGCCATTTTTGAGCAAAGTGCAAATAAAACAATAGACATCGCGTTGAACTAGTACAGTAATACTTCAACTTACGAGTGCTCTAACGTACGAGAAACTTGAGATACGAGCCAGCTTTTAAGCAAGTTTTAGCACTAACATACGAGCGATGTTTGAGATACGAGCACGTGAGTCAGTTGCAAAGTATGCCAGAGGTGTTTTATGAGAACAGCATCACTCTGTATTTTTCAACTACTCAGGTTATACTTTTGTACCGTGTTTTCTGTGCGCAATTTTCAGTGCAGAATTATGTGAATTAAAAGTACGGTGCGTAGACCGAAAGTTTGCCAGTAAAATGAAAGATAATGGAAAGAAAAAGCAAATGATAACAATTGATATTAAACGGAAAATTTTTGTAAAATATGCGAAATGTGTATGCGTGATTGATCTAGCTCAGCAATATGACAGAAATACATCTACAATTATCAAACCGAAGGGTTATATTCAGGGCATTTAGTCTGCAAAAGGACTAACCATAGTTTCTAAACGACGCAGCGATTTTCACGACCGCTGATGGAGAGACTGCTCAGGCATTGGATAAAAGATAAACAATTGGCCGGTGACAGCGTAACTGAAACGATGTTTCAATAAAGGCGAAAAGGCCGGTGGTTAAAAGGCAAAAAGGTCTATGTGAAAAGGCCGGTGCTATCTATAAAAATTATAAAAATAGACTTTCGGACAAGTAGGCTAGTGGTCGTGCATTAACCCTTTGTGACGACACCAGTGTTCGTCCTAATCGCAACACGTTGAAAGGGCGACAAAGGCAAACGTCCTTAGATAGGTTTATCTTAAAACGGCCGGCTAGTCGTGAAAGCGAAACAAAGGAAAAATTAGCTAACCAGCGAGAAACTATCAACTATGAACGCCGAAGAAATTTTAATTACGAAAAATGAAAGTTTGCTTTTAGGTTTGCTTTTAAGTTTGTTTTTTAAAACGTTGATAAAATCCAAATTTATCAAATTCAACTGTTGTAATGAAGAATAACACTTATATCTCCCTCCCTGGCAAATGCTAGCGTTAGCTAGCATTGGTACCTTGTGGAAACCTTGTATCTCGTATCCATGGTACCTTGTGGAAAACATATTGTAAAATATGACTATTGATTACCACAATAAAGATTGCTCATATATAGCTGCTACTGTATGTATTTAATTTTACATTTTACTTAATCACATTTCCTTGCATTGTTTTTTATTTATTTGTTGCTTTTTGAAAGCATGTGGTAAGTTAGGACAATAACCAACATGTTTTTTCTGTTACAATATCTTGTTTTGAGTGTTTTATTTGCATTTTTTAGAGTATAGAAACCAATTAAAATATATTTAATTGTTCGATATATAAATAAATTGCACCAACATGCGAGTATATTGACATACGAGCTCAGTCTCGGAACGCATTAAGCTTGTAAGTTGAAGTATGACTGTATAAAGAAAAGAATTAAAGCATAAAAAAAATGAATTTAAGTTTTCTATTAAACTTTGTATAACGTGAATGTGATGCGTGATGTATAATGTGATGTGATGTGATTTTGAACTAATTAAAAATCAACACCAAGTGGTTCATCTTCTCACAGACCATTGCTGACAAAATATTTTCACCTACTAATACATAACATTTGTTAGAGTTGTGGCTTGTCTAGCTTACACTTTTATATGGGCTTGTAAAATCTTCTCGCAATCTTGTTATGAGTGAGAGGAAACAGGTGTGTGATATAGATAGCACCGAGTTTACCAGGTAGGCTAATAGAATCACACTTAAGGTAATAGCAACTTATGTTTGGGATTGCGCAATATGATTACTCGTTTCTCTTAAGAATAGGCTAAAATAGTTATTATTTGTGCTAAAGATAAAAAACTTCATGTGTCGTGCTTGAAAAATTAAGTTATTTAAATTGTTTGAAGGCAAACACGTAAACAGTTTGTAGAAACAATATGTCTATTATTATTATTATTATTTGTGTAATATCAACTTGACAAATTTAGTTCAACAAACGCTTCATTCTGTGAATAGTTCTTGATAAAAAGCTATTATCTGCTATTATCTGCATATCAGCTATATGCACAAATTAAAAGATTTGAAAAGTCTACCATCAGCATGAACGTTTTCAACTTTAGTGAACAAAATTGGTTTCTTATTGGTAAAGTCATGAGTTGATCAAGTGTTTTTAACAAAATTAATTGAATTACAACCGTGTGAAATGTTTGTCTAATGATTCCAGTTTTCTATTGCACGAGTCTCATTATCTCATTATGTTGTATAAGTTTGTCAGGGTATGTATATTCAACTATGTAGATTGTAATAGTACCTACTAAATTAATTGTGGCAAAAACAAAGAAACTTTCTTTCATAATGCTGAAAGAATAAGCAAATCATGAGCTGTCACAATTGTATATAAGTATTTTTATATAATTTAATATAAGTATATATAATATATAATAATATAATATAATTTTAAGTATAATTAAATAAATTAAATACCTTCAAAGTTATTCAAGTATATTTAAGTGTTTGAGTGTAATGAGTATTTTTGTATGATGCTTCATTCTATAAAAATCATGATTTATTCAAAAGTACAACTAGAGAGTCATATCAAGACCAACTGCCAAATTAATAGCAAACTAAACTAGTATCAAAAACAGTAACCAGAATAATTTCACTAGAATAATTATAAACAGAAGTATTGATAACAGAACACCAAGCCAAAATAACTTTCCAAAATTTGAATAAACCCGATGATTAGGTTCTACTCTACTCACTAACCAATGACACTAGCTGAAGGACACTCTTAGACATCAAATAATTCGACTAGCTGAAGGAAAACCTAAACACCAAATAATACGAATGCAAATTGTCTGAGTGTCTTCCATTGCCGGTGATATTTATGCGTAATTGTCTCTGAGAGTACATTAACAAGTGAATATAAATATATATGGTATAATTGACGTCTGAACAATCTAAAAATAACAGACCATTATTAAACACTGTCGCTCTTTTAGCAAAACTGTTTTGTATTAGATAACATAGCGCATTCGTCCATCCCGTTTAGAAAGATACTGAGACAGCTCAGTTTGTTCCTACCTTAATTTGAATTTAAGTGGAGTTTGTTATGTTCTGTTGTAACAATATTATTCTGGGTTACTGATTATCTGCTAGTATTTGCAAACAATCAATTAGCAAGCATCTGAAAAAGCAATTCGAAATTGAAATTTCAGTTTTGTGTTTATGAAAGCTGAATAAAAAATGACCTGAAATCTTACTTACAATACAGTAGTCTTATATTTTGAAAGAACACTAGCTTTGGTAACGGCCTGAATCTCTACAAAACATATTTTTATTTAAAATTTTATACACATGAGGCTAACAAGAATATAAAAGCTACATTTTCCCAAGTGTGGTGGTATTGCTGAAAAGCTCTCTAGATAAAGAGAATGTGCTATATATTGATAAAATGATAATAGCGTCAAGGCCAGGTTTATAGGATCACTTTAAATTCATCAAATCAACAGGCTTATAAACCGTTTCTATCCCTTTTTATTTACAGAGTACAGACAGGTTTGTTTATAGTTTCACTTGAGTGATTTTTACTTTATTCTACTGGCATGAAATCGAAGTGGTGCTTAGAACAACTAAACATCTTTCAACAAAAGTGAGAGAATGGTTTGCATATATTTGAAATTGATTATTATAAAGCCAAAGCTCCAAAATTCCGGACTAAGGAAGTATTTATTGTAACTTAATATTTCACCAAGTAGATAAGTAAATGAATCAGCAGGGTGGAGTGTTATAAATTTCTGAAGTTGTTGGCTTTTATCATTTTGCAAACGCACTTCCTGAACACATATGGATGCCAAAGTAAACAAGCTGTGCTTAGCAACGCAACAACCGGTGTGCTGAACTATTTGTATCTCTACATGCAAAATTAATCCTGCTCAGACTACAACTTACAACCATAAAAACTTACAGGCATCAGGTATAGGCAGAAGAGCTTCTAGAGCAGATAGTAGTAACAGATTACAGTTTCCTTTGATACACAAAACAGTTGCAAAGGATAGGTCAAAGGTCAAAGGTAAAACTTCATGTTTTGTAGCATGAAGCCGTGCTAGAATTGCAAAACCCAATGTGTCTTTTGTAACAAGTGCACAGAGTTTAGTGCACAGAGACTATATAAATATAGTCTCTGTGCACTCCATAGTAAAATTTTATCGAATGTCTGTGGTCAGAAAAGATACAAAGGTCAATATAAAATTTTGAGACAAGCTTTGATCTTCTTTCAGTAGTAAACCTTAAAGAAAAACAAATAATATTTCGTGAATCATATAACATGTAAAACATTAATTTAGAAATAAGTTTTTTGTTTTTCTGTGAAAAATCATATTTTTATAATACAAGCATATTTATATCATATGAAGCATATCATAAAATCGCCATCGAGCAGTTTTTTCTACTAAGTTTTAGCTTACACTAAAAGGCAACTAGTTTAGCAGTGACACTGCATTAGTGAATATTATATAGTACTATATTATATAATATTATGTTATGTTCTTGTGTTATATTACATTGGATTTTTATCTATTGCATCTATTCAGTTAGAAACCTCATAAATTTGTCACTAAACAATGCTTCCGTTATAAAACAATATTTCTCTTACATCTGTTCATATTTTACGATACAGCACTTTAAGCTACTCGAGGCAAATTATCAGAATCGAGCAACTGATGAAAGCATAGAAAGCCATGGTAAACTTCTTAATGGTAGCTATTCCGTGAGTATTGCTACAAATATTTACACACGAGGCCACACAATGCCAAAACAAAGATTTTGATACAAAAAGCTGCAAAAGTGAAAAAAACCCAAGAAATTTGAGCCTAAAGATGAACGTACCCAAAATTTTATTATCTATTATTTATTTCTGATTTTATCAGAAATTATCCGTATTTTTTTATCATTTTCAATTTTTTTTTATGTTTGAGTTAGTTTGGCAGTCAGGATGTTTCAAGATTAAAATCTACAAAACCTGATTGTGGTTAAAACGGTCAGATCAAATGAAAGTGAGATTATATAGAATAATAAACAGAATAGAGACACGTAATATTACAACTTGAATGCAATATATCTGAACATAACTATCACACTAATAACAAATAGTGAAGCCATTCCGTACATTTTTACTTTGAGCGTTTTAACTGCAATCAAGTTTTATCAACTTTAATCTCTAAACATCGCGGCAGTTAATTTACCTAAAAATCAAAAACAATTGCAAATGGTGGAAAAATACTAATACTTCATGATAGAATCTATTAAAGTTTTATCATGAAGTATTAAATTATTTCATAATAAAATTCTAATAGATCAAGGGTAATAACCAATTGACATCAACATTCACAAATAGTTGATTGCCCATGCACTAGGTATGTACTCGACATCAAAAACTAGTACAAGGGCAATCAACTAACTGTGCATGTTGAAGCTTTTGAATTTTAGGTCTTGGAAACTAAAATCTCTCACTCCTTTTTTAAAGAAAAGTTGATATTGAGAACTTTATTTCAACCAGCTCATATATTGTAATTAGGTAAATTCTTGGTTGAAGAGCGGATCTAGTTTATACAAAAGATGAATGCAAGTCGGCCAAGTGTCATGAACACTGCATAAGGCTTTGAAATATATTTCAAAAGTAGATGTCACGGAGGCAATATCTGGGTATTTTTTCAAATAATTATGGAACAAAAACTTCACTCAAGTTGATAATAGCCTCCTCGTGGGACAATCAATGATTATTTTGCACTCTTACGTGCGAGTAGTACCGAAGGGAAATGACAAATGTGAAATCTTTAGTTATAGTTTTGTAGCCAATTGTCTACATTACTAACTGAACCATTAAAGGCTCTGAAGACTCCATTTTATCTAGTTAAATTTGTTTCATGCTCTACATGGTGATCTACATGTATATTTGAGATAGCCTAACATTTATCATGAAAACCGATTTCATTATTAAAATAATTATAGCTGTGTTTTTACTCAACTTAAGGCCTACGTATTTCCAAAGAGTTTAACTATATTTTGTGCCTCTGTCAATCAATACGAACAGCAGTATATTCCTATTGCAATAACTCAAAGACTAAAAAAATCTGATATTAGCTGAATTTTTTATCTAACCAAATTTAATGTTTAAAAGAAACGTTTATGTAATCTTCCGTTTTGGTTGCGCGGAAAATGTTAAACCCCCCAGATTTTCAATTTTTCTCTTTATGTGTTCATGTGAAATACTTAGCATGTAAACCTCACTTTACACAAAGAGTGATCAAGGTAAGCAAATCTCAAAATAGTTTTTGGCGCAATTACATGCACAAACTAATTGTTACTGAATAAAGTTGTTCAACTTTTGGGTCAAAAATCTGTTCAATTTAGCGTAACACTCTGTTTACAGCTTCAGTATTTGATCGTTGTAGATTGTGCCGCATCTTCCCACAGCTGGATGATACCACAGTTTAGGGGAGATAAATTTCAATGACTTGAGTCTTTTTACAAACACCAAAAATTTGATAAGATTTTAAAGTCTATTAAACAAAAAAGAACTGAGGAAATAAATTTCAGAAGAAAATGTTAAGTTTAAGTTTTTTATTTGTTTGTTTTATATTTTTTATCATTGTTAACACAAAGAAGCAGTTCAATTTTAGTAGCTTTAGATGAAAGATTTTAAAAAAATGTATATTCATTTATATATTATATCTATTAGCTCAGTTTGAAGTTTTCAGTAGTATTAGGTGGCTAGCTAACTTAAAGACAGTCAACTCGAAGTCAATACTAAGTGTAATATTGAGCACAGGGCAAAAAAACATATCGAATCGTGTTAAAACTTTTGATAAGTGGTTTAGAAGATATTCTTTGTCCTTTTGCTGTGGTAATTTTAGGTGAGAAGCAGTTTAGTTTGAATTCATAAAAATACTATTTGATTAGCAAATTATATTCTGCCAGCAAACAATTTTAGACAATTGGCTTAAACTGAAGGCAATTTGTGTTGGCTCACTGTTCATATACATTTTAGCATTGTCTCAAAAATTTAATAAAGTAATATGTTTTATACTTTTTAGAACTAGATGTATGTTCAATAGTATAAGCTCATGACACAGTTCAGTAGTTTTAATACTTTGTTTAAATTTATTTAGCTGAATACAAACTTTCAAATCAACATATTCTGTGCAAAAACACTCCAGCATGCATCTCTTTGTACTTCTCCCCACAGGAACTCTCCTCGATGATCAAGTTGAAAGTTATTTCATAGCATGTCTCAAAAGAGTTAATGCAAAACAATTACTGTACCCTGCGGTATATTGCTACTCGTATAGCGGAATGCAAAGAGCACACTGTAGGTGTGTTGATTAGTTACATCAGAAACAACTTTCAAAACTCTCTCAGCTAAAATTGTCATTGAGGTTATCTTTGAACAGGTTTAAAAAAATTCATAATTTAAAAAGATATTGGCAGCATTCCAGATAAATTTCAAAAATAAATTACTTGCTTTAGCTTAGCTGTACCAGCTGCTTGCTGTCAAAGCAGCAAGGAAAATCTCTCTCCAACTTCTGTCATGAGCTGATTTCATCTTTTCTTGAAACATGAAAATCCTTAAACTGAATTTTGCAATAATTAAGGTTTTTCTTTTTCATTTGCAATAAAAAGCTGTAATTGGTAATCAGTTGATCAGCAATTGGTTGTAGTTGTTGATCAATACAAAAAGTTGTATTGATCAACAATTAGTGCAAGTGTGTCAAATATAGTTTTATTTGGTTTTAAAAATAATTGCAAAAAGTGCTTGAGAGATGTAAATACCTGTGAAACAAACTTTTGCAAGTTTTTAATAATCTGTTGCAATAACCAGTAAATTTTGTTATCAATAACATGGGCATTTTTTAATAAAACTTATAGTAACCTGCTAATCCCCAATGACCCAAGGCATTCGCAGTGTCTGATAGTCCCACTACTACACTTTCTAAACTTGTTTGTAATATAGTTCTCAAGTCTCTGCATATCTTGAACTACAGTGAGATATCCATCGTTTTTTTGACATCATCACCCTGTTTGCACATGTGCTCTTCCACGAAAAAGCTGCCATCTTTGTAGAAAACGATTGTTATTCTCTTGATTAATAGTATTTTTCGGTGTTGTTTTGATACCAAAATAAAAGATTTGCAAACAAAAGCATTGTTTGGAACAATTAACTGCAGAATTTTCGTGTTTTTAACGATAAAAGTTGTCCATAAAGATGTCAGACAATGATAGAATGACGTCACAAAAAACGAAGGATTAGCCCTTGTCTCATAAACCATAGAAGTAACTGTTCCTTTGAGAGTTGAAGTACTTTGTTATCACTAACGACACTGTCACGGATAATGTAAGGCATTGTCAACACAAACTTAGATTAAATGTTATGACCTTGAGAGACGCTTTTAATATAGATTTTAATTTCAGAGATTTGAACAGACACATGACACAAAAGACAGGTATTCGTACTAGATAAGTCTCGAGTATGGATCATGTGTTTCTCAGATGCCGAGACTGGCAGAATATGAACGTTTATGTCATACAAGAGAGCTTCAATAATTAGCTTTTGATCATCCGAAAGAATCAAGCAAAAATTCTACTAAATCCAAAGTGTTATTGTTCTGATATCAGCTGTCAGCTGAAGACAGTCTGTAGCAAAACCTAAATCTTAAAAATGGCATCAAAAACCTTCGTTAGAAGTTTATACGAGCTTGATAAATTATTTGCAAAAATGTCCGATTCTCTTATTACCTTGCGGATCCATGCAGAACAATCACGAGAACTCCAGAGAGACGTGGCTCTAGTAATCCTAGAAGGCAGATAGCGAATGCACGCCTTGTCAGTCAAAGGTGCTACTAATCAATATATAGGTACAGGTGAGAGAGTCCCAACGCGAAGGGAGCAACTAAATCACACATCTAATGTCTACGTCACATAGGTTCCTAAATGTTAGCCAATTCTATCAAGAAAGATTCTTGAGGCAGCTGTCGCTGGGATGGACAGCCCTCTGGCCAGATTATTTTTGCAGACACTCCACTCACTACTAACAGCCAATGTATATCCTTGAATGCTTTTTATTAGCAGCATCAGTGATGTCTCTGGGAGCTCAATATAAAAGTGTAACTAATTATCATCATGGCTAAAGTCATTCCACGGCTAATTGTTCGTGTCCTCTAACTAAATGAACATCTACAGCACTTAAGGCATATTTAGGGTTTATCTCCCTTGATATTGCTAAGGTTAATCAATATTGCCAGAGCTATTGGAATGGCTGACTTAGAAAGTGTTTTTTATATCTGAGGAGCGGTTGCTTGTAGGCCTAAATGTAGCGTTGATTGAATTTGAATGGCGGTCAATGAGAATAGGCATATTTAAGAAAAACCTATTGAAACTGCTGAGACATCGCCATAGTCAGGCAATTTCATTAAATACTGTGAAAGTGTAAGCATTTCTGCAACTGGGTTGTGTTTGTTTTTTTACAATATGCACAAAGTTTTAAACGTACGAATTAGTTCAAGGAGTAAAAGATCAGTAGTTGATTGTACTCAATAGCGCTTATTTCTGCTCCATAATAACATTATTAAATACAAGTATTAAAAAAATTAATACAAGCATCATAACTTTTGTTAAAAATATGAAAGCTATGATTTGAAAAGTTTTACCTTTTTGATTTTACTTAGCAATCATTTGGTAAGTAAATTATAACATTTTGAAATTCGTAAAAAAGATTTAAAAAAACAATTTTTATTGATTTTTAAAATGCAGATACTCAGGACACTTGTAAAGCAATAACCTACGTATATTATAAAATAAACACAATCATGTTGATCTAATTAATAAATGTGTAAGTATAAGCTGATTTTTATTTGGTATAAAAGCTTGATGCAAGCAAGATCAAAAGGTTTAGCTGAAAAAGTAAAAAAATTAATTAACGCAAATGAAACAGTATTAACGAAGTGAAAAATAGTATTTCTGATAGAGGCAAGGATTTTGTTAAGAGCAAACAACTCAAGATTAATCAGTTTCATTAAAAGATTCTTTCAAAATGTGTAGATTTATCAATATAGAGCATGGTTTTTTATTAGTTTTGATGTAGATGCCAGGTTTTTTACAACTAGTTTAATTAAAACCAGTCTCTGAATAGTTACTCACTTTTATTAAAATATTTAGCTAGTTTTTCAAAGTTTTATAAATACTATTGTTCAATTTTTTAGCCTTAGAGTCATTGACAGTGTTTGTTTGAAAAACATCAGTTAGCATTTTACTTGCATTATCTTAGTAGAAGATCTGCTCAAGGCTCTGCTTACTTTATTCAAAAGAGTTTTATATAATTTTGAAGTAGAAGACAACTCTAAAAAAACCAGTCGAGCTCTCAATTAGATCCTAGACTTGGGTGTACTGAGGTATTAAAACAAAGACCCAACGACACTCAAACATAACTTAACATTTGTTAAGTTTTGTTAAGCGTTTGTTTATTATTTAGAGTCACTCAGACAAACTGCCATCAATAAGCGGAGGAGTTTTAGAAAACTTCATCAGAAGTTGGAAAAGTATGAAATGGAAAAGTACCAATAAAAATTTTTAGCAGACTTAAAAGATTATTTACCCTACAGGATGAAATTATTCCATGGATTTAATAATTCGCGAATTCGCGTACAGTCGATTCCGCAAATTATTAAAATCCACGAATAATTAGTTTTATTTATAACACAAGGGAGAATAACTAATAACTCAAATCAAAAAACGGAGTTAGTAAACGTAGTTGAGTTCCAAAGTCTTTTAAAATCATTGCCAGGGCTTTGAGTTAAGCCTATTGCCAATGCATCACACTTCTTTACAAAATTATTCAAGGTTGTCACAAGTTACGTGTACTCGTAATTACATCGTCTTCGCAAAAATCTGTTCTGCAGTCCTTTACGTTGAAAAAACTCATAATTTACCTCAGGTTGTTTGTTCACCAAAGGCCTCCAAATCAATGAATATTTATGAATAATTCTGGGTGCGGCCAGAAATTTATAGCTTAGCATGATTGACATAAATTTCTCAGTTAAATAGAAACTTAAACACGTGGTATGCGCACGCTCGTGCAGGTTTTACTTTATTGCTAGCTGCTTTCACAGAATAATTTGTTTCTGGATCTCTTTATCAGCGAATAAATTAGTTTGCGAATATGTGTGAAAAGACAATTCTCGCGAAATTCAACTTCGCGAATAATTTCGTCTTGTAGGGTCGTACATAGAAGCAGCCAAACTTTCAAACTAAAGATTCAATAAATCAGTGAGAATAACTTCAATGCAAAAATTGAGAAAGGCCTAAATACCCAGACACAATCACGATTCCTATATTGTATGTCAAGAAAAAACTTCAACCATGTGATGGCCAGTTGTTAAGTAATTGTAGCTTTTGTGTCTCAAATCAGTCATCAAAAATCAGCTTGTTTAAAATAGAAACCTATTATTAGTAGCTGATTGTGCAAACATTTGTGTGAACATAGTTTATCTACAAATACAAACAAACTATCTAAAGCAAGAGTGTGTTAGCGCTGAATAAGATACTTTGTGCCAAACAGAAGGTATACAAAAGTCACTCTGGAAGCACCACTATTTCAAGTGAAAAAAAAGCCTCTGCTCCTAAGATATGTGTATATTCTTACAACCCCATGGTTCAGTACCAGTAATTTAGTCCTTGAAATTAATTGTCTATTCTAAAGGTTACTACCATTTCTAGTTTAGCTTTTTAAACTATAGCGACTTAATTCAAGTTAATTAATATGTCATTTGCTAATAAAACCTGCCTACGCAGTATCTTGTCACACATTACTTTATCATATCAATTTTTTAAACTGTTTTAAAATTTACAGTCTATTTAATAAAATAATTTTGATATTATATCTTAAAAAATTGCAGCATGTGTAAAAATCGAATTTTTACACATACATGTACTTATTGTTAGAATAACTCACTACATAGCGTCATTACGCCAAAGTCATAAAGCAAATTATGAGCTCATTTCAGCTGCTCTAGGATTTCTGTCTGTTGGTATTTAGAGAAGACAACTCCACAAGCTATTCAAGTGAATATTAAGAAATCAATTAGACTGATTCACTAATAACTACTTTAAGTGCTTAGCAGAAAGTGCTATAGAATTGTAGAAAGTTTTCGGAACCCAAGAAGTATTGATTCTAGACCGCAAATGCATGTAATTTGGCCTTTTACTTATGGGTGGGGCGAGTCTGCTGCTATGACAGTCTCAGTTTCAACTTAGCCTTATTAGAGGTTCTTGATTAACTCCTACTCATCGTCCTACTTGACATTTTAGATGAATAGAAGGAAAGTTGAGAGGAATTAGCTCTTGACAATGGTACTATTACGGCTTGTCTAGGCTAGCAGAGGTGGGCATGACAGGTACTTGGCATACTGGACAGGTACTTGGCATGCTGTCTGGTGATGAGCACGAAGCATGGAAACTTTCAGAATGTTTTGCTCTAATTCGCTGAACAGACTTTCAACAACTTTTTGAAGATTACCTAATTAGCTATATACATTCTCCTTGTCTCAATGATTCTCCTACGCATGTACTACACAAACTAACATTTAGGAACTCTCATAGCGTGAGTGGGGTACACAACTATATATAGATTTATTTTGATGGGAAATTCTTTCGGAAACTCGAAATTTTCTAAATTCTCTCATTAACAACACAATTCATGTCCTAAAATAGCTTTTTACTGAATGACTACTTTGTGTAGGTCATACAGTAGCCATTCAGAAAAAGGTAGACATTATATTGTAAAACTATAATCCTGTTGAGAGTTTGGTAAGCCTAGTAAAGATGAAAAGATAAAGTATAGATGAGGTTGAAGAATATCTGTCTAAACATAAAAATACGTTAAGCTGCATTGTACATTGGCAATGATAAACTCCAAATTAGCGCTTTAACGCTTTCACTGTCGTATGCTCATTTATACGAAATCTATGGTCGACTGCCGTATGCGCATTTTTGCGAATTTCCCAGCAATTACGTAGTAACTTTAATATTTGTTGACAACATAACTAATGATCTATAGGACTTTTATGGTATTGACGGAGCTGTACATAGATTTCTCTATAAATCTTTTGCTATGAATTTTTTGCATGGCACCATTTGTTAAAATTTTGGCAAAATAAGATATATAATGAAAATATTTTAGCTAGAATTTGAAATTGAAAAAAATGGTATACATATCATGAAGCAAAATCAGCAATCTTTTGGTAAAGTGGCTGGTGGTAGGTCGACAGCTAAATGTGTACATGGATGGCTGTGAAAGGGTTAAAAATACAAAACAGCAATGACAAACTTATTACTTGCAGGAATAATTTAACATGTTCTGTTGACCTCTCACAGCAAAAATAACCAGCTTTATTGTATTACACTTATTTAGTTTACGAGTAATACTTAATTTGATTATATAAAGTACAATTTAAAGGTTGTAACTATGAAGTTTCTTGATAAGCCGATCAAAACAATTCCAGTTGTATATCGTTAGACTTGTCAAAAATGCAATTGAAATTGTGTAGGAGGTTCAGTGTTGGTACTACAGTTATACTAGTACTAGTATGTAGTACTAGTACTAGTATGTAGTACTACAGTTATACTAGTACTAGTACTAGTATGTAGTACTACAGTTATACTAGTACTAGTATGTAGTACTACAGTTATACTAGTACTAGTACTAGTATGTAGTACTACAGTTATACTAGTATGCAGTACTACAGTTATACTAGTACTAGTATGTAGTACTACAGTTATACTAGTACTAGTATGTAGTACTACAGTTATACTAGTACTAGTATGTAGTACGACAGTTATACTAGTACTAGTACTAGTATGTAGTACTACAGTTATACTAGTACTAGTACTAGTATGTAGTACTACAGTTATACTAGTACTAGTATGTAGTACTACAGTTATACTAGTACTAGTATGTAGTACTACAGTTATACTAGTACTAGTATGTAGTACTACAGTTATACTAGTACTAGTATGTAGTACTACAGTTATACTAGTACTAGTATGTAGTACTACAGTTATACTAGTACTAGTATGTAGTACTACAGTTATACTAGTACTGTATATAATAAAATGCTACTTAAATCATGCTTGGCTAGATTAAGTTGAATCGTGCAAAGACGTGTGGAATGTCTGCTTGCTTACTGTAAGCAAATGCAGTGAGAGTGTTGTTATTTTTTATGAGTTGCACAAACAAAGGATCTATTATTTTGTCTGAACATGCCCAAGTCCAGTGGCACGGAACTTTGACAACTGGAGACATGTCCAGTTGCAGAGAGCTATGTAAGGTTAGATTTAATGGTAACAGTGCATCTTAGGTCGGTACAACGCGCATGCAGCACATGTGCAACGGACATACAAGGCACTTGCAACGCACAAACATTGCACGCACAACGCGCCGACACAAGTAATAGCAACGCATGCGCCACAGCAAGACACTGTTAACGCAATAATATTATTATTAATATTAATGTGTAATAATAATAGTAACAATGTTATATTATTATTCAATATTCTATTTATATTTATAGTCTGCTAATAAAACAAGTCTAAAACATTACACAAAATATTCTATTTATTTTCTAACGATCGTTGGATGTGGGTTGTGATGATAGCGTATGCGCATTATATCTACAATGTTTGTGTGTTGCAAGTACCTTGTATGTCCATTGCGTATGTGTTGTACGCGCGCTGTACCAACCTAAGATGCACCGTTACCGATGTCATTCCTGTCACCATCAATGGCCTAGATCATTAGGTCATAGATAATAGGGCTTCAAGCTTAGTTATCACTGTATGTTAATTTTTTAAACTTGGTCTTCTAAGTAAAACTTTTATAGTCTGAATTTAAAAAAAAGGTTTTATTGTTAATTTAGGATCTTGATAGAAATCAACAACATTCAGAGTGACAAGTACAGGTTTAGGTTCAGTTATCAGTAGTGTGAACATAGTGCAGGTAGTAATAAAGATTTTAGTGGGTAGGCTAGCAGCAGTTATTGGTCATGAGACAGTGATAACAGCAAACTTGTTAGTGACTGGTCTGATGACAACCACTCTTTCCATGACGGGCATGCTTTGCAAATTAGAGCCAATTTGTAAGTTTCCTGTGTCATAGAAACGACATAAATTCACAAGCTAAGTGAGCTTTGTGATTGCAAAACGTAATCGAATCCATCATGCTTGCAAATTATGGAAACAGCGCTTGCGATTCATGAAACACGAAACAGTTGCACGAAACATAGTAAGTGATCTTTCAATATGTCTTTCAGACATCACTGAGGGCACTCGGAACCATTGCTATCATTCTAGAACAAACCTGGACAAGCAGTAGTAATAGTCGAGTAATAGATTGAGTGATACTGCTAGTAACAGTTACTAGTAACACACTGATAGTAGTAGGGACAAGAGTTGCTGAAAAAAAAGAAGTTTTTACGACATTCAGGTACTTGCTACGACTGCTAAAAAATCATCAACTAGTTAGAGGCACATAATATAGTTTTAATCTAAGGCTCCGCTGGGTTGATCATAGCCTCTATTAACAGTTTGAGTCTCACTTATACTAATTTTCATACAGTGATAGTGTTGCAACACATGGCTGCGCCAGTGGCGATGTGCTACGCTGGGCTGACAAGGAGATCATGTTTCATAAGACGCCATAGTAGAGTGATGGTTTTTTTGTGTAATTTATTTTCATCAACAAAATTAGTTGAACAAAAGAAAAAAGCTGGAAGAATGATGAAGCCCATGATAGCACAATAGCATAGCTAGCCGTGGCGTTTGGCTTGTTGTCATCGTGTAAATCGTGTCATCGTGGTTGCGCGATGCCTTTAGTCAAGATTGTTGTTTCCACATAAGACGGCCGTATCCATGACACAAAAATGGCTCTTTAGCCGGGCCACTGAATCACAACAAAGTGAGAAAAACTAGGATGTTTCTATGGCAGCATTCTAGCGCCATATGGAGGTGCGTCGCTACACTATTGCTATCTGGAAACTTAGTAATAGTGATTGCGGAGATGATGTTAATAGATCCATATATTCTCCTAGCTTTTGCAAACATTTTGTTCATTTTAGTAAAGTACTAGAAGATGTAAATAGAATGTTTGCAAACAACTGTTGGGTCGGCGAACCAAATAAGCTCGCTCAGTTTTTAGAGTTCTGTGATAAAGTTTTTCAACTTACAAAAAAGACTTTGGTGGACAAGCTTGACATTGGTTCTTCTGATATACCTGATGATATTAGGCCTGTATTTTTAATTTAAAAATTTCTATTTCTTTCTGATTGCTCTTTCATGGTTTTTAAATAATTTTTCATGTTTAAACATTTATTATTTATTCAATTTTTCTATTCGGAGACGTTATTGAAATTTGTTATCACTATAAATTAGACATTTTGAACATTTTCTGGAAATACACAATCTAAGAGTAAAATTCATTCCTTAATTATCAGCCCTTGAACTGTTTTGCTGAGGAAAGTAAAAATTTTGATGAGCTTTCAAATTTAGAAATTAATGGTGATGCTGATGTTATTATGGCATCATGCATAACCAATTAAAGCATTCTGTCTCACCGACTATTTAGAAAACAAAGTGGCTATGAAATAACTTAGTTCTTTGCTGGAAATATAGAACTAATTAATTTTATTTCAGTTTAGCAATTTAAGCAAGCAGTCTTTTAGTTATTTCGAGCAAAAACACATTTAAGCGCAACAGTAAAAAATCTCAATATTCCTATGACGCTATGCTTAATAATTACCCCCTATAAGTATTACTATGCTGTGAGTAGTAGCATTCTACACTTACACTGAGTGTTGTTGGCCATGGAAAACCAGAGCATGGTGAACTTTTCCTCCAGCTGCTTCAGAAGTTTTACAGCATCTTCTCTCCTTTGCTGCTTGTCCTTTATCTTCACTAGCCTCTGGTCTACCCGAAGTTGTCCAAATGTACCGGATGGTACTATGTTGGTGTTCTCATCAGTTTTATTAACGACTTTGGATACAGCAGCCCAAGGCTTCTAGAAACATAAAAGTCACTAAGTAAAGTGGTGCATGCTAATAGAATATCTAGTTAAACTGTAACAATTAGAAGCAAAATCTGGCTGGTAAGATGCTAATCGTGCTTTTAGCTTTTTAATGCTTTTTATTTCTGCTCTCTTAGTTCAAAGTGTGTTTACTTTGAACGCAAGAGTAAAATTCATAATGGCAATATTACATGTTTTCAAAAAACTGCAATCGTAGATGCTTTTTTGCATTGTGATCCAGCCAATAAGGCGCAGTCTGAATAAAGCTGCAAGCTTCTTTTACGCGATAATGTGTGAACAGTTTCCTTTCAGTTTGCACTGGACAAAAACCAAGCATTCAACTTTCAAGTGCTGTATTCGTCCAATGAAAATGCATTCAACATAACAAAGGAAAAATGGGAAGGAGTGGAAAGCTTTTTGTTGAAACCCCATGAAAACGCTGAGCGAAGGTTTTTACGCCACAATTTTGATTGTCGTTATTGCGCTCATGCATGTGAGCCTTATTAGAGTAGTTTGTGATCTAGAGTTGTCTAGGGGAGTTACAAATTAGCGTAAGCAAAATCAAATGCTTGTGTGGTATTGGCTGCTAGCTTGGAAATACTTGATATTAACTTGATTTTCAACGATAATGTACCACTTATGAAGTGCATGGTACAAAAGAAATATCCCTCCAGACAGTTATAAAAATTATATGAGACAGTATCATTTACAAATAGACATTAGGTTTGTTTTGAAAAATTCACTGTGGTGTCAAAGACACGTTGGGTTTTTCAAAATAAAGCCTAAAGCTTGAATTTAATTAAGGTGTTTTCCTTAATTTTTGTCAGTAGTCCTGTTTACCTTATATAAACAAGGACATTTAATAATCGAACCTTGCAATATTTCTTCAGTTACGTACAGAGCAAGATGTTCTGGTGAGTAATTGTTAAAAACTTCTGCTACAGTAGGTGCGATAGGCACCATTCAGAAAAGACATGTTCTAGGTAATAGTACGGATGTAAAACATAGCTGGCCAGCAAACCATGAGAAATGTAAAATCAAAATGTTTTCGAACGCATAAGATTACACTTGACTTTATTTTGCTAAAACACATTTTTTATTCCAATTGTAAGAATCTATAAGAGGTTCAGGCTTCATCAAAACTGGCTGCTATTATTTTTAACCAGTTTTTTGGCCATCTAATGCGCCGTAAAAGATCATTAAGTTTTATAAATAATTTCACAATTATTCAGGAAATGGTGAAGAAGTTGACTGACCCATGTGATAGAATGTTGGTTCAACAAACCGAAAGGCATTTGTTTGAATCCTTATGAAAGCAATTTTTTTCTAACTTCTGACTGTGGTTTCTTGCGAGTAGATGGACAAAGAACTTACTACAGTAAAGACCGGTTAATACTTACAAGGAATAATCTAACAATTGTTCATTAGAATGCAACTAGATTTCTTTTGTCTTGATTAATTAATCTATACATCAATAGCCATGAGAAGACAACTAATCAAATGGGACCCAGTTTCCATAGTGAGAGTTTCATCATCATACTTCCATTCCATATCATTAAAAATAAAACTGCTGAGAAATTGAGTCAGCTACTTCAGCCATCCCGCATAAAAGTCTTTTATCATAAACAGAGTGTGCTCAACACATTGCTGGTTACGGAAGCAAAGATAGAATGAGGATTACATTACAACTTTTAATATGATAGCATGAAAGACATAGTTGTGCCATCTGCCATGACAAATCTTTTAGAAGTTTTCAAAGCTGATTTCAATAAATCAGTGTGTTTTTACATTTGTAATTGTTCCAACCTAAAGTAAACCAAATCGGCTCATGAAACTGAACAAAGAATGTATGAGGAAATGATTTTAAACACTCCTGGATCACCTGGTTATTTGACAGATTGTTACCCAGAGGCAACAACCCCATAAATGGGCTGATTTATTTGAGAAAGGAGGGAGGTGCGTCTCATTGCTCGTTAGATAATAAACCAGTTCATCAACAATCGATTAACAGTTTTTGTTTGCAATCAAAATAAAAAGTTCAAAAGTTCAGTAGCCAAAAGGTTAGTAAGATGCTAATGTTTTTATCACAATAAAATTAAGCTAACGTGTACTGACCTTCGGTACTTGAAACTAATATAAAAGGCTCTTTATTATTTAATCAGCTTGCTTAAAGTACACAACATTTTAAGAGATTTTATCAGAAAGTATTGGTATTTTTCTATTATTTTTGATTTTTTTTAATGTTTGAGGTGATCTGACTGCCAGGCTTTCAAGATTAAAATTGATTAAACCTGATTGCAATCAAAATTCACAAAAAATCTGTGTGAAATTATGTCACCAGCTGTTATCGTTGCAACAGTTTATGTTGGCTATTGCCCTCAAATGGCAGCGTTAGACTTTTCCATTCTATCCGCCTCTTTGCAATTATAATTGTCGTAATCTCATAATCACACTACCGCTTGATTGAAACGTTTTCATCGTGATCACGTTTTGCCAATTTCAATCTTGAAACATCTTGACAATCAGATCACCTCAAACATCAAAATCAACCGCAAATGATAGAAAAATACCGATACTTTCTGATAAAATTTAATAAAATCTTGCGCAAGTCCACTTATAAAATGTAAGAGTAGCCTGCATTGTATAATATTCTAGTTACTGATGTTTCATTTAACCAGGAATATTCTGGTCTGTTGTAACGGCAGTATAATAATAGTTGAGATGTGTGAGCATATCAGCACTAACTTTTCATGATTTTTCAAGAAATATAGATCTGTTCGGGCTTGCTGGAGAACTTTTATTATCCGAATGGTTTTGGAATAAATAATGCATCATCACTGAACAGTTATTTAATGTAAGAGCATGGTGTCTAAAAGCTAAGCATTTGTCAAATACCGAATATAGTGATATACTATAATATATAGTCTAGGACCTAAACTATAAAAAATGACCTTGACTCTAGGTCATCTTTTTTGTACCAAATATTAAAAAGTATTGAATTTCTTCAAGTAATTTATTCATTTTAGTTACACAGTTAAAAATGAAAACTGAGAGAGACCTGATCGTGAGAAATCGTCAGATGTAATAACTATATACGCAATTATTCTGAAATAGAAAGTCAGTTGGTTCAGTGGTTGCAGTGTACTTTTCTAAATGCAGTGAGTTCAAACCCTGTTTTATGCAATCTTTTTCTCAACCCCCAACTGTGGCCTTAGACAGACAGACAGATAGACACTGTTTTTTATAGTGTGCTATATATTAACAAGCTAGCGAGTGGGTGCTTCACTGTGTGTCATGCTCTTCAGCCACAGAAGCAGTTTGCTGTAAAAGACTTCAATAAGCTGGATTTCATCTCAGAATATTCAGTATGGGAGACCGGCACCCTACTGCTAGCAAATATCAAATGCCTTGTGAAGATTAATATGGTTTCAACTAGTCAAAGAATCTTGACTCACGAAATTTTCATCACAATAAATTATTAAAAACCATCTGGGTACAGCCCACCCATTAGTGTCACACAAAAATCCAGTCAGACTGCTGCCAAAGAGATCAATGTGTTTGCAATTTGCTCTGGCAGTATTCGATGGAAAGGTTGTTAAATAAGTCATTTTTTTAGATTAAAACTTGTACAGCCGCAGTGATTACTCTTTCCCAATGGCTGTCAAAATTTGGTTAACTTAGAATATTGCAATAAGAGTCTGCTTATTGCAGATGACCTTGACCTAATAGGTTAATTGGCTAATATTATGCTATTGTTTTAGGTAATGATTAAAGAATGCTGCCGTGTATGAAAAACATTAATGAGCATTGTTGTATTGCTGACAGCCAGAAAGAACCCTTGTTATTCAGACATCAACTAAGTATTGGTAGCAGAGAGAAACAGACTGAACAACTCAGATGGGGCTTGATGAATGTTTACCACATCTGGAGACTTCATGAAATATATTCAATTCATTTTCAATGCTTTAGGTAAAAGGAGACTCAAAAACTTTTGTTCTGAATAAATAAGAAAAACCTATTACGTCAAGTATTTAGCATACTTATTTCTTTCCGTGTTCTCATAAACTTTCAAAAGGTAAAGAGATGTTCTATGATTGAAATATAAAGTGCAATGAACAGACAAGGCAGACCCATGTAATGATACCTATTTGCTTCCTTTATTGGTGCACCAATTTTCTTGACCTGTTTCTGAAGGTTTTGATAGTGAAAATAAAGCAACTTTACCTGAGCAGGAACGAAACATAAACGTAAAGCTGTGACATCATTTTATTCTGCAAGATGCTATACATCCTGTCAATAATGATACCAAAAAAGTTTTTTTATCTTGTATTTCTACATAATCCATTTTGTTATGCAGCTTAGAGAATTTCTTTAAGCCTTTTGGGCAAATTTAATTTTACAGTTTCTCGTTCTGTGGACAAATTAATTTGAAAATGTTATAGAATCTTTTTTGTTCACTATTTTGGTCATACTACAAACATGGTTTGTTTAATATTCATGAACTCCTAATGTCACTCTGCCTGTAAAAAGTATAGGCGAAAAGTGTAGGCGAAATAGATATCACTACACCCAGCAAAGGGTTAAAAATGAATTGAACTTTGAGGGTGACATGATTTTGCGCACAGATTGCTGAGATTTCACATCAAACACATCGACTGTTCAAGCTTTCTTAAGTAAAGGTCCTGGAGTATTTTAGCGGATCAAATTGATCTTTGGAACAATCTTATTTGTCGGCGAATCTATCAAACTGCCAATGCAACTCATCTCAATAGACACATTGTAATTGGCTGAATATATAACTCTGGAATTGTATGATACAAAATACTACCAGCTCTGAACTCAATTTTTTATGAAATGAAACCATAAAATTAACACGGACAGCATGTGTGTTGTTGTATTGATTCCTAGCTAAAGTAACTCAGCATTCACTAAGAGTTTCCTACCTTTTATGCAAATGAAACTATAGATTGAGTCTCTATCCATCATTTTTTACGTCATCAAGCCGTTTGCACATGCGCTCGTTCACGAAAAAGCTGCCATATTTGTAGAAAACGATCGTTATTCTTTTATTTCATATTATTTTATGGTGTTGTTTTGATACTATAATAAAAATGTTGCAAACAAAAAACTTTCAAAAATTCATTGCAAAAGCTTCGTGTTTTAACAATAAAATTTGTCTATAAAGATGTTGTCTAAAAGCCTATAAGAAAGTTGTCTATAAGAAAGTTGTCTAAAATTACGTCACGAAAAAACAAAGGATTGTTACATTCCTTAACTCAGTGTTACTTACAGTCAAACTTCTAAATATAACATTAGTTTGTTTTGAGATTTGGTTCGCATGTTGGAACCAATCCTAGAGCTAATGCCTTATAGGTTTTTAATGTGTTCTTTAGTTAAACAACATACAATATATTCTGATAGTAATTACAAACAATGCAGCAAAAATAAAGTAATTTATGTAGAGTTTTGTAAAAAAGCTAAATTAAAAGTAAAGAATTAAATTAATAGATTAATATTTAATACAAAGGTTTTGGTTAAAAATGTACCATGAAGACAGAAGAATGCAAGTGTGAAACCAGCAATTGGCTGATTGGTTTGTATGCAGAGTTAGAGATACATAATACATGTATATTATAATACATGTATATGTATATAATACATATACATGTATAATAGTCTAACTTGCACCAAGTAAAGTCTAAACAAAATTTATGTATATTTTTATGGTTAACTTTTGATTTCAATTAACTTTTCATTTGTACCCACAATACGTCAAGGTACCAAAAACCTTGGAAGTTTTATGTTGAAAAATAGTTTAGTTATAAAGGTAGATATTTGTATAAATCCTGCATCATATGTTGGAGAGAATGTATGTTGAGACACTGCAATAATAATTCTAACTGTACTTGTATCTACTTATCCTAAAGGCATTCTCATTTAGACAATTGAAGACAAAAAGTCGACCAATAAGTGATAGGGTCTCATGGAATGTATAGTTCAAGGCTAAATCAGCTCTTAAATGCAGTAAACTGTGCATGGAGAGAAGCAGAGATGTTGACAAAGTGCCTAGAGTAACTTTTAATGAGATCAACAGTTTTAAAAGTCATTCACACCCCTTTATCTAGCCACTTATCCTGATGTTAGTAGAAACACATGCTACTATCCATAGCGAATTTTGGTTGACATAGACAGCGGTAGAAGCAGTTTATAAATGAGGAAAATGATTCGTTGCAGCAGAGAGTATAAGAATTAGTTGCAACTAATTGTGTCAGGTTATCTTAACTAGTACACTGACAGTCCTGTCCACTGTGAAAGATCATAATGTGTAATAACTATGCGCACAACTATTCTTAGATGCTGTAATATGGTTTAGTAGTGCAGATGGTAGCATGCTTGGCTGGGTACCGAAATATTCAGCTTTGGTTTCTGCACAGTGCAATGCAATCTTTTTTCTTGCGATCTTAGCGTAAGGCTTTGCGCAAACAGACAGACGCAGCTCTTATTATAGTAAAAGTTTGATTTTGGAGAATCTATGCTCTAACCCATCGTCTTCAACCTCATATTTTTGCAACACCATCCAACTTCTTAACATCTCCTCTACCCCATTTCAACCTAGTCCCAAACCTTTCCTATACTGGCCTCTTACTCACGTTCAACCTATAGAGGCCTGACTAGAATGATGATTACAGTCTTCCATGAGGCGTTATCAAGCAGCGCTTTGGAGATTGAACAAGGCAATAAAGCTACAAGATCTTGACAGGCTCATTGCCACGTTTGCAGGTCATGTATTGACCAATTAACTTGTACGTTAAATGTAATGTTGAATGATCATTTTAAATTTTAGTTTTGATTATAATACGCATTTATTGTAATGTCTAAAACATAACTTCGAATAATGTCTTATTATTTAAAAAGTGCAGTTGGTTTCAACAGAATTATCTCGTGAAAAGGGAGCAGTGCAAATGCATGCTAAACTTTTTGGCTACGACATTACATGCAACCCAGTGTTTTAGTGACACTTTTTTCTCACTCAAAAAATGCGGCAATTTGTTTAGGCTCTTGATTTGTAATTACTTGTCTTAGCCCAAACTAACAAAATATCATTATAATCCTCTCAACAACAGAATATGGCCAATAGTACCTGTCTGGGGTGACCCTACAGCAAACCAGATTATGTTAAACACAACAAAGCTATTCCGAAATTTTGAATGTATTGGTAAATGGTTAGAAAGTGTTTGGCACATCGGAATAAAATGCATATTATTTTACTGTTATCCGCTTCTTTTATCACTTTAATGAAAAATACTTTTCTTAATTGTTTAAAACTGCTTCATAAGCAATCTAAACATATTTCTACTGTGAATATATCCAGTTTGTGAATATTTTTCAAACATGTTATGTTCATTCACCAGTTGTTAAGTTTCATAGATTCTGAGACACTGCAGATTTGCACAAGTGCAAAATTGACATTCAAAAGGTTAACAAATATCAACATGTGGATGTAATGCTGATGGTGTTAGGAGACTGTTCTCAACACATTAACCCCAGCATTGAAAAAAACATTACTTATTAAAACCACTACTTAACAAAATACTAAAAAAACACTAAGCTTAAGTCAGCAGATTAAAGTTTTCTCCGGCAGCAGTAACACTACTACATTCCAATCATCATCATTTCTTGTCTGATAGCTGTTGCATCCTTCAGGAACTCAAATATAAGTGGTGAAAAAAGACCATAAATAGGTTAACTTTGTTTGCGTATAGGTGGTTACCATGGTAAAGAAACATTCAGTCGATGAGTAAGCATCGTTGTGATATTAGCCGTCGCGGTTCGCTATTTTCCTGTCACGCTCTGTGAAATCTGAAAGTGGTGTTACACTTTCAGGATGTTTTTAGGGCTTCAGGCACTTTGTGGTGCTTTCATCATGTCCTTTAACACCTTCAATTTTTAACATTATCTAATGAACCTAAGAAAAAGAGAAAAATGCTATAAAATAAATATTAGCTTCTATTTTGCGTATTTTCACTTATTGTGAGAAGGGCCAATTAGGGTTAGCAGAAAAAAGTAAGGTAGTGCTGTACTAAACAGATGTTACAATGTTCAAAAATCTAAATATAGATTAGCACAAATTTACAGTTCTATAAAGATTATGTAACCAATTTTAATTATCTAGTTTTGAATTTATTACATACATGTAGTTTTATAAATGCAGTTGACTTAATGCTGTACAAAGTTTCCTAAAGTATGTAACATTCAGTTTGTTAAGTTAAAGAATAAATTAAAGTAAAATATATTCTTAAAATAAAATTTGCTCAACATGCTATAGTTGCAACACAGGAATACGAAAATGGATTGATTGGATAAGCAAAGATTTGATTGTGTAACTAACTAAACATATACATCTACATCCTCCCAGGGGCGTTGACATAAAACAAATCTACATTTTTAACCTGTTCTCTTCGCATTAATAATAAAACAGCTTCTGTGAACAAAAAAATTTTTTCCAAACTTTAGCTTCCACTGGTTACTGGCACTGTGGCAGCACATGTGACAGCAGCACATACAGCCATAGTTTTAGTTGAAGCTGTTTACTTGTCTTTATGATAGCCAAGTTTAATCGGTCCCTGGTTTGTTGACGCTTCCAATGTCCATATATAACATTGAACAATGACAGTGTTTGGTTACGCTTAGTGCTTGTTGACATAACCATAATAAACACTCTGAACAACTTCAGCTAATATTAGTCACAGGAAAATTAGTTTGATAAATTTCAACACTGATAAGACCTTTTTGTGTCAAGCTGTTAGCCCAGTAGTAAACTGTGGTCTAGTGATTTAGGACCTCTGACCTGCAAACAACATGTTTGGGTCTAATTCCCAGGGAAGGTCACTGGTGATGACAGGAATGATATCAGACCTTAATGTGATTTATGCAACTGTCTCCAGTCTAGAGGTTTTTCACTACAGGACTTAGACATTTTCAGCCAAGATCATTGAGACAGTGTTGGTGTAACAATGTTCTTTAAAACACGAACGGCCTCTGCTTTCAGTAAACTAAGCAGACATCGTACTCGGCTTTTGAGGGATTGCACTGCGTCACACATGCTGCTGAAATAAGCTTGCTATGTCAGCCGATGTTTGATCCTGATAGCAATAAAAAACTTTATCTGAGTTGGGTAATATAAAAAAGCTCTGTTGAAACAATTTTGTTGATGTTTATAAGATGCTCTAAGTGGAACCAAAACTTTCTAGCAATACTTGCACGGGTTTTATAGAGGACACGGAATCTGTATGTTCAATTTAATTTTTAAGGTTAACTAACAGCGTTTTACAATTATATCTACATGTATTTATAACAATATAATCATGATATTTTGCATTTCAGTAATGATTTGATCATTACTGATACTCGAGACGTCTCGTGTCTCGTTCCACCTCTATCTGTGGGAGTTCAGCAAGCTGTTCAAACAACTCATGCTTCACCTAATACATTCTTAACCGTGTATATAGTTATAACAAACCAGCTTCTTAAACACAACTATACCTAATTACAGAATACAGTTGGTTGCTTCAAACTATTAAAAATGACTTGTTCCAGCATTACATGCACACGCATTACTTAATGCAATGCTTAAAGAGCTACAAACGAAGGCTACAGATATACTACACTATGATTTAGATTATGAGCTTTATAGAAACAAGCTGTCTGTGGAAGCTTCATGATATATTTTACTATATATACAGTTCAGTTTTGTTAAGAGGAGGAAGTTCATACCTTTGGTTAGTTCTCTACGAACCGGTCATAAGAGAAGTTTCTTGCAGAAAGAAAATATATGCACACAGATCTGAACTACATCTTCATTGTAATTAAATCTATCAATGTTACCCATATACAAAAACAACAAAAAAGTGGTTGATAGGAGAGCAGTTATATCTAAACCGATATGTCATTTATTCAATGGATTCGAGTATTACAATAAATTGTTCATCGTGAATCAGTAGGCTGTAAGCTATGTGTGTGTTAATATTCTATATGTGTGCATGTATTTAGTAGATGTGCTAGTACTAGCTGACGCATCTTCTGCAAATGTTGTTTTAAAAACACTTAGGCTATACATGTATTATATATTCAGCTTGATTTATGTTTCAGTATCTGATCTTTTTTATGGTTATGGAGATAAGCTTGAATTATCAAACAGCAATAATAGCTATGATTAGAAAATAGCAAAACTGAAATATAAAAAATTTTGTACGATACGTTGCAATTTTGCAACAATTAATTCAGAAATTTGCTTTTTTCTACATCTGTAACTAAATATAAATATAAATTATATTCTTATGAAGGTTTTGCTCTGTTTACAAGTTGTCCAGTTTAGTCACACGCTAATATTTTATGTTCAACGGATAGATTATCAAACAATTATCAAACTGAAATACTTGAATCTTAAAGTTTTAGCAAAAGCCAATGACATTAAATGTATATAATAGAAAACTAATCAGAAGGAAATACTGAAAAATAGCGCAACTTTGCTTTACAGATGAACTAACTTCAAATTTTAGCATAATTTATCAGCAAATATCAGTATTTTTTACCATTTGTGATTGTTGTTGATGTTTGAGATGATCTGATTGCTAGGATGTTTCAAAATTAAAATTGATAAAACTAGGGTGTGGTTAAAACACTAAAAAATACCATTATTTTTTATAAAATCTACTAACGGTTTTTCTATAAGTTTATCTTCAGAAATTACATATAGGAAAGTACTACAGTGTCGGTCAAATCACAAAACTTAGCTGTATGACGAAAGCTCCTTAACCTATAACAAGTAAATATATAGATTACAAGTGTAATCCATCTATGATTCAGAGAGGTAGCATATGCAGCATATGATGGACCAATAGAAAGGCAATTATAAGAACTTGATGTCTGTTGGTGGCTCAAATATAATGTTGGAATTCCTCTAAAAAATATATCCTCTAAAAGAAAATTCATATTTTTCACTTTTTCTTGTTGGCTGGTGATTTTTCAACAATTTAAAAATGCATTAAATTTTTTTTAATTTTTGACAAAATTATCATGACTTTTTGCTACTTTAAAGTTTTGATAAAAATCTTGAATGATTTGGGTTGCAAATTTAAAATAGTGACATAACCACACCATAGAGCGATGATGTAAAACTCTAACAACCTACCAGGAGTAACAAGCAGTAAAGCCAATAGACAGGATGCAATACTTCTACTATTAACAATTTTAACGTGATACGCTTATACGCGCGCGTGTGTAACCCTAATTTCTCCCTAATCTAGCATCCAGGATAGCAAGGAGTAAAAATTGTCACTAATTACTAACTTTTCTAATCAATACTAATTCACTTTGAGTTCTCAGAAACCATGAATTAGCAAACGCTAATCTGATCATAAAAGTAACATAACGAAACACTTCTTTCATTTGGTCACGCATGACTAAAAAAGTTCTTCGAGGCCCAGCAACTACAGTAATACTTATTCAAGCGCTGAAAATTCTTTATTAGTGTGTCAACAAAGATTAAAAAAATATTTAAATTTTGATGGCTCTGTTGTGTCTCTCATCTAGGAAGTGCCAAAGTATAAAACAAAAATTATATTTACTAGCTCGTTGGCTGCCCACTTTGCCAAAAAAGAGCATGAAGTTTGTATTAAAGTACTGAGTAGAAATATCTTCACAAATATTTCAGAACACCCGATTGCTGCAGTTGTGTCATAGTCAGTCTACCATGATTAAAGCTATGGGTTCAAATCCTGTCTGATGTAATCTTTTCTAACCTCCAATCATGGCTTCAGACAGGTTGACCAGGCAGACGAACAGACATGGTTTTTATTAGAGTAAAAACTTTACAAAGTTACATCTCAACTTCCTCAGAGCTCTATGCATTAAATTTCAATATGGGTATGAGGGTAACACAGAGTGCAGCTAATCAGTGTACTAGCGGCTTGAGATTTTTTGTTTTAAAATGTTTTCTATTTCTTAACTGAGTTTTTCCTTCACCTGAGTAAGCCTAACTGGCACTTTTTAAACATACTTTGCGCAGGTAAAACATGTTTGATCAGAAACCGAATGTGTTTCTAATGAGTTAACAATATTGAAATCAATATTTTTAATATTGATATTATATATATAATATATTTCAATCAATTTTTAATAAAATGTTCACAATAGAGAGTGCTCTTCCTATTGTAGGCAAGCCTTTAATGGTAAATGGTAATCTATAGTAGCCTTTATTGATTTTGGTAAAAAAGTAAACTACTGCCAAATCCCTATCAAAAAAACTGAAAAAAGTGTTTTCATTTTTTGAATTTGTCACAGGTCAAGTAACATGCAAGAGCATGAGAGTTCAACTTACGAAAAGCGGTTCTCAAGTTGTTTTAACTACATTAGACACCCCTACAAAATAAATAATCCATACTTGTAGGTTAACTAATTCATTCCAAGATCATCCCAAGTTCACTTCTTTGCTACTTTAAAATAAAAAAGCTAAACTTAATTTTTTTATTTAATGAATGCGCAGTAACTGTGATATTATTATTGGCTTGTACTGACAACTTTTTTCCTTTTTTGATCACTCTCATTTGATTTGTAGTCCATGATTACGGTGATTTTACATTAGATTAAGGTAAGGGTGCATCTTAAAATGCCAATTTAAATTGATTTTTTTTCAATTTTTTCTCCACAGCAAGGTCAATAATGCGGAATAAGAAAATAAATTCAAAAAAAAAGAAAGGAATATTTTATATGACTAAAAAGAATTAAAGTAAAATATAGAATAAATACCCCTCTAGATTGTTTTTTCTCTGAAGTGCGGCAAGCCAAAAATTGATACTTTTAAGGCTAACCATGGGACTCTTGTTATCATATATGGAAACCTGCAACGACTTCACGTTATACATTATTTAGAATTTTGTCACAGAATAAAGAGCAACATTTTTACATAAAATCTTAACACTCAGTAGAATTTACATGAAAGGACCTAGAACATTTTTTTTTATATATAACATTTTTTCTACGTTATAGGAGCATCTCCTGTATATGGGAATACTAGCCCGTTTTACTACTAGATTTCGGATAAAAGCATTACGCTAACTGTTTTGGCCTCAGGGTAAACACTAAAAGCTCTTAGCATCGCCTTATTACTACTTGACCAAAGCTAAGGGTATCATTCGCGAAGGTAGAGATAAATTGAATTATGGTAATGATGAGGAGATACAAATGTAACCAATCAACTTACAGTATGTGTCGTGTTAAACTAATATGTTATTATTACATGTAATTCCACCAAATTCTAATAAGTATGACCACGTACCATAGCCCGTGTTCTTCATATGCACTAACTGTTCTCATATGAACAATGGTATTAATAACTGTAAAAAGCAGCTATGCACACAGAGGAAGTAAGTTGCTTGCATACCTAACTCTATAGCATTGTATCCAAAATGCATTGCTGACATGCAGTGTTTAAACAAACATATTTGTGGAACTCAGTAGAGAAGAAACTGACATATTTTGTTGTTTTACAATTAGTGTAATGTAGATTCCAATTCATGCATTTTTATCGCTGGCTGATTTCATTTGAGATTTGGTTCTGAACAATGCAGAAAATACTTTGCGTAAACATTTATTTAAATTTTGATAACAACATTTTCACATGCAAAATTGATGAAGATGACAGTGGTATAAATGGAACTGCTAATGAAAACTTTAAAAATCTGTTTGATTCTTTTTTGAGCTCAAATTTTTTGAGCTTGAGTGATTTTCATTGTTAAAAGTTGCATTTTCTTTGAGTAAAAACGTAGCGATTTATATAGCTGCAAAAACGTTATTGTGAATTGTTGATTATCTTTATTATATAATTTATTTATCAAGGATATCAGGGCCTTCATAGGACTGAAGCCAGTTCTCAATCTATTTGTCAAAGTGGTGGGTCGCTTAGCTGTGTCTCTGTGTATAGCCACAAAAAATATCTATACCATATGTTGTGTCTGCATTTCGTCGATGTGTCTAGTCTGTCTAGCCATGCTTCTGGTTGACAGTTTGCCCGGCCAAGGTTTTAGATGACTGGTGTAAGGAAAAGACTATTTTTCAATAGTTTGTGGCCACACAAGTTGATACAGGTTTATGAGGTTGCACCGTAAAATCACTACTTCATACTAGCTGCCCTGGGAGTAAAGTTTTAAGGTTTTTGGTTACCATCTTCAGTTTTGACTAGCAGTAAGAACAGCGATACTCTGGATTTCTTTTCATCAGACAGAGTGTAGGTGGCTGTTTAAGGGGCTGATTCACAGGAACTATATGTACTTTGGATAATACATATTTTAACGCTTTTGGTAGGAGGCACGGAGCATAAGCGTGTGAAGATCGGGTGAAATCGGCCAAAAATATGGTGATGCATAGGGTTTACGCAGACAAACAGATATACAGAGGCAAAATGGGATTTATTAATCAAATTAGTTGTGACAAACTACTATAATAGAACTGTTATAGTTATTATATTATTAATAGGCATCGTTATCCAATAAGACTCAGCAATTCAAAGGCATTCCAAAAAGTTTGGTAGTAAAAACCAGCCTGCTTCCTACCCCCTTTCAAATATCATAAAACCCATAAAAAATTGTGAAAAAGGCTGGTTTAACTTTCTGTTAAGTGTGAGTGATAACATAAAATACTAATGCTAGCCCGAACTATCATTACTGACCGCAATATATTGAGAGGCAATCAATAGTTTTACACTAGCAATCACTTACCCTCCTGGCCATTCCTTACGAAGATTGAAGACAAAATAAGACCTGAACTTATGCTCAGGAATTCAATAGAAGCTAGTTAAAACCGTATGCGCTGTGGTGCATTAGCTAAACAGTGTATTTAAAACTAATTCCGTAGACCCGACATGACCTTCAGCTTCTGATATCTGTTATAGTAATTACAGAATCGTTTAGTCATGTAAACTTACGCCAAATCCACAAAGCAGAGATGTTTCGTATCTTTCCATAGTCACTTTGTAAGCTCCAGCGGTAGTACTAATAATATCAGTGATGTTATATACTTGAGTTAAAGTCAAGTGCCACTCAGGCACTACGCTCCGATGATTGAGTAGAGAACAAGCTAGTTTTTTATAGCTTATTACTAGCAAGGACAATGGTCTTGTCTAATTTAACGCTATCTACAAGAGGCTGAAGTTAATCAGGGAAAAGACTATAGAAGTTTATATTGTTTAGGCAGCTCATGCGGCCTGACCAATTACAAGCAGGAAAGAAGATCAAACAACCAATGAAAATAGATTTTACTACGGGCTCAAGCTGATATAACTATTTTGACCACACAGTGTAAAGCTGTGTGGTAGACCATACAGGCTATAAGACTGTCTGGCAGAGATCACATAGTGTCACAGATATTGGAGTGCAAAATCCTACCCTAGATACACAAAGTATATGTTGATAGAGAAGAGAGCAGTTGTACAATCTACTGAGCTATGACATCAAAATGAAGTCTGTGAAAACTGTCAGGGTGACTCATTCTGGGAGTCAGTAATGATGACGCACAGTTACAAAATAATTGGCAGCCATCCAGAATAATCAACGAATCAAAGTCAGATCGTGTGAGCAGACCACCAAAGCAGCCAAGTTTATGCTATTGGCATGTAGTTATTAGTACACAATGCCTTCTATACTATACTTGAAACTTGTAAATTGGGCCAAAGTGCTTACACTTTAAATTTCTCTAAAACTTTATTGTCCTATTTTAAACGTTTTCAAGGGAAACTTGGGGGAAAAATTCTTTCTGAGTCTTTTGTACTGGTAGATTCCTTAGTGAGTAAAATCACTCATAGTAAAGGTTGTGACATCTGCAAAGCTCGACAGACTTTTGCTTGCATTTTATGACAATAGATTATGTTTCGTTTCTTTCGACTTAAACGTCCGGTTTTTTGAGCTGAAATGGTATGCGGTCATCCACTAAAGTGGCTGATAATAAGAATAAAATGGCAGCCGCTTTTCTTTTATCACATTCAACAAACCCACTAGTGGTATACACGCTTTGGCATGCCAATTGGCAGGAGCATTTCCAGAATTTTGCGGAACAGTTTTCGTCTGACATGACACCCTCAACAGTAATTGCCAATCTGGTATGCTTTAGAGTGTTCCAAGTTGCAACTTTAAATCTCTTTGGCAGCACGTACTCAATATCGTTATTTTATGAATAAAAACTAATTTACGATATAATAGGGGTGAAGTAATTTATTATTGAATCGAAAAGGTCAGATATAAATATCAATCGGTAAATCATTGGGAGTTCAGTTACATTCTGCTTCCATAAATTTACAATTCATGTGATTCCTTCGATTGCTGAACCAAGCAATATTCGTTCAATATTTAATATTCTTTGGGTATAATTTATTGTTCCAGTATTAGTGATCGAAATATTGAAGAAAAAATATTTTTGTCAGTTGAAGTTTAAAGCAGTGCAGTTTTATTTAAATGCTGTCTAGTACGATATTGTGGCTGCAATAGAACGATATGAAAAGCTCCTTTTAAGGTGATATTTATGGATTTCAAGAATGTCTTTAGCAAAATGGTGCAAAAATTGTTTTAATATATAGACAGTAAAACTGTGTTAAAGCCAAAAAAATATTGTTGACACGTAATCAGCCCTAATATATAATATTATTGCTAGTCTACTGTGTTTACCTGAACACCAGAACTGCCAGATAATAACATAGTAAAAAAGTGGCTGACCAATCAGATATAAAAGCCAACCAACTTCCTGTGCTGTATCAAGCTTTGACAGCCCTCTGCTTCACATGAAATCCTTTTAGCTTTAGAATTGCGCAGAGCTATTGTTTTAAATTTAAAAACTCTCGAGTTGAGTCACGACAGACTTTGTTTCAATAGGAGCGAAAACTCTAGAATAAAAACATAATTCTCAAAAAGCTTTAAAGTGGAATCGCTCTTAGTTTATGAAAAGCTCTGAAACCATCTTGAAAAATATTTTTTAGAAAGCCATCGTCTAAAAGTTGAGTTGCGATTGGTTAATCGATCGCTTTCTGATTGGCTGATAGCTAAAGGCTGTTCATAATCATCAGCCAATTCTCTTTTATTCAATAGTCTACCTAATTATCAGTTAATCAAGACAAATTTAACCGTTAAATGAACTTCTTAGAATCTTAAAAGTATAAAAATTACAAAAATTCAAAAGTAAATCAGATCTAGGCTCTGCCAGTTTTAACTTCACATCTATACAGTGACCTTTGACCTTTGGCATTTTCATGGAGAAGACTATTTTTAGCAATTATAAAAACATTATTAGATGTGAATAAAAAATTGATGATTATCGGCATTACTCAAATTCAGGTAAAACTCATCACTAACCAAAAGTTATAACACACCCTAAATAACATCTAGTATAGGCCTACACGCTTTTATTTATTGCATACATGCAAAATGATTATTTATTTTAGCAACTCCCATTATTGGATTGGCAATAGCTGTAGCTTCGCATCTTAGAGCAGCCACATTCAATGTGATGAATAATGAGTAATGAGCTTATAGAATTTTCAATAAACAATGTTATGCAACAAGTTTATGCCTACAAAATTATTATCCAAACAGTAATTAGTGGATGACTAGTCAATACACCAATGAAGCGGCTGTTATGAGCTTTAGTCAAAATTAGTAAATTTTCAAGGTGTAATCAAAAGGTTAAATGGGCCGTGAATAGCGTGGGGTTTTCAGGTGTTGAAAGGTGCATTTTACAGCCTTCTTCAATAATTAAATACTAAGCTGTTATTAGTAGGTTATATGTTACTATGTAAGTCTTTTTCAAGTTCATTTTAGCATTTTATACAATTCACTTGGTCCCATGCAGGCCTCTTCTGTGTTTATGTGCTAATTGAAGCTCTTGAACAATTCCATGTTACATGGCGACACGAAAGGAGGAAAGTATGAGGTTGTTCTGACTAACTTACAATACCATTCTCTCTTCTACAGTACCTCTCTCTCTCTCCCTCTCTCTCCCTCTCTCTCCCTCTCTCTCCCTCTCTCTCCCTCTCTCTCCCTCTCTCTCCCTCTCTCTCCCTCTCTCTCCCTCTCTCTCCCTCTCTCTCCCTCTCTCTCCCTCTCTCTCCCTCTCTCTCCCTCTTACAGCATCACTCTCTCTCCTACAGCATCACTCTCTCTCCTACAGCATCACTCTCTCTCCTACAGCATCCCTCTCTCCTACAGTATCCCTCTCTCCTACAGTATCACTCTCTTCTACAGCATCACTCTCTCCTACAGTACCACTCTCTCCCCCATAGAACCACTCTCGCTCTTCTACAGTACCACTCTCTCCCCCATAGAACCACTCTCGCTCTCCTACAGTACCACTCTCTCCCCTATAGAACCACTCTCTCCCCTATAGAACCACTCTCGCTCTCCTACAGTACCACTCACTCCTACAGTACCACTCTCTCCCCTATAGAACCACTCTCGCTCTCCTACAGTATCACTCACTCCTACAGTACCACTCTCTCCCCTATAGAACCACTCTCGCTCTCCTGCAGTACCACTCTCTCCTACAGTATCATTCTCTTACAGCACCATGCTCTCTCTTAGAGTGCACTTCAGCAGTAGAAAGATTAAATTAGTTGCTCAATATTCAACAAACTTAGTCTTCAGACACATTACATTTGTAAAATTTATACCTGGCAATACCTCTGCTTACCTGTTTAAAAGTGGACAAAGACAGTTTAGATTTTCTTCAAATTGTGAAATCAACATCCTGTACTAGTTAATTTCTAGAGTATTGAAGGCCATTACCAATTAGTAAACATTAAATGGGTTTGTCGACTTTAAGAGGAAATCAATACGCGTAAGTCTATGACATGTTACATAGTGACTGAAAAAATTTACCAAACTTGCTTGAGTCTGGTTTAAAGGTGAAAACAACGTTTATCATGTAAACCATATAAGCTATGTCAAGTATATCTACAAGCCTTACCGCTTTGGGGCGCAGACTGTCGTCTTCTTTATCCATATCCATGTCTGGTGAGCTTGGGCATGGAGGAGAGTCACTTGAAGTGCTTACTGCGCTCACCAGTTTCTTGGGCTGTTCTTCCATGCTCGAGTTTCGAAAAATGTCAGTCTGAAAAGCATTAACACTTTCTAGCGGTTTGGCGCTATACAGATGTACTCCCTGATTCTTCAGGTGTGGGTTCCTCTTCAAGTGAGACTGCCAGCGTTGTTTAAACCAATCTTTTCTACAACAAGGCTGATGAGTTATTAATCCAGTACTTGTCAGTGGAAGTGTAATCTGCTAACAGACCATCGGTTTCCATAACAACCGCCCAGTTATAAATAGTTTATGTTACAAAGAATTATCCAATTGTTGATCGAAAGGAATCAAAATGAACTGCAAAAACAGGTTAGCAATTTTTTGATCAAACAGCAAAATAGACACCATTAATGCCGCAGCATTGAACCCCTGCCAGACTTCCTCAACCATAACAGTACAGACGTATTTCTACTGTGACTGAAATGTGCGCTAACACAAGCTAGGGAGGTTTCGCAATAGCTTCAAAACAATGGAGATGATAGAGGTCAAACAAAAGGAATGCATATTCACTCATTAAAAATCACGAAGCCTACGTTGAGCAGCCAACATCCTGCCAGTTCAGGATAAAAGGAATCTTGGATGTAGTTAGTTAGTTGTCCACGGTTTTCTAGTAGTTTTCAACAACCAAGAGATTTGGAGTAGCAAAACTGATATACCTAACACCTGGTATGAGATCAGGCCACTTCAAGTATTATAAGGATTTATCAGTAAGCTAGCTAACATATCCATCGTTATGGACATCAAAAAATAAACTAAACAAAAAATCTTTTCACAGCTTGGAACCCTAATAAGTTTTATGATGGATGTGTAAAAGATTGAGAACTCGCTGCTATTGTTTAAAATGCTAGTTGTGGGGACTCAACATCGGTTACCGCTTGTTTTCTGTCACAATAATGTGGCATCGTCTTTTTTACTAATTTCTCAGCTGCTAAAAACCTGGTTCTTTGATCATAACTACTAGCGAAAGTTGGCATGTGATCAGAGAAAACCTTTATATAAATTGAAAAACAACACTATCCACTAATTTTTTTCACATGGGACAGAACCTTACTGGCTTCGTAGCAAAACTTTCATGCTCAGCAGCGGGTCCTAATCTGGCTTTAGGTAGCCCAGGAATTGCATTGTACTGATTTGTAACTTCCTTTCCTCCCTGATACTAACTTCACTGCCTTGGAACTTGACTCAGTAATTAGTTTTAGCAATGTGTGTTTGCTAGAATCTGATACACTATCTGGTTTGACCAACATGTATATGTTAAAATCTTGTACATTACCTGCTCTTATTAACATGTGCATGCTAGAATTTGATACTGTATCTGGCTTTGCCAACATGTGCACGCTATAATTTGGTACAGTAGCTGTTTTTATAAAAGCATTATAAGTAACAACGGTACATGGAATAGCACAATACATTGTTTATTCTTTTACTTACATACTCGGAGTCAGCATAACTATGATAGCTTGCTAGTGAGTGAGTATTTAGAAATGACATTAAACAGTAGAATCGTTGAATTTTTAGTTGTGTTTAATACTCCAAGTGGTTCACTATAATGGTAATTGGGTCATTCCTTTGTTTATATATTATTACCAGAAACAAAAGTCATGTTCTAATAGTTATTGTTTACTGATTTACTCAGGCAACAAATATCTCTTCTATTAGTTGGTTGGTCAGCTGTGTAAAGAAATTTATCGCTGACACCATCCACTCTGGCTTTCAGCTGCCAATCCATTAAAAATGATCAATATTGTATATTGGCTGGCTTATTGCTTAATGTTTACAAGCAAATATTTAAAATACCGTAAAAGAGCTTCAAGATTAAAAAGGTTTTAGAATAGTATGTGGGATATGGCCTATTGACTTAAGGCACACAGGCTATTGTTTGTATTGAACACCAATTTGGCTATAATAGTAGGTACTACATCATTATCTTTACATGTATTTTGCACTTTCTTTTAGCCTTACAGTTTATAGCACAAACAATGTTTGCATAGACTAGAACATGCATATCACCTAGGCTAAAAGGAGCAAGCTAACTATGGCATGCATCCTAAATAGGCTAGCAGGCATAGAGCTATTACATAGGCACTGTGGAGATGTAGAGTATATAGGTACTGTACAGATGTAGAGTGTATAAGTACTGTAGATATGTGGAGTATACAGGTACTGTAAAGATGTGGAGTATATAGGTACTGTAGAGATGTGGGAGTATATAGGTACTCTAAAAATGTGGAGTATATAGGTACTGTGGAGATGTGGACTATATATGTACTGTAAAGATGTGGAGTATATATTTACTGTAGAGATGTGTAGTATATAGGTACTGTAGAGATGTGTAGTATATAGGTACTGTAGAGATGTGGAGTATATATTTACTGTAGAGATGTGTAGTATATAGGTACTGTAGAGATGTAGAGTGTATAGGTACTGTAGAGATGTGTAGTATATAGGTACTGTAGAGATGTGGAGTATATATTTACTGTAGAGATGTGTAGTATATAGGTACTGTAGAGATGTAGAGTGTATAGGTACTGTAGAGATGTGGAATATATAGGTACTGTAGAGATGTAGAGTGTACAAACCTGTGTATAGTACCCTCCCAGTTTTATGCAGTCATTGATATAAGTTTTAATGACCTTATCTACCAACTGGCACTGACAAATTCCATTTGCTAGTTTTAAATACTACTGTAGGTTTTTGGTTACTCTAATATACAGACTGAATGTAAGTCTTTCGAGTTGTCTGGCACTGCTGGATGATATCATTATTTTAAGCCTTTGAGGGTGCTGATTTTCGGTAAGGTGTAAATATTCTCAGGCAAACTCACCCTTCAAATTGTAACAGAAGAAGTTGTGGTAAGTGACTGAAGTGGAAACTAAAAGTTAGGGAAATCATGTGATTGCGCTGTAAATAGGAACAGTAAAAGGTTATCTCAGCTTATCATCTTTATGTTGGCTAAAAGGTGCCAAAAACCTATAAAATCTTGATATCGCCATGTATATTGATAAATCTCAGTTAGTCATTGTGTATTTCTGTTAGTCTACATAAAAGATAGGTGTGTCCACCTTTTTGGCTGATATCATTCAAACTCCACATCCATGTACTCCACGCCTTCTGCTAGGTTGCTAAAAATATTTTGCTTTAAAACGTTATTTGGTTCGTGAGAACCAGCCACTAACGCCTTTAACTTCTGTTTAACTTCTTAGTGAAATGTTGGTTAATTAGAGCTTTTATTGGTATAGGTGAGTGGTTCCGCTCTCATTTCACTAAAGCCTGGTTCCCATACACGCTGCAAACATTGCTGGCAGGATGTTTGCGGTGTATAGGTATGTATGAAGTAGGTATGTATGACCGAGAGCTATCGGCTGTGAAATGGTAACCTACACTATGAGTACCCTCGGTCGTTGCCAGCGGTCAATGCAAGAGTTCAGCACTATTCAATTTCTCCATGGAGCTGTAGACAAAACATTCCTGAAATTCACTGTACAAGTGAAGGTCAGTACTTTCAAATTGGCGTGACGAGCGGCCATTTTTATGTAATAATTAGTGACCCAGTTTTATGTGAACATAAGTTGCTGAGCCTAGCACCACAAGTGTTTCACTGCATAAGATTACAGCAGGGGTCTCGCAGCCTATACAGGAACCTTGCTTAACATTTCGCAACTGTCACTACTCCACTCTGAAAATTAGTACTTGCCAGCATCTCACTTTTTAAACAAAGGCCTCCCTTTAAAAATATGTGCTAGATGAAACCATTTCACTTTCTCAAGAATCTTTATAGGCCTGTGAATATTTGACAATTTTATGAGGCTTGATTTGTTTTCTAGCACAGAGTCTTTCAGCCCTGATGATTGCAGATAGAGCGTTGTCTCTGGTAGTGTAACTGATATGTAAGATAGTCGAGTCATTCTATCCTAAAGCCTACCAGTCAGCAAAAATGCTGCTTCTCTCATGACCTTTGCACTCGGCTGCCAAATCGCAAACAACATAGCTGATGAAACAGCGATGTTGTTTTCTCATCTATAAATCACCATTGCTGATGTTTTCATAGGCTTTGGCTAAATTTAGAGACATGAAGTATAACTGGAATTTTTAACTCTGCATGCCTCATTTGTGGTTGTTTGTGTTTTTTATCTGAAAAATTGTTTTGTTTGTATGGATGTTTATCAGGTAAACTGTTTACTACTATATTGCTATTTGCAGTCTACAATGTGTTTTTAGCTGGTAGCTACGAAGGTAGCTGACCATGATGAAGCAATCAGGCCAGAGCTAGGTATGCATCATGTTAACTCGAAAGAGGTTGCCATGTCCTATTAAAGGTTAAGGGTGGAGTTTTTGATTGCTTCATCGTCTAACCACCATCAGTCAAAATAAGTATTATTTTTCTTCTCGCAGATTTCCTGTTTTTGCCAACTGAGATGTGAGATTCTTATAAATGGCCGAGTAATATTACTCAAAAATACATAATTACATGAAAATACAATAATTACATAAA
The DNA here is from genome assembly GCF_963576615.1 of Watersipora subatra. NCBI lineage: Eukaryota > Metazoa > Bryozoa > Gymnolaemata > Cheilostomatida > Watersiporidae > Watersipora > Watersipora subatra. Next base: position 66,821,205 of record NC_088709.1, read on the forward strand.
AATGTTACTCAGATTGACAAAGAGGTTGTCAGCATTACAGTAACAGCTACTACAATTTATTTCAACTCTTTGGTTTAGTGTTTTTGACTGCTGCAATCTAAGCATCCCTAGGTGACATTAGGTGACAAAAGGTGACATTATGTGATGCAAGGTGAGGCTATAGGACACTAGATGACACTAGGTTACACTAGGTGACATTAGGTGACATTAGGTGGCACCAGTAGACACTAGGGATAATAGGTGAAACTAGGTGGCACTAGATGACATGAAGTGACATAAAATGACATTAGGTGACACTAAATAACATTAGTTGACACTTGATGACACTAGGTGACAAGAGGTGTCACTAGTTGATGCTAGGTGAAATAAGATGACACTGATGACATTAGGTGGCAGTTGTCACTGTGTGTCTACTGCATGTCGATCTTATACAGTCTTTGAGATTCTCTTGCCTAGTAAATATTGCTAGTTAGGGCTAACTATCTGGTCTTATTTTCTTCACAAAACACGAATAAAAAAAATCTAGTGTTAAAATTTGAAAGCTGTAAAGAAATTTTATCAACAGTAGCGAGTGAAAAATGGACAGCGCCTACAAGTACAGTGAAAGTTTGAGGTGACAAATTAATCCATTTGAGTTTGTAGCTTATATATCAAACTAGTTTTTGTGTAGCAAATATTCTTACAATATTACATTGTATTTTAATCGATTCTGTGCATTGTTAAAAATAACTATATAACTTAATTAACTTAACTAGTTGCATGAATTATTAAAACAAATAGACCACGCCAAATAATGTGAAACAGCTAAAAGAAAAACTAATTTATATGTAAAAACTAGATTAATAAATTATTAATAAGCAAAAACGATTGTTATTTTTGAGTCTTTGAATGAAGGTGCAGTCCAGGGAACATTTAAATGTGGTGGTACAAGAGATAGAAATATATGATATGATATATACTGTATATACATGTAGTTCAAAGATGTATCTGTGAAAAATTTTAGTAGATTTTATCAGAAGGTACAAGTATTTTGCTATCATGAACAATTGTTTTTTATGTTTGAGATGATCTGGCTGCCAGGATGTTTCAAGATTAAAATCAACAAAACTTAATCCCAATTAAAACGCTCAGATCAAGCAAGTGTGACTGTGGTGTCTATAATTTCAAAAAGGGTGACAAATAGAGAGGCGTAAGTCTGTAACTGTATGTTGAACGCGATAGCTGATATTGACATCATAATTACGCATTTGCTTGATCTGAGCGTTTTAACTGATCAAGTTTTGTCAATTTTAACATTAAAATCCTGGCAGTTAGATCACGTCAAACATCAAAAAACAATCACAATTGATAGAAAAATATCCAAAATTTCTCATAAAGTCTACTAAAATGTTGTGCAAGTTCATCCTTAAATTAGTTTAGATTAAAGTATATATATTTTACTATTTGACATTTTAATTTTTAATTTTAATTTTCACCATATTCTTTACATTCACTTATAATAGAATGTTTCGAGAATTCCATGTTGAAAACTGTTTTGCCTGTTACGAAAATCTTTGTTTCAATTTTTATGTCATACACGTCAAAAAATTATGTCACGGCATCACTGTATGTTGCCTTTAGTACTATAAAATTTTGAATGGAGTTTGCTTGCTTTATAGCAGAAGGAGCAGACAAATCCAGCATAAATCATCAACTTAACTGTTGTTTCTCTATCCGACACTAAGATAATATTTTGTTGAACTTTTTTGTGTAGTATGTATAACGATTTATAGCGTGTGTGCATATATGTACATACAAGCTATAAACTGTATACAAAAATTGTATACTTGTATATATATTATATACAGTATGAGTTTGCAGCTCATCTAAGTATCAAATTGTATGTTTAGTGTTATATATACACTATACTAGCTGTACCACCCAGCGTTGCCCGTGTAATAGAAGAGTATTTGGACCGAAAATTGATTTGTATTTATAAAATTGATTTGTATTTGGTATAACAACATTTGCCATTCTAACTTTCAAACTACATATCATGAGAAAAATAAAAACAACTGTAAAGGTTTTAAAACTTTGTCAAACAACTGTACCTTTCAAGCTAGTAGCCTGGCATATTGCCAATGGAAAATTTCACTAAGCTAGTTACTAAGGTTAGGCTTCCAATGACGGTAAGCCATGATTTTGAGTCTGCATTGTTGTCCAGCTCAGGTGTTCTAATAAAAGCTATAGCCGGAAAACAGACGGGCTTTGAGAAATATATATATAGATACAGGAAGTGACTAATACTTTTTGAATATATATTGTTTACAACATTGAGCAACATTATGGGCTTGATATTGCTAAGTTAAAGATCTAGCTTCCATCTATGGCTCCGTTTAGAGCTTCATGATTTTTAAAAGTTACCAGACGATTTGATATTGTAAATACATGATATGTGGTAGAAAGGGATATTATTATGCAAAAAAGCTTGAAAATCTTTGCTAATATTTTTTGTATATTTTAATATAAAAAGACATTGTTTTTTGTTAGTGATAATGAGAAACATTTATTTGATAGATGGTCGGGTGTGTGGAAGGTCATCGGAAGGTCATAGAGTGAGCTTATTATAAGATTAGAATGCCTGTGCAGTTCATTTCTAGTATCACTTATTCTTAAAATCGTCACATTTGGAATAAGTCACTATTATACGACTATATCGTTTAAACGATTGATGATCTCTCTTCAAATGGTGGCTATTTTTGAATCTTCTACTTTAAAAATTGCCACCAAACAGTTAACTCACCACCAAACAGTTAAATCACCATATCGTGAAGCACGACTTCTGTTAAGGCTGATAATCCTAACATTAACTATAGTCAGGTTTTCTAATGAGAAGTCAAATATATTAAATAAGAATGGACTTACTCTCTCGCTGTATGACTTCCATTCATCTTGCATCAAATAATCCAGTAATCAATAATCAATAATCCAATGCTCTCCTAAAAATTCAACAGTGTATATTTAATGACTGCCAATCCAGCACAAGATTCAGAGTAAAAAAAATGTGATTGAATTTTTTATACGAAACAATCAGCGAAGCTGCTTCAATATTTCTAGGTCAGTTGCTTGCTTTAACAACTAAAAACTGGGCCTGACATAATTTGGGAGTTGTTTGCCCTCCTGTTTCTATGCCTGAGTAAACTTGGTCATGTAGCTTTGCTTTGTTTTCTCTCTACTTCCTGTTTACGGAGGTTTAAAAGATTTCAGACAATTTGTGCCTAATATGTTTCAAGCATATTTCAAAAGTTACAAACTGGTTATAGTATCTGACTATTAGGAATACTAAGGGCACTTCTGGTCGACTGAGAAATAAAAAATGGCTGCTGACAGAACGTTAGTGTCTAATGACACACTGATTGAAAGTCTTGGTAAGGAAGGCTAAAAATAGACAAAGCTAGAAAGCTTCTCCTCCACAACAAGAGCTTCACACTAAAACTATTAGTTTTTCTATTCATAACAAATATACACACTCTCTAAGACTCAATGTGCGCAATCTTTGTTTCTTCAGTTACCTCTAAAACATCTCTTTTTGGGAAGTGAGAAATACAAACTATTTACTCTATTTGATTTGTATTTTTTTCATTGAGCTCTACAAGCGTAGAGTTTCAATGTAATCTTTTATTATATTATCTTATATCATATTATATTAATAATCTTCTAATATAATATTCTATTTAAAAATGTGCTATTCTAAGCGCTTTCAATATTAATGGAAAGTAGTTAATACAGCTTTAGATCAGGGCATCTGCTTGTATGTACAAGGTTCGGCTTCTAAAGGTTAAAACTTCTTGCCACAGGACTTTGTCTCCAAAACACAGCATACAGTCATACAGTCAGCTCATTGTAACACAAAACATCTTAGAAGTAGTGCATACGACAAGTGATCGCACTCAACCTAGGACAGTAGAGTGTGACTAGCATGCATTTCTTCGTAAGATTTGAAAGGTCATTTTTTAGGTTGATCAGTTCTCAGCTTTCCGGCAATTTTTGAAAAAAGATTTCTAGTCAAATTATCTGTATTTTGTAAAAAATTTAAATGTCCAAAACAAGTCGCAAATCAGGTTTTTATGACAAATATTTGCTCGTAAGACCATATAGATTCCTTTGCAAAATGTTTCAAACAATATAGTTGGCATATTTATATCATCCTACTTACCAAGAGAATTTTCAATATTAACTTACCTTGTTGAGAAACTTGCAGTCAGCTCAGCAATCACTGTTACCAAAGTTACAAACAACAACCTGCCCAGCCCCCTCCTTCCTATAACCGAGCGTTTGTCACGTAATGTTAACAGACTCTTTCTGCTTATCCGGAGGAGCTATCTCTTTCATAGCCTTGAGTAGTAGGGGCGTATTAAAGAGACCAACTGCAGACTATGTTGTCATATGGTGAGATGGATATCTACGCAGATAAGATAAACTTCATTCGCACGCAAAGCAATCGGAGCTTGATCTGTATTTATAATGATCAGGTCTTTCGGTCACATGTGATGACTTCATAAACACATTTGTCATATGTTGAGGTTGTCGTAGAGAGGAGAGTGATATGCATTAAATCGTTTTGACAGTTTACATGTGGACATAGAAAATAGGCAATAGATGACAGCTAATTTAACCCAAATAGAAACTGCAGAATTCTTGGGCGTACTGCTAATCGCTACGAATGAGTAATAGGTGACAGATAGGTACCGGCTAAAGGATATTTGACAAGCGTAGGCAGTGTTTGCTTGTTGGATCGTGGGCTGATATGTTGAAAACATGACACCACATAAATTTCAACACCTATTTGAATTTGGTTAATTATTTATGGAGCCTCTCACTTTATATTGCGAAGGAGGCAAAAGGAACTATTTTTCATTCGGTCAACTAAATTCCATAAATTAAAGTAGTAGATATAGTATAGCTATTGCTTACTTTAAGCAAGCAAATGTCATAGTCAACAATGCTGCAGTGACCATATCAGAACTCTACCAGAACAAAAGAAAAGGAATTTTCAAGACACTCGTTGTAGGGCACCAGTAGAAGACCTGCCACACAAGAAAGTTATGGCCAGCTTTAGTAACGGAGATCCCAACTTTACTTGCTGGCAGAGGTTAAACTCTTTTGTCAGCCCCACCAATAATCTTTTTCGGAATAAAACCCAACTTTGGTTTTCACAGGTCAGGCGTTCTGAGCCACGAGGTTACAAAAGCTAATATTTAAGGGCACTGCTGTTCAACGAAGAGCAGCATTGTTTGATAGTTGAAGAGACAAATCATGCTTGCTAACCTTGTCTCCACAAACACTTAATAAATTCCAAAAGTTGGTATTCAAACAAAAATTTCTCTAAGCCATTGCTCTAAGTTGTCCATAGACCGAGGTATATGCTTATCAGTCAGTTTGTAGGTTGGTAAAAGTATTTAGCCTGATTTCTTTGGTTGCCGCCAACATGGCCCAACTTATGCTAAACTAAGCTAACACCACCAACCTGAAATCTCCTTAGCAAACCTTAAAACAAAAAGTGTTACTATGTATATGACTATTTATAGAGCTATTTGCTATAGATCTATAGACTATATCTATATGCTATTTATAGAGAAATGAAGCCACGGTCTATGACTGAAATTTTAATACTTCTCTAGCAAACCGATTTGATAACATGCAAAGTTGCGATGTTTGTAAGTCATCACTCTAAACCAAGATTTTTTTGTACTCAGGTAAAACAATCCTATTATTAAAAAAATAAGAACCCGTGTAAACATTATTGATGTGAACATGAAGGACCTCTTTCAAAAATTTATTGACATAAAAACCGCTACTGTATACATTTATAAAAATCATCTTTATTAAAAAGGTTACAGATTGTCACATCCAAATCTATTATTATCAGTTTTCCTTATCTTTGATCGCGTATATGCTTAGGCTGTGGTAACCGATTTATTCAAATCTATAGTGTAGGGCACTACTAGAGATCTCAGATCACTAGCCAGTAAAAGCATGGAACAACTCAAACATACATGTAGATAGAAGAGATTGTTACACAGCTGATGATCAACATTGATCGAACTTCTAGAGATCGACGTCGCTAAAGTTATGATACTTGTCAGTTGATCAGCACACGTCAAAAGATTAACCTTTATAAATTCGTGCAATGATGTCCAACTCTGTGCAGTTTCATGAAGTAATTATTGTATCAGTCAATTGATTTGTGCCCAAATCAATTGCATAAATTGATTTGTGCCCAAATCAATTGCATAAATTGATTTGGGTACAAATCATACTTACTACTCAATTTGTTTAATTTAATTGTTTGTCGAAACTTTTTATCACTGGAGTAATATTCCCATGTGCTCACAAATTACCTGCTATATTTATTGTATTGCAATGCTAAATCTATTTTTAGATCCAACTTGGTTGATTTTTTAGTTCTGTCTCTCTTCCAAGATCAACATGATCGATCTTATAAATTCCATCCACTAGCATTATTCAAATCGCTGCCAACCTGTGCTGATGTTATGAGAGTCTTTTGCAGTATTATTACCAATCTTGAAATGATTTAACCTTTTTCGCTGAACAGCGCAGTTGCTCATAAGTTATTGCCTTAGGGCACTTTGCACCCATTCACTCGATTCACAAAATCAACTGTTTTAAGTTCATTAGATGGCACTTCTATTTGGCGCCGTTGATAAATGTCGATGTATCCACGGCAGTAGCAGTCATATTCGAACAGGTGGAGGTTAGGGTATTCACTGTAGTGATCATGTCTAAACAGGTGAAAGTTCATATCATGAACCAGTGTTTACTTAATAGGTAGTATTTATTCTCTATTTTTAGTTCTAACATTTGTCAAACCATTTTATTACCAGAAAACTGTTAGCCATCTCTAATGCTTTGTTACCCTCATAGCACTTCTTTGACGCAACTACATGTAGGTCAACTTTTCCGAAGTGTCTTTTTACCATGAGTAATATTTTCTTGAAAATAATGATCTTTACAATTGTGTCAAATCGACTTTTACCAATATTTTTGCATTATATTTCATCGTCAATATATGCTTCTATTTTACCAATCTTCAAAGTATCGGCCTTTCATTAATCAACTTTGTATCACGTACAGTCATTCATAGACATACAATTGTGTGCAGCTGTTGGGGTTGAACAACTGAGAGCTATCTAGACTAGGTATTACTTCACACATGCATAGTAAAGCTAAAAAGCTGTATACACAGCTACAAAGTATTCAAAAGGATTGAAGCAAATTTGAACTTCATAATGGCTTTAACACATTTTTGTTGTTCAGCGGTGCAGTTGCTTGAAATAATATCCCATTGCTATTTAGTAATACTGGAAATTAGCAAAGAAATTCATTAGAGAGCATAGTCTGCAAAAAGAATTAGAGGAAATTAAAATTAATAAATCTATATACTGAATGGTAGGTATAAATAGCTAACAAAATCAATTATTGATAAGCAGGATCCGTTACATGAGAAAAGGTAAGAATAACTAAACAAAAGTCGACACCGAGTTCACAAACTTCTTACTAGTAGAATACAATATGGACGATAACTAGCAATTCCTCGCTTGTTTATTAACTATCTCCAGAGTCTTTGTGATCTAAGATTGCCATTTTATTGCTCTAAACTCTGCATTAGAAGGCCAAAAAGCTCCATTTACTATATCAATAAAGGCTTCCATAGATCTAAGCTCCTCGCTGACGCAGGCATACTTTCTCACGATAATTAGATTAAATCACTAGACTAGATTCTCGTACCAGAATATGGTGTATTCTACTTTAAGCTGCTCTAAGCTGGTATCCCTTTGTATCAAGAAATGATACAGAAAAAATTGAACATGTTCAAAAATTCTGCTTTAGGATTATGCTACCTGATATGGACAGATACAACAGCGTTTAAATAACCTTCGTGCTTAGGAGCTAAGTGTGTCTTTAGATATTTGCTGTTTAAAATACTCAAATTGTATCTCCATTGACCATCTATTACATTCCTACTTCCCCAAAAAGCTCCAACACCCAGTACTATACACCAACCTATTGCCAATTTACATTATAGAACAGTGTAATGCGAAAAGAGCTTTTCCTTTCAATTCACATAACTTCTTTTACTATCTTATGTTTTTGTTTCATAGTATAATTTCCTTAAATAGGCAGTGACCTGTGTGAAGAAAGTTCATATCTACCTATCTAGACTGAGTACCTACTCAACTTGTAAAAGACACTCCTTTTAACTTTTTCAGCTAGTGAGACCAAAGTTACCATAAAAGTAGTTCTACATAAATTTTTTTACTTAAATATGATTATTTTCACGTAAGGTTTGAAGACATGATTTATCTATGAAAGAGTTAACTTCACTTTATCACTCTTCATTATCACTTTATCACTTCATCACTCATTAACTTCACAATATAACCAATGGCTTGTTGTTTGTTTTTTGTACCACATAAGAGAAATGCAACCAGGCGCAGTTCGGAATGGGACAGGAAACAGCTTATCTGTGTAAGATTGAGAGTGTTAAAACACAATATAATCAGAAATGCAAGTAGAGCTATTCAAAAGTAGTATTCAAGTAGAACTATTCAAAACTATTGTTAACGGTGTCTATTACTGAGAGTGGACAGTGTTTGTGAGCACTCCTTCAAAGATCAAGAGCATAATGTCTGCTTAGTTTACTGCAATCAGAGGTTGTGTGCATTTTAATAACCATTGTTACACAAACAATGGTTCTGTGATCTTGGCTGAACATATCAGAGTTCAGTGGAGCTGGAGACAGCTGGAGACAGGCCCAGATGCAGAGAGCAATATGAGGGTAGATGTCATTTCTGCACCACCAGTAGCCTTAACTGGGAATAGAACCCCAACCTGTTGTTTACAGATCAGGTCTTCTAGACCACTAGGTCACGACCGCTCACTCTGACGAAGGATAAATTGTTGCTAAAAGGCTAATACTTTGTACAATTTATACAGCTAACGCTGAGACCTGTACAACTCAAGAAAGTCTACAATTTATGAGTCAATGAAATACTTAGCCTTTTAGCTTAAAAAACTCCATTTTAAGCCAACAAAAGATGAGTATCTTACCTGCTATCTATACAGCATCCTCTACTCTTTCAGACAAAAGACAATCTGATCATCATGTTTAGATGTTATATAGAAGAAACATAGCAACCATTTGTACAGAGGTCTATCAATCAATGCATAGCATTCAAACGCTATCAATTAAGCAAACATAGTCTAAACAAATTGAGATAGTTAGCTTCATATCCTTGCTACTCCTACCTGCAGCCGGAGTAATCGTCATGTGTGCGAGTGTTCGATGAGCAGCCGTACTAGCATCAATTATACTTGCTTTAGCGAGTTTTGTTTGGCCGTAAACTCAAACAGTAACTGAGGCGGTTCACACAAACAATGTAGCCTTAAAATATCTACTCTACGTGCATAAGGTATTTTGTTTGCACACGAGGTGCCTTTCAGGTCAATAGGCGATTAAATTGCCATCTGAGACATCTTCAAAGAATAAAAGGAATTTGTCACTATACATATAACTAACAAAGATTGGATTGCTTCATAACAAGTTGAGACTTGTAGGTGTGGTTTGATTTAGTAAAAGTTAAAGAACAAGGAAAGTTTGTCGGTTTGATATGTATAATGCAAATGATAGCAAGCATCTCATGCCAGCATGCATCAGTAACTTTACAATGAATATATTGAATGCAAACACTTGCCTACTGCAGCTGACTACATCCTAAAAATACTGCATTACTTTGTAGCAAAGCTACGGTCTGCTGTTTCCAGAATACAGTATATTGTAATAGTTTTGATCCATGTTGTCTATATAAATAATTTATGTCCAACTTTAAGTGCATATTTGAAAAACGCTAAACAAAATTGAAAAGTTTAATTGTGACACTCAAAGTTTAGTGGCGTCCCACAACGAAAGGAGAGGAAACCTAGAGCTTGTTGACAAATCTACTGAAGTTACTGCATGAAAAAAATTCAGAATTTGATAAAATCAAATTGCTTAACAAAATTGTCTAAATTGTTTAATGTTGTGTTCTTACCTGTCAATACATTAGTTCCTATCCTAACAAAAGCCACCTACAGCGTGCGTACAAACACATAGATATGAGCATCTCCTCTGTTTGTCTATGAGGAGGGGAACAAATAGATGAGGACACAAGCTAGTCTGTTGTCTATTTGACCACAGGATAATCAGGCACCGCCTGATTATCAACAGACCCTTTTGACTGTTTAGTCAAGGATATTACCTACATTCCACCAGTGCATAGCTCACTGTTTGTCATACAATATGGAAGAACCCCAAAGTTGATATGCAAGAGTACAAGATAACAATTTTAACACTACCTTGCGCTGTGTCAAGGTCATATAGTCTTGAGTAATAGATTGCTTGCTGTTTTACGTATTATCGAAGTGAAAACAGCAGCATGAACTCCATGTGAGTGCTTCAGAGAGTAAAAGTGACATCAGGCTATATGAACTTGCTTCTATGAACTCCATGAATTCTATGAGCCTCTATGAATTCCTTCTTGAACTACTTGAATCGGTGATATATTTAACCTTGTGCTCGCTGTGCATGGGTCGGGCCGGCGGGTGACTAAATTATTAACCTCCATGCAAATAGGGAAGGTGATCTGAATACCCATACGGAACCAAAAACGGCATATATATAAGAGCACTCCGCTACACCAGAGATGTACCATTGCAGCGACTAGAGGGCAAGGTCCGCAAACTAATTGTCGATCGGCCAGCTATTTTAGCAGGATAGAAATGCTAGCATGTTTTGAAATGTCCCGTGTCAGCTGAATACTATATCCTTCCTGTCGAGAGAGTGAATCTGGTGCAGCAAAGGCTAGAAATTCCTTCAGCATTTGCATGCAGCTCTATGGAATAAATGGTAAAAATACCATAGATATAAGAAAGGGTTTATTATATCTATGAAAAATACATACCATAGCCACTGCATATAATCTTTTTTATACAGACAGACTATACAGACGTTTTGAAAGAGATCCAAGTTAATACATTCATTGCATACCTAACTACCGGTGTTGCTAGCCATAAGATCCAAATTGGAAATCAGTTTCAACAGAATAAAAATCAATTTTTATGCCGTTTAATCATCTGAAACAAAGTAACTCATATATGATATCAAGCTTCTACAAACCAAGTACAATACATGTTACATTTGCCTACAACCTTTACTATATAATAATAATAACAGTGTTTGTCCGAGGCCGCGTTTAGAGAATGAGATTGACAATCGCTTTTGCCAATCGCCCACTTTTCGAAATTCCAGATCAACTGTGCTGATACATTTTTTTCGGTGCTTTATCACCGAGAAAAAAGCACCGAGGCACGCCTGCTGACCTCTCGTATGCACTGAACTGGCCGGGTGCTCGCTTTTACCATAAGAAAAACTGCGTCCGTCTATAAGTCTGAAGCAACAGTTGGAGATCGGAGAAAAGATTGCATGGTGTTGGATTCTAACGCACAACTTTCAGCATGCTAGACCAACACTCTTAATAACTGTGACAATCGACTGCCTACGGACACTCAGGAATAATTGTACGCATAGTTATTACACCAAACAATCTCTCACAGCACACTAGACTGCCAGCAGACTAATTACTATAATAAACTGTTGCATTAATTTTTTAAATAATATAATTTATTATGTTTGTTAAGATATGCTAACAATTTGTTAGGATATGTTAACAATTTGTTTAGATATGTTAACAATTTGTTAAGATATGTTAACAATTTGTTAAGATATGTTAACAATTTGTTAAGATATGTTAACAATTTGTTAAGATATGTTAACAATTGGTTAAGATACTATTTTAACAAAATTGTATGTATTTTAAAACTTGAATAGAAATGTAGCCATACATAGGATGACGAAGAACTAGATTTCTATTTACAATGTGCTCACCAATTTAACTCGCGATTTTAATTTCATATTTGCTCAAAACAAACTTGCTAGCAATGCAATTTGGGAAGTAAAAACAGGCAAGCTTAATACTTTGATGTGGGAGGACTGATATCAGACGACAGGTCTTTGATGTAGCTTTTTTCATACACAAAACAAAGTGTTACTATGTGTATGAAGGTGCTATTTATGGAGAACTACTGCCACGGTCCATGACTGAAATTTTAATACTATTCTATAAGATTGACAATAATAACATGCAAAGTTGCTTAACCTAGACTTATGTATCATTTTCATAGAAGAATGTTTTACATCTTGTGACCAATAAATAAAAAATAAACGAATAAAAATATATTGCCATGTGATGTATTAAACATAAACACCAAAACAAATTTTTTTTCAAAAAAGACATGAGAATAATAAGTTTAGGTATACATCGTACCTTTTTGACAAAAGATTAAAAGAACTAGCAATACAATTGTTGAGTTTATCTTTTGGCATTGAAATACATTTTATGTGAAAAGGCAACATGCACATTTCGTTGGTACCAAAGGCGTTCGTTCACATTAAATGCTGTCATAGATTACTTTTGTTAAAATGAATACGATTGAGCAAAATGCGCCAGTCAATACAAAGGGAGCAGAGGGGCAGCATAAGCGACATCTTTTAAATAGTTTAACAGAGCTTTTATTAAAACCTATGAGTTATAGAATATTTAACTAAACTTTCGTTGTTCTGTCAGAAGCCATACATTCAGGAAATATTTGGAGAAACACTTTTAGGGTTTTGGATTTCCAGATCTTAAGTGTTATGACTACAATGTGAGCACAACTCCAACATATATTATCAAAAGTACTCAAACGCAAATTCAGCATTCCTAAATTTTGTGATAAAATGATAAAACTTAGATGCTATACATACAAGTAATCATAGGCAGAGTAGCATGTTATACCTTATATAATATACATACTAGTAATCATAGGTATTGTACCATGTTATACCTTACATGATATACTGTACATACCAGTAATCATAGGTTTTAGTATTTTAGTATAACTTAGATGATATACATACTGTACTAGTAATCATCGTTTTTCTGCTACAGTGCATATTAGTGGTGATAGAGAACTTGCGATGGTTAGGAGAACTAGCAATTGTTAAGGAACTAGCAATGACTAGGGAACTAGCAGTAGTTGGCAACCAGACCAAGTTATGAGCAAGATGTGTGAACTGAGTTTGTCAAGGGTAACACGACTCCATAAAAGTTGTTGCTTTATTATACATGATATTTTCTCACATAATTACGACTAGCATGAGGTTATTGCCTCTGACAAAGTATGATTTTATAGGATTTTCAATGAACTTTAATGGGATGTTATACTTTTTAAATGAATTATTTTATTTGTTAATTTTTAGTGCATTCAATTCATTTGCTATTTTGAAAAGATTAAGTTTGTTTGAGTTAGCATACTTCAACTCATTTTGTTTTTATTTGAATTCATTTCTTCCTAGGAAACAGATTCAATTCGGCTGCTCATTAAAATATAAAGACAATATGTCTGTGTTTCCTTTTGACTGTTCAATCCTCTTATGAAACAACCACAACGGGCACTGATCAGTAGACTATGTTAAAACTGCTTAATGATATCTATGTATTAACAGAGAGCGATTGTGCCTATTAACATGGTAAATAGGTAGATGTCCATGTCCCAACGAACCTAGACAATTTGAATTGCGCAGAGCAAGTATTTATTAAAGCAAATGATGAAAATAGCCCCAAAGTGCAGTACAGATAAGCTAGTATATTTATAGTGAAATTAACATGACAGCAATATTGACACAATAAAACACAATGCATGGTGCAACGAATCATTAATAGTTGTCAACTAAAAGAAAAGACAATCACGAGAAAGTAGACCAGACAACCACTTGAGAAGACAGTTACATCAAACACTGAATAAATGTTCTGCTGTAATGCTACTAGACGAAGAACTAAGTCGTCAAGGAACTCATACAAAGACTTTAGATAATCAAAGCCAAGCGTCATAGATTCATCAGTTCATGAAGATATTGTCAGGGTATTTCAACCCTTAAGGTATTGTAAGGAGTAGCTCCTTCAGCCATGTATCTGGGTCAGGAATCTCCCCAAGCAGACCTGAATACACAAGATTTATATGCATGACTAACAAACGATGGGACTAAAACGCAATGAATCGCTGAATATGCAACAATAAAGGAACTGTTATAGTTCAAAAACTCTGAAAAATGTTTGTAGTTAACATGAGTCTGATATACAATGAATCGAGTTAATCTGATATAGAATTGAGTCAATCTGATATAGTCAATCTGAATTGAGTTAACCTGACAGAATTGAGTTGATCTGACAGAATTGAGTTGATCTGATATAATTGAGTTGATCAAACAGACTTGAGTTGATCTAATGAAAAGTTGAGTTAATCTGATTTAAATAGAAATGAGTTAATTTGATATACGGCCAACTTGTGACTTAGGTAACAAATTCGTTTTGAGATTTGCATTGTACGTTGAAAACGCCGTATGTTGAATCAAATATTTGTTTATACATCTACATTGTATAAAACTAAGTGTACATTGTATAAACGCAGGCGTACATTGCATAAACGTAAGTGTATATTGTATAAAGCAGAGTAAAATGTAAAAACTTATACTATACATAAAAACTGAATTAGGTACCAAAAACAAAGAGGCTTTTATTGATACTTAACCATACAAAGAGATGAGTGGAGGTGTAAGCTCGACAACGCGTAGATTTAACGGCGACTAATAAAACTATGGCAAAGTGTTTTAGCTGACACTAAATAAAATTTAAATTAACCAAGTTCGTTATTTTTTATTCTTTTTCAATTTCTACCACTTTTCTTACTTTGACTTACAAAAGTGCGCTTTAAAAAAGTTCAAGCATCGCATGTTGGGAACTACATTGCATGTTGGGAACTACATTGCATGTTGGGAACTACATTGTATGTCAAGGCAAATAATTTTTCAAATATAATAACGACATTTCAGCATAATATGTCGAAGCATCAGCATGTTGACACTAATCCCAAATTGATGCTTGACTGTATTAATGATTGATTTACCAGGAGCCAACGTAAAATCATTGTTAGCAGTTCGATCAATTGCGCGTGGAGGAAAGAAGCCTTTCAACAGACTTTTCCTACCCATGTCTATTTATGAAGTGATTCCTATATTACATAATGGAAGTGGAGGTGGTTGAGTCAAGTTGGGTTGCAACAGCAAAGTTGTTGAAAAATAAGCCAGCCAAGATTTTCCACATTGACACAGAGCTAGATGCTGCACAAAAACGATTGGCCGAGTACCCAAAAACGTACCAAATGTGTTAGCTTGATATTCAAAGTTTAAAAACTAGAGGCTCAGAGTAAAACAATGATCAAGGTAACTGGTCTGCGAGAGAGCCGCTACAACGTATCTTAGTACAAGTCAATGATAGCGAGATGGAACCTATAGAGTTGACGTGACGGAGATAAAACAAAGACAAATAATTAAAACTGACCACAAACATCAAACATCTCAGCGAGGCTCTCGCATGGCAATAGTTCACTCTCATATCTGTTGACTATCTTCTCGCTGGACTCGGCTAGAGCCATGTCGTTATTACGAATGTAAGCCATAAGAGAGGTTTGCCAGTCTTTGTCTGTAGGTACATTCTGCAACAGACCAGACACTCAACTATCTTTATCCATTTAAAATGACCGAGACGAATACTAATGGTAGACGATGAGTAAGTTGTGATCGTAAGAGGTCTGCCAGTTGTCTGGGCAGTGCTCGACTGCAGATGTATGATTATAACCAGCCCATTGTTGTTAGAATCCACAAAACAAATGCGAATAAGGAATGGTTTTGTAAAGTCTAAATAAAGACTATATGCTATGATCGCAGTCTCAAGTCATGGACTTGAAACTTCGCGACTTGAGAGGTATCAAGGAATCAGGTATGACTAGAATACCAAGAGACAAACCACAACTAGACCACCTATATTTATTGACTGATTAGGCACATGAGAAAATTGTCTAAAATGAAACACTTACTTTCATAAAAAGTAAATAAATTGAAGAAAAAAATTAACCTTGAACATGATGTTAAAGATGGAGTCAACAAGGTCGAAGAGAATTAGCATGGGTTTGTAAACCGAGTAGGCCTGTGTTGTCTTATCCTTTAGCTTGTTACCACCAGAGTCTGCAGTCTTCCGTGCCTGCAACAGTAATAGTCAGAGTTCAACAGATAGCTCGATTAAATAGGGAAGCTAAATATGTCTAGACAATATAAAACTGACGCAACAGAAATTAATACCGTAACAAATCACGCTCATACACTCGGACTGACGCAATATCGATTTACCTGAGAAAGCGTTACTAAACGCTCGAGGAACACAAGTTTATTTTTGTTCCACTCGTCTCGTGACCAGAGGACAATAGACATGATCAGCCAATAGATTGGACCATCTACATCCCAGCAAGCTTCCACCCACTTAGCCTTGCCAAAGCCTATGAATGTTTGAAAGTTCTGTTCTTTAAGCTTGGCTGACCTGTTCTGCCTGAAAATACAAAATAAACTGTCTGCTTTATATGGATACCCAATCCTTTCATTCTCTCCTATTTTAGTCCCATAATAATGACAATCAATAGCTCACAGAATTTGAGTTCTTATCAAACCAGCTCGAATAACTGTTTCCACACACTGTTAAACGTCAAAGCTAAGGTAATAGATGAAACACATAATTAATAGATCTTGTAACTCTAACATGTCTGCGACTCTTCATGGAACAACATAAAAAAACTTATGAAACGTCGCAAAGCTTTCCTAATTAGTAAATCAGGGTTTGCCATAATCAGCTATGGCAACGAAACACAAGAGGTCACTGCCACCTGTTAATCTAGAACGTCAGACAGACAGCCTAGAAAAAGTCATACATGAAAAAGAACAGTCATACATGACTGTTTAATTTGATATGAGGGGACACCCGACTCATACCCACTATAGAAGTTAAATTCTAGTGACCATGCTATATGATGAATATCAAAAGCATTGATTCTAAAACTATCGTGACAAACAGTCGACACTAAAATAATATCTGATGCCTGGTGTCCATCTCATTGTGTAATATAATAAACTATCAAGCATTCAAAGATGACATGAAGCCATCAAAATGTCTGCCTTTATAAATCCCAGAAATAGGACAATTTCCAGGACCAAGATGACAAGAATGAGCATTGCTTGCCCTATATGGAGCCATCAAATCACATTAGAGAAAGCACACAAATTCAGAGGCTACCAACCTGAGGCGAATCTTTATGCATACGGATGTGACAGCTGATGCAATATTTTCGGCATGAAAACAAACATAATCATATAAAAACCTGCTGACCTAGCAATAGACAAAGCAAGAACTCACGTGCTCATCACATAGAGTACAAGCATAATTTGGTAGGGTATGAGGAGCATGTTACTGTTGCGTCCACCTCCCCCACCGTCAACGCTGAATGGCTTCTCACGGGCAAACTTGAGAAGGAGCAATTTTATATCGTGTACTGTTAGATTGTAGTAATCGTCTCTCAGGTCTATGCAGTCCCGCAGGTACAAGTTGTGCTTGGCTAGTGCAGTGGCAAAGTTGTGCTCGGACACCTAAAGAGCGATGAGTCACATTAAATATTGCTCACTGGACTGGGTAGAGATGACAAAGATTAACAATTTGTAGAAGCAATGTTCAAGGTCTCTGTAAGGGTCAACTCTTTACTCCTTTGTAATGCATCTGATGGCAACAACTGAACACCGAAATCAAAAGTAAGTCCATCATGGGTCGTCTACTCCTGACATTCGCGAGTTGAAGGTAAAAATGCGATCTACTTGGTTTAGAAGTAGCAACTTGCTGCAGGAACTAAAACAAGCTGTCATGAACGTGACAAATTTGTGAAAGGCTGTGTAATGGTCAATCATTAAGCTTTTCTATTGATGTGATGCATGACAGACCTTACACTCTGGCCATTGGCTAATAGTTTAATACGAATTATGTACAGTTTAATACGAATTATATACAGTTTAATAATGTTCAATCATCTCATCTTCATCTTCCTGTACTTAAGCAGTACCAAATTTAACCTGAATGTGAACCATACCTGAGGACCCCAAAGTGGCAGGAGGCCATTGCACTTGGTGTTGGAGTTGTGGAGAGCGGCCGACTCCCATTCATCCCTTGAGCTTGCCAACTTAACAGCAGATGAGTGGCAATCTAAAATAAATAGGGAAAACGTTAAACACAGACTGGAACAAGCGCATAAGTGTCACACTAAACATAACTTACTCTTCACCACCTAGCGCTCTATGTGCTGAGATGAACTTAAAATCCATCCGATCAAAACTAAAAACTTGATGAATGTGTAGAAAATTTTTGCATTTGTAAGCACAGGTGAAAATATTTCCAAGCAGTTAAAGCATTGTCTAAGAAACCATATGGCAGTAATAACAAGACAAGCTTGGTGAACAGAAACAACCATTAACTCGATTCCCCACTCCAAACAGACCTAAACTCTTCAAGGAACCAATAAGAGACCCTGAAGAAAATGGTTATTGGGCTCTTCAAAAAGGGGAAACATTCCTGAGCAGAAAGCGCGCTGATATAGCTATTCTTACAGGCAAAAGTATTTCATGTATAAGATTAATGTACTGTTTGCTTTCTGAGAAGAAACATCGCATTGGCTTGTTAGAATACTGCGAGCATGGCTTTAAAGTTTTTAGCAGCTATTTTATGCATAACAGTTCTTCACTCAAAAAATGAATCCCGATAGCAGTGAGATTACCGCTTGAATGAGTATTATCAATACAACCACGAAAAAATGAGCAACAACAGTGCTAATCCGATTCCATGAAGTAGCTAATGCACAAAGATTAGACAACTCCAACAGCCTTTGCTATTAGAGTAAATAATCACTCACCAACATGCACCAGGTTCATGTGGCTCACAGTCAAAATACCCTGAGACTTCCTGCTCCTTGTTTCTGCTTCTTCTAGCGTAACTTTCTTGGTGAAAGTGTATACCGCAAGCACCTGTGTATATAGCAAGCACCTGTGTATATAGCAAGCACCTGTGTATATAGCACACGGTAACAGGCCACAACTATGTAACACTCATCGCCTCACAGTAAGCTAAACCCATACTCATGTGAAGACTGAAAATAACCTAAAATACTCACCTTGTTAGGCTGGTTATGGTAGCCCTCCCTGCAGATGCTACATATGACCCCAGACTCTTCCTTGAGATTATCAGCTTCCTTCATAAGGGCAGAAGTGGACACAACCTGCATAGGAATAACAACTCCTAAATCACAACCTAGATTGACACAGAAAACATCTGATATGTACCAAGTGGGAAATAAACTAACTACAAGTGTAACCTGACCATCATGTATATTTTATATAAGACATACAGTCGATAGATGACACTGTAACATTCACTAAAAAGCTAGTGTCTATACCTGACAAAAATAATAATAAAAATGCAGACTTTGTATTGTTTCAATCACATCAGTTTAGTCCGCCTTTTGCCAATACTGGCAGACATTCGTAGATGTTTTTGAAACCATCAGTAAGTCATCAGTTAGCAAAAACACGGAGATGCACTTCTGACAAACACTTGCTGATGGCAATCGCATCACAATATATGCACATTTATTATCGTATTCAGTAGAATTTAAAGTACCTTACTTTTCAGACTATAAACCACACCCCTATATAAGCCGCATCTGCTTTATTTTCCAAAAAAACGGTTATAAAACAATACATAGGCCGCACCTTTGTATAGGCCGCAGAACTCAGGGCGGTGCTTTCTAACACGGCTGTAACTTTGCTGTTTAAAACGAAACAGTGCCTAACGGCACTGTTTCGTATTAACCGACGCTTTTTAACCTAGTGTCTAAAGGAACAGTACCGTAAGGCATTGTTTCGTATTTTCTTTCACCGCTAGAGGCGCACTAACCGGATATTCTGGTTGATGCGCCCTAGCGGTGAAAGAAAAAGCCACAGAATAGCCGCACCCTTATATAAGCCGCATGGCTCAAATCGTCAGAAAAAAGTAGCGGCTAATAGTCCGAAAAGTACGGTATGATAAATTTTTGGCCATGAAGTAATTGTTATGAGAGATGATTAAAGTTTAAAGGTTGACTTGCAACAAAATTCACATTACAGTTATTTGGTATCATAAGATTCACCATGTCTTACTCTGTTGTGTTGTAGGTGCAAAATATGTGGAAATGTGATTACAAGCTCTTAAAAGCTCAAAAGCGAACAGTTAATCGCAGCCACACGAGACCGCCGTAGTTTGGATTCGCTTTCCAAAACGGCTCAAATAGGACGTAGTTGTTACAGGATGGTTTCTGTTTACACTTTCATGCAACCTCATTCGTCGAAATATTTTCACAAATATACTTCACGCATTCAATAAAACCATGTCTATTGTTCTTACGCGTCTGTTTTATCGTCATTGTAATGCTGTCACTTTTAGCACTGATATCTTATAACTTGCCGTAAAAAATCGTTAAACTTTTTAATCTTAGCTCGAAGGAGTACATATCATTGTCTGATAATCATGACGATCCTGTTGGTTACTTGTGATAATCGAAAAGTGCTGCAAAAATTATTTGCGAAGTATTGGGTCACGTGATCAAATTACGACTTGACGATTGAATAATGCCGAAACATAACTGTAAAGTAGCGAGCATCTATATTTAATACGGGGACTTCGGTAAAACCCGAAGTGTTTGTCATAAACTAGTGCTACAATATGTTTTATAGTGAGCTTTTTATTGACCTTTCAATACACGTGAGAACATCACGTGACAAGACGATAACCAAACTGTAATGAATACGTCAGATAAATCTACGGCGGCTTTTCGTTTTTGAGCTTTTAAGAGTTTGTAATCACATTCCCATATATTTTGCACCTACCACACAACAGAGTAAGACATGGTGAATCTTTTGATACCAAATAACTGTAATGTGAATTTTGTTGCAAGTCAACCTTTAAGGAATGCAACGGTCAGCGTCAAACCTGTATATTATGAATGAGCTGTTTAAGCCAGAGAGAATGATATTGTTCATCATAACAGACATCCGATAGCTGAATCTAGCACGGTGTTTACATTTGATGAAAGTAATAAACTATAGCGCATGACAACTAGCAGCTTGCGTCTGCAGATAAGGCACTTTAGCATAACTAACTTAAATATCGCACAAAACCTATCATAGCGATTAGGTCACAAGTGACCTGAAGGTACCAGGTAGGTACAACCGACTGTAATAATAATAGGACGACCAGTGACAGCACTCGACCTGAGTTCAGCAACAAATAAAAGATTACAACAATTAAACTGACCTGTCCCTTCGTGTTTGTTTTCATGCCAATAGAGGACAGGTGCTTCTCCCTGACCATCATGGCTAGACGCTTCTTTTCATCTTTTGTTTGCTTTCGGATCCTCTCTATCTGTTAAGCAAGAAATAGAAATTGCTGCAGGAAAATGAGAAACGTCAGATACTTCACTCCATAGTGCACTACTACATGGAGGTTTGATGATCAAACTTCATGGAAAGGTTTAATTGTGATGATAATAATTCTCCACAAATAATTGGTACTTCAGCAAACAAAGGTAGTCGAGTGTTCACAGTATTTTCATCTTAACTATGAACAATATAACAGCTTTATTAACTTAAACAGAATGTCATAAAGTCGACCGCACCGGTAAAATCCGACTTAGGAAATCTGAACACATATGTGCCTCGACATACAAAACAATTTTCAACAAAGATGTTCCAGATTTTTCAAAGCAATAAAACTTTGCAAGCACAAGTGAAAAAGTAGAGATAACAGTGATGAGAAAATTAAGTTAGTTTAAACAATATTTGGCGGAAGTCAGAGCAATGCACATACTTAAATGTATTTGTAATAATGAATTTAAATGTGTAAGTTATTTTAACCCTTTCACAGGCAAGTTTTTTTGGGCTATTTGAGACCCCCTGGGCAGATCAACTTTTCACAAATTGATTTAAAAAAATCATTGATACACTTTTATTTATGATATTGTATACGTGTATTATGTTTTTTTTTATACAGGTAAATACAAATAGACATTTATAAGTCAAATTCTTATACAAGTGTTTCTCTAGCTATAGTAATTTTGGAAGCATTTGCCCTTGCAGAGGCCTACATCACAGTCTTGACATTATGTGCTTATTATTGTTCCTCGTGGCCTTTGCCTATAGCCTTTGGAGGACGCCATGACAGTAAAAGAAAGTTGTTGCACTCTAGGAAAATATTCAGAAAGCAGAAACAAAAGCAGAAAAAAACTACAAACAAAATTCCAAATTTTAGTTAAATACGTTTTTATTTCGGATTTTTTGTTCGTTTGGTATTGCAAAAACAATCGTTTCTTTTCCTCAAAATGGCTAATTTTTTGGTTGCTAACAGAGACCAATATTGTAGTTTATTATTAGTAAAAAAGTTAAATAAAAAGAGGCAATAAGCTAACCAGAATTCAATTTATAAAAAACGTTTGTGTGGCGACATACTAGTCGCTCTGCCCATTGACGTCAGTATCGCGAAACGACAATAATGTCGCTATGCCTGCAAAAGGGTTAATTATGATTACTCTAATTTATATTTTATTTTCAATTTAAACTTAATTAAAACTTAATTCATAATTCCTTTAATTTAATTATGATTGATTTAATTAATGATGTCACACGTAGAAATTATTTACATTACTACCACTGAGTCAAGGTAAAAAACACTTCTTCTGCTGACTATTACTTGACTTCGTATAAATCTTACGTGTAAAAAAGACAAGGATTATTACACTGTCAAACTACGAACGTTTGTGCCAATCTAAAAAGACCTCGAAGCCGTGAATTAATGCGTACCTGCTTTCCGACTTGCTCATTCTGACAGAGGGTCTCCATAAGGTTCTCAGCGAGGGATCCAATCTGGCCATGGGAAGACATATGCTCTAGCTTATGCAGTATGCAAACAATTCTTTCGCCTACTATATCCTGGGAGGGGGCGTGACCCGCACACAACCCTGTGAGGAACCTTAGGACATACGGAAGTCCTGCTCGACTCACATAATCCTTCCACTCATCAGCATCAGTGCTACGATGGACAACACAACAATGTAGATAAATGAACATGACTGAAAGGTCAGAAAGATGATGCAGAATGCTGATGCTTTGCTACGTATTGAGAGCGACTATTGGATTCCATACTACTGAAGAAATTAAATATAACTCACACTAGATTATGATCTAATTAATACACGGTAGACAAAAATACAATATTCACCCACGAGAGCAGAATACCGAAAGAGTTGAAACAGGAAATGAAAATCTCAACTGCGGATTTCACAAGTACTATGCGCATCAAGGTTAGGCATAAACTCACGCTAAGAGAGTGGTCACTGGAGGAGCTGGTAACCTTATGTACTCGATAGCGTCGGACAGAATATCCCTGTTTATAATCATCTGCTTCAGCCTCGAGCCGTTAGCATTCTCTTTGATACCAGAGGTGATGACACAAAAGCATTCAAGGTAAGTCACATCATTCTCAGATTGTTTCACATCAAATCTGCCCAAGATAATAAAATAGTGTTTATAAATACAATGAGCTAGCAAACAGGTTAAATAAAAATGGCTGAGATTCCCTCGATGCAATCCATTTCTCACCCCTATGAAAATTGTTAACATTTGCGCAAACTTGATAATATGGGTCGCGGTCACAGAAACCATGGTTAAGTCGCAAATCACGAAGTTGAGTTATCCGACTTTGAAGTTGCACTAACTGAATTTATAATATTGGTAACGATTTTTGTAACACGTGGATCTGGACCAATCAAAGAGTGATCTTTCTGAATCTTAAGACAGTTTAGCCAATAGAAGTCTTTAACCCTCGGAAAAACCCCCTAAAAACCATCGCTATGCTAAACAGGAAGTACTGAAAAATGGCGTCCGATAAATATAATCGTTTCTTTTTTGCCGATTTTAAAGATAACTTTGACATTTTGGACACTTACAATGAGTACTTTAGTATTCCAACTGATGTCAAAAGCAGTGAAAGTAAAGGGAATTACGATGATATTTTCCTAACGATTCTTAGAAGATTATTACAATATTTAATTATAAGAATAATTATTCGATTTTTATAAGATTATCATCAGATTTAATTATGAGAATAATTATGAGAATTAAAAGATCGAAGTATACAGGGACCGATGGTGTGTGCAATATGTTACTGTTGTTATTTTTCTAAAGATTTTGTTGATGATTTGGCTGTGCCCAATATCACGATGCTGCCAAGCCGTTTTTAATATCTGCAAAATTAAGTAATACATTTTCTTTTAAATATACAGCTATTTCTATGATAACCAGATAAAATCTGTTTAGATTTTTGAATTCGGCATAGTTTTTTGGATATAAATACAGAAATCTAAATAAATATCACAACTTCTTGATATTGGTTGCTATGACGTTTTGAAATGTAAACAAAATTGTGCATTGGTTTTCGTTTCTCAAACTTTAACACCAGTTTTCTCGGAACTATGTTTTCGCACTAATGGTAAACGTGCATTCAGTTTTTTGACCAGAAAATTTGCTGTAATTAAGCTAGAATCAAATTTATGTGTGCAAAATAACTGAGAATTTTCTCCTTCTGCTAGTGTAGATAACTCTAAATCTTATAATCCCGACTTAACCATGGTTTCTGTGATCATGACACATATATTTATATGACAACAAAATGGTCAATTTGTAACAAAAATATGAAGTAATGACTGAATGAGTTTTTGTCACGTTACATGAAGACTACATTCTTGAAGTTCCTAGAAGAATTGTAAAACAAAATACTAATAAAAAACAGCCGTGCATCTTCTATCACCAAATACTGATATGATGGTGAGAAAAGCTCCTACAATTGCTGACAGTAACTTGGTAAGTAAAACTTTATGACAGTTTTAGGATGTTGAATGATCTCATCAAGGTTTCAGCGAGTTTAATATATAAGTTATAGTTGTGACTCAACACAGAGGACTACTTTGAGAGTAACAGACTCTGCAGCATTCTTGTTGTATCGAAATGTGTACATAGCACGCTTGTGGTTATCACAGCAGTGGTATTTAAATTCTATTCTCATGTTCATTTTAATTGCATTGAAGTCATTTGTTCATTTCTATTGAACTAAAGACTTTTGTTTTATTTGACCAAATAAGGAATTGTCCACTTTATGCATTATTCCCCGATTTAATCTAAAATTACTGTTAAACCCTCACTGGAGAAATTTGAGGTAAGGTCTGAAGTGCTCAAGCAGTGTGTTCATCTTCTCCTCTTCCCCACAAGCGAGGAATGGAATTAGTTTCATAAGAGCCTGCAGTACTGAAGAGTGGGACCTCACAAAGGGTGAGTTTATTCGGTCAAGAAGAAGCATAAGCTGGTCAGAGTCTCCACAACGCTTAGTAAACTCCTGCAAGACACAATGACCATTTTCATACAAATAATTCATTGAGCAGGAAATCCCTAAAACTTGAATAAAAACGCTAGGCCAAAGGTACCAAAAATATCTGCATTTACCTCGATCACATTCTGATGACCAAACTCAAATTTTAAAAACGCGTTTTTGAGAATGCTGCTGATTATTGGGTAAAACACCGCAAAAACTACAACGAACTACACGTGAACGTACCGTGTACTGTTCAGGAGGGAGACGACTGGCCTCGGAGAGAACAATCTCCATTATTTGCAGTACCTTCTCTGTGTTGCTCTGACCTGCAGGCTGCACTGCGACACCCACACCCTGTGAGCTCTGTTGCTCAGCTCTAAGGGCTCTGTTTAAAGCCCTCAACATCACACTGGGAAAAAGAGAGAACAACTTCAGAAAAACACGCCATGATATAAAACTAGTAACTACGCTTTCATTAGAAATGTGGCGGTCTTATAATGTAGCAACTATAGCTTGTTCCTAAAGCTCTTGTGGTTGCCACATGCAACTTTCTGTGAACCTAACAAACCTATTGAATTTAAGTTTGTGAACTTTAAATGAATCTCAGCAATTTGTCGCTTGTCTTCAACGGAAGGTTCTAGTAATACGCACACAAAATGAAATAAAAAGGCCATAATTGTAGCGAAGTTGAAAGTTCACCGTTATATAAATTGTATCTTCATAGACTTGGTGGTATAGAAATGCACAGGTGAAACGAACAAGACAAAAGCATCGAATGAAAAAACCGAGCCATAAATTCAACTGACCTCTCAATACCATTCGAACAACCAGCGTGATTCTAACTTAACATCCCCTTATCTCAAAAAATCTTGACCAATTCGCAGGTTTTTGTGACTATTTCAGGCCGCCGGGGGATGAATTAATTAACAAAAATAAGTCTTTCAAATTGATTATTCAGCTTGATTCATTTACATGTACTATGCTGCTATATATGCTGCTATAATACAGAATAAAAGAGTATTTAAAGTAAAGACATGCTAGTATCAACGTTCGTCTGATTGTTTCACATTATGTATGATGCTTTTATACGTATATGTATTATATTCACATTATGTATGATGCTTTTATATGTATTATATTCACATCATGTATGATGCTTTTATATGTATATGTATTATATTCACATCATATATGATGCTTCTAAAGCATTCTCTGCAAGGTGCGCGACTTTGAAAGCACCCTCTGCTTTCAGAGTGCCACACCACAATCTTGCTCTAAGAGTTGCCATGATATCAGAACAGTTTTTCAAGTTGCTCAGACAATATAAAACAAGGACAACGAAGGAACAAACTAGGAAAGAATTAGTCCCAATTTATGACAACAAAAAATTCAGGGTTTTTGGTCACCACGAGCGGGTAAAACAAGTATTTACTGTCATGATACCTTTTTTGAATTTATCACTTTTCGAGTGCTACTACCGTAAAACCTCTATTTGAATGCCATGGCGCTCTATTTTTCAACCCTTCCTCTATATATCTATAGTTACGTATAATTAGATGTGGCCAAATAAAGGGTGGGACTGTATTTTTCGACTAGCTTGTCAGAATTTTGGAGCGATAAACTTAACCCTTTTACAGGCGAAGCAATGCTAATGTCGTCTATAATATACACTCTTCTTTGGGCAAATCGACATTAATGCAGTTGGCCTCAGCATTTTTTAAGACGTTTTTCATACATGTCAAAGTATCAAATCAAAATAAACAAAGAACTACTTTGACTATAAAAGCTTAGGGTAGCGCTGTTATTAAGTATTTCAATGGTGTTGATTTCAAAATTAAAAAAAAATGTAAAGCTTTGAAATTAAAAAAAAACGAACATAATTTTTTTACTTTTTAACATTTCAAAGTTAGAATACGCTATAAAAATGGCTGTTATTACCGCCGTACGATACTCCTGAAGAATAATCTCATCGTTCATCAAAACTTTTAAAGTCTTCAGGTAATATTGTGAGCCACATTATGAACGAATCGGAAAACAATGGATATGATTCAGACTTTAGTGACTTAGAATCAGAGTGTAGTTATGATGATTGTGACAGTCGATCCTCTCAGATACACCGTCACTAAAACCAAGGCAAACACCACAGCAACGTCGAAAAAAACAAATCTTTATCGATGTAACCAAAGTCATTATTAGTGCTATTTCGTGGAAACTTTTCTACCGACCACTTTCTATTATGGGTTCGAAAAAAAAACAACCAAGTGGCGTGCAAATAGAAGTGGCATTCTCATAGAGGTTTTGCGGTATAACAGATGTTACTATTGGATGAAAATGTAAGCAAATGAGTTCAATTGATCAAACGTAGTTAACCTTACAAAAAGATACACTTAGACATGACAATATTGTTGCTATACCCACTGTACGTAGTTGCACAAAACGACAAAAATTTAATTCCCGTGTAATAGGGTTAGCAATCTGTTGAATTCTGACTTGTTTTCACCATACACAGGTTACAAAAAGGCATGAGTAAATGCATACATCTTAAAATGTTAACAACAATATTAATAATAAAACAAACAAGTAATGCGAGCTGTACGACGGTGCCTGAGGAAGCTAATGATGTTAACCGCGCATAGAAATAAACCATCACATGTATATAGCCAATGCCATTTTTCACACGCTAGGTTGTATCCTACCTGATGGTATCTTTCTCTGGTTTGATGAGTTCTGCTCGATTGACCTTGAGCTTGAGACAAAAATCGAAGAGCTTGAGGAGCACGCTGACTAGCTGCTTGCCCTTGTGGTAATTATGTATGTAGTCCAACCTCCTCAACATTACATCCAGGCCTCCACCCTGCTGCATCACTGCTGCCATTCGGTAAACAGTATCACTGTCCTCCTCTTCAGCTACATAGAATACCAATGATCTTTAGCAAGCAGTTGATTGAGACCTTGACATCTTGTAAGTGGTCACTAGTGGTTATGTATTTCTAGTATGCTTTCACCCTTATAGCTTTATGAGAGGTGTGACAGCAATACAGAGGCCATGAAATAAGTACGCTAGCTGGTGATATAGCCAGAGAGCCTGAGTCGAATATGAGTAATGAAAGGAAGAATGGGAGATGCCTGTTATTTGCAGCGAGGCTAAACAAATTGCACACTAGTTCTATTGATGATTTCTCGCAGTATTTTCATTGAATGGTATCAAAAACTTTGTATGCTAGTGTAGTATGGAAACACACCTACATACCTGACAGACACCAAGTTATAACAGGCATAAAAATCAGTCAACTTCGAAGCAATGCCATAATCATACCGTCATTAGACTGCAATGAGTTGACCATATCCTCTGTGGCATCTCCTAAAAGGCCTCTCATCCTGTAAATCACTCTCATCGGCTCATTCTCTCGAGTAGGCTGCCAGATCTTGCGGTAGACGTCAGCAACAGGCAGGTCCAATGAGATAATCTTGTTGTTTACCTGGTACAATACGTCAAGTTTATGCAGCAAAGTGCCGCAGGAGCAACTTAAACAAATTATTCTACAACCCATGAGAACAATGTTAACGATGAGCAGAAATTTTCCTGAACAAATGATTACCACAAACCATATACTTGCAATTCACAACCACGCATGTGCACATATACAGAGTGTACATAAATTCTGAGCATATACGCAACACCTTGCATGGCTACAATTTAGAGAGGACAAAGCATACCAAAAGCTCCATTCCATTGTCATCCTCCAGCAGAGCGACGAGCTCACAGTCAGTACATATTTTGTTCTTCACGTCTCTCATCAATGGACCTAGCCCTGGTTCTTTAGACATATACGGGTTACCTGACATGCGTCCCTGCAACCAAACCCCTAGTTACTGGCACCGAAACCAAATACAGGTAGATTAGCTAGAGTTTTTAAGGAGATTATAATTCTAGTTTGCCATGATAAAACAAAACCAAACAGAAGGGAATTTGTGATTGAACTGTGATTGAACATTGATAACAAAAAATGGAGTAAAAACTGTTTTTGTCTATGACGATGAGAACATACAATCAAAATGCCCGAAAGTCTACTATCTAAAGTAAGTGACATTCTTTGACAGTGAAAGTATGAAGTGACGAGGAATTCACTAATGATCAACTATCGAATCAAACAGGAGATTCCCTTGAGCCTGACTGATGAAGTTGAGTGTAATTTACAAGGTTCAGTTTCAAGGTTTACAACTTTACCTTAGACCGATAAGCACCCAACTGTCATCTTCTGATATTATAAACATTAGTATGATTGCAGTGTGGCCATCCATAACGAGACAATTGCAAATGTTAGGGTGCCATCATTTTGACAGCATCAGGAGCCGTCAACAACAAAATTGAGACAAAATATAATAACAAAGCTTATTATTTCAAGCTACCAAATGCTCATCATAGCGTGTTAGGAACATATCAATGGAATTTCAATTAGAAGACTCCTTTGCTGATTTATCATTATCATTATTATCTCATCCGTTTACCTGAAGAAAATCCTCCTGCTGCGAGTCTTTCTCAAGCACGAGTAGAAACTCCTTGGCGCCGCTCTCCTCCGGCCGGATGATGCTGCAGAGTCGCTCAAAAATAAAGACGGGAGAGCGAAGGTCAGTTGGACTATACTTGGTGACTGTCTGCACGCAGACGGACATGAAGGCTCTTGTCTCCGCCTCGGTGCCTACATTTAGAATTGTTAATGACTGAAATCTCAAACAATGATAACAAGGGCTAACATATATGACATAAGACCGATTATATAGTCAGAGAAGGGGTCGGGCAGTGTGGTGCAAACCTGTAGTAAGAGTCTCAAGCAGTCCAAGAAGAAGTTCCTGAGTGCTCTCTATCATCTTCGTCCTCTGCACGACCAGCTTTCTCAGACTCAGGTAGCCATCCAACACTGTGCCCACCAGTCTGCTTTTGTACCTGCCAGACACACAGCATCGCTAAACAATGAGATGGAATTCTTTTTCATATACAAACAAACATTTTAAAGCAGTAATTTGCTTGCTGGTCAATAAGACCAGTTTAAGCTTCTTAAAGCCATCAGAACATGAGCATTACATTTTTAATGATAAAAAGTCACAAAAAGTATCGGCAATCATTTGATATCCGGAGGTTTGAATGAAAGCAAAATAAGAGAACACGATTCCAAACAGGTAAGGGCTAAAACATGAAGCTTTTGACCGTTCTACACGCTTGCACAGCAGACGTCAAATCTGATCAAGTTGTATCCAATACTAAAAACTAAAAATCTATGCCAGATTCGGTGTCTAAGACAGAATTGATGTCAGATGTCTATGACATAACATACCTCTGTCGGATCCTCTCATCATCGATGAAACTTTTGACGATACTGACAAGAGCGTGCAATCCCCATCCCTGGCCAAGGTCACTGCCGAGTGTTGCCTCTTCTAGGACGCACAGAGCTGCAATAAGCAGAGCATTAATAGACATACTAATACTCTCTAAGAGAATAAATGCAAACTTGATCATACCATGACGTTTGTGAATATCACTCACTGGTTGCGCCTTCAACCAACTCACACAAGACACAATTGCACAAAAATATCTGTTTTTAAAATGACAAATAATCTTGAATTTGTCAGCAGGATATTTATGAACAAACAAAATCTTCAAACTTGTGAAAACAAGGATTGCTTCGAACACGATAGTTAGCATAGGAGGGTAGAATAAAGTATTTTTTGTTAAGATAATAAAGAGTAGCAAAGACAAAATCACGAAGAGAAATTCTGGGCATTACAATGATAAGAGGAAGTCTAGATGCTGTAAGACCATAATGTGGACAGCTGCTGTCTTAACGATCATCAAGAGTAGGAAGAGACCTTGACTAATTTGCATACCTTCTATTTCGGAGGAGATAATTTCAGCGATGTACTTAGGCAAGTCATGCTTAACAACCAAATAATACTTTGTCTCCGACTCTTCAATCAGCTCCCGGTAGAGTTGAATAAACTGGGTGGCGTTGGTGCCAGCTGTAGGCACCTGCAAACACCCGTCACCCAATACTTATCAACAATAAAAGGAACTACCTCGTACATGAGACTCAGGCTAAAGGCTTTATCGAACTAAATAGACAACAGAACAATATTTTATGTACAATCAGCAGCTGAGTGGACTATATGTACATGTAAAGCATTAGTCTGGTAAATGGCATAGCCTGGTAAATGTACATGCATGTTTGGCTAACTTGAAAAAATCTGGTAATAACGAGTTAGCTGATGACATATGTGTACAATTATATGCTAATGTTTGATGCATATGATTACGTTAAATGGTAGTTTTGTAATTATCTAATACTATTAACGTCTTCAAATATCAAGCGCCCTTGAATAAATGACACATCAAAGAGTTACAATTATCGGCAGGTGACGACACATTTGAGATCAGCAAGTACCTGTAGACACACATCAGAAAGTGTTAAAAACATAACGAGGTCAACATTCCTTACCTTGCCAAGTAGCTTGCTGAGAGCAGCTGCTAACAGAAGCTTTCTCTCTCGCACTTCAGAGATCTTGTTGACAATCTCGGCGCACATTTCTCTTGATGTCTGTAAGAAACATCATTAGCTGACAGTGCTCTTTGGGTGCTACTTAAACTCGAGAGGAGAATAGAGAGAGGAGAAGAAAGAGAAAAAGAGAGAGGAGAAGAAAGATAAAAAGAGAGAGAAAAAGAGAGAGAAGAGTGAAAAAGAGAAGAGAGAGCAGAAAAGAGAGCCAACTGATGTGATCAGTAAAACTAATGATATCCATAGAACTAAAAATATCCATAGAACTAATGATATCCATAGAACTAATGATATCCATAGAACTAATGATATCCATAGAACTAATGATATCCATAGAACTAATGATATCTATAGAACTAATGATATCCATAGAACTAATGATATCCATAGAACTAATGATATCCATAGAACTAATGATATCCATAGAACTAATAATATCCATAGAACTAATAATATCTATAGAACTAATAATATCCATAGAACTAATAATATCCATAGAACTAATGATATCCATAGAACTAATGATATCCATAGAACTAATAATATTCGTAAAACTAATAATATCTATAACTAATAATATCCATAAAACTAATAATGTCCATAGAACTAATAATGTCCATA
Organism: Watersipora subatra; assembly: GCF_963576615.1. NCBI lineage: Eukaryota > Metazoa > Bryozoa > Gymnolaemata > Cheilostomatida > Watersiporidae > Watersipora > Watersipora subatra. The sequence goes on from NC_088709.1 coordinate 66,853,882, forward strand.
GAACTAATAATATCCATAGAACTAATAATGTCCATAGAACTAATGATATCCATAGAACTAATAATATCAATAGAGCTAACAATATCCATAGAACTAATAATATCCATAGAACTAGTAATATCCATAGAACTAATAATATCCATAGAACTAATAATGTCCATAGAACTAATGATATCCATAGAACTAATAATATCCATAAAACTAACAATATCCATAGAACTAATAATATCCATAGAACTAATAATATCCATAGAACTAATAATATCCATAAAACTAATAATATCCATAGAACTAATGATATCCATAGAACTAATAATATCCATAGAGCTAACAATATCCATAGAACTAATAATATCCATAGAACTAGTGATATCCATAGAACTAATGATATCCATAGAACTAAAACCATCTGTGGAACCGATGCTATCCATAGAATCAATACTATAAACAGAACTGATGGTAAATGTAGGTCAAATGTTTACTGTTCAAGCCATATTTGAGACTAGTACGAGCACCTGTTCTACTTGAGAGGCTATCCTTTGAATAAGTAGCACTGATGGTGTGTAGATAGAGACATTCAAGTTGATTAAAAATAGTCATGAGATGACAGAGAACTCTACCAAGTGAGACCAAGAATGCTACTGCTCCGTTACAAAGGTGTTCAACTCCTACTAAAAAGAGTGTAATGGAAGAGCTAAAACACTATTAATATGCCATACCATTTTGTGCCGAACAAATACTTGTTTACAGCATGACATAAGAGGTAACTCGCTAGTGTTTTCAATAAAATATTGGAAATCATGTTCGATACCTGTGAGGCTGGGTTAAAGAGCACATTTGAGAGCCATGAGTTCTCCTTGAGCTCGGAGAGTACAGGTAGTCGACCACTCATGTTCCTTCTCCAAAGATTGAAATATTTTTTTGCGAGATGAGACACCCTCTCTACAAGACAAACCAACAAGATATGCTATGAACAACAAGTGATACATACATACATGATTACGGATAACTTACGTGTACAAAGAGCATTGATAAAACAACAATAGGTATGAAAGAGAGTTGTCTCCTCAAAAGAATAAATGCTAACTTCATGTTATTACAAAGGGCAGAGAAAAAACTTACCAGATGGAGTTGACTTCTTTGGAGACCTCATATTCTGCACCCAGTCAGCGTATGTGTGTCCTTGACCGCCTTCCAACCAACGTTCAACGTCTACTGCTGGTCTGTCACCGGACACGCGCAAGTCAGCGATATCTTGAAGAGTCTTTCCCTGTGGAAAAGGAAAATTTTTCCATTTCTTATTGCCATGACAACTGACCAGTAATTACCGTACAGGATGAAAATATCCGATGGAGATAAAAATTCGCGATTTCGCGAACAATCAGCTCCGTGAATTATTAAATTCCGTGAATAATTAGTTCTATTTTTAATCACAAGGGAGAATAACTACTGCATCAAATTGAAAACTAGTCGCTAGGCTAGTTTTTAATATAACTACTAAACGTAGGTGAGTTCCAAAACATTTTTAAAATCATTGCCTGGGCTTTGAGCTAACACCATTGCCAATGCATCACATTTATTTACAAAATTATTTAAGGTTGTCACAAGATAGGCAGAATGGCGTCATAGCGAAAATAGCCACTCGGCAGAAGTACTAAACGTAGCCGAGTTCCAAAACTTCTTTAAAATCCTCGCCGGGGTTCGAGTTTTATTGCCATTGCAGCAAACTTTACAAAATTATTCAAAGTTTTTACAAGTAGTTCGGCATGGCTTCATCATCGCAAAAAAGCTCTCCTAGTATTTTTACATTGAAATCAACTCCATCAATCTCGAATACCGAAGTTGAGGACGATCATGATTCTGATCTGGACATTATGGTATGTATTTGATGTGCAATGCAGATACGTTTTTCCATTATTAACTGCATTAATTAATTCTTTTGTTTAAAAACTGATCGCTTTCATTAAATACTTCAGCTATTGTTTTTGTACTTACTTGTTAAGATTTTTTTCTTTTTTGTGTTTACTGCAGATTGAGAATGAAACAACCTACTCTGATTACGAAAACTAGAGACATGTAGTAATATTCATCAAGGGAGGAATATTGGCAGAGAAGCAACCAGTCAACCTAGACCCCTTCATTGACAACAACTCCTTGATATCGCTGCAGCAAACATGATTAAATTATATATTTTATTTCATGTATAGATATATAATTTATTACAAACTTGAGTGTACAAATAAAATTTTACAAACGATGAATGGAGTAAATATAAACAGTTAAGTCTATATGGCGGTTGTCTAGAGCAATAAAATTAAACTGATACTCTTGATAAGTGAATACTAGCGTGTAATGGCGCTCTCTGACTAGTTATTTTGGTAATAGCAGCTCTATATCGCTGTCACTGTCTTGGGTAGATGTTAAAGGCGATTCTCTTGCTACTACATGGCTGGTAAGGAGGTTATCATCAGAACTCTCCTCGTGGCTTACTATTGCAAAGCTCTGCCGGCTGGCCAAAGATTTGTGCTCGTAAAGGCGTTTTTGCTCTTTTTTTAAAATCAGATATATTCTCCTCGTAAGTAGCTGCGGTCACTTCTATCTGAATTTCCAGACTTCCCTGAATGATTCGTGATCTTCTAAAAATGACATACACCACCCTTGCAATCATTGTTCTTCCGTGTATGATGAAAAATCTCTCTCTCACACTAAAACAAATAATGAATTGGTAGGGATGGAAAACATGGATATTGCGTTTTACCGAAGAACCAAAGTAAGATTCAACTAATTTAGTAAATGTGAAAAACTCATTACTTACCACAAATTGTTGGTTCATCAAAGGCCTCCAAATCTGTGAATATTCGTGAAAACCTCTGAACGCAACAAAGAATTTATAGCTTAGTGCGATCCACCCGTAGTTGTAAGCTAAATAGAAAACGAAACGCGCGATGCGCGCAGCCGCGCATGCGTAAGGTTAACTCTATTGCTAGACGTGATAGAGTTAACTTTTCCTAGAGAGTGGCAGTTTTCAACCGCGAATAAATTCATCCGCGAATATGCATGAAAAGACAATTTTCGCGAAATATAACTTCGCGAATAAATTCATCCTGTACGGTATAGCTTGCAGATATTATAGCAAAACACCTACTTAAACTGAGCATGTGCAAAGTGTTATATTTCTTATGAATCATGACACAGAGTAAGCTTTCTACTCTGCTATTCAACACTTGAGCAGAAAACTGACAGATAGAAAAACAACCGAGTTACTAAGATGATTAAAATGGGAAGACTGCATACTGACTGACCAAGTGCTTCGGTGTAGTAGGTCGACCAGAGATTATCTGCCCTTTGATAATCTCGAGACAGGAAAGGGCAACAGCCTCTATCACATGAGACTTTTGGGTCTTCAGAGCAGCCGAGTACAGGCGTATCACCGTCTTCATCCTTTCCTCCCATAAGGTAACGTCAGAGTTGACTGACAGCGATATCACCATCATTTCAGAGCGAATGTTTGTGGCCTGAACGAAGATGAAAACAATGCTAAAGACTAAATACACATATTAGAGCCAGTATTGAAGGCAAATTACACCAATTACTTTAACTCTTAAAGCCTTGTCAGCAGTAGCAATAAACTCAGCAGTTAATGAGTGTGAACCGTTATTATGTGTGCCAGTTATGAGGTAGTACAGTACAGTGTGCGATATACACTTCGTTGGAAAACTAAAATTGATATCGATTTGGAATTCAAGAGTCCAGATTAGTATCAGCTGATCTTTGATTAAATAGAGTGGTTTGTGAAATAAACTGGATTTTTTTGTTGGAAAACTAAAATTCTCATTTGCAACATCGTTACTCATTGTGAATTTAGCCAATATACGTGCATATGACTTGAAATAAGCAAATAAAACTGTATGTAGTGTGATCATATCTGTACAGATCGTTATCTCCAGCCATTAAAAGGTGAGCTATTCAGAATATAGCCTAAATAATCATTCAAAAACGTAGTTTTACAGCTGTTTGGTTTACTTATTTGCAATCAAGACAAAATGAAGTTTAACTTATAATTTATGGCTATTGACAAAAATCAAACGAGTAACACGCTATAAATGAGAATTTAGTTTTTCAACAAAGTTTTTCCAGTTTATTGAGCACATTACTGTAGAACAGCCATAATCGTTAAAAAGCTATGAAACTCCATGCGACATTTAATTGAATAACACGTTTTCCACCAATTATGGCACATTATTTGCTTGTCATGAAAAAGATGACCTCCGCTAATTAGAATAAGGTACTTTATAGACTCTTTTACAGAATCGCAAACTTCCTTAAAGTTATTAACATGCTAACAACTCCAGTAAAATACATCGTTCTATTTTTCATTTGCTGACACTTTTACCGTAAATATGCTTTTTACTATAAACACGTTCGTTGTTTTTAATGTTGACATCAATTCTATATACACACACATTACACATACATACACACTCGATCAAAATAGGACAATTTATTGTAGTGAATGCAAATATCATATTCCAACCAAAATAAACGCGAACACACCTAACAAATTCAAATCATTAACACGTATAGGAAAAATTCTGCCTTACCAAAGAGGCGGAACTCGTACAGAACTCCATCGCCTCTGTTATCCTCTGGTAGAGTTTGTCGTAAAGGAGAGTTGTCGCCTCCTGATCATCCTTGGTCAGAGTGCAAAGCAACAACATGGCATCACGTCTCAGCATCATGGGTCCGCTGTTCAGGTTGTGGCTGACTAGCTCTTCTATGAGTCTCGCTCCAGAAGTAGCGAGGGATTGTGTGGTTAGAGCGTGTAAGAGGGTGATGCAGTGGTTGACAGTGGCTGTCAGACATCCGTAGCAGCTGTAACCAATCAGGTGTAAGTGATAGCCATGATAGTTACCGTATAATCCTACTAACAGTTAACTAGCTCACAAACTATGCTTACAGCCAACTATGCAAATAGTTATCAACACTACTACAGAACTGAACATTCGAAGATACGTATCCTTATCTCTAATTCTTCCACAAACTTTCCCAATATACACATATAAACTTATATATATATATATAACTTACATATACATATATAAATAATATAAATATATATTTATATCATTATATATAATAATATAAATATATATATAAACTTATATATATACACATATATACACATAGATACAGTTCAAATATGTGTCTTAAACTATTAATCCTGACTCTATACTAGTGTTGGGCCGGTAAGGAGTTATCCGCTTTTATCGACACCGAGTGATTACCGGTATGCGGAAAATCAATTATTTTGGGTGACAGCTAGTTATCCGCGGCCGATTTGATATGATCAGTATTTATGCGTGAAAGCCTATCGGTAATTGGTTATCCGCCGGAAAAGGTTTCGTATTTGACAGGCTACAGCATTACCATCGATTACCAGAATCTCCCGCACAATGAGCTACTTATGAAAGAGCTCATTTGACGTCTCACCCACAATCGCTATGTAACAGAATGAGAAAAATGAAAAAGAAAAATCGCGCGTAAATTGATGTTATGGTTAATAGCAAAAACGCATCTTTGAGGAACATGCTAATCAAAAAGAGTTTCTCAGTGCACATTAGCAATCACAACTTTTTTCTCCCAGACATTCTGAAAACACAACACATGCGAATTATATTATAACTCTTTCTTCAACGAACATTACCACACTTACCTATAAGTATCTAGTATCATATTACGTCTTACACTGATAAAATGTAAAACGTAATATACGTTTTATATTTTCTCAATATCAAACACCCGTTTGATATTTGATACGTTTGATATCTTTATACGTTTTATATTTGATTTATCCCCCTACCTGCGTTATATAAAAATGGGCAGTAGGTAAGCTGAAGTTAAACACACCCTGAAAACCATATACCGAACTACAATACCGACAATACCGAACTTTCTTAGTTGGCAAAGGATACCGAAGATGGTGGATACCGAAGATGGTAAATATCAAGGATACCGACACCGGGAAAACCGATAAAAAAGTGCAAGGATATCCTATCCGCCACTAAATTATATACCGGCCCAACACTACTCTATACTGGTGCTAAACTCACATTCTATGAGTTATATAAAAAAACTTGATTGTGAAGACTCAGTCTACTGTCAGCATAAGATGCTGATCAAATGCCATTCTTGCAACATAAAAGTGCAGCAATGTCAGTAACACATGAATAGTAGAAAATAGCGGATGGACCGAAATTATCAAAAAAGTAGATGACAATGAAAACAGAGAAAATGATAGCAAAGATGGATGACCGATAAGAGATACAACAATAATGCAACAGAAGATATAAGATATAAAGACAGTACTACAGAAGATATAAGGTGTAAATGTATCTACCCCGAACTGCTCCTGTGAGTTACACTTAGTCTGGCGGCCAATTTGTCCTCATTAAGCTCTGCCTCGGCCCGCAGTTGATCCAACAACTGAGTCTGACTAGAAACTGAGGCGCTGCTTGGTGTTATCTCCACTTGCAGTGAAGACTTTCGGTCAAACTCGAGCAACTCTCGTCTCGACATTAAAACTTTCTACATGAACAAACATCAGGGATTTCAAGCATAAAAAAACCAGAATAATATAATTGAAAGCTTTGTAGGCAGAAAAAACTTTCCTCCATGTTAGCTGGATAGAAGTGAGATTTGTAATGCCGTAAAGAGAGGAAAAACATGAAACTGTACTCTTTATGATGACTCATGTATGATATGGAGTTAGAGTAAGGTGCGCTGTTTCTAGTGTCAGTTAAACTATGTCTAGTGTAAGTTAGAATAGGTTAAACTGTGTCTAGTGTAAGCTAGAGTAAGTTAAACTATGTCTAGTGTAAGTCAGAGTAAGTTAAACTATGCCTAGTGTAAGTTAGAATAAGTTAAACTATGTCTAGTGTAAGTTAGAATAAGTTAAACTATGTCTAGTGTAAGTTAGAATAGGTTAAACTATGTCTAGTGTAAGTTAGAAGAGGTTAAACTATGTCTAGTGTAAGTTAGAGTAAGTTAAACTATGTCTAGTGTAAGTTAGAGTAAGTTAAACTATGTCTAGTGTAAGTTAGAGTAAGTTAAACTATGTCTAGTGTAAGTTAGAGTAAGTTAAACTATGTCTAGTGTGAGTTAGAATAGGTTAAACTATGTCTAGTGTAAGTTAGAGTAAGTTAAACTATGCCTAGTGTAAGTTAGAATAAGTTAAACTATGTCTAATGTAAGTTAAAATAGGTTAAACTATGACTAGTGTAAGTTAGAGTAAGTTAAACTATGACTAGTGTAAGTTAGAGTAAGTTAAACTATGTCTAGTGTGAGTGAGAGTAAGTTATATCTGTTGTTTATATTACTCACTCTTCTACTGGTTACTTAAGTTCACCTTTGGCATTAACTTGTGCATGTAAAGGAAACCTCTCTTCATGATGGTTGTTTTCAAGTCTAGTGAGTGATTAGACGTTGATTTCTAACCAGTGTCAACAAAGTTCTGTTAGTTAGCGGTTACTAAACACTAGTAAAAAGAATACTTACACTGGCCGACATCTGCCACTGTTGGGCACTCTAGCATGCGAGCGCTTGTTCATGCCTCGTTGGCTAATTAATTTTTTAGCTATGAGTAGATTTTTGTAAAGTTTCTAGAAGTAATAATCGATTTGCACAAAAATTGTTTGTGATTGGAAATCACATAATGAGCTATTAAAATCAGTTTTAAATTTCTAACAATATTAAAAAACAATTAACAGAGGTGTTATTGTGATATTAAGATTAACACATAAATATCCACAAAAGAAAACATCTGTATGGTTGACTAATTCACGTAACCATTAAATAATCTGTTACCTAAAACCAGTTCTTCTCCAGCCAGCCATTTACCAAATTGTTATTATGACAGCGGAGATGCTCATAGTCATGATGAACTAATAACCCTAACATAAGACATCAACTTCGCAAATAGGGCTTCTGGATATCTCTGACTATCAGTAGATGTTAAAACTAAACCAATAACCACAGTGTTCATGTCAATTCAACCCAACAGAGTCAACTCCTAGAAATACCTGCATAGCCTTGCTGAGCTCCTCAAAGAGTTTGCGCGATTCATCACAATACTTCAAGGCCACCTGCTGGATGAATTTGTTCACGTGTCCAGATCCAGAGGAGGTAGAGAGAGGCACATCTGTTGTCTTCGTACCTAGAAGCAATATATAGAAAACGATGGATGTGAATAGCCTTCAACCTTGCAGCTAGGTGTATTGACAAAGTTTATAAAATAACTTATTACTAATATCAGTTCATTAGTTAGACAGAGACCTGGCTACATTCACTGTACTTTTTTAAATTACTGCAGAAAGCTAAAACAATGCCATTTAAGTTTAAAATTTATAGACACAAATACTTTTGACAGATTCGAGTAGTTATCAGCTCCTGTCTGGCCTGTTTCTCCCACATTTACTAAGAACCACATCACTACTATTAGAACTACGAAGATTTGTTAACAGACTCACAGAACATCCTAAGGAGACTGAAAAACAACTAGAACCAGCCAAAGGTAGTCTGGTTAATACACATCTGAAGCTCCATAAACTTTTGCTGCCACTGTTTACAAATGTTTAAAGTCATCAAAATAGATGTTTATGCAAGTTTACTTTATGAAGTGTCTATAGAAATTTCAAATAAACAGGCGGCTACGCATGTCAGCGCTTTTGCTAACTAATTATGCGTTGGCATGTTTAGCACAAACTGCTGATGTCATCGCCTTCAAGTTCGACATGATTAGAACATTTTTGGACAATTCATTGGTCAATTCCATTATTACTGAATAAATTTTTCACTTTCAAATGTTACCAAAGATTGTCTACACATACCATGGAGATAATCATTTCTATGACTAAAATAGTAAAGGAATGTCGACAATATCCTTGAATGAATAACGTCATTGGACAATAACTGGTTAGATGAAGTCAAACCTCGCAAAAATGTAACCTGTTTTGTCCTTTGTTCTATGCGGGGAATTACCATATGTGAAGACAACTACATGCATCTGATACCGCTATATTATAGTTCGTTCAATCCGTTATATACTACAACCACTTAATATGAAGTACTAATTACTAGAAGGAGGACATTATAGTTACTTTACCTTGACAATGGAAAGGGCCGAAGGTGGAGTGAGAGAACGGCCCAATGCAATGTGCTGCATTACACTAGATAAGGTTTAAATTTACTCATTTTATATTTTTGCTTTAATTTGCATTTCTATAAACCTTTTTACTTTTAATTATGAACTGCTGTGTCCGAAAATATCATACGTTGTGTGTTGAAAATCATTTTGAGACAAATTTTATATAAAATACAAATTATATAAATATATATATATATAAATTTGGAGACAAGTCTTTTAAGACAAATATTTGCACAAAGTTTGGGTCGTATGTCAAATATTTGCATGTAAAAGCGACGATGAATCAAGACTTGACAGTAGTGAATGTGTAATACCTCATCAGCCTATGTGAGCACTGGTGTATGAGCATGATATGCCTGAGGAGTACCTCATATGGTTCAACAGTCTTCATTATATCCCTAATGCATTAATGCTAACAACTGGTTTATGTGCGTAATTCAACACATGCATTACACATCAAAAGAATTATAGAGGATTCACAAAGAATTAACCATAGACTTCTCTGCAATCAACAGGTTTAACTCTATTGGTAGCCACTCGCAGCTGTTGGTTTCCAAAAGAATTTGACAAGAGAGAGAGAGAGACCGATGAGGAGTGGTAATTCAGCCCACCTGATAGCTGCATGATGAGTCTCTCCAGAGTTGATCTCGTGTTCTGAATCTCTCCATAAGTTTTATCAGCTCTGTCCAATGTCAAGTTCACATAGCTCATCGTCTAAAAGAAATCTCACAATATATGGATTGAAGGTTCAGGCATACAGTCAGTTCGAGACAGCCATAAGCAAGGCTAATGGATATGAGTAAAACATGATCAACATTAGATACAAACTAGTTGTTAGTCGACAGCAAATTATTAGATTGGAAAGTTTGAGCAAATTAAAATGAAGGATAGTCACATGACTTGCTATGTTATCCGTGTGACGATTGCTCATCCATATATAGTGAACAAATGTTACTTGTATTTAATAAATCATTGCTTTTTATTATTGTTAATAAATTATTATTTATTTGAAATTATGCAATTTCAATTATTAGCCTTGGACAAAATTGACCAATGATGAATCTGTTTGTTGGAGTCATAGGAAGTCACAGATAGCAAGATTGATGAGCAAATGCAAAGTAAACAATAATATGTTTACTTCAGACACCTGCAAGTACCTCTAGCCACTATCGTGTTGGTATCACTAACGAGTGCAAGACCAACCCTATATGGTAGCAGACAATCTTACCAACACACGTGTTACCACTTCAAACCTTGAGAAATAATACTACCAGTCTCTAGCCAAGCATTCAAGGAATGACAAGAGTGACACACCTTGGTCCTGTCTTCCTCTGTCTCTATAGGATCAACAGCGCTACAGGCTCGGGCAGTCAAAGTCATGTCAAACTTGGCGTACTTGCAGAAACCGCAGGTGTTGCACAGGAAGGGGTCCTTCTCATCATAGTTAATAGACCTAAAATAGGTTTGTGAATTGATCTTTACCTTCTAGATATGGCTATCATTTCCTCTGATACTAATCTGACCGACACACTACTGACGCCAGATGCGACCAGAAATCACCAAATAAATTATATTACAAAGAAGAGGATATCAGTGCCACCTCAGAGGCAAAACTAGTTATACAAGCTTTTTGTATTCCTCTAAACTAAATATACTTGAAAACATCCACTATCGTTATCATCATTATAGCCCTCGCTATCATTTAAATGATGTACTTCTCCAATAATGCAAGGTAAACTTTTCAATTAATTTTCAACCTTCCCTCCAAAAAGCTTGTATCAATTGACATGAGAGAAAAGTAATTCGTATAGCATCCCCTTACCTGCATTTGTGACACTGGAACACATTTTCTCCACAGTTGACACAGATTCCAGGATTGGCCGGCACACTGGCGCTGCACCTCGGACAAGGAAGGCTTTCTATCACAGGCTGCAATTCATATTTTTGAAGCTAGTATTTCAAACCAGTTTCTCACAACTACATGTATATAGTAAACTTTTGCTAACATCCCAAACCTATTTGAGTATAAGCCACTGCCAATAGAACACACTAAACTTTGCCCATAGTTAAAATGATACTGTAGACATTTGAGACCGATGTGATACCTGTTTGTTCTCATAGAAATCTGAATACTCTATCATGAGGTTGCAAGCAGTTATGGGGACAGAAAAGTCTATCTTCACATCACTTTGATTGGCTGTCAGATTGACTCTCTTGGCGAGCTGCCAGATGCCAACTCTAAAACAATCGGTACAACTCCAGTTAACTAATGGAAGAAACTAGTGCTGGGCACGGGTAATAAAACTCGTTGAACTTGCGGGATTATCTTATCTCGAGTCTCGGGTAATAGAAATTTTGAGCATTTCGATTTTACGGGTTCGGGTTTTGACTTGCGAGTTCGGGTTTAGTACACGGATCCGTCGAGTAGAATGGACACAAACTCGGTCTATTACGCCATACACTCTAACACTGTTTAATAACCCACCTGTTAACCCTTTGAACCCTGGCCATTTTTGTCAATGAGCGTCGGAAACCCTGGGCAATCTGTCCAACGATCCAAAGTTTCTATTATATATATCTGAATGTGCTCATAATACAATAACATTTGGTAAACCACCAGTAAAAAAAGTCGGGCAACCCACAGCAAATGTCATCAAACAGAAAAACAGTACTTTACCATTATTTGGGCTAAAACTATAAAAGCTTGTACGGTTTTAAAAAACTCAGAAAAACCTTTACAATAGCATCATATCCATTGAGCACATTTTCATCATTATTTTATGACTAAAAATATAGTGGAAAATAATAATTAGTACTATAAAATTCTTCATTTGCATCACAATAATTTATGACCTACCAACAAACGAGTCGTATCGATTTTTTTCACGACATCATTCAAATAAAATTTGTTACTAAAACGAAGGAAGTAGATAGAGATATTTGAAAACTGTTGCAAATGGAAGTAAAATTTTTGGTCTAATATCTTGTGCAAAAATTAATTTGATTGGTTCACGCTGTTACTTAGAAATGGCTTTTGTAAACAAAGCCATATGAATGCCGGAATTCTGGCCGATAGAGATTCTGATACACCCTACGCAATGCTACAAAAACCGACAATTATGGTTCAAACTTCAAAGGGTTACGACTGGGAGCACAAATATCGGTCGATAGAAAATAGTAAAAAACAATGAATAAATTGGATAGCATCATGGTTGAATTGTAAATTTTAAAATATGTCTGATGTTTGGAAATTTTAGACATAAAACCTGTATCAACAAACCCAATACCCAAAAAACCCATTGGCCAAGACGTACTCGTGCCAAGCACTACCAGCTACCCGATACTCCAAAAACCCAAACGGAAGGGGGCGGAGTCTAAACTCGCTGGCTGGCCAAGAAGTACTCGTGCCCAGCATTAGAAGAAACACAGGATAGATATAAGCTCAGATATCCTAACAAAGATATAATCTGAAATGTGATTGGTCAAACGCACCGAATCTTGTGACTACACTTAGAACTTTTGGTTCTAACTGAAAAGTTTAGGAAGTTGAAATGAATTGAGTAGAATAACTATGATACCATCTCTTACATGTAAATAGCAACACAACCTTGCATTTCATATGACTGTAATCTTCAGAAATGTTAGCCATCAATTTTGTACAATCATTGTACAAAATGCTGAAAAAGTGTGAAACTGATGAAAGCAACATTACTTATCACGATGGCAAAACTGAAAGTGTATTCTGTATAAACTACATAACGTGTGGACTAAATGAATAAAACGGAATAGCCAAACACAGGTTTGAGTGTTTAGATCAAATTTGCATTTGGGCTTTCTGACGTTTGGTTTTTCTGGCCAGAAGTTAAAAAAAGAAAAAAGATGTTTAGGAGACTTGAGGAAGACGATACAACGACAGGCACCTGTGTTTCAGCTCTACGGCCGACAGCACTGTCCTTGAGCTGTAGTTTATGGTCAGAGCCTTTACCATCTTGCTCTTCTTTATGTCTGTTATTCGTATGTGAATGCGGCTGATCATATGACTTCCTGTCAGCTTTATCATCTGAGTTGTCGTCGAGAACTTATTGTCAACCTGAACAACAAATGAATAAGTCTAATGACATTTAGCAGAGTGAGGGATAGAGAGATCTATAATAATAATGCATGCCATACTAAATATCTGCAAGCATGGAGTTATCCACCCATGAGCACTTGAATTAGACGCCGTAACAGTATGTATAAAATCTTGATGAGTTTTCAAAGACAACTCAGTGTAATAATCTTCAGCTAAAACCAACCTTGTAGTCTTTCCACAATAAACCACAAAATCACCCTGTTAAAAACGAACTCGCAAAAAAATGTAAAAGATTTAACAAAAACTATCGGTATTCTTCTATCATTTGCGATTGCTTTTGATGTTTGAGGTGATCTGACAGCCACGATGTTTCATGATTATAATTGATAAAACTTGACTGCGATTAAAACGCTCAGATCAAGCAAAAGTGCAATGATGACATCCATATTTCTAAGGAGACCAACAGAATAGAGACGCGTAATGCTGCAACTTGAACGCAATACTCGATATCAACTATAGCAACGATAGCTAATTGTGACGTCATTTCGGACATATTTTTCTTATGAGCATTTTTACCGCGATTAAGTTTATTCGATTTTAATCTTGAAACATCCTGGTTATCGGATTACCTCAAACATCAAAAACAATCGCAAATGATAGAAAAATACCGATACTTCCAGATAAAATCTACTAAAAATTTGTATAAGTGAACCTTTACAAACTCACACAATAATAACACAACAGTCTGATGATAACAGCAGTATGCTATGCTAGATTACGAACTCCAAAGTACAGTAAATAATTACCTTAATATTGTTCAGCTTGAGGTTGGAATAGGAGATTTCAGGGTCATTGCAAGTCATGCAAGGTTCTCTCTCCAAGTAGTATCCATCCAGGTCCACCAACTCCTGCAGCATGCTGTAACATGGAAAGAAGGGATGAAACTGGACCTCAACATATATGTTCATAGAACGTAGATGTTCACCTATGCTAATATGTATGAATGTGTGAGATAGTACGATCATGACATGTACAGAGGGACTCAAAAACTAGAAAACTTTTTCCGTAGCATTCTAAAACTAAAAAGCTTGCTAAACTATATTAAAAGGTAACTAAGACCTCAGACAGAATAGATCACAATGTTTGGTGTTGGCGTTGGAGGTACACCAAAATATGGTTCACTAGCCCTTTGAGATATACTATGATAATTTGCTAATCACCTGCAGAACACTTGTATTTACCTATCAATAAATACACACATTAAGGCATCGATATCAATTAGTATAGCATGAGATCAACTAGTATAGCAAGAGATCAACTAGTATAGCAAGAGATCAACTAGTATATCAAGAGATCAACTAGTATATCAAGAGATCAACTAGTATATCAAGAGATCAACTAGTATAGCAAGAGATAAACTAGTATAGCAAGAGATCAACTAGTATATCAAGAGACCAACTAGTATATCAAGAGATGAACTAGTATAGCAAGAGATCAACTAGTATAGCAAGAGATCAACTAGTATAGCAAGAGATCAACTAGTATAGCAAGAGACCAACTAGTATAGCAAGAGATCAACTAGTATAGCAAGAGATCAACTAGTATAGAAAAAGACCAACTAGTACAGCGAGATATCAACTATATAATAGACACAGATTAATGAAATTACTTGTATATATTGGTGTTCTGGTGATGCTTTAGCTGTCCGTTGCTGTCAGAGAGTAAATCAATAACTCCCCTCACAAACTGCTGTTTGGTACCAACAGCCAGGTCTGTCTGTATGATCATGTGACCCATCAGGTCCACAAACATGGACGCTATGAAACAAATAGTAGACTTTATATGACTCTAGCGCAAAATTATACTTTTACACAACTGAGCATGTGGTTACACAATGCTTCAAAGTTTTAAACAAAATTACATAAAACTACTGAATAATAAATATGCTTTCAGAATCAACATGAAACGATGAGCATTGAAAAACGCATGGAATGTAGAATACAAGAGATAGCAAGCAACAAACGAGATATCACAATGCTCCAGATTCATCTTTTATGATGCAAACAGAAACCATCCATATCATGATCAATGGCCACAAATCATGATCAATGGCCAAAAAAGGTAAAGATGACTACATGATGCTACCTTTCGCGTCACAATAGTTAAATATATAAATATGTAATGCTACCTTTCTTGCCGTAGTAGGAGAGCTGAGGCCAGAGGGTCCATAAGAGGTTGAGAAGGATTGACCTTTGACTCTTGTTTCCTTGCTCGTATAGACTGAGTACCATACCGTGCATCTGAGTACGGAGGGGGGTCTGGTTGGTTTGAAGGAGGTAAACTCTGAGAAACTCTGATAGAAGGTCTTTACGAACATTGGTCATCATTTCTTGTATGATTTGTTTGTGTAGACCGACGTCATCTCCTGCAGGTAAAAACATAAGCAAATGCGAATATTTTACTGCTCTATATTCCTTGACCCATTGCGTTAAACTAACACAACATGATGTGACACGGGACTCTAACTAGTGCTTCTGTGTCATCAGGTCAGGACAGATATTAATGTAACTTATTAGATTTGGTCTTTGACTAGAAGCAATAAGGTTCCTAATATTATAGTTTGATTGCAGTAACGGTACCGCTGTAAAGACTGGTTTACACTAGTGATGGATATTGGCACAAACGATTTGAACCGATACAATAAAACGGTAAGACTGACCAAGTAGCATTGGGGTGACTAACCCTGCGCACTGAACCATTGTTTGCCATTTTGGAAAATCTATCAATTAATTACAATCAAAAAATAAAACTAAGCTTTGATTTCTGATATTTGCCAAAATGGGCAATCGATTGACAAACGATGTGCATTGAGCAAACAAGATCTTTTCGGGTGATGTCAACATCTTGATAATGCATGAGGGCAATCACACTTATTTAGACGGACCTGATTGGCTGTTCAGAGCTATACTGGTGGGTTGCTAACATTTTACCATTTACACTTGGCAATTCCTTGGCGTTCTCACTCTAACAAATATACCATGGAGGGCCTGGTAAACGCAAAACAAACAGAAAACAACTCCAACAGTCCACTTAACTAAAACAAATTTGGAAACTAACCAGTACTGGGAGAAGAAGACTTGCTAGCGGTAGGCGCTGTCACGGCTGAACGTAAAAGGGAGATGAGAGGATCAGCGAGGCCTTGTGTGGTCTGAACACAAAGGAGTAGCATCAGTTCAACAGTGCCTGGTGTCACTGTACAGTACTTCTGCCAGTTGACACACCGTGATGAGGCTATCTCCTGGACTACCTTGAGGTTCTCCACCTGACAACAAAAACTGTAAATATAGCTATGCTTGGAAAGTATTCTTCATTTGCCCTTTTGAAAAGGCACCCACTGCCATAACCTAGCGTGCGTGTGCTGGTAGATAACATTACATAATAAAAAGACACAAAAGCTTTGAAAAGACCGGTGCTGAATCCACCTTTCAATGTAATACTTTCTACGTTTAGCCATTCGAATAAACAATTATCAAACTCAAAATGAATAGAAATAAACATAGAAGCTTGATGTATAACACTCTTGCGATGTTGTGGAAGCCAGATAGCAATACTAAACATAATTGATCATAGACCGATCGACACAACTCAATGTTCTGCGACTCTGAAGTGGAAATAATCTTTGGTAAAGCCATACCATGGCAGTGAGGGTCGTGTATGGTATATCCGTAGTTCTTCCGGCTCCAGCAAGGTTCTCGGTCACTCCACAGTCCATAGCAGAGTCTTTTACCATCGTCATCCGGCTGTTGATAGTGTTGATATCCCTAACACGCCTGTAATTGTCCTTCGTCCCACAGATAGAGTTAAGCAGCTGTAACGTACACCGTCAGTAAACGTACAAAAGACAACTAGCACGCCTGAAACTGATTAAAGCAAGACCTGTTCACTCGCAAAATGCATAACTATAAAACTTACAAGAATCGTTCAGTTATTAATAACAAAACAAATTTGAAGAATGAGTGACTGCCAACTAATGGTCATTGTCTAGTATGGCCGTATCTCTGCCTGATCACAAAAACTAAGACTTTTGTTAGATGTACATATTGCCAAATTATACAAAGCCCAGTGTTTGTTTGTCTGCCATTCGTATGTCCAGTTATAGCGCTAAAGTCTTAGGAACGAAAAATCGCTTCGTGCTGGAATTGAACCCGGAACCCCAGTTCTGCAGACAGGCATACCTATCTACTCTAGCACAGTTCCTAATTTCCATATAATGGAACAATTGTGCACATACTTATACAGTGCTTGTGTTACTAGCTCAAGTTACTCAAATTCATTTAGTAATTATTTTATCACCCATGCAATGCCGACCATTCACCAAGTAATAAAACTTAAAATTTGCAATCAAGCGAATCATTCTGAAGCATTGAAATTTGAACTGGAAAGAAACAGCTTCCAAACATACAAACAGGAATCTAAAGGGCAGTTTTGAAGAAAAATTATTGAACATATTTATCTGCTTATATTTCAACTACATCATTAAAGATGCAGAAATATTAAACACGCATGGAGACACTGAGGAACAAAACATACAAGAGATAATCCATAGAAACACAAAGAGCAATCAGAGAGCAAACATACCTTTCTAACTTGTCGCTTGATGAAAGCAGCTTCACACACGACCATATAGTCAGAGAGCACACGTGTCCACTCCTCGCTGAATGTCAGCTTCAACTCGGAGCTGTGGTCAGAGATCTTCTTTATCTGGTTGATAAGACGTAACACCATCTCTGTCTGAAAGATAGCAAGCCTTGGTATTATAGTATTGTGTGTGAAGATATATGATGACAGACAATGACAGAGAAAAATGTCAAATCACATAATTATTACATGTATAAATAAAACAGGATTTTATTTCACATATTCATCGAGTGTTACCTTTACAAACAAAGTCTTAATATACTGTGAGTGGCCAAAAAACTATTCAACAGGCGGATAAGACAAATCTCACACTACCTTAGCTATACTAACTTCCTCACTAATCAATGTAAAACAGTTACATGTATGTGGTCCCCAGCAATCAGTATAGTCTCAACAATCACACGGGGACCCTTTAGTAACAAGAACTCTATATCATAAATTATAAGTTGCAAAAAAGCCGCGAACCATTTTTATTACATGTTTATGTGAGGGAATTAAACAACCGGTCGGTCACCAAGACAGCTCATCCAATTTTACCTTGTCTTAGGCCTTGGCCTACTTCACATAAATTGAAATACATGTCGACTGGAAAGGAAAAGTCAACATGGAGTAACTTTTAGCCAACTCATGCTATTTATGGTCAAGTCATCCGACAGGCACATGTTCATGCTAACACTAGTGGTAAAACCTCTGTCTTGTACCTTGGCAACAATAAAAGCATTGTCAAGAACAACTTCAGCTATGATTTTAAAACTATAATGATTGAGAGATGACGCTTTACCTATGCAGAAGGCGTTCCTACAACACAAATATCCGTTCTACGAAAGTTTACTTTATAAGGATTTTACGTTATACGAACAGTAAAACACATGTAAATTGCCTAATCCGTTCCAAGGTCTTTCCAAACTAACCCTTTTGGTCATAAAAAAAGAAAAAAACTAGGCAACCTTTTAATTTGTTGGCTATACCGCAATTGCAGTATTATTGGTTGGCATCAACAACTTTACTCCTTTGTTTCTAAAGGGTCAAGGTTAGGATAACAGATATCTTTTGACGATACTTCCACTCATGACATTCAGATTGGTAGACCGACGCTGTAGCACCTGCACCAATCAATTGCTTTTAAGTATATCTGAACAATTGCACATCTACTTATTCTCCGTTTAGTCGACACATCTGACGATCTATCACTACGAACTAGAATGTCATGAAGCTTGAATACAAGTGTATATATAATAGAGATTACGCTGTACGTATGTCGTTTTGTCTTACAAATGCGTGACGAAAAAAAGAAAGCGATTTATTAGGCTAACTACAAGATTATGGTTATTCAAATTGTATTTGAGGACTTGCATCGAGTTGGCATTTTACATTACATGGAAATTTTTATGCAGTACAAAGCAAAAACTTGACATACATTTTTTTTGTTATGTTGAATTTACGTTATAGGAAGTATACGTTATAGGAAGTATACGTTATAGGAGGTATACGCTATAGGAGGTATACGCTATAGGAGGTATACGTTATAGGAGGTATACGTTATAGGAGGTATACGTTATAGGAGGTATACGTTATAGGAGGTATACGTTATAGGAGGTATACGTTATAGGAGGTATACGTTACAGGAAGTATACGTTATAGGAGGTATACGTTATAGGAGGTATATGATATAGGAGGTATACGTTATAGGAGGTATAAGTTATAGATCGTCTACTGTAATAAATGCCACTCTTCCTTAAGGTTTGGGTTCCAGTGGCCTTTGAGTGGTCTCTTACACCTTAGATAATTCAAACGATATCCACTAGATGAAACAATCTAAGTGTTAAGAGTTGACTGATGCTAACAGGTGTGCAACAGTGACTTGAACAAAAATGTGAGGAATACCTGAAGTTGGGGAAAGACCTCAAAGACATCCATAGGGTGCTCCTTCACATATTGCTTAAGGAAGAATGGTGACATGTCGAATATTCCTGTAGACTTACTGGCAAATCTCATGTGAGCGCCAGTGTCACTTTCCTGCAATAAGGTTGCAATTACTAAAGTGAGGTGATGTTTGGCAGGTCATTTTACAGTTCTATTGATAGATATTGCTGACAACCCAAACAGGCCCCAGGGAAGATCTTAAGGTAATGCCGGAGAAGATCTTAATGTCGAGTGGGAAAACTAAAGGAAAAATTACTAAAAATATATTTTAGGTTACCGATGAACATGTATATATACAAATCTCTCAACAATTTAGCCTGCCTAGTCATCATCAACGACTATAGAATAATTTTCAACAATCAATTAGCCAGTGAGCAAGGAAAATATTCTGTAAGAAGGTAGCAACCCTCTCATTTATAGCTCTTATGTATAGCCAGCCTCTATTGTCAGAGCTTTCGAGAATGTCGGCTCAACCGGCCGACGACTCAAACTAAGATGATGATGAACTCGGAATGTTGGACAAAATGTTGGAAAAGTAACTATTTTATCTAATAAAGTTGAGTCACGGTTTTGCTTTTGTTGTTATTTTTTTACATACATTTTAAAATGTGACTTATAATATGGTATACCTTTTATATTGGTTAAGTATAGAAACCGACCACAGAATTGAGACCGCAGCCCATGATTCGGTGTACCTTGCGGTGCAGAAAATACAGTAACCTAGGGTTCCATGAGTTGTCTCCTTTGAATCCTGAATATATTAACAGGAAAATATGGAGAGGACTTACCGGATTGTAACCCTTCCAGAAGTTGAGTAGTTGGGTAAGCAATGGCAAGAAGAAGTCAAGACACTTGGTGTTGATGAGAATAGATGCCGCACAAGTGGCTATCCTCGAGCCTGAGAAGAATAATATATAATAATACGATAGTAAGAATTAAAGGTCTCATAGCAAACAGAACACCAATTATGAACAGGAACAACAGATTAAAATGTTGAGAACTAAAAAGTTCACATTATGTCCTTGAAAGACGTTATCGCAACAAAAACTGACTCGCAAGGAGCTGACCTCGAGATCTGATAAAAGTCGTGAGAGTCAGTCATGTGATGAAACACATGCAAACGCTACAATAGCCTTTTCTCGTATGAACGAAAATACAAACATTACCTGACTTTGCGGTTGGTCCGTCATACTGGTGTGACCTTGACATGAGAACACTGAATAATCTTAGAACTATCAGCTCTAACTCGGCTCGAGCTGATCTCTCCATGAACTTTTTCCAACTCTGCAGCAGAGTGACACACTATATTATTTATATGTAGATAAAGGGCGAGTGAACACAATAATATGCCATGTCTTCTTGAGCTTCCTCTTCCTCGATTTAGTAATATTTGGCTATGTTGTTTTAAACCAATTTATTCGTAAGTTTGCAAAATCAGATGAACAACAAATGAACAGGCACCTGCTTGAAGTTGACAAGTCTGTGAAGTATGGTATTAAGACAGTGCTCCAACTCAGCTTTGTCCTCCGAAGAATCCAGATCAGCCAGCAGAATGAGCATGACCTATCAGCAGATTGCAACCAGGATACATATAAAAACAACCTGCCTACTTATCCAATTCTAAATATTCTTAACACTGTAGACGAAAAGCAAATTCAAAACTGACATGATAACCTGCAATAGTCCATGATTTTACCTGCAGAAAGGGAATAGCACGAACTCCATTACACTTCTCCAGCTCCTGCAGACCATGAGCCATCATCTCCTTCCTCACTTGAGCTCGGAGAAGTTTTTTCTGTTGCGAATCACACTCGAGTTCGCCTAAAGCCCAAGGAAATCTTACTTAGAGTGGTCCCCAAGCTACTGCTACACTCAATCAGTGGTACTGACAGACAGGAATGATGATAGATGACCGGAATGAAATGATAATAAAAATGGCTGCACTAAGAAAACTAACAGATCCGGAGGGAAACAAGTGGCAGGTACACATCTCTGGTTTCATCAGCCAGTAGCATATAGTGGGACTTGAGCTATGTATCGTCTAAAAGTCAACTGACAGCTCAATAAATTAATGTATGATCAGTCGTGTATAACTTATAAATTGGGGTACTAATAATGTTTTTGCGTAATTCTGACCAAATGCAATGTTTTAGCAACATTTTCATGTTGCAAAAATGAACAGAAAGAATTACGATAATTGCAAAATATTGAACACGAACAGCTATAACGATATATAGCTGTATTTAAATCATTTGGTTTTTGAGCTATGTAGATCATTTAAAAATTGCATGCTCAAAATCCTTATTCATAAAAGCAGAGCATGCGATAATAGGTCTTTAAAAGATGATTTTTGAGAGTAGCTAATTTTACGAATAAGTTATAAAATTTCCAATTTGCGTGAAGGAGGACCTTGGCGGTAGCACAATCCACAAGATGAAACACACCAGCTGATTGGTATAATTAGATAGCTGCGACTCGACAGCTAATATAACTACGATACACACCATTTTTTGTATTTGTACTATCTGCTCCGACTTTTTCCTGCATTTGCAGAAGATCAACGCCACGTGGCAGTAAACTAATCAGCAACTTTAACCTATCAACTGACAGCTTATTACCACTTTAACCAATCAACTGACAGCTTATCACCACTGGTAATCTTATTTTACTGCGAATTCATATTACCTAGTCTCTAATTATAAGCTTATAAAATGCCTGTTGCCTCATAAAATGCATTTTGAATAATGGTGAAAGTAATGACCGTCTAACCTATTTGTCTAGTGCTCACGCATTGGCCAGGCTAAAGCAATGGTAAACCACATGTCGGCTGAACTGCAAAAAAATGGCATCCTGATATGCAGACAAGGGCGAATTTTGTGAATGATTTTGTCTTAAAAGCTGCTTTCTTCTAACATCAAAAGCGTCGATGAAAACTATCAATGTGAATGAGTGTTATATTCAAATACTGTCAGTCAAGCTTTACAACCTTTATTGGCCTATGCTAGCAGTTTTTGTGGTCCCATCGCTACTCTAAAAAGCCATTTCGGTGATGACTATTTCGATGATGACGCAATCACTGCTAAGAATGATGAGTTTTGATGTTCTACCTTTCATATTTTGCTTACAAGTGAGGACTAACAAGAAATTTGGCTCAAACTCTTGACAATGTTTTTTGCGATCTATCGACAGATGAACTTGTTAGGGTGGTTGTTTAGCTGTTTGTCATAACCTATCAGAAAAATGCAACTAATACGAGTAAATAGTATTTTTTAAACAAAAACAGGATAAAAAGATATAACATAATTAGTTACCTAATAATAAAATGGTGGCCCACATATAACTGCCATAGTAGACCAGATTAATATTTGCTGTACACATTCTTTCAAGAGTTTTGGTTGTTCAAAAGAAAGAGCCTTCTCATCAAAACATTATTAGAAAAAACTGCAGACAACGATAGTTGTTAACAAACTTGGACATGCAACATGAAAGTGCTTTCATTGAGCATTTTCATGCTACTTTGTTCACCTACTCCAACAATTCAGCCTAGCCCCTGCCCCCACAAGAGCTACACCATGAAAAGATAGAACGATATCTACTCCATCCGCATAGGCTATTTTCCCTAACCTATGCATAGGCAATGCAATACAACTGACCTGCGGAGATGATGGCAGAGGTGCTATCAGACCTCGCACTTGCAGCTAGACCAACATGTTGCACTGCCTCGGTAGAGCTGTGTGCACTCATATGACCTGCAGACACATTATGAAGGAAATGTACAACAGTTATTATACCAGTTCATATTAATACCTAATGTAAACTACCACGAATAACGGGAAGTCTCAGTAAACAGAACGAAGCTCTATAACACGCTCAGGTCTCCACACACAGAGTTAATGCACTCTGAAGTCAAAGACCCACATTTACTCCAGCAAATACAGCTATTACGATATACCTCTATTTCTTCTACTCTCTTAACAGTCTAAAGTACATTCCTTAACACTTTTACTAAGGAACTTCTTTGCTTGTTCTCATGGAATTAATTTTTCCCAAAAGATTTTCGGCTGACGCGCACTTAATAATTTTGCTGTAAATGCTAAAGATTTTGTCTTAGAGATGAAATCCTAAAGTTCTTTGTAACCAGCAGAAAACTCTGCACACGAATCAATGCATTTAAAGGAAAGAAGCAATGTTTAATATATTCTGCTAGATTAGTAAAACCAACTGCAAAAATATGTTATCATTTTCGCGGTTTGAGCAAATAGCAGACCATCATTCTTTAATATAAAAATACAGTTATCAGAAATATCTGAGAAATATTGAAGAATTTTACCTGCAGAAATACTTTTAAGTTGTTCACAATTTTTCTGCTTATCCATCTCAACCTGGGAACCGAAAAACTTGGAGACCGGAATATTATGGTGTTAATACTGAGTCAAAAGGAAACCAGCTGGTTCATTTTGGCTTGATGAAAAAAGATGGTCAATTCTGAATACTGAGCAAGTACTGACATGGTAAGCTAAAATCAAGTCTACCGGAACATACCACCATCTGAATCGATGTCGGCATGGGTTGGCTCAGGTTCGTCAATAACAGATGCGACATCGGCAGCAAGGGCGTTACCGAACTCCTCCCCCTCTCCGACAATCATTATAGCTTGATTTAGAGCTGGCTCAACGAGATTGAATCCATCCTCATCTTCCTCATCATCATCTGGCTCTTCATCATCTTCATCGTCCTCATCATTTCCCTCCTGCAAAGATGAGAAAGCCATCACTTTTATGACTCTTAGAGTTCATTCTTATGAACACATTTCTAGTTTAGAGCATGACTACGAATAAGCTCATTGTAGCCTCCTAAAGCCTGGTTCACATATAAGCCGAAAAGCACCGGCGACAGCACCGAAGGCTATTGCGGTGAAATGTGAACTTACACCGCCGGGTACCGCCGAATACCACCGGTAGTCACTGGCGCTCAACGCCAGAGTTTAGTGCTGTTAAAATTTCGCAAAAAGCCGCAGGCAAAGCCTTCCTGAAATGCACTGTACACGTGAAGGTCACCATTATCGAAACAGCATGGCGAGCGAACATTCTCATGCAGTTATTAGCGATGAAGCTTTATGTGAATAGAAGCCGCCGGGCCTAGCGTCGCAAGCATTTTGCTGCACAAGATTACAGCCGGGGTCTCGCAATCGATATGGGAACCAGGTTTATAGAGGCGCCAACATCATTCACTCTATAAATTACAGGAGTAAACTGTAAACTTCCTAAACTCTGAAAGAAAATGTATTTGATAGATTAGTTCTAACCTAATTACTAACAGTTCCATTTGGAGCAGGAAATTTAATAACACGCTATGTGGGCATGCATCGTGTATGTCAGAGTACGGTACAGAGAGAGTTATGTCACACGAAGTAAAAGGGACCATATTGTACCCATTAGTGCTCTCTTTGTAACAATACCCTCTCTATACAGGTTCTAGCTCTGGATGACCGGTGATAAGGTTGGCTAACATATTGTCTCTATGAGTATAGAATTGATGAACAGAAAGAACATGAGTGAGTTACTCATGATGGCACTGACCAACCGTTCAATGAAGTTTACTACTGATAAATGCTGTTCAGCTAAAGCTATATGTCACAAAGGAACTTCTCTAGCATCTGAGAAGCTTGACATTGTAATGGCAACAAGAGACGCAGATATGGTGAATTCACAAACACAACTGTTCAATACGCTCTGGAATTCTTGCATATTTTTCATCTTATCTACTTCAAGTGATGCACATGTATTTGACTAGAAATGAGCAAATAAAAATGTAAGTGATATGATCATATCTCTAGAGATTGTTATCTTCAACCTTTAAAAAATGAAATGTTCTGAATTTAGACTACATAATCATTCAAAAACATTATTTTACAGCTGTTTGGTTTACATATTTAAAATCAGGACAAAATGAGGATTAATTTAATATATAATTTATGTCTATTGACTAAATTCACAATGAGTAGCAATGTTGTAAATGAGAATTTTAATTTTTGCCACCAAGGAGACCAGGTAATTTCGCAGACCACTGTATTAAAGCTTTTCAGCCCACAGACTCGATGTCTTCGATTTCTTACCTTATTTTAAGAAACTTTATCACGAGTTCCTATAGTCTACTACAGTGAACAACTTTATAATCATGATCAATACTTTACTGGAGTGTAAGTTTAGCATAAGTCCAAATATTACACTTACCTGCTCCTGTAGACTTAATGCGATGGCAAACTCAAGGTCATCTATGATGTTGGGCTCCATCTGCTCTGGTCCCAACCAGTCTTGCAGATCCATAGCTGGTGCTGCAGGGAGAAGGTTAGCTGGCACAGCCATTTGAGGAATCTAAATGAGTTAGAAGTAACAAGGTTCAACAGAAATGTAGTTTTTAAAATGAACAACAGGTTTGAAGCGCCAGTCAAGCGCAATAGTAACACTAAACAACATAAATGGTAAAAAGTCGCATAAAAACTACCACAAGCTATCGCGGATAACACAATATAGGTTTTCGATGAAATAATTATTTTAGTAATGTTCACATCAAGAGGATAAAACACCTTGAATTCAGCATGAAACAATTTTAAGGTCAAAGTTTATCCTTAATAGAAACAATTTAGTCTCAGATTTAACCTACTCACCTGCTAGCTATTTATATTCAACCATAATTGAACCGAGACAACAAGATCAAAAGTATCAAATTTTGTGAAGTAAAAAAACAAAAGTAAGGGTTGTTGCAATTTGTCTACACTGATAAGGAAAGACAACTCCGTGAAAAAATAAAATAAACGCACTATTGCACACATTGAACAGACAAGTTGCATCTGAGCTTGAGTAAAAAAGGATATTAAACCATCCTTATTACCCGTAAGCCATTATTATTATTAACATTATTACTACCATGGTAAGAGCCGACTAACAAAGATTTCATTTGACACACTACACCTGGGCTAGCCGGATATTAACTCAGATGTCAGCTGAGCGGCGTAACGCTATACACATAAAAAGTTTCATTGAGAAATTAATCAACTGACCTGCTGAGGTGAAGGATTAGCAGCAGCGGCTGGGTGGCGAGGAGCCGGCGTAGGTTTCACCACCTTTCCTGACCTCTTAGGCTCAACAACCTCCTCTTCGGCCACGGATTTAGTTTTACTGACCTTTGACTTTGGCTTCAGAACCTTAATCATGGCGTGTTTGCAGGCAAACCGCACAGCCGTGTCCTGCAGGAGAAGACAACTACATTATGAGAAGAATATTACTTACGCGTGTTTAACAAAATTGACAGCAACATCATCCTTGTATAGATGTTGAACAGCGTCGTGGTACAAACTTCATAGAATGAACAAGTTGAAAAAGATGGCACATGAAATGAAACTGGTCATCTATGCGCTAGGACTAAAACTTCCTGTTGCATGACAGACAGGAAGTTATAAAGTTAACATAAACCGATCCGAAACTTGCTAGTAGGTTAAAGATGAGTTTAATGTCATTCAAGTAGCCTCCTTGCAACAAGTGCTAGCGTGTGTCTGGCTACAATGTGGGATTGATAAGCCAAAACAATGTACCTCATGGAAGAGAAGCTGCAAACAAAGTGAGACAACTGTGGACATCAGATCCTTCTTCTCGGCAGCGAAAACAAAGATAACATCCAGAAGAGCATAAACTGTGGCTCTAATACCCTAAAACATAGACCGCCAGACGTATAACAACTTGGAGTTCTCTCAATCCTATACTCAAAATTGCATAATATCATACAAATCTAGTTCTTCATCACAAAGTCTTTCCCGAATGAACCGATTACTTGCAGTGCTAAGACAAAACTTACTGACAGAGCTGCCCTTAGGAAAATTCAAGGAATAACTAAAAAACCAATTGACTAACATAAGATAACTCCAAACATAAAATAGATGGTAAAATATTACAGCTCATATTTATATATTATTTCTATTTTAAACATACATTACCTAATTCATAGATAACAGAAATAAATTGCTTTAAAATGAGATAACGCTGTGAAGTAGTGAAAGAACCATACGGTGTTATAAAATATTTTCCGTACCTGCAAACCAGGGAAGCATACTGAAGCAAGGGTTCGATTGGCCGGCATGTTTAATACGAGGTAATTGAAGCGCTCGACGAGGCCTGTCAGAAACTTTCTCTCATAGTTTTGCTTGTCCACGTCTGAGTGAGTCAACAACAAAAGGTAAATGAACAAAGCCTCAAGACCTATGGCAGCAATGGTCTGCAGCCGTTCACTACCAACTTTTTAGAAATGCTACTACACCAGATGAATATATATATATATATATATTCATCTGGTAATATATATCATATATATCATATTCATATTATTCATCATAATATAATTATGATGAATTCATGAATATTATGAATGATAATATTCATTCATAATATTCATCTAGATAATATATAATATAGTATCTTGTTTCACAAAATATATCTATATATAGATATATATAGATATATATATATAGTCTTAGCCGTTGATAATACATATTCTATACAGCCTCCGCATGACGCTATTTGTATAAACAATAGCTAACAACTTGAAAAATTACTCTAGACATTTCTCAATATATCTTGTGAAACAAGATGATCACAACAAAAACAGTTATGTAATGCATTCTTTTTTACTCGCTGTCTGATCTGCCAATCTCACTAAATTCAGTTACCACGTGAGCAAGAACAGCCCACAAACATACAAAAGGCAGCGATTGTAAATGTTGCGACATCAACTCGAGAATCTACATGAGAAGGAAGGAGAACTAATGGAAGATATATGCATGTTCTTACAGCATTGAGCAAGGAGGCCGAGATTTCCTGGCCTGATGTGAGCCATCTGGCGGACCCACTCGAGGATGAGCTGATAGGTGCATGGATTGAGGTGGGCGATAGGAAGTGACATCCATTTGTCGATAGATCCAGCCCTCATCGCATCCTGTCCCAGACAGACAAATGCGTACTTGGCTAAACGGTTTAGTGAGACTATGACACCCTGCTGACAGTTGTTATAATCGCTACTAGTAACCTGGTAGTCTAGTGAGTTATGAGAGACCATCAGGTGTACTGATAAAACACGAAGAATAAAGATGTGCGCAAGTACTCTGAAACAGCACAAGGCAGTCGATCGGCACAGGCGGGGCACATAGTGTCAGTCTACCAGGCTGAATGTTGTGAGATCAACTCCCACTTTTAGCATTCTTTTATCTCAACCTCTAACGGTAGCTTCATATAGACAGACAGACCTACTACAGTAAATATAGATATATCTATTAAATATATTTAACTTCTATTCAGTTTCAATTCTGTTAGCTGTACTGACAGAGTATAACACCTTCTGCCAAGTAAAATATGCTAATTCGATGAAGCAAGAAATCAAATGGTGGTGAGACCATAACCACTACAAGCTCTGCGATTTCACACAGCCCCTTAATCCTACATCGAGTGCCAGTTGAGCTACAAACAATAACAGAAAGGAAATGAAGAGAAAACTAACGCTTGTCTCTTGTATGGCATTCTGGGTAGGTGTGAGGGTGTGGAGGAGAGAGCTGACACCCTGCTGGACACAGAGAGGAGGAAGTAGTAAGACCAGCTTGCTGACAGACTTTTCCAGAGTTGACATAGTCTCAGCTCCCTTTGGAGATGCGGAGAAATAGAGACTAAGCAGCTTGAGGGCGTCTGCTAAGAGCCTGCAAATTGGAAAGTTCTCGGTTTCTTGAAGGAAGAGGAAGTCTTCAAGGAAGAGGAGCGCTAACGATGGCTGCTAATGATGGCCCAAGTGGCATTATTATAACACGCTTTATTCTAGTGTTGAAGAAATTTGAAGAAATGTTTGAAGAAATAAAAACACACAAAAACAACAAAAATAATGAAAATAGTGCGGAAAGTGACTGTAGTTTTAGCTAACTAACAAAAATTCCTAGCTACAAGCTCTGACAAATGGTAATAAGTAGGAAGGCAGTGCAGAGTTTTTTCTCAGACATCTACTTTTAATGGAAGTAAAGAAATTCCATAAAATTAATGAATCGAAAAGATTAAAAATCAAAATATCAACCAAAAACTCACTGTGTCCAAATTAGCCTAAAAGTTGATAGGTTTTTTCTGCATAAATTCAGCTGTTAAACACTTGTTACCATTTGAAGCTTTGTCAGACCATCTTTTCATGTTTCTCATGTTTTTCCTTAGCAATATTATGTTCTAATTGTTCAATATTTGAATGTTATAAATAAAACAGATCATAATAATATTCATTATATATATATATATATAGATGTGTATATATATATATATATATATAGATGTGTATATATATATATATATATAGATGTGTATATATATAGATATATATATATATAGATGTGTATATATATATATATATATATACACACATCTATATATATATATATAGATGTGTATATATATAGATATATATGTGTATATATATATATATATATATATATATATATATATATATATATATATCAGGCCTTGCAAATGCGGTAACCATTTCTCAAAACCTGTTTCACGTACTAGATGCTCAATTCCAACTCGGTTGTTGAGACCAGTAAGTGATCATCGATGCATGAAACAGTCTAGACATCATTGCATGAAACAGTCTAGACATCATTGCATGAAAACGTTGCCACGGTTATGTAAAAGAATAGTGTCAGAGATGCATTTTTAATTAAATGTTAGTTACTGTCACAGATGTGATGCAAAACAGCAGAAAAACCAATTAGCAAGCATAGAGACAAACTGATTACAAGTTTACCATCATCCATTCATCTAAACTGGATTCAATTCAATTAGTGACTGGATATGATAATAGAGACACATCTGAGTAGAACTAGCGACACAAATTTACTCACCTGTCAAGGGGTGTCGATGCCTGGGGACTGAAGACTTCCATATCGGTAGATTCGTGGCTTTCTTCAATATCCTGGTCCTCTGCTGCATTCTGGGCAATGGTTGGGGCTCTTCGAGAGGGAGATGCCTGCTGCGGCGCTGTTTGCATTCCTACCTGTGCCGCTTCTTCTTCAGACCATCCAAAGGCGTCCTTCGATTTGGAATACACCTTGATAGAGTCTATGAACGTCACATGATCGGAGTGAGCGCTGGACCCAACTAGAAAGGTAAAAATAAACAGCGTTGAAAACAATAACACAGCATGGTTATGGATGATTCAGAATTAACATCGGGGTTGCAGGTTCACATTGGCCTTGAGAGAAACAATAAGGAGGGATGAAAGGGGAGAATGATGAGAGCATAATAGGAGAGGGAGAAAAAAGAATGGAGAAACCGATAAAAGAAAGAGGACAAATGAACAAAATAGGTGAAGAAAGGAAAAGGAGAGATGGGAGAGAATGATAAGTAAAGAAAAGAGAGAATAAGAAATAAAGAACAGAGCGAAGAAAGAAGAGTAGTACAAGGAAAAAGGAAATGTGAAGGGTGAAATGTGAAAGATGAAATGTGAAGGGTGAAATGTGAAGGGTGAAATGTGAAAGGTGAAATTGGAAGGGTGAAATGTGAAGGATGAAATGTGAAGGGTGAAATGTGAAGGATGAAATGTGAAAGGTGAAATGGGAAGGGTGAAATGTGAAGGGTGAAATGGGAAGGGTGAAATGGGAAGGGTGCAGGAGTGCAAAAAAAAGCAGGGAGCACTATGAAAAAGAAAGTTTATCAAAATGAAAATATGGAGAAAAAAGAGGTCATCAAAAAGAAAAGGATGGAAAATTGTAAAAAAAGTGAAAACCTGATTAGCTCACCCGTGATCACTAGCTTATTCACGCCTCGAATAGCTTCTTCTCGTGTAAAAGCAAAGTCCATCCATCTCTGTCCATCTGAATCCAGCCTTCGTCTCTTCCCAAATATCTCGATATAACTGCAAGACAAACACAAGCTGAAAGGTTTTCATCAACACGTACATCTATTGAAACAATATATAAAGATACGTGAGTAGCGTTACCTCGGCAGCCTGCTCATAAGATGTCCTCCGACCAGCACCCTCACGCCCATCAGCACATGATTGTTAGTACTGTTGATCACCTCTATCTTGAATGAGTCAGCCTACAATGCCAAATAGGATACAACAAACTTGCATTTAAAATAACCATCTTGTCAAGTAATAAAGAACCAGGGTACAACAAATCCTCATCAAGTCAAGGATTATTTTCTCGTAGAAACGTTAGCAGTCGGAGGGCAGTTATTACAAAAGTTGCTGTCAACTCTAAGCTTTGGCGGTTTTGTTTAAACTCTGCCTTAGCTCTCTAAGACTATGGCTATGCTTGCCAGAGCCCGTAAGTTATGAGTATGCACTTACTCTAAATGATCATAGACATCTGTTAAATCTCTAAAAAACAAGCAATACAAAAATCAAATAACTACGCAGTGATACCAACCTTGGAGCAGGCGACATACTGATTGCCAGCAGCCAGTCTCTGTTTGATGAGATTCCGATGGTAGACCTCTAGCAGGTCATTGCCACCATACTCTATGTCGTTAGTTAGTGAGCAACTCTCAAAGAAGTCGACCGGCATTTGACTGACGCACACCGCTCCTTAAGAGAAGATTAAGGATGTGTTTAGTGAACTCAATATTTGATGTAACAGTAGTGAGAAGAATGAGGAGCAATCATTGTAGTTCAATTGATGTCACACCAGGCTGACACATTTTACATCCGACTGACGCTCAGCAATACAAAGTTACTGCGGTGATAGCTAACTCAAAATGACCAGCATAATCTGCCAGTGATAGTCAGTGCTGACACCACCTGCTACCAATGACAAGTACCAACGACACCTGTCAATGATAAGCCATGCTAATAGGCTTAGTAAGTAAAGCAAGTGGTAATAGCACTCTACCCACAACTGGGACTGATGACATCTGCCATGAGTATGACAGAGATGATAGAACCCATCAGTTACATATTTGCATGACTAAAGGTATGTGTCACAGTATTGCAGTACGTTCAGAAAATGAGCAAAAGTGGCAATTAATTAACATTCTCTTCCACTAGAAATGTCAAGTGATTTACAGACTGCAATATCATTAGCACAAATAGTGGCATCAGCTACTGCTGAAAGCCTACAACTAGGCCCTACGTTGCTCACAGCGCTTTGCTAGCACAAAGAATCAACAGTAGTTTCATTGCTCAGAATGAAAATAGGCGGAGTACCTTTCCTGTTTGATGCCTTCTTCTTAATCAAAGTTTTCTGGCTGCCAAAGGGACTGCAAGGATTGAGTGCGGGTTGAGTCCACAGACCCACTAGAGCTTCATTGGCTGTGTGGATCTTAAGGCTCCCATCTTCGCAGACAAGGAGCATGTTGGTGCTTGGCTAAAATAGTAGATACTAGCTTGCTTCCAGGTTGTTTTCAGCAATGCAAACAAAACCCGAATCAGAAAACCCTACAGGCAGTAAGCTCAAACCTTGAGGCTTAGACTAACTAAACTTAAACTAAATGATGAACTCACAAAATCTTTTATTAGATTTTATCATAAATTATCGATATTTTTCACCATTTGATTGTGTTCGATGTTTGAGATGATCTGTCAGGATGGTTCAAGATTAAAAACAACAAAACTTGATCCTAGCTAAAACACTCAAATTCAAGCGAAAATGCAATTACGACGTCATATAGATGCACTTTGGCACATATGTCAACAGAATTAAGACACCTAACACTGCAACCTGACCGCAATAGCCGATATAAATACCCTACAGACATACAGCCATGCAACTAGTAACAACATTTTTGGCACAAATATTTCTTC
Source organism: Watersipora subatra (assembly GCF_963576615.1). NCBI lineage: Eukaryota > Metazoa > Bryozoa > Gymnolaemata > Cheilostomatida > Watersiporidae > Watersipora > Watersipora subatra. The sequence goes on from NC_088709.1 coordinate 66,887,595, forward strand.
TGAGCGTTTCAACTGCGATCAAGTTTTGTCGACTTTAATCTTGAAACATCCCGAAAATTTGATCACCTCAAATATCGAAAACCATCGCACCAGATAAAAAACCATCCCTCCAGGGTGGCAATGCTAGTGACAATAATGCTTTCCTTATATTGCGATGAGTAGAAAGGTCTCCAAGCTCTGCCATGAATACTAAACGGCAAACAGAAACAGGAAGTACAAGTACAAACCTTGCTAGATGTGAGATTTGAACGAACAGCCACATAATCCAGCACTTTACTCATTTTGTTGCTGGATCCAGTTTTGGACAATGTAGAAGGTTTCACTTCCTGTAACACAGATATTGTATATTTTGAGATCCACATATGAACTATGGATGTTCCAGAAACCTCTAACTACCACATCTTATTCAAGCTCTCTTACACTACAAAGTGTGCTCTCTGCAGTACGCAAGATGATCCAGTATTTGGTTGGCTCTAGATATCTTTGATACACCAGAAAGTCATTCTATTTTACAACACTTATACAACTTAAAACACCTTTTAACCCTTCATGTGACCCTGAAAGTGTTTAGGACTCTAGTATCATAAACAAATTCCCCCTACAACTGCAATACTAGCACTGCATTCTCCTAGTTACAACTAACCTGAATGGTGACACTATCTGGAGACAAGTAGAGTGCCAGAGGATTGTTTGTAGACTGAGTAATGCAGAACAAGAGCCCGGGGTGTCCGAGGCACTCAGACCACGCCACCATAGGCTGGCTAGAATTTCCCTTCCTAAAATATGACTACAGCATTCATAGGAAATCATATACATGTAGGTACATGTGATATTGAACAGCGCATCAACAGCGAGGATCATAAATCCAGCTGCTCATACGTAATCTGCAGTGACCAGATAGACACTAGGTTGTGATACTTACCCTACAGGATGAAACTTTTCGCAGAGTTAAATTTCGCGAGAAATGTCTTTTCATGCAAATTCGCAGACAAAGACATTCACGATCAAATTAATCCGTGAAAGCGGCTAGCATCAGAGTAAAACCTTAACACGCTTATACCAGGTGTTTAGGTTTCTATTTAGCTGGGAAATTTATGTCGATCATGCTAAGCTATAAATTTCTGGCTGCATGCAGAGGTTTTCATGAATATTCATTAATTTGGAGGCCTTTGGTGAATCAACAACTTATGGTAAGTTATGAGTGTTTTCAACGTAAAGAACTGCAGAACAGATTTTTGCGATGACGACGCCATTCCGAATAACTTGTGACAACCTTGAAAATTTTTATGAGAAGTGTGTGGTACTTTGGCAATGGGCTTAACTCCAAGCCCCAGCGATGACTTTAAAAGAGTTTGAAACTCGGCTACGTTTACTAACTCCGCTTAGCGACTAGTTTTTAATTTGAGGTAGTAGTTATTCTCCCTTGTGTTAAAAATAAAACTAATTATTCGCGGATTTTAATAACTCGCGGAATTTACTGTACGCAAATTATTAAACCCATCGAATAATTTCATCTTGTAGGGTATGTTTTTTAGTTTGCAGAATGCAGACGTCTGACAATAACCTGACGAAAACTTGTGTATTTGAGAAACTGCTCAGTCAGAACCAACAGACTCACAACAACGTCCAAACTGACAAATCTGTCAATTGTCTTCGGTTCAAGATTTTGAAAAACAGTGGTATTATGATCACGCGTAATCCAGTGTTAGGCGTACGTAAGTAGCTTATACACAAAAACTACCCACTAACAAGTTGTACAAGGCACCAGTTCCCACTGAGTTTGCCTTATTGATGCCACCAATACTGTGCCTTTACATCATCCATTAGTTAGTGATGATGTACATTTGTGATTCAAAAATTCTTAACAAAGATAACGCCAAAATCACGATAAAAAAGTGAACATGATAATAAAAAACCAGTTTGATTACTATTTTGTCGACTGATATGCAACCTGCACAATTAAATATAAAAGTACGATAGATGCCAACAATATTGACAACGTTTAAGTGGTTTAGTGCCTGTATAGGAACATCGAACGATGCAAAAACTACTGTAGAAGTAGAAAGCGATATCTTACCCTTTGACAAGATTGATTTTGTTGATGTTGCTTGCTGTGAGGATGTGTGGGTTGAAACTGCAGGAAAAGGTTGCTCCATGAGTGTAACTTAGCATTAGGATGTTCATTGGGTGCGAGTAGTAGATGGAGGCACCCCCTCCGGGCACGGCTCGACCTGACGACTAAACGTAAAAGGGCATAAGTTTTTCCTTAAAAATAAGTGTTATACAATTGTATCATTGTACAATTAACTACAATGGACAGAGTAAGGAAATTTGTAGAGAACTTGAATAGTGAAAAGGTTAAAAGGGCTGGTCTTTCAAGGGTACTAACGATAACAAGTGGGGCAAAAAGAAAAACGGAATGATCATGTGGCTCAAATAAGAAATGAATGAGAGAAAACTGACTGAAGTAAAATCTGGGTGTGAGAGATCCAAAGAATTAGTGATGTAGAAAGGTCCATGGACAGCGTGGCTCTCCTCATTCAACTGCTGCGTGTAGACATCTCCGCTTGAGGACATAACCAGAATAGCTGTGTTTCCAGTCAATGGATCCAAACAAAATGTCACATCTCGTACCTAGCAAAGATGCAGGTGCTTGTGACAATTTATAAAACAATATTGGTAGACTGATGGGCGCTGATATATTATTAAATCTAATTTTAAACTAGAGAGAGCTTGATATCCAAGTACAAGCTATAACAGAGCATATCTGGTTCAGTCAACATTAGTATAATGTTTAAATATTTTGCTGGCAAATTGGTTTACACAGTTTTTCCAAAATTTTAAAAACATGACATGCCCACAGGGATCTTTACATAAATTCATTAAGAATTTGTGTATTAAAAACTGTAAAAAACCTCTTATTTAACACAAAATTTTCTTTTAATGATATATAAGATTTTAGGTTTCACTTCATGTCTTAATTTTCTATTATCAGTTAGTTTTGAAGTTCTGTTAAATATTTTAAAATCGCAAATAAATAACAACATCACTGAGCATGGACAGCGAAATCACCAGTACTTGATTTTCGCAGAATTCTTATTGGTTGAATCATACGGAGAAGGCATTGAAGATGTTTGTATTCAAATTTCATCTTATTGATTCATTGAGCAGTTTCTAAGCGATTGCATAAACAAAAACTTATTTTCATAAACAAGAAACAAACTAACTTTCCTACTTCGACGTCTATAAAAACAACTCACCATGCAAAACTATGTTATGGGATGGAGAATTTACTTATTTTTATTGCATATTTTGTGAAGAAGACTAAATATTTGAGTTTTCATCGCAGAGGGATAATGTAAAAATATTGATGTTCTCATAGAAAACCTCATTTAGGCAGTTACATCGTCAGGACATTCGTTTGGATGAACATTCAATAAATCACTATGTTTCCATGATGCGCAGTGCTTCGGAGTTGCGCCCTCTCCCATTCATGGAAACGGCGTCTTCGCACTGAAATCACTGTGCACTGGTCAGTGCGAAGCCAGTGCAAATTCGCAGCAAGGAAACAGCAATTGCGCAGTGGCTGCGCATAGCTCTCATGCCGTGGAAACAGATTCTTCGAGCGCCATAGACTAGTACAAAAGTTATTCTGCTTATCTTTGTTTTTGCTATTCTTCCGATATTTTTTCACTTAAATTTAATTACGGTCTGCTCCTACGAAGATGATGAAGTGATTACTTTCATGGACTTTGTTATCGATACCAACACTCTTCGAAAAATAAGTGGCAAGCCCTAAAGTAACATTTCAATAATCTATTACTTATATAAATATTTATTAAAAATACATTATTTGTAAAAATTGTGTTAAGGTTTGTAAAACATTGTGAATGTGTATTGTAAATAAAAGTATAATGATGACAAAAGCATAAAAAGGCCTTTTCTGACGTTTGGTACGCATGATCAATTCCATGTATCCATCCAGCGACTCGACTTATACAATTTCTCTTTTCTGGCTAATTTGCTAAAAACCACTGCGCAGCATGGAAACGTACCATCCCCTCGACTTCGGAGGGGGCTGCTTCACAGTACTGCGCACCATGGAAACATAGTGATTATAGAGTTGCCCATTCTTTGGTTAATGCAAGTTCATATGAAAGAGATGACAATTATCATCTTTGCCTTCACTGACAGCCAATTATGTGCCGTTTGTAGCATATTTGTCGCTCATTTCCTACTCAAGGAGGAATCCGAACATTCTTTTAGTGAAGAAATACCTCAGAACAAATAGAAACTCTCCAAAGAATGCAGAGCGAAATGGAAAGCCCACCACCAAGTATTGTTTTATTTTGCTAACCAACACATGGTTAGCAACACACAATACTCCACTACTACTTGAGCGACTTTTCAATTTTTAACAGTAAGCTTCCCTGCAAGACAGTCTCAACTGACAAACCCTCAATGTATGACTTTCACATGCGTGTCTTGGATGCTAGTATCCTAGCATAAAAAATTAACTTCTTCCTCCAAATTTACTATTAATAAAAAGCACAAATACCTCAATCAGCATTTTCTGTCACCACCTAATATAGAATACAGTCCTCCATCAACATACGAGTGCCCCAACAGATGAGAAAATCGAGATACGATCTAAACTTTGGGCAAGTTAATGCCTAGAGATGTGAGAAACCTTTGAGATACGAACCGGCTCTTGATGGCCATTAAATGGTCAAGTATGCGAGAGGCCAACCTTCAAGGTCAGCATTGCTCGGCCTGCTTCCTCGAATTAGAATTAAAAAACATTTTAATAACGTTTTCTAAAAGTTATAGCAAAAGCGAGGCAAAAAGCGCCAAACTGGAAACAGATAATAAAAAATGAAGGTGCGAACAGAATTAAAGTTAGGTTAAATAAAAGACTAAAACTTTGCTTAAAGTCTGCGTTTAGTAAACTAAATTTATTTAAGTTAAACTCAAAGTTTGTATTTTGTTTCGCAGCGCCACAAAAGCCTGCCGTTAGCCACTACATCCGTGTCGAAAGTAAGAACTTCATACAGTGCTGTATATAGTGATGTTACATTTTATTGCAGATCATAATAAATAAGGAATTGTTTCACTTTGTGAGCATAGGTACCGAATTACAATTTAAAACCAATCAATTCCCACTGTAATACACTGTTTATGAGAATGGATTAATTTGTGTCTAGTTATATTATATAGAAAATACTGCATTGAGATACGAGAGAATTAACATACGAGCTCAATCCTGGAACACATCAAGCTCGTATGACTGTAATATGTATGACTGCTCGTATGACTGTAATAGAGAAATCAAACCAATTTTGTCATTTCCAGCAACAGCGAATGCTCCAATATGAACATAAGTGAACAGTTTCAGCAGTTCAATGTATTGAAATAACGACTACAACTACTTCATCACAATATCTACGAGACCTGCACAAAAATTACACAAGGGAGGACAACCCTCAAGCACCAACCTTTCCAGTAGGCAGAAGGTAGTAGTATGCCGGGCTGATGACATCGGTATGCAAATTATAAATCTTTATGAAGTCAGCAGTGACAATGGCAAGTCCTGAGGCCTCTCCAGGGAGCCACTCAGCCTTTACGATGAAGTTACCTGCAAAGTCCAAGTCTCATACTAGCCTTTACTGCAGGAATACAATAAATTAGACAGGTTGAAAGCAAGCTAACGACACAGAAGGAAAGCTCTCGATCCTAGAACTTACCAGTATCGAGTGAGGGGTGGAGGATGGTAGATTTCTGCACCGAGCCCGACCTGGTAAGGCTGATGACGTGGCACTCCTTAAGGCCACATATGGCTACCAGGTCTTCATCTACCGGGTTAGATGACATGGAGAGTATAGAGAATGGGACAGCTGGACTGTTACAGCGCTGCTCAAATAAATTTTGAACAAATAAAATAAATGAAAGTCATGAAAAAGAACGCAAATTGCCACTGCACATTGACAGTTAACAGAAAGGCAGCAATGAGCCTAAAATTGAAAACGATAGTCAAAGGAAAAAGCTTGTCAACGAAAATCTGTCATGACTGTTTCTATGTTTAATGTGATGAGAAGCAAATGTGAACTGGCTGACACAAGATGATGTGTGACATCATCAACAACATGTATCTAACTGTATCACATATTTTAATAGCTTATTTTATATCAAAATTTTATTGGCTAATTTGAAGATTAACACAATATTGTAAGCTAGTACTAGTATCCTAACATCTCAACAGCTGTTGGCTTGCCATAATCGAACTTTACAATTAATTTAGGCAGTTATCACACATGGTCGTCACTAGAATAAGCAGCCTTATATAGGCATGAGAAAAGAAGTATATACTGTATGAGGTAATAAAAGATGGTGCAGTGAAATACAAATACTAACGGTCAAGGTTAGTCTCGTCTTTCCGTCTTCATCCCTGAAAAGGCTGGCTATAGGAAGCAGTGTTATCTTCCCCTTGTCATTTGCTATAGCTAGCATAGCCTCCTTCCCACCTGCAATAGAATGCTCAAATACTCACCAGCGAAAATGGTTTTCAAGGCTCAATAAAAGATTACACAATTGAACTTGAGTTGGTCAACAAAAACGCATAAAGATGAAATTAAAGAAAGATGGAACGCTACAGGGGAAAGATAGAGCAAAGAGTCAGCAACAAAAAAAGAGATGGCAAAGGAAAAGAGACTGCGAGAAAATAAAGAGACGATGAGAGCTAACAGACCATAAGAAAAAGAGAAATGGAAAAAGAGAGATGGAAAAAGAGAGATGCAATAAAAAATGAGAGGAAAAGCTTAAAAGGCTGAAGAGTGATGATTGAAAAGGAAACCAGCAATCATACCTGCGATGGTCACTCGGCAGACGATCTGGCGTCTGATCATATGAGAGTTAAGCAGCTGTTTAATGGTTGTGCCCTGGTCACCAGAAAATGAAGGCTTTACATTGTCAAACGTTCCTTCTGGGGAGCTCATCTGTGGCACCTGCACAGAAAAACATTCTTGCTAACAGAATTACCTGTACATTGCAACAGGTACACTATCTTCTGTTTGTGATAAATTTATAGTTCTTTTAATAATTTAAGCATTTTCAATGAAATGTACATTTGAATGCTACTCAATGCAAATTGTGTTACAAATTACGAGAACACTATTGTTCGGATATATATATAAGATTGGAAATGCTCCTTATTTGCAATCTTTTTGAATCACTCCACCTTTTTGCATTTATCAATTTTTATTTTCTGTTCCTAAATATTGGGTATTATCAAATTGTTTCATAGAAATCTGCCTATCAAAGTAACTAAGATCATTTAGTTTCAGAATATACAGGGTCGTAGAAGTCATCTCCACATGTCATTATTATCTAAGTTGGGGTCAACCACTTGAGGATATGACTTACATCTACTAGCAAAGTTACAATTAAAATGCTTTTTCAAGATGCTACCTCAGTGCCTGAATAACTCTATTGCAGAACATAGATTTCATGGCCCTAACTTTTGGTAAAATCAAATCTGCCATGCCAACATGTGTCATACTGTCTTGGGTGACACAGATTTACTCACAGGACTTACCATGAGTTTGTCTGAGGTGACTATACTCTTATCTTTTGTCTCAAGGTCCTTCACCAGCTGCTTAGCTCTTGTAGCTGCTTCCTGGGGCATAGATGTCCTGTATCTATAATAGAATGCATCCCATGCCTCTGATGACTATGATGCCTAAACTTCTGTTATAGAAGCATAGAAACAACAATAACAGACATCCATAAAATAACACCAACCAGATCTGCAATGCATTTTAGGAAAGTTAAGATCTGCCAAGTCAAAACAACTGTACAAAAATATCGGGTGGAGGATTAATGAAAATATGATATGGACTAATTCAGCAGTAAATACTACAGTTCCGCAGGTTCTGAAACAATCTAATAACTCGCTAATTTAGATAGTCAATACTAACAATCCTTGCTCAGGATTATACATCAAATTCCTTGAACAAACACAAACCTGTCCAAATACTCTGGTTCAAGAACGCTCATTAATTTGCTGACAACTGCAAGCAAGTTCTCCTTCTCCACGAGAGCGAGTATCTCTTCCTTGCTGCAGGTCATGAGCGAAGAGAGGTTGGCGCGCTGACGCAAATGGAAGATCTTGCTCTGCTTACCAGCTGACCCTCCCTACAAAATGCGCAGACCAATGAGAGGCTGACCAGGGAAGGCAAGTTTTCTGCATAGAACGCATCTCGAGCAAAATGAAACTTTATATCATAACTTTATAACACTTTATGATATAAACTGGCGATATTGTGCCACATAAATACAGGTTCTTGAACTAGATGCCATCACATGAACACTAATAGCCATATATACTAACCGACTGTGTGGTACTACGAGCTGTCTTGACCGCACTCACACTCGCTGACCTCTTCTTCAGAGCTTGGCAGTACTTGTCTCCTTTTTCTCCGCAGTCACAGAAAAAACTTCCTGTAAACATGGTAACAGCAGTTTCATGCCTATTTATGATATGCTTATCATGGTAAATAAACACATTAACGATTATAGACTAACAAATATCCACTTCACAAACATCCAAGTACTATGGTAGCAAGAGCATCATAACTAAGTTATTATAGTCAGTATACAGAATTTGACTGATGGTCTCATAGTGACATAACTCAACCCATTGCGTACCACGAGCTGTGTAGTGTGGCTCGGCACAGCGAGTTTAAGTATTGCCAAGAGTTGTGTGGTTTGGCTTTAGTTCATACAAAACATTTCTGATTAGTGAGTAGTTAATTAGCCTCTCCTGTCTGTACATAAGCGAATGGAAACAATCATCTGCACGCGTTGAGCCAATAGAAAACACGCTTACAGTCCGCCCACCCTGAGCTTAGTTTCGCTTTGCAAACATTATTTTCATAACAATGACTTCTTCGCAATGATCGCTAACGGTAGATCAATAGACTTCTGAAGATTATCTATTGAACAGCAGTGCTAGTGAGAATGATTATCTAATTTTAGCAGTAACACTAATGCTGCAAGCTAATAATAACAATGGCTAAGCCAACCTGAAACATGACCACAGAGGTAGTAACATTGACTGAAACAGTGTCCTAGCTCACTCTGCAACACATTCACAGCCTTTTTAATGGCATCAGCCGATGTAAAATTTGATGCTGATTAATTTGATATGGAAATATTTTTGTAGACCATGCGGTTCTAAAGTTATGATAATTCCTATTCATCCATAAGAAATATTAGGTTTTACCGAATATTTAATTATGTTCCGGACAAAAATAATCCGGTGTTGAAAGAATTAATTTAAAATAAGGCCGTAAGAGATAGTGACTATTGTTAGATAAAAACTATGGCATTTGCCATAGTTATAATCTAACAGTATATATATATTATAATATAATTATAATAAAATTATAATATATATATTTTATATATATAATATACAATATATATAATAATATAAAAATAATATATATATATTGTTGTATTATAACTATGGCATTTGCCAGTTATAATCTAATAATATATATATATATATTATAACATAATTATAATAAAATTATAATATATATATTTTATATATATAATATACAATATATATAATAATATAAAAATAATATATATATATTGTTGTATTATAACTATGGCATTTGCCATAGTTATAATCTAATAATATATATATATTATAATATAATTATAATATATATATTTTATATATAATATACAATATATATAATAATATAAAAATAATATATATATATTGTTGTATTATAACTATGGCATTTGCCATAGTTATAATCTAATAACATATATATATATTATAACATAATTATAATAAAATTATAATATATATATTTTATATATATAATATACAATATATATAATAATATAAAAATAATATATATATATTGTTGTATTATAACTATGGCATTTGCCATAGTTATAATACAACATTTACAGTGATACGATATCATGAACATACACGTAGGGAAAGACAACTTGCTTGAAGTCTCTTTATATTTTAATTGGTCCTACGGATCTTACCTTAACATTTCATATGTCGAATTAACAGCAAGCAAACCTACACGTTATCTCACCCCAACCATTTCACAGGCCATTTCTAGTGGCCGACACCCTTTACATAGCCGGTAACATGCAGATGAAACAAGACTACTATCAGAGATAAGAGATAAATCAGAAATACGAGTCAGAGAGGGTAGCATCCAATGCTGAGACTTAATTGAGACTAAAGCCAGGGATAGAAAGTGACCAACCATTCTTGGCATAGGAGACATCGTGGTCTTTGTGGCAGACCTTGACACATACCGAGCAAACTCCAATACCATCCACCATGTTGCACGTGTAGCAGTGATACCTAAAAGCACAAAACAAAGTTTTGAGCTCACATCGTGCTTAGCCAGATGAAAACAGCTCACAAAGCTTACTCAACAACTGACTAAAATGAAATTTTGAGCCAAGACCGTCGTCAAGTCACACCGATGTTATCATTTTTAGAAGTACTTTTTCCCTGCATCACATTAAAAAGCTCTGTTGCAATAAAGCAGATGATGACCGCGAAGTCTGCCATGTTTCTCAGTGTTTTACTGTGTTTAAAGCTTCCAGATGACCAATGACGATATTTGTGAATATTAAATCAACTCGTTCATAATTCCCATTATTTTTCATCATCATCAAGGTTGCTCATTGACCACATTTTATGATAACGTTCTTTTAAAGATCTATCAAATATATGTAAATACAAAGTGTAAAGGAAAACTGCACCAGAGCATATGAAGTATGAAAAACAGGTCTGAATCAATTACAAAAACAATACTTTCGCATAGGCCCTACACCAACTACATACATCTATGAAATTATTACTATTTACCAACATATAATGATATGAACTTTATGCTAGACAAAAATGTATTGTTATATCCTAGATGAAAGCTCTATCTTACGTGGTCAAAGATGACTAGAACACAGCAAAAAGCAATCAGTTCATTAGCTAGTTATGTCAATGCCTTAGACAATTCCGATAAATAAACCAGCTAACTAGAATGATTGAACAAAGGTTTTCGGAGCATCCGAATCCTAAAAAGCCAGTTCCTTAGCCTCAATGCAGACAGCCAGCCACTAAAAGCCAACCTACCAATGCTGCTGTTTAAAATCTCTCTGTGTCTCGACGAAGGTACATAACTGTTTGTCGAGGGCTGCTGTGTCAGTGGCAGCAGCAGCCGCTCTCTCCGCCAGCTCCTCCTCATCCTCGTCAGCCGACAATTCATCAAGGGGAGGTTTGTTGCTATCTACAGACCTGCACAGGTTACCAAAGATTATCATGACGCCTGACCAATCATAAAGGTTATTGTCAACCCCTAAACTGTGTAACTGATAAACTTCTTGAGAAACATGACAGCGAACAGCGACAATGAAGGCTGCCATGTTTCATTTGGGTTTTAATATGCTTCGTAAGAAATGCTATTTCCTACTGCCTATATTGAGTGAATGTGAGCTAACGGTGATGTAGAGGTAACAAAAATAGAAACAATATTCCTTCTGCTCTAACCGTACATCCTCACGCAATGTAAGAGTACATAGAGTAGACAATTTCCTCAAGCGGTGTGAGAGTACATAGAGTAGACAACTTCCTCCAACGGTGTGAGAATACATAAAGTAGACAACTTTTTCATGTGGTAGAAAAGTACATAGTGTAGACAACTTTCTCAAGCGGTGTGAGAGTACATAGAGTAGACAACTTCTTCAAGTGGTATGAGAGTACATAGAGTAGACAACTTCCTCACGTGGTGTGAGAGTACATAGAGTAAACAAGTTCTTGATACAGGGAATCGCAGGTCAGCCATTCAAACGTTGTAACAACACTAAGAAAACTGAAGGCAATTTTATCCGCATTAGAAACTAGGAAGCTCCTAGTATGGCACTTGGCACTAATAACATTGGCATTAAATAGATATTAGTTCTGTTCACACTGGTCACAATGCCATTTAAAGCATATTACATAATGAGAAAAAAATAGTAAAGTAAACTATTTGCATTGGAAGAGTCTTTTTTGCATAACTCTGATCTATAGTGTAAATTAGTAAGGTGTTGATGTCTGGTATAAGGTGCAGTGATTTTTGGGAGAAATAGGAATGTAGGCTAATGGATGATCAGGCAAATTAGTGATTGATTTGAGTATTCTAAACATAAAATATCTAAAAACACATTTACATTGTAGTTCCTCAGCATTAAGGGCGATTAGACGCTGGTCGTAATTGTTCATATCAGGTAGCATAACTCTAACACATAATTTTTAAAAGGGTTCTAATTTTTCTTCATCAATTTTTGATACAAAGGAATATCAGCTACGAGTGGTCTAAGAGAAAATGGACAACATACGATTCTGGTGAAAGTGTGATGGGCCTTTTTGTTTTACACCTATCTTTCTGAGCTGAGTTATAGCAGGGGTTGACAATCCAGTTTTTTAGATGATAATGTCAACATGGCTTGTGAACCGTAAATGATTGTCTATGCCTAGAAGCTTGATACAGTCAGTATTTTTATATTCACGTTGAGTAACATACAACATTGTTAAATAACTTACTTTCCCTTGAGAGCGGACAAGACCTCATTGATGTAAGAAAGGAGGCAGCTAAAAAGCTCAATGTAAAGCGAGTGCTTGTCATTGGCGGCATCACTGGAGAGGTAAGGAATGCAGCTGTCGAGCCACTGAATAATAGCTGAGAAGAAACTAGCAACCTCTACAATGGTCAACAATATAGTCAACCTGTGAATAGCACCACATGTCTACACACTGACAGTTGGAAGTTGCAATTTGTATATTTATTGTCAAGAAAAGATTGTTTTATTTCATCATTTGCCTAAATATACAGTCAAACCTAGAACGATGCAGTTAATTCAATCAAACAATCTGTTTGAATGTTGAAACAGTTGTATGTGGAAATATATATTCATATATGTATACATGATATTTTATACAATTTAACACTAAGCACAAAATAATAAATTACCATTTTAAAAATAACAGATCGAATTTTAAAAATGAATTTCATGAAACTATGTAAAAAACTCAATTTAAAAACCTCAATTATATGAACAAATTGAACTAGTAAATTAAGAATCAGCAAAAGGTGTTAATTGCCTTGTCAGAGTGAAGGAAAGAGAAGACAATGCCAATTTGAAGGTAGAGCAGAGTGAAGGAAAGAAAAGACAATGAACATTTGAAAGTAGAGTTGAGTGAAGGAAAGAGAGGACAACGCACATTTGAAAGTAAAGCAGAGTGGAGGAAAGAGTAGACAATGCACATTTGAAAGTAGAGCAGAGTGAAGGAAAGAGAAGACAATGCACATTTGAAGGTAGAGCATAGTGAAGGAAAGAGAAAACAATGCACATTTGAAAGTAGAGCAGAGTCAAGGAAAGAGTAGACAATGCACATTTGAAGGTAGACTTGAGTAAAGGAAAGAGTAGACAAAGCACATTTGAAGGTAGAATTGAGCGAAGGAAAGAGTAGACAATGCACATTTGAAGGTAGACTTAAGTGAAGGAAAGAGTAGACAATGCACATTTGAAGGTAGAGTTGAATGAAGGAAAGAGAAGACGATGCACATTTGAAGGTAGAGTTGAGTGAAGGAAAGAGAAGACAATGCACATTTGAAGGTGGAGTTGAGTGAAGGAAAGAGTAGACAATGCACATTTGAAGATGGAGTTGATGATAACAATGTGTGACATAACTTACTTTAACCTGCCATTGATAAAGTTGAATTCAACTCACAAAGCTGTGTTGTTTGAAAAACTTAAGATGTTCTATGTTGGAAATTATGGTATCCACACTTTTGACCTAATTTGGCCTAATGAACATTTAATTGAATGAACATTTGGCTTGGTGAATATTTATAACTAGCGAAATGCCCAACGTTGCACGGGTACTAAAATCAGCTTATAAACAATGACAGGTAATGTAAGTGCCTGCCCCTTGCTATTAGCCTGGCACATGGCCAATGGCTAATTTGAGTAAGCTTACTAATAATAACTACATGTGACTAATTTCTCTCACTTGAGAGCAAGCATCAAATTACGTTGTGCCGTAATAGAGAGCGGTAGCGTATTTTCACCCACGTAGCGACCTATATCGCCCACAGAATCCATCATTTGCCCATCAGCATTTGCCTGGTGAATGAGAGGTTCCGAGATCAAATCTTCAGTTAAACGGATCTTTCATTCCAATATTTTAATAGCTATAGCTGGACAAACTGAGCTATACACAGACTTTGAAATTTATATATAGATTAAAGACCATGGAAATTATATTAATACGAAAAAGAAGAAAATTATTGTTTGAAGGTTAAATAGAACTATCAGATCATGAATAAGAGACTCGGATGAGTTATCTAGAAATACGAGTCTTAGGAACAAGTAGATGTTCTGATAGCAAACACTCACAATATTTAATCTTTTTTGTTGATTTTTCCTACATTAACCTACAACAAACTTAAGATACATGTATATTTAAATGTACTAAATTTTATTGCTTTTTATTAAAGTTCCTCTGCAAAAAACATCTAAATCAAATCGGTTCCTTCAAGGATTGCCTGCTACTACACTTCTTCAGCCCAATGTTCATCGACCAAAAGTTCGGCCGTGGGAAATTACTTGGTATGCCAAGTCAGATTTGTTGAAAAATCTGTACGAGAGAAGATCAAAAGCTATGGTTTGACTGAGATCTGTGATTCTCAATGCACTACTGCGCAGACAAACTCAGGCCAGCTGCTTTCTGGTGTGCATGATGATGACTTACATGTACATGGTGATAAACCTACAATCTTGTAGGCAAAGATAGATCAAAGTGCAGTCAACAAAGTGTTAGCTTCACTAAAGCCAAGCGACTCTTTCAGAGCATAAAACAATCACACGTAAAAAGACGATACCTCCAGATTTAGCGAGAGTTGACATAATAAGCATAAGCTCTTGGAAGCCTTGAGCATTGTGGGTCTGATGGAGTACACCCGTAGAAACTGTTGTTAAAGATCGCAGAATAGCCTTGGGAACAGATTGGTCAATCAAGCTAAAATAGACCAACTATTACTTGACAAAGTGAAAAATCAGAGACAGTATGAAATCAAAAATAAAGGAGCATCCAGCTAACAAAATAAACCAAATCACACCTGTTATCTTTCACCATGTAGGCTGCAATAGTGTGCAAAAGAAGAGCATTTTTGTCAATCTGCGACTCCAAGTCTGTGTTCTCCGTCTCTCCTGGAGTGGCCATAATTATCTTCTGAAGCCATTCACAAAGCACCTGCAATCATATGTCAATTTATCATCAAAAGTTTTCCACTCCAAACTAGTTCATTAAGAAGAGCAGTGTAATATTTGACATCGCTGAGATACTCGCTGAGATACTCGCAATTACTAAAACAGCCAACACCAATCTCGGGTAACAATGACATCAACAAAGCCATCCAATTCAGTCACACATCGTTGGAGACCATTTACCAAAGATAATACAGCTCCAGATAAGAGCAACTTACAGGCTCTCTGATGGATGAGAGTTTGTTCAAGGACTTGAGAAGCTTGGAATACATGTTGTCCTTTTTAGAGTCGGCAAGGGAAATAAGACTGGCGAATATCTTCAGGACTCTGTTGATGCTCTTTATGTCAGCGCAACCTGGCATGCCAGTGATTAGCAGAAGGTCTGCCAAGTCTACAAGAAACAAAAAACAAAAGTTTAAACGGAACTAAACAGATCTTTAGTAAGGAGCAACTATCAGCCTCGTCAAATCAACGGTTGCATTGTAGTTGAACCAGAAGCAATCACATGCACAACCAAGCGCAAGCATCATCTCCCATCATCAATTCCTACTAGCCTTGTCTAACTAAGAGAGCTGTCCTAGCTTCCTTTAACATGAACGCCTAGTACCTTGTCTAGCCACACATCAACGTCCGCTAGTCTAGCTCAACAACAAGCACCTGCTAGCCTTGCCTAACAAGCACCTGCTAGCTTCGCCTAACAAGCACCTGCTAGTCTAGCTCAACAACAAGCACCTGCTAGCCTTGCCTAACAAGCACCTGCTAGCCTTGCCTAACAAGCACCTGCTAGCCTTGCCTAACAAGCACCCACTATCCAGATTTAATCATGAACACCTGCTAGCCATCTCTACCTATAAAAATGTAATCCCATTCTAGCGATATGGCAAGAAACGCATCCTAGTTCTCATTCCTGAGGAATAAATACTTACCAGCCTTGTCCGTGTAGAATCTGCAGAGCCAAGCAGGCTGCTCCTCTAGACACGAGTGAAAGAAGAAAGAGAAGAGTTGGACAAGCTGAGAGCAGGTTTCCGAGTTGAGGCAGCTAGAGAGTTCATGGAGTGAGAGCATTGTAGAGTGCCAGTGGCGCATCAGGTATAAGTATTTCTCCTCCTTTACCTAAGTACCAGACCAGACAGCATAGGTGAAAAGACATCGAATAGAAATGGAATGAAAACCGTATAAAAATGGCATACAAATCCCATATATTAATAGAAAACTTAAGTGCTTCATCTTTTCCACTAAATACTGCCAACTAAAGAGCACCTTGCTGTTCACTCTTACAGCACAATAACAACCACTAGTCATAAATCTGATCTGATGAAATGGCTACTGTGTGTTCATAAGCAACTGACTAGTTAATAGAAGGAAACGAGAGACTTACCCTTGCCTGACCTATGACCTGGTTTAGACAGGACATGACATGGTCGATAGATACAGAGTTGACACTTCCATCAAACAACAGAGGTACCAGAGTTCGACAAAGCTCATTGGCAGAATCCAGCGCTGGGAACCAGCTTGAAACAGACACAGGAATATAGTAATTGTCTGTTGTAATATAATACAACGATGTAATTTAATGTTGTTTGTAATAGCAAATAGACCCTTCTATTATAATCTCCTACTCATCCAGTTAGACAAAAGCAGACAAATTAAGCAATCGTTATAAGCTGACAGTCTTTACTTCCTCTAATAAAAACAGCCTGAAAGTAGAAAGAAGAGCTAGAGTACAGACCTGCCGAGATCAGATGCTATCTTAATCAGCGTCATCTGCAGGTGCCTGAGAGGCAGCACTGTTGACCAATCAGCTCCTCTGTCACTCAATGTGCAGCAATGGCCAAGAATAACAGCGTTGGTAAATGCTTCGGAAGCGTTATCACCTTGCGCAAAACTCTTCTGTAATGAAGGGTTCAAGGTAATCCATTTCTGAATGATATGATTGGTCAAACTTGAACAGGCACAGATAACTTGGGCGATATGAATGATCTATATTTATGTATTACAATGTCTGCCGCAGGAAACTTTTTCTGCAGTCAACTCATTACCAAACAGCCTCATAAACTGCTCATGCACACTTACCACCTGTCACCACATACTATCAGTTGCGATAGCACGCATGCATGCAAACTAACATACGGCTAGTACAAAGATCAGGTATGTACCGTAAGCCCTCATGCTCAAGCCGCGTGGTTTGTTGGGCGCGATTTCTGATTCAAGGTCATAGACAGCGGCTTAAGGCCATTCTTTTAAAACTTACGTGGGGCTCAGGGTGGCTTCTCGATAAATGCGGTCTCTACTCAGCTCCCGCGCTATAACCATAGAATCGCATTCATGATACACATTTATGTACGGGGATTTTGGCGACCGACTCGTTTATTTTCAAGGTCATGTTTATGGAATACTTTAAACTAAAGAAGAATTTATCACTTTAAGTGGAGATGAATTCGTGACACACGAGTGAGAGACAAGTGGTTGGGAGCTTGTTAATACCTGCTGACATTGAAGCAGAAACTATGGTCCAAACTGAGTGCAAAACAGTTTTTCTTATTCAAGAGGACGGGGGTATAGCGAAACCCGTTTCAACACTTTCGCTCCCGAAAGAGCCAAGGATGACAAAATATCAGTCGTTAGCCGTGGTCTGTGGGCATATGCGGCTTGTTGGTAAGAGCGTCTAGATACCACAGACGGCTTGTTGGAGGGTTATTTTTTACTTCGTGAGTCATCTGTTTTTGAGCACAAGCCGCGCGGCTTGAGCATGAGGACTTACGGTATATCTTTTGTACAATCTTTGGAAGAATACTTTGTAATCTTGTAACGTAATCTTTTTAAGCTTGACAACCTTTATATATGCTCTGTCAGAATATATAAGAAAAAGCGAACCTGTTATGTGCTGTGAGATTCCAAGGCTATGAAAACAGGTCCTCTTTTACATGCAAGTTGAAGAAACCGATTTGGACCTTCTTTTGAATGCCGACACATTTTTTTGTCAAGTGTCACAAGTGCGACTAGAATAGACAATGAGGAAGGCAAAACCGACTTACCCAGTCACCAAGAGAGGGATACTGAAAGAAAGTATCAGATCTCCAACTTTTGAGCACAGTAGCCATCTCCTTTGGATCCACCGTGTACATCTTGAACACGTCATCTGTGACGGAGATGAGGGAGAGCAGGCTAGCAAGGGCCGACTTATGTTTAGCCGAATCACTGACTTGGTGCAGCATGCTCGACCTGTCGTAATGAGAGCATGTTATGCCTAAGGCTACTAAAGTGTGCTATCACAACCTGTATTATAAGGGCAGGGTACTAGTCGACCCGCCGCCATTGTCATATAACAAGTTGCTACAGCCGACTCGCCGCTTTTGGGACTCAACTCAATTGTCTGGACAATTGTTAGCCTAGGAATATTCTAGTACAAAGTTTCCGTGTGTGTCTTACGACAGACAACACAAGC
This sequence comes from Watersipora subatra, assembly GCF_963576615.1. NCBI lineage: Eukaryota > Metazoa > Bryozoa > Gymnolaemata > Cheilostomatida > Watersiporidae > Watersipora > Watersipora subatra. The sequence goes on from NC_088709.1 coordinate 66,906,397, forward strand.
GACGCGTGCTTGTGAATTTTCTACCAAAATGTTGTACATGTACTGTAATCATTGTTTGTTATTATCACTGTTATTAATATTATAATAAATATATATTACCCTATTACAGGTATAACCATATTTTACTTTCTCATGTATACTGTATATAAATATTGTAGCCTAGGAGTACGTATGTGTGTGACAATATAGGTTGTGTAATATACAGCGCTGTCAAATACTCAATTTTCAATGTCCAGACTTTTTCAATGTCCAGACATGGATCAGTCTGTGTTAGTATGAACAAATGAGGTGTGTCTGTATATAACTAAGATGCAATTATACTAAAGTTCTACCGATGTGTGAAACTTTAATACAGTCAAACATGGATAACTCGTCCACGGATAGCTCGAACACATGGTTAATTCGAACGGTTTCTTTGGTCCGTTCCCACGTAATGATAAATTGCTATAGATAACTCGAACTCAACACTGTTAATTCGAACTGTTTTTTTGCAAAACAGCTACCGAAATGGTTGTTATCGCTTTAGAAAATCACTTTATTCAAAGCCATAGAGGTAAACTTCATCTTTTCGTAATTCATAAGCGTCGTTATTACCACCATCGGCAAAATATTTTTGTCAACGACTTTTCTAAAAGTTTGGTGAAATTTGATTTATACTGCGATACGATGAATAGCACGGGCTAGCCGGGTCACGCGTGCAAGGATTTTCGCCACGCACATACAAAACAAAAATCGCATGTTGTTTTTGTTTTGTATGTGCGTGGCGAAAATCCTTGAGTGCATGGCGTAACCCAGCTAGCCCGTGATGAATAGTTTTCCGACGTTGATTCCGTGTTGAATCAACGTCGGAATGTTGAATGTTTAAAACATCTTAAAAATTCTTGTAATTAAACGTATACGTTGTCTGAGCTACAAAAAACTATTCATCGTTTGACCTAAACACAGAATACGTGTGTACATTCAATAAGTATCTATTAAAAAAGCGTGAGTGATATAGAATGTACCGTAAAACTTCTAATTGAACTGCCTCGGAGTGTTGCTCTTAACGAATCCCAGGTAAAGTAAGGTAATCTGCATAAACTTCAAGAAAAAACGGCAAAATTGATCGTGGGTAAAACCCCAAAAGAAAAAAATGTCTTTTCTTTTGAGCATTTTAACAACGATCAAGTTTTGCCAATGTCAATCTGAAAAACATCCTGGCAATAACATCACCTCAAACAACAAACCAATCTCAAGTGATAGAAAAATCTCTATACTTTTTCATGAAACCGTTTTAAACTTTACATTAGAAGCATTTAATTTGAAACAAGCCATTTGTGCTTTTGATTTATATTATAGTTTGTATATGTACATGTATCTACTAATAAATAAGTAAATATATGGACTTGTGACAGTGCTCTGATAACTTGAACGCTCTGATAATTCGAACACTTTTGCTCGGTCCCTTGAAGTTCGAGTTATCCATGTTTGACTGTACTTTAATTTGCCTATAGAAATGTGTAAATTATAAGGCAGCAGTTAATTCAGAGCACCACCACCAGTTAAACCACCAATTTATGGCAGTCAACCAGAAGTTAATAGTAATAGTAAGAACAGTAATCTACATGAAATAATGGAAGAAAGAATTTTATGAACAATTTTTACAGCATATTTGAGTGTTGCACCGAAATAAGCAAGTTTTTAGTTGCCAAAAATTGGGCTAGTTAGCATTCTTATGCCATATTTTTGGATACTGCTACATAACTTCGGGGGCATATTAATTACTGCTGCACAGAAATGTCAGAAAATTGTTGCATTATTACAGGTTGTCTCAATACATGAAGTGACATCTCAAACTGCCATTGCAGTCTGTCAATTTCAACAGCCCAGAGATATTTGACAGGTTTAGCTTGATGTCATGCACAGCACAACCAAGAGCTGTATAGCTTCACAGAGTCCCGCGACCAACGGAAGCGTATATGGGAGCTCGCTCATTTCCAACCAAACAGGCCGCGCCTACTATTTTTATTTAAGGTATAATGGAGAGGCCGCAACATTAACCAACAAAAATTACTCCCGTTGGCAGTCGCTTTAAAATTGATTGTTGTATCATACACCAATTGAAAGAGTACAAAATTTCCTACAAAAAAACTACTAATAACTTTTTGAAAAAACGTAAAGTAAATGCAAAAAAGAGTGAGATGTTGAGAGCGAGGTATGAATATTCCATTAGAGATCAGTATGTCAATCGGGTTTGTTTGGAAACAGGCGTTTTTGTTTCCAGTTTTTGATACGAGACTCTGTGAAGCTATACAGCTATGGCACAACCAAGCCTTAGCTCTATCATGTTTATCTGGTTATACCTGACGAACTCTGTGAAGGAACCAAGCATGAGTAGGAGGGCAGGCTGCAGGTTGTCGGCAGCCCTCTTAAACACCAGCTGCTTCGATTCCTCATATTCAGATCCTAAAATGACATCAGAGCCAGTTGAGCACCCAGCCTCACTGACGGTGCAACTCAGAGTACACACAAGATATGAAGTAGAAGTGATGCACTTTAAAGAGTAATATATCAACTCATGTTTAAGAAAGCCAGGATGAAACATGTGCCATTTTATACTTGCTTAATTATAAAAGTTCAATTTTAATAAAATTGAATTAAAACTGAACAACGAACTTGCTTGACATCACATATTGCTCCAGTATATCAGTATATTTAATGACTGAGACTGTCGACTTGCATATTTTCCGTTCACGAGCTTGAAAATATTACTTTAAATTCAGTGCAGTGAGCAAGAAAATCCTATAATATTTAGTGATCACATATGAAGGCTTTATAAAACCATTGAATATACAAAACAAATTGTTGAGCCAACTCCCTAATGAAAATACCATCAAGTGAATAAAGCCAGGTTTTCGGGCTACAATGGTTTTCACAAAGCGGCAGCCCTAGCAAATGTTACTCATCCCTTCAATATCCTTTGCTCCCTCTGATTAAGAGTCTGGGTTTTTACTGCTGATATTGCAAGTGCAGATGTTAAATAATGAACTCAGGTTAGATAACCTAAATCAGCGCTTGCCTATTCGTCTATACGACTAATGGGGGCAATCTCCTGTTTTGCATAAAAAAGACTCAAAAATATTTGAAAAAAATTTCTATTTTTGAAAGGAAATTATTGCTAATAAGTACTATATAATATATATATAGTATATATATATATATATAATATATATATATATAACATAATGAAAAACAGACATATTCAGAACATATGGAAACAATGTGTTATTGGAAGGTCATTCTACCGATAATCGGAAAGCGATGAAAGATGTGTCAATTGTCATCTCAGAATAAAAGCTGTTATTAATTTATAATCATTTCTTGTCAAAAACACGGTACAGTATATACAAAATGTCATGATTTTTTGTTTCTTGAATTGGCTAATAGATTGTGTCTAGATATGAAAAAATATCCCGACTCAAAGATTTTTTTTGCGGTGACAAATGCACTTTTTTCATCTCCATGATAGATTCTAGCGGCCCACGAACCAGAGCTTGCACACCTAAAAGAAGCCTTTACCTAGATGGAATGTTCTAGACTTATCATTATGTATTACTAATGCAAGGAGTTCCAATAACACTATGGCTGTTACTTTCATTATATTTTTTGTGGTTATTCATCTTGTTGATACCATTATTTGTATTATAATTACTATAATAATAATTTTCATTCTTTAAACTAACATAGGTCAGCAAACCGAGAATGAAAATGCCAAAACTATTTTATAAAAGACGACTATTTTATAAGATAGAGAAAAAACAGACCTGTTGATTGGGCAGCTCGAAGCTCCTCCATGTGCATGTCCATGAGAGCATGGGTCTGTGAGAGCACTGCGTCTAGCACCACTATTGTGTGGAAGCCTGGCAAATTCTCTGCCTCTACTACCTCTCCCTGGCTCGCAAATGTGAGTGTTGCCATCTAGAAATATACCCTCATTATTAAACATTAAACACACTAGTCTTTCTTGATTAACCATTCTCCGGAAAATCAGTCAACATGTAGAGAGTTGAGTACCTGAGCTTGTAGAATGTGCAGAGTTATCTCCACTTCAAACCAGGGAGTCTTGGTTCTACTCAGGACACTATCAATCAGCCCGTCAATTTCAGCAGGTTCCAATGTATCTTTTAGTGCTTCCTGCAATCGCCAAACTGAATTCAATCATCAACTTACATGATTAAGCACACCTACCTTACATCTCGATAAAGGCACGTGCCCTCTTGCTCAAAAAAGAATGGTGTACACCGATATACAAAGCATATACAGTGCACCTTGGGGTTACGATGACCCAGTTATGATTTTTTGCTTTACAAAATGAACATGATGACTCGTCATCCTCACCATGTGAATCCTGTTTTGCCATATGAATTTAACAACGAAATGGTTCGATATTCAAATATATAAAATAATAAAACCGGAATAATAAAACCGAAATAATAAAATCGCCGATATTCTGTTTGCCGAAAACTTTCTAACAACGCCGAAAAGGGATACGATGACCAATTTAACTCAGTTCGGCATTCCTCATGTGAAGAAAAGTGGTACGAAATATTCCCCTTCAAAACTAGAAGCAAAATTTGAGTTGCGATCCCTTCAGCAGAAAGTCAGGGATCAGACAACTTTTCTTAATTTTCAAACAAAAATCCACTTCATTACGAGAACAGCATAGTTTAAGCTTTCTTGTCACATTGCGTTGAAAAAGGTTTTAAAAAGGTTGGCTAAACGTTATAGAGAAAAAGAGCAGGAAACTGATGTGATAACATTTTAGCGATAAAAAAGTTGAAGTTCAGTAAAATTCAGTAAAAATATGTACATGCATGTACTAAAACTTACCTTTTAGTGTGTGTTTAGTAAACCAAAATCATTCAAGTAACTAATTTTTAATATGTAAAATTATTACATTTGTATGTAATAATTTTACATATTAAAAATGTATGTAAAATACATTTAGGTAAAATTTTGATATTTCTAACAAGGGAATGTTTGCATTATATAATTACTATGGGTTTCTATAGCCCTCTATACAAAATTTTCGCTAAACGATGCCAACCCTAGAACAGATTAAAATTGTATGTTGCAGGCGCACCGTATATACATGCATAAAATAGATAAGTAGTCAGGCCTAACAGCACTCCACGCTGTGAAAAGTATGGAGTGTTATAAATACTCGGTGTTTTGAAATAGGTTTAAGTTACTTGTCTTTGTCCAGGTCGACGTTTCCCTCTGGAGTCACGACAGGTAACCTGAAGAGTATAGAAGCACAAAACGGATCTGTCGTGACTCCAGAGATAAACATCAACCTGAGAAAGTAACTTTAACCTAATCCGATACTCCAGTTATTTATACATATATATCCATCCATCTATCTATATATATATATATATATATTTCTCAAAGTATGTCCGTGTGTCGTATGTCTGTCTGCATTCTAGCTATAGCTATTATTAGAATAACCGCAGCTGGACAACAATGCTGATGCAATGTCATGGAGTACCTTCATTAGAAGCCTAGCAGTTTACTGCAATTTTCCATTGACAATGTGCCAGGCTAATAGCTTGAAAGTTAAAAAGTTTAAAAGTTTTAAAATCTTTACAGTTGTTTTCATTTTTCTCTTAATTTATTTCAACTACACAAAACACTTCTCTCATGATATGTAGTTTGAAAGTAAGAATGGTAAATGTTGTTATATGTTATTTTTATTACCCGGGCAACGCCGGGTAGTACAGCTAGTCTTCTATATATATATTTCTCAAAGTATGTCTGTATGTCGTATATCTGTCTGCATTCCGGCTATAGCTATTAATAGAATAGCCTAGCTGGGCAACAATGCTGACGCAATGTCATTGCCTACCGGCATTTGAAGCTTAGTAACTACCTTAGTGGAATTTTCCACAATTGGCAATGTGCCAGGCCACTTGGCAATAACCTGCCACTTGCTGGAGACTTGCCTGCCAGCAAGTGGTAAGCAAATCTCATCACTTCTCATTGTTTATAAGCTGAATTTTAATACCTGAGCAACGCCAGGAGGCATAGCTATAACATATATATACATATGCGTATATATATATGTACATATGCATCAATACAAGAAAGTGTATCTCTACCTCATACCTGACATCTACCTTGCTTACCTTGACAATGATGTGTACATCTACCTGTAATATATAGCATATACCCAGACATATACACAGTTTCAAAGTAAAATACATACACCAGACATTTACCTTGTACCAGGTGATATACGAAGGATTCCGAAGCCTTGGAGAGAGTCTAACAGCTTGCAAGGCAGCTACTTGGGTCCTCAGTGACGACACGTCTACAAAACACAGATCTGGGAACTCGCACACCGAAGTAAGACAACTCCTTTTAAAGGCGTGCTATATGGCCAATGACGTTAAGGCTTACCTGTCATCTGAAGAAGGAAAGCGGGTGGTGGAGGGAGGAGTCCCAACAGCCTCCACACTACTTTTATATGGTAGTGAACAGCGCAGCTATCCAAAGCTGACGTCTTCTTCTTCTAAAAGCAAGACAATAGTAAGACAACCAGACGAATCAGCTCAGTGCATTGAGAGTGAATAAAGGCAAGTCACGAATAATAAAAACAACAAACAATTATGTAATATGTTACACAGCTGTTTAATGTAATCTATGTATATGGCCTTACCCTATTACAGCCATGCAATTGAATTTATTAACTTCAAAAAATAGTTTGTGCCTAGACAAATTAAAGCAGTTTTTTACACGTTTGCCGTCTTTGTGATCCTGCCTTCAAATCACAAAACTAAAATTTCGGCCACAACACTTCTGACCAGAATTTACAAACAACAACTCATATGAAAACTTACAAAACTAAACCAATTTCTTTGAACAGAGTGTAAGGCAAGACAACACCCAAGATGGTTAGAGATTTTCTTATCACTCATTTACAAGGTATTATTTATCCTAGCTCAGGAAGCCCCAGCTTCCTATGATCAAGTGCCCAGCTAAGATGTACACTCATCGCTGATTACTTCAAAAATGGTCAGCTCAAAAATATGATCAGCAGTGAAATGAGACGCTCAAATTATACTTCGCTATATTCATTTAGTTATATAATCTACAAGTTTCTGAACTACAAAAACAATAGTCACCATGTAATAATCGATACTTCATTATATAAATTGTTGAATCTTCCACATTATTGGTGTCTATACTCGGCAAAAATGTCTTTCTGATCGATGGTTTGTACTTCAAGCAGACTAGCTTCAAGGCCACTCAATATGTCATCAACTTAACAATAGTAAAAGGTAGAGAGAGAAGCCTGGAAAGATTGGTTATTTTCTTGATAATCATCCAGTGAAAAGACCTGACCTTATGTATTATTCATTTTCACGCTTCTGTACTTTTATAATAACAATGATCTAACATGGTGAGAAGTAAATTTACAATGATGCATCTCTTCACGCTGTTATGACTTATCAGAGCCACTACTAAAGCTTTGACAAATAGATTTCTGTATTGCACCTAAAATGAAGGTTCTCATGCCAATAACATAGTTCAATCTGTCTACACCTGGAGAACAACACCTCAAAAACCTACACAGACATACAATAAGAGAGAAAAAACAACAAGCCAAAGTGAATAGACACTTGATGTATTTTGCTCCATAATTCTCAACTAGTATTACAGTCCCTAATAAACTGGACTCTAGTATTTTAGATTGGTTTCATTGCAATGAGACATGTTAAACTCAAAAATATACATTGCAACTTGATTCACTAGCTCTCGATCAATCACTCGTCATCAACTCATCACAATTACCTGTTTGAGGGTGTCGAGACTTGAACCAGCCAACATTGCATTCAGGCAGTGTTCATAGAAGTCAGGCAACTCAAAATCGTCAGCTGACATGAGGCATGTCTTGGCTAGAGAATCAAGGGCTGGTGGCTTGTCTATGCTCGAGCTGCTAAGTGACAGAGTGTAGAACTTGGGAGGCTGTGAATTTCCTAGTTCAGTTTTATCTGAATGGTTAGAAAATTTACGCGTGTTAAAAAGAAGAACACTTAGATGAAGAAATTTAGAATGCCTCTTCATGCACTAATCAGCTAATCAGGGATGAAAGCATGTGAATCATTCTTAGTCATTGCAAAGTGACTATCCCATAACTACAGAACCACTATTCCATAACTACAGAATCACTATTCCATAACTACAGAATCACTATTCCATAACTACATAATCACTATCCTTCGTTTTTTCGTGACGTCATTCTATCCTTGTCTGCCATCTTTATGGACAACTTTATCATTAAAAACATGAAGCTTCTGCAATTAATTATTGCAAACAATGCTTTTGTTTGCAAACTTTTTATTTTAGTATCAAAACAACACTGAACAATACTATTAATCAAGAGAATGACGATCGTTTTCTACAAAGATGGCGGCTTTTTCGTGGACGAGCGCATGTGCAAACAGAGTGATGACATAAAAAAACGATGGATTCCATAACTTTAGAATCACTGTTATATAACTACTGAATCACTATTCCATAACTACAGAATCACTATTCCATAACTACAGAATCACTATTCCATAACTACAGAATCACTATTCCATAACTACAGAATCACTATTCCATAACTACAGAATCACTATTCCATAACTACAGAATCACTATTCCATAACTACAGAATCACTATTCCATAACTACAGAATCACTATTCCATAACTACCGAAACTATAGAATAAAAGTTAGCATTTTCTATGATCAGTACTGAGAGGTAATGTCCAGAGTAACACACTAACCATGTTTCCTATAGACATGCTCAAGGTTTCCTTCAGGAAGGAAGCTCAATGGTTTTATCTCCTCACCAAGTACATTGTTCTTCACCTGATACAGAAAACACGACTACGATGTACAGATAAGCAAGCGACAACCAAATGTATAGATATAGAAAGTTACACAATGCTGCATTAACGACTATATTATATTATTATATAGTTGGGACACGAGAGATGAACAGAAAAGAAAATTCTTTGTATCCTCTTAAAAAGATTCTATGCTGTAGCAAACAAGATACCAACCTACTGGTATAATTATTTTTTAGTTTATGAATATAGTCATAACTACAAATTGTTTCTTGGCACCACACATCTAACATCTGAATGCCAGTTTTGTTTTTAGTTACATTGTTACAATCAGCTCTACCTTGCATTTCCTACCTTGCATTTCTTATCTTGCTATGTTAGCTATATAGCACCAGGGTTGGAAAAAACCACGGTTTTTATGAAAAAAACAAAAAAACCAGGTTTTTTGGGTTTAAACCGGTTTTTATGGTTTAAACCAGTTTTTATGGTTTTTATAATTTTACCAAGGTTTTTGCAATTGTAAGTCTAATTAACATCACTTACTATAGCTGCATGATTGAGTATTGAACATACACATGTGGAACCATCTGTTAAAAATGGTACTGTGGGAGTTGTTATGGGAAAAAAGAGAGAAAACATGGAAATTTCAGAATGAGTCTTAAATCAAATGATTGATGAAATACAGAGCAGAAATCTTATCACATAAAGTGAATATTTCACATACAGTTCTATGTATGAGGAATCTTAATCCAAGTGATTAGTCGTGTGGTAGTGTAGAGCAGAGCATAATGCAGATGCATTGCTAGTGTTTGGAGCAGTGGCAGATAACTCAACTTCTATCACCTGAATATTAGCATCACTGTCGAAATTGGTGTTTTCAGCTTGACATTTTGCTACGTGAGCTTTAAGCCTATCTGCGTGGCCTCACGTTACGACAGCACATCTATTACGTTTTGCCTTAAAACCTTTGCCTTTCAAAACTTTTCAAAACACAACAAACTTGATAAACTGAATTCTAACAATCCAACTACTTTGGCTTGTGCCCAATAAATGAAATATTAGTTTGCAAACTTTGCAAAGCTTTTGCCCAAAAGGATTTTATTGTTTCAATTTCTAATTATAAGTAATCCTTTCTCACTGGCTAGACTTGAGAAAGTATTTATTCATTATTAGAGACGATGATTGGATTAGTATATTTCACATGGTTTTTATATTTCATCAGTAAAGAGATCATCATATCACTTGATAAAACAAATTGAAAATGAAATTCACTAATTCATTATTGTGCTAGGATTTCATGTAGTTCCAACTTGAGCTCTGCCATCAATTTACTACTGTGTCCTAAATAAACTTCCACAACTGTTAATTACATATAATTGCATTTCTATCACACTTGAACCACTAGGAGCTTAAAATATTATGTTTTACACAAAAAATAATGAAAAACCGAAAAAACCGGTTTTTTTCGGGCTGATTTAAACCGGGTTTAAACCAAGCCAACCCTGTATAGCACTCAACATTTAAGGGCTATATAGCACTCAACATTTAAGACATTTTAACATTTTAAGACTTACGGAGTGGTCAAACGCTGATCAGAGTTTACACTAATACTGATTAGGTTTGGCATTATTTACAATAAAATTAATAGTGATGTTTGCTCTTAATAACAGTATTCAAAGTGTGTTTGGGGCACCCACTATGAGAGAAACAAACATGTTGCATGAGATTTGTCACAGAAAATCACTCGCTCAGAGAACTTTAGATACATCCTCAGTACAGTAATTCCTCCCTAAATCGCAGCTCACCTTTTACGGTTTCAGTACTTGAAAAAAAAGTTTGGTGAAGAAAACTAATTAAGAAAACATTAAAAAAGTTAAATACATAAATATACATACAAAATATATTTACAAATATGTGATTGCCTTCTCACGTTGAACCCAATTAATCACAAGTACGAATTTTCAGATCAGATAAACTACACCTGCACTAATAAGTGCATTCTATGGTTTAAAATACTGGGACTGAGGTTAAAATATAAACTGATAGTCAATCAAGATAACTTCAATTTACTTACTTATTATATAGGAAATAAAAACAATATGTTTAAAAAAACAGTGCAAATGTTCTGATGTTAAAATTTGGCTCATAAATAGACTCTAAAAATTAGTTTTAATCTCGTAGTTCACTTATCGCTGGGATGCCGGTCCAACCGGCATCAACCGGTCCAACAGCCGATCCTCGGTTAACCAAGAAAAGTGAGGATTACTGAATGCCATAAATAGAACACCACGATTTCAGCTAACTAATTCTATATAGACTGAAACAACTAATACCTAATACTTTCTGACCAGTTATAAGAGTCAAAACCAGCGACGGTAAAACACGCCGATTATATAAAACAAGCCTACGTGTTCGAGGAGCTGAGGAGGAGCTGTGGAAAGATGTGAAAGCATGTACTCTAGTAGAAGACACAGTCTGGTGATAGGTAGGGGCACCATGGAGATGAGCTGTGACCTTGGAATATCGACGGCGGTGACGATAGTCTTGGCAAGGTAGAGAAACACTTGCTGCTTGGAGGCATCCGAGAGTGAATAGAGAAGAGCAAGCATCACCTGGCAATGCTCCAAGTTCACATCTGCAGACACAAAGAGACAGACTGTCACAGATGGCGCAATGCTGTCTTTTATTCCACTCCTCCAGGAAGCTCATTTCTCGGCCCTCCTCCCACCTCTACTAATAGCTATCTAACTCCTAACACCCATTGTGCTTAAAGTGAAGCTTCATTCACAAAGAGTTATCTTCCCCTAATACTGTAACTACCACTTTTCCCACAAGGAACTGCTTTGTTCACATGCCCCGTAATATAATCTTTTTACATTTCACTCCCATAGCCCCTTTATTCCCTGTGGCTCCGCGCGCATTTCACTCCCTTCATTCACATAATCATCCATTAGCCTATTTAGTTTTCCTGGAAATACTGAGTCTACATCCTTAGCCGCTCACCTATTAGTTTAGCTACATGTATATGGTTTAAAGAAAATATGACTGCTAATTGAACAACATGCAATTCTAAAAATGTGCCAGATTGCATTGGAATATATGATCTTGCGATACAAACGGATACACTTGGAACACCTGGTCCTTTTTCAGGACCTATGACCAAAACAATGTGAGGCGTCATTTAACTCGGTCACTATGGACAATATTACAATGGATTGCCAATGGTTGTTCTTTCTGACAGTAAATTGATTTAAGATATCGTTTTATCATTTCGTCAAAATGAACCAGCTAGTTTCCTTTTTACTCAGAATTCGCAGCATAATGTCATTGTCTCTAAAATTTTCAGTTTCTGGTTTAGGAATGGCTGAAAAGAAAAACTCTAAACAAATTTATGCAATACTGAAATTGTTCAAAACCAGACCTCCAATAATTCTGATAATTATAGTTTTTTATTTGAGAATACGGGACTGCCTTTGGTCAAACTGAGAAAACAATGGCGTTCTTCTTGGGCGGCCGGTTTTTTAACTAAACTAAAAAAATCAAATAAGGCTATGTCCTTCAAATGCATCGATTCTTCTGCAGTTTCCTGTTGCTTTCAAAATATTTTAGCTTGATGTTTTAAGACAGAAACTCATAAGCTCATAAGCTTTCATAACAAAAACATTGGGTACATGTCAGCCGATAATTTTTTGGCAATTCAATCAGAACAGGCAAAAATCTTCTGTAGAGAAAGAGTTAAGATCTAATATCTGAAGTAAGAATGATAATAGAATGAATAGACCTAGCTACCAGGTTCTGGATTTATATTTGCACACTACATTCACATTACTATCTTTGGCTGTAGAGAATACTATTGCTGAGGAATCGTCATGCTTAAAGCTATTGCTCAAACTTACTCTAGATATGACAAAGTCTAATGTTATGTGAACATTGAAAGGAGATTAAAACGTAGGTATGTTAGAAATATGATTTCCCCTGAGTGTTTTTATGGATCTTAGAACACTCACCATCAATCTTGTCACTGTCATGGTCTGCTGTGACACACTCTGACAGGATGGAGCTCAAAAAGTGTTTCCACATGTCGACAACAACCACCTAGAACGAACATGAACTTGTCTCATCACGCGGTTATTCACACACGCAGCAGTTATACAAAAATATGAACACGCACTACATCAACTAAAAAACAAAAATGTAACATTAATTCGCTTTCCTGGTTAACTTTTTCAACTTGATATTTTTAAGTTCATCAGAGGCACTCGAAACTCGTCACATTCTGAAAGAGCCAATGGCATAGTAATAGCTAGCTGGATTATGTTACCGAGACCGACCTGATCCTTATGCCAGCTCGGACTAGATTGCCAATGAAGCATGATGTCGGTCATAACAGATAATATGTTACGATGAGCATAGACTGGCCAGTTGATGAGGTTGTCTGGGAACAAGTCGACCATGAGAAGAAGATTTTCCTACAAACGACAACACATAAACATAGCATGTATGATAAATCATACCATCTTTGTTCCATACATAGCATCTCATTTCATGGCATTTAGCAGTTGAATGACAAACCAACTACATAGAGATTTGGCTAGAAATGCATGTTTGTCTATGGGTCATTATCATTGAGATGTGGTCCGGGGCAAGCTTTCTATCGAGGTTACATAAAAATCTTGAAATCGTAGAGCTTCTTAGCCTTTGAATTTCAAACCTGAGCAGGCTGGTCAAGAACACCCCTCTGTATCATGTGTCGCACAAGCCGTCGGACAGCCATGCAGAACTTGTGGTACTGAATATCTTCAATATGCTCGGATGTGGACTTGACAACCACCGCTAGTTGGCTGTAGACAGAGAAAAAAGAACCAATTATAAAAATGATATTACAGACAGACTCTTCGAGACTGACACAACTGTAGCATTTTAACTACATTGTTGTCCCTAGTTTTCAGGGTACTTTTATGAACACTCCGGGAATCCAAAATTTCAGAAGAGTATAAGGTGTAATTTTCTATATGACTGAAAGCATGATAGCTCAAAAAATATATACTTTCAATTCATGCAGAGAGAAGCAAAAATATGGAATTCTGCTAAAAAAACGCAGGCCAATTAATTCAGAATCCCTACAAGTACCTGCCATGGGAAAGCAACTCTAAACACCAAATACCTCAGTGAAAGCTGTGACCTCGTCTGGCAGAGTTCTGTATGCAGATAGTCCTTCAATACAGCCGACGGCAACACATACTTGTCTATGAATGTCACATAACTCGCAGCGACATCCACCTGTTCAAACATTTCAAACATAAACTACGAGTTTGGGGACAAGAATATATGCAATCGCAAAGGTACTACCCGCCTCCATGTTTCAAGTCTTGGTTGGGACTCTAAAGTATGTCTCAAAAAACATCAGTACATTGCTAGACTAGTTTTGTTGGTGAAATAACAAAATAAATCGTTTGATGAACATACCCAGGTGCTAATTATATTCGTTTCATCAAATGAAGGCTCCGGTGATTCATCCTCATTCTCCAACATATCGATCTCCTCGTCAATAAACATCTTATTTAGACCTACATCAAATAGCCATGTGTTATTTCAAGTGTGTTCTAATGCCACAGGAACAAGGTCCGGTAGAGAATAATATAAGAACAAAATATGTCCAGTAGAAAAGTTTTCTAAGATTCCTTTGATTCATTGTAAATCCTAGAATTTCTACAGGATCAGCAAAGTTAACAAATGAAGGATTGAACTTTTTTTATAACCATTCAACTTCGTCTAAAATCTTGGAAACATCTTAGCTGTAAAACTACAAGATTTGGATAAAATCCAGTCATTAGAATGCAGTTGAATTAATTTATTGAAAGTGGGGTTGAAATTCCACGCCTACAACTTTGGTCAATTTTCAAGAATAATTCAACCTTTGAGCTAAGATTGCAACTGGTATACGAAGGACACTACAACTGCCCATAGGATGATCTCGCATTTATCTCAGCTCCTCATACTTCACCAAAGTAAAAGGATTCCCTAAAAAGTAATCACTTGGTGTTTAGACTGTTTTATGTTTACTTATTTGCCTTCTACAAAAGTAAGCTGTGTCGACAAAGAATATATGTCATATATCTGCAAAAGATGATTATTCGTCAATGATTCAACATTTTAATCACCCCAGCTTATGTTCGTAGATATGTTTACAACGGAATAAGGTTTAATTTCTTGTTAACAAATCTGGCCTCGACACAAAAATATTCTTACTTGCAAGAATTGCCTATCCACCTTTTCGTCCTTAGAGTAACAGCAACATAAAACAACGAATACACTAAGGAATAAACTCTCAATATACCGCGACAGACTTAAGATAAGATGACCAGAAGATGTATTACCGATTAGAGAGTCCATGCTGTCCTCGTCACCAGAGGAGGTCATAGCAGCAGCTGTTTCACTTACAGGAAGGTCAGCGGGTTCCTCCAATTTCTGATATAACAAAAGATAAGCTGTCACAAATGCCACTAATTTTTATATAGGTTTTTGTGAAACTAGAAGTTGAAGTATCCATCAGTATAAGTACATCCTAAAACTAAGATTTCTTCGCAAACAACAATCACGTCAACTTGTGTTCATATTTTCGAACTGACATCTTAATCTTAGACTCACCAAAAATTTAAATCTTGTCTATACCATCAATATTCAGTTCAGAAAATTGCCGTTCTTTTTAACTTTTTGGGAGTCTTCCAAGTCACACTTTCAATCTTTCATATTATTTAATTTTAAAAAGTGCTAGCCTTACACCCTAGTCTAAAAGGAACAATTTCTATGGATCAATATAATACAAGAATGTTGAGTGTTCATACTACAGGTTAGGCTTATATACCTGAGGAGAACAGAGCAAGAGGAAGTAACTTACCTTAGCTTTGGCAGCTTCCTCATCAGCCCGAGCCAGCTTGGCCTTTGCCAACAACGCTTTGTATTTGTTCATCTACGATTTTAAAAAAACGATTATGCGATTACAACTGCAATGATAGTATGACGTAGAAGAATGGTGTGCATGTATATTTGGTAAAAACAACAAAGGTAACATTACAAGTGGTAACATACAAGCAGAGAATAAATAAACGACTGTCAGCTCCTTTAGTTAACAACATACAGAGCAATCACAATCAGCAATCACGGAAGGTTAACTGAACAACAGGTTTTTATATGCCTTCATTAAAAGCAAAAAAACCTGCAGTGAAATCCAAAATTTGCTAGGACCAACACACTTAGTGTACAACTGACAATAATTGAGTTGTTAATACTTTGAATCATTAGATAAATCAGGAGTTGTGTTTCCATCTGATCATATGCCTTAGATAGCTTAGCACCAGTAGTACTGCTTTATTTTCCTCTACTTCTGGTTTAGGTAGGACTATAGAATCTTGGTCGCTTGGCATTTGATACCTTACCATTATAGTTCTGGAATTTCGTATCAATTAGACTACTAACTCATTACAAATCACCGAAATACTGAGGTGATTTCAATGCGACCGAGAAATGTAAAAAGTCGAAATGTCACACTAGAAACTAATGTTCTGCGAACAGGACATTAGTTTCCTGTGACTCACTGATTATAATTCTTGGCAATGAAGACTCAGAAACAGACAAAGCTAGAAAGCTTCTTCCCCTTAGCAACGAGAGCTTCACGATAAAACTATTTGTTTTTCTATTCATAACAAATATACACGCTGTAGGAGACGCTGTGTACTGCACTCTTTGCATTTTTCAGTTGCCTCTAAAACATCACTTTTATGAAAGAGTGTGAATAAGGAGTTGTGCTATCCTAAAAAAGAGTGTGAATAAGGAGTTGTGCTATCCTAAGAAAGAGTGTGAATGAAACAATTAATTGATTGTTGCTAACTGATTGTTGCTTCTTTCAATGCATTCTACAACCTTGAATCGTCAAAATGATAATCAGCTCGTAAGGAGTTGTGCTATCCTAAGTGCCTTCACAGTTGATAAAAAGTGTTATTATGATCTAGATTCAGGGAGCCTGCTCAGTGTTAACGAGTTTTCACAAAATTGTTAGTATAGGATTTTCAAGCGGACCCAGATTAAACTGATTGACTTATCTCTTCAGCTCTACCCAACTATAATACATATGGAGGACCATTGGACATAGACTCGACACATAAGCTGAACTTACGAGGGCTGTGATGGTAGAGAAGAGGAGAGCAGAGAGTCTGAGGGAGGATCCGCTACAGATGAACTTGACGAGCTCAAGATAAGTATATTCTTGCATCACGTCGAACTGAGCTGTCGAGAACTTGTGTGCCTGTACAACATACAGACAGCTCATGTACATCCTACAGACAGCTCATGTACATCCTACAGACAGCTCATGTACAACATACAGACATCTCGTGTACAACATACAGACATCTGATGTATAACATACAGACATCTCATGTGCAGCATACAAACATCCCATGTACAACATACAGACAGATAATGTACAACATACAGGCATCTCATGTACAACATACAGACATCTTATGTACAACATACAGACATCCTATGTACAACATACAGAAAGATTATGTACAACATACAGACATCTTATGTACAATATACAGACAGCTCTATATTATTTGTTTGATACCTTCGGTTTTTCTATTCAATTTTGCTTAATAATGTTTAAACAGAGTCATGAGGGGATAACTACCAGTTACAATTGCTCACAATTAATCCTACTTTTGTAGTTACCAAATAAACGCACAGGTCTCAACTTCAAAGGTCCTTCTGCGGCATCATACTAGTTTAGTCAATTATCTCCATCGCACTTGCTAATTCATGACAGAGGAGTATTTACAGATTTGTTACCAACACACCCAAGAAGATTGTTTGTCAGAAAACCCAGATTTTCGCAAAACCATGAAAAACTAAAAAAATTGTGATTTTTTTGAAAATCCAAGATTTGAATCATTTGATTTTTTGGTCTAACCTTGCCTTAAGCCAACTTGTTCAATGAAGATTGACATTCATCATTAACCTCCAATCAGATCTGACATAACATTACACTCCAAAAAAATACTTAGCATCTGCAATGCTACCTGGTTAGATATTTGGTTCTATTCAACTACCACAAGTAACATTATTAGTATATTTAATTACTAGGACATGAGTACGTACTTTATTATAAGTACAACAGACAAGAACAATGAAGTTGTAGAAGAATTAATATTCTAACCTCGAGGAGCCGAGTGGACGATCGTGTAGTAGTAGGCTTGTTGGGCACCTGACCAGGTGACGAATCCTTGGCTATGAATAGGAGGCAGCTAAGAGCCTCGATGGCGTAGTAGTGACTTGGCATTCCCCAGTAACTAGCTTTGCCAGCTTCATCTGGCCTGCAAACGAGGTTCCATTTTAATGTGAACCCCACAGTGCCACGGAATAAGTTTTTGTATAGTTCCCTACCATAAATATGCATCTAAGAGGAAAACTTTCACTTAGATTAGGAGTGATCTCGTACCAACACAATGATAGCAAATTGGATTGGTTTACATAACGCCATGTGACATGAGGGCAATTATTATTTAGTTCCTTCTAAATTTGAATCAACTTGTTGAGCACACATGAGCTATCAAGCTGAAAGCATAATATGTCAGTACATCTTATATCTATATTTCGCAAAGTTGGTCGTCCGTTTCCAGCATGTACAGCTATAGCTATTATTAGAATCTTGGAATAAGGAATCCGTACCGAAGACAATTTGATCTCAGACCCTCCCGTCCGCCAATCTGAGGCCGTACCAACTAGGCCACAGAAATTGATTTGTTTGCTAGTCGATACATATCGCTATATGGGAGAAAATACCCAACGGCTTTGCATACTACACAGGGTGATTGAGTAAAATCAAGGAGATGAGTAGCTCTCATTAGTAAACTGACTCAAATTTTCCATTGGCAATGTGCCAAGCTAATAGCAAGTGGCAGGCAACTCTCATTACTTCTCATTGTTTATAAGCTGATTTTTAATACCCGGGCAATGCCGGTAAGCATTGCTAGTATACATATATAAATATATATCACAATAAAAAACTAGTGTATTAATATAAAAATGCAATTTTTGTTTTTAAATCATTTATATGCAAGTGCAAATTAATGTAAATTCAAGTGAAATGTGAAGGAACTGAAATCTTACTAAATTTTCAGTCTGGGTACAGCGGGGTGAAAACCCTACCAAATTTAGCACTGTTTTTATACACCTCTCCAACCCTGTAATGACTCGTAGGTGCAATGACAACTCCGTGAAATAAGGAGGTTATAGTCCGATATTAGAGCTGATACACCTACTTGAAATAACGCCCATTATCAAACCTGCCTTAGTCTAGATAACCACAGATAAGACAACTGATGCTTCACACAATGAACTGATATCACAATACATGATGCTCGAGATACAAACATGCAAGAAAAGGAAACTACAGATTGACGTTACAGAGTATGTCTGTTTTCAAAGACGAAGACTGGCACAAGCACTCACTCTCTGCCTTCAGCATCAGAGTCTGACATGTGTGAGATAGTCTCTAGGGTGGTGAATATCAGCCATCCAGCCATAGTATGTATGTTGGTGTGAACGTGTGTAGCGACACGGGGGCTCTGCCGCACACCCTTGCTCACAGCATTCAATATTTCGGTCTAAAAGCAAAAAAACTGAGTTAGCTGTATCTAAAACCTATCAACCTGTAATGAAGTGCTTTTAGAGGCTGCACTGCATGAATCATGTGACCATTCTAGGTCAACAATTCAAGACAAAACCGCATACCTGTTTTCTTCTTTTTCCTCCAACTTTTACTAAAACTAGCAGTAATGTCATGTTTGTTTTTTGGCCGAAATCACTGAACTAGCCTTTTAGATTCCTGGAGTGATTTACTATCTGTATTCCTCATATTATTTTGGAATATGCTCTGATAAAGGAGTGTCCGAATTTTTTAACCAGGGGTCATGCACAGAAACCTGAGCAAAGATTGGGCCACACCCTCCTCCCACCACTGACAAAACCGCTATTAACCCTTTAATGATGGGATGTCCAAATAGGACGGATTTGGTAAAGTGAACATCTCCAGAGGTCAACCAATCAGTCTGACACTTTTGTAGTCAATAGTTCGCACATTACACACAAGCATCCTTTATTAGTTAAGCAAAAAATTCTTTCAAAGGAAGGTTCTATCTTTCAAAGGTCAATAGATTCCCCCGCTGGATTTTTCCTTATGAGGTTTTGGTGCTTGTGGGATGCAAAAGTTATAAGCTTTAGACTTTAGAGCATACAGAATAAATCAGATGAAACAAATAGCAGTTTGCCTATCTTAGCATAGCAAATAATGCCAGCTAATCTTTTTAGCTTCAAATCTTGATTACACCGAGGTTCCATGAACGGCTTAACCAAGTCATCAGAGCACCAAACCATGCATTAAATGTTACTCATGAAGTTAACAGTGAAAATAAAGTAAAAGCAAGCAAGTTAATCTTTTATGGATTAAGCGAGGTGGTCAACATGCGTTTCCTTTTGAATAGTTAGAAATTAAAACACCAAAATGCCACGATATATAATCATGCGAGAAACACCAGCCATCTACTGACATCTAAGAATATCCATTGTTTTGGCAGCTGAGTAGACCTTGAAGAAAAATCCACCCAATCTCTCTCACCAACCTCTCAACCAAAAAACATTATCAATTGAAAATGTCAATTAAAATTATCAAAAAAAACTATTATTTGGACAAACCTCTCAGTCAAAGAACACCATTATATTATATACTTGGATACACAATAGTTACCGCATGTTCCATACTACATTTCATGGGGCCTCAAAAATACAGCAGCCTCAGGTATTTCTCACATCTGTGTAAGTGCACTAATCCCCAAAGTTTTGATGACATTTAATTTGACTTTTAAATAAGATTTCATATAATTACTATACCCCAGCAGAGTCAAGCTTAAGAAAGAATACATGTAGATTTATGGGTGGACCGATATATATTAAATGTTTTTATTTAGACAATGCAATAAGTAATTTTTTAATACCCAAGGCCAGGCCCGTTTAGAGAGCTAGCAACTCTTAATCATATATTCGATAGACATCAGCGCGAAGGCCAAATACTCCAATACCCAGTGAGAGTACTTACAGCTTTTTTAGTGATGGTTGATGCGGTGTTCTGTAAATCAGCAGAAGTGGATTTAGCAGAGCAGAGGATGGCGTATGAGCCAGCATACAGAGAGGCGAGTGTGACACTCACCAACTTCTCCATCATAGTCTGACAAACAAACAAGCGTATTGCTGAGGAGCCCATTTAGACAGCCAGGTTGTACCATGAGACATGACAGCTTAAACCAAATACCGTAAACTAGTTATCTTTTTTTTTAAACGATGAAGAGTTTAAAAAAGAAAACATGCTGACATTTTGTGAATGAGATGACGGCTAATATATTCAGGGAATAATGTGTCATACCACATTTATAATAAGCAAATTGTAAAATGTATTTTTGAACAAGATTCAGGCCTGGACAGCTAAATTTGAGCAGTTTTGAAAAGATTTTCCTATACACGCCGCAACTGTTTATTTTATCATATAAGTTTCATCTACTTTAATCTAGAAACATCCTGGCAATCAGGTCATCTAAAACACCAAGAACAATCTCAAATTATAGAAAAATACCGATACATTTGGATAAATTCTACTAAAATTTTGTGTAAGTTAATCGCGAACATTAACTTGTTACCATGGTTACTGGTTAACATGTGTTACAGAGGTTAACATGTGTTACAGAGGTTAACATGTGTAGACCGATAATCTACATTAAACATGTAATAAACACCCAATAATTGAGCCGCTTAAATGGAGTGAAACTAGAATAAAATACTGAAAATCAATCAAAAATCAAGACGACGAGTTTACAAACTGAGGTAAATCCATAGTGGAACAAGAAAGCTAAGTACTTTTATTTGAAAATTTCAGTTGTAAAACCCTAATTCGCTAATTGTGTTTATCAACAACAATAATAAAAATACAAATTAGGTAGGCTTGATCTTTGAAGCCCACTCATAAAATATGATGGAAGATGCTACAGTTAGCATGTGCTAGGATTTACAATTGACTTGATGTGGTGCATCTAATTTCAATCTGTCAATTATACAAGTAAAAGTATCAAAAGTAGTTGGAACAGAAACTACAACCTCGGTAACACAAAAACACCAACATTAGAGTCAGCCGAACAAATGAGTGATATTACGAGGAGGGATGTCATAATCAAGACAAGCAGTAACCTCTGATATGTAGCCCATTGACCTAAGGCTTACCTCACTTGAGGAAGAGAACATGACAGGAATAGAGACACCCTTGTAAACAGCCGACATCTGTGAGAGCAGAGCAGTGGAACTCGACTTGAACACAGGAATATCATCAGCATTCGGTGCATTCATGCCACCACCCGCTGCTACCATTATCCGTACAGCATCGGTGTATCGTTGGAGGTAGTCAAGTGAATGGAGATAGTCCCAGAGTATGGTACGGCCATTCAACTGCAGACATGTGGCGAAGGAAATGGTAAAAACACTGCACAATGTATTTCACACAATCCTCTAAACACTCATAGCTTGGCAGCTATAAACCATGGCCACTTGGGAGGCACAATGCTTCGCAACACACAAAAATTTAAACAAGAACGATAATAACAAATTGTTGAGACACTGCTCAAATGCTCCTACAGCAATCGATATGCTAAACATTTTCTTTTGCAAACTTGGCGATTACGCGCGATTGGTTAAAAACTACATCGAGGGCTAACACCATTTTGTAGCCGAGTTCGTTGGAATTCCGATGATCTAGATGTTCTTAAAAGCAAGCATCTTTTTCACAATGATAGACCAGACCAACCAAGTTTGTCTAAAAATCCAAATCGTTTTGCCGTGAGATTTTGTACTGCAGTTTTTACACACTTATACCATATTATGTACTACACAATTGTACCATCATATAGACTTTTACATATAATCTGAAGCAGGCTCAATGTACATACTTTATATCTTATCAGTTTTTTCGATGCTGTCATTTTAGCAGTTGTTGCTTAGTTTATATGACTTTAAGAAAGATATTTTGTAAAGAAATCATTACAAGATAAATGTGCTCACAATGAACTTTTAGCAAGCTCTAAAAGTTTCATAGCAATAAACAAATGTAAACCAAAGGCATGTAAGTATTTGTGACCCAGGCAGTCAGAATGTACAATCGTGCTAAAACCACATTTTTGAGTTATTTAAAGAATTGAAATCAGCAAATTCTGAGAATTTTAATGCATTTCAAATTTTTTAAATCGGATTATTTATGCCCAGGTTATGCGAGATTTAGTAGAGAAGGTCTCGTGATGAACTAAAACTGTTTTTTTGAGTTTAAGCAGGATAAAGTTGATGATTCATGAACTGTAAATCATGGTATTTGTTTACAAATCAAGATGCCATAGCAACCGACCACTTAATCTCAACCTATATTGATGAAACCTGGCATTATCTACAATAAAACCCTGAAAAAGATGATGGTTGCATTTTTGTTCCGATTCGATTGACGGTTGACCTCCCAAAGGTCATGGTAAGGTTAACAATATATGTGGCTAAAAGCTCACCGTCCTGGAGTTTTTCATTAAAAGGGTATGCTTCAAACTGGGCACTTCTCATCAAGCTATATTGCTATGACTGCATATAATGACAGTCCAACAACTTAACAAAGTGTTGGAAGTGCATTCAGATTTGTCCATCTATACAGAAGGTCATGGTAAGGTCAAGGAAAAGTGACAACAGGGGGCATCAGGATGCGGAAATATCAACCCATCAAGTGACCATTCAATCTAGAGCTTCTTTATGTAGTTTAACACTCACACAGTGTAGCACAAGTACGCTGCAGAGATTTATTGTAGAGCATTGGAGGGGTTTGTTTATTATGCTAGTGGCAATTTGTCCCAACACAACCATATCCAATGTATCCTTCGGTAATTCTTGATACACAGTTCTAATGAGGCTTAATTGTTCAGACGACATAAAACTAGCGCATAATTTCCTACATTTGCACCCACTTATTAGTTTGATGTCAACAGCTAGAATAAGATTGTTATCAGTAGTGATAGGCTGATCTTTGATAGGCGGTAATTTGATTTAATTCATTAGGATGACCGTTATTACTCGCATTATCGTTAGCAGCCTCATATTGCGTAAGAAGCTGTATTTCTAAGGTTGCCCTATTATGACAACCCTCCCTCATCATCGCTTTCACTATGATCTGAGGCAGCTGACTCAGATTCTAAGTAGAAATACTCATCTAAATTAATAGCAGCAACGAGCCGTAATTTTTGCAATGGTTTTATTTTGTTCTAGCCTGAAGCATCAAAACAGGAAATAGCCACATGCATGCGTGCACCCGTAGTTAGAGCCTATATTTATGATCTTGGGTTATGAAAAATTCCATAGCAACCACCGATATGGGTATAGTTAAAAGGCAATTCTGGCTTAATGATTGGTCAGACACAAAAATAAACAAGACCATGTGAAAGAGCAGGGTTGAATGCACTATAAACCACTGTTTACTAAAATAGTGACGGTGAGTCATATAATAGCGTAAGCACGTTTAGCGCCGCTATTGTGAACAATGGAATTACCGCACGATTGTATATTCTGACGGCCGGGGTCACATTTGTGCAATCACATCAAAATTGGAAAACTGACCTGAGAGTATGGGGTGTATATATAGCTTGGGAGAATAGGGCTATAAATAGCTGTAAAGTACAGAGGTATATATATATAGCTTAGGAGTTTAGGGGTATATATAGCTTGGGATTAAAGCATACATTACGAGAAAGAACTCGGCGCTTAGTCTGATAGGTCAGGATATTGGTCTACTGGAACTGACCTCAAAAAGTTACTATAAATACCAGAAATGCTGGAAATCAAGCTAGGAAAGCTGTTCTGAAAGAAAAAGCTAAACAAAAGCCATATAACCTGTATCCCGGTGATGAACATCTGCTGGCCAACGAGCTACACTACTGGAATACCGAAGGACGGCACTAAAAATGTTAATCTGAATGAACCAGCCACAGAAATTGATAGACAATAGATATAGGACTCAGGATGTAAATAGCAGAACGTCAGACTGCAATCTGCTGCGTTCCCCTAAACTCACACTTTCGGCAAATATCCGTGAAGCAAGCTCCGTCAATTGCTGCTTCTTCAAGGTCTCGGCATCCTCCTTGTCCTTGAACTCTACCTCCAAAGCAAACATAGACAGCGAGTTGAGAAAGTTGTCTCCGCTTCCCTCGCCGTCGGTTTCATCATCCAATGAGAATGGAGCTAAAACCATAAGCATTATATCATTTCAACACTGAAAAGAAAAGGTTGTTTTCCCTAAACGCATTTGCACTAAAGAAACTTACTGTGAAACTTCTGAATAAATTGCATCCGAAACTGCTATGACATTAGACTTAGTCTATTGGTACTATCAATTTCTAATGTGACTGTTACCTTTTTGACAGCAATGTGAATCATTAAAAATAGAACAATATTGTGTAGCATTAAAGCAATGTTTGGGATATCATTTTTTATTTACAATTTTTTGCTTACAGACTACAGCACACATTGGTAAATGATACAGTTGATAAATTAGAAAACGGGTAACAAAAAGAAAATATTTCGATCTGCTATTGGTGGCAGCAAGTGGCGGACACCGATGATTAGACAATTAGAGAACGACTCAAATTTATTGTTGTTACACATAGCTTCAATGCTTGTATATGGATAAGATCACTGTTACCAACACTATCGATGCGCACAACCACAAACATGGCTCTAGATGTAAATAAAAACAAATATCACTAGCTAGAGTGACTCTAAAAAGGAGTCAGCATTATAAAAATATATATACAGACGGTTCCCTACTTACAAACATTTGAGTTACGAACAACGGTACATACGAACAGGTCTGCGCATAGGCACTACTCAGAAGCACCACCCAGCATCCACCTTTCTCTGCCCAGTTTGTTGCAGTGCATAAGTGCGTGAACGTATATCCAGTGCGCAAAGAACTTTTTTATTCTTACTGTACGTACTGTAAAGGGATTTGCCGGCCTTTACTTGGCACGATCTAGACTAATAAATAAAGAGAAGAGAGTCCGTTTGGTTTCATTCAGCTTTTATATTAGCGAAGGAAATTTCACTAGCCGAGGAGCGTACAACTATCTGCTCTGCTCAACTAAATGAGCGCGCCCCTTTATATACAATAATATCAACCGTTCCGGCTAACAGCAAACGGTAAGAAGACCAGCTAAAAAGGTTAATAAATAGGACCGCTCGTGCTTTGGTATGACAACAATATAAGTGACGATAAGTGATAGTGTTATGACGGGATATCAGATATAACAATAGCATAACGAGTGAAACAACGATATGATAAAAGGACAACACATACAAAAAAATAAGACAACAATGATAAGTGATAGCATAACGATTAAAACAACAACATAATAAAAAGGACAAGACATACAATAAATAAGAAATGCAGTGTCATGGCCCGGCGTCCATCAAAGTATTATCTCCAATTTATTAAAAAATTTTTCAGTACAAACCGATACAGGTTACTTATACAAGCTTTAAACATACTTATATAAACCTTGAATATACTTATATAGGCCTTAAACATAAATTATAGTACAAAATATAGCACTGAAGCAACTTACGAACAAATTCGCCTTACGAACAATCGTTCGAAACGTAACTCGTTCGTAGGTTGGGAACCGTCTGTAAATTTCATATTTCCCATTTGTCATCCGGATGTCCAGTTACAGCGAGAAAGTTTTAGGGACGAAAAATTCATTTGGCACTGGGATTTGAAGTCGAAACCTCTAGTCCTCCAGACAGTCGTACTAACCACTACACCACACGTCTAATTGGTGTAACTGATTAATAACTGTGCACATACTTATTACATCAGCTGAAATACTCACACTTATAGTGCTTGGGGAAAATACTAGCTTAGCTAGCTACTAGCTTAGCTTATTAGCTACTGGACATGCTAACTATTAAACTGACTTCAACCACTGCTCTTATTAAACTAAGGATTTAGACTAGATCAAGTTACTAACTATTTACAAGTTATTCAAATTTACGGAGTAACCATTTTAGTCAGCTAGTACAATAGACACTCCTATAAAATATACCTCCTATAACATAGATTACACATAACATAAAAAAATATGTAAAGTTTTGCTTCGAACTACCTATAAAAATTCCATGTAACAGTGTCAAATCGGTGCGATTTCTCAAATTCGAGTCGAATAACGGTAATTTTGTAGTAAGCCTTGAAACGCCGCTTTCTTTCTCCAGCCACACTTGTGAGACAAAACGACGTACGTATAGCATTATCTCTGTTATACAGTATATGCAAAGTCCATGGCATTCTAGTTCGCCGTAACAAATCGTCAAAAGTGTTGACAAAACAGAGAGAATAAATAGCTGCAATTGTTCAGAAATACTTAAAGGCAATTGATTTGTGCGGGTGTTACAGCGTTAGTCTACCAATCTGAATGTCACGAGTCGAGGTATCGTCACAAAATATATTTTATCCTAACCTTGGCCACCTCCCTAGAGACAAATAGAGGAAGGACAGATACACGCCGCTCTTATTATAGCAAAAATATATTTTTGTTTCACTTTATTGTAGACAGATAAAAAATTTGTTATAGGTTTACTCTTTGCAGAATAGACCTTGCTGTCTAGAAAAACTAAACGAATCAGTGTAAATGGACATCAAAAATGTACTTAATTTATTGTAAAATTACTGCAACCACTTGTTTTATGGACCATAAAACAAGTGAAAGTGATCACAAAGAGCGAGGAGAAAAGTTTTCGGTGCAAACCAATAATACTGCAGTTACGGTACAGCTAGCAAATTGAAAAGTCAAGTCTAGGTTTTCTTTTTTGTATGGCCAAATGGGCGAGTTTGGAAATATCTTGGTACGACTATTTACATGCATTTTACTAAGCGTATGGACGTAAATTCCATATAAAGTAAGCATTCCTGGAACAGATTATTTACGTTGTAGGAGCATCTACTGTATCTTAAATATTCAATACTACAGCGAGTGTATTGTGAACTGAATATCAATATTTCCATCTTCCGTATTGAGAGGATGGCTAACTGCCAAACTGGAGTAGTCATACTGTCAAGTCTAGTCATACATAGAGATTTATAGTAAGATTTTACATGAAATATTAGAAAAAGACATGGACCTATTTGGAACCAGTGCTAATATCACTCTCCTATAACTATTATGATCATCTGTAACCTGTGTAGTAAAGTTTGTATCGGTTATGATCTAACTCAAATAATATAAACTCAATTTAAAAGAACTCACGAGAGCTGCTGGATCCGCCTACAATATCTTCAGGAAGGTCAGCACTCCGCAGAGTGGCAGTGTACTGGGTCAAGTTAGAGCCAGCACCTATGTGGCCTGTGCAGAGGCTTCTTATCAGTCCAGTCAGCTGATACTAAAAGGAGAATCGAAATCATGTCAGGAACGTGAAAATGTCGCAAATAAGTAGATAACATAAAATATTGACACGTTGGCATCCATTAACCGAAAACTTGAAAACAAGATGAGCAATGTCACCAGCTTCCTCATTTCCTCCATAAAAATATCATAACAAATTTATTAAAAGTTAGTTACTAAAATTAGTTATCCAAAGAGCTACATGAGGCTTATTCTGTTTTACAGATTTCGTGAAAGTAAATTTTTATTTATCACAAAAACCCAAAGCGTTTTGTGCATACCCAGCATTATATTTACCTAACCAAAAGGAAACAAGAATTCCAATAGCTCGTAGGATATTTAATTAAAAAGCTTTGACATCAACTTTGTAGCTAGACGTTAAGAAATTAAAGAAATTTTCTTGAAAACTGAACATTTTGTCCTTAGCCAAGGTAAGAGCGCAGCCAGATCAAATCACTTGGGAAAATTATTACAAGAGTGATAACCAGGTATAAAATAAAGTAAAGAATTAACCAATTGGCACTGATAGCCGCACATAATTTTCCTTAAATATTTTGCTATGATCACAAAACCATGGTTATCATTTTTCAATGAAATATTGGTCAATACTACACTAACACAAAACTACTGTTTTAATGAGATAAAATCAGCATCATTTTCTAAATAAATATCTATAATATAGATTAGGATTGAGGAAAAGTTCAATTTGTTTTGAGAAGGCAACGGCAATTGAACAAATGGTCTGCCTTCAAAAACTGAAAAAAATAATTTTGTGACATTTAATTTATTTACTATCAACAATGCTACTAGAGAACAGCAAAGATTGTGCAAACCACATGGAAATTATCAAACTAAATTGAACACTTTTATCAGAGAAGCTAACAGACCATATACAACACTTACACAGCTGAGAACTGGTGAAGCCTTGGTATCTGAACATCTGTTTAATAAGAACTTGAGCAGACATTTTAAGACAGGCTCCAAGTCTGAATTCCCATGAACTAGAAAAGCATGAGAAAAACTTGTATAAATTTGAATCATTGTAAGAATTAGATGACTCGGACATAAAAGTATGCATTTAATTGTCATTTATATAAATATTACCAGAGTGTTGAATGTTTGGTTTTAGAAACGCTTTTAAGAAAAGAAAAAGGGAATGGGAATGCTTTTTCATTAGTGGGAGAGAAAATTGGATCGAACTATAGCAAATCCATCTGATCATCAGTATTGAAGGAAATGATCTATTAGCAAAACAAGCTAAAATATTAGTTGAACTATAGTATGTACTATGTAGTGAAAGGATAACTTTCAGCTAACAATTGGTGTGAAAAAAAGGATTCCTCACCAGGAAATTCCATTTTCTAAAAATTCACTCTGATAAATTACCTATAATAAGTGTCTACTTAACCTTATTCAACAAAATCAATATAACATATTTACCCTTGGTGATATTGGAGACGAGCAAGTGAACGGCCAATGCAGCATAAGATGCATAAAAAGCTTCATATCCTTCGTCATGTTCTAAGAATTGAGCAGCTCTAGAATGTAAGATTTCAGATTGGATATTGACCGGAGCACTGAACAATTAACAACTTTGATGATGTAACATATATTCCACAATTTTTCACTGTCACTGAGCATCAAATTCAGTTTGTACAATGGAACAGGAAGCAATTTCTTTCACGAGCTTTCTTTAAGCACGCATATATGAAAGCCACAGATAAAGAGTATAAGAATATAATAGCACCGAGTTTTTGTTGTGATATAAACCATCTTATTATTTTGAAAATTATTACTGTTACTCATATCACACCATTTGATAGCTTTGGCAACAAATGTCATAAGCTTAAACCACAATTGGCACCTCAAGTTTTTATTTGTAACCATGCATATTTTTCATTTGAAACCAGTAATTCAGATAAAAGTTTAAACGAAATGGCAAAATATAGTATATTAGTTTTGCTACAAAAGAGTGGTAATTAAACACTGGTTCCAAATGGGTCCATGTCTTTTTTTAATCTTTTACGTGAAAGTGCACTATAAAGTTCTATGCAAATGTCACATTTAAAGATCAATCTTTTCGATTTCTCGCTTCTATAATGATTGTACATGTATAGACTACATAACTAAAGTTAGTAAACGTCAAATACTTGTGCTTTGGAACACATGTTTCAAATAGGCATTACCGAATGGTGTACTGATTTAGTAATCTTCAGAGACATGTATCTCTTTTGATTAAACTCGTCAATAAAAATATATTTGAATAATTTGTACTGCAACCAAGGGGTTCACTCTGGTTAAGAATATTTGGTTCTTGTATCTTACAATTCCTGAATGTTGCGATAAACTTCTGCACTAACGAAATCTCGTAATGGTTAAAAGAGAGTGAAGTGCCAACACAATATTACTTCGAATTACTGTCAGAAACATCTTTACAAACATAAACATTTTGACTGTCCATCTTTCCAATTTGTCAAAAGCATTCATTTATTAACATTTTTCAAAGATGTAACAAAACTAAAGGATATCAAGATCTTACCGTTGTTCTACAAACTTTATTACACGAGAAATTTGCTGACTATTGCATTGATTAACTGATATATTTAATAATGGTTGAACGAATTCGGAGAAATCCCACTTTTCCTCCATCTCAGCCTTTGCATAGTTCCTCCAGAAATAAGCTATATTGCGCAAAGCGGTGCTTTAATGACAGCGCGGATAAGCCGTGCGCCAAGCTAGTTCGATGCGCTTCGAATATATTTTCGCGAAGCCGTGCATAATGCATACCTATAGAGTACGGGTTCGCGAAAATATATCCTCTAAAGTATATCAACAGTGATCGACCTGTTTCTTACTCCTCCGCCATTTGATGAGTATGTAATTTAAAGATAAAAGTATATACGCAACGAATTACAGAGTGCAATGTGCAAACAAGCAATATATAAATTTTGAAGAATCTTTTGCACGCATCATAATGCATAAGTTGAGTAAGGGAATGACGACTAACAATTGAGTTACTCTGCTCCTAGACTATACATCTTCATAACATTTTAGTTACTGTTTTTGTAAAGTTTATTGATTCTGATGAAAGTTCACAATTCGTGTATTGTTGTTGTTGTTAAAATAATATTTGCCGACGTTGATTTTACATAGCTGAAACGATTTTAATTAGCTGAACAAGCCTTTTTCCGAGCTGCTTCGAATACATGGATTGCGGTAACTATAGACAGACCGATAACCTCCTAATTTTACTTCAACAATTAATCTTCCTTGTAGTTATTGCACTCGGTGGATGTGCTAGTCATTCAAAATCGGCTGAAGCAAAATTGTTAGTAACTGTAGCGTATACATTTATACAAGGGCTCTTTACGAATTGCCTTATTATGCCACTAGCTTTTTTGCAAAATACGATTAGTACTGATTTTTGTTCTCGCCAAAGTAGGAACTCTTCTTTTTAGCGAGTAACGTTTACAAAGTATCATCGCAGTCATGGTTTCTTCTACGTTTAATTTTGAGCGTCAATTCATACCTGTTAAGTATGTGGAAATGATCATAGGTTGGATGTTAAGTAAAGTTGGGGCAATCCCCGTGCCAGGTCAAACAAATGCTGACGTTTGGTTGTAGATGCCTAGACACCTCCACCCATACCTGCCAACTCTCACGCATTGTTTGTTTGTTTGTGAATATTATTTATTGAGGTTTTCATGAGAAAATAGTGTTCTGTTGACTTCATAATTAAAAATTAAAGCTAATATAATGTGGTATAATATGATAATTGAGAATAAAATTGATAGTGGCTACAGTAATATGATTTTTATAAGAGGATAATAAGGTCGTTGATTGAGCTGAGTATATATATATATATATATATATATATATATATATATATATATATATATATATATATATATATATATATATATATATATATATATATATATATATAGTGTATATATATGCAAGCTGAGTTGATTGAGTATTTAGATTCCAAGTTAGTAATTATTAGTATGGTCAGTTTTTAAAAAATTTTAACGCGGATGACACAATACTCTACTATTCTTATGTCAGCTATGGTTGTAAAGTGACAACCGATGGTTTTTAATAATTTTAATTCAATGTTGTTAGTATACCAGTGTTAGTAAATAAAATATAGAATGGTCAGTAGTCACAGTATGGCCAGTTAATCAATATCAAATGACAGCTCATTCACAGGATCTTATACCTCATCTTTCATAATCTTGATAGCGTTATATTTAAAAGATTGTCTGTCATAGTTCTTATTAATAGATGGTGTTATTAATGAGCATTGTGATCTTAGGCTTATTTGGTGTCTCTCACTATCCTGTTGAATATATTTGTTTAGAGCACTGGCCACTGTAGCTACCTCCACTTTGCCTATCAACTGCCTGTAAAAGAAAGAACGCCGACTGGCGAGAGTATGTAGGCCTAATAATCGACGACCATCAGTTACTGAGAAGGATTTAGGTGCTTTGCATATTATTCGCACCGCTTTATTTTGGCAAGCCTCAATTTGGTCTGAATGACATTTACCAAGAAACATAAACGAAGTAGCACAATATTCAAGACGACTTCGTACTATTGAAGTATATATTAATTTAGCATCTTCAACAGACAAAAGATGTCGAATCTTACGAAGAGCATATAAACATTGTTTTGCCTTAAACTGGGCGTGAGACTCACGCAATCACCCCAAAGAAAAAATGAAAATGCGTGAGATTTTTGCCCCAATTTCCATAATTTTATATATACTATCATTGATACATCAATTGCCCCAAAACCAAATCTCACGCATTGCCCCACTCTTGGGTTGGCAGGTCTGCCTCCACCATACCTGCCAACTCTCACGCATTGAGCGTGATACTCACGCAATCACCCCAAAGAAAAAATGGAAATGCGTGAAATTTTTGCCCCAATTTCCTCAAATTTATATATGCTGTTATTGATACATCAATTGCCCCAAAACCAAATCTCAAGCATTGCCCCACTCTTGGGTTGGCAGGCCTGACCTCCACCAAGTAAGCAAGCACTTTGGCACATCTAGCAGGTACGGCGTTAGAGAGTCGACGTCAATCATTTTATCAATAACTTATCGATCTCTTATCAATTCAATTGGACTCACCCAAATAGACAAAATCATTTATCTATCAATTCTCACCAAAAAGTGACTTATGGCAATGTATCAAAATAACAATAAAGAACAATCACTAACTTAGCTGCGCACAAAAAGGTTGAACAAAAATTAATGCATATGACAAACACAAAAAATATGATATATCATTGTAGTTGTGAAACGATGTCTGCAAAAGAAACACGCTATCATTTTTAGTGAACCAATGAACTAGAACGAGAATGTTTTATATTTGCAACAGTCAACTGGACAAGAAACCGAACATTGTGTACTTGGCATGTTCTCACAAGAATTCAAATACAGTGGAACCTCGGTTCTTGAGCATAATTCGCTCCAAAAAATTGTTCAAAAACTGAGTTGTTCGAGATCCGAAACAATTATTCCCATTAGAGTCAATGTATGTAAACTTTAATCTGTTACCAGCCGAGAAAACAACTTCGGTAAAGTATTTTTAAACATTTTACACCGTAAGCTGTA
This sequence comes from Watersipora subatra, assembly GCF_963576615.1. NCBI lineage: Eukaryota > Metazoa > Bryozoa > Gymnolaemata > Cheilostomatida > Watersiporidae > Watersipora > Watersipora subatra. Next base: position 66,940,458 of record NC_088709.1, read on the forward strand.
CTTTATACTACATACTATAAATAAAAACGGGTAGATATAGATCGTGTTTATTTTTGACAAAAGATTTTCTATCTATGATGATTAAAACAGAAAACAAAAAGTAAACATTTCGTATGCTTTGCTCTTATAACATCGAAATCATTCTAGGTTAAGATACAATACCAAAAATTGATAATAAAACAGCAAAGAATGCAACAGATCAGTTACATGAAAAATCGTTGGAAAAAGAAAATATAGACAGCAATGGCGAGTTTACTTCAATTATTTGAAGAAGAATCTTCTTCCAAAACAATTTAGGATAATCTGACTGGAGGAGTTGTTTCCTAGCAAATCCCTTCGGTAGAGTTATGTCGTCCCAGATGGTTCCTTCTTTTTTGTAAAGAATTTATGAAGCGTAACTTGTTTCTCCCTATGTTAATGAAGGTTTAACTCTAATGCTCAAGCTCTGGTTTGGTTGAAAATCGAATTCATGTTCGAGACGAACCATTCTCCTTTTTTTCCACTGTATATTATAAATATACAGTGGAAAAATATACTTTGGTTCCACTGTATATTATTAATATTAAAAATGAACTTGCACAAACTGTCATTAGATTTTATAAGAAAGCATCATTATTTTTCATCATGTTTTGTATTGAAAGTGATCTGACTGTCAGGATGTTTAAAGATTAAAATCGACACAATTTGATCTCGGCTAAACACTCCGACTATGAAATACATGTGAATTGCCTAATCATTTCTAAGATTCTCCCAAACTCACCCTGGCCTTTCATAAAAAATACACTTGATTAGTTTTTTAATTTAACTATTAAACAGTAAATGTGATGTCATTGTATTGACAACGTTTCTCTTTTTTTCTTATCAGTTTAGGATCCGTAATTATGGTAATTTTACATTAAGTGGAGTACAAGCCTTGAATCTTGTTCACTTTTTTACCTAGCAAAGTCTACGCTACAGAGAAGAAAAATAGTATATGCTTTAACATGAACTCAAACAAATGCATATCTTTACTATAATAAGAGTGGTGTCTCTCTGTTCATCTTTCCATCACCAAGGTTAGATGTTAAGATTAAAGATAGCTTTCAATATGATTCCAACTCGTGACACACTTGCTAGACTAATATTCACACACCTGTGCCAATAAATTGCCTTTAGGTATTTCTGAATAATTGTACAGCTATTTATCCTCTGTGGTTTTTCTGACGGTCTCTCAATTGATACACCAGACTGCCAGGGTACTAGTGTATATAATAGAGATGCCCCTATACGTAATTTCCTCTCCCAAGTGTGGCAAAAGAAAATTTTGATATTTTCAAGGCCAACTATGGGAAGTTTGGCATTATTCTAATTGAATTTGAGAACTTGCACCAATTTGACATTTATGTTATATGCAATTTCTTTCATAATACAAAGCAAAAACTTAAAATGCCGGAAAATCTTTATTTGATTGCCACCTTTATTTAAACGCCACCCCTAATAGAACGACAATATATGAGAAGGGTTGAAAAATACAATGCCACCTTTTAATTGAAGGCCACTTCTAATAAACCACCACTTTAAACCATAACTGTCACATACAACTTTTATTGTATTTTCTAGGTAAATCAGACACGCTGATTCCAATTTTGTACTCAAAATAAAGATTGGTCTACTAACCTTCAAAGTCATTAAGGCTTTTTAAAGCTTTTCAATATCTGTCTCGAAAACAATACAATCGGCATAACAAGCTCCGCCCATAAATATGTGGCGAAACCTAGCTTTTTCTGGAATGGAAGTTAGCGATGTTTAGTCTGATTTAGAATAATACAGATGGGTGTCTTGAAACCCATTATTATTTAAACCCAGCCTGTAAAATAATCTCGGTATTTTATGAAAGGTATATTAACTATTTAAAATTACTCGTAGCTTGTTTCATGATGTTTAAATAGGCTGAACGCCAAGAAAAATTAGCTCAACAAGCGCGGTTTTATCACAAGCTAGCGTAGTTATCGCGCTTTTTTGAGCTAGTTTTAAAATGTGCATTGTTAAATAGCTTATCTACTTTTCAGAAAAGACCGAGATTATTTTAAAGGCTGAATTTATATAATAATGGATTTTAAAACACCCCTCTCTATTATTCTCAATCGGTCTAAACATCCCTGACTTTCATTCTTAAAAAGCTAGGTTACATCACATAGTTATGGGCGGAGCTTGTTGTGCCGATCGTGTTGTTTTCGAGACCAATATTAAAATGTTGTAAAAAAGCCTTCATTACTCTGAAAATTAGTGGACCAATCGTTATTTTGAGTAAAAAATCAGAATCAATGTGTCTGTTTTACCTAGTAAATACGATAGAAGTTGTACGTGACAGGTATGGTTTAATATTTATTATATTTACTCGTTATGAAACCATAGTAGAAATTGATCAATAGAAAATTCTCTACCAAATGGTGCTGATAATGAATAAATAACATCAATAATAACTAGTTCTTTCGTTGTTGCTGTAGTGGTTGTCATGGTTTAAGTGAGGGTGTGCTTGGGAAGATTGATTGTTGCAATCATCAGAACTACACTCTGATTCGAAATCACTAAGGTCTAATTCTGACTAATTGTTTTCAGATTAAGCCATGAAATAGTTTGATTACAGCCTGATTTGAAGACCTCAAAACATTTTGATGAATGATAAGAATAATTTTCATGAACAGTGTACGATGTAATGGCAGCCATTGTTACAGCCGATTGAAGTCCATTTTCTAACTCAAGTTTTTGTTTTTGGTTTCTTCCTCAAAACTTTCAAAGCAGCCCCATCTACATAAGTAATAAATGTATAGGTCTAATATGTTTACTCAAGTAGTGTTTGAGTCAAACTTGTTTGACTCGGTGTGATATTTCAATGTATATGAAAAGTTGTTTAGCGGAAAAGCTGACACCTACAGCATTGATGTCGCTCTGCCTGAGGAGAGTGCAAAATATAGGCAACATTATATGTAGTGGCATGCTCATGTAATGTAACGACAATGCTTGGTAGTGTTCTCATGTTCCCTGTTTCCTTATCAGGAGTTTCCTAAAGACTTTTTGAGTGTCAGCCTTGCTGTCTGAGTCAAGCTTAGTCCTCCATTGCACTCTGTTCTTAGATACAGATGTCCAGGTGTTAGGGTCAATGTTAATATCTTTGAGATCTCGTTCAAGTACTAAGTACGTCTTTAAATCGCAGACGTGGTCTGCCATTTGGGTGGGTTCCGTTCTCCAGTACACCATGAAGAAGCTGATGAGGGATTCTGTCAGCTGGCATACGATTGACATGACCAGCCCAACAGAGTCTGATGAACTTCAGACTGGTAGAAAGATCAGCAGATCCCGTCAGCCTGTAGAAGTCTTCATTTGTGAGCTAATCTTTCCAAGGATAAACCTGAGGCTTCTGGTTTGAAATGCACTGAGCTTTGATTTTTGTGGTCTGTAAATGGCCCACATTTTTGCAACGTAGAAAATAACACTGAGAACGCAGGCTCCTACACACGAGGTGCTTGTTATTCCAAACACGCCTGGGGAGCCTGCCAAAAGTCGATGACGCAAGACCTAGTCTTCTTGAGATTTCATGGTCTACAGTGGTATTCTGTGTGAGAGAGGATCCAAGATATGTGAAATTATCAACATCTTGAAGGACTGTTTCGTCAATTGAGAATATGTTGGCGTCATTGGATTGAAACAAAGTCAGTCTTTTTCAAACTGATGTGTAATCCAACATGACTGCACGCTTCTAAAAAATGGTTGAGCATTGACTGGAGGTCATCTTGGGAGGCGGCACAGAGAGCAGCATCATCTGCATACTATAGTTCTTGGATGATGTACTCATTGGTCTTGGAGCTAGCTTTGAAAGTGGCCAAGTTAAAGTTGCCATCATGTCTGGTCAACCGAGAGACACCACATGATGGGTGCAGATGTTGAGTGATGGTTTTGAAGACATATGAGAAATAAATACCAAAAGGGTGGGTGCAAGAACACATCCTTGCTTGACACCTTTTTTATAGGGAAGGCATTTTACAGTTCGCCCTCAAATTGAACTTGAGCTTTCATACCAGTAGGAAAAGACTTAATCAGAGATAGAGGTACGGGCGGACATCCACTTTTTCTGAGGTTTGTAAATAGTGATTCTCGATCACCAAGATCAAAAGCATTGGTCAGGTCAACGAAAGCTAGAAATAGAGGCCTACGCTGTTCTCTAGACTTTTCTTAGAGCTTGCAAACAGCAAATATCATGTCAGTTGATCTTTTTAGCTCTGAAACCACACTTGATTCAGGATACACATCTTCAGCAATTGTTTGTAGTCGGCTAAGCAGGACTCGTGCCAGCAATTTTCCTGTAACACTGGGAAGAGAGATACCTCGATAATTGTTGCAGTCTCCACGATCCCCTTTGTTTTTATACAGGGTGGAGTTTTTTGCATCTTTAAATTCCGGTGTTACTATTTTGGTAGCCCAGCACTTACAGATAAGGTGGATGTGCTGGAATAGGTAGTCAGACCCTGTTCTCAGAAGCTCAGAAGGAATCGCATCAACACCCGCAGCTTTGTCAGGTCGAAGATTCCTGATTGCACTGACTATTTCCGCAAGGTCAGGTAGTACATCTAAATCCTCACGAATTGGGAGATTTGGCAGTTTGTCGATGTAATCATAATCAGCATCACAAGCGTAACTGTGAAGTTCACTGTAGTGATCAATCCAGCGGTTCAGTTTTTGCTCTCTATCCTCAATAACTGAGCCATCTTTATATTTCAGCACACCACTGCTTTGGGCAGTAGGCCCAGTAGCAGTTTTGATGACACTGAAAATATCCTTGATGTTTCCAGTGTCTCGGGCTGTTTCAATACTAGTGCATGACGAGTCCCAGTCTGCACGCAACTTCTGACAGCCTTTTGAGATTCAGCCTTTGCAGGCGATAGTTTGCAAGTGCTTGTCTAGTTGGTCTGGATTTCACCTTTATCATGGCGTCTCTTTTATTTGCAAGCACAGGTTCAAGAAGTTCACATGAGTTGTTGTACCAGTCAGGGTAATGCTTTTGTCTCAGGCCAAATATTTCTAGCCCCGCACTATTGGTCGAAGGTTTCAGCACTTCCCATTGGTCATCAGGTGAGGCTTCAGGGTTAAGGCTTTCTATCTTCTGATCAAGTAGCTTACAATATTCTTCGTGGAGCTGAGTTTTCTTTGTGTTTGACACGTCTATTTTCTTTGATTGTTTTATTTGATTGTGGTATGGTCGTGGCTCGAGCACCAGCTTTGACAAACCTAGACTATGATCGCTGTCACAGTCAGCACTATGGTAGGTTATAGTATTGAGAACATCCTTCCTGTATTTAAAGGTAGTTAACACGAAGTCGAGCTGGTGCCAAGTTTTTGAGCGAGGGTGGCACCAAGACATTTTTCTGTGAAGTTTGTCTGGAAAAATGGTATTGGCGACAACAAGGTTGTTCCTACAGCACAGTTGCAAAAGGCAGAGACCATTCTCATTCATCTTATCAACACCAAAATGACCAATACATACTGGTCAGCTATCGTGATCAGAACCGACTCTTGCATTCAGATCACCTAGTAGGATGACACGTTCAGAGTTTGCTGCTCTCCTGATGGTGCCCTCAAACTGGTTGTAGAAATGGTCTCTGTCCTCTGCATTTGCAGCTAGAGTTGGGGCATAAGCATTGACAACATGTATTGCACTTTGTTTGGTGTTGACTTTCAGCATTGCTATGCGGTCTCTGATGTTAGTGGGAGGCTGTACGCTGCGGAGCATTTGGTGTGAAATTGCAAAGCCTGTACCATAGATCCTTGGCTCACCAGGAGGCTTGCCGAACCAGAAAAAGGTGTAGTTGGCCTCTCTTATTGTGCCTGGACTAGCAAGGCGAGTTTCTTGAAGGGCAGCGAAATGAACTTTGCGCTTGGTAAGCTCAGTGTCTATGGTAGCTGTTTTTCTGATGGCAGTATTTTTAGGGTCTAAATCATTGTCAGTTGACATTCCAGTAATCATCGTCCTTACATTCCATGTTGCTAGAGTGAGTTTACTCTTTTAAGGTGAGTTGATGCAGATGTACTAGAGCAGTTCCACTAGTGTTCTGTTGGTGGAATGGAGCACCTTATTGTCCAGGGGCTGCTTTGCTTAAGCAGGCGGTAGCTGCCATAGGACTAAAAAGTCCTTCCTGCTCTCAAGAGAAATCCCTGGCGTTCAGGTTTTGCCACCATAACGTGAAAAATATAACCAGTAACTATTTCTTTTGGAGTTTTTGTTTTCTGTATAACAGGTGCAGCTTTCCTCTGCATGGTCAAGTTGGCAGGCGAGTAGAGTAGAGAAACACACTTCCAAGACTAGTTTAATCTCATTAGTCACGTAGGATGTTTGCATGTGACTGCAATTATGTGCTTTCATGGCTTTCAGGCTTTTCATGAAAGTCAACATCATTGTTCGGCATAAACTGTTTAATGGTAATTTTATAGCTATCTAAGCCATGCTATCGTTTTGCCTTCAGTTATGTATCAACTCTCAGACTGTGAGCAATACACAATAAATTCATTACCTCATGCACTACTCAACAAGTCTATACAATCTGACACTTGTCAAGGGCTTCTCTCATCTGGAGACCTCCAGGTACAGAAAAAAGGCGCAGCCGATATGTCTGAGGATATGTCCAGGTGCAGGAGTTGCCGGAGAATCTTGCAGTGCAGAGATCCAACGCCTCCATGTTTGGTAGATGGTCGTTGATTACCGTACTTTTCAGAATATAAACCGCACCTCTGTATAAGCCGCATCTGCTTCATTTTCCAAAAAACGATAATAAAACAATACATAGGCCGTACCTTTGTATAGGCCGCAAAACTCAGGACGGTGCTCTTTAACGCAGCAGCAACTTTGCTGTTTAAAACGGAACAGTGCCTAACGGCACTGTTTCGTATTAGCCGACGCTTTTTAACCTAGTGCCCGAACAGTACGGAACAAACGGAACAGTACCGTTAGGCATTGTTTCGTATTTTCTTTCACTGCTAGAGGCGCACTAGATGGAGATTCTGGTTAATGCACACTAGCGGTGAAAGAAAAAGCCACAGAATAGTGGCACCCTTATATAAGCCGCATGGCTCAAATCGTCAGAAAAAAGTAGTGTCTAATAGTCCGAAAAGTACAGTAGGTAAAATTTATCCGCCCTGAGGGATCTCTACCAATCCCCTTGTGAGGCAGGTGGTACCAGATTGCACGGGATACTGGTGGCAAGCTAGCGGCCTGACCTGAATAGGCGACATTAGCATCGCTAAAATTCTAATGAACTAGTCGAAAAATCAAGCACCAACCTCTATTTGAACATCGTCTCTGATAGAAGGCCACTATAGAAGAGCAGTCAAAAAAATGCAGTGTCACGGTTCTCAAATAGCTAGATGCTCTCAGAATGCTAAATTTACATAAATAGAAGTTTACGTTATAGGAGTGTATACTGTATATAAATCATCAGTTACACTATTAACATCCACTTCAACGTTTTCTTGGTTTTTCATTTTTGCCTTATTCCCGCGTTAATGTGTTTGCTTTTTATTTAAATTTGTATGGTAGACCTTTTTCTTCAAACTTTTACCAAAACTTTAGCAATAATGCATCTGAACAAAGTCTATTTTCTGACCCAAAAAAACTGAAACAGTTCTTTACACTCTAGAGAATCTTGCTATTTGTACTCCAAATATTATTTTGCAACCTTCACTATAATAAAAGCCATGTCCGTCTGTTTAAAGCCATGCTAAGAGTGTTAGGAAAAAGGATTGCCTCGCATGGGAATAAAACCTGGGCATCAGATTCACCGGCAAGCACGCTACTATTACATCACCCTTTCGCTTCAACACTTGATGGTATATCACATACTGATTACTCTCACTGCTTATGGGACTGGCATGCGTATTAGTATCTATATCTACATATATAAATATATATTTCTCAAAGTTTGTATGTCTGTCCTTCGGTATTTCCAACTATAGCTATTAAAATTTTGGAATTAAAATTTCACTTTCTGCCGGACTTTAACTCAGGAAGATTGCAACCACAGTTTTACAATGCAGTTCTATAACCATGAGAGCCCACGAAAGCCTCTTACAATTCATTGCTTTTACTACATAACTTATATATCGGTCTTCGTTTTCACACCCAAAATGACATATTAGTTGAAACTCTATGAACTCTTTTAGCTTTATGAAACACAATTCTTTTTCGTTCTTGTCAGACTAGGGCTAATTTGGCTTATGTCTTTTGGTATTTCCAGCTATAGCTCTTCAGCCAGCGCTTTAATAAAGAGTCCCATAACCAAAGTGTTTAACGGAAAAGAGCTTTGCTCAGCAAGATTTGTTTTGATTACTTATAAGTTATAACTAAAATGTCTACTAGCCTGATGGATTACACTGATACGATACATTTGTTCTCTTTAACAGTGGCTGACTAAAACTGCTGTTCCAATGAATTGCATGAAATAAATTTGCAAATTAAATGCAGTCAACCTTTTTTTTTTTATTTGCTTTGGTATTGAAGGCTTGCTACTCTCCTGATGTTTTATATGCCAGCAAGGTTTTCCTTCTCTATCACAAACATGGTATTATATTGATGTAGTCTCGACAAGTATGGAGAATGAAACTGATATCTTCAGTTTGCACCTTGAAGAACCGCCGCAGCATTTCCAAACGCTCACTTTAAATGATATCATAAAGAAAGAACCTTGCAGCTCATTCCCCGAAGAGGCCTCAAATGAGCAGTTTCCACCACCTGAACCTGAAACAAGCATAGCCTCAGCTGGAATCAGCTTTACGCCCGTGAAAGATAAAGTTGATGGCTTGCTTAAACATCTCAGTGGAAAGTTTCCCCGCAAACACTTGCCTCTCACGGTAGGATCTAGACTGCAAACCAAATCTTTCTATCTTGTTCATAAATTAGATGAAGGCATTTTATGAGATTGCTCGTGTCATAGTTCATGTAACACAAGAGCTGACTTGCATCTCTTATTTGTAGTCAACAGAAAGGAGTAAACCTAGGACCACTTCAACTGATATTCGTAAGTAACATAGAATAGCTTTGAGGCAAAAGTGTAGCCTCAATTATAACAATTGCATTTTTATTATTATATATTCATTATAATAATATTATATTATGCATTACGTATAATTAATTATAATTAATTTGTTGAGTGAAGAACAAAGCATACAGATTAAGTTCTACAGCATATCGAGTTTGGATTTTCTGGTATCTGTCATTTGTGTTAGCTTATAATGTCTGTAGATTGTAATGGCTTTTTGCTAAAGCCTGGTTCCCATATATGTCGCAAAGCACCGGCGACAGCACCGCAGGCTATTAGCGATGAAATGGGAACCTACGCGCCGGGTACCGCCGAGGATCGCCGGTGGTTGCCGGCGGCAACGCAATAGTTTAGCGCTGTTCAAATTTCGCAAAAGGCTCAGGCAAAACCTTACCAAAATGCGCTGTACGGGTGAAGGTCGCCATTATAGAAACGGCATGGCGAGCGAACATTTTATTTGGTTACGCCATTGTGTTTAGCGATGCAGCTTATATGTGAACATATGCCGCTGAGCCTACGGCGCAAACGTTTTGCTGCGCAAGTTACCGCCAAAGTTTCGAAATCGATATGGGAACCAGGCTTTAGCGTGTTCTTCCTTTACATTGTGTCATGCTTTCATAGCTAGAATAGTTTTATGGAGTTATGGTCTCTTGCTGCAGTCAGAGCAAAGTACAACTACTATCCTTGCTTTGTGGACATCGTGACAGCTGAACCCGAATTGCAGGAATTGAAAGATGACTTAGACCCAATTCTCAAACATTTCGGTACACCTCTGTAAGTTGTTTGTCACTCTCTCTCTTTTAACTCGAAATTTGGAAAAATTAGTTTTAAGAATTAACACTACGCTTTGCGTGTTTGCAATAGGTGTAATGCTTGATCACTGGCATTGAGCTTGGCAAACTACTCGAATGCACCTCAGTACCGATGATCCTATCAGTTCCCACACCGCTTTCTGACATATAGTGACATTGGTGTGATGACAGAGTTTTATTCTAACATATCATGTGGTAAGAGCCAAAGTTCCTTATTCGCTATTTTCAATTAAAAATAATGAGGTGATGGCAGTTGTATACTGTGAGTAGTCTATAAATCTAGTGCTGTGTTTGTTACTCTTGATCACGGCTGACCTATTTTGCAGTAACTTCTTGCAAAATTTGTGCCAAAGTATGGCTGAGAGCATCATACTACGGTAGGATGAAACTATGGTGCATCATACGAATCAGGGAATATTCATATTACATGCCAGGGTTGCTCTCTCTCATTGTATTTGTTTGTTGATTCAGAGGAAATGGCTTAAAATTATGTCTCATTTATTCTTGTGAGCACTTTATTGAGTTGAACAATCGTCATTACACTTAACAAAGTTTTATATCATATTTCTGCCATCAGAGTTTGAATTATTAATATAATTTAAATTAGTGTTGAAATCCCTGATTCGTAGCTCGTTAAACTTCCTTTGCAAATTGTTTTTAGTTCTCGAGAATCCAAATCAGAATCGAAATTGGAATGAAAATCAAAATATTTGATCATTAGTATGCGTTCAACGCTCCTTTGCAAACTATCTTTAATCTATCTATTGTGTGGAATTGTAGGATGTTTCAGGTAATGTATAGTGAGACGAGCCTTAACACGGATGATGTTGAAGGAATTCCTCGATTTGTAATTCAGCTGAGGATGAAGAGGGGACTACCTGGCACTGACAAGAGGTACCAAAGTTTAACAGAAGCCTTGAGAGGAAATTCATGGATTCGATTGGATTCAAAGGTTCACCAGATAGATAGTACACAGATGCTTATACATAAACATTGTCCTAGGGTTGGATTCAACATTGAGATCTCAAGTAAGCAATGTTATGTTTTATGGATATGGTTCATTTCTGACTAGCTTTTGGATTATTGTTTGGCATGAGTGCGATAAACTTTTGCCCGGCTAACTAAGAAACATCGTTTCGGATATAGCTCAGGACAGTCGGATCTCATTAAATCGGACAGATAGTTAGTTCAGATATCGGATAGACGAGACATGATTATGCATAGCAGCTGTTATCAATGTACAATTAAGTTTAATCGATTGTTAATTTTTTACAATTTTTAATAGCAATTAACCAAATTATTCAATGAGAAAACATTGCCTATTGGAGCCTTTTATATATCATTGATTCTCGCATATAAGGCGAGTTTAATATACCAACCTAAAGTGTCGGTTTAATATGCGCCTGACTCTGATTGCATTCAAATGAAATGATGTTATGTTAACGTAATTCCAGCAACTATACAAATCGAACTTTGACAAGCATGTGGCTGGTAGTCTGTTATTTACTTGTTTCGCTTCTTCACTACTACTACAAATCGGCTAACAAGTTGAACAAGTTCCGAGTCGGACACATTATCAATATTACTATAGCTTATGACATTATCATTACTGCTAAAAAATTATTGTCACTTGTACTATTACTTGATAAATAATCATCAGAATTTCATTGATCTACAATTAGTGAAACCTCGTCAGACATGACTGATCATCATGAAGAAGAAATGCCGATAAAAATTAATTTTTGGAAAAGCGAAACTAAGCTCAGCGTTGGCTGTAAACGTTTTTTCCATTGGTTCAACACAGGCCGACGATTGTTTCCTTTCGTTTAGCTGCAGATGCAATAGGCTAATTAATCAATGACTCTCTAATAATAAATCTATTTTACAAAGCCTGAAAAAGGCTGTAAACGCTGTGCCTAGCCGCACTAGGTGAGTTAAATCTTTCGTGCAACATTCTGTTGTAATAGGTGTGTACAGCGTATTGCGATTTGTACGGTAAGCTTATACAGTACGCACTACTACAATGGCAATAATCCATTTCAGGAACATTTACGTTATAATAGTTTTACGTTATAAGAACTGTGAAATACTTGTAAATTGTCTAATCCATTCAAAGATCTTTTCGAACATACTCCTTTAGGCATACAAAAAAGAAAATTTGATTTAACTTTTTTAATATGTGGGCTGTGCCATAACTGCAGTATTATTAGTTTGCACAGACAGCTTTTTTCTTTTTTATGATCGATCTTACAGGTTTTACAGACCTTGATCGCTGTAATTCTACAATAAGTTGATGAGGAGCGCACATCTTTGACATTCATTTACAACGATTTGATCTATTCATCTGAACAGCCATGTGTACTCTTCAAAGTAAAACTAATAACAAATATTTTATTCATCTATAAGAAAGCAAACTAACAAAATATTTCACAAAACAGCGGTATAACCTGTTCGCCGTCTATCTGTATCCAGTGGTAAAGGTTAGGATAAAAGAGAACTTTTGACAATACTCCAACTCTTGACATTCGGATCGGTGGACCGACGCTGTAGCACCTGCATCAATCGATCGCCTTTGTATTTAGTATTTATGAACAATGCGCAGCTACCCTATTCTATGTTTTGCCGACACATTTGACGATCTACAGTATCACGACGAACTAGATGGTTGCAAAAATTGTATATAGTATGTAAGTCTAACGCTATACGCGTGTCGTTTTTCTTTCCCAAGTGCGGCGAAATAGATTACCATTCAAATCGAATTTGAGAACTCGGCAGACTACCTACTCTATGTTATATGGAATTTTTACGTAGTAGCAAGCAAAAACTGCACATATATTTTTTACGTTATTTGGAATTGACGTTACGGGAGGTATACGTTATAGGAGCGTCTACCGTATACAAATTTTTATAAGTTGATCATTTTTAGGGCCGACTTATATTCGAGAGTATACGGTAAATCGCTTGCAATAATGAAATACATTTTTTAACTAGTACTCAGTAAAATAAAATGGTTATAATACCTTATATCAATAAAGATTTCTGCTAATAATTTGCTGTTACAGGAGTTGTCTAATCTTCATTACTGTTTTCAAAGATTTCCGCAGTTTAGAAGTTGTTCTTTTTTATTGGCCAAATATTTTAAAGAATGTACTGTATAGTATACAGTTTATAATTCGTGTTCTCACCGGCTTGAGCAGGTCTTTGGGTTTCGAATCACTCTATAAATTTTTATTTAAGGCTGTGTGCTGTTTTGTTTTGAGTTTGTTACATGAAATCAGTGAAAATAATATCTCAACTAATTGTTGGTCAAATAATATTTGCATAACTACATACAGTCACTTACATTACATACTCAATTAATCATACTCTCTCTTTAGGTCAATTAGCTGGTTGAGTTTTTAGTCTTGTAGGCATTGCCGCGGGAAAACCTTTTTGTCATTTCCCGATTGCGCATATTTCATGGCTCACCTTTCGTGCTTTCAGTATTTTGCGGATCAAAAATTTTCATTTGAAGATTAAAAATAAAGCAGAATTAAGGATAAAAAACATTAAAATACATAAATATACAAACATAAAATACATTTACAAACATGACTTCCTTCTCACATAACAAACCTCAGTTAATCACAACTACGAATATTCAGATCAGATAAACTACACCTGCACTACTAGGTGCATTCTATGGCTTAAATTATTGGGACTGTAGTTGAAATATAAACTGAGAGTCAATCAAGATAACTTCAACTTACTTATTATATATAAAATAAATATAATTTGTTGAGAAAGCAATTTTAAGTGTTCTGATGTTAAAATCTGGTGTTAAAATTTGACTCATACATGTACGTTGAAAGATTAGTTTATATTCCACGGATTTTCATTTATCGTGGGGAATTCCAGTTTCCATTAGCCACGAAAAGTGAGGGATTATACAGAGAGTGACAAGCAACTTATTGTTGTTTGTTACTCCATCTCCAGCTGTTGTTTTTAGGTATCAGTAGCTGTGTGAGGATTATACTGACATCCAACCAAAAAAAGAACTTTCAGCCGCTCAAGGACTTTTATGGTCAATTTCTCGACTGCGTTTCACAGAATGTGAGTTATCTCTTCATGTTCATTGATTTTTGTAACTTCTCTGTAACTCTTTCCAGCTCACTACCGAATAAATTTCTTTACTGGATATAATTACATATTTAGTCAAATCTAGTACCGTACAGGATAAAAATATTCGTTGGTTATAAAAATTCGCGATTTCGCAAACAGACAACTCCGTGAATTATAAAATTCCGGGAATAATTAGTTCTATTTTTAATCACAAGGGAGAATAACTACTGCATCAAATTAAAAACTAGCCACTAGGCTGGTTTTTAATATAAATACTAAACGTAGTTGAGTTTCAAAACATTTTTAAAATCATTGCCTAGGCTTTGAGCTAACACCATTGCCAATGCATCACATTTCTTTACAAAAGTTGTCACAAGATATGCAGAATGGCGTCATCGCAAAAATAGCCACTAGGCAGAAGTACTAAACGTAGCCGAGTTTCAAAACTTCTTTAAAATCATCGCCGGGCTTCGAGTTTTATTGCCATTGCATCAAACTTGACAAAATTATTCAAGGTTTTTACAAGTTGTTCGGCATGGCTTCATCATCGCAAAAAATCTCTCCTAGTCTTTTTACATTGAAATCAACTCCATCAATCTCTAATACCGAAGTTGAGGACGATCATGATTCTGATCTGGACATTATGGTATGTAATTGATTTGCAGTGCAGATAGGTTTTTCCATAATTAACTGCATTAGTTAATTCTTTTGTTTAAAACTGATCGCTTTCATTAAATACTTCAGCTATTGTTTTTGTACTTCCTTGACACTTGTTAATATTTTTTTCTTTTTTGTGTTTACTGCAGATTGAGTATGAAACAACCTACTCCGAGTACGAAAACTAGAGACAAGTAGTAATATTCATCAAGGCAGGAATATTGGCAGAGAGGCGACCAGTCAACTTAGACCCCTTCATCGGCAACAACTCATTGATATCACTGCAGCAAACATGATTAAATTATATATTTTATTTCATGTATAGATATATTATAATTTATTACAAACTTGAGTGTACAAATAAAATATTTCAAATACAAATAAAATTTTACAAACGATGAATGGAGTAAATATAAACAGTTTAGTCATAATGGCGGTTATCTAGCAATAAAATTAAACTGGTACTCTTGATAAGTGAATACTAGCGTGAAATGGTGCTCTGACTAGTTATTTTGGTAATAGCAGCTCTGTCACTTTCTTGGGTAGATGTTAAAGGCGATTCTCTCGCTACTACATGACTGGTAAGAAAGTTATCATCAGAACTCTCCTCGTGGCTTACTATTGTAAAGTTCTGCCGGTTGGCCAAAGATTTGTGCTCGTAAATGCGTTTTTGTTCCTTTTTTAAAACAGATATATTCTCTTCGTTAGCAGCTGCGGCCACTTCTACTTCAATTTCAAGACCTCCCTGAATGATTGGTGATCTTCTAAGAATGACATCTACCACCCTTGTAATCATTGTTCTTCCGTGTATGATGAAAAATTTCTCTCTCACACTAAAACAAATAATGGAGCGGTAGGGATGGAAAAATAAATATTGCGTTTTACCGAAGAAGCAAAGTAAAATTCAACTAATTTAGTAAATGTGAAAAACTCATTACTTACCACAAATTTTTGGTTCTTCAAAGGCCTCCAAATCTATGAATATTCGTAAAAACCTCTGAACGCAGCAAATAATTTATAGCTTAGCACGATCGACTCGTAGTTGTAAGCTAAATAGAAAACAAAACGCGCAATGCGCGTAGTCGCGCATGCGTAAGGTTAACTCTATTGCTAGGCGTAATAGAGTTAACTTTTCCTAGAAAGTGGCAGTTTTCAGCCGCGAATTTGCATGAAAAGACAATTTTCGCGAAATATAACTCCGCTAATAAATTCATCCTGTACGGTATTTGTCTAAAAATTGTCTCAACCTTTGAAACACACAGTCTATAGAAAATATTTTGATACCAAATTAATCAGCATCTAAAAACCATCTCCCACAACTACGTCACATTTGAGCCGTTTTAGAAAGAGAATCCAAACTACGGCGGTTTCATGTGGCTGTGATTAACTGTTCGTTTTTTAGCTTTTAAGAGCTTGTAATCACATTCTCACATATTTTGCACCTACAACACAACAGAGTAAGACATGGCGAATCTTTTGATAACAAATAACTTTAATGTGAATTTTGTTGCAAGTCAACCTTTAAATATCTTACAACCTTTAAAATAAGTGTCATTAAAGTTGAACTTATACAATATTTTAGTAGATTTTATCTTATTCTAACATTTTTTTGTAATTTTTGCTTTTTGTTGGACTTAAAAATTGTAAATTACTGTACTTTTCAGACTATTAGCCGCTACTTTTTTCTGATGATTGAGCCATGCGGCTTATATAAGGGTGCGGCTAATCTGTGGCTTTTTCTTTCACCGCTAGGGTGCATTAACGGGAATCTCCAATTAGTGCCCTTCTAGCGGTGAAAGAAAATACGAAACAATGCCTCACGGTACTGTTCCGTTAGGCACTAAGTAAAAAAGCGTCGGGTGATACAAAACTGTGCCGTTCGGCACTGTTCCGTTTTAAACAGCAAAGTTGCTGTCCCGTTAAAAAGCACAGTCCTGAGTTCTTCGGCCTATACAAAGGTGCGGCTTATGTATTGTTTTATTATCGTTTTTTGGAAAATAAAGCAGATGCGGCTTATATAAGGGTGTGGTTTATAGTCCGAAAAGTACGGTAATTTATTGGACTTTTTCGTTGTTTTTAAAAAACTAGTAGCAGTAAGAAGAATCAGTCAAAATGTTTTGTGTGCTTCTTGTCAGTTTGTGTGGTGATAGACTGTTCTTCGTGGTATCCTTCCTTCATTGTATCTCTGCTGCCAAGGATTTTTGTTCAATCTCTAAACATTAAACAATAGAAGAATTCGGTAATTTTTATAACGTTTGAACTGTGATCGAGTTTTTTTGTTTTAACATTGAAACATTCTGGCAGTAAGATCACCTCAAACATCAAAACAATCACAAATAATAGAAAAATACCGATACTTTCTGGTAAGATTCTCAAAAATTTATGCAAGTTCATTTTCAAGTTAGCATAATTAGTTATTGTTAGTGAAATTAAACTCAAAAAAATTCATGCTGTTTTGAAGAGCTATAAACAAATAATATATACTGTCAAACATGGATAACTCGCCCACGGATAGCTCGAACACATGGTTAATTCGAACGGTTTCTTTGGTCCGTTCCCACGTAATGATAAATTGCTATAAATAACTCGAACTCAACACTGTTAACTCGAACTGTTTTTTGCCCAACGGCTACCGAAACGGTCGTTATCGCTTTAGAAAATCACTTTATTCCAAGCCATAGAGGTAAACCTCAACTTTTCGTTATTCATAAGCGTCGTTATTACCACCGTTGGCAAAATATTTTTGTCAACGACTTTTCTAAAGGTTTGGTAAAATTTGATTTATACCAAACATCTGCTTAGCGATCGCCCTTCGGAAGCGAGGTAAAGTGAGGTAATCTTTGCATAAACTTCAAGAAAAATCAGCAAAATTGATCGTGGGTAAAACGCTCAAAAGAAAAAGATGTCTTTTCTTTTGAGCATTTCAACAACGATCAAGTTTTGCCAATGTCAATCTAAAAAACGTCCTGGCAATAACATCACCTCAAACAACAAACCAATCTCAAGTGATCAAAAAATCTCTATACTTTTTGATAAAAACGTTTTAAACTTTACATTAGAAGCATTTAATTTAAAACAAGCCATTTGTGCTTTTGATTTATATTATAGTTTGTATATATACTGATGTGTTTTCTTTTGAGCATTTTAACAACGATCAAGTTTTGTCAATGTCAATCTAAAAAACGTCCTGGCAAAAACATCACCTCAAACAACAAACCAATCTCAACTGATAGAAAAATCTCTATACTTTTTGATAAAAACGTTTTAAACTTTACATTAGAAGCATTTAATTCGAAACAAGCCATTTGTGCTTTTGATTTATATTATAGTTTGTATATGTACATGTATCTACTAATAAATAAGTAAATACATGGACTTGTGACAGTGCTCTGATAACTTGAACGCTCTGATAATTCGAACACTTTCGCTCGGTCCCGTGAAGTTCGAGTTATCCATGTTTGACTGTATATAAGATGCTATAAAATAGCATTAATATATTATATATATTAGTGCTATTTTATTCACTTTTTTTTATTAAAGGTTAATAAAATAATTAACATTATTTTATTACCTCATAAAATAATGTTATATTATATAACATGTAATATTGCTTTATTTAGCACTTTCTGCTTAAACTGACTAGTATCATCTACTGCTAGCTTTTTCCTGTTTATTCAGAGTTGGTACTCAACGAGTCATATAGATATGTTCAAGTTGCGCAAACTATCATGCTAATGATTGGAGGTGGCGCCTAGAATATCAAAGAGCTATTATTTGATATGCTTTTCTTTTAAGAAAGCTTTTGACATAAGTTACGTTTTACCATTTCAAGAATGATAGAGGCAAATTCACATTTGCCATGAGTGAACACTGCGAGCTAGAGGTGAGGCTTGTTAAGGGGGCTGTGACACCAGCTTGTCCTTCAAACTCTCTCTGCTTTATTATTCCAACGCTACCAAAGATGGATTTGTCCGGCCCTACTCCAGCTGGATGGTACTGTACTGATGACCCTGATGGTAACAAAGTGCATATTAAGTCAGCCCAGTGACATAATCCTTAGATATAGACTATATAGTCGAATGAAGCTGGTGATATGATAGTAGTATAAGTTTGCATTAGATGTGAATGGGATATGAATATGAATGTAGAATTGCACGAATACTTGTATTTTCTGTCTCTTAGCTGCAAACATTCCTCGGGTATTTTTGCAAGTACAGTCTTAAGAATGTATGTAAATACATGAAACATTAAGTTGTAGAGAGAGAACAAAACCAGTAATTAACAAGCTATTATACGTTCATTTTTCTAGACATCTATTTGTGCTAGTTCTTCACTTTTTTCACAAGTCGTGTTTTTTATCTATTTTTTGCCTAAAATGTTTTCATTTTCTGAATATTGGTTTTTAGTATTTTTAGTAAGGACCTTAATGTGACTCGATATCATGGCAATTGTTTTTAAAATTCACTTAAAACAATAAACTGTCTTTGTATTGATAGTGTCCAATTTGAGGTTATTGTAAGGTGCTGTAAAAATGTTTGCTATAATAAGGCAGTGTGTGTTTGTCTGTCGCCACGCTAAGAGCGTGAGGAAAAAATTACCTCGCACAGGAATCAAACCCAGGGCATCAGATTCAAAGGCAAGCACACTACTGCTGCACCACTCTGTCACTTAGAACTTGATTGGATAATTATCCAAATACTGATTTCTCATGCCAATCTCTCACAGTGAATGGGACTGGCAAGCTTACTAGTCACTATAAACTGACACAGTATTAGTTTGCAAGCGTATCTCTATGTCTATGCATCTCTATGTTCTGATAAACAATCCATTGCATAGCAATGAGTAAACTCTGTTATTGCTTGTAACTTCCTGTTTACTTTTTCCAATTACCCAGCAAAATCAAAACTGTAAAATAACCAAAAATTTAGTTTTTAGGGAGGTTGAGGCATATTCACATCATCCCCACATACTGGCTGAGTAAATAGCAATTACCATCTCAGTTCAACTGCAAGTGTAGCCTAAGATACTGCTAAATTTAATCTCGGCTTAATAGCTGCAACACGAACCCGTCTCTAACAGTAAACAAAGTTATTGTAGAGAGAAATAGAAATGTACAGAAATGTATTTGCATTGTATTATAAAATGAAGCAGCATCTGAAGGTCGATCACATAAAAAGGAAATCTAGGTTGTGATAAGTATGGCTAGCTCTCTTAAAATGTTTGTAAACATAGATCCATTGCAAATGTGGTACATGATTCTATAGCCTTAGAATAGCGATTGGCAAGTATCACCATTGGGGTGGCATCTAGCCTGTCTTGACAAGCTGTTGTTTTTGCGTAGTTGTCCCCCCCAAAATTAAAAACCTGGCCATTAAAAATTCATCTCTATTTAGCTGTCCATTAAAAATTCACCTTTGGTCACCCCAAAGAGATCACTGTGACACAAGGTTTTTTTTCAGGTTTTGCTCGGTTCTTGAACCTTACAAGCTGATTCAAGGAGCTGTTGCAACCGGCTCACCTCCAAGTGATCTTCTCCAGCTTAATATTGCCATTTAAACTTTCCACTTTCTTTCTGCACTAAATAGTGCGAGTGATTTCCAAACATCTACCATTTCGGTATTACACCATGACCTATAGCTATAATGGTTCTACTAGTACTACCAACCACAACGATTTGTTACCAAGAATGTACTAATCTGCTAGCAATACAATGCTAGCTAGCAATCTGCTACAATAGCTTCTCTTCTTGGTTCTAATTCCTGCTTGATTGAACAGAAGTCAGCGTGACAACGCTATTGGCTATACTGCTTTGGGTTAATTTTATCTTGCATCGAACGTAGATTATTTTCTGTCATTGTGACCAATATTAATTACTTTAAAAATAACACAAAATTTTAGTATTGTATATTCTATCAGAAAGTGTCGGTATTTTTCTATCATTTGCAATTGTTTTTGATGTTTCAAGCATATCTGACTGCCAGGATGTTTCAAGATTAAAATCGACAAAATTTGTTCGTGGTCAAAACACTCAGATGCAAAATATGGGATGATGTCACTAGTTGCCATGGTTGCTATAGTTGATATCAATTATTGCATTAAAGTTGCAAACTTTATGTATCCCTATTCTGTCAATCTCTTTAATTGTCGACGTCAAAGTCCCACTTTCGCTTGATCTGAGTGTTTTCACCACGATCAAGCCTTGTCGATTCGAATCTTGAAACACGGCAGTCAGATTACCTTAAACATCAAAAACAATCCCAAATGAATAAAATATACAAACACTTTCTGATAAAATCTACTGAAATCTTGTGTATGTTTATTTTTAACAACCTAAAGAGTTCTAATTGAAAGACCCTTCACTTCAGTATAGTTGTTCAACAAACTTCTTTCCATACTTGTTCCAGTACCACTGCTGAAACCTCCACCTCACTGCTGCTGCTGCTCATGATAGCTTCATAAATCATCTTCCTTGACTTTTTTTTACATTAGTGCAAGTTATGAAGCTGTGCTTCATTGAAGAGTTTGAACATAGGTAGATTGTTTTATTAAACTGAGCCATGTGTGAATGAGGCCAATAAATTGCACAGGTTTTATTAATAAACTAGCTGTGCTACTCGGTGTTGCCCAAGTAATAAAAAAGTTTTTGGTCAGAAAATTGATTTGTATTTAACATATAACAACATTTGCCATTCTAACTTTCAAACTACATATCATTAAAAAAGTGTTTTGTGTAATTGAAATAAATAAAGAAAGAAAATAAAAACAACTGTAAAAGTTTTCAAACTTAGTCAACCAACTTTTAAACTTCTTACCATGAAAAAAATGTTTTGTGCAGGTCAAATAAATTAAAAAAATAAAACAGCTTAATAAAAAGGTTTAGATGTAAATGGGAAATAATTAGCAAGTAATAGCTAAATTAAGTCGGTTTCGCCACGATTACAATAAAAGATGATTCTGTAATGACACAATTAATACGAACTGAGAAAACAAAATAAAGATCCTGAATAAATAGAATTAATAATGACATATCTAGCATAAAAGTGTGTATAAAAAAGGTTACTGTTCCACCAAAAACTACCCATCAATATTTTGAATACGACGATACTGGCACCTTTCGACATTGGTACAAATGTAAAATTGACATATCGAACTGTCTTTGTCTGAGTGAACGGCGAGAGAATGTAGATGCTCTTTCCACGGCAACGGTATAATTGTCTATGTGGGAAGAATTGGCCTTGACTCGAAAAATAGTAATGGAACCTTACGAAAAATATTTCTTAACAGGAGCGTTGTAACACGTGGCCGCATCGGTAAAATAATCAGTGTGCACTATAGCTGGAGTGACAGACAGATCCACATACACACATACTTTGAGCAATATATATATATATACATATATACAGGTACAAAAACACTAATATTGACCGTTATATATTCAAGCTAACTATCCATAGAGAGAATCTCCGAGTACAAACTTGCAGTAGAGTGCTTACATTGAATAACCATAAAAGCTAATAAATATAGAATAGAGGTTATCTGCAGAAGCCTCCCTGCATTAAAAAATGCTTTATTTTGGGCCCAGAAGCTTGAACATCGTGTAACCCATTCTTGGAGTTTTGAATTACAAAATCCTGTCTTGCTCACAAGTGAGTGGCAACTTTGTGCGATTCACTGATCGACTTTTTGACTTTGGCTTGTTTTACTCAAAGCGTTAAGGATTGTAACCAGGAAACAAATAGAGTTTTTTCCCATTTGTAGGGTAATATATCAGAGTAGGCTGCTGTCGGCTTACGCTGTCGTATCTCTGGTTTAGTTGTCTACTCCTAGCTCTTACTTTCTTACTTATCTGCAATATCAACAATAAATTACAATCTATATGAATAAATGGAGGGATGTTATGTGTACCGTGTAATAGAGTTGTTGCTAGTTGCTTTTCAAAGCCATTCCTGACACTAGCATACTACATCCACCATCGTATGTTTCAACTTATGAACTTTCTGTTACTACAACCTTCAATTCACTATTCCGACTCCTCCATAATACTATTAGATTACCAACTTTTAAAACACTTTTGCTCAATCATTCAATAACTCCCGATTTGTGTCGTTTCAGTCTTATTTTAGCGTGTAATGGAAAAGGTCATTTGTTATGACTACTTATGATTTTTTATTGTTTAGGAATTTTTTGTCAACAAGTCATACGTACATTCCTACTAGTGCTGACGACAACTAGTTCTGAGCACATGTATCTAACGTACATTTACTTCTTGTGGCTAAGAATAATTTTGCTCTTGGCAATCTTGAAATGTGATTTTTGCAGTTGGATCTTGAGAAAACAGCGATGCCAAGCTTAGCCGCTCACACTGTAGCCTGTGACTTAGTTAATTTTTTCATTTCTCAGCAAAATTCATAATGAAAAAGCAAATAGACATGAAGAACTGTTGCTCACTTCACCTGTTTGCTTTTACAGACTCTTTTAATGTTTGAACAAATCAGCGTTGAATTCAGCACCGATGGATGGATTGGTAAAAATGCTTAGCGTATTTGAAGTGCATGATTGTTATAGCAAAACCTTAGCTTGGCGTCAAAACTGGGCAGAAGCACTCAAAAATTTATTTAGTAAAATAATTTCTTGATTGGTTTCACAGTTCTTTTATTTATCAGTTTGTCTATGTAACTACTCTTATCTCATGCTACTGACAACAATACCTTTAATCTTTAAGGACTGTTTGCTGTTATTTACTGGTATTATTTTATGCCTCCATTTTAGATAAGATCTGCTGAGTTTTTTTAGAACTTCTTAAAAAATACTTAAGAAATTATTTACATTTACTGTATATTCAATAGAAATATGACAGTCGAGGCAAGGGAGTTCCTCAAATATGGCAGTTCATGCAATTGTGCTTCTTGACTATGACATTTGAGACGAGTGAGCTTGTTAAATATGACAACTGGAGGCAAGTGGGCTTGTTAAATATGACAGTTGAGACAAGGGATCCTATTAAATATAACAATTGAGGCAAGTGGGCTTGCTAAATATGACAGTTGAGACAATTGATCTGGTTAAATATGACAGTTGAGACAAGTGAGCTTGGTTAAATATGACAGTTGAGACAAGTGGGCTTGTTAAATATGACAGTTGAGGCAAGTGGGCTTCATAATCACCTGTTTATAAAAAGTTTCCTTATATGCCGATGACAGCTGTGCTTGTAAAACGCTTCTACCACAGCTCTTATGAAGTTGGATCCAAAAACTTCATGGCGAATAGAAACATAACCTGTGAATCCAAAGGCAAGTTTATATTATATGGTCAAACTTCTGCAAATGGAGTTAATTTGATCTGATATTTGTGTATTAGAGCAAATATTTTTATAAGAATGTATTAGTCTATTTCTATAAAATGTACCTACATTGCTAATGTTTATTTCAATAAAAAATATTTGCCGAATCATTTCTATTTCTTATAGAAATAATTGAAAACAATACAATGAAACAATTAATACATTGTAGTTCGCTTAGTTCATTCTTAAGGTAAAAAATTCCATGATAAATATTTTAATATATCGTTAAAACAAATGAACTGTATACAGCTTCATAAAGAACATGTGGAATATTCTATGTTGTACATATGAAGGCTTTTCACAATTATATAGGCCTATAGGGAAGGATGAGGCGTTGCAACAGAAAAATGCATTTTGGGGGAAATCATTTTCCTACAATGTTTGAATATAATTTAGATAATCACAAAGGATGCAGAAATAAGTTTACATATGTATGCCAAATGCATATTCTGCTAGTTATATACTTTGGAAAATATCACCAAAGTATTAATGGCATAATTTATGTGTCAACGTGCCCCTGTAGGTGGTTGAAACACCCTATGGGGCATGTTGGAACGTCCTTGCTTTATATAGTAAATAGTTTTAGAATTGTGTTTTCTTGAATTTATTTTCAGCCAAACAATTCAAATTTTCACTAATTATCTAAGCAAAAAAAACTTGAAGAGTTTGCTATGAACTTCAAAACAATGCTATGAACTGCTATGAACTACAACAATCATGACAAACAAACTTCCACAGTAAAACAAAACATATATACATGTTGATCTAAAGATCAAACTTTTCTTTCTATAATTATATTAGTATTTGCAGTCATGATATCATTATTATCCAGAAATTTAGATGTTCATCGTGAGGATTAACTTTTAGCTTCGTCATCGAGCTTTTCATCAAACAGCAGTTTCAATGCTACTCGAGCTGTTCCCTCTATGAGAATAGAGGGCAAGTTGCGACATGTTGCAACTTGCCCCTCTATTCTCATCTTTAAAACATGTTGCAACTCGCCCCCTACCCTTTGTGTTTCAACGTACCCCAAATGACTCCGAGTAACCAAAAGGTTTGTCCCAACTCAAGATGATGTAGCATCATGAGGTTTGCGGGTGCATTGTGAAGAGAGCATGTCTATAGCTGCTTCCACTGACTTTTGTTAACATAGGATGATGTACAAAGAAGATATACAATTCTCCAAATATGCAATTTTCTAAATTTAGGTTTAAAAATAAAAGGGCAAAAAATTACCGATAAATTTTACAAAGTCATGGCTCACCTAAATTGCTGTTCTTTTCATTTCATGTGATCAAGATATCTCATAAGATGACCTAGTAAGCTCTTTAGTTAGTGAGGTAAGTGTGGGATATTATGTAAGTATTTGTGGTTTTCCAGTGATTAGCCCGTAAAGCAGGGGCTGGCTATCTTGGGAAGCCAGGGCTATTGAGATGCTGGCTTTTCACAAAAAAGCCATCTAAAAACCAGGAAATGCCAGAGGATTATCTAACAGGTCTTGTTATATAAACTAGTGTGCATGAGATGCTTGGAAGAAGGCTCAGTGGGGGAGCAAGTGAGCTGATCGTGTACATTGTCGGGCTTCTACTGATGAGCAATCTGCGTTGTGGTGGCTGGACTTGAGAGTCCATCGTGTAGCAGCGAGGCTGCTGATTTGGTTGCCTACAGGTTGGCAGCAGGGACTACCGTGAGATTATTGACTGCACTCTGCTGTGGGTGTGTATCGCTGTGGTGGTGAAGGCTGGTGGCAACGGGGAGGTTGGTGTGTCATTGTAGCAGCTTGGTGCTGCGCAGCAACATCCTTGTATTACTGATAGTAAGAATTTAAAATAACATAAACAAGACAGAAATTTGAAGAGTGTTTCAACGTGCCCCGCGTTGCAATGTGCCCCACTTCCCCTATGTGACATTTAGTGCTTCATGCTTTCCTGCTGTACCGGTCAGGCTTGACGCTATGCGTTACGTTAAGCACAACGTAAAGTAGTTAGTGTTAGTTTTTAATAGATTGAGGTGAGCTGGTTATTTTGTGCTTTCGTTCTTTGGCAATACAAACTGTGTATTCTGATTTTGCTTTATTCTACAGAACTAAATCTAAAAACTTGCATTATAATCACTAAACGATTGAAGAAAAAATTTGTAACAAGATGTTGATTGTCACTATCTTGGGGACATAAACAAAAGTGTGACTTGGCAAAGTGAAAGCTTGGTACCAGAGTGAGCGACAAAAATAAATAGCTCAAGTTAGCATACCTTCAACTGAATACAGTTTAAATTGAGTTAATATTTATTTTTGTCTTCTCTCGAATTTTTGAGCTTTTTATTTTTATAGACATGTCTGCAACGTTTCAAAAAAGACCTTTTCGCTTGGTATGTTGAAAATTTCTTCATATGCCCAAATGAATGCTGGTTAAAATTTACATATTAAGATGATGGCGAATCATTGTTTGACTGTATTAACATTTACTTTATAGGCGACGTATGTAAGTTAAAAAAAACATCTATAGTAAGTTCTGCGCAACCATACCTGCCAACTCTCACGCATTGGGCGTGAGACTCACGCAATCACCCCAAAGAAAAAATGCAAATGCGTGAGATATGCCTGAGATTTTTGCCCCAATTTCCACAATTTTATATATACTATCATTGATACATCAATTGCCCCAAAACCAAATCTCAAGCATTGCCCCACTCTTGGGTTGGCAGGTCTGTGCACAACTCGGATTGTTTTTCAGTTGCACAAATGCTTGCAACATGAGAACTATGGCATGACATGATCAGTTACGCATGTCTTTATTTATAATAAGCTAATTGACAACCAACAATAATCTAGAACAGTATAATACATGAATTATTATGATATTCTATTGTTTTTTCTCCTAGTTGCATATTAAGGCAACAATTTTGATATACAAATGCGGGTTAAGGACTAAAATTTTCTGACCACCAATTATCGCACCAATTGATTTTACTCTAGTGTGTAGGGCCTACTAATGAAGAAGAGGCAGGAGATAATAATCTACTCGTGCACTCGAAGTTTTGCCGCGAGTGGTCGTCATGTGTAATAAGTATGTACATAATTATTCTTATATGTGGCAAGGCGGCTGATTGGTGCAGTGGCTAGAGTTCCTGTCTACAAATGGAAAATCTGTGTTCAATTCCCGTGCTACGCAATTCTTTTCCCAAAGTTTTCAACTTTAATTAGGCAAAGTTCGAACTAACTCAGCTTTTATATTTTTGTTTTTAAATTTTTTTCTCAATTTTTTTAAATTTAATTCTAAATTCAATTGAAACAATTTTAATTTATTTTTTAGTTAAATTTACCTTCAATTTGCTTTGACTTACAAAACTTTTTTGCTTCATTTTTAGTCACTGTTTTCGTAAATTTTATTAATTCTGACAAAAGTTCACAATCTGTGTATTGTTGCTGTTGAAATAATATTTACCGTTGTTGATTTTACTTAGCTGAAACGATTCTAATTAGCTGTACACGCCTTTTTTCCAGCTGCTTCGAATACATGGATTGCGGTAATTATAGACAGACCGATAACATCCTAATTTTAGCTCCACAGTTGGTCTTCCTGGTAAGTAAATTGCATTCGGTGGATGTGCTAGTCATTCAAAATCGGCCGAAGCAAAATTGTTAGTAAATGTAGCGTATACAGTCGTGCAAAGGCTTTTTTCAAATTGCCTGATTATGCCACTAGCTTTTTTGCAAAATACGATTAGTACTGAATTTTGTTCTCGCGAAAGTAAGAACTGTCGGTTTAAGCGAGTGTCGTTTAGAACGTGTATCTTTGCAGTTATCGTTTCTTCTACGTTTAATTTTGAGTTTCAATTTATAACTGTTGAATGTGCAGAAATGATCATAGGTTGGATGTTAAGTAAAATGGGGACAATCCCGGTACCCGGTCGGACAAATGCCGACTTTTTTATAGATGCCTAGACACCGCCACCAAGTAACCTAGCTAGTACGGCATTAATACAGACTCTCTATATTACAGCCAGTGGAAGATTGTGTATATACCAGCGCAACTCCATCAAGAGCCAATAATTCAGACTATATCACAGCCGATAGCATACTGTATAAATACCAGGCAACTCTGAGTCACTAAAGAAGACGTGTTATACTTCAATAACTTTTAATATCATAGTATGACTTACCATGCCAACTAAATTACAACTGTCAAAAACAAAAATAACTGTTTCTACAAGTGAGCAGAAGCAAACTCATTTTATGATTGGTGGTTATGATTAGTTAAAACTTCTTGGTTAAAATGACAGTTATTTTTTAAAAGAACAAATGTTATATACAGGTGAATATATGGTATAAAAGTTTGACTACTTTTTTATAAAACATTGTTTAATACCGGAAGAGAGTTAATAACAAATCAAAACAGCCACCCGAGCTTCGTCCAGTGCAAAACTGCAAACCATACACCAGGCAATGGCCAAAATGGTGACTGACACAAAACTAGGCGCCTACACCCCAACAGACAAAGTCTGTTGTGACTTGTCCCAATGCGCCACTCTCAGAATCCACACCCCATTTTAGTGATACTGAACCCTTTAGTGCCGCCTGACTTGCTGGTGCACGCACAACTTTAGTATATACTCCTATCTGTCTCCCTTACCCTTTTCAGGACCATCAATAAAGAGTTGTTTTTTTGTCTCAGCGGTGAAAAGTCTTCTTTGTAATTTTACGCTATTTTACTGCAAGTGGATATGAGCTGGTATTATTAGCACAGATGATAAGAGATGTTTTTGCGACTTCAAAGATGACTTGATTCACTTCAATACTCATAAAAAAGTCAACAATTCAATTCTTAATTCACTTGCATCATAGTTCATGTAAGAATCGATTTAATTTAGTATGTAAGTGCAAAACGCCACAATTAAATTCTCAATTCTTTAGTTATTCCAACTTCAATGAATCAATTCAATTCGGCTCACCCAAATAAACAAAATCAATTATCTATCAATTCTCACACAAATTGATATGTCACATTCTATGACAAACAAAAGAAATACTATATATTATTGTAGTTTTGAGACAATGTCTGCAAAAAAAGCGCTATCATTTTTATTGAACCAGTGAACTAGAATGAGAATGTTTTATATTAGCAACATGTCAACCGGACAAGAAACCAAACATCTACTCGGCATGTTCTCACAAGAATTCAAATATATCATTATTATTAAAAATGATCTTGCACAAACTTTTGGTAGATTTTTATAAGAAAGTATCGCTATTTTTTATCATGTTTTGTATTGGAGGTGATCTGAATGTCTGGATGTTTAAAGATTTAAATCAACAAAACCTGATCTCGGTTAAATGCCCTTACTATGAAATACATGTGAATTGCCTCATCGGTTCTAAGATCCTCCCTAACTCACTCTTTGGCCCTTGAAAAAACACTATATTAGTTTTTTTAATTTAACTACTGAACAGTAAATGTAGGATCATTGGATTGTATTGACAACTTTTCTCTTTTTTCTTATCACTTTAATTTAGTTTAGGGTCCGTGATTTACAGGTAATTTTACATTAAGTGAAGTACAAGCCTTCAATCTTACCTTAAAATCATTTTGTTCACTTTTTTACTCAGCAAGGTCTACGCTACAGAGAAGAAAAATTGTATATGTTTTAACATAAAGTCAAACAAATGCATATATTTACTATAATAAAAGTGGTGTCTGTCTTTTCATCTTTCCATCACTAAGGTTAGATGTTAAGATAAAAGATAGCTTTCAATATGACTCCAACTCGTGACACATTTGCTAGACTAATATTCCACACCTGTGCCAATCAATTGCCTTTAGGTATTTCTGAATAATTGTACAGCTACTTATCCTCTGTGGTTTTTTGGCACATCTGACGGTCTCTCAATTAGTACACCAGACTGCCAGGGTACTAGTGTATATAACAGAGATGCCCCTATACGTAATTTTCTCTCCCAAGTGTGGCAAAAGAGAATTTTGATATTTTCAAGGGAAACTGTGGGAAGTTTGGTGTTATTCTAATTGAATTGGAGAACTTGCACCAATTTGACATTCATGTTATATGTAATTTCTTTCATAATACAAAGCAAAAACTTGGCATACTGAAAAATCTGTATTTGGTTGCCACCTTTATTTAAACGCCGCCTCTAATAGAACGCCAATATATGAGAAGGGTTGAAAAATACAATGCCACCTTTAATTGAAAGCCAACCTCTAATAGACCACCACTTTAATATTTATTATGCTTGCTTTTTATGAACCCATAGTAGAAATTGATCAATAGAAAATTCTCTACCAAATGGTGCTGATAATGGCTAAATAACATCAATAATAATTAATTCTTTTGTTGTTGCTGTAGTGGTTGTAGTGGTTTTAGTGATGGTGTGCTTGGGAAGATCGATTGTAGGAATCATCAGAACTACACTCTGATTCAAAATCACTAAGGTCTAATTCTGACTAATCGTCTTCGGATTCATCCATCAAATAGTTTGGTTACAACCTGATTTGAAGACCTCAAAAGGTTTTGATAAATGATAAGAATATTTTTCAATGAATAGTATACGATGTAATAGCAGCCATTGTTACGGCCAATTGAAGTCCATTTTCTAACTCAAGTGTTTTGGTTTCTTCCTCAAAACTTTGAGAGCAGCCCATTTATTACTAAACAAGTAATAAATGTATATGTCTAATATTTTTGCTCAAGAAGTGTCTTTACAAGTAGTTACTTGTTTGACTCGGTCTGATATTTCAATGTGTATGAAAAACTGTTTAGCGGAAATACTGGCACTGACAGCATTGATGTCGTTCTGCCCGAGGAGAGTGCAAACTATAGGCGACATTAGCATCACTTATTTACCTTCCTAAAATTCTGACGAACTAGTCGAAAAATAAAGTCCCACCCTCTATTTGAACATCATCTCTGATAGTACGCCACTATTGGAGAGCAATAAAAAAATGCAGCGCCATGGTTCTCAAATAGAGGTTTTACAGTAAATTCTTTACGTAATGCTAGAT
The DNA here is from genome assembly GCF_963576615.1 of Watersipora subatra. NCBI lineage: Eukaryota > Metazoa > Bryozoa > Gymnolaemata > Cheilostomatida > Watersiporidae > Watersipora > Watersipora subatra. The sequence goes on from NC_088709.1 coordinate 66,971,443, forward strand.
TCCCATAAATGGATGTTTACATTATAGGACTGTCTATTGTCTATAAATCATCGATTGTTGTACTGATTACGACGAAATAATGATTTTTTTTGGGTTTTCTCAGTTAATATTAATTGTATCATTACAAAATCATCTGTTTTGTAGTTTACGTACTTGCTAATTATTTCACATCTACGTTTAATTGTTCTCCTAATTTATTTCAGCTGCTCCGAAGACTTTTTTCCAGCCACAATACGTTTCCTTAATTCTGATATTAGCGCATTTATTTATAGGTATTTCCACACTAAATGACATGTTAATTGAAACTGTGAATTCTATTAACTCCATGAAACTCGATGCTATTTTCGTCTCCGCCATACTAGGACTAATTTGTTTTCCGCAAAACGATATCAAGAATAATTTTTCTCAAAATTAAAATTGGGTGATTATATCTCAGTTCAGCATCATCAGTGATGGTATAAATGGGTTCGCAAACAGATAAGTGATAAAATTTTAGGTAGAAGTTTACTAAAATGCATAGGAAAACTTCTTTCAAGTATGTTTTTAGTAAGCTGAATTCATTATAAGTTAGATTCAGTGTTTATGTTACACATCTGTCTTGAAGGTAAGAACTCTGCATGTAGTACATTGTAGTGCTACATTTTTTGCATATCATAGCCACAAAATGCACTAAATATATTGTAGGTAACTATAGCTACTAAGATTAACATATTGTTTCATTACTATTTTCTAAGGATAATTTTTACTGGGCAGTGATTACATTAGATAATGGCTATTGGTTTCTATACCACTATACACTACATCCGTACGATATTTTCACCTTATGATGCCAACACTAAAACTAAAATCATATAATCATATACCAAGTAATTTTTCGCCGTAATCATAGCAAAACAGACTATATTCAGCCATCACTTGCTAATGATTTCACGTTTACATTTAGACACATCTACAATTTTAGTTTTCCTCTAAATTTATTTTAACACAACACTTCTTTCATGATTTGAAATTTAAAAGTTGTAGTTGTTTGAAAAGCTTGAAAACCTTTACAGCTGTTTTTTCTCTCTTAATTCATTTGAACTGCACAAAAATATTTTCTCATGATATGAAGTTTAAAAGTTAAACTGGTAAATGTTATGTATGTTAAATAAAAATAACTTTTCTGTTCAACAACTTTGTCAAACAACTGTAACTTTCAAACTTCATTATATATAAAGTTTGGAAGTTACAGTTGTTTGACAAAGTCTGAAAACCTTTACAGTTTTATTTTTTCTCTCAATTTATTTAAACTACACAAAACACTTTGCTCGTGATATAAAATTTGAAAGTTAGAATGCTAACTGCTGCCATATGTTAAATTGAAATAAATTTTGTGTGCAAAGACTTTTAATACCCGGGCAACATCAGGCATTCAGCCAATGCCTTAATAAAGAGCCTCATAACCAAAGTGTATAATGGAACAGAGTTTTGATCGACAACATTTGTTTTGATTGCTTATGACTAAAAAAGTGTACTAGCCTGATGAATTACACTGATACAATCCTTCGTTTTTTCATGACGTCATTCTATCATTGTCTGCCATCTTTACGGACAACTTTTATCAATAAAAACAAAGCTTCTGCAATTATTGCAAACAATGCTTTTGTTTGCAAATTTTTTATTTTAGTATCAAAACAACACCGAAAAATACTATTAATCAAGAGAATGATGATCGTTTTCTACAAAGAGGGCAGCTTTGTCGTGGACGAGCGCATGTGCAAACAGGGTGATGACGTAAAAAAAACGGTGGATACATTTGCTCTTTTTAACTGTGGCTGACTAAATCTGCTGTTTTAAAGGTTGACTTGCAACAAAATTCGCATTACAGTTATTTGGTATTAAAAGATTCACCATGTCTTACTCTGTTGTGTTGTAAGTGCCAAATATGTGGAAATGTGATTACAAGCTCTTAAAAGCTCAAAAACGAAAAGCCGCCATAGATTGGAATCTCTTTATTTCGATGACGTAGCCACGAAATTTGGTTATCGTCTTGTCATGTTGTTCTCACGTGAATTGAAAGGCCAATACAAAGCTCAATATAAAACTTATCGTAGTACTAGTTTATGACAAACACTTCGAGTTTTACCGAAGACCACGTATCAAATATCGATACTCGCTACTTAACAGTTTTGTTTCGGCCTAGTCTAATCGGCAAGTCGTAATCTGATCATGTGACCCAATACTTCGCAAATAATTTTTGCAGCACTTTTCGATTATTACAGGTGACCAACAGGCTTGTCATGATTATCAGACAATGATATGTACTCCTTCGAGGTAAGGTTGAAAAGTTGAATGAGTTTTTACGGTAAGTTTTAAGATATCACTGCTAAAAGTGACAGCATTACAATGACGATAAAACACACGCGTAAGAACAATAAACATGGTTTTATTGAATGCGTGAAGTATATTTGTGAAAATATTTCGACGAATAAGGTTGCATGAAAGTGTAAACAGAAACCATCCTGTAACAACTACGTCACATTTGAGCCGTTTTGGAAAGAGAATCCAAACTACGGCGGTCTCGCGTGGCTGCGGTTAACCGTTCGTTTTTGAGCTTTTAAGAGCTTGTAATCACATTTCCACATATTTGGCACCTACAACACAACAGAGTAAGACATGGTGAATCTTATGATACCAAATAACTGTAATGTGAATTTTGTTGCAAGTCAACCTTTAAGGAAATGCATGACATAAATGCAGCCAACCTTTTTTATTTGCCTTGGTTTTTTTAAATGCTTGATACTGTCCCGATGACTTATATGCCAGCCAAATTTTTATTTTCGTCTATGACAAACATGGTATTATATTGATTGTAGTCTCGACAAGTATGGAGAATGAAACTGATATATTCAATTTGCACCTTGAAGAACTGCCGCAGCATTTCCAAACGTTCACTTTAAATGCTATCATAGAGTTGGAATCTCACAGCTCATTCTCCGCAGAGGTCTTAAATGCGTTGTCTCCACTACCTGAACCTGAAATAGTTGTAGCCACAGCTGGAATCACTTCAGCTGCTCCCAGTAAGGATGAAGCTGATGGCATATCTAGACCTATCGTTCAAAGTTTTCCCCGCGAACACTTGCCTCTCACGGTAGGATTTAGATTGCAAACTAAATCTTCTTATCTAGTACATAAATGAAATGAAGGCATTTTATGAGATTGCTTGTGCTATAATTCATTTAACACAAGAGCTGACTCGCATCTCTTATTTGTAGTCAACAGAAGAGAGTAAACCGATAAACACTTCAACTTATATTCGTAAGTAGCTTATTGCAAAAACTTTGAGGCAAAACTACAGCCTCAGTTATAGAAATTACATTTTTATTATAATATAGGTAGTCATTGTAATAATATTATATCACGCATCAAGTATAATCAATTATAATTATTGGTTGAGGGAAGAATGGATCATACAAATTAAATTCTATAGCATATCGAGTTAGGATTTTCTAGTAGACGTCATGTGTTTTACCTTGTAATGTATATAGACTATATTAGGTTTTTCCGAAGAGTGTTCTTCATAGGCTACATTGCGTAATACATTTTCATAGCTAGAATAGGTCTCTGGAGTTACGGTCTTTTTTTGCTGCAGCTAGAGCAAAGTACGAGTACTACCCTTGCTTTGTGGACATCGTGACAGCTGAACCCGAATTGAAGGAATTGAAAGATGACTTAAACCCAATTTTCCAACAATTTGGTCCACCTTTGTAAGTTGGTTATCACTATCTCATCTGTCTTTGGAAAAATGGGTTTTTGAGTTAAAACTAAAGGTGGTGTAATGTTTGATCACTGGCATCGAGCTTGGGGAACCATTTAAATGCACCTCACCAATGGGTCAGTTTCCAATCAGTTTCCACATCGCTTCCCCCATATTGTGACTTTGATGTGGTGTCAGAGTTTTATGCTGAAATATCAGATGGCAAGAGCTAAAGTTCCTTATTTGCTATTTTGAGGTGAAAATAATGAGGTATTGCTACAGCTTGATGTAATTGTATGCTGTCGGTAGTCTATGAATATAATGCAGTATTTGTTACTCTTGACTGCGACTGACCTGTCTCAGTAGCGACTTGAAAATCTGTCCCTTTCATTCTTGTGAGCACCTTGTTGGGTGCAATAATCACCATCACACTTTGAATTGGTTAGATTGGTTCAACTTTATTAATTTTAAATGGTATTAAACTCCCAGATTCGTAGTTGCTTCATCTTCAATCATGTTCATCGAAATTGGAATGAAAAAAAATCTTTAGTATGCTTTCGGGCTCTTTTGCAAACTTTCTTTAATCTATTTATTGTGTGGAATTGTAGGATGTTTCAGGTAATGCGTAGTGAGACGAGTCTTAACACGGAGGTTGAAGGAATTCCTCGATTTGTAATTCAGCTGAGGATGAAGATGGGACTACCTGGCACTGACAAGAGGTACCAAAGTTTAATCAAGGTCTTGAGCGGCAATTCATGGACTAAACTGGCTCGCAATGTTCACCAGATAGATAGTACACAGTTGTTTATTCATAAACACTGTCCGGGGGTTGGATTCGGCATCGAGCTCTCGAGTAAGCAATGTTATGTCTTATTGATATCGGTCATTACTGATTAGCTTGTAAGTTACTGTCTGGTTTGTAAACAAATTTTTGACTGGTTAACTAAGAAACACATTGTTTCTGCCAATAATTTGTTAGTACAGAAGTTGTCTAACCTTTGTTACCATTTTTTTTAATTTCTTCTGCTTAAAAATTTTTTTTTGTAGGCTAAATATTAGAGTTGCCCCGATTTTGGTATCGGAATCGGTATCGGTGCCGATATGAGTGTCAAGTATCTGAATCGGTATCGGCCGATCTTTTCTTAAACAATCTGAACCTTCCGATACTTTTTACAGATCAACCATTTAGCAGAAAACTGTATTTTAGCCTGCTATACTAATAAAAAATCATCAGCTGTAAGCTTCTTACTTTTACTTAATGAATTTCAGGCTTGCCACACAATTTATTTCATGTCTATAGCCTGATCAACACAGCGAAGGAAACTTTTTAGCCAGAACGTAAACAAAAAGTGTGGTATTTCCCAATTACAGCGATAGGTTTTATTGCAAGCAATCATGAACAAGATAACAAAAATGGGAAACAAGAACGCAGTGTAATATTTCTATTTATTAGCATTACGAAAGTAATTTAAACAGTCGACGCATAAAGTTATCTATCACTCTCTTGATCCTGACGATACAATGGATCGTTTGTATTGTACAAAAAACGGTAACCCCAGTGGCGTATCGGTATGTAGCCTGTCCTCCAACATCTGTTGCAAGGGAATCCCCCTTCAGTACGCTTGGCTACATTGATAATGATGGAAGAAAGAGACGTCTTACTGAGATAATTGAATCACTAACGGTTTTTAAAAGAAACATTGATTTGCTCTAAACTTGTACAGGCACAGCAGTTCATCCAACAATAGAAGAGGGACTTCATTATCACAGATAGAACTGTACCACTAACAGTAATTACCTTTATTTACAAATTACAAGAAACATGGACTGTTTTGTTACTACATGCACGGTATGTCAGTATGTGAATATGTATATATTTTTTTCCATAAATGCAAACAAATAAATACAATAATATTCATGTTTTCTTTGCATTATGTTTGTATTTGCATAATAAAATGAGCTACTATCTATGCAACACAAAAGATCTGAATCGGATTATTTTTCAATTAGGATCGGTATATCGGATCGGTATCTGAATCGGCTGGCGAATTTAGAATCGGGGCATCTCTACTAAATATTTTAAAGTCTGTACAGTATAGTACACAGTATATAATTTGCGTTTTCACCGGTCTGTGCAGGTCATGGGATTTCTTGAAATCGCATTTCTATATAAATTTTTATTCAAGGTTGACGTACAACAAAATTCACATAACAGTCATTTGGTATCAAAAGATTCATCATGTTTTACTCTGCTGTGTTTTAGGTGCAAAATATGTGGAAATGTGATTACAAGCTCATAAAAGCTCAAAAACGAGCAGTTAATCAGTTAACAGTAGGTTGGAATCCCTTTATTTCGACGACGTACTCAACTTGACGTGGGTATTATTTTGACATGTGAATTTATCACATGAAATAGAAGGCCAATAAAATAAAAATAAAACAAAGTTAATTACAAAAAACACCAAAATACACAAATATACAAACATAAAATACATTTGCAAACATATGTTTTCTTTCTCACATAATGAACCGCAGTTAATCACAAGTACAAATTTTCAGATCAGATAAACTACGCCCGTACTAATAAGTGAATTCTATGGTTTAAAATACTGGGACTAAAGTTGATATATAAACTTGTTAAGTTGATATATAAACTGACAGCCAATCAATATAACTTCAACTTACTTATTATATATAAAATATTATATTATTATGTTATATTATATATAAAATATATTATTATTTTATGTTATATATAAAATATTATATTATTATTTTATATTATATATAAAATATTATATCATTATTTTATGTTATATATAAAATATTATATTATTATTTTATATTATATATAAAATATTATATTATTATTTTATATTATATTATATATAAAATATTATATTATTATTTTATATTATATATAAAATATTATATTATTATTTTATATTATATATAAAATATTATATTATTATTTTATATTATATATTAAATATTATATTATTATTTTATATTATATATTAAATATTGTATTATTATTTTATATTATATATTAAATATTATATTATTATTTTATATTATATATTAAATATTATATTATTATTTTATATTATATATTAAATATTATATTATTATTTTATATTATATATTAAATATTATATTATTATTATATATTAAATAATAATATAATATGTTTAGATAGAAGTTTTAAGTGTTCTGATGTTAAAATCTGGTGATAAAATTTGGCTCATACCTATGCAACGAAAAATTAGTTTCTGTTTCGCGAATTTTCATTTATAGTGGGAGGTTCCACTTCCCATTAGCCATGAAAAGTGAGGGATTATACAGAGAGTGACAAGCAGCTCGTTGTTTGTTATTACATCTCCAGCTGTTGTTTTTAGGTATCAGTAGCTGTGTGAGGATTATACTGACATCCAACCAACAGGAGAACTTTCAGTTGCTCAAGGACTTTTATACTCAATTTCTCGACTGCGTTTCACAGAATGTGAGTTATCTTTTCACGTTCATTGATTTTTGTAGTTTCTGTTCAACTCTTTCCAACTTGCTACCAAATTAATTTATTTACAAGATATAATTACATATTTAGTCAAACCTGAGAATTGTCTCAACTGTTGAACTAGACAGTCTATAGAAAATATTTTGATGCCAAATTAATCAGCATACAGTTTTGCATCAGATGAGACCATGAAAGATGTCGTAAATGTGTTGCAGAATGAGCTAGGACACTTTTTCGGCCATTTTTAATACAGCTGGGAGCTTGTCCGAGACGGACAGTTCATCAATATTATTACACCTTGTGGCATTATTATTACTATTACTGCTAAAAATAAAATAACCACTTTCACTAGTACATTTGTTCAATAAAAATCACCCAAAGTCGATCAATCTACAAATAATTGAAATCGTAGCTGTAATGAGTCTAACATGGTTGGTCATTGCTAAGAAAATATAGCAATAAAAAATTAAGCTTTTTGCAAAATGAAACTGCACGCAGAATGGGCTGCAAACATATTACTATAATTGGCTCAACATCTGCAAATATGTGTTTCCTTTCATTTAAGTACAGATACGATAGGCTCATTCGTTGACTACTCACTAATCAGAAATGTTGTGTACGAAGCCTACTAAAGCCACACAGCCTTTTGTGCCGAGTGGCACAGACCTCTTACGTGTACAAAGACTTGAGGCAAATGAGCTTTCAAAGTTATTCTACTGTAATTAGGTCACAAGGTAGTATGACTCCAACTATTGAGGTACAGAATCTAACTTTAAAATAAGTGTCATTAAAGTTGAACTTAGACAATATTTTAGTAGGTTTTATCTTATTCTAACATTTTTCTATTTTCTGCCTTTTGTTGGACTTCAAATAGTGAATTAATTTATGGCACTTTTTCGTTGTTTTAAAAAAATTATTAGTAGTAAAAAGAATCGGTCAAAATTTTTTGTGTTCTTTTTGGGGGGATAGACTGTTCTTCATGGTATCCTTCCTTCATTGTATCTCTGTGCCAAGAATTTTTATTCAATCTCTAAACATTAAACTACAGAAGAATTCGGTAATCATTTTATAGCGTTTGAACTGTGATCAAGTTGTTTGGTTTAACATTGAAACATCCTGGCAGTCAGATCACTTCAATCACCAAAAACAATCACAACTGATAGAAAAATACTGATACTTTCTGATAAGATTCTCAAAATTTTATGCAAGTTCATCTTTAAGCTAGTATAATTAGTTATTGTTATTAAAATTAATTTAAGAAAGATTCATTTTATTTTGAAGAGCCATAAACATATAACATATATATAAAATGCTATAAAATAGCATTAGTATATTATATAGATATCGATGCTATTTTATTAACATTGTTTTGTTAAATGGTCATAAAATAATTAAAATTATTTTGCTATATAAAAAATGTTATGTTATATAACATATAATATAACATTATTTAGCATTTTTTGCTTGAAACGACTGTAAAATCATTTACTGCTAAGCTAGCTTTTTCCTTTGTATTTGGAGTTTGTACTCAACAAGTCATAAAAATATGTTCAAGTTGTGCAAACTATCGTGCTAATGATTGGAGGTGGCTTCTAGAAAATCAAAGAGCTATTATTTGATACGCTTTTCTTTCAAGAAAGCTTTTGACATAAGTTACGTTTTACCATTTCAAGGATAGAGGCAAATACACATTTGCTATGAGTGAACACTGCGAGCTAGAGATGAGGCATGTTGATGCGGCTGTGACACCAGCTTGTCCTTCAAACTCTCTCTGCTTTATTATTCCATCGCTACCAAAGATGGATTTGCCTGGCCCTACTCCAGCTGGATGGTACTGTACTGATGACCCTGATGGTAACAAAGTGCATATTAAGTCAGCCCAGTAACATTCTCCTTAGATATAGACTATATAGTCAAAGAAAGCTGGTGATATGATAGCAGTATAAGTGTGCATTACATGCTAGTGGGATATGAATATGGACGTAGAATTGCAACGACTACTTGTATTTTTTTTCTCTCAGCTGCAGGCATTCTTCGAGAATTCTTCTGGTATTTTTGCAAGCGCAGTTTGAAGAATGTATGTAAGTAAATACATGAAACATTAAGTTGTAGAAACTAAAACCAGTAATCCACAAGCTATTATACGTTCATTTTTCTAGACATCTATTTATGCTAGTTCTTCACTTTTTTCACAAGTCATGTTTTTTATCTATTTTTTGCCTAAAATGTTTTCCTATTTTCTGAATATTGGTTCTTCGTATGGCCATACGGACTTTAATATCACTCCATATCATGTCAATTGTTTTTAAAATTCACCTTTTAAAAGTTGGTGAGTCTTCCAAATTTTAGCTCCTGCTTAAATAGAGATTGGTATACATTATATCCTCAAAATCTGCATAAGCTGCTTTTATATTGATAGTCTTTGATTTAAGATTATTGTAAAGTGGGTATAAAAATGTTTACTATAGTAAGAGCCATGTTCATCTGTCTGTCACCACGCTTAGAGCGTCAGGAAAAAATTACCTCGCACAGGAATCAAACCTAGGGCATCAGGTTCAAAGGCAAGCATACTACTACTGCACCACTCAGTCACTTAACTCTTCACTGGATAATTATCCAAATAGTGTTTACTCATGCCAATCTCTCACATTGATATCATAGCTTCTCTTCTTGGTTCTAATTCTCACTTGATTGAACAGAAGTCAGCGTGACAACGCTATTGGCTTTACTGTCTCGGGTTAATTTTGTTTTGCATCGAACGTAGGTTATTTTCTGTCATTGTGACCAAAATTAATTACTTTAAAAATAACACAAAATTTTAGTATTGTATATTCTATCAGAAAGTGTTGGTATTTTTCTATCATTTGTGATTGTTTTTGATGTTTGAGATTATCTGACTGCCCGGAGGTTTCAAGATTAAAATCTACAAAATTTGATCGCGTTTAAAACACCCCAAACATAAAAAAACAGGATGATGTCACTAGTTGCTACCGTTGCTACATGTATAGTTGAAATTGGCTATTGCATTCAAGTTTCAAACTTAACACGTCTCTATTTTGGCGGTTTTCTTAACGATATCAAAATCGCCAATAAGCTTAATCTGAGTGTTTTAATTGCGATTGACAAGCTTTTTCGATTTTATTCTTGAAACATCCTGGTAGTAAGATACAAACCTCGAACATCAAAAAACAATCGTAAATGAATAAAAATTATTGATACTTTCCGGTAAAAGCTACTAAAATCTTGTGTATGTTTATTTTTAACAACCTAAAGAGTTCTAATTGAAAGACCCTTCACTTCAGTATAATTGTTCAACAACATTCTTTCCACCCTTGTTCCAGTACCACTGCTAAAACCTCCACCTCGCCGCTGCTGCTCACGATAGCTTTGTAAAGCATTGTCCTTGACCTTTCTTTTTACATTAGTGCAAGTTATGAAGCTGTTCTTCATTGAAGAGTTTGAACATGGGTAGATAGTTTTACTGAGCCATGTGTGAATTAAGCCAATAAATTACATAAATTTATAATAATTAATTTTTATTATTAAATACGGGTACAAAAACATTAATGTTGACCGTTATATGTTCAAGCTAACTATCCATAGAGAGAATCTCCAAGTACAAACTTGCAGTAGAGTGCTTACATTGAATAATCATAAAAGCTAATAAATATGGAATAGAGGTTATCTGCAGAGGCCTCCCGGCATTAAAAAATGCCTTATTTTGGACCCAGAAACCTGAACATAACGTAACCCATTCTCGGAGTTTAGAATTGTAAAATGATGTCTTGCTCGCAAATGAGTGGCAACTTTGCGATACACTGATCGACTTTTTGACTTTGGCTTGTTTTACTCAAAGCGTTGAGGATTGTAACCAGGAAACAAATAGAGTTTTTTCCCATTTGTAGGGTAATGTATCAGAGTAGGCTGCTGTCGGCTTACGCTGTCATGCCTCTGGTTTAGTTGTCTACTCCTAGCTCTTACTTTCTTACTTATCTGCAATATTAATAATAAATTATAATTCATATGAATAATTGGAGGGATGTTATGTGTACCGTGTAATAGAGTTGTTGCTAGGTGTCTTTCAAAGTTATTCCTGACACCAACCTTAACAATTGAGCTTGTTAAGTATGACAGTTGAAGCAAGTGGGCGTGTTAAATATGACAGTTGGGACAAGTGACCTTGTCAAATATGACAGTTGAGACAAGTGACCTTGTTAAATATGACAGTTGAGACAAGTGACCTTGTCAAATATGACAGTTGAGACAAGTGACCTTGTTAAATATGACAGTTGAGACAAGTGACTTTGTTAAATATGACAGTTGAGACAAGTGACCTTGTTAAATATGACAGTTGAGACAAGTGACCTTGTTAAATATGACAATTAAAACAAGTGAGCTTGTTAAGTATGACAGTTGAAACGAGTGTGCTTGTTAAATATGACAACTCAGGCAAGTGACCTTGTTAAATATGACAGTTGAGACAAGTGACCTTGTTAAATATGACAGTTGAGACAAGTGACCTTGTTAAATATGACAGTTGAGACAAGTGACCTTGTTAAATATGACAGTTGAGACAAGTGACCTTGTTAAATATGACAGTTAAAACAAGTGAGCTTGTTAAGTATGACAGTTGAAACGAGTGTGCTTGTTAAATATGACAACTCAGGCAAGTGGGCTCGTTAAATATGACAGTTGAGATCAGTCAGGGTGTTAAATATGACAGTTGAGACAAGTGGGCTTCATAATCACCTGTTTATAAAAAAGCTCTTTTACATGCCGATGGCAGCTGTGCTTGTAAAATGCTTCTACCACAGCTCTTATGAAGTTGGATCCAAAAACTTCATGGCGAATAGAAACATAACCTGCAACTCCAAAGGCAAGTTTATATTATATTTTCAAACTTCTGCAAATAGAATTAATTCGATCTGATATTTGTGTATTAAAGCAAACATTTCTATAAGAATGTATTCCATTCCTATAAAATGTACAGTCTACGTTTTGTTTCTATAAAATATATTTATGGAATCATCTCTATTTCTTATAGAAATAATTTGAAACAATACTTTGAAACAATTAATACATTGTAGTTTGCTTAGTTCATTCTAAAGTTAAAAATTTCCATGATGAATATTTTAATATATCGTTAAAACAAATGAATTGTATAAAACTTCATAAAGAACATGTAAAATATATGATGTTGTACACATGAAAGCTTTTCACAAGTGTATAAGTGGCATTTATTGCTTCTTGCTTTCCTATTATACAGGGTCAGGCTTGACGCTATGCATTACGTTAAGCGCAACGTCAAGTAGGCGGTGTTGGTTTTGAATCGGTTGAGTTGAGCTGGTGTTTTGAGTTCCCGTTCTTTTGCAATACAAACTGTGTATTATCACCATAGACCTATTAACTATCACTATGTTTCCATGGTGCGCAGTACTGCGAAGCACCCCCCTCCGAAGTCGAGGGGATTGTACGTTTCCGTGCTGCGCAGTGGTTTTCAGCAAATTAGCCAGAGAAGAGAAATTGTATAAATCGAATCGCCTGATGGAGAAATAGAATCGATCGCGGATACCGAACGTCATAAACGGTCTTTTTATGATTCTGTCGTCATTATACTTTTATTTACAATACACATTCACAAGGTTTTACAAACCTTAACCCACTTTTTACAAAGTAATATATTTTTAATAAGTATTTTTAAGTAATATATTATTTAAACGTTAATTTAGGACTTGCCACCTATTTTTCGAAAAGTGTTGGCATCGATAACAAAGTCCAGGAAAATAATCACCTCATCATCCTCGTGAATGCGAACCATAATTAAATTTAGGTGAAAGAAGATTGGAAGAATAGAAAAAAAACACGATTAGCAGGACAACCTTTGTACTAGTTTATGGCCCTCGAAGAATCCGTCTCCACGGCATGAGAGCTATGCGCAGCCACTGCGCAGTCGCTGTTTCCTTGCTGCGAATTTGCACTGGCTTCGCACTGATCATTGCGCAGTGATTTCAGTGCGAAGACGCCGTTTCCATGATTTGGAGATAGCGCAACTCCGAAGCACTGCGCATCATGGAAACATAGTGAATACTAGATTGGGCAATGCGAAGCCACGGTGTCCTACATAAATAGCTACATTCTTTGTGACACAACGTCAATGCTTTGTTCACTTGCAGCTGGTCAGGCAAGCGAGTCATCACTGTTTACATTGAAAGAATGAAGAGACGTTTTTGTCGCTACATGTAATTTGACATAACTACTCAAGTACACAAGACATTGGTTTCAAATTTTAGATGCAAAGCTTATACACTATGCATTTCCTAACCTGCAAATTTGTAAGCATAAAGTTGAATATTTCATTTGTAAAGTGCGAGTAAAAATGTATATTGATCTATTCAAAAAATATGGCAGAGTTATCAATTTTGCCCTATGCTGTAAGCTAACATGTCAGGTAGCTAGTTGCACAACTGATTTCAAATGCATACACACTGGTAAATGGTACACTGATCGCAGTCTGCCATGAATATAACTGTTGGGTTTTATGTGTTACGCAAACAACATCAGAAAAATCGTAGAAAACAAGTGACATATGGTACACTTTTCTATACATATTGTGACAGGCTATACATGACTAAAGACAACCAGTCGGCTGAACCTTGATCTGAGATTACTCTTGTTAGCTGGTACCTTTGTCGCCTCGTGAATTCTAATTCTGACGCATCTGGAGGTGATAGTTTTAACCATAGACCTATTAATCATACTATGTTAACTATATTAAATATAGTTTATAGGTCTATAATTATCCCTCATTCTGATTTTGTTTCATTCTAGAGAACTAAATTTAAAAACTTGCATTATAATCCCTAAATGATTTAAGTAAAAATTTGTAACAAGATGTTGATTGTCACTTCATCTTAGTGACATGAATGAAAGTGTGACTTGGCAATGTGAAAGCTTGCTAGCAGAGTGAGTGACAGAATGAGCAGGTCAACTCGACATATCTTCAACTGAATACAGTTTAAATTGAGTTTATTTTTATGTTTTCTTTTAAACTTGTTTGCTTTTTTATTTTATACACATATTTGTAACATTTCAGAAAACCTTTTCCGTGGTATGCTGAAAATTACTTCATATGCCGAAATGAATGTTGGTTAAAATTTATATATAAAGATGATGATAAGTCCTGGTTTGACTGTATTAACATTTATTTTATCGGCGACACATGTAAGTTTTTTAAAAATAAATCAATACTAAGCTGTGCTAAACTCAGATGAAAAATGTGATTGTTTTTCAGTTGCACAACTGCTTGCAACATGACAACTATGGCATGACATGATCAGTTACACATGCCTTTATTTATAATAGTCTACTCGTACACTCGCAGTTTGGCCGTGAAAGGTAGTCATGTGTAATAAGTATGTACATAGTTATTCTTATGTGCTTACTTATTACATATGTATGTAATATGTATGTAATATGTAGGTAATATGTATGTAATATGTAGGTAATATGTAGGTAATATGTATGTAATATGTATGTAATATGTATGTAATATGTATGTAATATGTATGTAATATGTATGTAATACGTATTTATGTGGCAAGGCGGCTGAGTGGTGCAGTGGTTAGTGCACCTGTCTACAATATTGAAAATCTGAGTTCAATTTCTGTGCTATGCAATTTTTTTCCTAAAGTTTTTAATTCTAACTAGGTAAAGCTCGAACTAACTCAGTTTTTATATTTTTGTTTTCTATTTTTTAATTTTCCTAATTTGTTTTTAATTTCGTTTTAATTAAAAAAATTTGATTTAGTTTTTGATTAAATTTTCTTTAATTTGCTTTGAGTTACAAAACTTTTCTGCTGCAAGAAACTCGTTACACTGACTAAGAATCTAATTTGGGTAAATAGTCAAATTCTAAGACAGCTTCGAGGAGAGGTTTATCTGTATAGCTTGCCCACTTCATACTACTCTAACTTTGCTATATGCTTCCATTGGTTACATAGACAGTCAGTAAAGATATTTTGAACAGTTCCGTAGTCCATTGTAGAAGTATAGTTTCTATAACATTATTACTTCTTTTATATGTGCTTACATCAAACTGGAGCAATAAAGTTCATCATACTCGCACTACAAACTCTAGAACGTTACTTGTCAAAAATACTTATTATGCTACACTGACCGGGACAACTTGGGGTCATTATGAAGAAATCATCTAATGCTTGCATATCGGCTGTCTTTTCCTTGGTTTCAGTCGAGATGGGTTTTAAAGGAAGAGAAAGTTGTGAAGTCTCTTCTGTGGAACCACTAGAAAGGCTTCCATGTGGCTGATCATAGCGGCCTATAAGAGAATTCACTCTCTGATATTTTGTAATTGACTTATGCAGGGGTGCAGTTAATAATGTACATAAAATAATGGATATATATAATTTTAATATACAAATAATAATGTCAATAATTGCATTAAATTAATCATTAATTTATTAATTAGCAGCCTAATGCAAAATTCTTAATTATGGTAATTAAAATTTAAAGATTGATGCAGTTTTAATTAATAATTTATTAATTCAATTATTAATGCAGTTTTTTATATGCTCATTTGATAATTTAGTGGGTAGTTAGGAGCATAAAAAATTAACTCATGAGTTCAATTAAGGCACATATTTGACAAACTAATTTGATCATGTACTGCATATATAAATTATCAATTTCATGCAAAGTTTAATTTAATTTAATTCAAAAACTCAAAATCAAAATATTTATTAATGTGATTGTAAACTACCCAATAATTATTTATTCAATTGCAATTTCTGCCATTTTATTATGGGAGAGTATTTAGTCTATAAAACTCTTTTTTCTAGTTAGTAGTTTGCAGAGTGTTCTTGTCTCTGCTGCTGCATATACATTCCTATCCGTTTTAAAACAAATTGATATTTGTCTCTCTTGCTCTGTTGTGAGTACAAACAACGCTCCTTTGTTCACACTAATACAGATTGGGCTGTATCCGGACATTGTAAAGGTCTAGCCATGTTCAGGCAGTGAAAATTTATACCTGTGCATTAAACAGCCTATATTGTCTCATGTATATGTATATATATATATATATATATATATATATATATATATATATATATATATATATATATATATATATATATATATATATA
The DNA here is from genome assembly GCF_963576615.1 of Watersipora subatra. Classification (NCBI taxonomy): domain Eukaryota; kingdom Metazoa; phylum Bryozoa; class Gymnolaemata; order Cheilostomatida; family Watersiporidae; genus Watersipora; species Watersipora subatra. The sequence goes on from NC_088709.1 coordinate 66,987,854, forward strand.
TATATATATATATATATATATATATTGAAATGTATTATAATAAGAACTAAAATCAGAGTGCTCAACATAGGATGGAGCAGTATAAATTGGAAAATTTAATAGTTCACTTATCTTTCAGCTACTGTCAGTGTCCTGCTAGTGCATTCTTCAGGCTGTAAACTTCAACTGGGGCAAGATGGTGACTTTTCACCATCTTGCCCTAGTTGAAGTTTACAGCCTGAAGAATGCACTAGCAGGAAACTGACAGTAGCTGAAAGACAAGTGAACTATTTAATTTTCCAATATATAAATATATACATATATATTATATATTTATATTATATATATATTTATATTATATATATATTTATATTATATATATTTTTATTATATATATTTATATTATATATATTTATATTATATTTATATTATATATATATTATATACATTATATATATTATATATATTTATATTATATATATATAGAACGCATGCGAGTATATTAGTTAGTGTTGTACTTGCCTCCTGAACAGGCTTGAAAAATAAGAAGCTTTGGTTTTCCTGCCATGCTAGGAAACTGCGAGGCAGAAAGAAGGTCAAATATACTGGTTCTAGGAACTGGCACACCATCTGAGCCAGACAGGTGATAGTCGCTGCCATGGGTCATGACCACCAGGACAAACATCCCATAATTCTTATGATCAGCATGTTCTGTTTCCTTTTGAATCGTCTCTAAAAGTTTCTATAGAAAGTAAAAAAGGCACGTTGAGTACCAACGCTTTTTTGGCTCAGCAACAATATAACCATGGTGAAATATAAGGAAAATATGTACATTTTGGTTCTGGATATTCTATAAGAAGATGGTTGACATATCTTCAGAATGTACCTTATTAGGTCTTTGGACTAACTAAGCCTAAACTAAAAATTGATACACAAAACTTTAGTGAATTTTATCAGAAAGTATCGACATTGATCAATCATTTGTCATTGTTTTTCTATGTTTGAGGTGATCTGACCACCAGGATGTTTCGAGATTAAAATCGACAAAACTTGATCTTGATTGGTTGAAATGCTCAGATCATGTGAACATACGATTATGCTATCTATAGTTGCACAACGACTGAAAGAATAGAGTTGCATAACTGCAATTTGAACGCGATAGCTGATATCAGCGAGAGCAACTAGCGACATCATCGCATATGTATTTTTCTTCTGAGTATTTTAGCTGCAATCGAGTTTAGTAGATTTTAATCTTGAAACATCCTGGCAGGCAGATCACCTCAAACATCAAGAACAAATAATAGAAAAATGTCGATACTTCTTGATAAAATCTCTTAGTTTGGTGTAAGTTCATCTCTGAGGGACAAATATGACAACTATAATAATCAATAATAAATATCTATTATAGAATCGGGTAAGCAATAAGCATTTGTGCGTCCCAAGCATAAAACTGGAGTCATCATCTTTATTCCATTGTTAGTTACGTGTTATCGACACAGGAATTACTCCATCAGTTACTTGTAAATGAACCAAAACAATTTTTACCGTACATCAAAGGCATTTGTTATAAAAAAAGCTTGGCTATCTTGAAATAAAAACATAGTATTTCCAACGCTTTCAAACTACAACCTTGGCTGTTTTTTTCTACATATGCAGTTATCTGCCCCACTCGGTGATCATGTACACTAGCAGTCTCAGACGCCGTAAGAGATCGTCAGTTGGATAGCCAAACATCTGAGTTTGATTCTCATGTGACGGATTTTCTCCTTACGCTATAAGCGTGTCTTCGAACGAATGATCATGGCTCTCATTATAGTAAATACTAGCGAAATGGCGGGCATTGCACGGGTATCAAAAATCAGCTTATAAACAGAAGTAATGTAGTTGCCTGCTACTTTCCATTAGCCTGGCACATTGCCAATGAAATTTGAGTAAGTTTACTAATAAGAACTGTGAGAGTAAGCATAAAGTTATGTTGCCCTGTAACAGAGAGTGGTAGCTTATTTTCAACCACATAGCGACATATATCCCTAATGAATTCATCATTCTCGCATAGCTAAATTGGTAAGGTGATTGTCTGGCAAACAAAAGGTTTCAAGATCAAATCTCCTGCGATACAGATTTTTCATTCCAATATTTTAATAGCTATAGCTTGACCAACTGAAGTACACACTGACACAGAAACTTTGAGATTTATATATAAAGATTGGGCATCTCAACAAAGTCCAAGTACTGTGTTTCTCCTGAAAATGTGGTGGGCCCACGATTCCCATCCAAACATTTCACCAGCACCCCATACTTGTAGGAAATCCGAAAGCGTCTTTAGCTAGTTATACCGTGTCTAACAGGAAAAAATGAAAAAAGTGGAAAGCAAAGCTTTAAAAAAATGAAACTGAGTGCAAAGTCAAAGAGACTAACCTTAGCAGTAAGGTCTCTGTGAATTGTCTCCCACTTGAAGGCTAAACTTTTAAACAGCCCTGAGATGTTCTCTACATCCACCTCTGAACCTTTCCGATCGCTTCCTGTTCCACCATTTCCTTTTGAGAGATCGGAGAAGCTGTTGTTATTGATGATCAGGCAGCGTCCTCTGATAGGACTTGTCATCTTGTACACCTGCACAAATGAAAATTTAGTTTATGTAGCATTCTCAAAATGCAGATATTTCTATCAGTTTCCTACAAAACTTAATTGATCCATTTTACCACAATGGCCTGTGAAATAAACTGGACCTCTCTGTTGGAAAACTGAAATTTCCATTCACAGCATTTTTAATCATTGTGAATTTAGTGAAATAGACATAAATTATATATTAAATTAATCCTTATTTTCCGATGATTTCAAATATGTAAATCAAACAGCCGTAAAATTATGTTATTGAATGATTATGTAGGATAAATTCTGAACATTTCGTTTTTTAATGAATATGGCCTAAAATAAACAAGTAAAAGTTGTTAGAAAAACAGGTGGTTATTTTCAACCATTAACAAAATGAAATTTGTTAATGGTTAGAATTTAGGAATGGGTAGAATTTAGCCTACATAATAATTGAAAGTTATAATTTCACAACCATTTTGTTCACATACTTGAAATCAGGACAAATGAATATTAATTTAATATATAAATTATGGCTATTGACTAAGTTCGCAATAAGTTACAATGTTGTATATAAAAATCTTAGTTTTTCAACAAAGGCTCCAGTCTATGTCGCAGACCACTGTATTTTAGTTTTAGTATAACCGGTGTAAGTCATTTTACCTACTTACTGATTCAGAATCAAACATCTTTTTGGCCCAACTGACTTTGCTAGGCTTTGTTCTCAAGCGGATGATAGCCAGAGTCTCATCCTCATCACCTAGGTAGTCTAAACTGTCAGAGAGTTCACTTGCTTCATCTTTCCGTTGCATATCCAGACTCCCAGATGGTATTATCGCTGAGTTCGAGTCTCCCGCTACCAAAATGTAAAAAATAAAGAGAAACACTCAGTCAACCAATCAAAAACCTTATCATTGTATAAGGAAACAGCAGCAATAATAAAATAAAATTAGTAGTATTTGTTACTAAAATAGAATTCTTGCAGCCAATAGCCTTAAACAGGTCTAATACGTTAGACTCTGTCTAGAATGACCTTCCAATGACATATTGTCTTCATATACTCCGAATATGTCTGTTTTTCATTAATTTGAACTTTTTTTGTGTCACTCAAAATAAGGGAGGGCGAGATTTCTCTCGTTAGTTGTGTGGGTTCAGCGTTGAAAATGAATAGAAAAAGCTCTGGTTTAAAACAGCAGTACGTGCAGGTAAGATGCAGGTAAATGCATCGTACCTGCATGTATACATGCATCGGTATACTCAATAATAGTATCATATTAAAACTGTTGACTTTAACAAAAACTTACTCATGATAATATGCTTTAGCTTGTAGCTGGTTCATTTTGCTAACCAATGTTAAAATATTTTAGCTAATGTAAAATTTCCCCTTTACATGTTAATTATGTTGTCTAAAAAGACACTAATATGCTACGATGAATTGGTTAACCCATGAGTTATACATAGTCTGAATGTGACCAAACGTTTCATACGTGTAGAGTGAAAACTCCCCAAATCACAAGTAAAGGCAGAGTGTGGGTTTCCATTGACTCTTTTTTATAAAAGCAATGGTAAATATGAAGTAAATAGTGAGTAAAAGCTAATCTATAACTAACTGCTAAACTGTAACTAACTAACTACCACTACTACTTTACTTCACTATGCTTTACTACTGCTTTATCTACTATACCGACAGCCGTGTCTGTCGTGTCTGTCTGCCCATTCGTTTGTATGAAGCCACTGTTGGGTGTTGGAAAAAGATTGCATCAGACTGAAACTCGCAACATTTGCTTGCTACCATTTGCTCCTATTATTCTCCCTCAAAAATTTTAGAATTATGGAGCCAATTCTTATTTTCTGCGCACTCAGTGAACTCTGTTCGTTCATTTTTACTGGCACACATAACAACACTATGAATCACATCTCACAAAGACAGTTCTTTATCCTCAAACTGCATAATTTTTTGCAACGCAACATTTTTCTTGATGCTGAAGGTTTTACTTATAAAACCGAGTTACTGGTAAAACGCTGGGGAAAAAGTGCATTCATAATGTGCATCTAGAGAATTACCTTCTGGTCTTTGGAAACATTTTGACTCATTGTCTTCTAGGTACTTCTCAACAACCTGTTTATCCTCTAAAGTCAAGTTCCCACCTAAAGGCGTGTATCAAAAAGTTAGACAGAAGTAATATTAATGGTAATTACAAGAAGAGCTCAATGTTTTCGAAGTAAACTGACAACTCACAAGGATACACAAGTGGTTTTGGAATCTCGGGCTTCTTGCTGCATGTCTCTCCAATATACTCTTTGCTACAGAACACTGGCTCCGTGCCAGAAAATGAGCTCGTTTCCATTTTCAGTCTTACCTCTGTGATACCATCAGAGTTTGCTGTAAATGCCGGATACAGCCAATCCGGATCGACAAAGGTGCCAGGATTTGGATCTCTCAGAAACAGGCAATGTGAACACACAATTTCAATAGATGGTCGACAAGCCTTCCAAATAGATGAAACGTACGTAACAAGAGTTTGAGCAGTTTTCAGGTGTCTATTCCACGAATCTGCAAGAACGTTTGCGTCAGTCGAGGTTTGTAAGACCATTTTATTTTCCTTGTCGAAATGGATGAGGTGTGTGCAACTTGCACCATGGTACACTGTGGCGCCATTATAAACTACTTTCATTGTAGTACAAGGCCCTGCATCAGCATTTAAAAATGCTGCTGTCGTCAGCTGGTAGCCGTACTTTGGTAGTGCCAAGCCTCCAAGCTCCATAACTAACCTCAGTTGAATACCTCCACCTATCTCCCAATCACTACTCATACATTTAGGCGAAAAGTAGGGCACGATGTAAGATTTCCTCATGCCAGCATTTATTGGCCCGTGCAGTATCTTGAAACAATGTAGAAGGTCAACTGCAACCTCTTTTGGAAATTGTATGTGGTAACTGCTCAGTAGGTGCTCAAGAAGTGCATCATCCAGTATCCCACTCGTAATAAAGGTTTTTATCAGCTCTTTGTATTTTTCTTTTCTGATGATCCTATCACGGTACTTGAATGAAGTGAATGTTCCAACACGGTCTTGCCATTGCGCTTCTGATTGATGATGGAATAGTAGAGATATCATCTCGGCGATGAGCGATATTCTATGGAAGATGCAATGCTTGAGTTGGGGTACGTTTTTGAACCAAAGAATATCACCTGTGTTGTGCATATAGTCAAGGACTATATGGCACTCCATTGTCGGAAACTGCCTTTCGACAGTTGAAAGGTCGATGTAAAAACTATCTTTATGTGCATCACTTAGAAATTTCGTGATGTCATTCCAGCACTGAGGAATTGTCGTTTTAAATTCTTCGCATCTTTCGTCAATAACTGCTTTTAACCTTTTGATGTTAGAAAGTTCTGTTGGGTCGTCGCTAAATTGAAAAATATCAGTTTTTTGAAATATGGGAGTGGCTTTGTTGGACAAGTGTAATATTTTCTGAAAGTCTCCTTTACCTCTACCGTGATGCTCTTCTTCCTCTTTCAGCATTTCAAGTTTCAGCTTTTCCATACTATCAAGGAGGTTTTCAAGAACTTCTTCTACTTTCCCTTCTGGCGCTGCTTCAGTGTGGGTAATTGCCAACAAAGGTGGACCGAGGAGAGGACAGGATAGGTAGAGATGCGATAGCCAATTCCAGCAAGTCTCTTTTGCTGCCTTTTCTCTGTTACTACTTGAAGAAATCTCTGAAAATTCTTTGAGATTTACTACAAAAAGAGGAATATTCCTTTCTTTTAGAATGTATTGGTAAGTAATATGGTAAATTTCATGACCTCCGTGATCAACTAGTTTTGCTATAGACTCGGGTAACTCGAGATCTTTAACTTCAAAAACTTTGGTTGCTTCCTCAAGTGTTGAAGTGTTCTGCTTTGATCGGTTCGTAAACCTTCTCTTTCCTTCTTGGAGACTTTTCACCAGGCTTGTTTTGCCAGCAAGAGAGTTGCCAACAATGGCGACAGGTACAACAGCAAGCTCGACGAAATCTGCTTTGTTCTTCAATGAATTGAAGTACTGACGTACCGCAAAAAGCCCTTGTTGGCATACGGCATACGGTGGTTCAACCAGTTTTGGACAATTTTCACACAACAGTGTGTCTAGGTTTGTTAGTTTGATCACTTGCTTGGAAATCATTCTAAGATCAATGTTCTCTCGAACATCTATCTTTTTTAGCTGGGGTAAGGTGAACACAACTGTCGGTAGTTCTGTGAAGCAGTTTTTGGCAAGATGAATAGTCTTCAATTGATTCAATTGGTCAAAGCTACAAAAATAGTTGCATAATTAGACTTTATCCTACTATGGTAATTCTCAGTTTTAATTAATCTTTTAATACAACACAGTTATAAACAAAAATTAATGAATTTAAAATATGTCATATCTGCCAATTCTTTACTGTGAACCTGTCCCTCACTTGCTAAGACATCTGGCACTAACTTAGACACCAGGCACTCACTTTCACAACTGTCTCTCCTGTACTCTGACACTTGCCACTCACTTCGGCACTTCTTAGTCACTTTGACACTTGTCATTCACTTCGACACTTGACACTCATTTTAACATTTGCCACTAACTTTGATGCTTTACAATCACTTGAACCCTTCCCACTCACAGGGAGACTTGACACTCACTTGAAAACTTTCTATTCAGTTGGACACATCCCATTCACATGGACATTTCCCACTCCTGTTGACATTTGGCACTCACTATAATGATTGACAATCACTATGACACTTGGCACATAGTTTGACACTAGGCACTCACTTGGACATTTGACACTCATTTTGATACTTGACTCTTACTTTGACATCTGGCATTCACTATTTAAGCAAGAAAAAGATAAGCATCTTACCAATGCCTTGGTACCATTTCTAAATGCAAATGGAACACTTACAAACAACTTCAAAAGCAAAAGTTTTTTTACAGTTGTACTGGGGCTCAATCTACATGTGTATATATATATATATACAACATACAAAATTTGTATATATACATATATATATATATATTTATATATTTATCTGCATTTATTTGTCTTTTGTTGGTTGGTCATCCCTATGTTCAGCTATAGTGATTAAAACTTGGGACTGAAAAATCCTCTTGCACTGGATTTGAACTCGCATCCTTCAACTCGTAAATTCATGGTCTGTCGCTTCTAACCTTTACACCAAGCCATCCTTTTCATTCTTACTTATCTATCGTTATCCTTATTAAAGCCTTATATCCATTACGTATTTTTTAATTTGTCATTTTCAAATGTGCCGTTTCAATTTCAAATGTGCCCTTACACGCCTTCAATTTTTGATTCTTCCAATGGGCAATCGCTAACAGCTGCAAAAACTGACAACTGTTTACATGTACAGTTGTATGTTGCTTCATCTTAAGTAGGAATTGCCTCTAAATTTATTTCTATTTGGTTAGAAAAAGTACTCCGTGCACTTCACTGCTATATATTTGTACCAGTACCGAGAGGTATCAGCATCACAGTAATCAAAGTTTCGATTGAAAACTTCTGCTGCCACAGTAACCTATTTTATACATACACTCTTATGTACTCATTGTTATTATTAATTCAACATATTCATCATCTTTATTTTGGTTTTTTTTCAGTTCGTATTAATTGTATCATTACCAAATCTTTTTTCATTGTAATCATTGTAGCAAAACAGAGTTTATCTAGCCATTACTTGCTAAATATTTCACAATTAAACACCTTTACAGATGTTTTATTTTGTATCCTAATTTATTTAAACTGCATAAAATACTTTTCTAATGGTAGGAAATTAAAAAGTTAGAATGATTAATGTTGTAAATGCTAAATAAAAAAAACTTTCTGTGCAAAAACCATTTTATTTTCCGAGCAACGCCGGGCCTTCACTAGTCAATTATTAAACCCAAAAAACATAACTCAGTTTTTTTTATTTTTGAATAACTATGCTATTATAATTAATATTAATGTAATATTAGTAACTATGTATGCTATATACGACATATGTTATGTTTTATTTAAGGTTGCTGCAATAAAGATTACCAGATCTAAATGACTTTATACATTATTGTTATCCAGAATTTGTGAGCAGTTTAAATATGCAAATGATAATATATATTTCCACAATATTGTTTTCCTTCAGCAAAAACACACGTTTGACACATGTTCATGTTGGGCAAAACTTTAAAATAGTTTTGTCCAACATGCCCAAGTGGTTTGATCGCAAATTTATAGCCAGCTCTTTGCATTTAGATATCTCATCAATGTTGCTAAATGTCTCCGATGTTTCCTGCAACCTTTGTAGCAAGACAGTACATTTTTGACATATGCCATGATTAACAAGTTGACTGTTTAGCTTGTAACCTTTTGTAGTCAAAGACGAAGATTTTGATTTAATTATATAGGAGTACACTGTGAACCCACAACAAACACGAGTGTTACCATAGTTTTTTACACTGCTGTAAATGTTTCAACCAACCATGATCCCGTTCTAGGATAAAAGTATTTTGTTAGCAGTAAGTGGAGAGCATTTTAGTGACACGTTTAATAAAACTAGCGCAACCCTTGGCCTTCAACTACAAACTCTACCGACACTTCGCTATAATATTTTACTTTGAACAAGTCGAAAAACTTTAAATTAAAAAAAGCATTATTACTAGAAATGATCAATAGAGATACTTATAAAGTTTGCCCTTTATCTGCTTTGAAAATGATTTAGTTTTGTTCAATATGATACTATCCTGACTCCTCCGCAATACCACTAAATTATCAACTTTTGAAAGATGTCTGTTCAGCTCACTCAATAATTCCTGATTTCTGTCTTTCCATTTTGTGTTTTTTTGCATGAATTGAAAAACATATTGTTTATAATTACCATTGATGATACAATATGACAACAGAGAAATTTAGCAATTGATTTTACACAATCAATCGATATATAAATATTGGACACCAATAATTCATTAAAGGTATTCAATCAATTCAGTTCAAACAAGAAAATATATAAAAACGTTACTATACAACAACATCACTCTTTTTAAACATCCTCAAATGACTAGTTGATCCAAAGTTGCTTTGCACATTTTAGCCGTGGTTTCAAGGAAACCCATTCTTTGAGTGGTCTTAATATTTTTATTCAACATAAAAGACTCTGATTAGCAACATTGTGTTAACATTGTGTTAACAGATTGTTTTGCCTGAACACTGCTCAACAGGTCTTATAATTTGCATTAGGTTAAATAAGTTTTCTTATACTTTCAAATATACAAAGCCTGTAGTCAAACTCTATCTTTCCACCATGATCTCAAGCAAACAGTTATTCATGAATAGTCAGGGATGCAATAGCCTTCATAAACTTTGACAGCAGTTTGCTCTAACTCTGAAGAACTTAAATGTTTTATATAAGAAGCAATGCAATATATTACAGGCTACTAAAAAACTGATAGCTACAACTTGATATTCTAACTACAATCATTACACTGAGTACTACGTGTGACTGATGCTAATTTCAAAAAAACTGACAGCAGTGTAGAACTCAGATCTGAAAGCCCTTTTTGGTAATCTAAGGGCAAAGGTTAAATGAGTTATCATTTTACGTTTAAGAATTCTTATTAGAATAAGTACAATTATAGATGCTCACCAGGCTGGAAGGTCTTGAAGCTGACAAGACAACAAGTGCAGCTCTGTGAGAGATGTTAGCCCTCCGATCACTTTCGGAGCGCTATCTGACAAGTTGCTTTTAAAAATGTGAAGAAACTTGAGTTGGGTGAAACCAGACAGACTAAAATTAATAGAAAACAGAATTGGTTATATCAAGCGTCAATTGACCCTCAAGTTTTTGATACAGATAGTATAAGTAGGGCTTTTTTTAATAGCCTCCGAGGCTAAACTTAGGTGCCATTTTGAAAGCGTCTCACAGCTGATCTTTACCATGATAAGAGCACTGTTTGTCTGAAGTCTCCCTGAGAGCAATAGAAAAAAATATTGTTGTTCATGGGATTTGAGCCTAGGGTGTTAGATATAAAAGCAAGCATGCTACCACTACATCATTGAAGCAACTTCCTACTTTAGGCATAATTCTCCATATACTGATTACTCATTACGATCTCTCACAGTGAACGGGGTTGGCAAGGGTACTAGTTGTGATAAGAATACAATGAAAAACAATTACAGAACCTATTTTCTACTTTGTATGATGTGTACGACTGACATATAACAGTATAGTGTCTATTTATTTGTATATGTTTATGTATCTAACACTTGTTTTGGTTTGACAAACATTTATAAATACTGGCCAGGATTTTAGTTAGTCATATCTTTAAGTGTTTTAATTGGACTTCCTATTGGTTAATCAATGTTCAGTAAATGCTATGACTCATATTTGGCATCCTAATATCTACTGAATCAGCTGTACCAGTTGGCATCCGCTGGCTTTATGGCATATAAGGAAACCCCAGAGGAAAATGAACCCCACAACTGTACTTCATGGTTTGGAGACTATTATATTTTACATAATCAACAAATGAACTTGTGCAAGTGAACAATTGAATAGAGGAAGTCAAGCAATGTTGTCTTCAATATGGATATAAAATGGATATAGCTTAGTCGTTCTGTTCAGGTCTCTTGTGGGTTTTGATATTATATCGTGTTAGTAGTAGTTGGTGTAGTGTGGTGTAGCAGATAGTCTTGGTATTTGTTAGGTGTTGCATATGCTTTTAGTGGTATTTGCAGCACATAGTATTAGTAGCATTGTATTATTGTATTATTGTATTGTTGCAGTGAGTTGTATTTAGTTGTATTGTAGCATTGTATTAATGTATTGTTTTGACAATTACGTTGACTGTACGTTTCGTAACATATCTTTCAGTATTGTGTTTTTTTTTGTCAAAACAAAAAGTTATTTATTCTGTAAGAGTTTATATACTTGGTTTGTAATCCTCAATAAATATTCATAATAATAATAAAAAAGTGCCAGTACCCTTTCACTTTAATAATAAAAGTAGAACTCAGTAAACATCTCTGAGGATTGTATGCTTAGGCGCAGAGCGAGAGTTGTGCTAGCCAATAAATGTGAGATAGTCAAGGAGGACAAGTGTTTTAAAATCTTCAATTTAAACCTATTATGATGACTGTTACTAAGTTTTCATATGGCAATAGCGTAGTGACACCTGCTGCCTGCCTGCACCTGGTGTGACACCTGGTGATAGCGCAGTGACACCTGCTGCCTGCCTGCACCTGGTGTGACACCTGGTGATAGCGTAGTGACACCTGCTGCCTGCCTGCACCTGGTGTGACACCTGGGTACCAACAAGCAAATCATGTTTCCATAAAACGCTATAGTAGAAAGATGGTTGTGCAATGGCTTATGTCAAGGTTGTTTTTTGCTATGAAGCAAGACGTATTTACATGCCCAAGTGTTACACTGTTATTGGCTAAGGCGGTTTCCTAGGCACAAGGATGTTTTGGCTCTAAAAGGTGACACTGAATCACGACAGAATGAGAGGAACATGGCTGTTTTCATGATGGTATTGCAGCATGATGTTAAGGAGTCTCTACTCTATTGCTGTATAAAAACATAGTGTTGATCTGTTCAGGGAGCTTTTTTGCTTCATATTATATCACTAAAATGTGATAAGCAGTAACGGCATTGACTTTGCCTTGCTCTGGTACTTAACAGGGGGAGCCAGTGCTGTTTAGTTACGTAATATATGATATATAGTATATATATTTACATATTATTATAATTCTGTTATTATAGCTACATCTATATTGTTTCAGCTATCTTGTTTTTGTTTGCTGTCTCAGCCTGTTTGTGAAATACTAAGATTCTTGTCTGATTCCTAAAACATACTTTTACATCATGATGTTTGTATAGTCACTACGAAAGGAACCTTTTATCAAATTCAAGAATTATCATTAACTAACAATAGACCTCGTGATGCCCCGTGCTGCCCCGTGATGCCATGATTTGATTCCTTTCATTTTCAATCCAATATCTGGCAGGTTGGGGTCTAAGAAGCTGGTTCTGAGAAACCAGTCATTGTTTTGAAATGTAATATTTTTGGCAACCTAGTAGAAGGCATGGAGTATATGCATGGAAATTTGAATGAATTTGGCTAAAAAATGTAGAAACACATAGCAGCAATGCAGACAAAAATGCAAGCATGGATCACACCATACAGACTACCATATGCGCACATGTGCACATGAACATCTACTTGGATGCACACACATGCATGCACGCATGTACACACACAAAGACAAAGTCAAATTTATTAATGGAGCTATATTTTACAACATTCTGGCATAGGTTTACTTCTTAGGTAATAAAGAAACACCAATCCTCTAGTTACGGTGCAGTGACTCTCAGATAGTTTCTTACCTTTGTAATTGAGTGCCATCTGATAGATTGGTTAACCAGAGACGTTCCAGCTTGGGAGAGATAATATTTAGAGGTGGCACCTTCTTTTCACATCTCAAATCAGTTATGAAGTCATCATCAACATCAGCTACAATCTCTGGTACAGTCATAGTTGAAGGTGGCAGCCGCCAATCTTTGTCTTTAGATTTAGCAAGTCTATAGGAAACCCTGTATCCTACAAAATAAAAATAACTTTTGCTGAAAAGTTATGCAATGTTTTTAGGTAAAAATTTTGTGAGGGTAAAACCAACTTTAAAATAATCGCAGGTTGGTAATACAACAATCCAATAGCAGGTTTGCTATAATGTTTCAAACAGCAACCAAAAAGTGTTTTTTAAAAGATTAAAACAGGAAGTTTATAGCATTGCTAGGAGATGTAAATTATAAAGGAATAAAGAAAATGAAATTCTAGCCTTTTACAAAATTCTGCTTTAGAATTCACATTATTTTGAATTCAAAATTTATTAATAACATGTTCACGTTTTCTCAGTGACCAATTCTGAAAATAAGCAGAACAGCCTACTGCCCTCATATATAAATAACAAACTTTGTGTGTGATTTGGTTTGTCCAGGTATAGTTATTAAAATCTTGGAACGAAGAATCCGTATCGTAGGAGATTTGATCTCGGAACCTCTTGCTCCCTAGAGGATTTACTAAAGTCTTAAATAATGAGAAGTAATGTAGTTGCCTGCTACTTGCTATTAGCCTGAAACATTGCTAATGGATAATTTGAGTAAGCTTACTAATAAGAACTTCTGTTCTCCATGGCGTTACGCCATCACGCTGCTTCGTAACGGAGAGCGGTAGCGTATTTGCTCCTATATGCCGACATATACCGCCTGATGAATTCATCAAGCTCGTGTGAATGAATTGGTAAGGCGTTAGACTGGTGAATGGAAGGGTCCGAGATCAAATCTTATGGGGATACAGATTCTTTATTCCAAGATTTTAATAGCTTTATCTGGACAAACACACGGACAGACTAACTTTGAGAAATATAGATATAGGGTACTCATGTTTCTTCGTAATATATAATGAGTTTGATTTTATCATACATAAAATTATAACCACATAATCAAACGTAAATAACTTGCAAACAAGAGGGGCCTCATCTCCAAAGTAAATGTGTAATTCAACACAGCTATTGATAACGTTGAAATTGTTTGAAAAAAGATAAACCATTGTTTGCAAAGAGGTACAAGTAACAAGTTTGGTTAAAGGTGAAGCTTATAAGTAAACTGATCTCATTATTAACATGTTACTTTTTTATTTTGAATAAAAATTCCAAAGCATTAAAACACTGTTCGTATGTTTTCCACTCTAAAAAGACATTAATGAAAAGTTTTCGCTTGCTTTTGATATTTTTTCCATACCACAATCTTTCAAGTTTGACTTGAGCTGACCTTCTGTATTCATACCATTGAAGTGTGACACAAGATATCATTCTGTATTTGTATTATAATCTTTCAAGGATGACTAAAGATATACCAATTCATATCAAAACCTGTGAAATATGATTCAAGCTATCATACTGTATTCATACCACAATCCTAAAGAAGATTCAAACTATTATACTGTATTCATACCACAATCCTAAAAGAGACTCAAGCTATTATACTGTACTCATACCACAATCTCAAGTTATCTTGTTGATATGGGTTTATGGTTGTTTTACCTTCAGAATCCAAGTCCATTGTATTTGGTGACAAGTTTCTGTGCTCCAATCTGCTTAGGGATTCTTAACGAAGAAATCTAAAATAGAAGATTATGGTATTCTTATAAGGAATTTAGCTCTGACAGTCTAGAATCACAATATAAACAGGATTAGATAAAATATCTACTGCCTAGTTTTGAGGGTCATTTTCATTAATTGCTAGCACTGCAAGTTTGCAAATAAATCCTAAAATTCAAATAATCTAAAAATAGAAGTTTTGTTTCTTCTAACAACAATATCTTATCTTATTAGTAATTCTTTAAAGCACCACTCGAACTTAATGTATGATAGTGTGAACGAAGCCAGTTGAATCTCAATAAGGCTAACTGCACTGAAGACCAAGCCAAGAAAGCAACCCAAAGAGAGGAGCCATAATAGAATCCAAATTCTATTGAAACATATTTAAAGGCAAGCTGTGCCTTTACTCAGAGACAGAAAAAAAGGGGACGGAAGACGAGAGACAAGGATTTGTACTATTGATTGATAAAATCATCTAAGACGAACTTACTGACAGAATTGGGTACTTTCAAGATGATTGTCATGAACTTGTTAGCGAGTGGCTTAGAAGCAAAGCTATGCATGTACATGTATGTCTTAATATTGTCCATACGTGATTATATACATGTAATACACATGTCTTAAACTCACCTTCTTTGCTGCAAATGCTTTCATAGACTTCGCAAACATCACCTGAGGCCCGGACTCATAACCTACTCTGCCGGTAGCAGCTATACAACTCTTTGCAGCATTATTCTATTAACAATTACTAGTAACAATCAATATATTATGCCTTTCTTTGTGTTAGTCAAGTTAGCATTGTTTTTAACAGAATAGCTGCTCACTCGCTTACTATTTGTCTATGCTTTGTGAATGACAATAAAAATTGATTGCTTTTAAACGAGTGTGAAGAATAACTCAATCTAATCATTAGGATTCTAAAAATATTGATTTGAGTTATGAATAAATTAAGAGGAAAACTCACAAATGCCGATTTATTTAGTTACATCTCGTCAAAGAAAACAGCTCTGTAGGAATGGTGAGATATAAAAAGTTAAATATCATATAGCCAAATTATGGGCACCTTTTTATTTTTCAGTGTATAGAAGGCCTGATACTCGCTGATTTATAGCAATTTTAACAAACATTTTCGTATTTTAATTGACAGCTAATAAATATCACATCAGCGGGATTAAAATTTTGGGAAACAATTTATTTTCTTTTGAAAAAATATTTCCAACTGATTTCATACTAAGGCATTGCTGCTTCAGACTATAAATATTTAGATTTGAATCATTTTAGGTTGAATGTATATTTAGATAACACAGCAGTCTTACTTTCCAGGTACTTTCACAAGGTTTGGGTGTCACATTATTAGTTACTTTAGCTATAGACAACCTTTTTTAAAAATTTCCTGAAGCTGTGATGAGCGTCTTATTTTTCTAACAGCAGCTGCATTGAAACAACCCAAAGATTGCAGAGAAAAAGAAGGGACTAAAAACAGCCAACTAGTAACATGAGTTGATAAGAGTTGATAGAAATATAATAGATCTCATTTTATCTTAAACAAAGACAACTGTTTTACCCTCCTAACTCATGATAAAAAGCAACAATTCACAGCTGCTGTGAAATAAAAGTTCTCGATACAATGCTACAATAAAGCGTTTGCGATATTTCAAGTTATATAAAATTAGGCCAACACATCTGTTTTGGCCTTTGATTATCAATTAAAACTAATTTAAAACTAATACACTGCTTTAGGATTTATTCTCGCGACGAAGCATGATCATAAGCAAGAAAAATCTTGCTGGTCTGCAGTGGCAACTCCCCAAGCTATAAATTTTATAGCATAAACTGTGTGTAAACTGATCAGCATAGTGTTTAATATTTGTTGTTTAATATACTTAAATCATATCTCCAATTTGCCTGATCATCCAATACATTCTACTTCACAAAAAAAACCTCAACGCCTGATACCAGACATCAACACTTTACCAATACACATTATATAACAGCGTTATGCAAAAATAGCTTTTTCTGCCATTACGCATAATTTACTTTACTATTTTTTTGTCTTGTACTCTAATTTGCTCTGAATGGCCTTAATCAGTGTAAAGGAAGTTAATATCTACCTACTGTCTCTATCTGATTATCTGTGCATCTACTGTACCTATCTATCTACCTACCTACTGTCCCTATCTGATTATTTGTGCATCTACTGTATCTATTTATCTATCTAATCTATCTATCTATCGTATTCATCTATCTATCGAATTCATCTATCTGCCGAGTCTATCTACTGTATCTATCTATGCGTATCTATCTATGCGTATCTATCTATGCGTCTATTTACCATATCTATCTACGCATCAATCTACGCATCAATCTACGCATCAATCTACGCATCTATCTATCTACGCATCTATCTATCTATGCATCTATCTATCTATCTATCTATCTATCTATCTATCTATCTATCTATCTATCTATCTATCTATCTATGCATCTATCTATGCGTCTATCTGTTTATCTATCAAGGTAAGTTACTCAAATTCATTAGGTATTTATTCTATTACCCGTACAATGCCAGGCATTCATCTAGTAGGCTATAAGCTGCAGATCTGACTGAAAGGATCTGCAAGCAGTTTCAACTGCAAGACTTGAGTTGAGGCTCACTTTATCTCCTTTAATTAACACAAATTTTAACATTTTGTAAAAATTTGCTATCAATTAAAGTGTCTGCAAAAGCAAATAGCAGAACAAGAAGGCTCACTAGAGCTTAAAAACACTGGAAGGTTATAAAGCAAAAGCTGTTTTCTCCGCTGTTTAGCAAACTTGGCCTTCCACATGCCTACTACAAAAAGCCGCAGAAAATCAAACAATTTCAAGCTAGAAGCTTTACAAACTTTTGCTAGTAAAATATAAGATTGAATATACATCTGACAAATGTAGGACACATGCGCATACAAAGCCCCATATTAAATCACCATAATTATTAGCTCACAATGCATAGTAATTGCTAACGCATCAAAACGTCTGAAAAAACCCATCTTTTCTAAAGTTTTGTACTGAATACCAACTTTGAGGGTTGCCAGAAAAAATATTTTCTGTAGTAAAGTAGAACCCAATCACACTAAGCGCTGTACAAGTAGGCTTTGCCTGTTTAAATATATCCAAGACTTTACAATTGATCTGAGGCTCTAGCGTCCCATCCATGGAGGACCGGAAAAAGGCCTAAGATGGTTACAACATACCCAGGGCTGATACTCTGAAAGAAACACCCACCTGGATAGGCCCAGACTTGGATATTGTACCCCCAATCACCTGGTTGGTCATTTTGAATTTGGATATTGTACCCCCAATCACCTGGTTGGTCAATTTGAAATACACCCCCTAAACACTGGGAGTTTTCTAAAGGGCGCCCAGGTTCTAAGCCCTGCTAAACATCCAATATGATTAATGCATTAATAAAGCAGAAAAAACCTACAAACAAAATTCCCAATTTTATTTAGATACGTTTTTATTTCGAATTTTTTGTTTGTTCAGTATTGCAAAAACGATCGTTTTTTTTTCTGCAAACGGCTTATTTTTTGTTGCTAACAGAGACTGATATATTGTAGTTTACTATAAGTAAAAAATTAAACAATAACAGGCAATTAGCTAACCATAAACCAATTTATAAAAACCGTTCGTGTGGCGACATAATAGTTGCTCTGCCGACTAGCGTCAGTATCGCAAAACAACAAAATGTCATTAAGCCTGCAAAAAGGGTTAATAAAACTGATTCCAAACATCAACCATCAGATCATCATTTTAATTTACAAAGGAAAACATAGTAAATATCAATGAAAGAAATAGCATATCATTCGTTCTGAGTATATGGCTAAAGAGTTGCTAAGATGATTCAGTGTCGACTGTCTCTTTTCTATTTGTTTCCCGTCAGCAAGCATGCAGATTCTAATGCGATTTGTATTAAAATGAAGACTAGAATTTCGGTGCAAATTTTTGGTATTACTTTGGCTGAATAAAACCTTAATGAGCATGGGCCCTTTTACTGGTTTGGCTGTGGAAACCACCCCTAAATTAGCAAATTCACTGACAGTGCCTCATGGTCTGAAAACCCCCCCTAAAACGTGATTTTGGGCCGAACCTAATGGGCCTTTTAGGGAGGAGTATCAGCCCTGGGACAACATATGCGTAGGATGGGTCATTAGTGATAATCAAGACACTATATAGGCATATGAGCGATTATAAAGACCATTATTATATTCACAACTCTATTAAGGAAAGAAAATCAGAGCAGACCCAGACTGATATACAAAGATGTACCGCCCATAAATATGTGACGAAACCTAGCTTTTTCAGAAACGGAAGTTAGGAAAGTTTAGTCCGATTTAGAATAATAGAGATGGGTGTCTTAAAACCCATTATTATCTAAATCCAGCCTGTAAAATAATTTCAGTTTTTTATGAAAGGGATATAAACTATTTAAAATTGCTCGCAGCTTGTTACATAACGTTTAAATGGGCTGGACGCCGAGAAAAATGAGCTCAAAAAGCGCGGTTTTATCACGAGCTAGCGTTGTTATCGCACTTTTTAAATATGCAATGCTAAATAGCTTATCTACCTTTCAGAAAAGACTGATATTATTTTTAAAGCTGGATTTAGATACTAATAGATTTTAAAACACCCATCTCTATTATTCTAAATCGGTCTAAACATCTCTACGTAACTTCTGTTCCTAAAAAGCTAGGTTACGTCAAGTATTTAGGGGCGGAGCTTGTTATGCCGATCGTGTTGTTTTCGAGACCGATATTAAAACGCTATAAAAAATCCTTTATTACTCTGAAAGTTAGTGGCCTAATCTTTATTTTGATTACAAAATCGGAATCAGCATGTCTGATTTACCTAGTAAATACGATAAAAGTTGTTCGTGGCAGTTATGGTTTAAGGGTAACATAAAGTTGAGGAACCGAAACCCAAACAGAGTAAGAGAAGATAGAAAACAGAGCTGCATGATAATCAGTGATAAAGACTAAACCATGAGATCTTCATTGTTGCAAAAACCGGCTGCAAGAGAGAGTAATTGCCCTGAAACTGTTACTGATAAGAATGACTGCATCCAAATCTGAAAGTGCCTTGCAATTTTGCACTATGGTAAAGAGGAAACAGATATTAAGGCATCACCAGCTGTCACAATAACTGATATCAGCTGCAAACATATTAAAGTCCTCAGGTTTTTGTCAATGCCTATCTATTCCGGATATTGTAAAGACATTAACCTATTTAAAATGGTTTTGAGGCGGTGCCTGCTGTCAAGACTGGAGTCTTCTACCCATTGTTGAGCTGATTTTTTTCTTTTTCCTTTAAATTGCAGTGATTTTTCATCCTTGGAAGCCACACTTGCTAGCTGTCTGCGAACTAGGCTCTGCACCTTGATTAGCCAAAATATTGTGTACATGGAGCCTTCATCAATGTTTTTTACCAGTGTATTTATTTAAAATTGTCTTACTTGATGGCAATATAAAATTCAGTTGAACTCAAAATTGTTCAACAATCAGAGAAAACGTAGAGGATAATTCAGAAGCAACGACTAAACGACTAAAACTACAGCCCAAGGCAGTCTACTAATAAAAACTTTATCAAAGAATCTAGAGGCAAAACCACCACAGCAAAGTCCTTTTTCTTTGATTACTTATTACATAATTTTCTTGGATTACATAATTTTATTGTTATGCATATAAGGTTTTATAATAATGCTCTTTAAATATATTATTTTAAATAACTATCTTATTATGTTAATTAATTATGTTAATCTTTTAACAGACTTGATTTTAAATGTGCATACTTCAAGGCTTCTCGATTAGCAGTACTTGCACAAATAAGGGTGGAAGCAGTGCTCGCACTGATAAGGGGTGGAAGCAATACTCTCACCAATAAGGGGTAGAAACAGTGCTCGCACCAATAAGTGGTGGAAGCAGGGCTCGCACTGATAAGAGGTGGAAGCAATGCTCGCACCGATAAGGGGTGGAAGCAGTGCTCGCACCAATAAGAGGTGGAAGCAGTGCTCGCACCAATAAGGGGTGGAAGCAGTGGGCTATTTCACAATCAAGTGTACATCAAGGATTTCAATTTTGTTATAACACTGTACCGTTTGTTCAATAGCAAAACACTTTGTGAGGTTTAAGATCCTGGTAATGTAAGAAAAAACCTTTACAGCGCAGAAAACTGTTTTCATTTTGGTGAATTAAAACGGAAGCTGTAGCTGTTTATGTCATCAAAATCCCCCAATTTTTTAACGTTATATCGTTTCACTTGATTTTTCATCATCAATATCGTGAGTAAAACTTCAAGAAAACATAATTATGTATGTATTTTGATAATGATTCCCATAGCCCAGTAAAATTTCCAACAAAAGAATATGACACTCATGTCACAAAGCTCCCATTTCTCGGTTTTTTGCTCATTTTATTGAAAATGCCCACCCGTTATGAGTTTTTAGTGTTTTTCTTGAGTGTCTTTTTAGAAGGAGGTAGTTTAAAACATTAATGCACCAGGTTGTCATTGTAAACTTCATAGGATTCTTCTGGCTCTTAGCTTCAAAATGAATGCTCCCTATTGTTTGTACAATGCATATTATGCCAGCTATAATCTTTGATTAAACATATGACATTGACAAGGTAAAATATGAAGTGTCCGTACCCCCACTCTGATTTGAGAGAAGAAATACATATGGACTATTACAATCCATGTTTGGTTGTTTGCTTTTCATCCCCTTGCTCAAAAAAACAACAACTGACAACATATCCTGAGTGAGTCATGCGTGTATTGGGGATAAGTAATCATTTGTGGTGTCCGTCACCTGAGTAGTGTCTGTACCCCCTAACTTTATAGCCATGTAAACAGAAAATCAATCAAATACCAATCATTTTTCTTAGTCAGCCATCTCAGCTGACATATGAGTGTTTTTTATAGCTGAATTTAGTTGACCTAAGACAATAATTTTTTGATGACCTCACTAATATGCTGGTTTGAAGGGTTTTTGACATCATAGATGCTGCCGAGTTTCCCAATCAATAGACACAGTAAGCACAATTTTTCTGTCTTTATTTGGTGACTGACAGTCTCATTATCCAAAGAAAATGTCAACATTAACATAGCTTGCATAGCAATGATGAAACAACAATAATTATAACTCTGACCTGATGGGGGTACGGATACACCAAAATTACACAATATGTTGTTTTGGGTCCCATAAAGTATATATATCAGGGAAAGATGCTAGAATTGATCAGAAGCTGACTTGCTATCATAGGAAAGAAGGTAAGCACTATATGATTTATACAAAATAATTTTTAGCAATGTAGATAGATACAACAAACACAGCTTCATTCAATCTTGTTGTTCACAATTACGTGATGTAAGACGCAGTCAGACATAATGCTCAGTATATCAGTTGGTTGATGCTCAAAATGACTTCAGAAATGTGATGCAATAAGTAAGTTGGGTAGTAAACATAGTTTAATGGGGGCTTTTCGTTGTTAGATTGCCATTGATGAAGATTGTCAAGATTGCCATTGTCAAGATGAGAGGACATTGGTGAAGCATAGCATAATCTGCATTACAGAGAAAGCTAAGGATCCGCTGTGGTCATGGCCTTTGAGGATTTTGCTTTAAAAAGAGTGGAGGAAGAGAAACCAGTAATTCTCAAGCGAGTACACATGATGGTGCTCCAGCACAGTACAAAAAGAGGAACTCATTTCATGACATCAGCCAGCATGAGATTAGCCTGCAGAGAAGCTTTTATGAGACCAGCCATGGGAAGTCAGTTTGTGATGGCCTTGGAGCTACAGTGAAGTCCAGTGTGTACCAGGCTGTTATATCTGGAAAAGCTGTCATAGCAAATCCAAAGGAGTTCTATGAATACTGTAAAGAAAACTTAAAGATTCCCTTCAGAATGGCTAGGGGTTATGTCACCAAGCGTGAATACTTTTTCTTGAAGCAAGGTGCCATCAATCTAGAGCGATCAAATATTCTGCCAGTCAAGATGGGAATGAGACAACTCCATGCTGTGAAAAACACACCAGCTTCCTAGGTTTTCTGAAAGATCAGCTTTTTCCTGCTACTGTGACTTCTGTCATGACGAAGAGGGCGATGGGTGTATCAACAAAGGCTACTGTGGAGACTGGCTGGAGAAGAAACTGGCGGTGAAGGGAGCTGAGAGGACAAGAGTGGCAGATGTGTGTATTCCAACAATCAGTGCTGCATCTGTGCCAGTGGTGGAGACAAATTATAGACAACGCTTGTCTGTGGTGGCAGTAACCTATGAGGATAGCTTCGCTGTTGAAGAAGTAATTGGAGTTGATGGAAACAATCTTGATGTACGGTTCATGAAAGAGGGTGCCAACAAAAGATTTATATAGACTAGAGAGCCAGGGACTGTTGAAAGAAAGTTTGTTTTTTGTGCTTGAAAGTGAAGACATACAGCCATTTCAGCTTAACTTGAAATATGTCACAACCAAGTCATGTTATATAAAAAAATACCTTGGCTACAAATATGCTTATTTTGTGTATATTATGTGATGTCCGTACCCCTAAATGACAGGAATAAGTGTAAATGTTGTATTATACAGCTTAATTCAACTTCAACCTACTTTGTTTATAGTTTATCAATTGATCAATAAATAAATGAATGTAGGTTTTCCAATGAAAATTTTCTGTAGCTTTTTTGTAGTGTCCGTACCCTTTGATTAGCTTCACATTATTTGATGCATAGACATGGTTGTGTTCAAGCTAGCCTTGTGAAACTTTATATGATGTTAACTTGCAACCTGAAAGACTTGGAAATTTTTAGTAGAAGCATGAACCAATCCTGAGAGGCAAATAAAATTTAAAAATTCAAAAGTGTACTGAGTTTTACAAAATTGGTTAATTAGATGGCAAATATTGAACTCTAAGTTCCTCTTCTAGAATATTGATAACAGTTCCATTTTGTGCTCTTAAGAAAGGTTTATACCTGATTTAATATATTCCTGCACATTGAAATGGCTGGCATAGCTTTTAATGTTAATATGAGAGCTGCATTGGATGTCATATTCTAATTTTGTAATGTCCGTACCCCTTCAGACATACCCTGATAAAATGTTAGTTAAAATCAGACCCACTGAAATGGTGTGCTTTATCATTAGGTTTCTGAAAGGCCAGCCTTTTGCGCATACAATGATCTAGATTTCAAATTATTTAAAGCAGTTTGGTTTTTTAGCTAAGGTGAAACACGAAATGCACACTTGATTGTGAAATAGCCGAGTGCTCACACCGATAAGGTGTGGAAGCAATGCTCGCACTGATAAGGTGTGAAAGCAGTGCTTGCACCAATAAGGGTGGAAGCAGTGCTCACACCGATAAGGGGTGGAAGCAATGCTCGCACCGATAAGGGGTGGAAGCAGTGCTCGCACCGATAAGGGGTGGAAGCAGTGCTCGCAAGTATCAATTGAGAAGGTGAAGAAAGCTTATTTGTTGCAAAAACTTGCTCATACCATGTCGAATTTTTACATCATTTACATCAAACGAATTTGAGTCAAGGTTTTCCTTTGTTTTCCTTTTTCTTCAGTGTGCTTTGGTCTTTTTGAGTAGATGTTACAAAGTATAGCATGCAGAACTTTGAAGTCACTAGTAGGATTACGCACCAGTTCTAGATGGTTTTTCGATTTTTAGAGCTTTTCTATTATATAAATAATGTTTCTATTAATTAAAAAAAACAAAAGAAAAACTTACAAAAGCCTATAAGCCTGCTGTTCGCAAAAACAATCTCGTGTATAATGAATAAGGTGTAAGGTGTCAGTTGTTTGGTTACATCAGAAATAGGCCCAAATTACACGTAACTACCACTGTATGAAGCTGAGCTAGAGACAATTCTGAATGACCTAGCTGATCTCCATCGGATAGTTTGTTCAGGGTTCAAACTAGCTGTGACAGGTCGGAGATATCGCGCTTATATTGAAGTATAAAAGCTTGTTAAATCCTCCTTCCTTGCATGAAGCAACCAAAGTGTGACCAGTGATGTCTATGTCAATGTAGTGATAGCCGTCGCTTCGGACCAGTTGATGTGCCTCCAACTGAGACACAAGTTCACCTACAACATATTTATTGCAATTTATCTGCTTAAAATTAATCTATCTACCTCAGCGTCGCATATCTTTTACTGGCCTCTACCAACACAGTTTTAGCCTGAAAGCCTTAATGCAAATTAATAAACATATTTGAATTGCTCAAACAACAAAACAGATGTTTTTGCTCAAACAGGAAATTCATAAAACCAAAATATCAAACAATATTTGGTAAATTGAATAAAACTGAAATATTGGTCACAAGTTGGTAAATGTGTATTTAGAAATCTTTTAGCTAACTGCTTAGCTTTTTAATTGAGTACTCTTTACAGTGGACACTTTTACAGTATGTGAGGTACTCTTTACAGTCGACAGTTTTACAGAATGTGAGATACTCTTTACAGTCAACACTTTTACAGAATGTGAGGCACTCTTTTCAGTCTACAGTTTTACAGTATGTGAACTACTCTTTACAGTGAACACTTTTACAGTATGTGAAGTACTCTTTACAGTCAACACTTTTACAGTATGTGAGGTACTATTTACAGTCTACAGTTTTACAGTATGTGAAGTACTCTTTACAGTCAACACTTTTACAGTATGTGAGGTACTTTTTACAGTCGACAGTTTTACAGAATGTGAGATAATCTTTACAGTCGACACTTTTACAGTATGTGAAGTACTATTTACAGTCAACACTTTTACAGTATGTGAAGTACTCTTTACAGTCAACACTTTTACAGTATGTGAGGTACTCTTTAAAGTCGACACTTTTACAGAATGTGAGGTACTCTTTATAGTCGACACTTTTACAAATAGTGAAATACTCTTGACAGTCAACACTTTTACAGTATGTGAAGTACTCTTGACAGTCAACACTTTTACAGAATCTGAGGTACTCTTTACAGTCGACACTTTTACAGAATGTGAGGCACTCTTTACAGTCTACAGTTTTACAGTATGTAAAGTACTCTTTACATTCAACACTTTTACAGTATGTGAGGTACTCTTTACAGTTGACAATTTTACAGAGTGTGAGATAATCTTTACAGTCGACACTTTTACAGTATGTGAAGTACTCTTTACAGTCAACACTTTTACAGTATGTGAAGTACTCTTTACAGTCAACACTTTTACAGTATGTGAAGTACTCTTTAAAGTCGACACTTTTACAGAATGTGAGGTACTCTTTACAGTCGACACTTTTACAAATAGTGAGATACTCTTGACAGTCAACACTTTTCAGTATGTGAAGTACTCTTGACAGTCAACACTTTTACAGAATCTGAGGCACTCTTTACAGTCGACACTTTTACAGAATCTGAGGCACTCTTTACAGTCAATACTTTTACAGAATGTGAGGCACTCTTTACATCCAACACTTTTACAGTATGTGAAGTACTCTTTACAGTCGAAACTTTTACAAGTTGTGAGATACTCTTTACAGTCAACACTTTTACAGTATGTGAAGTACTCTTTACAGTCAACACTTTTACAGTATGTGAAGTACTCTTTACAGTCAACAATTTTACAGTATGTGAGGTACTCTTTAAAGTCGACACTTTTACAGAATGTGAGATACTCTTTACAGTCAACACTTTTACAGAATGTGAGATACTCTCGACAGTCAACACTTATACAGTATGTGAAGTACACTTTACAGCCGACACTTTTACAGTATGTGAGGTACTATTTACAGTCGACTCTTTTACAGTATGTGAAGTACTCTTTACAGTCGACACTTTCACAGTATGCGAGGTATAAAAAGTTTAAGAAGTTTTGCTTTTATAAACATGACAAAAACTCAATAAAGAAATTTAAATAACCCGTATAAATCAGCTGCGTCTTGTGCTAAATACTGGCAACAATCAAGACAAGTTAATTGCAGAAATTGAGAACACGTAAGATTTTCATGCGAGTGCTCAAACTCTCCGGTCTTTGGTAGGAGACCCAAGTTTAAGAAGACTGCAACCCACAAGGGTTACCAGAGATGAGGAAACAATTATATATATACCTAATATATACATATATATAATATATATATAATTGTTTCCTCATATGTATGTATGTTTTTGACATATATATTTTATATGTCAAAAACATACATATATTTTTCTTGCGTACAAATAAACATAGGCATATATGTATATATACATGTAAAAAAATATACTTAGCTCTCTAGCTATGTAACTTTTCTTACTTATATTATTATTATTAGCCTACTTTACGTTGGTCACATTCTATTTTCCGCAGAGAGTTTTCCTTAATTAGCATTTCTGTAATAACAACTATTCATGTACATATCTATACATGCATATATACATAATTATGCGTATATGTATGCATAAACACTTGTACACATATATCATATGAATATATATATACATATACACACAAATACACACATATACATATATACATATACACATATATACATATATACATATACACATATATACATATATATATACATATATATATACATATATATATACATATATATATACATATATATATATACATACATATATATATATATACATACATACATATATATATATATATATATATATATATATACATGTATATATATATACAACATTTTATCTAGCAAGAGGAATTATTTATTTGTGAAACTTTGGAAAAAATCAAATTTGTTTATTCGGTGCAATTGAATTTCTCATAACAGACGTACCATTGGTGATGTCAAGAAAAGATAACTTTCCTTCACTGGCTACGCAGACTAACTTTTCTCCATAAAGTGCGACTGCTTCTGGATGGTCAATTTTTGTGCAACGCCATTTTTGCTCACCCGAATTCAAACATAGTTTGAAAATCAGTGATGCGTCGTAGGTAGTTATAACGGCCGACTCGCTGTCTGTAAAGCAAACTGATGAAGGTAGGTCAATGTCTGGACAAACGATATCCTTCACCAACTGTCCATCGACGGAATATACCATTAGCTTTCGTTCACTGTGGTCGGCTAGTAGTACTTTTTCAGATGTGACAGCAAGTCGAGTATAGTGACACCTGTCATTGCGTCTCCATTGCTTGATAAGTTGGCCAAATAAATCATAGACATTGATTACACATGAACTACACTCATTGTCTGTGATCAGCGAGTAGATTTTATCTTCTTTTATGTCTATGCCATATGCCCAATGCTTGTCGTTTAAAGTAACAATCGTCGTTTGCTCACAATCCTGACCAATAGCATCGATAGTGCAGTTTTGAGTGCCAACGTACGTAATTCCTTGGTAATGACATACTGAATGACAAAAAGATTTGGTTTTTACAAAACCTGTCAAGGTTGACGACTGAGGAGGACTACTAGTGTGCGTTGTCGAATCGTTACAAATGACTATATCGTTTTCAGGGACAAGTTCAGCTTCAGCATGACGCCTTTCATCTGCAAGCAATTACAAAAATACGAGTTGAGCTTAATTTTTACAAAAAATTAAAAAGAACATAGACAGTTATATTCTTAAATAATTATGTCATAAATTAGTTTTTGTAGAAACTACATGTAGTAAAACAACTTGTAACAATAAGTTGGTTAACATTTCATCACCGAGGAAAACTCATTAGACATGTTAATCCAAGTTTTTCCTCTTTGTAATGGGTAAGCTCTTGAGATGATCTTAAAAACAGTGAAAATATATTTTCATGTACCTATACAAGCAATCGTTAGCCCTTTGATAGGTACTAATCTAGATTTAGCAGAGATTAGTATATCAAGAGAATCAGCCTACCTAACATTTATAAGTACAGGACATTATCGTCTTAAAGCAGTCAACTCAGCAAAGGGCAGTTACCTATTGCATCAACAGAAAACCACAGCATCCCAACTCTCCTCAACGGGAACAGACAGTCAATTTACTTCTATTTTTATTTTCAATCAGTGTTTTTACTATCAAGTCCTTATTTCTCACTGTTATTTTGTTACAAACTGCTCTTGGCTTCTTGCTTTAAACAACAGAAATTATAAATAAATTCTAAATAAATTTATAATTAAATTTATAATTAAATTTATAAAAAATTTATTAATTCAAAATGCTTCTTGTAAACTCTAATCTATACACAGTGGAACCCCGCAATATGACGACAATTCGTTCCGGTGTTGGCATCGTAAGGCAGAATTGCTGTATAGAGCGGTATAGAAACCTATAGTAATTACCTAATACAAACACCCCCTGGTTAAAAAAGTCAAAATTTTATACACGTACTGTAGATACTAAAAATTAGTAACAAAATAGTACACTAATCTTAGTACCGTAAAACCTCTAGTTGAATTTACTTTTATTTTAACGTCACCTCTAATAGAACGTCATTATAGAAGAATGGTTGAAAAATACAACGTCTTCGGGTAATTGAACGCCACCTCTATTTGCCAACCACTTTGACTTTTTTATGTTTATTAACCCATAATACAAGTGATCAGTAAAAAAGTTTTCACAAAATGGCACTAATAATGACTCGGTTACATCAATAATCATTAATTATGTTGTTGTTGCTGTAATGGTTGCTATGGTTTTAGTAACGGTGCCTGAGAAGATCGACCGTCACAATAATCAGAACTATACTCTGATTCAAAGTTACTAAGGTCTAAATTATATCCATTGTTTTTAGATTCGTCCATAATGTGGTTTACAATCTGATCTGAAGACTTGAAAGCGTTTTGATGAACAATGAGAATACTCTTCAGGAACAACGTACGACATAATAACAGTCATTATCACAGCATATTTTAACTTTAAAATGTTAAAAACATCTTTAAAATTAAAAGCGTTAGGTACATTTTTTAACTTTAAATCTTTAAGCTTTTTCTTTAAAACTTTGAAAGCGACACCATCGAAATACATGTATTTATTAATGCCATAATGTTAATACTTTATAACCATACTAGTTCCCTGTTTTAACTCGGTCTGATACTTCGATATATATGCAAAACGGTTTAAAGCAAATGACGAGGTCAGCGGCATAAATTTTGATTCGTCTGAAGGAGAGTGTAAAACATTGGCGACATTAGCATTGCTTTGCTTGCCTAAGGGTTAAATTTATTTTCCCAAAAATCTGAAGAGCTTGTTGAAAATACAGCGCCACTCTCTATTTTTTAGCCCTTCCCTACAATGGTGTTTAATTAAAGGTAGTGTTCAAATAGAGCGTCATTGCATTCAAATAAAGGTTTTATGGTAACTATAGTTTTATGGTTACCTACAGTAACTTTAATGTATTTAGTGTATTTAGTAGTTATGATTAGCTTATGATTATGGTTAGGATTCTTACTCCTTCCTTTAATGTCATTATAAATCTTAGGAACCATGGCTAACAAATTAAAGTTATATATGTAGTTATATATATATAAACATACAATGAACTAAAGTTTATAACCAATATTATGTTAAACGCTAAAATGCACAATAAGTTTTCACTTTTGCTTACTTTGCACTAAGTTTCGTTTCACTCAGACGAAATCAAGCATTTACGAAACACGAAGTATAGGCCTACTGAACTGTGAGAGAGCGAGCATCGTATCTCTCTCAGGCATTGTAAGAAAGATTTCAGCAAATAGTCTAATGGCATCTTTGTTATTCTGATATATTCCTCACACCAACAGCCAAATTTGAATTTCAAGAAACATTTTTGATGATGTTGTATGGTGAAGAAAATGCTGTAAAGAGGGGGAAAAAACATTGTATTCTACATCATAAGATAAAAACCATAAACCGTAAAATTGGAACCCAGGACTGCTTGTATATAAATCTCAGTGTCTGTTTGTAGTCTGTCGTTCATCCAGTTATAGTGATAAAGTTTTAGGAGCGTAAAAAGTCTGCTCTGCACGGGAGTTGAACTCAAAGCCTCCAGTTCTGCACACAGGCGTCCTATCTGTTACATTATGCATCCAACTGGCCATACTAATAAATAATTGTGCACATACTTATGCATTTACCACTCACTAATGGCTTTGTGCTTCAGCTAGCATGCTTCACGCCTCATCTAGCACACTTGAAAATCATGATTATGTGAGAGATCATGAAGTAATCTTTTTTTCCTAACGCTGGCTTTAGAGCACCAGACTCGGCTCTTATTATAGCAAAAATCTAGACTAGCTTAAGTTACTCAAATTCATTGTGTAAAAAACTTTGGCCAATAAAAAATAAACTTTTAATGCAACAAAAACCTTTTTTATAATTTTTGCAACATCAGGGATTCAGCTAATTTAGTACAAAGTTTTGTTCTATTAAAATATATATTGTCTGGGATTTATAATAGAAACCTATTCTCAATCATATCTACTTGTGACTCACCACCAAAATGTACTTTCAGCCCATTCTTTAAAGTCAGTGTTGGAAGCTGTTGATTTGAGAGCTGTTTGATCTCCTTTTGCGTTTCTTGGTATTGCCGAAAAGTGTTCATCTACCAATTGAATAAAAAATAGTCAAATTATAAAACTCTCCAGTTTTCCAAGCAAAGTACATTAAGACATCCGTCAAAATTCAAACTTTGTACCATTTAACTTCATGACCAACCATAGTGCTCACAGGAATAACGCAATCAACTAGAAAAGGAAAGATGAGTATATTTGAGTCTTATTTGTTCCTCTTTGTACAGTATTGATCAAAGTATACAAAGAAGACTTGTAGTGAAAGGAATCAAATAAAAGTGTATAAATGGTGCGGATGGCTGACTAAAAACCAACTCAAGCATCTTGGTGTTTGCTGGATATGCTTGTACTTCACTTTCATTGATTTTTCTCAAACTCAACTTGCTATGAATATGTTTTTATAATGTTTATGTGTTTTTAATATATAAATAACATATATAGTGTTATATACCTTTTCGACTTGCACAAATTTCTTTGTCATTTTTATCGGAAATATATAAATAACATATATAGTGTTATATACCTTTTCGACTTGCACAAATTTTTTTGTCATTTTTATCGGAAATATATAAATAACATATATAGTGTTATATACCTTTTCGACTTGCACAAATTTTTGAGAATCTTACCAGAAAGTATCAGTATGTTCTATCATTTGCGATTTTTTTGATGCTTAAGGCGATCTGGCTACTAGTTTGTAATTCAGATTAAAATCAACAAAACTTGTTCGCTGCTCAAATGTACAGAAAAAGCTTGTGCAAAATGACGTCACTAGTTGTTATCCTTATCGGCTATTGCGTTCAAATTGAAGCGTTACGCGTTTTTATTCCGTCGGTCTCTTTGCAATTATAAATGTCATAATCGTACTTTCGATTGATCTGAGCATTTCAAGTTTTAACAATTTCAATCTTGAAATATAGAGGCAATAAGATCACCTCAAACATCGGAAACAATCGCAAGTGAGAGAAAAATACTTATACTTTCTGATAAAATCAATTAAAACTTTGGGCAAGTTGATCTTTAACCTTGGAAAATGAAATTGAAAATTGAAAATAAATATTTTGTAAACTTGCATTGCTGTTTGATTTGGATGATCATGGATAAAAAAATAAAATTTGGATACAAATTTTTCACTAGACTTTTAAAAGGTGTTTGTTAACTTAAAAGTGATTTTTTACATGAAACCAAGATTTAAAAAAGTTTGCTCTAGGCTATCCAATTTATTTCAGCACAAAATTTACGCTATCTAGACATTTTTATTAAACACTTCACATTATCTTAGCAATGCTCACCAGTAGTGCAATATATTCCAGTATTATTTATTAAATACTCTCAAAAATATCAGTAACATCTATGAAAGACTCTAAAACATATCAGTAACATCTATCAAATACTCTCAAACATATCAGTAACATCTATTAAATACTCTCAAACATATCAGTAACATCTATTAAATACTCTCAAACATATCAGTAACATCTATTAAAGACTCTCAAACATATCAGTAACATCTATTAAATACTCTCAAACATATCAGTAACATCTATTAAATACTCTCAAACATATCAGTAACATCTATTAAAGACTCTCAAACATATCAGTATCATCTATTAAACAGCTAAAAGTATTTAATTTATATTTATTAGATAGCCGACATTAATCCATTATTATCTAATAGATAGCCAAAAGTATTCAAGTAATCTCTATTATATAATCTAAAGTATTCCAGTAATATATATTATGTAATTTAAAGCATTTTAAAAATATCTATTACATGTAGATAGTCTTAAGTACCCCAGCAATATCCATTAGATCAGTTACTTGAGTACTGTCTTTAGTACGATTAAGTTACTATTATTTATTGGGCTTGTTACTTCGTAAGATGAAGTTACTTCAGCCATGTCTTTTGGACAACATAAGTTGATGTAGACATGTGTGTTTAAATTATACCTGAGGAGCCTTCTTGAGTCTGGAATCTATTTTAGCTCGCTGACTTCTAAGGGTAGAGAGCATGGTGCTGACTTCATTATTCATAAAATTTGTCATATCTTTGTGTGTCCTTCTTCGAGATTCTAGTAACACTCGCTCGATGTCTTTGTATGTGGATTGAATTGCAAGAATCTATGAAGTTACAGCATAAAATTATGATAGTTGAAAATGAGTAAAATATGCTTTTAAAAATGACCTTCAAATTTAGCTTTTTGGTTAGCAGGCTTGCTTTGAGTCCAAGCAACTTTTAACGATTTCAGAAAGTTACCAGTAGCAAATCTGGGAAGGACGTTACTCGACCCAGTTGAGATCAGCCCTGCACAAAGTAGCCTGACCCAAGCCAGTCCGGCGAAGACTATACGTGGAGAGGCGGGGCTTCCTACGCATTGGTCTATATGAAAAGAGCAGAGAAGACGAGATGAAAAGAGCCCATTTTGCTTGCTTGGGAACTATTGACTGTCTTATTCTAAGACCATAAGCGTAGCAAATGTATGTATTGCTTGTACTAGAAACTTCTACTCCACTGAGTTATTCTTGCATGTGGAGCTGGTGAAAGTGACAACACAAATCCTTTACAAATCATCAAACTACATGTTCAGCCTACCTGAGCATTTCTTGTTGTGTGCAGTTTGTTTACCATTGCCTGAGTTTCTTGCTCATAAATAGAAATGTCTTTAGAGGCCCTGTTCAGCAGCGCAGACAGCTGCGCTTCTTTGCTCATCAACGTCTCTCTTTGCTTTTCCAGAATCACAGCGAAACTTTTTAGAAAATCTTTGATAGTCAGTAGCTCATGCACGTTTTTACCATCTTGTGTAATACCTGCCATAGAACAGCTAATATTAACACAGTTGTTTTTTTTATAAAGCGGAGTCATTAAAAGGCTTTTTATTGAAGCGCTTACCACAATCACAAGTGGTCTCTGCAGGGATGCAGTCAGTACAAAACACTTTGAGACAGAGTCGACAACCATGGCTGTAGGCTTTAGATTTGTGTTCAAGGCAACTTTTAGTTTTTGGCTTTTCTTGTTGATCCACTCGCTCTTTTGCAGCCATGGCAACAGAGTCACAATTAGGAATTCAGCCCAACTGCAATTAGCCACAAATGCATATTTGAATTTGCCATTTTAATCTGAATGCAAAGCAGTCTATAGATGCAAAAGTTGTAATTCCCAGCTGCCAGTATTGCTTGTACTAGAATTTTTTTGCTGTTATGCATATCAATACAGTAAAATATTGACATAGGAATTTAATTACTTTTATTACCCTTTTTGCCTATCAAATGACTTTTCCCAGTTAAAATAATGTAATATGTATTAATCCAGCTCTATGAAACCACAAAAACAGCCCGGCTAACATACAAAATTTAGACACAAATAGATAAATAAATAATAGCACAAATAATGACAACACATTAATATTATGAATAATAATAGGTGTTAATAAAATCAATAAAAAATGAAAAGAATTTTAATTACGACAATCAATGATGACGTGAGGCGAGCAGGAGGAAAAGGTAAAGGAGAGATGGCAGGAAGCAATTTGTTCCTGTTTTACTTGCCTATGTTCACCAACAATAAATGTACACCAACAATAAATGTACACAACAATATATGTACACCAACAATAAATGTACACAACAATAAATGCACACAACGATACATGCACACAATGATAAATGTACACAACAATAAATGTACACAACGATAAATGTACACAACGATACATGCACACGATAATAAATGTACACAACAATAAATGTACACAGCGATAAATGTACACAAAGATACATGCACACAATGATAAATATACACCACGATAAATTTACACAAAGATAAGTGTACACAACGATACATGCACACAATGATAAGGGTATACATTACAACGATAAATGTATACAACGATAAATGTGCACAGGGATAAACGTACGTGTACTTAAACGTACATAATGATAAATACGATGAGATTCATATAAATGCCAATCATGAAAGCTAGCTGGTTTTTTACAAGTATTAGTACTCAAATGGCATTATTTCAAAAAGGAAACTGACTGGTATAATAACATTTCTCTATATCAGTAACATGAGTACCAAGAAACAGTAACATACATCTCAGTTTTTACAAGCGTATTTTGGTATACAACCGATTTTAAGCTAACTTTTATTAATTTTTTTATTTATAAAAATTGAGTAAATGCTTACTCATAATTAACTTCGTGTCTAGCCTTCTCGTCTCACTTTCTTCTTGAGTTTCAACACGTGAGACCTTCACAGAGTAACAATTAAATGTGGTATATGTTCCGGTCTGATTTTCACAAAGTTTCAGAAAAATGCATGACACTATCATTAAATAAGGCAAATACAAAAAACTTTGCAATGACTTGCTTTTGATACATTACAACAAATGAAGCGATCAGATGCCATCTATCAGTCGCCTATACAACAACTATCACTCCGAAAACCAATAAATCTCAAATATTTCTTTGCATATCAAAGCATATATTATAGCATATTTTCTGTTGTAGCTCAAAATGTTTGCATATACTATGTCAAATTTCTACTGTTCTTACTTTTAGTAGCGTCTGTATACAATGCTATCACAAATCTTGTCAACCTATTTTGTTATGAGCTCAAATTTGTGCAATATTTGCTTTTATACAAATAAATGCATAATTTTTTTGTGACGAGGCAAAATGAAAATCATATTTTGCACTCAGCGAGTTCAAAACCTTACTCTGTCAAAAATAAATTCATAGACTTACCAACAGATTTAGCTACTCTCTCTGCAAGTAGCTTTATGGGAACAGTAGATATGGAAGTAGAGCTGTAAATATAAAAACAGACAAAAACAAATGTATTTAAAAAGAAAAACGTACCATGAAACCGTTAATGAAAATGACGGAGTAGAAGGAACGATAATCAATAAAAGATTTACTACTTTTTATGTAAACACAGATAATAGTCTAAAAAAATGTACTGTACTTCAGAAAATCACAACTAACAACTAATTTTATCACAAAATCAGCTTCATAGAATATACTGAAAACCCTACAAGACTAGCAGGTGATAAGCTCACTGATTACATCAATTCTTCAAAAAAGAAAAAATCACAAACAATAAGAATATTGGAAAATAGAGTGATTACCATCTGACTCATAGATAGAATATACATGTAAACGCGAGTTAGGTCAGTCAGTCGTTGAAACTCTCTCAGAGTTTGTCTCAACAGCTTGTGCCTACTGGCCTTTCAATAGATTTTACTGCCATTTGAATTAGGGGTGGTGAGACAAACTTGGAGAATTAAAAAAAAAACTTAATAAGAAAGTAAACCTATGGTCAAACAAATTAAAGGCTGCAGAAGACAAAGTAGTAAACTGTGGTGGGTACCTGTGAGCAAGAGAATGGTAATTGATAGCTGCCCACCATGGTTGAAGCATAGCGAATACCAGCAACCTTCGAGAGTCGCTCACAAGACAACTAGCTGACTGATCACATCAATAAATCAAAAAGAAAAAGAAAAACATCTAAAAAAAAACAAGCTTTGGCAGCAAAAATCAGACAAGGAAAAAGTTTGGTGGGTTTCAAAGTATTACACAGCTCATCGGCTAAACCTGACACAAAAGAATAGTCATTACATTGTTGAAAATCAAATCAAAATCAAATCAGATCCAGATAAAATCAGATTAAGATCAAACAATAGAATCTTCAAGCTAACTGTTGATTACATCGATAAAAATAAGATGTGAGATCAAAAGTGATGGAGGAAGCGGTCTATAAACTCAATTTCTGTGAAGGCAAATTTAAAAATAATCTAAAACTGTTATCTATTGTCCAGTCAGAAACGAGAGTAGAATACAACCCATTGTCAGTATAAAAAACAATCAAAAGAGCAGCGGACACAAATACAAGAATTGTGCCTTTCATCCTTTTATAATTGTACACTGGCAGAAAATCTACAATTTTGCTTGTCAAAGAGATCAACAAGCTATCAAACATTTAAATTCAGCAAAAAGCAGTGAAAACTTTCATCACGAACCCAAAACTTTAAGCCAACCACAATTTAAAATACACAAGAGTGCGCTACAACCTTAAAGCAGGCTGCAACCTCTGGTTATTAGACTACTAAATTGGAAGTATGAACTCATGCACTCTTACCTTCAGAAGCTAATAAGAGTCAACAAGATAAAACGTGTTTGACTTCTGAACGCAAAATCTCTGAACAAGAAGTCTGCCTTATAAACATTTAGCTTGAATTCCATCAAGATAAGAGGCCGTTACAGCTTATCACATGCAAACCTTTCAACCTTAGCTGAAGGAATTGAAATTGAACCCTAATTGAAAACGGGTTTTAAATTAGGGTATTATAGCGTAGCACCTAAAGTTAGGGCAACAAATGAATCATATTAGACCAACTAAAGATAAAAAATGGCATCTAGAAAACTGGCCTCATTGTCTCATTTTTTCTTCTTGCGATAGTGTTTATGGTAGCTCACTAGCTATCAAACGCCAATAGACATTAACAGAAATATAAAGCCATTACTCAGTAAAGTTCGGTAAAGTTTAGCTTAAGTTTTTGATGCTAGAATCAACTAAGACTGAAAAGTAATTGAGTTCCTTGACAATGTTTTTACTAAGTTCGGCAATTAAGACATCCTCAGATCAGACATCAAACTCGGTCTATATCAGTGAAGCTTTAAAGATATTTGCAAAATGTCAATATGAATTGGGCATCAATAACACTGTTGTGACCTTAAACCAATAGAGAAGTAGAAAATGCAAATAAAACAATTCTGAAAACACTGAAAATTGTGAATAAAAATACGAAAGATCGCTTTCAGACGCTGAAAAAGTTTCTAATAGCATATCGTTCTATTTACAAAGTACCACAGGAGTAGCACTTCGTACGTGGTACTGTGGTACCTCAATCAATCGGTTTTTTGAGCAAGATATGAAAACAAAATTGCAAGCTATAATTTCAGAGTGTGGCTCAACTTTCAAAAAACACACTGCGGAACATACTGTTGAAGCAAAACAAATAAGCTAAGATTATACTGATAAACAAGTGTATCTAAATACATAGAAATTATTGATACAGTTTTACTAAAATGGGATAAGACATAAAAATTAAATTTAGATTTTGCTGCAGAAAAACAAACAGTTGTCATTAGACAAGGAGATCATATCGCTGCCTTGATTGATGATGAAAAGCAAACTCGTCGCGATTCTACACTTGCAAACGTAATCTCTAAAAAGTCGAGTCAATGTCAGAAGTTGGCTAACAAACGAAATGAATTGGGTTCTGCACGCTTTCAGCCCTGTTGCACGTAAGCTTAGTTCTAACAGATACAGTAATCCAGCAGAATGAAATGGTGACTATAGGGTTCACAAGTTGACTAGGCGAGAATGACATTGGCGACATGTGACTGATTTAATACTCAAGTCCCTTATTTTATCCGATAATTATGTTTTTGAATATTAATAAATTACGCAGTTTTTTGTTAATCACTGCTATCAGCTACAACGTATACTGTATTGTTTGGCTTGCTAAGCTTCTATTTTATGATCTTGTCATTTTTATTTTGTTTAAAATGATTAAGGAATGTAGATAACCAGAATGTCTACGAGAATGACAGCCTGATATAAGGATAAAACAATTGAGTCAGCATTTTTAGTGGTATCAAGGAAAAAGTGTTTTTCTACTATTCTATGTAATAATAATACAAACTAATATGTTCAACCATTCACTTTTTATACTAATATTAATAAAAACTGTAATGGTTAGATAGCTCTTATGCTTGATATTTTTATCGATATGGTAGATGTTCTGGATTGTGTTTGCTACGCTGTTTGTAGCAGTGTGGGATTGCAATTTCTCTCAGCTTGTCAGTTTTCAATGTTTTCCATGCTGACATGGCAATGCTTCCAACTCTGACACATTCTTAACATAGCAATTTTCCATGTTTCTATTTCAGCATTACATTTATTGTTTTGACAACCAGCATGATTGCAGCTCTTGCTACGCTGTTTGCGGCAGACTCCCACTTTCAACGTTTCTAACCCTGACGCATACTGGCCCTCAGGTGAAGCCAGACCCTGGCTTGAACATTTGCGGCCAATATCTTGACTATTTACTACGAAAGGTTTTTGCCCCTTTTGTCTTTCCATTTCAGTTTCTTTTGATTTCTTCTTGAAAAGAAAATTTTAAATGTCACATCGGCACTGTCAAGGGTACGGCCAGAAGTTTTGTATATCGCCGGGGTCATAGCGCCTGCTCTCGCTGTCATGAAGCTTTAATTGCGGAGGCTTTGTCACTTCGCCGCAGTGACATTGACTGTCTCGAATGCTGGGCAGCTATTCCAATAGCCATCGCTGAGAAGCACGGGCCCTTCTTTGCTGGCTGTCGTGTACTTAGTACAACTCTACGGTTGCGTAGAGGTGAGATATCATAATTTCTTTTAATTCCAAATACTGTGCGTTTAATCATTAATATAGTGTAGTGTTTTCTTGAACGCCTTGGCAAGTCTCTACCTTGAACGCCTTGGCAAGTCTCTACCTTGAACGCCTTGGCAAGTCTCTACCTTGAACGCCTTGGCAAGTCTCTACCTTGAACGCCTTGGCAAGTCTCTACCTTGAACGCCTTGGCAAGTCTCTACCTTGAACGCCTTGGCAAGTCTCTACCTTGAACGCCTTGGCAAGTCTCTACCTTGAACGCCTTGGCAAGTCTCTACCTTGAACACCTTGGCAAGTCTCTACCTTGAACTCCTTGGCAGGTCTCTACCTTGAACGCCTTGGCAAGTCTCTACCTTGAACTCCTTGGCAGGTCTGTACCTTGAACGCCTTGGCAAGTCTGTACTTAAGCCTACTTTCTTCTTTTCAAGTTTCATCTTTTTTTCTTTTTCAAAACTCTATTTTATTATTTCACTTGACAATAATATGAAATAATATGTTTAGCTAGTTATTTTTTTAAAAGTAATAGCAATAATAGATGTAATAGATAGATGGCGCCCATACTTTATATTTTCATCAGTATTGTAATTGTCCTTTGCTACGCTGTTTGCAGCAGTGTGGGATTGCCATTTTTCTCAGCTGGTCGGATTTTGATGTTTTCCACGCTGACATGGCAATGCTTCCAACTCTGACACATTCTTAACTTAGCAATTTTCCACGTTTCTATTTCAACATTACATTTATTGTTTTGACAACCAGCATGATTGCAGCTCTTGCTCTTGCTGTTTGTGGCAGACTCCAACTTTCAACGTTTCTAACTCTGACACATACTGGCCCTCAGGTGAAGCCAGACTCTGGTTTAAACACTTGCGGCCAATATCTTGACTATTTAGTATGAAAGGTTTTGCCCCCTTTGATTTTCCATTTCTTTTCTTCTTTATTTTTTCTTCAAAAATGGAAATTTCAACTGTCAGATCTTCACTGTTGAGGGTGTGACCAGATGTTGTGTATATCGCTGTGGTCATAGCATCTGATCTCGCTGTCATGATTTCGTCTTCAAAAATGAAAGAATTCAAGTGCCACATCTGCACTATTGAGGATGTGACCAGACGTTGTGTGTATCGCTGTGGTCATAGCGTCTGCTCTCGCTGTCATGATTTCTTCTTCAAAAATGAAAGATTTCAATTGTCACATCTGCACTGTTGAGGGTGTGACCGGACATTGTGTATATCGCTGTGGTCATAGCATCTGCTCTCACTGTCATGAAACTTCAATTGCAGAGGCTGTCTCGAATGTTGAGCAGCTATTCCAATAGCCGTTGCTGAGAAGCACGGCGTTTCCTTGCTGACTGTATTGTACCTGGTACAACTCTACGGTTTTATGGAGGTGAGATAACATAATTTCTTCCAATTCTAAATGCGGAGTGTTTAATCATTGTCTTGGTGTTTTCTTGAACGCCTTGGCAGGTCTGTACCTTGAACGCCTTGGCAAGTCTGTACCTTGAACGGCTTGGCAAGTCTGTACTTTGAACGCCTTGGCAGGTCTGTACCTTGAACGCCTTGGCAATTCTGTACCTTGAATGGCTTGGCAAGTCTGTACTTTGAACGCCTTGGCAGGTCTGTACCTTGAATGCCTTGGGAGGTCTGTACCTTGAACGCCTTGGCAAGTCTGTACTTTGAATGCCTTGGCAGGTCTGTACCTTGAATGCCTTGGCAGGTCTGTACCTTGAACGCCTTGGCTAGTCTGTACTTAAGCCTACTTTCTTCTTTTCATGTTTCATCTTGATATTTTTTCCAGAAACTATTTTATTATTTTATGTAATAATAATATGAAATATATTTATTTATTCACTTTTTAATGGTAATATTATTAATAGCTGCAATGGTTAGATTGCTCCTGTGCTTAATATTTTCATCGGTACAGTAATTGTCCTAAATTGTGCTCGTTACGCTGTTTGCAGCAGTGTGGGATTGTCCTTTCTCTCAGCTTGTCAGTTCGCAATGATTCCCATGCTGACATGGCGATGCTTCCTACACTAGCCCATTCTTACCAGCACTTTCCCTATGTTTTATTTCAATGTTACATTTCTTGTTTTGACAACCCAGCATGACTGTAGCTGTCATGTGAAAAATTTTCTATTTTACTTTTTATATGTAATAATATAAAATAAATGTGATTTAATTTTGTAATAATAATTTTAATATAAAACATTTTTTGTGTTTCCTTTGAGTAAAATACTATAATGGCTCTATGGTTCTATGTGTGCAATGGTTACCTCTGGACTTAGAGTTACATTTCTTCAAAGACAAGTTTTGGTAGTAGACAAAGTGGCACTTCTGCCCCACAAAAATCAGTCTGATGCTATAAAGCAGAAATTGAGCCAACAAATCAATAAATGGAGATGGGCACTACTGTAAATTTCTTTGAAATTTGTTTTGATAGAAAAGCACTGCTGCTAATATTGAGCCCAAGCATCAATGTTCACAACAAGTAGCACTAGGATTGCGAGTCTTATTAGTGTCTTTAGGTAATTATCTTACAACCAGCAATAATACACCAGTTGTCTGTTTTCAAGTGACTATTTCTTTCAATAGGACAAAAATCACAATTATAGT
Organism: Watersipora subatra; assembly: GCF_963576615.1. Lineage (NCBI taxonomy): Eukaryota > Metazoa > Bryozoa > Gymnolaemata > Cheilostomatida > Watersiporidae > Watersipora > Watersipora subatra. Next base: position 67,030,109 of record NC_088709.1, read on the forward strand.
GTCAATACTTAATGAGTAAAAGTAAGCAAAAATAAGCAAAAATAATTATACACTTGTATACTTAGCTAACTATATACCTGTATCTGTATACCTTATACATGTATCTCTCTAACTGTTTCCTACATTCTTTTTCTCAAAAAAGTCTCATTTAATTGTTGTATTTGTGCCACAGAGGGTGTTACCCACCCCACTATATATCGGTGTGGGCACACCATTTGCTGCAGTCGCTACGAGTCACTGGTCACAGAAACCATAGCATGACGGCGTAGTAAAATAACTGGTTCGGAATGCCATGTAGCTATTCCGATCGCGTTTGCTGATGAGCATGAACCCTCACTGCTCGCTATACTCTATATGGTGCAGCTGTCTGGTTTTCTCGAGGTAAGATATTTCATTTCCTTTTAATTCTAAATATTGCATGTTTATTAATACTTTGTTGACTGTTTTAGCAACTCCTAATTAATATTTGCATTTCTTGTACTTCAACTTGCTGAACTTCAAGCTGCTCCATGATGCTATTGTAGCTTATGGCAACACATGGGTATTACAGAAGGCAATGTAGTGATTCCACCATGAGAATCCTTATCATGAAACAACTCTCTACGCTCTTGGTATATGTCGGAGTACGTTGCGGGGTGCCATTGACTATCTGCTAGTATCCGACACTTTGCAGTCTCTTCTGGCAAGTAGAGCCGAGCTATTGCCTCTTCTAGTCCGACACAATGGGACGGTCATTGGAAGTTATTTAAATACTTGTTTGTCATCTGGGCCGTCTGTATGTTTGTGTATGTCATATTTTTTGTCCTGCGCCTTTGTTTAATTGCCACTCCATTTACTTTCATCTTGTCTTAGATCAATTGCTCTCTGGAATCAGTGGAAGGAGGGTCCAGGTTACTTTGTCTGATATGGAGGACACTCAGCAGCAACTGGTTGACAGCTTAGTCACTATGCGAAAAGGGCGGCCCTTGCATAGCCCGCGCGTGCTCACCGTGAGGAAAACGCCTCCACGATCACTCTCCGTGGAAGGTGAGAGGCGGCACCGTTGAAGCTATCATCCTTGAATTGGGTCGACATCTTTTATTTGATGTTATAATTGACATATCCATTATTTTCTCTTTTTCTTTTTTTACAATTCTCTTCCTTAAAGTTCATCTTAATAATTCCGTATCTGATCTTGCACCATTTTGCACTAATAAACTAAATGTCTGGAAGTTGACCAAAACGTTAATTAGACAGGTTTTTTGGCAGCAGTTGACATCTGAATATTGATATTCAAAACTTCAGAATTATTGCTGAACTGCATAGAACTCAATTTGTAGCAAATATATGAAGTAGTTTTGACAGTGAATGCCCTCATCACTATGTGATAGTTGATCCAACATGAAGTTTTCCTACAAGGCTACTCCAATCAACTTGTTTTCTCACATTCGCTTCTTATTAGTCGTCTTTGAGATGGTAAATTGTGGCATATATTATTCGCCCCCCCCAAAAGAACTAGCCACCTTTGTGCCAGCACTTTTGATGAAGTACAGCCTAATGACTTTAGTACAACCTGATCACATTTAGTACAACCTGATGACTTTAGTACAACCTGATGACTTTAGTACAACCTGATGACTTTAGTACAAACTGATGACTTTAGTACAACCTGATCACATTTAGTACAACCTGATCACATTTAGTACAACCTGATCACATTTAGTACAACCTGATCACATTTAGTACAACCTGATCACATTTAGTACAACCTGATGACTTTAGTACAACCTGATCACATTTAGTACAACCTGATGACTTTAGTACAACCTGATCACATTTAGTACAACCTGATCACATTTAGTTTACTTGTGGCTTTTATGCATCCTATGTGAGAGCGAAATAATCTTAGAGAGCCAGATAATCTTAGAGAGCCAGATAATCTTAGAGAGCCAGATAATGTTTTAATGACACTTGCACCCTTTCACAGAAACGATACTCTGCTAGTCAGGCTGCTGATTTTAGGATATTTCTACTGCAAGCTTTACATTTTACTCTGCCCATATGCATAAAGAGATACCCTTAACACTCTTCAGGACAGGTGACTGAGGTAAACTTTGCTCAATCATTAATATAATTTACTTTGCTAAATGCTTGATGTAAACTAAAACTATTATTGCTTTATAACTATGCAAAATTGTATTATTTGGTCAATTTTGTATTTTAAGTTTGCATTATTATATAATTTTCCTAATATTGCAGCTTCATGGTGCTTATGTGGGTGTTCACATCAAAAATTAGTTGAAACAAAAAGAAACTGGATCACTCTAATATTAGATACAAAATTTAACTGCAGTATAATACTAACAAAGAAACAATCAATTCTCTCTAGTTATTAGTCAAAACGGTGACCCATTTTGAAGTGAACCGAAGAAGGGTAGGAATGAAAAGCTAGAAATCATTAAAAATGATGCAAGATCTAAAAATTTAATAGGTTAAGCCTCTCAGCTGACTGGCCAAAAACCTGCTCAGATGCACACTTGAGCAGTTACACAATACAGATGGTAAGTTCTTTAAACAAAACAAAGACAACAATCTCAATTGAGATGATCAGGTATTTCGACAACTTCAACAAAAAACATTTCTATTTTGTACTATCTACAGTCAAATGCGTAAATCCAAGTGCATCAAATGACTTCAAAATAGAAAAAAGTTTTGTTGCTTCCCTGCTAAATACAAAAATAACAGCTGAGGCCACAACAAACAAGGATGAATGTCAACAAGCCTTCAAAGAAGTTTTCAAAGTACAGGCAGAATATGATGATCAAGCAGAGGTCAAACAGAGGTCATGCTTCAACTTATTCATAAGACCAGAGAAAGTCAAGTAATGAAATACGGTTCTTGTTTAAATGTTACACTCAGTAAAACCAGCGGGCTAAAATCTATCACCGATTCCATTAGCACATTGGAATGAGTTTTCTTCTGACTAAACCATAAATAATTGATAAAGGCTGAACGCCTTAGTATCCTTGCTCGGAGTACATACTTCAAAATAGAAAAAAAGGTTACGAATAGTACTTTCGGAGGCAGATATTATTTTCTCGTTACCTTGAAAATTCACACATAAGATTGAAATTTATAGATAGTATTAAATGAAAAAACAATAGTCAGAAAAATAATTCTACTTTTTATTAACTTCCACCAAAAAAGCTCTATTGACCTCAAATTTTCATTTAACATGTTTGTTGACTTGATTGTTACTTCGCTGCTGGTCTATTTGTGCATGTTACCTTAGCAGCCATTAAACTGGTTTCCACACAAATGATACCACAGAAACCCGTTTTTGCAGTCAAAATAGGCTGTTTTTTTTATATAGTTTTGATTACGAGTTTAGCAACAACCTATCTTTTAGTTTATTTTTACAAATCTCTTCAAACTTGGGAGGGAGTGCAGCTTATCAAGTTTATTTAGCAGTTTATCTATTAATACACCATATCATATCTTAACAGCTTTACACTATTATTAAATGTTTTCTAAAAAAAGAGAAAGAGATATGTTGTGTACTCAGTATCATATTTTATATAGCTTGCTAGTATTATGGTTTCAATTAAAGTACATTGTTCTAAGATTTTGATTCCCACAATTTTACGTTTTTAACGATTTGATTATAGGTTTCTTGGTGCTATCTGTGATATAACAGATGCCGTCTTTTCTGTCCGCTTAACTGAGTGTGATGCTTTGCTTGACAGACTGGCAGAAGCAGAACAAACCAGTAGCATTTGAAAATAAGGAAGATATCATGCTTTTACCTGCAAATCCTGTTGCTGAGACCGGTGAGAGGGTAACCAAACGTGATCAGAATGTCAAAAGGAACAAGCACGATGATTTCCTATACTACTAATGTATTCCTTTTTAATAGATTTCTACTTCAAAATCCACTGAAATCCAGGAAACAATTATGAAGGGCCCTAACACCTACATTTCAGAAAATACTGCCTGGGGCGTTGGAGGTGTGGGGAGACTCCTCACATGACTGACCGGTGTACTCTCATCAAGTACTAAAAGTGCAGACAGGAGGGACATAAGAAAAAGTGATGTTCCCGAACAGTCAGTCACATGTGGGAAAAAAAGCCAAACAGTTGAGGTTTGCCGAGTCTTGAACGGTAAAAGAGAATAAGCGACACTCCCTCAAAACTTTCAGCACCTGCAAAAGATTTTGCCACTAAGGGTGGGGCCTCAGGTTGACGAGGGGCCAAAAGTTAGCAGAATTAATGAACTTGAAATTACCTCTGTGCCACCGGCCAACCCGTAACTGACTCATTGCAAGCAGCAAGTCTCACTAATGTTTTCACCCTAGAAGACATCCAAGCAATGATCAGGGTAGCTTCTGGGGTTTAGACCAATTTTAAGAGGTAGTTGCAGACACTCAACGAACAGCGTGTCACACTAAAAGGATGGAATGAAGCTAAACTGGCAGTGCTTGAGACAAAAGACAAGTAGCTCCGGGATAGAAAGCAAGAGTATGAGAGGGTCCGCCCACTAAAAAAGAATATTACTTCAGCTGACTCTTCAGGATACTGAAGACGATGACTTGCTAATTAAGCCCAGCGAGACCACAGTTTAATTTTTGAAAACCCACGAATTAATATCAGAAGACATTCCAGACTTTCTGCAATATTCAGAGAGACCCCAGACTCAACTCTTTTTGATGGGGAATTCTCAAGCTTTGTCGCAAAACCTTGTGCTTTCATGGGTACCCGGTTTATTAGTCTTTTGAGGGGTGAGTGCAAACTACCAGGTTTTATTGAGAGAACTACCAGACTCTAGGAAAGACCCACGTGATCCTATATGCACCTGAGTGTGCATATAGGATCCGTGAGTAGTTGTTTACATGCTCTACTGGTTGCAGAGAACTAGACCTCATGGGATCTCTCAGAATCCAGGTGCGGACATTCTCAGCAAGAAAGCCGCTACAGTTAAAAGGAGATGTGATATAACCGACTTGGCGTAACTCTGCCCTTGACCTCAGGAGAGCATAAAAAAGCGAGACAAAAAAAGCCAGATCCGACTCTCTCTCTAACAGCTAGTTCGGTGAGCATAGACGTGTATATTTTGTCTCTTGATAGTAATGACTTGCAAAGACTCCACTGAACTAATGGCCCTCTAGTACGCACTATCAACACATTACATCGGTGATTGTGTGGCGTTACTTGTAATTCAATTTTATCAATTAATAATCACTTGTTCATTTGAGTGTGCAGCCTTTTACTATTTCTACAATGTAACAGGCTGTGACATTGTTTGTAGTTTAACCGTGTTTATTAAGTTTTAACATCTGCAGGAATAAACAAATCTTTACATAAAATCATAAAATGCACCCGTATGAGACCTTTTTACAATCATTCTGAGAGGCAGCAGTATTTTATACTAAATATTTTATTGTTGTTACATAACAAAAATTTTGCTTTGCTTAATTAACTTTACTGTTAATTTGGTACCCTGTTATAAGCTTCAGCAATAGATTGACCTGCAGCACCAACCAAGCCTGAAAAATAAATCTAAGCACCGTGTTAAAATAAAATAAAACATTAGGCAAAGTCTAAAGCTAGACTCCCAAAATATGTGTTGTGGCTAGACCCAAAAGTAGAAATAGATGAACATGTCATCTGGTTACTGTATCAGAACAACCATGACGGCTTTTTGGACCCGTATCTAACCTTTGATCGACATCTGTATTGGAACAAGGGAAATCTAATAATGTAAAAGCCAGCATTGTTAAACCACTCTTGGATGCTGTTTTATAGAAACAGCTCAAACAAGTACTTGTCGTACCAGCTTAAATGTTGAAAACAACTAAGTTACAATACAATTAAGTTGAAAACACAAAAAGCTTGAACAAGCCTAAATCTTGAATGGTGTTTAAAGGCTTTTTTAAACAGAATGTGTTTAAATAGACTTGAGTGACAGAGTGTGCCGTCAGAGAAAGAACTTCAAAGTATGTAAGATTAATATTGCTGCACCGTAAGAGACCTCTCGCCTTCAAGAGTGGTGAAAAGTGACTCAATATTTTTCCAAGAGGCAAAAAGGATCGTGAATGAAGGGAGCTTAAATTTGGCTACTCCATTAAAATGATACAGTCAAGCGTGTAACAAAGCTCAACTGTAGTGAGTGATGGAATCTTTGTTCCATGTCTGTTAATAAAGAGAAATGTATACCTATTCTAAGTGATTATCTATCGTAAGTGTTTACGAATCGCTATAACAAATTTGTGAGAAGTAAAGAACACTTTTACAACTAGATGAAAGTTAATGACAAAAGTTGTTGCTAAAACAAATAGTTTTATAATAGTGGGTGACTTTAGTGCCAAGATTGGTTGTAACTATTAGAGTTAAAAGGAGTGATTAAATTTAAAGTAATAAGCAAATAAAATGTAAATGGCAAATCTTCATTTGCATTTTGATTAGAGAGCAACCACCTCATCCTTAACAACTTTTTCAACCATAAAAATTGACAAAAAACAACAAAAATGCAGTCAAAGCCTAATGGTTGGCATCTACTGGCTTACGCAGTCAGTAAAAAATTTAATTTGACTTATGCTTTAAGCATCTGCCTCAGAGATGCTGAATGCTCTACAGATTAAGACGTGGTTTGTTCAGAGACCTGGCTCACTGTCCAAAAATATAGGAAGATCAAGCTTCACCTACCAGAAAGGCTAAATTAAAAAATGACGAAGTTTCAAAAGCTTGAGAAAAAAGAAAGTTATGAATGAGGTAAGGAAGAAAACCGAAAAGAAAGGAACGGCTGAAAGAAAGGAAAAGAAAGGAACGGCTGTGATGTAAATATTTAGTGGCGGCTGCTGTGAGATTACATGTACATATTGGTTGTGAATAGTCATCGTTATGTAACCACACATGCTATTTTGCTAGCATATATTATCTGCTTGTATGTCTTTATGCTGTAACCATGTCTTTGTGCTGTAACCATGTCTGTGTGCTGTAACCATGTCTGTGTGCCATAACCACATATATTATCTGTTGTTAGTGCTGATGAATAACTGGGCAGTCAGTTGTAAACTTGCTTGACTAGTGTACAGTAATGTTGTTGAGTCTTGGGAGTAAATAAAGAGTTGAGTTGCATATTCTGACAAACACGCAACAATGGCCAACTTTGAAAAAATTATCATTCGATATAGCAAATGAAATACTAGGAGATTCTCTAAAAGACAAAGGATTCTCCAACAAACACACAAAATGCTTTAAAAAGATGATGAGATGCTGAATGATTTGAATGAAAAATGCACCAGAACAAAAAACTTTAATACAGTTATGAACGCAATTCATTGCACACCATAGATATAGTAAACCCATAGATATAGTAAATAGGGTTTACTATATCTATGTTGCACACCAAATCACCAGACTCTTATTAGAAGAAAGCATGAAAATGCTAGTCCCGTCATTCGAAACGCTCTGAAGCAATTTTGTTGAGCCTCGGAAAAGTCTGGCAGCTTGAAACGAGGATTATATGAGCAACATTTGATAGAAAAACACACCGACAAGATAAGAACGAAATTCTTGAGCACTTTTTCAAGTACTTCAACAACTTAAAGTCTCAAAATCATCTGAGCAGAGTGCATTATATAGCCTTGAATACAGACTGCTTGAAGTTGGCCAAACGAAATGCCTACAACAAACTCTATGCTGCACCTCACCATGACAAAAGAAAACTGAGAACCTAGATGATGTAAAATAGGAATATGAAGGAATTTCTGCGTGTTAAACACCAGTGTGCCTTCATACTAGCCTTTTACTACATCCATGTTAAAATAAGTTGCTCTATTGTTCGTAGTTACTAAGTGCGACATAACAATATATGCAAGATAACCAAATGTACCTGCTCGAGAATTATTTACTATCAATTGACAACGGCTGGTACACAGATACTAGCAAAAGAAGTACAATAGAAAAAAAATCTGCAAAAATATCTATACTAATAAATTCTAATCTTTCATTGTCTGTGTCTGTCTGTTCGTCTGCTGAAATACTGCATTTCTAAATTTCGTTCAACTTTGTTCAAACTTCAGACATGCTTCGTGCCTTCTGCTGAGTCAGTGAATTATTTTGTTTAGAAATGTCGCCATGTTCTTGAAAATTGTGTATTTTATAGCCATTGCCTTAGGCCTATTTAATAAAAAAAGCAATATTTAATTCAAATCTAATGTGTAAAACATAGTTGCAATTAGTGTATCATAATCAAACAGACGGCAGGCTTTAACTCTTTCATAGGACTAGAGAAAGTCAGGTAGGGAAATACGATTCTTGTTGAAATGTTGCACTCAGTAAAACCCGCAAGCTAAAATCTACCAAAGATTCCATTAACACAATAGAAAGAATTCGATACTGGCTAGACACAACGAATGTTAGATCAAAGCTGAATGCAGTAACTTCTTTGGTCGGGGTAAGTACTTGCGAGTAGAAAAAGATTTTACTTGTAGAACAATCAGAAACAGATATCATTTGTTTGCTAACTTAACAATTTCCCAAGTTAGATAGTCATATATGTATATAGTATTAGATTAGATAGTCATATATGTATATAGTATTAGATTAGATAGTCATATATTGTGAAGGATTGAGCATTTACACTCCGTCACTGGCTACGAGTATATCTATTGGCATCCTTAGAACAGCACGATCGCCTAACATCCGTGTCATATTACATAACCTTATATACTCCTTTCTTGTTTTGTCTTGTTGTATTAAGTAACCTTTTATATATAGCCTTTTACGCATGTATATCTTATATCAACCATGTATTATTACATAAAATTCGTATGCAACCCTTTTATGGGCAGGAATGGAATAGTAGGCGGAGAGTGCCACTATATAAGCAGATGCACAAGTTACACTGGCGGGATTGATAACTCTATGTTGTTGTACACGCATGTTCATTATTATAAATAATAAATAGACTAAAACTTTATTCACAAGGACTGATTGCATTCACACCTGCCTGGGTGGTTTAAAGGTGGTAGAAAGCAAGGATTGATCTGACTCCAGACCGAACTGCCTGAGAGGAACCTAGGGAAGGCTAGGGGTTGGTCTACGCTCCAACTAGACCTGATCGAATATGCAATAGCATAAGGGGTCAGGCCCTATAGCGAGCTACTCAGGAACCTAAACTAGCCAACGATAGGGACACAGGGGGCAGGCTGCATTGGGTTCAGAGTAGGCCTGATTATTGGGTAGTTGTCACGGACTGATCTGACTATCGAGTGTGTCAGGCAGGCCTAGCAAAGGGAACACCCAGAGTTCAGGCTGCGTCCGCCTGTTAGTGCAGTAAAGCTGGCTCAGCTACCGGGGCCAGACCTTTACAATATGTATATAGTATTAGATGAATACACGATAGTCAAATAAATATTTCTGACGGCAGACTAAACCTGACTCTAGTAGTCTGGTGCTTCATCTGCTTGTTATGAATGAATATTACTAATCTAAGATAACACATACAGCTTATGAAGCAACAGCAACATCACGACTTCATGTGATTCCCGAGAACCAGCCCCTGACACTCTTTTAAACACACTGTGAACTATCTGATTAAAAAGCAAAAACATTCCTGGCATCACTGGTTTTACAGCGAAGCCAGTTAATAATATTTTTTGCGCTTGTTGTAACAGAAAAAAGGTTGCAATAGCATTATTTAAAACTTGTTAGCACTTTTAAATGTATGTCAGTTGCTTTGCATCAGTAGAGAGTGAAGTTACAAACAAAGGTATAACAATTGAAAACCTGATGACATTGCCAGAGCAGCTGACATTTTACAGTAGATTGATAAATGTTAATACTGACGTGACACACTAAAATATATATGTTATTAGCAAAAAATTGCAGTGTTATTAACTGGTTGGTACAAGACAGTTAAAATTTAATGGCCGGCTGTAGGTTGGTGTGCAAAAATTAGTGATTTCATAGAAACACTAGCAGGTGTCTAATCACACACATGGATAGCCAAATATAAAGTTGAAAGCCTCTCATGCTAAATGACCATTATTATCAGCTCTTAGCACAATGAATGCTACGCCTCTTCAGACTTAAGTTTTCCACAGCTAGGACATAGTTACATAGAGCTACTGCTTGGCTGCAGTAGCTCTGCCATTGCATCTAAAGCAATATACAAGTATATACAACTGAGGAAGGGTTGAATACCTGATAGGCTTTGACTCAGGTTTCTAAAGCAGGAAATATGATCTATCAGTCAGAGAATGTTGAAGTGTTATTCACTGCAACTGTGCTGGCAATAAGTCAACTTTAGATATCGAGAACTGGCGCCTAAAACACAAAAATGTCTGATAGCCAGCAACAAACTAAACACAACTAGTGAAAGGAGGGAGGTACTGTAACAAATAATCATGACATCTAGAGTGACAAACAGCTAGACCTAAGGCTACAATGATACTGTATGGTAGTACAGTTGGCAATTATTCCACAATACATCCGAGATTATCTGTAATAGCATTGTACATACTAGCACAAACCTATCTATTCTTACATCAGTGAATAGTTCCAGACATAGTGTTCTCATCATACATACTACTAGCCCTTCACCAGACTATCATGAAGGGAAATATACACCAAGCAATCCACAACAACCAATCATCATTGCCGAAAGGGTGCGCACAGCACAGACTAGTGAATATACTGCCAAATATCAGGAAAATTTGACAGCTGCAATATTTCCTGACATATCTGTGCCGCTATCGGTTTATTGTGCACATACTCTGCAAGTAATACCGGGAGGCAAACCTTGACATACTGCACACCATGCGTAAGAGTTCCGATAAACTCTACCAGCTGTTTAGCCGGCAGAGTTTTTGTAGTGAATTTGCAATTGAAGCTTATTAATACGAGTCTAACAGTGAGTGAGCAGTTGCTAAATTCAACTACAAGAGAGAGAAAAATTTAGGAAAAAATAATCGCAGTGTAAAACCAGCTTGACTCGCCGCTTAAAGACAAACTTGCACCACATTTTAGTGAATTTTATCAGAAAGCATGGGTATTTTTTTATCATTTGATTGATTTTATGTTTGAGGTGATCTGACTGTCAGAATGCTTCAAGATTAAAACTGACAAAACTTGATAGCGATTAAGATGCTCAGATGAAGTAAATGTGATTATGACATCTATAGAACTTTGCAACTGAGACTGACAGAATCGAGACGCTGTAACTTGAATGCAGTAGCCAATATCAAATATAGTATCGATTGCAACTACTGGCATCAGTTTTCATGTATTTTGCTTCTTGAGTATTTTAACCGCTTATTAACCAATCAAGTTTTGTTGAATTTAATTTTTAAACATCCTGGCAATCAGATCAAAACAAACATAAAAAACAATTGCAAATGATAAAAAAATACCAATACTTTCTGATAAAATCTACTAAAACCATAGATATATATACCTAGATTGGCCAATAATAGCTATTACCATCGGTTGCCTTGTCAGATTTAAATAGCATGACGTAACGTCACTGTATTGTACCTCACGCTTGACTGCACTGCTGTTTACAATAAATCTAATGGGAAGAAGGTAACAAAATTACATTTGTTTTCACATAAAAACCTTCTTGGATACATAATCCAGTAAACTAAAGCAATTCTGTGATAATATCTGCTAACCACCATAAATTAAAACTATAAAAGCTATGAATTGTTGCACACAAATCATGAGCCATCAGGGCTTTATTTGCAACCCTCTCCTATCCCCATTCTCTCTTTTCCCCTTCTCCAAAGAAGAAGTGAGAAAGGAAAAAGAGAGAAGGGGGAAAGGTGAGGAGGGGGGGCAAATAGCCAACCCACCCAAAGAGCCAGACCCTAGCTATGTAAAAGACTAATATCATGTTGAACTAAACATTACTAAGCACAGTAATACTTCAACTTACGAGTGCTCCAACGTACGAGAAACTTGAGATACGAGCCAGCTTTTAAGCAAGTTTCAGTACTAACATACGAGCCATGTTTGAGATACTAGCACGTGAGTCAGTTGCCAAGTATGCCGAAGGTGTTTTATGAGAACAGCATCACTCTGTATTTTTCAACTACTCAGATTTATACTTTATACTGGTACTGCGTTTTTGTGTGCGATTTTCAGTGCAGAATTACACTGTATGTGAATTAAAAGTACTCTGCGTTGACTGAAAGTTTGCCAGTAAAATGAAAGATGATGCAAAGAAAAGGCAAATGGTAACAGTTGATATTAGACAGAAAATTATTGAAAAATATGCGAAATGTGTATGCGTGATTGAGCTAGCTCAGCAATATGATAGAAATACATCCACAATTATCAAACAGAAGGATTATATTCAGGGCATTTAATTCGCAAAAGGACTAACCATAGTTTCTAAACGGCGCAGCGATCTTCACGACCGCTGATGGAGAGACTGCTCAGGCATTTAATTGGATAAAAGATAAACAATTGTCCGGTGACAGCGTAACTGAAACGATGCTACGTGAAAAGGCCGGTGCTATCTATCAAAACTATAAAAATAGACATTCGGGCAAGTTGGCTAGTGGTCGTGCATTAATCCTTTGTGACGACACCTGTGTTCCTCCTGATCGCAACATGTTGAAAGGGCGACAAAGGCGAATGTATTTAGATTTATTTTAAGATGGCCGGCTAGTCGTGAAAGCGAAACAAAGGAAAAATTAGCTAACCAGCGAGAAACTTTAAACTACGAACGCCGAAGAAATTTTAATTACGTCAAGTTAAAAATGAAAGTTTGCTTTTAGGTTTGCTTCTGAGTTTGTCTTTTAAGACATTGATAAAATTCAAATTTATCAAAGACAACTGTTGTAATGAAGGATAACCTATATCTCCCTCCCTCGCAAATGCTAGCATTAGCTGCTATTGTATGTATTTAATTTTACATTTTAAATAATCACATTTTTTGGTATTATTTTTTAATTGTTGCTTTTTGAAAGCATGTGGTAAATTATGACAATAACCAACATGTTCTTTCTGTTACAATATCTTGTTTTGAATGTTTTATTTGCATTTTTAGAGTATGGAAACCAAGCAATATATATTCAATTGTTCGATATATAAATAAATTGCACCAACATGCGAGTATATTAACATACGAGCTCAGTCTCGGAACGCATTAAGCTCGTAAGTTGAAGTATGACTGTACAAGTTTTTAGCTTTCAAGAGCTTGTAATCACCTTCTCATATATTTCACACCTACAACACAACAGAGTAAGGCATGGTGAATCTTATGATACCAAATAACTGCAATGTGAATTTTGTTGCAAGTCAACCTTTAACTTGCTTTTGCATATTGTACAAATAACTCGGTATTGTCCTTTGGTGACTGGCTTCTTAGTGGTGGCAATTAGTGCTAGCCTGGCAAAGTTTTTCACCAATCCAGCACTACTAAGCAACACTCTTGTCGCTTTCTCGCTGTGGTTGCAAACCTCAATCACCACAGGCGAAGACAACGTCAAGCCACCCTGATTCTTAACTGTGATTAGGGAATTCGTTGCTTGGTTTACATCAACGTTGGTAACATCCACGATGCTAGTGATACAATCATTACACTTCAGCTTTGGTGACCTAGCCAGCTACATAGCCAGCTGTAAAATAATCATTCTGTCTCATTTTTGACTTCAGACATTCTTGCATACTCATCATATTTAGTCATGTTTAGTTCAGCATATTAGTCTATTTACCTAGCCAAGATCTGGCTCTTTGAGTGGGTGGGTTATTTCCCCTCCCCTCTCCATTCCCCTTCTCTCTTTTCCCCTTCTAACTTATTCTTTGGAGAAGGGGAAAAGAGAGAATGGGGATAAGAGAGGTTGCAAATAAAGCCATGATGGCTCATGATTTGTGTGCAACAATTCATAGCTTTTATAGTTTTAATTTATGGTGGTTAGCAGATATTATCACAGAATTGCTTTAGTTTACTGGATTATGTATACAAGAAGGTTTTTATGTCAAAATAAATGTAATTTTGTTACCTTCTTCCCATTAGATTCATTGTAAACAGCAGTGCAGTCAAGCGTGAGGTACAATACAGTGACGTTACGTCGTGCTATTTAAGTCTGACAAGGCAACCGATGGGAATAGCTATTATTGGCCAATCTAGGTATATATATCTATGACTGAAACTTTGAGCAAGTTCATTTTTGATTAAAGTTTTGGCCAGGTTAGTTCTTTGCATTCAGTCAGCAATCCTTTGCATTCAGTCAGCAGTCCTTTGCATTCAGTCAGCAGTCTTTTGCATTCAGTCAGCAATCCTTTGCATTCAGTCAGCAGCCCTTTGCATTCAGTCAGCAGCCCTTTGCATTCAGTCAGCAATCCTTCGCATTCAGTCAGCAGTCCTTTGCATTCAGTCAGCAGTACTTTGCATTCAGTCAGCAATTGCAGCCCCTCAACATAAACTTAACAACTTATAAAAAGATTGCAATGAAGGAAAGAGATGCAGTATGAATAATGCTCAGAACACAACTAATTCAAAGATGCTTCAGGAGGCTTTCCAGTTTTAATTCAGCCACCCTCACAACATAAGAGAATAGTGGTAGCTACCTTGATAGGATATATGTTGGTAAAAGGTAATAGATTAAGCAGAATTCAGAGTTTATTGATAAGTTCACTTAAATTTTACCAATCTTGTCTTGGCGACTGAGACAAAGCCGGTTTTGAACCATTTTTAGTTTTACACCCAACAGACGTTTTCAGTGTAGACAACCTCGATGAACCATTTTGATTCAAACACACCGTAATACTTTTAAGTTGCCATAACAAGTTTGTTCAGTGAATGCTGAATCTGTTATATGACCAGTTTCTGGTCATTGAGCGAGTAATTACCATAAAGGTACTCATTGCATGTTGCTGAGAGAGAGCATAAAAAGATAACTGCAAGTATACGAATATGTTTGGAAAATAATAAATATATATATATATATAAACATGTATATCAATATATAAATATAAACATGAATATGTATGTTTATATAGATGCTACTTTATTGGCAATAGTTTATTTCAAATAGAAGCGTTTTGCAAATTATGCCAAACAATAAAAAAGGGCAAAAGGTAGCCACTAAAATCGCATAGATAGTTTGACAACTAGTGTTTAAAATGTCGTTCTCTGCTAAAAGATCAGTATTTTAAAATATTTTATTGTAAAATAAAATGAATGTTTAATACAAACCCAGTTCTATGATATCATTTTTTTAAATGGAGTCAAAGGCAAGCCTACCCTTTTTGACTAGGTTCAAGCAATCTGAAATTACCAAAAATCAGGACTTAAAAACCTTATTTAAAAGTTTGGCCAGTTCAATTTTTTGCTTTTCACTATATTTTAATAATACAGTTAACTCGGAATTTTGCGTCGATGCAAGATTGAGATGGCAAACACCCGCAAAAGTGAGTTGGCAAACACCCGCATGACAAGCGAGTTTTTATAATTGCAAACTTATATCAGATGTTTCATACTTACGAAAGATGGAAACGGCACTTGAAAAAAATACGCAAAAAATGCCGTGCAGTTATTCCATTTTAAACAATTTCCACACTTCAGCCATTCCTATTTTGACTTGAGCAAAACAGAAGTGTGCCACCATGACCTTTACCATAGAATTTTTCATCTTTTTAGGAAAACTATTGCGTTAATCTGCAACATACATCCATTGAAACACTTATCGCGTTGTAAATCAATGTGTGCACAACTCCAAATTCGCATCTTCCGCGCCATGGAAACATCCGGAAACATGGTGATTGAAAGAAAGAAACATAGGTTTGTAATAATAACTATGCACTACTTACATGGGTGCTCATTTGACTAATGGTATTACTTGACACATTACTGCGTGTCTGAAATCAATGGAGACCGAACTAACAAGCTTTTGCCTAAGCAGATAGATAAGTTTCATGGCTTATTAATTACAGGTAACAGATGAAAAGCTTGCCTGGTTTCTATAAAGAGAGGGTGTTTATTATATTAGCAAGAACCATCCCTTTCACTCATAAGTGAGAGAAAACCACTGCATGCTAAGTTGCTTACTAAGTTGGCAGGTAGTTTAGTTGATAAATTCATCAAGGTCATCAAGGTCATCAACATAACTAAATACGATCTTATTTGCTGCAATGACTCAATGAACAATGACTCAGGCAGAGATGTCAACTGCCGCCTCTCTTAGTAGCCGAGCTATTGCAAACCGTTGCAATGACACCTGTCATAGTATTTCAGCTATTATTAACTGTTGCGATGACACCTGTTATAACATTCTAGCTATTATCAGCTGTTACATTGAAACTTGTTATAACATTATAACCACTAGCAGCTGTCGTGATGACACCTGTCATAACATTCTAGCTACCATCACCTGATGACGCCTGTCATATCATTCTAGTTACTATCGATTGTCAAGATGACACCTACCATAACTGTGATGACATCTGTAATCGCATTCTAGCTTTTATAAGCTATTGTGATGACATATGTCATAATGTTTTAGCTATTATCAACTGTTGCATTGACACCTGTGACAAAATTCTGGCTATTAACAACAATTTCACAGACACATGTCACAGCCTTCTAGCTATTATTAACTGTTGAGCAGACATCCGCTGACACTTGTTATAAACTTTTAAGTAATATCAGCTGTTGCTATTGTAATTGTCTAATCTTAAAATAAATTTCTGTGAAAGATCTTTTGTGCTACCTGAATGACTGAACCATACACCTTTACAATGCTATGAATAAGTAAATGATTGAATACTTTTCATGCTCTTATTCATACATGCAAAGTAGTAGAGGTGTGGTAGATGATGAGATTTTAGTGCATCACCAAGTTAATAATACTGAGCTGAAAACGAGCTGAAAACGAGCTGAAAACGAGCTGAAAACAAGGCATTTTATTAACTTTTAGAGCATTTGATAATATCCTATGACCTCTATGTTATAAATTTCAAGTGATAAAAGTTTTTGTTAACCGAAGATTTATGAAGTTTTAGTTATTTACCAAGGAGTTGTATTCTTTAATTAAAACAGCTGCACAATTTTGTACACAAACTAAAATACTCAGCCAAAGTAATACATAAGGGTGTCTTCCTCAAACTAATGTATTAGTCAGCAGCTTAGTCAATGTTACAAAAGTATAGTTATATTCCCGATGAAACAACTGTCTTGAAAGTAAGAAAGCAGTGCATGTAATTAGTCTACCAAAGCACCTGCAGCTTCAAGTACCTTTATACTTAGAAAATTAACAGTATCACTAAATGTTGACTAGACTAGCCAACAGCTTTCTAATAAAACAACCAGCAACCAATAACTACAAAACTTTCCTCCTTTGACAGTTATCAGCCTTGAGAGATGGAAATAAAAAGTACACCTAAGAAACTCTGTAAGTAAATCCTATGCTGCCATATTGTGTCTGATTGTTACTCTGAATAAATGCTTTGAGTTTCCACATTTTTTAGTCAATTTTATCTAAACTTCACAAGCATATGCACCATGCTTTTCGTCAGGTGGGTAAAATATTTTGCTTCCAAACTGTATGGTTGCTGTGAACCAGTCTCTTAAAAAGTAATTTGATTAAAAACTCAATAATGCACCTTCGCACATTTCAAGGATGATTGCCTTTAATGAGTGGACCCATGAGTTATTGGCGCATTTTAGGGCCTGTTGTCATGAAAGCAATTTAGCGAACTGTGTAAATCCATACCTGTGCTGCAGGTTATCTTATAAGAATTAAAGAAGTTATGGGTATGACATGGCTTAATGCTAGGAGCTACTAAAACTTGAATAAATTTCGGAGAGGTAGGTCATAGCAGTGCTTGGCTTAATAACAGCTCATAAGCTTTAATACCTGGTATATAACACTTAGTCTGCTATAAAAGCCATATTGCTGTAGAGGTCTTCTATACAAACTCTGCTCAACTTAAGAACAAAATCCACGACATGGTCAAAAAAAGGAATGCACTCAAGAAAGGTATTATATGACATCTAGTAGACAATATCTACTTTACTTTAGATTTGCACATAGAAATAGAGCAACAAACATGCTTTACAGTTAACTGAGGGCATGATATATGTTAAAGGTGTGAATGGATCGACTGGCAGTTCTAACCTCGTGCAATTGACCTAATTACTACCATGGAAAATTTCAATTTCAATTTCTAGCAATATTTTACTGTTTCGTAGCTCAGTTCAATCCTGAAAGTTTTTTACCTGAGCTCTGCGTTTAGTTGCTTTTAGAATACAGTCTGTAGAAAAGAAGTTAATGGTTTGTCACGTTAAAATGAACTATAAAATGCAAATGGCCAATCATGACAGTTTATGACTCTGGCCTTCTTCCTAGGTTAGGCACTTATGCACTTTAATTTAGCAACAGAAAAGGCCTGCTCTCAAGAATACTCTGACAAAGTGTAATAACATTTACACGTAAACATTCAAAAACTTTTAGACACCTATAAAGACATTTTTTCCATGTACCAGTTTAGTTGGGATAGTAATTGTATCAAAGGAAATGTATAATTGCATCAAAAAATAAAATCGATGTGTCAATTAAAGATACTAAGTATTATGTAAGTAAATGATTGAGTTGGTCTTCCAAATTTTTTGTTGACTGGACTAGTTAATTCAGTAAACATTTTGTCAAATTGTGTTAAGTTCACGCAGTTATATACCACAGTCAGAAATTTTATGGTAGGTAACAGTAAAGCTGGCAAAACTTACCTGTATTGAAAAGCACTACGCATTTGGGCGTTTTCGAACTAGGCTCTACCGATTTGCTACTGCCCACTAACTAAACTTGTTTTTCAATGGAGGCTTCAGTTGATCAGGTAATAGCTACACGGGCCAAGGAGCTGCCTGTCCACTTTATCCTCTCATTGTTTGTGCTAGTCAAACAAAGCGCAGTCATGCATGAACTTTGACTAACAGTCATGCATGACTGACTGAGTTCAGATGATTGATCGTAAATGATCGGAATTGACTGTAGGAGTTGAAACATAAACATCTATACCGCTGTAGAGCAAAACCCTTGTGATGTCATGAGTGTCATCAAAACAACAAAGAAGCTGTTATGCAACTCCAAGCTGCACCGATGGAACAACCTCCCCTTTTGCCACTAGCCTCCATCACCATGGCATTACATCCGCAGCACAGTTCCTTACTTCCAACACCTGTGCCCACACCAATGCCTGCTCAGCAGCCTCTGCTGCTACACGATGGTCCCGGTCTGTCTAGACCTCCACTCACTGACAGGTTCATACTCGCAAAAAATAGCTTAGTAACTTACCTGACTAGTTTACATGTTCTTCAATTTCTCTCACCAGATTTTTTGCCTTACATTGATTAACTGCCATTTATATAGTAAGTTTTGTTAGCCAGTTCACTAGCTTTCCATACAAACTAGCTTGGATATTACTGGCTAATCACAAGAAAACTGAGCTTGGCTTTCTTGTGATTTGCCAGTACTAATAACTGGTTATTTCTAGTGAATAACTAAATTATTAGTAGTTAAAAGTATTATTATTCTCATAATGTCTTCGGTAAAACGGCAGTTATTTGTTGGGTTTCCATGCTTCAAAGTTGATCTCTGCTGACGGATTTGCACTCTAACATTTCAACGATTTGGAGTTGTACTTTATCGATTTTGCTAAAGCTAGCAATGTACTCCTCAAAATAGAACTTTGCTCAGACTTCACAGAGAGAAACTGTGTCGAATACGTTCAGATTTTTCTGTTTTTTTGGTTTGGAGTAGAAGAAACTCAATGATCAAGACTAGCAAGTCACTCAAATTTAACACAACTTTAGTCAGTACTAACAACACATTCAGTCAGCGCTAACAACACATCTTTGGGCGTAATCAACACATGTGAGCGCACTGTATGGCCTCACACACATGGCACACACAAAGGCACACACGCTTGACACACATTACACAAATGCACACACACACACACACACACACACACACACACACACACACACACACACACACACACACACACACACACACACACACACACACACACACACACACACACACACACACACACACACACACACACACACACACACACACACACACACACACACACACACACACACACACACACACACACACGCACACACATACACACTCACACACACAAGCACACACGCGCGCACATACATGCATGCACACACACATACACATGCGCATGCACACATGGGTACACACGTTCACACACGCGCGCACACCCACGCACACATGCGCACGCGTGCATACACACGCGTATACACACGCGTATACACACGCGTACACACACGCACACGCGTATAGAAACGCATGTACATACGCATGCAGATGCATGAATACATGCATCTGCACACACACATATGTTCATGCATGCCCGCATACACATGTATACCGGCATGAACATTATACTTTGTTAAAACAAGTATAATAATATAATTGGATAGCTATTTTAAAATGCGATCAGCGTAAGCATGTTAAAAGTATCTCTATAGAAAGTTAGCGAGCCGTGCAACTCAATTATTAAAAGTAACAGAAATAAACAGCATTCTTGTATTTTGGAGACCCAGAGTTTCAAAAATAAACGAAACAGCATGAAGTTTTTTAATGTAGATTAATTGAAATGTTAACAATGTCAAGCAAACATACGCAAAACCCAAGAAAACATTGAAATATCTACATTTCAAGTGTTCATCATGTGAGTACACTCTATGCTTTATGTAAAAAGAGTTGAGACACATAACATTGCGTGTGAGTAGTTATTAGAAGTAGACTGTGAATCTCTACCAGCACATTCTTCGGTCTAGTTTATTGATAGAGAGTGTCTTGAATTCTCCATCAAATAAAGCAACAGCGTCACCGGTAGCTACTATGGCTGTACACGATGCTTTGTCAGTCTTGACCTCAGAGACAGCAACTCCTGTAACATACAATAATGCTTATACTAAGCAAAGTTATTCGCTGTCTTTATTAAATGATATTAAAATGATTCATCTAGTTAATGAATAACTATATCCAGCAGCTTGCACTCTCTATTTGTCATATACACTGTATATACTGTACCTGCATGTATAATAGCAGAAAAATTTACAACGTTTTATCATCATGCAAGTTCTCTTTTCACCACCTAAACATATGACTGGGGAATTCTCCTATGTTACCACAAATCTTTACAAAGCAACAAACCTATGTCCTCATTGAGAAATGCCATTTTTTTAGGGCTGAAAATGCAAACAAGTCGGTCTCTATATTGAGTATCTGCTTGTGTTTTTTTACTGTTTTACATTCCCAAACTTTACCACAAGAATCGATGTTCAATCTGAAGACTAGGAAGTTCTTAGGTACCATGACAATGACTGAGTCATTGCCTACAGAGCGAGCTTTTATTAATGATTTATCGAGTTTCAAACAATCAGTTTTTTCAAAATATTCAGTTTAGAGAGTATCTCATGAACTGATTTAAAATCTTTTCAACAAAAACAAAGTTGTTTGAAAGTATTACTAGAATAATTTTATTTGACCAAATAAAATTTTGTCAAAACAGCGATAATATATTCTATATGTTAAAAATTTGTTTTGTTTATTCATAATTAGAGTCCAAACACTTATTATTATTGTTAATATCATTGCTGTTATTTTTTGTAGATCCTCTAATGTTTTTTATAGTCTACACTTAAGGAAATTTTCCTGCATCTGAAACATACTGTATTTATCTGCTTGTAGTAAATGTGTATCTTGAGATGTTTCAATTCGAAATAAAAATAAATCCCTTTAGCTCAGATCTAATAATTAAAGTAAAAAAACTGTAATACTGTTTAATAACAATAACTTAACATAGCAAAAAACTTTACTGTCAAACTCGACCAAAACAAACAGAGTTTCACATCAGTGAGACATCTAAGTGCAATAAAGTGCTTAAAGAAATGAAAGCTAAACAACTTCTGATCGACTCCCTTATGGAGCTATAAATTGAAAATTAAAATAAATTAAAATAAATTAAAATTAAGTGTGTTTAGAATGTTTAAGCAGTGCTTGACACAGTATTTATTTCTAATCGTAATAATCGTTAACCAAAAAAGTGTTAAAATCTGATTCAGTTTGAGAGCCGGAATTTGGAAAAAGCATATGAATTTGGAGCTACATGTACGAGAGGCTGAACAAATGTTGGTAGTAGCTTGAACATTTGAGGATTGCTGACTAAACTTGGATGTTCAAACATTTTATCACTAGCCTGGCACTCATCTATTGCAGTAGCACTAACAGTGTACAATTTTACCCAGCTCTCTCCCCCCATATAAAGTTAATATTATTTCTTCCCAGTTCAACTGTAGAAAAGTACAAACAAAACACAAAACAGCAAAATCTTAAAGACCCCTACAGAAACTCTTACTTGGTGGTTGTTTCTGAGTCTAGCTTCGTTGTCCGCTCTCAGAATACTCAAGTTAGCCAAAGTGGTTCCAACTTCTTCTTCTATGAAGTTAGACATATTCTCTTGTGTTTTTCTTTGGATCTCAATCAGCTCTTGATCAAGAAACAGATACTTTGCTTCGACAGCACGGATCTGTCAAAAATACGCATATTTTTTTGTTAAGTTGTGTCACAACATAATTTTGTAAGTATCCATGCTCCACGTCAACACTTATGGTGAAATAAAATGATATATATAGCCTGTTCATCTCGAGTCTTATGTAGCTGCTCTAACATCTCTTCTGTGTTCTTTTCAAAATTTGTCATCATTTTAGAAGCTTTCTTAGATAACGCAGACAAACCTTTCTTTTTTTTGCCATAGCCTTGCTAAGGTGGTTGATGTCTGAAGTCAGCTGAGCAACAAGGTCTTTAAGGCTGTGCAATTCATATGATTTGCTTGAAAGGTACTTTGCAATATTTAAACTTGGCTGTAAACTAACAAAACTTATAAACTAAGCTAAATTGGTTTCTTAACTATCCAATAAAGCATGTATCAATAGAAAGTGTTTGCCTTTTTGAATTAGTTGCTAGGAGAGATGCATTCAGTACAGAGCACCTTTAGACAGACTGCACAACCCATGCTATACAGTTGAGTTTTGTGTTGGCCACAGTTCCTGGTTTCGGGTCTCTCTGCATGCTCAACAAACTCTTTGATGGTGAACAGTTCAGGATCACAATGTACCTCATCATGATACTATAAATCATTACTATAAATTGTATTTTTTCTGGTGTCTCTATCAACCAAATTATGTCTTCTGGCTTTTAATTTTTTATATTTTTCAAGTCAAGTCAAATTTTTGTCAGTAGGTAGTTTCGGAAAGAATTGAGGTAACATATTAGATTAAATAGAAAATCAACAAAATTAATATGTGTTAACATTGTTTGCATCAGCTTGCATCTGTATGCTTTAACTTTGTCATTAAAACAAAAGTTTACATATTAAGTGAAAAAAGCTTTGTTTGATTTGCTTCCAGCTACTAACCTCCTTCTCAACACGGCAGAATATATTTTTCATAATGGTGTCTCATTTTGGTAACAAAACTAGAAGAAAGATCTCTCAGCTCACCAGATTTTAGTACTCTCTCAGCTTTGTAGCCATTGACTAGTTGATTTATCTGAAGAGGTGGAACTGCTACTCTCACAACTATAAGTGATATTTTCTCATTACTAAGTAGTCTGTAATCGTGTGATTGTTTTCGTTACTAAAACGGAAATGGCGATGCAATTAGACATTTACTGCTAAAGATTTAGAATCATGCCATTGTTTTTATTACTACTCTTATGAGTAATTGCCAGTCGTCAAACCCGATTGCACAGTTCCCCGCTTGTTTAGCAAGAGATAAAATCAATAGTGGGTTTACATAGCTGCTTGCAACAAAAGTGGCTATTGTTTCCAAAAGACAATAAAGACTGGTTTACATAGTTTGCAAATATAGTCTTGAGATATCATGATTTTATTGTTATAAACAGATATAATAGGGATTCCAACCTACAGCGTTTTCGCGATTGACTACGATTAACTGTTCGTTTTGAGCTTTTTAAAGTGTGTCATCCCAGATCCACATATTTTGAACCTACATCACAGCAAAGTAAAACATGGTAAACCTTTTGACTCCAAATAACTGCAATGTAAACTTTGTTGCAAGTCAACCTTTAAAGCTGCTATACCTTCTTGCTTTTGTGTGTAGTTATTAGTCACTTTCCAGAGGTGCAACTTTGCTAAAAGTTTTACCAATCTCAACAACGTCCACGCTATTTATAGACTTATTGCACCGCCAACCGCTTGAGCTTATCCAAACTATCATATTTCACTAAATCCAATTGCGTCTAATCATATGCAAAACAATAGTAGTGAGCCGGAAATGTATGCAATTTCTAGAAACTCAAATTTACAAAAATGTTGTAATATTCAGACAAAGATATTGAAAATCATTGAGACTGCTTCCTAAAAAGAAAGTATTAGTGTTCTATAAAATCTTTCATCTTCACAGCTGTCATTCACAGCACATTAGTTAGTAATATATGTTAGTTTTTTGGTAATAACTTCACTTCAAACAAAAAATGCTTTTCAAATTGTGCCACACAAGAATTATAAAAATGAAAACAGTTAGTTAATCAAATCAAATAAATGGTTTGACGTACAGTGTTTAAAATAATTTTCTATGCAAAGAGAACAGGTATCAGGTGAAAGAATCTGAAAATGATACTTTCAAACTAATTATTAAAAATTTATGCAATTTGTTCATATTAAGTAAGTTGTAATATGTTGAAAACTTGCTACTGTCAAGTAATAAGCCAAGTCTCATTTTGTTGATGTTATGTCCTACTTGTTGTTTTCTTATTCAGTGGTTCAAATACATTGGGACAAGTTACTAGACTTACTGAAACGCTCTAGACTTTTATAACAATTAAATACTCAAGTTTATCATTTGATTGGTATCGCTGACATAGGTCAGCAGCCTGCCAGCATTGAAAATATGATTCAATAATGATTAATAATGCAGTTAAATCCTTCAACTAAACATTCTCTTAACTAGGTTGTGTTTTCATTAGTCCCTAAAATACACCGACAAAACTCATGTTTGCCAACGTAGTACAACACTCCTGTTGGCAGATCAGCGGTTTGTTGACATTTACAGAGGGTCTCCATCTATACATATACTACTGGTTACTCTTACAGAAGAAGTAACATGCAAAATTATCAAGCAATTTAACACAGAGCTATAATCTATTTGTATAAAAGATAGTATAATCTGTGTAACTGTTCAATCATTGCTTGGTTCTGACCGCAGATACATTCATTAGTTTTCGATTTCTTTTACTCTATGCTTGGCGAGACTCTCTCTTCGATGGATAATTTTAAAAAGCTATGCCTTTTTAGTCTTCAGCATTGATAAATTCGTTTAATTTGAACTCAATGCCATAAAATGCATATGACTGCTCAGTTTGGTATTTTCTTTATAAAAATTGCCAAGTATATGCATGACCTTGTTTATGTAAAAAGCATAAGTATCACTGCGGCTCCAAGCGAATGATCCTGTTGCGGCATCTTAAAGTATTTAAGCTTGCAATGAAGTATTCAATGTATGCGATTTACCAGCCTGCAAAGTAGGTAGCCAAAAAGGCATTTGTCCACTAATCTATCATAGACATCATAAGTTCATAGATAAAATATTTAGCATACAAAATACTCTTATAATACTAATCAACTTTGCACCATTTTATTTTGTCACTGGTGCTGTTGTAACTGTGGTACATTAGTCACTTCACAGTTCATATTATTTAGTAGATAGACAGTTTTTAATACCTATGAGGCTGCACCAATATCATTTGTACTGGTTCATGTGTACAGTTTTATTGCTGGCAGCAGATTATGACTCAGTAGCACCTTGTGGTGTCTAATATTACATATCTAGTAATACATGTATATGTCTTTGATAATATACACCTTTGATAATATAACTATGTATAATAACTTCATTTGGTTTAATAAGAATCATAAGTAGGTACTACAGAAAGTCTGCCAGTGTTAAATCTCACAACCAAGAAAATTAATGAGAAGTCGTCTTGCACTACACCGTCTTACTAACCAGGTTTTTTTGCAGTGGCTACAATGATAACATCCATCATTAGACTCATATTATATAATCAGTAGAAAACATTGTAATAATGAGCTTGGAAAAAGCTTGATAATATCTTAAACTAGTGTTCAGCATAATGGTTGTATTTTTAACTCCTTTTTGAGATAACTTAGTCATAGCAATTTGGGTTTTCATTTGTAATGAAAAATAAAAACTACCGCAAACTGTTTTTGGGAAAAAGTGGCGTTGTCATTTTTAATGATTGATTCCATAGATATTATTTGACTGCGGTCCACTTGTTACACCATAGAGCTACACATTACAATACTTTGTGATACTAAACATAAAACTGATCAGACATAAGTATGTTGACTGTATAAAATCCCAACCAGCTGATAAGACAACTCCTTCAGATGTAAGTGACAGTCGTCATGTGCATAATCTGACTTGATATAGTGCTCCCAGTTAAAACAGTTTGTAGCTAGACCTTAAATACTAACAAAATTGAATGTTTAATTGAAACATAAATTTAATTGTCTTTAGCTTAGAGCAGGAGTTGCATTTTACATTTTAGTCATCCTCACAAAAGAGCGCAAATCCTCATCGTAAAATTCAAGCTGCACATCTTGTTCTATCTACTGATAAAAAACAATTTTTCTAATGCAAACCTCAAAGTCAGTGTTATCATCTAGTGGTGCACTATCTTAAAAAACAATTATCATATAAAACAAGCAGCTTTGCCTTGACCAATCTACTTGTATGGCAAGTGAATGGCTGCCATTTTCACAGCCTAGCAATTAAAACTATGATCAGCTCTTGTTACTAATTTAGCAATTATTATGATCAGGGAGTTGGTTGGTAATATTGTAGCTGGCAACTTGCTTTAGCTGCTTTTAGTTCCTTTTGTCACAATTAGTATTCATCATTAGTAACAAGAGCCTATCATAGTTCTAATTAACAAATTGAAAAAGGGCAGCTAGTTATGCTGATGATAGCTTACCATACAGAAAGGTTGGTCAAGTTAGCACTGCCTGGTTTATGTGAGAATTGTTTCTTAAGTTGGTGTACTGAACAATGAGAGTAGCATAACAGTGACTTACAGGATACCAATAGCTAGCCTCCTTCACACATGGAAGTAGCACAAAAAATGCTGTGTAAACTGCACAGTGAGGATTTGCCTACTCTTACCACAATATCTAAACTCGAGAAAGCACTCTCACATTCCCCCTCTAAACTTAATTGATTTCAAGTGCTGAAAAGTATTAGAAATTAACAGTACTAAGTTTTAAGCAAGAAATAGTTTCAACTGGCAGAATGTACAAAGTCACATAAGGACCAAAACAGCAACTACATTGATGATGTTCGCTTCCACGATGTGTGGAATAGCTGCAGCTGTTTATTTCGCATTGTATATACTCATTTTTATGTTGTGTAATCAACCATTATGTGTAGCTTTAGTGGATAATCAGTCGATCTCAATCAAATAACGTTCATAGAATAGAATTATGAAATAAAATTTTTGCAAAACTATGTTATTGTTGTTTATACTTATTTTTAAGAACAATTTTAAACTAAAATAAAAGTTTTAAAAAAGTACTGCCAATCAGGACTTAATAATAAAACAACTATGTTGAAAACTAGCTGTGGATAATATTAAACTGTCACCCAACTCGGTATAACAATTGTTTCTACTGATTACATGATATGATTCTAATGAGCCGCGCAACCTTAATAGTCAGCAGGACAGCTTATGATTCTGTTTTGATGATTTTAAGATCTCACACTAGCAGACCTTCTATATGACATTAATAGTCTTTATTAAAACAAATGAAAGCCTAATACATACAGCAAAGACCGCATTTGCAGGTTTACATTGTATATTAACAGTCTAGACTGGTTTGCTAATGCTGTTTTTATTAATCTCCATTACATTTTCCAGAACAGCATGTTTTTTATTAGAACTTGTTTTCAGGGAGCTTCTTTTGAGATATTAATTTCTTGTCAGACTTGGTGAAATCTTTTGAAAACTTTTCAATGACAAAAAGCGTTCTACATGAAATACTTTCATAAGTTTAACTTTCATAATGTTGCCTATATATAAATGGCTTCAAAAATGTTGGCCAACAAGATGTGAGATCTTCACACTTTGTAATGTACGTCCACATTGATATCTCACCATAGGTAGTCATTTTTGGAAAATGGTAGTGTTGTTAAATCTGCTGTTGTGGTACTATTGCCTTAAGCCATCAAGCTCTTCAGCTAACAAAAACATTTTGATAAATGTCTGTGTCATTCAGGTATATTAACTTCATTTATACAAGCAATCATTTATACCTACCTTAAAATAGCAGATTACTTTTTTGTCTTTAACTGCTATAAACTATATAAAAATCAAGATAGCTATTGATACACGATCATCGACAACATTGTTTCACAAAAAGCAAAACCCATGGCTCCAAAACCCATGGTATCCAAACCCATGGCTCCACTCATACCAAGCTAGCCTGTGTTATGCTCCAGCATAGGCATACAATAAAAGTCATTTTAAAGATGAGCTAAAAAATCGAGCCGGTCACCTCTTGTTTTTGTGTCATAATCTCTGGAGATGTAGGAAGACAGCGACTAACTAGAGAAAGGGAGTTCATCTACACATCTGTTCATCTACCTCAATCATGCAAGCAGCAGTCACGAGGACACGGTGTATTTCATCGATTAGCTTCAATAGAGAAAGTTCCTAAAATTAGAGACTAGAAGTTGATTTACGTATGATTCTGCATACTTTCTCATCGATCATATCTTGCCAGCTAGGCAAGAACCAGCATGAGTGGCAGGTCAATGAGGGAAAGCCAGGGCAAGCAAAAGGAGGGAAAGCCTGGAGAGTTTTTTTTTGTCAAAAGAAGGCTCCAGCCAGAAATACTGAGCCCGTCTCTCAGCATTCCAATGACCATCTTTAGCATATCCTGTACTGTCAGCCTGCTAGTCAAGTGCTAGAAGAGCACCAAAAGAACGACTAACAGCTCATGACACCAACAGGACACCAACAGCTCATGAAGGATAATAATTATTGTGCGAATGGGGCTAGGGCCACTGCTGCCATAGCTACTGATCAGTACCAAAACAAGCCTGGTTGGACCTGTGTCAGGAGGTTTAGCTTGAGGCTCAAAAACTACATTAACTGGTTTAGTCAACAAAAATTATATTTGAATCTTCATGGCCTCTAATAGAAAAAAAATATAGAAAGTAGCGGCTGGCCTTCTACCCAACTCAGCCCAAAGGTGCCTGCCAACCTAAGGAACTGGCTCAGCCAAACTGAGAGACTGATACCATTTGAGCAGAACCGCCTAGAGGGCATCTGGAGAAAGAAGAACCAGTTGGTTCCTAAGCAAAAGGAGCTGGCCTTCTAGTATAAAAGAGCAAGCTATAAAACTACACATCAAACATTGATGGAAGCGCTCGTAACATACCGTTCTTTCCTGTACTCAACTTTATTTGGTAAGTCATTACTATGATTGATTAAACACACTTATACTCTGAACTTACAATTGCTGATTCTTACAAATGTGGAGTAGTAAAGAGTCAAAGTAGATTCTGTACAACAAATCAATTATCAAATATAAGGCGCATTCAGATCAGTTGTCACTCAAAAGAACATTTATAACACTGTTAAGTAATATGACAAAATCAATTACATTTTTTCAACCGTTTGGTTTTTTAATTTGGAATGGGATGAGCTTTTGCTAATTTATTAAACTAGTAAGGAGAAGCTATCAGGTATTTTTCACGCTCTGTTAACAGGAGCCATTTCAGTAGATCTATACTTACAGTGGAAAAGGTTTTCACACATTCAGTAAATTGCCTCAGGTTCACTGGTTAAACTTGCCATTACTTGTCACCATAAGCGACAACAAAAGCTGATGAACATCAAGACATTCATATTCAATAGAATCGCTTCAATAAACAATTGAGAGTTTTAGATCTTTTCATGTAGCCACCAGAATGGCGAGTGATATGTTGCAAACAGGTCGAGCTACAGTGATCCGTGTACATATAACAAAGCATTAACTGAGTCAAGTAGGTGATAATACAAAGCATCTTCTTCCAAGATGTAACTGTTGTTTTGTTTTTTGAAGTAAAGTATAAGTGAATCAGATTGGTTTTTCACCATGAATGAGGAAACATAATATTTTGGATGTAACTAACTTAATGTTGAAACTTCTTCAACATTAACAGTGTTATTCAGTAGATAACAGACGAGTTGTTACAAAACCTACCACACAAGTGTTTGAAATAGAAAGACGACTGAGCATCAGGTACAAAACTGTATCTAACATGTTTATGTACCACCCTCAGATAATATTTCTGCAACTCTACAAATAATTTGTTGACAGCTTAGGGAACTATTTAAGTAAATATTGGTCTGTGGTGACAGCGGTAGAGTAAATTGAGTAAAACCTAGATGCTATCGTCCATAACACCAAAAGACAATTGTTTTTTTTTTGAAAATGCTCATAATATTTGTTGATAGCTTTGCATTTTTTTAGCTGAGACTTTTTTTGCAACTTATTGTTCACCTTTACAGCATTCAAGGTAGATTTCATAAACATTGTATTCCATTATAGCTTACTATGCAACTCTGATCTCTAGTATTTTCTCACACAAATATCCTGCTAAATATTTGTGTTGATGTTAGAATATTAGTACTTACAAAGACTTTGAAACTTAATACAGAAAACAACAAGGCTTACACTGCATTAAAAATCCCTTACACCCATCTTCACTTTAACTTGCAACCTTATGGTAAAACATCAAACAGTCACTTATGTAAAGTCTCCTTACCTCTTAACTCTTTTGTTTGGATGTATGATCAAAATAGCTTACCTAAAAACTGGGCACTGACAGGAAGAAGCTCCTTCCTTTCATTTCTGATTTTGTAACCGCTATCTCTGTGACTTTCTCTAATATCGTTTTAATTGTAATTGCTACCATTTACTTATTTTGTTTTTATGACTTTTACAGCAATTTGTTGCTAATATGCTGCATTGCTCATAGCAGTAAAGCTTTCAACCCGCTCCATTGAGTCTTAGTCACTCAGCAATAGATTCCCATTACTATATCCCATTTTGTGCTTTTTTGTGTTGTGTTATTATAAACTTCTGACATGTAAATATAATGGCTGGATAACCTGTTTTTTAATGCTCATGTTAAAGGCCCTCTCTCATGATTCGAAATTGAGTCGAAATTTCATTCTAACTCAATATTTACTATTGTATAACACAAAATAGCTTTGGATGTAAGCAAAGTCTATTTTTTCTAAGACATCATTTCACAGCTAAAAGAAGGTATAATACATAAAAGCATATTAAAAAAACTGCTCACCAAGTGCTGCAAGAGAATGGTTTGTACTAGCAGAATTATGTAGGAAATGAGTCACACACCAAATAAAAAATGGTCTAATTCATGTATCAAAAACAGATTTGTTCTAAGCACAAACAAAGAGTTTAGAGGCATGAATATATAGGCGGTATTGACATAAACTGGAAAAAAACATTAGAGCTGACACACGCTGATACTTTCTGTCTTAGCAACTTTGGATGTAAGCAAAGTCTATTTTTTCTAAGACATCATTTCACAGCTAAAAGAAGGTATAATACATAAAAGCATATTAAAAAAACTGCTCACCAAGTGCTGCAAGAGAATGGTTTGTACTAGCAGAATTATGTAGGAAATGAGTCACACACCAAATAAAAAATGGTCTAATTCATGTATCAAAAACAGATTTGTTCTAAGCACAAACAAAGAGTTTAGAGGCATGAATATATAGGCGGTATTGACATAAACTGGAAAAAAACATTAGAGCTGACACACGCTGATACTTTCTGTCTTAGCAACATAAAGATGTACACTTTAGATTCAGTTTCCATATTTGAATGTTACAATTTTATGATTATGCTTTAAATGTGCCTATGCACATGAAATCGCAAATATGTATCAAAACCAAATGTAGATTTTATCTTTAATTAGATCATTTTTAATGTGTTGCAATATCAGCTCTGTTAATAAAACTTGAAGATCATTAAATGTAGAGATATACTCAACTCACATAAGTTCTTATATACTAGAAACTAATATTACCAATGATTTTTAGGCAAGTCAGATCTCATCATTCCCTAATCATGCAACTGTAGCAACTGTAGATTGATTCATTTCACATATAAAAAATAAATCCTACATCATCAATAAATTATAACCAATGAAAGATTTATTATTTCACTCATATCATTTAATTTGACTTAATATACTTTTTACTAGCTCACTCTGTTTACCCTCTAACTAGAGATAAGTTTCTCTCAGGGTATCTCTTTAGTAATAGTTGATTTGCCTCTTCTGCTAAAGCTTCAAATCTGTGATGCATATCTCCTAAGCTCCTGTAAATTATCTCCTGTAAAAAAACAATGTAGTCATTTGTGTCAGCCCTTCATAAAACTCTTTCGATTAATAAAATTACAAGCAGTGAGTGATTAAAGATGAGCTGCTAATGAGCTTAGAAGCTCATCTTAATGAGCTTCTAAGATGAGAAGCTCATTAAGATGAGCTTCTGTCAACCAACAACTCAGACTACATGTAGTAGTGAGTACACCGTTGTTGACCTGTCTTATGACCTTTATAATAGCAGTAGCAGTATAAATAGTAGTAAAAATAGTTTATGCAGTCTGCTTTTAAAATTAAAAGCTTCTGAAACTCTTAAAAATAAACACTCACATAACAAAAACAGTTTTTAGTTTGTGCTTACCACACAATAGCTGTAACAAAGTACGTTTTTCTAATGCTTTCAAACAAAATTTGTTGAAGATAATTTATAAGAAACCTGTAGCTCCTTTCCTTTCAATTCACACTATAATATAAAAATTAGCACACTTCACCTTTTGAAGTTTCGAATATCATGTAACAATATGCTAATTACACCTGGTTCTCTATTACTAACCATGAACCAATTGAGTTATATTGTACAGCCCTTTTAGTTTGACTACTGCAATATACAACATCATACATTTTTCTATCTAAAACATATTTTGATCATAACTTAACATTTTGGTTTTCCTAAGAACACATTTTATAATTATAGTGTGGTAAGGTGCTGGAACATTGACAAAACTCTTTTTCTTTTAAGTTTCGGCCAATAGGCTACGCAGTGTATTTACTAAGGCAGCGCTTCCAAATCAATCTCTAAAAAGAGGCAAAGCTGTTAGAGAACGTATCCAAAGCAACTAGTGCGGATCAAGCAATCTTGAAACAGAGCTTTTGGTAGTAACATTTGATGACTAACTTCTCTAAAGACAAAATGGCTAGACCATCCAGCCAGGGTTTTTGATGAACATCACTTTAGCAGCTCCCAGGCAGGCCATGTGTTAAGCTACTCTGGTAGAAGAGCCCTAGCAACATCTTGAAGCGTATTTGTGCAACAAAAAACAGAGGATCTCTCGGGGCGTGAAAAATACTGATTGAGTCCATATATATGTTTTAAATAAACAGCAAACTATATCAGGGTGAACACACATGTTATCAATAGCTATAGCAACAAACAAAAATATTTGCGTTTCTTACAGAAGACTAAATAGAAATATTTAAAAGCATTCAGGGATGACTGATATTTGACTGAAGTTGACTTGCGACTCAAAGCTTGAGCTGACTCAACTCAACGTGACCAAGTAAATAAAAAAGATCAAGCTTTTCATTGAATAAAACAGAAATAAGCAGCCTCATGAAGCAGAGGTAGAGCATCTTTACATTTTTCCTATATATATCTGGTTTATTGTATATGCTGATATACAAATACGTACATATATAATTAACTTTCACTGTGAAACTAATTTCAGGTTTGTATAATGTCACGGGATGGAGTGTTCCAGACTTCCTTTACATTACAGTAAACCATAGTTTAAATTAGGTTACAAAATTGACAAAACAAAGTTGAACTTTGCAAGTTTAATCTCAGACTAAAATGAGACTTGACTAGCTGTTTTATATCCTTACCCTGTAGCCATCAACTTCACTTGGCTTTCTTTTAAGTTGACTGTTATATGAATACTTCATCATGCAACAGTGGCCTCTATAAATAGATATTATAAAGCTACAGATTTTCAATTTGTTTTCATTTGACAAAATTGATTTAAAACTTATAATTCTTTTTACTAATACCAGTCTACATGCTGAGAATATACAAGCGTAGATGCAATCTCTTTCTATCACTTATACATGCATTGATAAATTCCTTCAAATCTGATGTGTTTCGCCAAGAAGATCAAATTATTAGGCTAAAATATGAATGGTTAAATATAGTATAACGTAACACAAGTAATTGTCAAAATTCTGACATTTTTGCTAATTGTCTCATGCTGCCGCAGAAGAGTTTTAAAAAATCCACAGAAATTACAACAGTCAGCTAATCAAATTACATTGAAAAAAACTATTATTGTTAAATGAAAATCTATTACTTCTAAGTTTCACTTTGTTACCAGCAACTCATCTTGACTAAAAATTGTTTTTATAAGGTTTTTCTATTTTCAGTCAGCATTAAATATGCTATAATAAAATCTTTTTTAAAATAACACATGAAGTTAGCAAATGAGTTTCATCAAGTTTAAGGCGTATGTTTGTTCTCTTTTATAAAGTTGAATTTATGAATAAATTTCCTGTTTCTTAGTCAAAAATGTGATGCCTTCATTAATGTCAATTACTCAGTTTTGACAAATTGTTTTTTATAGCATTAGGAATCAGTTGAAATGTAATATATTAGCAAACAGAAACTGTGTACAATATTTGAGTGAGTTTGTTTGTTATTGTAGCAGACATTAAAATGGCTGAGATTAATTTTCATTTATCAACATTCGTTTATTTTTTATCAAACTTTATTTAAATATTTTTACGGTAATTTTGTAATAAGAACTGAATTCAGCATGCAACTTTGGTAAGCTACATAATTAATGATTTATGAAAGTTTGAATTAAACTATTTTGTGATGGCTGTTTTGATCAGATAATTTCTGATCACCAAATCAAATCATTGATCTCCATGGCAATAAAATACAATTTATGAGGTTTGTAATTTTTTGGAAAGCTCCAACACAAGCTTTTTTCAGGTTGAAGTAACAAATTAGTTAAGATTCGAAAGATTAAAGTGATGCTTTTGTAAACCCTAAATACTGAATCTAATTTGGCATTATATGATAGTCTGAGCCTAAAGATTTAACAGCTCAAACTGGTGTTGAGAATGATTAACAGAATCTATACTGAGGACTGCTAAACAGGAGTGTCTTTGTAGAAAACTACAAAACTAGAAATTTTATTTGAGTAATAATTATCCTAATAAACTGAATCCACCGAACCAATTATTAATGGAAATCAGATTTTTAATTAAGCAATTTAAATTGAAATTAATTTACCTGACCATTTTGAAAAGGAAGATAGAAGAAACCACTTGCATATTTTGCATTTAATGTTTTTAATTACCTGAATTTAGTGTCATTGAAGCGATAACCAAAAAATTTCTGCATTTCTTCAATTTCTCTCTCAGTATCAGCTTTGATGTTATTATATATCATCACATGTAGTGATCCATTGTATGTTTCCAGCCAGTAGTGAATGTGGCGTGACCACTGTGCAGCATAGGACTTGAGGTAGGTTATGTAGGCTGAAAAGAATATGTAATACTTTGTTTGAGTCACAAAAATCATGTCAACAAGAACCTTGATAGCTTTTATCTAGTTAATCAAGTAGTTCAACATTATAAGACATTTTCAGGCGCCTTCAGATAACAATCAAATCTTTGAATATAAGCATAAGAAGCTTTATTAAACATGTTTTAATATGAACTCATTTGAAAAAAAGTCTCTGATCGATCATTCCTTAAACAAGTTTTATTTTCTGACTGTATGACATGTTTCATTATGTTACCTAGCATAACATCACATTATGCCAAAATGCATTGCTTTTTTTTATAGTAACTTACACTCTGTTACATTACAATGCCTTTCCCTAATTTTCACTAAGTCACACAGCTTTCCATATGTTCCATTGCATCATGTTATACTACATACTATAACCTTTTGATGTATCATATTATATTTTTCTATACTATAATATGATATAATATATTTTGTTTCATTTTTATTCTGTTTTAATATATTATTTTACACTCTATTATGTTTTGTCGTTTATATACATATTTCTTAAAGTTTGTGTGTGTATTCATGTAGCTGTGGATGTGATTGTCCAGCTATAG
The DNA here is from genome assembly GCF_963576615.1 of Watersipora subatra. Taxonomy (NCBI): domain Eukaryota; kingdom Metazoa; phylum Bryozoa; class Gymnolaemata; order Cheilostomatida; family Watersiporidae; genus Watersipora; species Watersipora subatra. The sequence goes on from NC_088709.1 coordinate 67,066,436, forward strand.
CTATTATTTTAGCATTGCATCCACGCGTTACAATGCCTTTGTTAAGAAATATTTTGGAACCAAAGTATATGCAGCCCGATGCTTTTTTTTAGGGCTAATTTATTCCACCTCCCATATCAACAACATTTTATCTCGAACTTAAAGCTTGGCGATTTTTGTAGTGATTATATACGTTATTAAAAGATATACCTCGCTGGGCTCCCCATGGCGAGTTATTCGTATCTGATTTCCAGTATATTCAGTATCCGTTATAATAAAAACGATTCGCAAACGGAAACATGATTGAATTTTTGTTAAAAGTTTGAAGTTTACTAAAATACTATAGATATATTATCATGTCGATTTGTGTCGATGTTAATGCCATATCGAAATGGCTATGTTATGCTAAGCTTATATCGTGAAAAGGCATAATTATTTTGGCAAATTTATTTACATTGTTAATAAACCACTATTTATAATTAAATAATAAATATTGACCACATTTTATGCACAATTTATTGCTTGTGGTGTTAAAACTAATTAGATGCTGGGCCAGAAGTATTATTACTACTACACATCAATCGTGGCGGCAAGGAAGTTATCTAGCGTGTAAGTTTTTTATCGAGGTTAAAGAGAGCAATGGAACTTTGGCTTTATAGTGCAATACTAAAAATCAGCAACGACTGTTCCTCACAAAAAAATTTATTGTAATGGTAGAAAGTTGTAGTTGGATTTCCATTTTGTTGTATTCATTTGCGTCGAGCTAGAGTTTGTTTTGGTGTTTTTAGTTTGCGGTAGATTGTTTTCTTTTCAAAATAGTTCTTTTCTAACATTTGGTTTTATTACATTACAGTCTTTATTTATGTCACTGCAAAACCTAACACTATTCTTTAGTCATTAGAAATGCAAATATCATATTGAATGTCGATATCGTAAATATTTATTGCATACCATATCGAAATGCAAAAAACCCATATTACACAGCTATGCAAAATACTTACTAAAACTACCTTCAAGTATGTGTTTAGTAAACTGAATTCATTTAAGTTAATTCAGCGTTTATGTTACAAGTATGTTTTAAAAGTAAGAGCACTCCACGTAGTACATTGTAATGTTATATTGTGGTGGATGGCGTCCCCTTACATTTAGCCAATCCAAGCCGATGTACAGCCAAGCCAAGCCGAGTCAAGCCACAGCCAAACCAGATCCGTACCGACTTGGTACCGAACCGAGCTGGACCGAGCCGAGCCGGGCCGTGCCGGGTCTAACCAAGCAAAACAAGGGCGGAGTTTAGCAGCTATATAAGCATGAACATTTGCAGTAGAGAGCAGAGCTGTTCTGGGCCTGTTCATTGCCTGTTACTTGATTCTTTCTTGTACACCTTGATGAACTAAGCAGAAGTATATGTATTGTACTCGTGCACGAGTCTTGTACTATTGGAGGAAAATGAAGGTCGCACAAAACCTTTACACTGGTGGCAGCAGTGAGATCGGTAACGATCCCTAGAACTCCACCACAAGACTTGCATTGGATCACTGGACTCTGGATAAACTAGGGCTGCCTTAAAAATGGCATTGGCACTCCTACTGGAAGAACTTCCTACTGGAAGAAACCCAGAGAGAGCTGTGGAAAGCCCTACAGGATTAGTAGATGCACTGCTCCGGGAGCAGAAACCTACTAAAAGGACTTTTCTGAAGAGGCAACAAGCTTCTATTAAAAGAACTTCCTACTGGAAGAAACCCAGGAAGAGCTGCGGAAAGCCTGCCAATCAGATCCGGTAGATGCACTACTCCAGGAGCAAAAACCTACTAAGAGATCCAGCGGGATTTGCTTAAAAAAGCGGTGTGCTTCTACTGGAAGAACTTCCTATGGGAAAAAACCCAGAAAAGAGCCAACAGCCATAGACACAGTAAAGGCACTGCTCTGGAAGAGGAGCAGAAACCTGCTAGGAGCCAGACAAGGCTAACAGGAGAGCCAGGACTGCTGACCCGGAACCCGACCGACTAGTCGAGGCACTAGAGCGGGTGTTGCTGATGCCGAAAGCTCAGAAACCGGTGCCACGCTTCAGGACTCCCCAGTATACTGGGAAAGGAGATGTGGAATACTTTAGTGCTTGCTTCACAGAAGTAGCCGACGCCAATCAGTGGACGGAAGGAACAACTCTATTGCACCTCCAGGAAGTGTTGGGCGACCAGGCTGAGGACTGTGGGCAAGCCGAGGACCAGGAGGCCATTTTCAATGCCCTCCGGGCAAGGTTCGGATTATACGCTGGACAGGCGCTGAGCCAACTCAATGCCCTTAAGCGAGAGGAATGGACGACGCTGCAGGAGCATGCTATAGAGGTGGAAAAGCTGGTGCGCATTGCGTACGAGGACCTGCCGAATCGCCACCAAAATAGCATGGCTATGGAGACTTTCTGCAGCTTGCTGAGGAACTCTGCCCTGCAGAGACATCTGTTAGCCGTACCTACGCTCACGCTGGTGGACGCTGTGCGAGCCAGAAATGACTATCTCTAAATCCAGGAAAGCGAGTGTAGGCCCACCGGATCTTTGGTGTAAGTCCTGGAAAGAGGGACCTCTGACTAGGTGAACTCGGCCGAAACAGATGTCATAGGACAACTAGCCCGGCTGGTCCAAACTCTCACGGACAAGGTGGAGCGGCTCCAAGAGCAGGTGCACGCCCCAGCTGAGAAAAGGAGCCAGTCAGCTACTCTTTGCTGAGGATGTGGCCAACCGAGGCGTGTACAAAAGAACTGCCCTCGCCACACCAGACCGGCTTCGGGAAACGAAGGACGGCCACAGCAGTAGCTCGGACTACTGGCTGTGCCAAGGTCAAGCAAACACGGAAATATACTAGGATTTTGCGGAACTCGACGATGGCTGATGGCTGGTCTCAACCAGCAAGGACTAGGCCAAGGAGAATTCGTGTACAGGAAAGACCTGTGGTGACACGGACTTATTACCAGTCCTTGGGTGAGATTAGTCTGGACAGCCCCTCTGTCCCGGAAGGTGACCCCCAAATCCCCTCCACCCCAGACACTGAGAACCATCTCTACTGGACCGGATAGTCGAAAGCCTGCTTTAAAAGCGGCAGGGCCGACCCCTTTACTGTCTTGGGGTGGCAATCATGGGAGCAGCAGAATTGCTCCAACCGTGATACGGCCCGAGGTACTGACCTCGCCCCACCACGGAAAGGAAGCCTTCTAGGCTTCCCGGAGGATGTCCTGGAGGACACCACTAGGGCGCAAGCCCTCAGCCGACCGCACTCCACTAGCTACTTCCTCCCAGGAAAAGTAGAGGGGCAGCCCATCCAGTTTCTACTGGACACCGGATGCACTACCAATCTGATCAATAAACAGGTATATGATCGGTTGCCAGAAACCGTGCGAGACCGACTCGAGAAGTGTGACAGCCACAAACTATTGGCTGGCGGAAAACGACTTTCCTTCTATGGAATAATCCGTTTAACTATCCGCTTGAGGGACGTGAAGACGGAGGAGGTTTTCGTAGTGAGCCGACTGAGCAAGGATGCCATCCTTGGAATGCCGTTCTTTGTGGCTCATCAATGCGCTCTCGAGTTTGAGCAACCGGTGGTTTGGGTGGATGGCAGACAGCTGATCTGCACGACCAGCATGGGTGGTTGCTGCAAAGCAAAGTGCAGGTGACAAGGGAAGCAGTAGTTCTTGCCCGAACAGAGATGGCGATACACTGTCGCATCATCACACGGAACTATTGCCCCATGGGACTAATCAAGGAATTTCCTGACAAACCTCTCATGGCCAGTAGCCTGAACCAGCCGGGACTCAAGGGACAAGTCATCACCTGCTGCATGAACACTACGGAGCGGTCGCTGACTTTTCGGTCTGGAACCACTATTGGCACATACAGGGGAGTGCAGGCCCTACAGGTCGAAGAGGACAATCCCTTACTGTGTGACGCCGGTCCGACTTCAATCAATGGGGTGCCGGCTCACCTTGAGGAATTGTTTCAGTTGGCTAGGCCAAACTGTAAAGACAGAGGACAAACGTCCAGGTTGGCAACCTTGCTGCCTCAGTATGCCACCATATTTAGTACAGGTGATGACGACGTGGGAAGGACCACGGAGTTGGAACATTCTAATCTACTTAAGGAAGGTACTCAGCCAATCCGCCAACCCCCTCACAGACTCAGACCAGAGAAGGAGGCAGAGGCCGAGAGGCAGGTTCAGGACTTGCTCAAATGAAGACTCATCGAGCCCGCTGGAGGAGCTTGGAGCTCCCCCGTAGTGTTTGTCCGGAAGAAAGATAGGAAATGGCGCTTCTGTATTGATTACCGGCGTCTCAACGCCATCACGGAGCAGGATGCCTACCCGCTACCCAGGATCTACGACAGCCTGGACGCCCTGTCCGGCAGTTGCTATTTTAGCATGCTCGAGCTGGTGAGCAGGTACTGGCAGGTGCCCCTGGATGCAGAGGCGCAGGAGAAGTCAGCCTTCTCGACATGGTCCAGGCTGTGGAAGGAGAAGGTGTTGCCTTTCGAATCGACGTCTGCCTCCGCCACCTTCCAAAGACTCATGGAACGCATCTTACATGGCCTCTACTGGAGAACGCTGCTGCTATATTTGGATGATATTATCGTCATCACCCCATATGCATCTACATCGGCTGGATTTCTATAAGTGTCTACATCGGCTGGAGGAGGTCTTCCAGAGACTCCACAAAGCCGGACTAAAGCTGAAGCCTTCCAAGTGCAAGCTATTACAACCCCAGGTTCGCTACCTGGGGCACATAGTAAGCCAAATCGGAATCTTTACAGACCCCGACAAAGTGGAGGCAGTAGCAAAGTGGCCTAGTCCGTGCGGAGTAAGGGAACTCCAAAGATTCCTCGGAACGTTCAGTTATTACCAACAATACATCCCAGAGTTCGCCACTATAGCACACTCCTTGCACCGTCTGACTGCAAAGAGAGAGCCCTGGAGATGGACAGAGGGAGAGTAGGCTGCCTACGACACGCTGAAGGAAAGCATCAGCACTGCCCCAATCTTGGGCTATTCGGATCCTCGGAGGCAGTACATCCTGGACACGGACGCCAGCGAATGGGGAGTAAGGGCCATGCTGTCCCAAGTGCAGGAGGGCTGCAAGAGGGTCATTGCCTACTACAGCAAGACCCTTACCCCCTCGGAACGCAATTACTGTGTCACTAGACCGGAGCTACTTGCAGTAGTGAAGGTGGTCAAGCACTTTCGGCTGTATCTGTATGGGAATCCTCAAACCAAGTAGCCCGGTGGTTTGAGATCTTGGGGGAGTTCTGCTACATCCTGGAGCACTGGTCAGGGACTCGCCACGGGATTGCAGATGGATTGAGCAGGCAAACCTGCGAGGACTGCTGGCAATGGGCAAGCATTGAACAGAGAAACGGGGGCCCCTCATGGAAGGGGCTGGCAAAGGAACAAAGGCCGTTAGCTGCGTGGGTATCGACCAGTTGCCTGGATAGGACTCCCGCCCTCGATAGGGCGGGATCGACCCTGGGCAGCATCGCATATCCCGGGACGCTGGCCGGCAACCCGCTCAGGACTCCCGCCCCAACAGTGGCGGACTTAAACTTGGGTGCCGGGGGTTGCCCTGAGAGGCTATCAGCCCTGCCAGGAGTGACAGGACTAAAGGGCGAGCTAGCAAGGACACAGGCTACCCATCAGGAACCAGTGGCCATCATGTACCGTGCCATCGCCACAGGAGAAGAGGTGCCAGCAGAACAATTGAAGGTCGGGAGCAGAGAGCTGGACATTCTGCATCACATGCAGGACTCTCTGCGCATACGACAGGACAGCGTGCTGGAAGCACGCATGGCCCCGCACTGCCACACTAGATGGTGCGCCATCTGCCTCCGGCCATGCGAAAAACCACGGTGTGGCAAATGCATGCCCTGGCTCACTCTGGGGTGAGAAGGACAATAGGTACTGGTCCGGGCTGACGTCCACAGTCAGGCGGCTCGTCAAGAGTTGCGAGGTGTGCCAGGCCGCAAAGCATGGAGAGACAAAGGCGGCCAGAGGAAAAAGGAGGCTCTACGCAAGACGACCCTGGCAGAAGAAGGCCATAGATCTGGTGGGGCCATTTTCTGTCATGTCGATGGGGAACAAGTGAGTGCTGGTTCTCACTGACCATTTCCCCCGGTGGCAGGACGCATTGGTACTACCTGACGCCACGGCCCCGGTGGTTGCCAACGCACTAGATGAGCAGGTTTTCTGCTACCTGGGATTGCTCGAGCAGATCCACACGGACCAGGGGTACAGTTCAAGAGCCAACTGATGGCCGAACTGTGCCAACTCTGGAACATAGGAAAAACCCACACGACTCTGTATCACCCACAGGCAAATGGAATCGTGGAGCGGAATAACCGGAGACTCGAGGATTTCTTGTGGGTGCTGCTATTGGCTCGGGGACAGGATGAGTGGGACCTACTGCTTCCCTAGCTGATGAGGGCATACAGAGGCACCCCCACTCCGTGACTGGAAAAACGGCCAACATGCTAATGTTGGGACGGGAGCTGAGGTTGCCAGACTAGCTGAAAAGCCACCCTCACCGACCGAGTTCTTTTCTGCCAATGAGCACGCTCTTAAAGTGCATCGGAGACTGCAGACAGTGCACGAGGTGCTCCGGCAAAGCCAGATGGAGGTGCGACAAGAGGATAAGAATAAGCCACTGGTGTACGCCCCAGGCGACTGGGTATGGCTCACGAACAAACGCCAGAAACGAGGATAAAATCCCGAGCTACAGGCAAAGTTCATGGGACCATACCAGGTCTTGAAGGCCTGGAGAAACCACACATATCTGGTGGAACGGCAAGGACAGTCTTCCATTCAGAGCGAGGAAAGGCTGAAGCCTTATCACGCTTGTCCAGAGAGGTTGGGGCAGGCCCCAGCCACTCTAGAGCCAAGAAGAAGCCCCAACATGAAGGGCATTTGACCCAGCAGGCCGGAGAGAAGGCAAGAAGAGGGCAGGATAGATCCTGTACCAATAATGCCACCCCCAGCTGAGAAAAGTTGCTAATAGAAGCTGCAAAGAATCGAGGGGAAGAGGTAACTCCCGGAGAAAATTCGGTCGGACTGGAGAAAGAAGGAAGTCCAGGACACCCTCCAAGTTCCGAGGAAATCAATCCGGCCACATGGAATAAAGTTCCGGGAGAACCGGAATCGAACCCAGTAGAGACCGAAGAGACCGCAACACCAGATCCCATCAGCCCCGCAATCTAATCAACTTTGGTCCGGCACAATCCGAGGTCGGCTTGGACAACTAGGAGGCCGGAACGATACGGAGATGGTGTATGCTACTCTATAGAATTAACGGAAAACGGTCCAGAGGTCATGCAGGAAGGAGGCAAAACGATTTTCACGGACGCAACCAAGGATTTCTTATTACAGCAATCATTTTCTTTGAACGACATCAGGATGCTGGAAAAGATGGAGAGTGAAGGCAACACATCTCTACAGGATTTACTGACTTTGGTCACAATTAGTTTGAAAGAAACTGGAGGAGTGGGTAGGCCAACACCAGCAAACATGGTGGCCTACAAAAGGAGTAACACAGAGAAGGACATGGCAAGACGGCCAAATTCTGCTGTGCTGGAGGTTACTGAGGAGGGAGCAGAGGCGCTGTTGGATGCAACTCTGACAGAGGACAGCGTAGAGGAGCTACTAAAAGAATTCATGCAAGAACCAGTGGAAGAACAGTGCCGGGTGGCTGCTGTACGCATGAAAAGGAGACGGGTCAGTCCCCCTTCACCGGAGTTGTCTTCTTCTCCGCCGGCTGTTGCCGTGAGGGAAAGTACACCCGTGAGGCAGCCGGAGCCAGAGAGAGAGAGTCAGGCCACAGAAGAAGACCACCGTAAGGACCATTAAGTACTTGTCTTCCCGGACTGCAACACGAGCGGAAAAGCAGGTGAAAGATGTGAGCTGCCAGATCTGCCAGTTCACGACCAGCACCCGACGGATCCAATTTCACGTGCTGCAACACTACACCGTGTTTGTGTGCCTCTGCGATTGGCAGCACGTGTCGAGGGACCAGATGTTGCTACACCACGTGACTCACCAGCAAGGAGGAGTGGAGCTGGTGGTATATCTGGTGGACCAAGACTCCTGAGAGCAGTTCTGCCAGGAGAACATAAGGGCTCCCTGACGATGGCTGCCTGCACACCCATGACCAGAGGAAGGAGTTGCCGCAGCCCCCGGAGAGGGGCACAGTTGGCTAGGACACCACTGTGCCCCCCAGCCCGGGTCTGCCCGGCTTCGACCGGGAGGAGCAGGACGACTGTGGAGCTCGCCGGGTCACGCACCCTGGCCGAAGTAATAGGACCGACTCTAGCCAGCCAGACCCTTCTACAGACGCAGCGCAGCTGGGTCCGGTTGCTAACCCAGGACACCCAGGAGTGGACGAGGGCTGCCAAGACTATGCAAGCGGTCTTACGGCAGGAACACCTGGAGAGCCGGGAACGCCAGCTACTATTGGAGGAAATAGAGCGCCTCCGCTATGGAGCCCGCCAGCATGAGGCTTTGGCCCAGCTAGTCCTCCTGCAGGATGTGAATTGGAGACCGTAGTCGCCAATGGGGGGAGTGTGTGGTGGATGGCGTCCTCTTACATTTAGCCAATCCAAGCCAATGTACAGCCAAGCCAAGCCGAGTCAAGCCACAGCCAAACCAGATCCGTACCGACTTGGTACTGAACCGAGCTGGACCGAGCCGAGCCGGGCCGTGCCGGGCCGTGCCGGGTCTAACCAAGCAGAACAAGGGTGGAGTTTAGCAGCTATATAAGCACAAACATTTGCAGTAGAGAGCAGAGCTGTTCTGGGCTTGTTCATTGCCTGTTACTTGATTCTTTCTTGTACACCTTGATGAACTAAGCAGAAGTATATGTATTGTACTCATGCACGAGTCTTGTACTAGTAGAGAAAAGTGAAGGTCGCACAAAACCTTTACAATATTATCATGCAGATCACAACCACAAAATGCACTAAAGGAATTGTAGGTACCTATAGTACTAAGGCTAACATAGTATTTTGGTACTATTTTACCTGATGATGATTTTTTACCAGGAGGTGATTGCATTAGATGACTATGGGTTTCTATACCCCTCTATGTATGTCTATAGCCTACGATATTTTCGCACAAAAACTTTAACACTGAAATGAACTGAAATCATATAACTGTATACGTAATAACTTTTGATTGTAATCGTAGCGAAATAGACTATACTTAGCTATTACTCTCTAATGATTTCACATTTACATTTAAACGCTTTTATATTTTTATTTTTTCTTCTAATTTATTTTAACAAAACACTTCTTTCAAGTTATGAAATTTTAAACTTTCAGATGCTTTAAAACCTTTGCAGTTGTTTTATTTATTTTTAATTTACTTATCCTGCACAACACCTTTTCCTCATCGTATGAAGTTTGAAAGCTACAGTTGTTTGAAAAAGTTTCAAAACCTTTACAGTTGTTTTTATTGTCTCTCTTAATCTATTTTAACTACACAAAACATTTCTCTAATGATATGTACATGTAGTTTGATAGTTAGAAAGGCAAATGTTGTTATATGTTAAATAAAAATCATTTTTCAGTTCAAAGTCCTTTTTATTATCCGGGTAACGTCGGGTAGCACGGCTAGTAATATAATATATTGCATTAATGAGATCTTCAGCCGAACCTCTAATTGACCTGGCCTGAAGATGCCCACTGATTAATGACTCAGCCAAGCCGGACCAAGAAACCAACAATAATCAAACCAAACAAACTCGAGCGCAACTAAAGGATGAAAGATCAGTCAGTCCTAGCAAGAAACAAAAGCAACTATCAAAATGTAACTGGCCGAGCAAACTATGGAAAATGTTTGTTTAAAAAATATTCGTTTTTGTGTTTTTATGTATTATAAGTATGGTTTATAATCATCACTAGTTTTTAAATATATATTTTAAGAATCTGATTGATTATTACTGTGTAATTTGAAAATTTATCTCATTTTCTAAAAGCATTTTTGTAGTCATCCAGATTTGGCTTTTGTTGAATCAATGCTAGTAACTCTTCTTCTATTGCACATAATAAGCCAGTTTTTTGATGCAAGCTGTAGAAAACATGATTGATTGCAGTGAGCTTCCTGCAAAATTGTTCAAGATTATTTTTAAAAAATAAGATTTTAAAATTAGAGTAATGAAAGAAAAAATAGAAATTTACAACTTTTGCAGTGCAGTCTATAAGGTATTTTTAGGTCAATTGCAATCAAAAAATATCAGCTTACCGATATATTTCTCAGTTTCCAAATATGTTTTTATTTAGGTATCAATGAGCGGTTAGATATAAGTTCAGTCAGCATTCTTCTATCCATGACAAACAATAAATTTGCTAACTTGCAGGTCGACTACGCTAAACAGTACCTGGTCATATGTCTTTGGCGGTAAAAGATTTAAAGTGGTAGCCAGTTCTCTAAGCTTCTGCTAGAGCAGGCCTACAAAACAAGAAAGCCTCTGGCATGGCTACCAGTTGTGTCTGAAGAGCGGATTAAAATACAAAATATCTCTCCAGTGTATTGGAAAGGCTAATGATAAAGCCAAAGACCCAGAGCTCGGCCAAAAAATTCGAAGTGCCACAACTGGCCAGCATCGGGGAGGTGCAATAGATCATTAGTCAGTTCTGGGAGGTAGTGGTCAATCAGAAGACAAAGATGCACATGAGGGAAGTATTGAAGAAAGAAGCAAAAAACCGTGGTCAGACTGACTGAGTGGAAATCAGCTTTGACATGCTCTGGGCTTGATTAGGTTTGTCTTCTAGGCCAGCTCAAGCCTAGCTGAGAGCTTATCAGAAAAGCACTCCTACTTCTCTAAGAGCATGCATACAAAACCAGCGCAGTGCACAAAAGTAATGAGATCGAACCAAGAATCCTATGTGTTGGAATTGAAGGGAGCAAGGAAACTACAGCGAGACTACCCATTCAAAAATGACTGTCCTGGCAAAATGGCCAAGAGCCACAACAGTAAGGTCAACTGCTAGTTAAACGAAGGCACCACCAACTCAAAACCCCAACAAAAGTCAAACTGATCAGTCGAAAAAATGTAGAGCTAAAGTGAACTTATGGCAAGATGCCTATAAATGCGGAAGATGAAACAAAAAGGGAGAATAAATGGTCACCTCATTTATTATGAGGCTCTAGAGAAGTTTTGAGTTCAACCCTTTAGACATAGCCTCTGCTAAAAAGGATGGCTAGTCAAACCACCCCAAGTCTGCCCACGCAGTAACTAAGTGGACAAGACCAGGCAAAAGAGAAATGCAGAAAATGGTCATTCATAGTGCCAGAGATAGTTGCCTTCTTAAAACACAGATGGCTGGGCAAGAGGTTTATCGAATGCCTGCCGTGAAAATGACAAGACTATTTTCAGGCAGTCTGAACAAGCCAGCTAAATGGGCGAACCAAATGCTTGTCTTCAATGTGGCAAAGCCAGAATTGCTTGAGCCATGCCTAGTGTCCTTCAAAAGCAAATACGTTGCTAAAATTGTTAGAACACAAGTGTTGCATTGGCCCTATTCAAGTGAACATTTTTTCCTAGTAAAGCTAGCTGGCTAGTTCATCTGGTTTCTGTTAGACACTGAGTTCACTACGAAGTTTCTGATCAAACAAGAGTTTGACCAGATCCCCAGGGTCGTACAAGGTTACACTAAGGAAAGCAACAGCATGGCTTGCTTGCTGATGAGACCCAACCATCATTCTGTGGCGTGATCCTGCTGCCTGTTTGGCTCTTATATGTAAAGACAAAATAACTCTCTGAAGTGAGCCACACAAGCAAAGACACTGTTTTAAGGGTATAGCTGTTGGTAGCTCGCCTTTGTTCTATGGAATTTCACTGCCCTGCTTCAACAGAAGGCAGCTAAAGTGTGCCAACAGACATGAACTTCTGTTAGTAAACAAGGTGCGAATGGTGAAACATATTGGGGTTCTAGCCGACATAGAGATGAGCATTTTATTTTGGGTCACCATAAGAAGCTTTTTTCTATTAGTATTGATAGTGGAAATTGGAATTTCCTAAAACTGATGTAGCATGTTCTGCATGGCATGCACTAGGAAATGCAGTTGTTTCACCTGGACAGCATTATAGATATTACTCCAGACTTTGACACACACTTGCACAGGCTGAAAGAGGTGCTCAAATAGCTGCAAGGAGCTAGATTTAAACTCAAGCAGGCGAAATTCAAACTTTTGCAGTTCAAGGTTCGTTACTCGAGACAGGTGATCAGTAAGAATGAGATGAAAATGGATTTAAAAAAGTTCAAATGGTTTGGGTCCATTGCCCAATATTTCAAGCAGCTACAGGGACTTTTGAACACAGTGGGATACTATGACGATATTTGCCCAACATCGCTACCATTGCCCTGTCATTTCACAAATGACTGGCAAAGGAGAGCATTGGAAATGTGGAAAGAACAAGCAGGCATCCATCTTGGGTATCCTGGTTTACACCAGCATATTATCCTGTACAAGGATGAAAGTGAATGTGATGTAGGGGCAGTGCTGCCCAGCCTTAGATGCAGAGCAGAATCAAAATTGCAAATCACAGGCAACCCCTCAGTAAAACTAATGCATCACTTGAAAGGAGCTGCCGGCGGTGGTCAAATCAGTCATACATGTTTTGCCTTATATGTATGGCCAGCCATTTCTCCTGCATACAGACTGCACCACGCTTTGCTGCATATGCCATAGCAAAAAACCATCTAATCAAGTGGCAATGTAGTTAGAAATTTTGACTGGATTTTGTTATACCAAGGAAAATTAAGAAAGCCTGAGCTAAAGCAACACCGTCAGATTGACCTGACAGACCTACAAGGAATAAAAATAGAGCAAACTCATGCAATGTAATGCAAGTCTCACTAACCTGGGTTTGTAGAATTGTTTTCAACGTTGAAGAATTTGTCTGTTGTGACTCCCTTAATTGAGCTTTTTATTTGATGATTATCTATATGAGGAATGAGCTTTCTAAAAAACAAATATATCATCCATAAATATGCTTTGTTTAAAATAAAAAGTATGCAAAAAGGCTTCAGTTTAAACATTTTAATGGCTGCCACAAACCTGCAAGTTAGAAAGTTTTTTGTTTCAGTCTCAAGCAATGCAAACTGAATCTGTTAGAGCTGCGGAGATTTTTAAATATGATTTTAAATAGCAACTTAACTCTAACATTCATTTTTTTATCTTTTATAATTAGAAAATCTTATATTATTTTATATTATATTTTATAATCAGAAACTTACCTCTTATATTCAGCACGATATTCTTATATTCTACGGATGGCGTAGAAGTAGAGTTGTCTTTAAAGCAGGGCTATAGGCCAAAGGAATATATGAAAACCATGGCTCATGGGTTTTAAAGAATACACATTTTATTGTCTCTTTTTTCATTTTATTCATAGCAGCAATTACTTTCAAAGAGTTATCAAGGACCGACAACTGGTAGGTCGCTCGCAGTTTTCGATAGATTTCACAGGTTTTGTCACCTACAACAGAGATAAATCTTTACTGCTAAAAATAAGATTCCTATGCTATAGCTTTGTAAGCAAAATGTAATCAATATTTTTATAGCAGTTGACTAAAATAAATTGAATGAAGTCTTTCTATATTCAAATTTGAGATGAGAAAAATAGATTATGTAATATTATCCTTAGAAACAAAAATCATTAATTAAAAAGTAGAAATTCTAACATCGATACTCACTATTTAAAGATGCAAGCCACATTATCCAATCATTTCCACTCCCAGGTGCACCAGAAACAAACTGGAGAGGGAACTTCTGTGTTGCCCGATCATCATATACTAGGACAGTCTTACACCGAGTCTCAGAGATAGACATATTGTGACATACTGGTTGATATCCTGTCATATTATCATATCTTAAGTACAGTTTTAAAAGAGGAAATTTGATGCTACTTTCTTCCCAAGTTTAATTTCTACTTGTATTTTGAATTATATGATTTCAACCTTTACCAATTGAATGTTTATCAAGCTCATGCAAGCATCATCAAAGATGAAGCAAATAAGGGTATCTTGATTTTCCTTTTTGGTGTAACCAAGGAGCCATGGACAGTGTCAAAATACTGGATTCTGGTTATCCTTTTTGAATATTCAAATCGCTTCGGGTTTGTAAAATCAAGATCTGTGTAAAAATGTCATACTGTAAAAAGTGAGAATTCACAAGCAGATAATCAAACAAACAAATATATCATGGAGAAAAATTAATTACAAAGAGTATGTAAGAACTGTCTTTTGCTGTTTAAGTTTTGTTTACCTGGGTAGTACCTGGGTAGTACCTGGGTATTTTTTACCTGGGTAGTATCTGGGTATTATTTGTCTGGGTAGTACCTGGGTAATATCTGGTGTAATTAAGTACCTGGGTTTTCCTCTTCTGGTGTAAATAAGGAGCCATTAAAAATGGCAAAACTTTGGAATCTGGTTTGCTTGTTTGAACGTTCAGATTGCTTTGGATGTGTGAAATCAAGACCTGTAAAAATGTCATAATATAGAGAGTAAAAATTTAGGAGCAAATGAATCAAACAAGCAGATACATCATGCAGAAGAAATTCAATGCTTTCATTGCTTAAAGCTTAATTGCTTCAATGCTGAAATTAGTATTAAGGATTATATAAAATTGTCTTTTGTCGTTTAAATCTTGGTTCATTAATTAAAGATAGCTAATGAAAGCATCTACGCATTTTAATTTTTAAAATGTTTTCTGCCATATACCGCCTAATACAAATTTTAGATAATATTGTTTATAAGTTAGAAAATGGTATGATTGCGGTATGTATGCTTTTGTATCTTAGTATACTTTTGTTATTTACAAAGAATGTTAAAATTTTCGAAGAAAGGACCACAAAATATACATGAAAAACTCAAAAGATTTTTCATCTGTACATAAACAGATAAAAGCAATCCTAACAATGACAATAAAAAAGAGAACATGTTTGCAGTCATAACAAAAGATTTTTGACTAATAAGCGATTTTCAAACAGCTATTAGCATTGTTTATTGCATCGAAAAAGAATGTTTTGTCGTGGTTCAAATTTGAGTCACTGTATTATACTTTTTATTTGATAAATATACTAGAAATATATAAAGTCAAACTATTTTCTTTGTTTTACCATAAATGTGTGAGATTATGCAAAATATAAAAAAAAAACTGCCTTCTAGCTACTAATCTGCCATCTGCTATCTCTACTCTACCTACCATCTACTTCTAAACTATTTTTTATTTTAGCACTAAGGTAGTCCTGGTCAGGGTAGATTTTCATTTATTATGTTAATGATATGTATGTTAGAGTATAATTATAATACTCATAATATATTACCTAAATGTTAAGCGCTTGATATTAGATAAAACAATTAAACAACTACAGTTTTGTCATTGCACATTTTTCATAGATTTACAACTTAAAAAAAACATTTTAAAGCCATTTTTTAATTGGGAGACTCTTTTTATTACACACATTTGCTATCAAATATATATATATATATATATATATATATATATATATATATATATATATATATATATATATATATATATATAATATATTTGCTATATTTTATCTCTACCATAAATTTGTGAGATTATGTAAACGGTAAAAAAAACCATCTATCTTCTAGCTACTATTTATATTCTTCCTGCTATCTACTTCTGAACTATTGTTTTACCTGAGCACTGAGGTATTACTGGTCAGTCCAACTGTATTTTATTATGCTAATGATATGTATAATAAAATATTATTGTATTAATTATATTATGTTAATAAAATGTTAAGCTCTCGCAATTAAACACAGTAATTAAACAACTACAGTTTTGTCATTGCACACTTTTCATAGATTGATAGCTTTAAAAATCCATTGATGCATTTGAGAAGCTATTATTATTAAGCAAATTTGCTATCAAATGTTGGCATTATCAGAGACACAAGTTATCAAAGGGATGTATCATTAATGCTTTATCACATGCGTGTACCAAAGAAAGTCTTTATCAAAAGCAATTACTACAAGAGCTACATGGTTTATTATCAAAAACATGCATTACTAGAGACAAAAAGTATAAAAATTGTATTATCAAAGGCGTGTATTATCAAAAACAACAATGTTACAGGTGTACAACATATGAGGTCACAAGCTACTATTGACTGTAAAAACTAGTAAAGTCAATGGAAGAGTAATATTTATTATATTTATAACAGGGTTTGGGATAAAAAACAAATGATTAGTCATTCTGGTGTGACAAACTACCATGTTAGTTTGATCAAAAACCTTTCATAGTTGATTGTATTAAAATAATCTAATATACTCTTCATCCAAAGTTATATTTTTTCATTTATACGTGAATTTTTTCTGTTATTAAAAAAAGAGTTTCACCATGAGTCATTGTTTAGTGATTGAAGTCTACTCTATGATTGGGCCTTTAAACTCTCTGCTTAAAAAGTCCTATCTTAGGGCCTTTCATATTAATATTGCAATATTTTATCTTTATATTAATATTGCAACATTTTAAATTTATATTAATATTATAATATTTTATATTTATATTAATGTTGCAATATTTTAAATTTATATTAATATTGTAATATTTTATATTTATATTAATATTGCAATATTTTAAATTTATATTAATATTGCAATATTTTAAATTTATATTAATATTGCAATATTTTATATTTATATTAATATTGCAATGTTTTATATTCATATTATTATTGTAATATATTATATTTTATCCAAGATACTCACTATTTAACATCTTATCATTTATTAAATCATACTGTAAGAGCAGACAGATCAGTTAATTATTTTTTATCGAACTAAAAAACTTCGAACAAACATATTATCGAGCTATTAATATAGTTTAGTATGTAGCTAACATATACTGTTAATAATTGTACATTTGCAGCAAAAAGTATCTACACGCATTTGATTGCAACATGTAGGTGTGAAAATAAAAGTATATAGCTTACAAAATATATGTAAAAAAAGGAGAGCAACTCCAAATATCAATGTCACTTTTTTATGGTGACATGCTGTAAGCAGTTGTATTTGTTTCTTTCTCATAAAATGTTTCTGTATTAGTTTTTACTTTCTGTTATGCTTTACCTGCCCAGAAAAACATATACATAGGCACAATTTAGATATTACTATTTACAATTTGATATTTCCTTTTCTACGCACTAGTTTATGCCTCTATCGCAATTGTTTATAGGTCATTAAAGTTGGTTCCTACATGTGTTGAAAGTTATACTAGTTTAATTTATACATGAAATCATTCTGTTATTGAAATAGAGTCAGAATCATTTAGAAATCTCTCATCTGATGTTGCCTTCTACTGTGTCTTGTTTTATCTTGCTAATAAAATGTTTTATTTTCAAACAACAGTAGTTACTACTATTAATTATATTTTTTGTTGATGTCACCTCAAGATAAACAAACAAGTCAATTAAATGTTTTAGCAATGCTGCAAAAACTTTAACAAACCTATTGTTGAGTAATGTGACATTTATCAATATATTTTAGTATGTAACTAGCTTCTACTAATAATAATTCTATATATAGAACTAAAATTATGCATACACACTTGAAAACTAGCTAAAAATGTCATGAAAAAAAAACTTAAAAAATTTGAGTGAAAAGATGAAAATAACTCCAAATATTAATTCAAATTTAAATTTAGTTTCCAATTTAAAATCTAAATTTAAAATTCCAATTTACATTGTGACATGCTGGATGCAGGTGTATCTTTTTTTTCTATAAACAGTTTGCAGAGTAAGTTATTTTCTTGCTATCTGTTACCTGCACAGATGAAAAATTCAGCATTATAAAGATTTGGTATTGAAAGAATAACAAGTTTTATCAAAACTGAATTCTGCAGCATTTACAAAGTGAGCAAGAACCATTTCTAGAGCATAAAATTAACGAAAAATTGGAAGGACTTAATTAGCGTAACTGCGATTTAGATGGTGTTTTTTTTATAGACAAAAGAATTTTTATAGCACTATAACCTAAATAAAACATCTCAAATTAACTTTTAAATATGACATACAAAGATAACCTGATGATGCATCAAAATTTACTAACTATTCACCCTAAACCTCTATTGGTACCAATAATACAATAGATCGGTGCATAAAAAGATAATATAAATGGTGGGAATACTTTTAGAAGGTTTTTAGATTGCAAAAACAAAAAAGAAATGTAAAAAGACATACAGTACAATTATAAAAAGTCTATAAATGGCAAAAATAGCTAGCAAGAACCCTTTCAAGTGCAATATCACATTGATATTGGATTAGACATCGTAAAACTAGCTCTTACAAGCTTCCAAGGTGAATAAATGAATAACATATAACCCAATTTGGTGTAAACCTGCTCATCAAGAGTACCTGCCTGTCTCTTTGATGCTGCACTCAAGAATTACAAACCAACCCAAAGTAAGCAAAAGCTTCTAGCCTCACATTAAGGCTATTTAAAACTGACATCATGTTGAGGTCAATGTGTCTTAGTAATCAGACACCGCTATTCAGGTAACCTATTTACATAATAAACGACAACCACTGACCCGCCTAATTCCATACAGAACACTAAGGTAATTAAAGCTTCATTTCCATATCGATTGCGAAACTCTGGCGGTAACTTCCACAGCAAAACACTTGCGACGCTAGGCTTGGCGGCATGTGTTTACATATGAGCTGCATCGCTAAACATAATCGCGTCATCAAATAAAATGTTTGCTCGCCATGCCATTTCTATAATTGTGACCTTCACCTGTACAATATATTTCGGGAAGGTTTTGCCTGCGGCCTTTCACAAAATTTGAACAGCTCTAAACTATTGCTTTGCCACCGGCAACTATCGGCAGTCCTCAGCGGTAACCGGCGCGTAAGTTCCCATTTCACCGCTAATAGCTTGCAGTGCTGTCGCCGCTGCTTCGCGACATATATGGGAACCAGGCTTTAGTTACTTTCATTTTGAATGAACGCGGTTGTTTGAATAAATATAATAAAATCTATAAATGGCAAAAATAGCAAGCAATACCATTTAGGTACAGCATCACATTATTACTGTATTAGACATCCTAAAACTAGCTCTTACAAGCTTCCAAGGTGAATAAATGAATAACATGCAAGTAGTATAGTGAGAGCAGATCTACACACCTATGCACTTAAAGTTGGATTTTGGGTACATTTTAGCCCGAGAACCTCGGAGAATGGTGTTGTCTGATGGAAAGTTTGGGGGGGGGTAGGTGTGTGAGTGTTGGGAGCTAAGGTTATGAAGTTTGAGAGGAATTGTGGGAAGGATGCGGTGCTGGTCGAGAGGAATTGTGGGAAGGATGAGGTGAAGAGGGCGATGGTTTCGGGTTTCGATGCGATGGGTTTGGGGTTCGGGTGTCGACGAGTTGAGCGATCGATCGTCGAATGGTTGGGGTTGGGTTGGCGACCGGTGGGGTGAACGGTGTTATGTCGTTTCGGTTGAATGAACGCTGATGTTGGACGAGTTCGGGCGTGTCTATTCGTGGAATCGATTAACTGTCCATTCACTATTTATAAGTTAAGAGTTTTATATATATGAACATTATATCATTGAGAAGTTCAACTAGAAGGAATATAAAATTATGGAAACTATTCATAAGGATAATTCTAAAGTTTACAATTCTTGTGAAGAAGAAAAAGATGAAACAGATGGATTAGTTGAAGAGGCTGTATTATTACATAATCATTTTGATAACATCACTAAATCTACATCAAAACCGCTTCGACAAAGTTTGCTTCAATTTTTTGGAGTGGTTTTAATATTACTTGCAATAACTGTAGCTTCATCTTTGATTGAATATTTTTTTATTCGGATTACAGGAGAAAAGATGAATGCTACTGTGAACTATGTAGAAGTATTTTTTCAAAATCTTGTGAATAATGAAAGTATGATTTTTGAAACATCTCCTCATCATTATAATTAGTTTAAATGAAAACTTCAAATGTTAGTAATTATCAAAACATGGAGAAAGACGGACTACAATCAATTGATGTGAGGTTACATTCTCCTTTCACATCTATGATAACAGGACCAACAGGATCAGGAAAAACTCAACTCGTTAAACGGTTGATTGAACAATCTCAATTAATATCTACTCCTCCTCCAATCGAAATTATATATTGCTATGGAATATGGCAGGAAGCTTTTGAGGATATGAAAGGAGTGGAATTTCATGAAGGATTGAAAGATCCGAGTACTTTTCCCAAAGATGGAGAAAATAGATGGATGATCATTGATGATCTAATGGAGGAATTATCATCAAATATCAAGATGGCTAACAATTTGTATACTCGAGAAAGTCACCATCTAAATATTAGTATTTTTACTATTACACAAAACTTATTCTTTGGTAAACTTAGAACAATTTCGCTGAATAGTCACTATTTTTTTATAGGAAAAAACCCCAGGGATTCTACATCAATCACATTTTTAGGAAAACAAGTTTTTCCTGGACAAGTTAAATATTTTCAGGAATCCTACCGAGATGCAACATCTTCACCATATTCCTTCATGAGACTGGACCTCCGACAAGAAACCGATGATACAATGAGAATTATGGGAAATTTCCCTCCTGTTGACTCTACGCCTATGATTATTTATAAGCCTAATTAAGCAAACGATTTTGATTTGTATTCCATAATTAAATAAAACAAGTATATATTCCAAGTTCTCTTTAAATATTCACCATACCACTTCTGTATCTTCCTCTGAGTGATTACTAAAACATCACTAAAATTATCACATAGATATGGCTGAAACAAAAAGAATTCAACGAAATTTACTAACTTTATTATCTCTAGTTGGAGATTCTATTTCTTCTCAACAATCGATTATTAAAAATGCTAAAACGGATTTAATTTTAGCAATTATTGATTGTGTGAAATTACTCATTAAAAGAAAAGAACGACTAACTGATGCTCAGTATAAAGCTTTGAGTCGACAAAGTAAAAACATCGCTCGACTGATTAGTCCTAGAACATCGAATTTGGAAAAGAAACAACTTTTGCAAAAAGGAGGGTTTTTATCGGCTTTACTAGGTCCGATCGCGGGTGCTATACTCCCAGGATTAGTTGAACCATTGCTCGGAGGATTGTTTAAAACACGAAGAAGAAAATAATTAAGTTATCATGGATAATTCTCCACTTTCTAAGAGAATGAAAAAAAACAGAGTAATTCTGCAAATACTGAACAGTCTTACCGATGAACTTGCAAGTTCTGCTTTACCTCATATGAAAGAAGAAGTAATTAGAACATTACTTGAAATTGTTAAAAATATTATATATGGGAATGTACCTTTAACGAAAAATCAATACCATTCTCTGAGTCAACATAAAAAGGAGTTGATGAATATTATCGATGAAAACAAACCTCTTAAATATAAACGAAAGATTTTGCAAAACGGAAAAGGATTATTGAAACGGATTATAAAGCCATCCCTCAACTTGTATTAATCATTCAGCAGGAAGATGAGCTTTCCTAAGTATACAAAAAAATTTTTTTTGGTTTCTGAAGACGAGTACAAAAGGAACCAATTTAAAAGTCAACAGGATTCAAAAATTATCAATGATGGCTATAGTTCGTCACTTCGTTTCAATCCATTAGAAAATCCAAGAGTAAGTAAGGTTAAGAAGACCAGAGATAGGATGCGTCAAATTAATAACGATAACACTATTTCAGACTATAACAAAGTTAATTTGTATGCAGCTGAACTTCAAAAATTTTTAGATGAAATGAATTCAATTCGGAGTTATCCAATTCAACAGTCTCCGACTATTCGAAATCCGATTTCAATGATGTCACAAACACCTTCAGCTCCACAAAATTCAAAAGAAACTCTAAAGAAAGATACACCTGAATTACCCGAAGATAATTCGTCTCAAGACTCTACAGTTTTAAAAGAATCGCCAAAAAAAGAAGACACATTATTACCACCGAAGTTAAACGAAGAAGAACCATCGTCAAATTCTTCTAGATCTTATTCCATTTCTTCAATAGTTGAAGACTTCGGTTCGATTCAGGATCGAACTAAAGCGAAAAATCTTCTGGAAAAATTGAAAAAGTCTGGAAATTATGATTCTTTAACCGGGAAAATAACAGGATCTACAGGAGAGATTAAACCTGAGAACTTACGAAATCTTCTTGAAAGAAAGATTCGAGTTAAAGATAGTTCAATTGTATCTTCTCCCTTTTCTCCAAGTTCATTTGAGAAACAATATAACTTATTTGAAAAAATTATCAAGGAGTCGAACTCGAATTTATCAAATAAATCAAAATCCAATTCGAATAGATCGTCTTCACGAAAACCTTATGTAGGAACAAGAGGAAAATGGACGACTTACTAAATGAATTCTATTATACCCCGGATCTACCATCTTCATTAGGTGGAGCACGAAAACTGAATGAAGCACTTCGGAGAAAAGAAAGCGAACAAGAAGTTAGAGATTGGTTAAGTGGTGAAGATGCTTATACGTTACACAAACAAATAAAAACGAAATTTAGAAGAAGACCTACAATTGTTGCAGGAGTTGGTGAACAATTACAGGCTGATTTAATGGATGTTAGATCTCATCGAGCTGAAAATGATGGAATTACATTTTTACTTACAATGATTGATGTTTTTTCAAGAAAAGCATGGGTAGAGCCTCTTGTTAACAAATCAGGTATATTGGTAGCAAAAGCCTTAAAAAAAGTATTGGATGGAACTAATTATAGAGTTTTTCAAACAGACAAAGGAAAAGAGTTTAATAATCGAGATGTCAAAAAAGTTTTGAAAGAAAATAAAGTAAAATGGTTTACATCTGAGAATGAGACAATTAAAGCTTCCATCATAGAACGATTCAACAAAACATTACGGGTGAAGATGTATAGATTCATGACATATTCGGATTATCGTAGATATATTGATGTTTTACCACAAATGGTAAAAGCATATAACAATACTATTCACACAACATTAGGAATAAAACCGAATGATGTAAATTATGAAAATCAAGAAAGAATCTGGAATAGGATTTATGAAAATGGAGAATATAGTTCTGACAGTACTCCCAAATTCAATATTGATGATTACGTTCGTATTAGTAAAGCTAGAACAGTTTTCGAAAGAGGTTTCACAATAAATTGGACAGTTGAAGTTTTTCAAATTACAGAAGTGCTTGATTTTGAAAGACCGATTATCTATAAATTACGTGATTTAGCAAACGAACCGGTTGATGGAACTTTTTATGAAGATGAACTACAGAAAGTAAAAAAACCCGCATTTTTTCGAATTGAGAAAATTCTCAAATCTCGGAAACGAGGAAGAACAAAGGAAATACTCGTTAAATGGATGGGATATCCTGATTCATTCAATAGCTGGGTCAATGAAAGAGATTTTGTTAAATAAAAGAGGATGATAAGCAATTGAACTTCATTGAAAGAATTGAAAATGTCGGAGTTCGTAACTCTTCCTTCTGATGCTAGTTTTAGTGACTTTCCTAAAAATACTAATTCAAACTTTACAGTTAGACTAGCCAGATATGTAGATTTTACAGAAGGACAATGGGAAGTTGCTCTAAAAGATATATCGTTTTTAAATAATTGGCCAAATGTAGTAGAAGGAATAATAAGCATCACAAAAGCGGAACTTAATGGGAGATTTCGTCGTTTCGACATAAAAATTGGAAATGGAAGATACGAAGATATAGATGAAGTAATTCAACAAACTCATGATGTTCTAAAACCCTTCAATCTCCATCCAACTATAGAATTCGAATACGACAAAATATCCAACAAATCTATGTTGTATGTAAGAGATTCGAGTGTTCAGGTTTCGTTTTCACAAGATTTCGCAAATATCTTAGGATTAGATCCGAAGATAACTTATAATGTGGGAAAACACGGAAACATCACATCTCCGGATATCAACTATGGATTTACATCATTATACGTATATTCATCAATTGTAAGTAACAGACTCGTTGGAGATGCAAATGTACGATCGCTACGAGTTGTCCCAGTAAGTGGAAAGAAGTTCTCTCGAGTTTATACAGAATTCAGTCAAGCGCATTACGTTGAAGTGGATAAAATTTCTACTGATGTGATAGAGACCCTTATAAAAAGTGATGATGGAGAAAAAGTACCATTTGATGGAGGGAAGGTTATACTAACGGTTCATTTCAGAAAGAAACAATGAATTCCATATTAATTCCATATACTCCAGAAGACTCAAAAAACTTTTACATTCAATATTACACGTCTAATCAATCAGGAAATGGCGGATTGACACCATATAAAGGAAAGAGAGTGATGGGAAATGGACGACTATCAGGAATATTTAAAAAATTAGCAAAAGCTGTTGCGCCTCTAGCAAAAAAAACGGCTATCTCATTAGGGAAAAAAGGGTTAGATGCTGCATCCAATTATCTTAATAACATGGTAGAGAGACCAAAAGAAGAAGAAGAAGAAACAGATGAAGTAGTAATTCCAAAAGTTAGAAAACCTGGGAAAAGAAAATTAAATAACCGTAGCAAACCTGCAAAGCGACGGAGAAAAGCCACTCCAAATATTTTTTAAAATTTGAAAATGCTTTATATATTATTATCTCAATATTTTTTAGTTCATTTCATTGACATACATCAATAGTGAAAGATGAGTTCTGGAGAGATTGGTTCAACAGGTTTAAAAATATCGGGTTCTCCTTTTACGATAAACGAAAGTTTGGGTATATTTGATGTTCCAGGCACACATAGTTCGGTGGAGCGCGGATATTATAGTGAATTAGCTCCGTCACGTCTCAGTGAATATGGGCCAATTGAAATTGAAATACCTGGAGATGTAGATCACTATATCGATTTAAGTAATTCATATTTGCAAATCGAAGGAAAAGTAGTCAAGGACGATGGTTCCAATTTAGACAATACTGCTGCTAATGTAAATGTTGTACCAGGGGATGCGTTTTTTCATTCGCTAATCAAAACAGCAACATTCAAAATTAATGGATCTGTTGTTGAACATTCAAGTGATTATCCTATGAGATCGTTCATAGAAACCCTTCTCAATAATAGCAGAGAAGCAAAACAATACCAATTAAAAGCAGAAGGATGGTTTCAAGATGATAATCTTGCAAAAGATGGTGCGGAATTCGATAATAGTGCGGCTACAGCAAGAAAGAATCTTATTAGAGGTTCAAACTCATTTGAGTTTTTTGGACGACTCCATCTTAGCATTTTTCAACAGGAAAGATATCTCATTCCAGGATTGAATTGTAAATTAGAACTAGACCGAAGTAAACCAAGTTATTGTTTGATGGCAGCAACAGCTACTCCTGGAGGAGGGAGAAAAGTAAAGTTGACGAAATGTGTACTTCATCTTCGAAAATTAAAAATCAACCAAACAATTCAGCTTTTACATAACGAAAAACTACTTAATGGTGTTAATGCAAAGTATCCTCTTTCTCGGGTATACACCAGATCTTATAATGTGAATACTGGATTAACCCATACTCAAATAAAAATTGCTGATAACACACTTAGACCAAATTTAATACTTGTTTCACTTTCATCACACGATGGAGAAAATGGATCATACAATCGTAATCCTTTCAAATTTGGTCATTACGATGTGAGTCATGTAGAACTACAAATTGATGGACTACCTTTTGGAAAACGATATACTCCAAATTTTGTAAATAGAATGTATACTCGACCATATGTACAACTTCTAAATGCAATGGGAAAAGATCTTTCTTCTGAAGGAAGTGGAATTGGACTGAGTGAATATGAAACTGGACTTGCAATATACGCTTTTGATTTGACAGGAGATCTCTCATCCGAAGGATTTCATTTAATGAGACATGTTTCACTAACAATCGATATCGGTTTTCGGGTTACAACACCAGAAAATGTCTATCTTAATACATATATACAAAAAGATGGAATGATGGAAATCGCTTCTGACTTTAGTGTTCGACTCAGTGGTGGAAGCATATTCTAAGGATGAATACAGCAAATATTTTCGATGTTCTTTCCCAAGATCACATGACTAATAATCATTTTTTTGCTGTCTGTGCAAGAAATGAATTTATAGAACAATTTTTATCGAATGAAGGAATATATATTTTTAACACACACTATTCTTATCAACCAGGAGAACACTGGATAGGAGTTATTCGAACAAAATCCGAAATTAATTATTTCGATTCAACAGGACGAGATCCTTCAACATATCCAGATGTCGCTCAAATCTTAAAACTTTCTGGAATAAAGTTAATTAAATGGAATGATGTTCTACTCCAAGGTTTTCTTTCAACAACATGTGGAGATTACTGTCTTCTCTTTGCAATA
This sequence comes from Watersipora subatra, assembly GCF_963576615.1. Taxonomy (NCBI): domain Eukaryota; kingdom Metazoa; phylum Bryozoa; class Gymnolaemata; order Cheilostomatida; family Watersiporidae; genus Watersipora; species Watersipora subatra. Next base: position 67,092,801 of record NC_088709.1, read on the forward strand.
TTTTGGAGCAGAGGATGTTCAATAGAAGATTTTCTAACAGTTATGCTAAAAATTTCTGAAAAAGATACACGAGATCATGTAGTTCGAAAAACTATACTAGATAGATATGATTGGAATGGAAAAATTAGTAAAAGTCTTAATAACGAAGAAAATGAAGGTATTGACAATGTACATATTCAAGGAACTTCCCAAATTGTTAAATTACTAGAAGAACTGACATAAAATTTTTTTCTATATTTTACAATTGAATATACATATATACTTTATATCGAAATAAACTTGGTAAAAAATACAACCGAATGTTATTTACTTTTTTGATATAAGTTTTATATATTGATATACTCACGCTGAGTTGGAGTTATCCTCAAAATAATCCACATATTAATCCATGTATGCCTCTTTACTAGTTCATCATCTTCATCTATTTACTGGTCGAGAGGCTGTTATGGAATGGTTAAGCCAAACCAAACAGGAGAATTCCATAGGTAAACCTAGGAAAACAATCAGGTCGAATGCCAAGGCGCTTGTCCACACAACAGCCCCTGAAAACAGCGACACTCAACGAACTTAATCGCGAGTAGCCGACTAACAGAATTCTAGCTGAAGCATACAAGCCTTATGGTATCAACGCTCGATCGACCCAAATTCTCAAATATAAGTAGGCATCAAGAGATGGTTAATGAGGCAGAATATTCCATCAGATCATGCAATGCTTATATAGTGAATTGAAGAATGATGGGTGTGTCCAAAGGAATTAATGAGACGAAAATAGCAAACAGATTTTCGCGAAATTGAATTTCGCGAAAGTTGACTATATAATATATATGATGTGAAATTTCGTGAAATCCAATTTCGCGAAAGTCACTTTCGCGAAATTCAATTTCGCGAAAGTTGACTATATAATATATGATGTGAAATTTCGCGAAATCCAATTTCGCGAAATTCACTTTTCGCGAAATTCAATTTCGCGAAAGTTGACTATATAATATACATGATGTGAAATTTCGTGAAATCCAATTTCGCGAAATTCACTTTCGCGAAATTCAATTTCGCGAAAGTTGACTATATAATATATATATGTGTAATTTCGCGAAATCCAATTTCGCGAAATCCAATTTCGCGAAGTTCACTTTCGCGAAATTCAATTTCACGAAAGTTGACTATATAATATATATGTGTAATTTCGCGAAATCCAATTTCGCGAAATCCAATATCGCGAAATTCACTTTCGCGAAATTCAATTTCGCGAAAGTTGACTATATAATATACATGTGAAATTTCGCGAAATCCAATTTCGCGAAATTCAATTTCGCGAAAGTTGACTATATAATATATATGATGTGAAATTTCGCGAAATCCAATTTCGCGAAATTCACTTTCGCGAAATTCAATTTTGCGAAAGTTGACTATATAATATATATATGTGTAATTTCGCGAAATCCAATTTCGCGAAATCCAATTTCGCGAAATCCAATTTCGCGAAATTCACTTTCGCGAAATTCAATTTCACGAAAGTTGACTATATAATATATATGTGTAATTTCGCGAAATCCAATTTCGCGAAATCCAATATCGCGAAATTCACTTTCGCGAAATTCAATTTCGCGAAAGTTGACTATATAATATATATGTGAAATTTCGCGAAATCCAATTTCGCGAAAGTTGACTATATAATATATATGATGTGAAATTTCGCGAAATCCAATTTCGCGAAATTCACTTTTCGCGAAATTCAATTTCGCGAAAGTTGACTATATAATATATATAATGTGAAATTTCGCGAAATCCAATTTCGCGAAAGTTGACTATATAATATATATGTGTAATTTCGCGAAATTCGTTTTCGCGAAATTGTAAGCATAGAGAAATGTTTTGTAATCTATTTATAAATTTTCATTAAACTCACTCAAGCGTTTTACAGATGCTCAACTTTATAAAAGCAATCGAGAACAAATCATTATTATCATAACACTCTTCATAAGCTAACAGAATTCTGAGAAGGGTAAAATGTCAGAAGGGAAATGTACAGATAGTTGTGTTCAAATTTGGGCTACACCATGGGAATATTGTACACACGGACTACTTTCCTGTACATGTGGACATGTATATGATGGATTAGCACAATGTGTACATTGGTAAGTACATTTTGAAATTTTAAATTCTAAAGTTTTATATGAATATATAATTATTCATTTTATATACATCATCTTTTCTCAATTTTCAATGGATTTTCAAAAAATTAAACAGGTATCAAGAAGATGGTGAGGAAAGTGATGAAAAAAACATCTCGAAAGAAACAAACTCTCAAAATAGTGAAACGGAGTTGCAATTGGATTTACCATTGGATTATCCTATAGACAGATTACCTTCCTGCACATGTGGACAAGACGTATACGATGGCTTAGCTCAATGTATATTTTGGTAAGTAGATTTTGAGAATTTTAAAACCAAAGATATATAGTTATCCATTTATTTCATCCTTTCTCATTCCTCAATGTTTTATATATTTAAACAGTGATGATGCAAAACAAAAAGAAGATGATGAGAAAAGCGAGTCAAGCAGCACATACTTCTTTCTCGATAAGAAAGAATTACAATATTCTGAATAGACAAGCTCTTCATCTCCACAGAAAACTGACAATTAGTATTTATAAAAAAGATTTTTTTTTTTTTTGAATGAATATATATGCAAATCAATAGAACCTTTAGAAATAAAATCTTCATCTCCAAAGATGGAGAATTTATATTTTATTGTATATTTTAAGATACTATTATTAAAATAAAATCAATACAATATTCACATATCATTTTCATTGTGGAATAAAAATTTAGGAAAGCATGAAAATTAGATTACAACTTTAGCAGCAGCATGTGATTATGATAAAAAATTTCGACATCCTGTAATTTGTCTACAGAAAAACTTTCATTTCCATAGCCTCTTTCTTTATTACTTGGAGGGGTATTAGTTATATTTTCCTTAAGATTTTCAGATGATGGAAGAGTTGTGATTCCACTTGCTAGAATGATGGTAGCGAGTGTAGTTGTGGTGGTAGTAAGAATTGTACTAGCGAGTGTAGTTGTGGTGGTGGTAGGAATTCTGGATGTATGTGTAGTTCTGATGGTGGATCGAGTAGTGGAAGAATTAATTGGAGCTGTAAATCTACCATGATTTTCTTCGAATTGTGGATGATAACAAACAAACTTAATAGGCATTGATCTCCATCCACAAAAGTTTGAACGAGCTGAGTTGCCTACACAATATCTCGCTGATCGTGAAGATGGATTAGCCCATTGAACAAGTCGTTCAGTAATTCCCAACCTTTGAATAATTTCATAACTAGCTATACCATAAGTACAATCCGAGGGGTTATGTTCAAATTGAATTAAATTTCGTAAAAATTCACCGTTAACCGGAAAAAATCCAAAACTAATAAATAGTATTGGAGAAATTTGAATTATATCATCTAGTTTTCTATAAAGACTCTTCATGTCTTCTCAAAAGAAATTTTTCATAATGAATAATTCATTCGACTTTCCCCTTTTTTATTACTCATCTTTAAAGAGTTTTATAACGAAGGGAGACTTAACCGATTCCACGAATAGACACGCCCGAACTCGTCCAACATCAGCGTTCATTCAACCGAAACGACATAACACCGTTCACCCCACCGGTCGCCAACCCAACCCCAACCATTCGACGATCGATCGCTCAACTCGTCGACACCCGAACCCCAAACCCATCGCATCGAAACCCGAAACCATCGCCCTCTTCACCTCATCCTTCCCACAATTCCTCTCGACCAGCACCGCATCCTTCCCACAATTCCTCTCAAACTTCATAACCTTAGCTCCCAACACTCACACACCTACCCCCCCCCAAACTTTCCATCAGACAACACCATTCTCCGAGGTTCTCGGGCTAAAATGTACCCAAAATCCAACTTTAAGTGCATAGGTGTGTAGATCTGCTCTCACTATACTACTCATGCAGCCCAATTTGATGTAGACTTATTCATCAAGAGTACCTGCCTGTCTCTTTGATGCTGCACTCAAGAATTACAAACCAACACAAAGTAAGTAAAAGCTTCTAGCCTCACATAAAGGCCATTTAAAACTGAAATCATGTAGATGTCAATGCGTCTTACTAATCAGACACTGCTATTCAGGTAACCTACATGTATTTACATAATAAACAACAACCACTGACTCGCCTAAGTTCATACAGAAAACTGAGGTAATAGAGTCAACTTCATTTTGAATGAATATGGTTGTTTGCAAGAGCATTGCTTCTAAGTAATATTATTTCTTAATTGCTCAAATGCATTTGAATTACAGCTCTGTACTACTAAACAAAGTGTTTCAACTAATATGTTAAGACCAAAGAAAAATAGTGTGCTTTGAGTAGTTCGCTCATAAATTGCTTTTCTCAGTCTGATAAGAATTTCAGTCCAGCACAAATTGAAGTTTTTGTGTTTTTGTTCCTACAACTTATGTTTTATCTTAAATAGTTGTGTATGTTATATAACTTGTGACTTTCAAGTTAATTCTAGCGCCTATTATACATATCAGTATTACACTTAATCTTATTGTTAAAAGAGAGCGGTGAAAGACTGGTGAAGTGCTAACACATGCCCATCAGTCATATTGCCTAGCATTCTATGACTAGAGAAAACAGTTCATTACATGCTAGTGGTAAAATATATTTACATACTTGTTGACAGTTGCTTTACTGGAATCAACTCACAAATGCAGCTACTAGTCTACCAAATAACTGCTCAAAATTTTTTAGTACATCTGACTTATTCTGTTTGCTTACCTTAAAGTGAACACATATTAAAGTCAGTTGTAAGTAGCAACTAAGTTGAATGACATAAACTAGTGAATCCTAAATTTTAACTGGTCTCTGCAATTTGCTGTTTAGCACTAATTTTAGATAATATTGTTTTTAGGCTCAAAAACAGGCCATGTTTAAAATTTTTTTATCATGATCCATTACATTGTACAGTTTTGGTAAATTGACAGTATTTTGTGCTGTCTAAAAGGGATAACTAGAATAGGTAGAGTACCGAAAATTAACTTCAACTCAAATCTTCATCTGCCAATGCAGACAAAGCCACACGAGACCAAAATTAAAAAGAACAATATTTTCTATAATATGAGCCACAGAATAGAAACTGCATTTGGAGCTTAGAACAAAGAGTGCATCGCTTGCAACACAAGCTCCCAGCATTTCGCTTGGCAGGCTAACGTTTTAACACTTGGTCTAGCCACATAGCTACTGCAATTTTTAAATAGGTTGTACAAATAGCTGTTTTTTGTTCTTTATCGGCATGCCTGACAATCTCACATGATACACTAGACGACTAATATTTAATACCCTTGGAGCCACGGCACATTTTGGTGAGAATACTATTAGAAAGTGTTTGTCTCACAAAAAACTAAAATATGTATAGATACATACTTTACATGTATGTAGAAGATCCATAAATAGCTAAGATAACAAGCAAGAACCATTTTAGGCGTAATAATAGCCCTAAGCAATAACCATTTTATGCTATTACTGTATTAAACGTCTCCGATTAGCTCTTACAAGCTTATGAGATGACTACTGGTAGTGTTGAAAAAATGATTGCCATGAATAATATCTAGCTCGCTCTGACCTAGTGCTATGTATTAGGAGTACCTGCCTGCCCTTTCAATGCTACATTCAAAAGAGGAGAACAACACATTGTAAGCGCAAGCTTTTATCATCACAGGAATGCTTTTGAAAACTTGAATGCGTCCAAGTGAATAGTTGCTAAGGCGTATTTGTATTGTACAATGTAAAGCTGCTATTCATATGGCCTATTCATGCAAAATACAATCGATATGGTTTATACAAACACTAAAATGTTGAGTTCACTGTTGTTATAGATACAAACCCTTGTTTGCAATTGCGTCGCTACTAAATACATGTATTATTATTTCCTAATTTTTGAATTACACCCTTGCGTTACTATATAACATAATTCAACTTCATTGCACTATCATGGTAAAAGCAAAGGAAAATAGTGTACTTTGAGTAGTCTAAGTACTAGCCAACTAATCTAGTGTCAGCTGTCTGTTTTCCACTATTGGGTGTAAGCAACAACAAGGATAATTAGCTGTGCTTTGATTTCTTAGGTGTTTGTTATTGGTCTATTCCTTTTCTCAGATTCGGCGGTGACACGAATGCACATTCAAGTTGAGGGATTAGTGAGTTTGGAATTATCTCTTTTTCAAAAAATCATCAGAGAGTAGATAATAAGTAATTAAAAAACAAAATTTGTTTTTAATATTCTTCCTGTACATCTAACTTATTATGTTTGCTTACCTTAAAGTGAACGCATATTAAAATCAGTTGTAAGTAGCAACTAACTTGAATGGCATAAACTAGTGAATACTAAATTTAAACTGGTCTCTGCAATGTGTGGTTAAGCACTAATTTTAGATAATATTGTTTATAGGCTCAAAAACGGGTCATGTTTAAAAACCTTTTTATCATGATACATTACATTGTACAGTTTTGATAAACTCACAAGATCTTATGCTTATTGAAATGAATGAATAGAATAGGTAGAGCAATAAAACTAACCTCAACTCTCAAAAAACTGAATGAGACCAAAATTAAAAAGGACAATCTAGTACGTGCCTCATAATAAAAACCGCATTTGGAGTTTCGAAAAAAAGTTGCATTTTTTGCCATTCAAGCTGGTAACATCAATTTTGACAAGCTGACATTATGATTTTTGGTCTAACCACCAAGCTACTAAAATTTTAAATAGGTTGTACATATAGCTGTTTTTTGTATGTTATTGGCATGCCTGACAATCTCAAATGGTACACTAAATAAGTGATATTCATCATTTTTAGAACCACCGCACATTTTTCACATTCGAAAAATCATGATGCACCATCCTAAACAAAATAATACAAAATGGCACTTTAATGCAGTAGTAAATCTAGTTACTAAGGATTTTTATTGTAATTATGCACTTGATAAAACATAGACCTGAATGAAGCATGCATATCCTTGCAGGAATAATAGAAAAACATAGATTAAGCTCTTGTTCAACATTTCTCAGTCAGTCCTAGCTTTTAGTTTTTATTGCAGTCAAGTATGAAAAGCTCAGCTCAAACAGATATGTAGTTAACCAAAAGCTATATCAAAATGGCTTTGTTGGCCAGAATAAAAAAACTTTTTGGCAACAGATAAAGAAAAAGCTTTCCAACAGAAATCATTAGATTTAAGCTTTGAATCATGAACTTGTTTCAATTTAATAAGCCACTCCATCTAGTTCATGTTTTTTCTAGTACCAGAATGAGTGTTAATGGGTCCATAACTCAGTTCGCTATTTGCATGCTCTCTTTTCAGAAATACCCTATCACGGTTAACTTTGTTCAGTGTCGGTGTGAATATAAAATGAGCAACCATAAGTAGGTTGCTCTGCTTTGTCATCACGGTAATATCAGCGCTATTGTTCTATTTTTAAACTAACAGAAGCACCTTATGGTTTAGACACAAATAATCTGAAGGATAGCTACTGCTGTCATTCAGTTTCTCTATCACTAAAACAGCGCTAAAACCTAAAAAGGAAAGATCAGCTCGAATATTTTTTTTACTATCATTGAGGATTTTAAACGAAAACTACCGGCTTTGTTCTGTAGTAAGCCTTCTTAGATGACAAATGAGAGATAATTAATGTATCTTTGATTTGTTGAAATGGGTCATACTCTTTAATATAAGGTTAATTTCGAATCAATGTTCAAGCTGTTTGAAATGATAAAGAGCAGTATGGATGTCAATCCCTTTGACTTTTTGTGTTACAATAACAGTTATTTCAAATGTGTCAGCTCATATGCAATCACAAATTTAACATGTTGATCAATAAGCTCAAACGTATGTGAGGCGGTCAGTTTAACTTACTGAGCAAATCAGTCTCAAAATAATTGTGCAACTATAAGAGCAAAGAGTGCTTTGTGCAGGACTCACACTCACTACAACCAGCTTTGTGAAGCCATTAACCAAGTAAGCCAACCAGCCATCTCTGTAACTTGCGGAATGATTCTTAGAGGAGTTAGTCTTTAGGTTATATGATAAACAGCAAACAAATAAACAGGTAATAGCCAATAAAAACTTATATGTTGGTGAAGTTCGAAAGTAGACCATTTATTGATTGTTTAGGACAGCACACCTGGTCTATTACGGAACACTAGTGCGCTGGTGGCATATGAGTTGACAACCACTGTACTAGACTGCACGGGTACTAGTAACAATTAAGAGAACATTGATATGGCCATGAAAACAAATCAATTACCAGTTTCCAAATGATTCTTTTACCACTCTTTTGATTGCATCAAACAAACAAATTTGCGCCATGTTTAAAATTTGAGTAACTTCATCACAATTCTCTATCTACTTTCTTACTGCCCTGTATTTGTGTCAAACAATTTCATTAGGTTGACCATAAATGCATGTAAAAGTGTAACCATAAATACCACTTTCTATCTAGCACTGATGCAAGGCTTAACAGAGCAAGCTCTTTTCTATTGTCCAACGGAATGCTAAGCCCTTACAAATGAAGCCATTAATTAAACAGTCTGAATTCTTTTTCATGCACGCCATTCATGGCTTTGCAGCTTTTAGTATAGCTATTACTGCAGTTGCAATAAACAGTTACAAGTACCAACAAGTACCAACAACTTGCGGTAAGTTATAAGTTTTTTCAATATAGAAAACTGCAGGAGATATTTTCGCGATGAAGATGCCATGGCAAATTCTAAATAGCTTGCGACAAAACTTGAATAATGGTTTAAAGGGAGATGCATTAGCAATGGGCTTAACTCAGAGCCCTGGTGATGATTTTACAAGAGTTTGGAACTCAGCTATGTTTACCAACTTTGCTTAGTGACTCTTTTTAATTTGCAGTAGTAGTTATTTTCTCTTGTATTAAAAAACAAACTAATTATTCGCAGATTTTAATAATTTAGAGAATTGACTGAATGCGAATTCGCGAATTATTAAATCCATTGAATAATTTCATTCTGTAGAGTATATGTTAGTGTATAATTTACTTTAAGATAAGCAAGCAAGTCAATGAAATATTTATAGTAGTAATGAAAGATTTTGAACAAACCTATTGTTGAGTTAATGTGACATTTATCAGTTTATGTTAATAGGCTAGTATCTACTACCAATAATTGTATATATAAAACCAAAAGTATAAACACATATTTAAAAAACTAGCGGAAGATGTAATGATGCGCTGATATAACTTACAAAATATCTGTAAAAATATGATAGCAACTCCAAACATAAATGCCAGTTGAAATCGTTGCATGCTGGGTGCGCATGAATCCTTTTCTTTCTGATAAGCAGTTTGTGGAGTGAGTTTCTACTTCTGGTTATCCATTACCTGCACAGATAAACATTTTAAAATGATAGAGATTTGGTATTGAGAAACAGCAGGTTCTACCAAGACTGAATCTACCAGCATTTCTAGAGCAAGCAAGAAAGTACATACGCATTATGAAACGTTTCTCGGGCACAAAAGTTATGAAACACTGTTAGGACTTAATTAGTCTAGCTTCTACTTATAATATGTTTCTTATTGATAAAATGGGTTCATAGCAGTAAAAACTAAATAAAGTGTCTCAGAATATCTTCCAAATATGACATATTAAGATAATCCTAAGATTTCTCAAAATTTCCTGAAGATTTACTAAAAATGTACCTTAAACTTCTATTGACCGCCGTAGTACAATAGACTGTTGCATACAAAGTAACAGAAATAGTGAGAGCGTGTCTAGAAAGTTTTTACCTCGCAAAAAAATAAGAGATATATAAAGACATATGTAGAAGATCCATAAGTAGAAAATATAACAAACAAGAACTATTTTAGGCATAATAAACAGTCCTATGTCATTATCATATCATACTATTACCGTATTAAGCATCCTAAACTAACTCTTACAAGCTTATTAGGTGAATAACGTTATAGTTGAAGAATGAATCGCAGTGAGTAATATACAGCTAGCTCTGATCTCGCCCTTATACGATCGAAGTACCTGCCTGCCCTTTCAACGCTACATTCAAAAATAGAAAATCAATACAATGTAAGCACAAGCTTTTAGCCTCACAGGAATGCTTTTGAAAACTAAGGCTAAGGAGTCTTTGTATTCTAAAGCTGCTATTCATACTGGCCTATTCACACAAAAACCACTGATAAGGTTAATAAAAAAACTAAAATGTTGAGTTCACTGTTGCTGTAGATAAATGCCATTGTTTGCAATTGCGTTGCTTCTGCTTACATGTACATGTATTATTATTTCTTAACTTTGAGTTACAGCCTTGAGTTACTATATAAAAAAATTCTACTTCATTGCACCATCATGGTAAGAGGAAAGAAAATAGTGTTTTGAGTAGTCCAAGTACTAGCCTACTAATTTAGTGTCGAGGAGAACAAGGAGAACTAGCTGCCTTTTGATTTCCTAGGCGTTTGTTTTTAGTTTACCCAGGGCTGATACTCTGAAAGAAAAACCCACTTGGATGGGCCCAGACTTGGATATTGTACCCCCCAATCAACTGGTTGGTCAATTTGAATTGGGATAATGTGCCCCCAATCACCTGGTTGGTCAATTTGAAATACACCCCTGAACACCGAGAGTTCCCTAGAGGGCGCCCAGGTTCCAGGCCCCGCTGAACATCTAATATGATTTATGTATTAATAAAGCAGAAACAAGCTACAAACAAAATTCCCAATTTTATTTAAATGCGTTTTTATTTCGGATTTTTTGTTTTAGTATTGCAAAAACGATCGTTTTTTTCTTTTGAAATCGGCTTATTTTTTGTTGCTAAAATAGACCAATATATTGTAGTTTACTATTGGTAAAAATAATTAATCAAAAAAGGCAATTAGCTAACCATAAATCAATTTATAAAAACCATTCGTGTGGCGACATAATAGTCGCTCTGTTCACTAGCATCAGTATCGCAAAACGACAAAAGTGTTGCTACGCCTGCAAAAGGGTTAATAAAACTAATTCCAAACATCAACCATCAGATCATCATTTTCATTTACAAAGGAAAACATAATGAATGCTAATGAAAGAAATATCATATCATTCATTCTGAGTATATTGCTAAAGGGTTGCTAAGATGATGCAGTGTAGACTGTCTCTTTTCCCTTCCTTTTCCATCAGCAAGCAAGCAGGTTTAATGCAATCTGCATTAAAATGAAGACTGTGGAGTTTTGGTGCAATTTATTGGTATTACTTTGACTAAATAAAGTATGGGTATAGGCCCTTTTACTGGCTTGGCTGTGGAAACCCCCCTAAAATAGCAAATTCACTGCCAGTGCCCAATAGTCTGAAAACCCTCCCTAAAACGTGGTTTTGGGCCAAACCTAATGGGCCTTTTGAGAGGGAGTATCAGCCCTGGGTTGGTTTATTCCTTTTCTCAGATTCGCAAGGGACATGCATGCACATTCAATTAGTGGGATTGGTGAGTTTGGAATTATCTCTTCTTCAAAAAATTACCAGAGAGTAGATAATTACTAATTGAAAACGATAAAATTCATTTTATATTTTTCATATCACATTAATTTTTATTGTTTATTAAATAAGAACCCCGTTTGTAACTGGTTCAATTTTTTAATAAATCTACTAGTAGTACTAAAACTAAATTACTGTATAATGAACAAAGATGTTTGCAGGTTTTTGAGTCTGCATGTATTTGATCAAATGTAGTTCTGCCTGTGAACCAAAAGATTGAATTCAGAATTTAGGACAAAAATGTAGGAAAGAAAATTAGCATACATATAATGAGTTAGAACCAAGGTTATTCATTTTTTAAGGAATGATTATTTTCAAGCGTCTAGTATAAGCAAATGATTTCGCATTTGGTTCTTTTGATGTCATTAGAGTCACATGAAGAGTTGACAAATTCAGCAACCGTCACAGCTTCTAGACTTCTCAACAAATTTTCAACAAAAACATTATTTGTAGAAGACAATTGTGTGAATTAATTGTAAGTTATGCAAAAGTGTAGCAATTAGTTAGTCAAAACTATTATGATTCATTGTATTTCATGGCTTTCCAGCCCCTTAAAGTAATTTAGTATGTAAAAGAAACAGAGAAACAAAGTATTTTGTTATTTTTCAAATGCTTAAGGTTTCACTTTCTTTTTATTTAAAAAAACTAAACATTGTAATGAATTTATATATATAAACATATATAGGCAATTGATTTGCAAGGGATATATATATATATATTTTTTACATATCTATAAATCTCAAAGTTTGTGTGTGCATATGCTCTTTAATATGTCTGGCTACAGCTATCAAATCTTAGAATTAAAAGCTCACATTGTAGGAAATTTACTCGCAAAGATCACAACCAGAAGTTGCAAACTAAACATTTAGCCACCCAGCTATACTGTTCTTACGATTCAATTGCTTTTATCACACACTGCATGCCTTTTTCTCAATTAATTTTTAAAATCTTATTATTTAGTTTATAGATTAAAATTTGAAATTACTGAAACTCTATAAACTCTACAAACTCTATGAAACCTGATGCCTTTTTGTCCTTACCCTACTAAGGTGACTTTGTTCTACATGATATAAATGACTTTGTTCCACATGGGTTTGCAAACAGATAAGAGATAAAATTTTTGTTATAAGTTTCCTAAAATGCATACTAAAACTTCCTTCAATTATGTTTTTAGTAAACTAAAATCATTTAAGTTAGATTCACCTTTTATGTTCCACTTCCCTCTCGAATGTAAGAACTCCGCATGTGGTACATTGCATTGTTACATTTCTTATAAATCTGAACCACAAAATGCACTGAAGTTATTGTAAAAAAACTCTAGCTGCAAAAATTATCATATTGTTTTGTTATTATTTTTTAATGATGACGATTATGATCATTTTTACAAAAAAGTGATTGCATTAGATAATTGCTATGGGTTTCTATACCACTATATATGTATGTACGATATCTTTGCCTTATGAGGCCAATACTGAAACGAACTAAAATCATATAATTTTATGACATATTGAATGCCATTTTTTTATTGTAACCATAGCAAAACAGATTATATTTAGCTAAAAAATGCTAATATATATGCACATGTATATTTATATGCAACAATAACTAGACGTGACAAACAAACCACTGAGAATTAATTGGACTATGTCAGACTGTTTTCAAAACCAGATATCGTAACCACAAAACAAGCTTCAAAAACGGCAACAAAAGCAACTCAACTAAAATTAGTGAGCATATTTGGAACTTAAAAGATTACAGCATAAACTTTAAAATAAATTGAAACATATTAAAGCACCAAAATTCGTAAAACAAAAGAACAAATAAATGCAGTTTTTGCTTAGCGGAAAAGTTTCATATTATTGAAAAATCAGAAAGATCTTCTCCACAAAAAATTTGAAATAACTTTAACCTTCAAACACTCTAAGAGTTATCTTCTCTTCTATTTTAGAATCAACCCATCAGCAAAAAGAAGTAACACCAGCATATCAGGTAGAACACTACTCAATAAAAGAAGAGATCAAACCAGCCACCATATTTATGCTATTATAAGATTTCAACATGTTATAATGCATTATATATTTTCTATAAAATAATATATATCTTTTATAAAAATACATGTCTAAAGGATTATTACTATATTAATAAATAATATTTACATTGTATCAATGTAATTGCATCATTTTGAGATAGTATTCGTTACTCCAAAAAACTGCAAAAAGCATTAAATTTCTATGAGTGTTTCATATTTTTTTATGATCACTCAGTTGACTAATAAATTTACTATAATACTTAAAGTTATGCTCCCACACCTTCTTTAGGTATACAGTAGGCGCTCATATAATGTATACCTCCTATATCGTAAATTCCAGACAACGTAAAAAATTTCTGTGAAGGTTTTACTTTCAACAACATAAAAAGTTCCATACAACGTAAAGTGTCAGGTCGAGCAAATTTTCAAAAAAAAGTGGGAAAAAAAATGCCGCGGAAAGCGTTATTTATAAGTTATATATGGTTTTTCCGACATCTTAAAATGCCATAATAGATGGTTAAAAGTGACATCAAAGGAGAATAGGATAGCTGCGAAACTGTTTATAAATACAAAGACGATCGATTAGTGTAGGTGCTACAATGTCGTCTACCAATCTGAATGCCATGAGTTGCCGTATCTTCGAAGATTATATTTTATCCTAACCTTGACCCCTAAATACATATAGACGACAAACAGGTAGAACTGCTTTCATAGTAAAAGGACTTTGCTGTTTTGCTTTATTGTAGGCATACAAATTATTTGTTATTTGTATTACTTTGCAGAATATACTTTGCTGCTTATAAAAAGTAAGAAAATTGCTGTGAATGAAAGTCAAAAGTGCCCAATCTCTATTAACTTGTTGTGAAATTATCGCAATCATAGTCTATAAAACCAGTGCGATTGATCTTAAAAAGAAAAGTTCTTTATACAACTCAATAATGCTGCAGTTACGGTACATCCCATAAATTAAAAAACTTGACTCAACCTTTTTTCCTTTTGCATGGGCAAAGGTATGGGTTTGAAAAGATTTTGGAACGAATCAGGTAATTTACATGATTGTATTTATTCCATATATAAAATCCCAACGTCAATGTTTCTGGAACGGATTATTTACATTGTAGGAGCACCTACTGTAGACTAAAATAAATTTTAACATTTTTATTCTGAAGAATTAAAAGTCTGTCAGTTTAGGCTACTAGAATTGTGCGATGCTCGTTGTTTCTGTGAAGGGGTTTCTTTTTTCAGAGTTAGCTTATCAGTTAGTTTATCAACTTTAGCTAAAAATCTTTTCATTTAAACTAAGCTTTTGCTTTTGTAAACAAACTTGTAAAAATTTTTTGAGCTTCATACTTTGTAAAATATTTATATATGTATATGTATATTTATATATGTATATGTATATTTATATATGTACATGTATATTTATATATGTATATGTATATTTATATATGTATATGTATATTTATATATGTATATGTATATTTATATATGTATATTTATATTTATATATGTATATTTATATATGTATATGTATATTTATATATGTATATGTATATTTATATATGTATACGTATATTTATATATGTATATGTATATTTATATATGTATATGTATATTTATATATGTATATTTATATTTATATATGTATATTTATATATGTATATGTATATTTATATATGTACATGTATATTTATATATGTATATGTATATTTATATATGTATATGTATATTTATATATGTATATGTATATTTATATATGTACATGTATATTTATATATGTATATTTATATATGTATATGTGTATTTATATGTGTATATGTATATTTATATATGTACATGTATATTTATATATGTATATGTATATTTATATATGTATATGTATATTTATATATGTATATTTATATATGTATATGTATATTTATATATGTACATGTATATTTATATATGTATATGTATATTTATATATGTATATGTATATTTATATATGTACAAGTATATTTATATATGTATATGTATATTTAAATATGTACATGTATATTTATATATGTATATGTATATTTATATATGTATATGTGTATTTATATGCAACAATAACTACGCCTGACCAACCAACTACTGAGACCTAGGTGGAACTATGCGAGACTGACTTCAAGACCAGGTATCGTAACCACAAAGCAAGCTTCAAAACAAAAGCAGCAACAAAAGAAACTCAATTAAACGTTGTAAGCATATTTGGAACTTAAAAGATGACATCAAAAACTTTAAAATAGATTGAAACATTAAAGAATAAAAGTTCATAAAACAACAGATCAGACAAATGCAGTTTTTGCTTAGCAAAAAAGTTTTATATTATTGAAAAATCAGAATGATCTACACTCAACAAAAGATTAGAAATAACATAAACCTTCTCACACTAAGAGTTATCTTCCCTTCTATTTTAAAATCAACCAATCGACAAAAAGAAGCAACACCAGCCAACCAGGCAGAGCATTACCCAATCGGAAAGAAGTAAGTCAAACCAGCCACCATACATATCATTATAAGGATTCAGCATTGTATAATGTGATATATGTTCCATATATACACAGACATATTATATATGTATATAAATATGTATTTTATACACCGCTGTGAAAAATAAATATCTAAAATATAATTAATATAATAATGAATTATATTTGCCAGTGTTTCAAATTAATCTTATCCCTTTTGAACAAAATGTAAGTTACTTCAAGTGTACTTACTACAAATTTTTTTGAGTTTCATATTTTGTAAAATAATTGTTAATTTAATCCTCTATCATTACAAATAGTTTTAATAATTTACAGCCTTCACTTAGTGATGATAAAGTCAAATGCATTTATTAAATATTATATAAAAACAGCCAGCAATGTTATCACTCACTTCTCTAAAACTTACAATATACTGTTTTCTATTGTTGTAGAATGAATTTTGGAAGTTAACATCCAAATTTCAGATGCAGAGCCAAATAATCTGCGAACATTCTTTCTTATCCAATAGTATTTCAATGTTAGCAATAATTATTATAGATCGATGCAAACTGAATGAAATATTTACAAAGGCAGTTAACAATCCATTATAGTTGATAGTTATCTGCTCTCTAATAATGTATGTAAGGAGAGGGCAGCTCCAAACTCACTGTTTATACTAATTCAATATGTTTCACTTCTTCTGGGTCTGACAGCAAGAAACCGCTAACAGCACCCAAAAACAACATTAGGTACAACCAATGTCTCTGGTTGGTGCTACTACCCGATGGTGCAAAACTGACTGCTGGTTCACAATAGTTGGCTGATGCAAACAACTAAGATTCAAGAGCAATAAAAACTCGACAAGTATTTCACACGGATAGGAGCATTTAAGGGGAATAATACAGACTTGTAAGTGGAGTGTCCATATAGATGGTTAATAAAGTGTGCGGGGAGGCAGAAGGTGTGCATAAAAATAAACAAGTGCTCAGGAGCAATCGTATGGAATATTATAAATACTGATTAATTTACTCACAGACATAGCTCAACAGTAGCAAGTTGCATAACAAATCAGCGTTAAAAAGTCACAGTCTGCCATGTAGTAAAAGGATTGTCAACCTTTGTTGAACTGCGGTTCATTTTCTATATATGGAAAAGTTGAGGGTACATCAATAACCAAAATGTCACAAATTGACACTTTCATACAGCAAGTTAAAGACTTCATAAAACTTTAATGCATTTGTACCTACTTAGTGTAAAATCTTAGCCTACTTTTCTGAACAAAACATGAAGATCCTTAATGTGTAAGAACGTTTGGTCAATTACTGTTTTTTCACAGACTGTACAGTCTAAGACTGTCTTAATAGTTTTAGACAAGTTTGAGAAGCTTAGCTCACACAAATATGTGTTTAAATAGAGTAGATTTTTTAAAATGGCTGTGTTGGCCAGCTTAAGACATTTCCTAGCAGCAAATAGCTAAAATTTGTCTATGAGGAAAAGTTCAGCTTTAAACTATAATATTGTTTCAGTTCAATGAATGTTGCTTCCTCCTTCAAGGTGTTGGTACTTGGCTTATTACTAACTGTGCTAATTGACTGGTCCCAGACGATTAGCATAATAATGAAAATACTTAGTCTGTCTACATGTATATTGTGGCAGAAAAGTGAACAGAGGCACAGATAATAATATACGTCAGATGAAGCTTCAAAAGATAATATGTTTTGATAAACTCACCTGATACCCTCTTATAACACACTAATGCTTCTCAGCACGCTGGTTGGAAATCACTTGTATTGTAAGTTAAGACTGTAATTCAACCACAAGCGTTTAGAAAATAATGCTATTTACATACATGTATATTGCATTGGTAAACATCACAATTCTTTAAAAAAACTAAATTCAATAGTTTGGTTTAGTGTTACCATACCAGTGTCAATATTTGTCTTTTGTAACGCAAATAGGCAAGGTGAAAGGCAGCTATTGATTGCATAAGTTTTATTGATTGCTTGAATGAGTATGTAGGTATCTGTGATAAGTAGGTCTATTCATTGTGGCCTGCACAATTAGTTATCGAACTGTGACTGTATTCACTTTGGGAGCTTTTAAGGGCTAATTTTACAATGTACAACAAAATAATAGTGAGATAAGAATAAGGCTGTTTATCATGCTTACAAACAAATTTTGCTTGCAATCGCTGTTCTTTATATGTATGTATTCTTTAAAACTATTCGAGTTTCTTTTAAAGTACAATTATTCTGTAGAATCGCTTTTGTGATTAATGGTATATTGTATGGATGCAGTGATGATGACTATGGAAGTCTAAAAAAGGTTTCCGGTAATATCGGTGAGTAGTTATGAAACTATTCTAACTTGTTATAATTAAAATATTTTCTGTGTTACTTTATTTAGTCTAAAATACTCTTAACACTCCCAGTATGTCAATAAGATATATATTATGTATGATAACTACACTAATTAATTCCTACCAGTGCTTCATAATGTTCATATATACAATACATTCTCGCTCACTTTAGAAATGCTAAAAGATTTAATGTTGGCAGTATCTGCGCAGGTAACACATAACAGAAAGTACAATCTAACACAGAAACAGCTTATGAGAAAGAAAAAGATACACCTGCATGCAGCATGTCACGATGTAAATTTGATATTGATATTTGGAGTTGCTTTCCTCTTTTTACAGATATTGTGTAAGTTATATATTCTAATTTTCACACCAGCAGTTAGCTTTAAAATACTTGTAGATACTGTTTGCTGCATATATAAAATTATTAACAGTATATGTTAACTACATGCTAAACTATATTAATAGCTCAATAATATGTTTGTTCAAAATTTTTGGCACAGCTAAAAATAATTAATTGATTTGTTTGCTTTTGTAGTAAGGATTAGGAAAAAATTCTGAAATTGTGAATATCTTTGAAGAAATATAGAATATTGCGATATTAATATTAACATAGCATATAGTAAGATTAATAAAAATACCCTATCATATTGTCTTTTTAAGCAGAGAGTTTAAAAGACACAATCATAGAGGAGACTTCAATAACTAAACAGTGACTCATGGTGAAACCTTTTTTTCGATATCATAATATATTCACGTATTAAGGAGGAAATATTTTTTAAGTAGAAAGCAAATTAGATCATTTTGACACAATCAACTATGGGAGGTGTAATATTAAACTAACATGGCAGTTTATTACATCAAATTAGGTATTTATTTGGTGTTTATCCCGAGCCTTCTTGTATAATATAATAAGTAGACAACTCCTTAATTGATTTTACTAGTTTTTAGCACTCAATAATAGCCTGTGATTTCTAATGTTGCACACCTCTAATAATATTTGTATTTAATACTACACACTTCTGATAAGATATGCTTATGATAACCAAATCTTTATGACTTTGTTTCTAGTAGTACATGAACTTCATAATACACACTGTATCTCTTGAATTAATTATCTTTATTAATAGTAACTGTCTTTGATATTACACGCTATGATAAAGCATTGATGATATATCCCTCTAATAAATTGTGGCTCTGATAATACAGACATTTGATAGCAAGTGAGCTTAATAATAATAGCCCCTCAAATACATCGTGCATTGACAAAACTAGTTGTTTAATTACTGTGTTTAATTGCGATGCTTAACGTTTCATTAACATAATATAGCTAATATAATAATATTTTATTATACATATCATTAGCATAATAAAAACAGTTGGACTGACTAGCAATACCTAAATGCTCAGGTAAAAAATAGTTCAGAAGTAGATAGCAAGAAGAATATAGATCGTAGATGGATGGTTATTTTTCTTTATCATTTACATAATCTCACAGATTTATGGTAGAGATAAAATATAGCCTGATAGATATATCCAAAAAATATAAAAAATATAATAGACTTATTCAAATTTAATACGTGGTAAAACATTTTTTCCCCAATGCAATAAGGAGTGTGTGCTAATCTCTGTTTGAAAACTACCTGATTAGTTGTAATTTGTTATGACTTCGCAATTGTTCTACTTTTGTTCCTGTCATTATTAACATCGCTCTTCTCTGTTTGATGTAAACTGGCAGAAAAAGATTCAAATTGAAGGTTAATTTCAATTGTTTACTCATTGTGTGTGATGCTATTTTATAAAAGAAAAAAAATTGTGTAATCACGAAAGTCATATTATGGTACAAAAGCATACATACTTTAATCAGGCCTTTTTAAAACTTGTGGACAATATTATCTAAAGTTGTTACTAAGTGGTTCACTGCAGAGAACAGTTGAAAAATAAAGTGTCTAAACACTTTTTATTGGCTATTTTTATTAATGAAGTATAAGTTAAATAACAGAGAGCAGTTCTTAAATACTCTTTATAATAACATTTTTCTCTGTTTTATTTGTTTGTTTGATTATTTGCTTGCGAATTCTTACTTTTTATAGTATAAAATTTTTACACAGATCTAAATCTCTGTGACTCAGTGTAAAAGTGAGATGTATATACTGATCAGGCACCACAGAAGTTTCCTCTCCAATATGTTTCTGGTGCACCAGGAAGTGGAAATACATGGATAATGTGGCTTGCATCCTTAAATAGTGAGTATTGTCTGTTTAAATTTCTACATTTTTACTACCAACTAAATCTTTTTTAAAAATAGCATCTGATAATCAGCACTTTTCTAATCTCAGTAAATATTCTAAAGAATTCACTCAATTTTATTTTAGATAACTGCTATAAAAACATTGGTTGCATTTTGCTTATTAATCTACATGTATAGCATATGAGTTTTACTTTTAGCAGTAAAGATTTATTTCTGTTGTAGGTGGTCACGCTTGTAAAATCTATCAAAAACTGCAAACAACCTACCATTTAGCAATCAATGGTAGGCCAATCAAGACATCGAAATGTGTATCTTTTAAAACCCACGAGTCATAGTTATCAAAAAGTGCTTTTGCTTGTAGCTCTTCTTTAAGGACAACTTTACTTCTACGTCATCAGTATGATGCAGCATTTGCGGAATATAAGAGGTAAGTTGCTGATTGAGAGCTACATGCATGTTGTTGAATATAAGAGATAAATTGCTATTTAATTACATACTTGAACATCTTTTTGAGTCCAACAGACCGAGTTTAAAATTGGATGAGACTAAAGCAGGAAGATTTTTGACTCACAGATTACTTTCAGCAATGAAATGTATTTAAATTGAAGCCTCTTTAGCATATTTTTCATTTTAAGTAAAACATATTTGTTTTATTTAAATAAATGCGTTTTATAAACACATTTTTATGAGTGTATTTTATAATTATATAATATTCTATATTTCATAAATAAATATAAGAGTACCTTGACATATGAATCCTTTTGAGGACAACTCGACCTTTACACCATCGGTGCGGTGCAGCCTTTGCTAAATATTAAAGGTAAGTTGCAGGATAAAGGTAAGTTAGTATATACTAAAACAGATTTGATGAGTATAAAATCTAAGCGACTAAATATGAATTGTATGCTATTGAATATAAAAGTTACTTGTTATATATAAACATCGCTTAGCTGAATATTACAGATAAATTGAAATTTGTCTGTAAAATTTAGTTAATAATGATAATAATAACTTAGATGTTGCAAAACATAAAGAATGTGTTGCTGAATATAAGACTTAAGGTACTAAACAGAATATGTAAGATGCTGGGTACAAGAGACAACCTACAAAAGTAAGAGGTAATTTACTGAAAATAGGAAGTAACTTACTAGTAGTAAGTTACAAGTAGAAGCTAAACATGGGCTAAATAAAAGAGGTAAAGTGATGATTATAAGAAGTTATTATTTATATGATATACATTGCTGATAATAGGATATAAGGTACTCGATATAATAGGTATGTCACAAAATAGGGGTAAGATAAGTGAGATAAATTACTATTTAGTTCCAGATTTAAAAGCCACACAGACGCAGTATGCATTGTTTGAGACTAAAGCATGAAATTTTCTTGCTTGCAGACTTGTTGTAGCTAGTAGAAATATTTAAATTGTAGCCTCTTTAGCATATTTTTCGCTTTAAATAAAAATAATTATGATTATCTTTATTTATTTTAGGTGCCTAATTCCTCAAAAGTATGATCAAATGAAAAGCTCAACTGAGGGAGTCACTACAGTCAAATTCTTCAACCTTGTTAAAAATTCTAAAAACCCAGTTAGTGAGACTTGCATTACGTTGCATGAGTGTGCTCTATCTTTAGTCCTTGCAGATCTGTTGGCTCAGTTCGTCGGCGTTGCTTTAGCTCGGGCTTCCTTAATTTTCCTTGACACAGCAAAATTTAGTCAAAGTTTCTAACTACCTCGCTACTTGATTAGATGGTTCCTTTCTACGGCATACACAGCAAAGCTTGGTGTGATCTGTATGTAGCAGAAATGGCTGGCCATACCAATAGGGCAAAAGTGCCTGACTGCTTTGACCTCCGCCGGCAGCTCCTGTCTCGACTAACGAACCTGGATCTGCAAAAATGTGCATTTGGCCTGTTTGAGTTTAAATCTAGCTCTTTTCAGCTATTGGACCACCTCTTTCAGCCTGTTCAGGTGTGTGTCAAATTCTGGAGTAATATTTATAATGTTGTTCATGTGAAACAACAGCATTTCCTAGTGCAAGCCGTGCAGGACATGCTAGACTAGTTTCTGGAAAGTAACACTAATTGGCTGTATGATCCTAGAGATTTGGTCAAACACTTGTTGGATCAGCAACTTGGTAGTGACTTCAGCGTTTAACAGGAACTAGATGAATTTGCCAGTTAGCTTTACTGGGAAGAAATATATAGTTGAATAGGGCCAATGCTACAAATGTTCCCTAACCAGTTTTGCAACATCTTTGCCGTTAAAGGACACTAAGCCTGGCTAAATCAATCTTGACCTTGCCATATTGAAGACAAGCATCTGGTTTGCCCATCTAGATAACTTGTTCAAACTGTTTGGGACCAGTTTTGTCATTTTCAAGGAAGGCATCAAAAAAAAACTTCTTGCTCCGCCATCTGTGTTTTGCAAAAGGATCTGTCTTTGGCACTATGAATGGCCGTTTTCTGCATTTCCCTTTTGTCTGATCTGGCCCACTTTGTTGCGGCATAGGCAGACTTGGGGTTGCTTCATTAGCCATTATTTCTAGCATAGGCTATGTTTATAGGGCTGAACTCAGGCCTCTCTAGAGCCTCATAATAAAAGGGATGACAACAAGAAATCCCTCTTTCTGTGTATCATCTTTTGCCTTTATAGGCATCTCGCCATATGCTCACCCTTGTCTTTCACTTTTTGACTGAACAGCCTGCTTTTTGTTAAAGTCGTGATTTGGTAGAGCATTTATGGAACTACTAGTTGACCTTACTGTTGTTGCTTTTAGCCACTTCCCTAGTCCGATTATTTTTTGAATAAGTAATCTCATTGTAGGGGTCTTTCTCCCTTCAATTCCAACACAGTGGGTCTTGGTTGGATCTCACTACTTTGATGTGCTGCACTGGTTCTGTTTGCATGCTCATAAAGGGAAGTATGTGTACTTTTCTAAAGAGCTCTCAGCTCGGCCAGAGCCCGCCTAGAAGACGGACCCAATCAAGCCCAGAGTACGCCAAAGCTGACTTCTACTCAGTCAGGTTGACCACAGTTTTCTGTCTCTTCCTTCAATACTTCTCTCAAGTGCATCATTGTTTTCTGGTTGATCACAGCTACCTCCCAGACCTGACTAATGAACTATTTTACATCTTCGATCCTGGGCAATTGTGGCACTTTGAATTGTTATGAATGAGTTTATCCATGACCAAACAAGAGCGAAGCGATTGTTGGGAGATTTATGATAAATGCACATGTGCACACAAATCCCGAAAACTATTCATCAACAATAAGACGAACCCTTGTATCAAAATTTCATCAACAAATTTAACCATCGTTATGTAGAGTCGTTAAAGTATAAAATCGATACAAAACACATACAAATCTGTTTAGATATGTTACCAAGTCTTTGTAAACCATCGGCATTATTTTAAAACTTACCCATCTGATAGGATTATACACAAATAGACAGATTTATTTGGACAAAAATCGTTATTAAAACTTGCTAAGCCTCACATTTATCAAAGTTAAGACCCAGAACTGAAACGCCGAGTGACAGGGAATAGAACGATTAAGTCGTGCGC
Source organism: Watersipora subatra (assembly GCF_963576615.1). Taxonomy (NCBI): domain Eukaryota; kingdom Metazoa; phylum Bryozoa; class Gymnolaemata; order Cheilostomatida; family Watersiporidae; genus Watersipora; species Watersipora subatra. The sequence goes on from NC_088709.1 coordinate 67,117,070, forward strand.
ATTTCACGAGCAAAAACGTGCACATTTCACAAGTCTATAGCATTGTCAAATTATCGAAAGTTTATTGTAATTAACGTAGGAGTACTGAAATCGTTTCATTTTTGCCGATTTCAAAGTATCTGACATTTTAGACACATTTGAGTACTTTGGTATTCTAACTGATGTCCAACGCAGTGTAAGTAAAAGAATTGACGACGATATTTTTTTCTAACGATTCTTATGAGATTACGATATTTAATTATAAGTTTGGATATTCTTCTTGATACTTCTTGATATTGTTAGCTATGACGTTTTGAAATGTAAACAAAATTGTGCATTGGTTTTCTATTATTACTGTATTACTATTACTAAGTTTGAATATTCTTTTTGATACTTCTTGATATTGTTAGCTATGGCGTTTTGAAATGTAAACAAAATAGTGAATTGGTTTTATATCATTACTATATTAATAATATTGGTTATTCTAATAATATCAGTGCATTTTACTTGAAATATTGGCCAATATTGCATTTCTCTTATTGCAGGGGGACAGATATAAACATATAATCTTTTCCTATCATTATTGCTGTTTGTTGTATATAATAACACCCACACCCAGTACATTACAGCTACCATTGCAGTTATCCTATTGCACAGCAGTGCCATTTGACTGCTAATATTGCATTTCTCAACCATCAGTACCCTTTCATTTTTCCAATATCACTTTGGTCGTGGGCTGTATGACAGTGGAATTTCTAGTATGTAGACAAGATAAAAAAGGTAACACTAATATTTCACGTATTCTGCTTTTCCCTATAAAGAAAATCTTAGAAATTATCATTCTCAGCCAATTTCCAGAAACATTTTAAAACTAATATCGCATAAAACTTCCCAGAAAACGAATTCCAGTAAAAAATACTTGCTTCTTTATTTAATTGCTGCTAATTTATTTTATGGATTTTACTATATTGAAGTCGACTAACTACTCTCTGAAACTACACATAATGGTTGGGTACAGAACATAAAAATGAGTATATAATGTACAACCCAAAATCGCAATAAGCTACGGCTGTTCCACACACCATAACAGCAAACATTCGCAATGTAGTTGCTGCTGTGGTCATTATATGACTTGGAACAACACTGCCAGTTGAAAATATTTGTTGTTTGAAATTTAGGACTAGTAATATTGAATACTCTTCAGCACTTGAAACTGATTAAGTTTATAAGAGGAGGGTGAGAGTTGCAGTACCAAGTTTATACAATGTGTCAAGAGTAGGCAAATCCTCACTGCACAGTTTACACATAATTTCTTGTGTTAGCTACATGTATGGAAGAGGCTATGTATTGTAATTGTGCAAGTCACTCTTATGCAACTCTCACCTTATAGTAAGCCAACTTAACGACCAACTCTCATATAAATCAGGCAGTTCTACATTGACCAACCTTTCTGCATGGTAAGTATTAAGTAATATTAGTAAGTAGTAGTAGTAGTAGTAGTAGTAGTAGTAGTAGTAGTACTAGTAGTAGTAGTAGTAGTAGTAGTAGTAGCAGTAGCAGCATTATTGGTAATAAGTATTGGTATTTATTAACTAAAGCTATGATAGGTTCTAGTTGCTAATGAAGAATACTAATTGTGACAAAAGGAAATAAGCTTCTGGTGCAAGTTGCCAGCTACGGTATTACCAACTAACTCCCAGGTCATAATAATTGCCAAATTAGTAACAAGAGCTGGTCATAGTTTTAATTACTAGGCTGTAAAAATGACAGCCAGTCACTTACTATACAAATAGATTAGTCAAGGTGAAGCTGCTTGTTTCATATGATAGTTGTTTTTTAAGTGGTTGTGATACAGGATGAGAGCAGTGGCTTATAGGCTTGCAATAGATAGATCGCATTTTATTAGTAAGTAGAACAAAAAACAGCTTGAAATTTACAGTGAGGATTTGCCTACTCTTGTCAGAATCACTAAAACAGAAAATGCAACACATTCGCTAGTCTAAAAACCTAAATTAACTTTAAGTTTCTATAGAGCAGTTAATCCTACTAGCATATATGATTTACCTACAAGTTGTTTTAACTGGCAGCACTGTTTCAAGTCAAATTATGCGCATGATGACAGTCACTTACAACCAGATCAGTTGTCTTATCATGCAGCTGGTTAGGATTTTTAAAAGTCTGCATACTTGTAGCTGATCAGTTTCATGTTTTGTACCACAAAGTATGGCAATGTGTAGCTGCATGGTGTAACAAGTTGACCTCAGTCAAATAATATCTATAGAATCGATCATAAAAATAACGAGGCCACTTTTTCCCAAACACGTGTTGGTGGTGGTTATTTTTATTTTCAACTACAAATGAAAACCAAAATGGTTATGATCAAGTTCTCCCCATAAGGAATTAATAATACAGCCAATATATTGAGCGCTAGTTTTCTGCTAATTGTTTAGTATGAGCTTAATGATGCATGTTATCATTGTAGCCGCTACAAAAAACCCTGGTTAGTAAGATGGTGCAATGAAAGACGACTTCTCATTCATATTCCGGATCGTAAGATTTCACACTAGCAAACCTTCTTTAGTACCCACTTATGATCCTTATTAAACCAAATGAAATTGTAATACTTAGTTATATTATCAAGGATGTATATTATCGAAGACATATATTACCAGATGTGTGATATTTGATATTACAGGGGATTCCTGAGTCAGAAGCAACTAGGAACCAGGTTGACTCCAAAGAAGCCAACTTGTGACTTTGTACGGCACAACTCTAGGCTAGCCAAAAAGCTCAAAAGATCAGAATTGGAAAAAGGGGATGTCTTAAAGTTTGGAGAGCCAATCCCAGAGGACTGTGACTACACAAGGTCATGACCTCAGAAGAGTGATAAAATGAAAAGCCATTTTGTGAAAATTCATTTCCAATATGGACTGCTACTACGTTGAATCTATGCACTAAGCTTAATACTACACAATTCTGAACAGACATACGCAAAATAGATTCACACAGAAATGAGCTTAATGATTTTTATGAGCTAAACAATGCATGACAAAGCCAGAAGATTTGTCTGCGTCAAAAAACAAGATAGAAATTGATCAACGATCACCAACAATATTGCTTTGCAAAAAGCAAAATTTGTTTCCACCGAAACACAGCCGATCGGTATGCGAACCCAATGTTCCTGTCGTAACAAGCTAACCTGAATTATGCTCCAATAAAGGCATACAATAAAGGCTGTTTTAAAGATGAGCTAATGAATTGAGCCAACCACCTCCTCTTGATAAGTCATCAGACCTGGATATGTAAGCAGACAGCAACTGACTGGAGAAAGGGAGTTTGACATCGGTCATCTACATAGGTCAATCAACACTACCTCCATCATGCAAGCAGCAGTCAAAAGGACACGGTGTATTACATCGATTAGCTTCAATAAAGAATGTTCTTAAATAATTGAGGCTAGAGGTTCATTTACATCTGATCCTGTATACTCTCCCATCGATCATAACCTGCCAGCTGTGCAAGAGTCAGCACGAGTGGCAGGTCGATAAGAGAAAGTCTTGGCAAGCATAACCTGATTCTTTTTGTCAAAAAGGAGATCCCAGTCAAACATGCAGTGCCATTCTCTCGGCATTTCAACTACCATATTGAGCATATCCTGAACTGTCAGCCTGCTAGCCAAGGGCTAGAATAGCACCAACAAAAAGAAGCCAGTAGCTCATGAAGGATGATAGTTATCGTGCGAATGGGGCTAAGGCAACTGCTGTCATAGCTTTTGGTCAGCATCAAAGCAAGTCTGGCCAAACCTATGTCAACAAGAATTATAGTCAAATCTTCATGGTCTCTAATAGAATGGTCGCTAACTAGCCCTCAACCCATCTTGGCCAAGAGGCACCTGACAACCTACGACTTAGCCCAGCCAAACTAAAAGGCTGGTACCATCTGAACCAAACTGGCTAGAGAACATCTGGAGGAAGAAAAACCAATTGATTCTTTCGCAAGAGAGGCTAGCCAACCAGTATAAAAAGTAAGATTTAGCCCTACATATCAAACAATGACGGATTCACTCGTAACTTACTGTTCTTTGTTGTATTTCTCTTTATTCTGTAAGTCACTACTTTGATTTGTTAAATACACTTTTACTCTTTGTTTAAAGTCACGGGTTTTTACAAATGTGAAATAGGAAAGATCAGTCCCACTAGATCCTCTACGCTAAATCAATCATTAAATCTAAGGCGTATTCAGATACATTGTTTCTCAAAAGAACATTCATAACATGGTCAGGTAGCATGACAAAATCAATCAAATTTTCTAAAATTTTCACCTGTTTGCGTTTCTTAATTTGATGCAGGATGATTTGTTGATAATTTAGTAGATCAGCTTTGAGAAGTTATTTGAAATTTGTTCTACATTCCATTAATAGTAGCGGCTCCAGTAGACCCGTACTTACAAGTGAAAAGGGTTTCACACATTGGGTAGGTTGCATCAGTTCTACTGAGTAAACAGCCGTACACGTGCCCATAAGCAACAATAAAAGTTGCTAAATATCAAGACATTCACATTCATAAAAATTGCTTTAACAAATATCTGAGAGTTTTAGATCATCCCCTGTGACAAAAAAATGACAAGTGATACGTTGCAAACGAGTCGAGCTGCAGTGAGCCGAGTACACACGACAAAGCGTTGACTGTGTCAGGTAAGTGATGATACAAAGCATCTTCTTGCAAGATGTAATAGTCTTTTTACTTTTTAAAGTATATTATAAGTGCCTCAGATCAGTTTCTCATCACTAATGAGAAAACCAATTATTCTGGGTGTAACTAACTTATTGTTGGAATTTTTTTTGAAAATTAACAGTCTTCTTCAGTAGATGACAGATGAGTTGTTACGAATCCTACAACAAAAATGTTTAAAATACAAAAGCCAAAGAAAGCTGCAGACACAAAGTTGTAACTAACATGTTTATATATTACCCTCAGAGCAAAGCTCTGCTACTTATTGGAAAAAAATTATGTTGGTGCTCAGGGACCTATCAAACTGAAAAGTAGTCTGTGATGACAGTGGTTAAGTGAACAGCGTAAAACATAAGATATATCTTCCATAACACTCATAGAAAAAAATGTTTATGTATTATCCTTAGAGCATATTTCTTGCAGAGCAATTGAGTCAGTTGAGTAAAGTGTAAAAACTATCTTCCATCACACTCACTGACAAATATTTTTTTTAAACGCTCATAATATTTGTGTATAGTTTTGCAGTTCTTTTTGTCAATACTGAGACTCATATTGCAACTAATTCTTTCCTTTTTACAGCATGTAAAGTAGACGTCATAAATATTTTTTCTTCATTGTAGTTCACAATGCAACCTGAGCTATAGTAATCTTTCCTGTCAATATTCTGCTAAATATTTGTGTTAAAGTTGAAATATTACTACATACAAATACGTTGAAACCTAATTCAAAAAACAACAAGTCTCAAACTGCATTTAAGTTCCCTCAACTCATCCTCACTTATAACTTGTAACCTCACGGTTAAACATCGAAGCAGAGTCTATTTGATCTAAGATATTATTATACAGGTAGGTATAATACGGAAAAGCTTTTTAGTAGGAAAACTGCTCACCAAATTCAACAAGACTATGACCTGTACTAAAATAACAGGAAGTGAGTCAGACGTCAAATAAAAATTTGAGCTGAATAATATATCAAAAACAGATTTGCTCTAAGCTCACACAAAATGTTTATAGACACGCATATAATGATGGCATTAGCATAAACTGGAAAACACACTAGAGCTGACACATGCTGATACTTTCTGTCTTAGCAACATAAAGATGTACACTTTAGATTCAGTTTCCATTTTCGAATTTTAAAATTTTATGATTATGCGCTGAACGTAAATGCCTACATATAGCTCAAACACCTTGTTAACTCGAATGAATTTGTTCGGTCCATTCCAATGCAATGATAAATTGCTTTAGATAACTCGAACAGTTTTTTGCCCAATGGCTGCCGAGACGGTTTTTATCACTTTATAATATCGCTTTATTTTAGGCCATAGAGATAAACATGAACGTTTAGCAGTTATTAAGCATCATAATTACCACCATCAGCAAAATATTTATGGTAACAAGGTTTTTAAAGGTTTGCGAAAGGGCAAATTATAACAAACATCTGTTTTGCAACAGCCCATTGAGAGCAAAAGAAAGCTTGGAAACTTTCAGATGAACTTGAAGTAAAATCGGCAAAATTGATCTTGGTTAAAACAACCAGAAGAGAAAGATGTCGCTTTTTCTGAACCTTTCAAGTGCGATCACTTTCGCTGATTTTAATCTGAAAATGTCCTGGCAGTCACATCAACTAAAACAACAAACAAATCTCTAATGATGAAACAATATACTTTTTGATAAAAATTTTTAAAATTTCACATGAGAAGCCCTTTAACTTGCAACAAGCAATCCATGCTTTTGATATACATATAATCTGTATATGTCAATGTATCTACTGATAAATAAATGCACTTGTGACAGTGATCTGAAAACTTGAACACTCTGATAACTCAAACACTTTCGCTCGGTCCCATGAAGTCTGAGTTATCCAAGTTTGGCTGTATATATCAAAACAAAAATCATGCAGATTTCACGTTAAACTAGTTCATTTTTAATGTGTTGCAGTGTCAGCTCTGTTTATTAATTTTATGATCATTAAACACGGAGGTATACTTATCTCACATAAGTTATTATCTACTGAATAATATTAATAATGGTTGTTAATCAAGTCATCACTTTCTATTCCCTAATCATACAACTGTAATTAAAATTGATTCATTTCACTCATGAAAAATCAGCCCTTACATTACAAAACTTATCAAAAAATTATAACCAATGAAAGATTTATTATTTCACTTTTCATATCATTTAATTTGCCTTCATATACTTTTTACTTACTCAACCTGTTTACCCTCTAACTAAAGATAAGTTTCTCTCAGAGTATCTCTTTGATAACATTTTATTTGCCTCTTCTGCTAAAGCTTCAAATCGGTGATGCATATCTCCTATGCTCCTGTAAATTGTCTCCTGTAAAAACAATTTAGTCATTTGTGTCTGCCCTTCATAAAACTGTTTCATCAGTTAAAATTGCAAGCAGTGAGTATACTGCTTGCAGTGAGTATACTGAGCTGCTATATCATTTGTGTCAAACAACAACTCGGACTACATGTGGCAGTGAGTATACTGTTGTTAAATTGTCTCATGACCTATATAATATTAGTATAAAATAGTTTTTGCAGTCTGCTTTTGAAAATAAATTCTGTCGGTGCCCAAAAGATGAACACTTCTATAACAAAAAACATTTCCTTTGTGCTTACCACACAACAGCTGTAACAAAATACATTTTTCTAATGCTTTCAAACACAAATCGTTACAGAAAGTTTAAGAAAAACCTGTAGCTGTTCACTTTTTTATTTACACCATAACAAAGTGTTAGAACATTACAATGAGCAATCAATGCATTACATTGTGAATGAAATTTACTATGTCATTTTAGTATTATACATAGCTGGTTATTTAGGGCATAATTACAAATTAAATTTACTTGATTAATGTACAATTCAAGGATAAAACTTTTGCTATAACAACTCTCTATACATATATACTTGGAATGTCTTTTAGAAATTCATGGTAAACTCAGTACTGGTGAACACATTATACATTACAGTGAGAACACAACACAAAGCATGAGAAAACTTCACCTTTTGCCTTTTGGTAACAAAAAAGTGAAGCTGAAAACTTAAATTTTGCTAAGATATATATATTTCAATGTTTAACACATGTTATAAATTACAGGAGATTGGAATACAATGCAACATACACTATTTATTCTTTGTTCTTTATTACTAACTATGAACCAACTGCATAGAATTTCACAGCCCTTTCAGTTTGACTATTGGAATATACTACATAATATATTTTTCTATCTGGAACATATTTTGATCATAACTTAACATTTTGGTTTTCCTAAAAATAAATTTTATAATTATAGTGTGGTAAACACTGGAAGATTGACAAAACTCTTCTTCTTTGAAGCTACGGCCAATAGGCTACGCAGTATATTTAGAAATGCAGCACTTCCAAATCAATTTCTCAAAGACACAAGCCTATTAGATAGCATATCCAAATCAACTGGTGCTGATCCAGCAACCTTAACACAGATTGTTTGGTAATTGCATTTGGTGACTAACTTCTCTAGAGAAAAAATGGTTAGACCGTCTAGCTACGGCTGTCGGTGAACATCACTTCAGCAGCTCCGAGGTATATTGATTGTTAGGCATGCCGGTTGTTAGGCTATTCTAGTAAAGGAATCCTAGCAAAATCTTGAAGCGTAGTTGTATAACAAAAACAGAGGATATCTCAGGGTGTGAACAATATTACACGAATCCCTATATATCCTGTTTTAAATAAGCATCAAACTATATCAGAATGCACACACACATGCTATCAATAGCTAAAGTAACGCACATAAATATTTGATTTTTCACAGAAGATTGAAAATAAATATTCAAAAGCATTCCGAGATGACTACTGTTTGACTGAAGTTGACTCACGACTCAACATAATCAAATAAATAAAAGAGACCAAGCTCCCTAACAAATAAAAAAGAAATAAGAAGCCTCACAAACCAGCGGCAGAGCATTATTTCATTTTTCCAATACAAGTTTTCTGTTGTACATGCTGATATACAAATACATACATATATAGTTAGTCACCACTGTAAAGCTAATTTAAAATTTGTATGGTGTCACGGGAAGGAGGGTTCTAGACATTTTTTACATTACAGTAAACTATAGTTTAAATTGGGTTATAAAATTTCGAAAACAAAATTTAACATTGCAAGTTCAATCTCAGACTAAAATGAGAATTGACAGTGGTTTCATATCCTTACCCTGTAGTCATCAACTTCACTTTTCTTTCTTTTAAGTTTATCGCTGTATGGATACTTCATCATGCAACAGTGACCTCTATAAATAGACATTGTATAACTGTAGATTTTCAATTTGTTTCACATGACGAGATTGATTTAGAACTAACAATTCTTTTTACTAATGCCAGTCTACATGTTGAAAAAAGAAAAGCGTAGCATGCTATCTCTTTCTGTTGCGTATACATGCATTGATGAATTCCTCTAAATCTGATGTGTTTCACCAAGAAGATCAAATTATTAAAACAACGAATTGTTTCATATAGTATAATGTAATACACATAATTGTCAAAATTCTGATTTTTACTCATTGTCTCCCACAGCTACATTGTTTGATGGGTCTACAGCAGAGTTTATAAAGGTCCACATAAATTGTAACAGCCAGCTAATCAACTAACATAGAGAAAAAATATTATTATTGCATGAAAATTTAAGACTCCTATGTTTACCTTGAGTAAAAGTTTGAAGTTACATACAACAACTAATCTTGACTAAAAATTAATCTTTTATAGTTTCCCTATTTCAGTCAGCATTAAAGTTGCTACAATAAAGGTTTTTATAAATAACACATAAAATTAGCGAGTTAGTTTTATCAATTTTAAAGCATAAGTTTTTTTCTCCATTATAAGACTAGAATCACAAATACAGCCTGTTTATCAGCAAAAACTATGATGCCTTGGTTAATGTCAATCACTTAGATTTAAAAAATTAGTTGCTCAAACATTAGGAATCAGTTGAAATGTTATAATATTAAATATTATAATTAATATTTAATTATAATAATACTAATATTAACAATAATTTATATATTATTATATAATATATAAATGTTATATATTAGCAGAGAAAAATTGTTTACACCACTTCGAGTGAGTTTGTTTGTTAATATAGCACACAATAAATGGCTGAGATAAACTTTTATTTATCAAGATTGGTTTATTTTTTATTAAACTTTATTTAACTATTTTTATGGTAATGTTGTAATAGGAACTGCATTCAGCCTTTTAGATATATCAAATAATTTCTGACCATCAGATCAAATTATCGATCTCCAAGGTAATAAAACACAATTTTATGAGGTTGTAATTATTTGCAATGCTCTAACACAAGCTTTATTTGGATTGAAGTAACAAATTAGTTGAGATTGAAGAGAAGAAAGTGATGATCTTGTCAACCCTAACTAATGAACTTAATTTGGCAATGCATGTTAGTCTGAACCTAAAGATTTAACAGCTCAAACTGGTGTTGACAATGATTTACAGAATCTATAACGAGGACTGCTAAACAGGAGTGTCTATGCAGAAAGCTACAAAACTTGGGATTTAATTTGAGTAATAATTATCCTAATAAACTAAATCCACCAAACCAATTATTAATGGAAATTAGATTTTTTAATTAAGCAGTTTAAATTTAAATTAATTTACCTGACCATTTTGAAAAAGAAGATAGAAGAAACCACTTGCATATTTTGCATTTAATGTTTTTAATTACCTAAATTTAGTGTCATTGAAGCGATAACCAAAAAATCTCTGCATTTCTTCAATTTCTCTCTCAGTATCAGCTCTGATGTTATTATATATCATCACATGTAGTGATCCATTGTATGCTTCCAGCCAGTAGTGAATGTGGCGTGACCACTGTGCAGCATAGGACTTGAGGTAGGACATGTAGGCTGAAAAGAATATATAACACTTTGTTTGAGTCACAAAATTTATGTCAACAAGAACATTGACAGCTTTTACCTAGTTAATCAAGTAGTTCAACATTATAAGACATTTTCAGGCAACTTTAGATAACAATCAAGTCTATAAATATAAGCATCGGTGTCTATATTAAACATGTTTTAATATAAAACCATTTGAAAAAAAAGTCTCTGATCGATCACTCCTTAAACATGTTTCATTTTTTGGAAATGTTTTTTGTTAATCAAAATTCTTTTTGTGGATTTTGAATAACTATGAAACTAGTCTTTTTAACACTCAATGTTAGTTTGTTTTGATCACAAAATTTTTCTATCACGTCTAATTTTTTGTTAGTTAATACTAAACCTTTATTCAAGTTTTTAGCGATATAAAATAATTTAGTATCATCAGCAAACAAAATAGTTTAAAATTTATTATTACTTTTTACAAGATCCTTTATACATAATAAAAATAGCGTTGGTTCAAATATGGATTCTTGTGGTGCTCTACATTTACCTACTAAAGATTGGGATACTTTCTAAAATATTACGACACTTTGAAAACGATTAAATAGATAATTTTGAATTAATTCTAAACTCGAATGAAAAAAAATTGATTCGCTTTAGCTTATTAATCAAGATAAAGTGATTTAAATATTGTAACAAAAATCTTTGAGAATTGAATGAATATACCTAAAACAGATAAACTATTGCTTAAAGCTGCGAGTTTGTTGTTAGTGAAGACTATCAGTGCTTCATAGAGTACCTTTCCCTTTGCGGAATTCAAATTGAGTTTCTGCAATAATGTTTTCTTTAATAGGGTAGTAATGGATTTGTTGATTAATAAAATTTTCAAAAATCTTTGAAAAATTTAGCAGAATAGAATTAGGTCTATAGCTATTAGCAGCTTATCCCCTTTGTTTTTATGTTATTGTATTATGTTATACTATAATATATTGCATTACTGAAAGCTCCAGCCGACCCTCTACCTGGTCTGAAGATGCCCACTGATTGATGACTCAGCCTAGCAGGACCAAGAAACCAACACCGGTAAAAAAAACCAGCTCAAAGGCAGCTAAATGAAGGATCAGCTGGTCTCTCAGGTGGAAGGGTGGCACTCTTTCTGGAGATGGAGTGCCACCTTTTAGCCTCGGAGTGGTAAAGGCAAGCTAGAGTATCCAGGCATTACAAATTTACAGAAGCCCTTACCAGATACTGTCCTCTGAACTACTACACATTGCTCTGTTTTACTACACATTTTTTTATTGACTCAATACACTTATACTCTCGAATAAAAGTGTCTGTATCTGTTAAGTGACCTTTAAACAGGTAGCAGCTGTGGAGTCCTCCAGATCGCTGCTCCACACAAGCCAGCAAATCTTTAGATGAACTTCCAAACACTGGCTTAAAAATTGAGGTAGAGAAGAGTCGGATAAGAGGTAGGTTAAACTAAGCTTCATCAATTCTTTCTGTACCAAATTTGACTATATCGCGGTAAGGAACTTGTCCCAGGGTAGTAAACCCATGTAAACCCATGAAGATTCGGTTTTCGATAGACCTTTTCAAAACCTTTTTTGTTGTTTGTAACTTTGCATTATATTGACTAATTATTGTTTGAGTATTGACATTTTAAGTAAAGTCGGCAGGTCTTCTACCTGACCTGGTCTGGCCCAGTAATGCCCGTTGATTGATGGATCAGCTTAGTCAGATCAAGAAATCAACACTAGTTGAAGCAAACTAACCCAAAGGAAGCTAAAAGATGAAGGATCAGCCAGTCTCGGCAACAAACAAAAGCGACAATCAAAATGTAACTGGTCGAGCAAACGATGAAAGGATTTTTGTTTAAAAATGTAGGTTTTTGTTTTTCCACATATTATAAATATAGTTTATATATGTAACTAAAAAGTCCATTGTCATACAGCCCACGACCAAAGTGATATTAGAAAAAAGAAAGGGTACTGATGGTTGAGAAATGCAATATTAGCAGTCAAATAGGATAACTGCAATGGTAGCTGTAATGTATTGGGTGTGAGTGTTATTATAGACAACAAATAGCAATAATGAAAGGAAAAGATTATATGTTTATATTTCTCCTCCTGCAAAAAGAGAAATGCAATATTGGCTAATATTAAAAGTAAAATGCACTGATATTATTAGAATAACCAATATTATTAATATAGTAATAATATAAAACCAATGCACAGTTTTGTTTACATTTCAAAACGTCATAGCTAACAATATCACGAAGTTGTGATATTTATATAGATTTTAGAAAATCTGTACTACGTAGCCATTGTTCTGTAGTCATCCAAACCTATAATTAATTATTGTAATAATCTCATTAGAACCGTTAAAAAATATCATCGTCTTTCCCTTTACTTACACTGCGTTAGATTTTTAGAAAATCTGTACTATGTAGTCATTGTTCTGTAGTCATCCAAACTTATAATTAATAATTGTAATAATCTCACAAGAACCGTTAAAAAACATCATCGTCATTTCCTTTACTTATACTGCTTTGGACATCAGTTAGAATACGAAAGTACTCAAATGTGTCGGCAAATAAAATTGAAAATGAAAAAATTGAAATCGGCAAAAATGAAACAATTTCTGTACTCCTATGTTAATTGCCGAAACCTTCGGTAATTCGACAATGCTATAGACTAGTGAAAAGTGCCCGTTTTTTTCATGAAATGCGTGAGACTTTATTGTTCTATTCTCTGTCACTCGGCGTTTCAATTTCCGGTCTTAACTTTTATTAAACCAAGCTTTTCAAGCGTTTTGTGACGATTTTCGTCCTAATAAATCTGTCTATTTATGTATAATCCGATCAGATGGGTTAGTTTTAGGAATTTGCGGCAACCTTTCAAAGGCTTGGTAACATATTTAAATAGGTTTATATGCGTTTTGTATCATTATTATATTTAAACGACTTTACTGAAAAATGGTTAAATTTGTTGATAGGATTTCGTTGCAAGGGTTTGGTGACGGCCGTTAACAGATAATTTTTCGGGAGTTGTGTGCACATGTGCATTTATCATAAATCTCCCAATCAATCGCTGACCTCTTGTTTGGTCGTGGAATTAGTTTTTAATTATATATTTGAAGAATATGATTGATTATTACTGTGTAATTTGGCAACTTGTATTATTTTTTGAAAGCATCATTGCTGTCATCCAAATTCGGCTTTTGGTGAATCAACACTGATAATTGTTCTTCTTCTAAAACCTTTTGCACATATTAAACCAGTTTTTTAGTTCAAGATGTAAAAAAATATAATAGAGTGCAATGAGCTGTCTAAAAAACATTAAAGATTGTTTAAAAAATATGCTTTTGAAATTAGAGTGATAAAAGAAAAAATCTAAATCTACAAATTTTGCAGATCAGTCTATAAGGAATTTTTAGGTTAATCACAAACAAAAAATATCAACTTGTAAAGATATTTCTCAGCTTTCCAATACATTTTTATTTAGATATCTATGACCAGGTAGAAGTAAGTTTGACCAGCAATCCTTTATTCGTGTCAAACAATGAATTTGCTAACTAGCAGGTTCAGTACGTTGGCAATTCCTTGGTATATTCTTGGTATTGTATATAAAGCGGTACTCTAAGCTTTTGCTAGAGTAAACCTACAAAACAAGAAAACCACTGGTATGGCTACCAGATGTGCCTGAAGCGGAGATTAAAAACAAACTATCTCACCAGTGTATTGGAAAGGCTAATGATGGAACCAAGGACCCAGGGCCTAACCAAATAGATTGAAGTGCCACAATTGGCCAGCATCAGGAATGTGAAATAGATCATTAGTCAGTTCCGAGAGGTAGCTGTGGCCAACCAGTGGACAAAGATGCACCTGAGGGAAGTATTGAAGAAAGAGACAGAAAACTGTGGTCAGGCCAACTGAGGAGAAATCAGCTTTGACATTCTCTGGGCTTGATTGGGTTTGTCTTCTAGGCAAGCTCAGGCCTAGCTGAGAGCTTATCAGAAAAGCACTCCTATTTCTCTAGGAGTATGCATACAGAACCAGCACAGTGCACAAAAGTAGTGAGATCGAACCAAGATTCCCTTGTGTTGGAATTGAAGGGAGCAAGAAAACTACAGCGAGACTACCCATTCAAGAAATAAATTGGACTGCTGAAATGGCCAAGAGCCACAACAGTAAGGCCAACTACTAGTTACATGAAGCCCCACCAACTCACAACTCCAGCAAAAGATAAACTGATCAGTTGAAAGAATGGAGAGCTAAGGTGAACTTATGGCAAGATGCCTATAAACGCAGAAAATGAAACAAAGAGGGAGAGAGTTCTCGTGGACACCTAACTTATTATTAGGCTCTAGAAAGGTTTAAGTTCAACCCTGTCGACATAACTTCTGCTAGAAAGAATAGCTAGTCAAACTTCCCCAAGTCTGCGTGCAAAGTGGCTAGGTGAACCAGACCAGGAAAAGGTGGAATGCGGAAAATGGTTATTCATAGTGCTAAAGACAGAAATCTTTTCAAAACAAACATGGCTGAGCAAGAAGTTTTTTGAATGCCTGCCTTTAAAATGAGAAGGCTATTCTCAAGCAGTCTGAACAAGCCGGGCTGCTAGCTAGGGCCTAGCTGGGCAATCCAGATGCCTGTTTTCAGTGTGTCAAGGCCAGGATTGCTTAAACCTAGTGTCCTTCAAGAGCGAACACGTTGCTAAACTTGTTAGGGCACAAGTGTTTCATTGGCCCTATTCAAATAAACATTTCCTCTCAACAAAGCTAGTTGAATAGTTCATCTAGTTCCTGTCAGACACTGATTAAGCAAGTGTTTGACCAGATGCTCAAGGTCGAACAGAGTTGAACTGAGGAAAACGATATCTGTGGCTGGCTCGCCAATGGGATCCGACCATCCTACTGCGGCGTGATCCTGCTGC